>NC_091631.1:63538575-64970177 GCF_027580195.1 Bos mutus | reverse complement strand
TAAGGAAGTGACTACTGGCTAGTCCACTCTCTCCACTCTTGATCCACCTCATCTCATTTGGGTCACCTCTAACTCCCTCCTCCCTCTTCTCTTCTCCATGTAACCCTGTGAACCTCTCTGAGTGACCCTCACCATAGAGAAACTTTTCATCTTTAATGTAGATGTTTTATCAATGGTGCTGTATAGAAGGAGAAGTTTTGAAACTACTGTAAAAATAAGACCGATAAACAGAAGCAGGAGACTTAAGTCCAAACCCTGACTCCAGGGAACTCCTGACTCCAAGGAACATTAATTGACAGGAGCTCATCAAATGCCTCCATACCAACACTGAAACCAAGCACCACACAAGGGCCAATAAGTTCCAGGGCAAGACATACCAAGCAAATTCTCCAGCAACAAAGGAACACAGCCCTGAGCTTCAAGATACAGGCTGCCCAAAGTCACCCCAAAACTATAGACATCTCATAACTCATTACTGGACATTTCATTGCACTCCAGAGAGAAGAAATACAGCTCCACCCACCAGAACACCGACACAAGCTTCCCTAACCAGGAAACCTTGACAAGCCACCTGTACAAACCCACACACAGTGAGGAAATGCCACAATAAAGAGAACTCCACAAACTGCCAGAATACAGAAAGGACACCCCAAACTCAGCAATTTAAACAAGATGAAGAGACAGAGGAATACTCAGCAGATAAAGGAACAGGATAAATGCCCACCAAACCAAACAAAAGAGGAAGAGATAGGGAATCTACCTGATAAAGAATTCTGAATAATGATAGTGAAATTGATCCAAAATCTTGAAACTAAAATGGAATCACAGATAAATAGCCTGGAGACAAGGATTGAGAAGATGCAAGAAAGGTTTAACAAGGACCTAGAAGAAATAAAAAAGAGTCAATATATAATGAATAATGCAATAAATGAAATTAAAAACACTCTGGAGGCAACAAATAGTAGATTAACAGAGGCAGAAGATAGGATTAGTGAATTAGAAGATAGAATGGTAGAAATAAATGAATCAGAGAGGATAAAAGAAAAAAACGAATTAAAAGAAATGAGGAAAATCTCAGAGACCTCCAGGACAATATTAAACGCTACAACATTCGAATCATAGGGGTTCCAGAAGAAGAAGACAAAAAGAAAGACCATGAGAAAATACTTGAGGAGATAATAGTGGAAAACTTCCCTAAAATGGGGAAGGAAATAATCACCCAAGTCCAAGAAACCCAGAGAGTCCCAAACAGGATAAACCCAAGGAGAAACACCCAAGACACATATTAATCAAATTAACAAAGATCAAACACAAAGAACAAATATTAAAAGCAGCAAGGGAAAAACAACAAATAACACACAAGGGAATTCCCATAAGGATAACAGCTGATCTTTCAATAGAAATTCTTCAAGCCAGGAGGGAATGGCAAGACATACTTAAAATGATGAAAGAAAATAACCTACAGCCCAGATTATTGTACCCAGCAAGGATTTCATTCAAGTATGAAGGAGAAATCAAAAGCTTTTCAGACAAGCAAAAGCTGAGAGAATTCTGCACCACCAAACCAGCTCTCCAACAAATACTAAAGGATATTCTCTAGACAGGAAACACAAAAACGGTGTATAAACTCGAGCCCAAAACAATAAAGTAAATGGCAACGGGATCATACTTATCAGTAATTACCTTAAACATAAATGGGTTGAATGCCCTAACCAAAAGACAAAGACTGGCTGAATGGATACAAAAACAAGACCCTATATATATGTTGTCTACAAGAGACCCACCTCAAAACAGGGGACACATACAGACTGAAAGTGAAGGGCTGGAAAAGATTTTCCATGCAAATAGGGACCAAAAGAAAGCAGGAGTAGCAATACTCATATCAGATAAAATAGACTTTAACACAAAGGCTGTGAAAAGAGACAAAGAAGGTCACTACATAATGATCAAAGGATCAATCCAAGAAGAAGATATAACAATTATAAATATATATGCACCCAACACGGAGCACCACAGTATGTAAGACAAATGCTAACAAGTATGAAAGGAGAAATTAACAATAACACAATAATAGTGGGAGACTTTAATACCCCACTTACACCTATGGATAGATCAACTAAACAGAAAATTAACAAGGAAACACAAACTTTAAATGATACAATAGACCAGTTAGACCTAATTGATATCTATAGGACATTTCATCCCAAAACAATGAATTTCACCTTTTTCTCAAGCACACATGGAACCTTCTCCAGGATAGATCACATCCTGGGCCATAAATCTAGCCTTGGTAAATTCAAAAAATAGAAATCATTCCAAACATTTTTTCTGACCACAATGCAGTAAGATTAGATCTCAATTACAGAAGAAAAACTATTAAAAATTCCAACATATGGAGGCTGAACAACACGCTGCTGAATAACCAACAAATCACAGAAGAAATCAAAATTTGCATAGAAATGAATGAAAATGAAAACACAACAACCCAAAACCTGTGGGACACTGTAAAAGCAGTCCTAAGGGGAAAGTTCGTAGCAATACAGGCATACCTCAAGAAACAAGAAAAAGTCAAATAAATAACCTAACTCTATACCTAAAGCAACTAGAAAAGGAAGAAATGAAGAACCCCAGGGTTAGTAGAAGGAAAGAAATCTTAAAAATTAGAGCAGAAATAAATGCAAAAGAAACAAAAGAGACCATAGCAAAAATCAACAAAACCAAAAGCTGGTTCTTTGAAAGGATAAATAAAATTGACAGACCATTAGCCAGACTCATCAAGAAACAAAGGGAGAAAAATCAAATCAACAAAATTAGAAACGAAAATGGAGAGATCACAACAGACAACACAGAAATACAAAGGATCATAAGAGACTACTATCAACAATTATATGCCAATAAAATGGACAACGTGGAAGAAATGGACAAATTCTTAGAAAAGTACAACTTTCCAAAACTGGACCAGGAAGAAATAGAAAATCTTAACAGACCCATCACAAGCACGGAAATTGAAACTGTAATAAAAAATCTTCCAGCAAACAAAAGCCCCGGTCCAGATGGCTTCACAGCTGAATTCTACCAAAAAATTTAGAGAAGAGCTAACACCTATCCTGCTCAAACTCTTCCAGAAAATTGCAGAGGAAGGTAAACTTCCAAACTCATTCTATGAGGCCACCATCACCCTAATACCAAAACCTGACAAAGATCCCACAAAAAAAAAACTACAGGCCAATATCACTGATGAACATAGATGCAAAAATCCTTAACAAAATTCTAGCAATCAGAATCCAACAACACATTAAAAGATCATACACCATGACCAAGTGGGCTTTATCCCAGGGATGCAAGGATTCTTCAATATCCGCAAATCAATCAATGTAATACACCACATTAACAAATTGAAAAATAAAAACCATATGATTATCTCAATAGATGCAGAGAAAGCCTTTGACAAAATTCAACATCCATTTATGATAAAAACTCTCCAGAAAGCAGGAATAGAAGGAACATACCTCAACATAATAAAAGCTATATATGACAAACCCACAGCAAACATTATCCTCAATGGTGAAAAATTGAAAGCATTTCCTCTAAAGTCAGGAACAAGACAAGGGTGCCCACTTTCACCATTACTATTCAACATAGTTTTGGAAGTTTTGGCCACAGCAATCAGAGCAGAAAAAGAAATAAAAGGAATCCAAACTGGAAAAGAAGAAGTAAAACTCTCACTATTTGCAGATGACATGATCCTCTACATAGAAAACCCTAAAGATTCCACCAGAAAATTACTAGAAATAATCAATGACTATAGTAAAGTTGCAGGATATAAAATCAACACACAGAAATCCCTTGCATTCCTATACACTAATAATGAGAAAACAGAAAGAGAAATTAAGAAACAATTCCATTCACCATTGCAAAGGAAAGAATAAAATACTTAGGAATATATCTACCTAAAGAAACTAAAGACCTATATATAGAAAAACTATAAAACACTGGTGAAAGAAATCAAAGAGGACACTAATAGATGGAGAAATATACCATGTTCATGGATTGGAAGAATCAATATAGTGAAAATGAGTATACTACCCAAAGCAATTTATAGATTCAACGCAATCCCTATCAAGCTACCAACAGTATTCTTCACAGAGCTAGAACAAATAATTTCACAATTTGTATGGAAATACAAAAACCTCGAATAGCCAAAGCGATCTTGAGAAAGAAAAAATGGAACTGGAGGAATCAACCTACCTGACTTCAGGCTCTACTACAAAGCCACAGTTATCAAGACAGTATGGTACTGGCACAAAGACAGAAATATTGATCAATGGAACAAAATAGAAAGCCCAGAGATAAATCCACGCACATATGGACACCTTATCTTTGACAAAGGAGGCAAGAATATACAATGGATTAAAGACAATCTCTTTAAAAGTGGTGCTGGGAAATCTGGTCAACCACTTGTAAAAGAATGAAACTAGACCACTTTCTAACACCATACACAAAAATAAACTCAAAATGGATTAAAGATCTAAACATAAGACCAGAAACTATAAAACTCCTAGAGGAGAACATAGGCAAAACACTCTCTGACATACATCACAGCAGGATCCTCTATGACCCACCTCCCAGAATATTGGAAATAAAAGCAAAAATAAACAAATGGGACCTAATTAACCTTAAAAGCTTCTGCACATCAAAGGAAACTATTAGCAAGGTGAAAAGACAGCCTTCAGAATGGGAGAAAATAATAGCAAATGAAACAACCGACAAACAACTAATCTCAAAAATATACAAGCAACTCCTACAGCTCAACTCCAGAAAAATAAACGACCCAATCAAAAAATGGGCCAAAGAACTAAATAGACATTTCTCCAAAGAAGACATACAGATGGCTAACAAACACATGAAAAGATGCTCAACATCACTCATTATCAGAGAAATGCAAATCAAAACCACTATGAGGTACCATTTCACACCAGTCAGAATGGCTGCGATCCAAAAGTCTACAAATAATAAATGCTGGAGAGGGTGTGGAGAAAAGGGAACCCTCTTACACTGTTGGTGGAATGCAAACTAGTACAGCCACTATGGAGAACAGTGTGAGATTCCTTAAAAAACTGGAAATAGAACTGCCTTATGATCCAGCAATCCCACTGCTGGGCATACACACTGAGGAAACCAGAAGGGAAAGAGACACATGTACCCCAATGTTCATCACAGCACTGTTTATAATAGCCAGGACATGGAAGCAACCTAGATGTCCATCAGCAGATGAATGGGTAAGAAAGCTGTGGTACATATACACAATGGAGTATTACTCAGCCATTAAAAAGAATACATTTGAATCAGTTCTAATGAGGTGGATGAAACTGGAGCCTATTATACAGAGTGAAGTAAGCCAGAAGGAAAAACATAAATACAGTATACTAACGCATATATATGGAATTTAGAAAGATGGTAACAATAACCCGGTGTACGAGACAGCAAAAGAGACACTGATGTATAGAACAGTCTTATGGACTCTGTGGGAGAGGGAGAGGGTGGGAAGATTTGGGAGAATGGCATTGAAACATATAAAATATCATGTAAGAAACGAGTTGCCAGTCCAGGTTCGATGTACAATACTGGATGCTTGGAGCTAGTGCACTGGGACGACCCAGAGGGATGGTGTGGGGAGGGAGGAGGGAGGAGGGTTCAGGATGGGGAACACATGTATACCTGTGGCGGATTCATTTTGATATTTGGCAAAACTAATACAATTATGTAAAGTTTAAAAATAAAATAAAATTAGAAAAAAATAAAAAAAATAAAAAACAGACCTGACACTAAAAAAAAATAAAAGATAAAAAAATAAAGTTGTTCCCTTGCTTGCTGGCACAACATCCAGGGGCTTCCCAGGTGGAGCAGTGGTAAAGAATCTGCCTGCCAATACAGGAGACACCAGAGACATTCCTTTGATCCCTGGGTCAGGAAAATCCCTTGGAGCAGGAAATGGCAACCCACTCCAGTACTCTTGCCTGGAGAATCCCATGGACAGAGGAGGCTGGTGGGCTACAGTCCATGGGGTCGCGAAGAGTGAGTCACGACTGAGCCACTGAGCACACACACAATGCAACATCCATTCTGCAGCCCATAGATCAAGGAGTCATTACAACTGCCAAGGATTATTATTCAAAAAATATTATTCAATATTAATTATTAAATATCAATAATTGTTTAATATTTCAAGTATTATTATTTAATAAATCCATTTTGCAAGCCTATCTATTCCATAGATAGTGGTTTCCTCTGGTGGATTTGGCAAAAATCAACTGAAAACTTTCTGGAAGGGATTCACCATTCTAGGGCCTTTAAGAACATTCACAGTTCATAGGAAATGGTTGAAATATCAAATTAATAGCAATTTGGAAGAAGTTCATTCCAACTTTCCTGGATGACTTTAAGGGTTTCAAGACTTCAGTGGAAAAAGTAACTACAGATGTGGTAGAAATAGCAAGAGAACTAAAATTAGAAGTGAGCCTAAAGGTGTGACCGATGTGCTGCAATTTCATGATACAACTTTAATGGATGGAAGTGGTTTCTTGAGGTTGCATCCATTCCTGGTGAAGATGCTGTGAAGATTGTTGAAATGACAACAAAGAATTGAGAACATTACATAAACTCAGTTGATAAAGCAATAGCAGGGTTTGAGAGAACTGACTCTGATTTTGGAAGAAATTGTAATGTGGGTAAAGTGTTACCAAACAGCACTGCATGCTGCAAAGAAACATTCATGAAATGAAGACTCAACCAAACTTCATTGCTGTCTTATTTTTAAACATTTTGCAGCTTTCCCAACCTCATCAACCACCAGTCAGCAGCAGTCAACACTGAGGCAAGACCTTCCTCCAGCAAAAAGTTTACAACTGGCTGAGGGCTCAGATGATGCTTACCATTTTCTAGCAATAAGGGGTTTTTCAATTAAAATATGCACATTTTCATACATAATGCTGTTGCACATTTAATAGACTAAAATATAAAATAAATAGACTAAAATATAAGGTAAACATAATTTTATATGCACTGGGAAACCAAAAAAATTCATATGATTTGCTCTTCAGTTCAGTTCAGTTCAGTTGTTCAGTCGTGTCCAACTCTTTGCAACCCCGTGAATCACAGCACGCCAGGCCTCCCTGTCCATCACCAACTCCTGGAGTTCACTTAGACTCATGTCCATCAAGTCGGTGATGCCATCCAACCATCTCATCCTCTGTCGTCCCCTTCTCTTCCTGCCCTCAATCCCTCCCAGCATCAGGGTCTTTTCCAATGAGTCCACTCTTTACATGAGGTGGCCAAAGTATTGGAGTCTCAGCTTCAGCATCAGTCCTTCCAATGAACACCCAGGACTGATCTCCTTTAGGATGGACTGGTTGGATCTCCTTGCAGTCCAAGGGACTCTCAAGAGTCTTCTCCAACACCACAGTTCAAAACCATCAATTCTTAGGCACTCAGCTTTTTTCACAGTCCAACTCTCACATCCATATATGACTTGCTCTATTGTGATACAAAAGTCCATCTAGTCAAAGCTATGGTTCCAGTAGTCATGTATGGATGTGAGAGTTGAACTATAAAGAAAGCTGAGTGCTGAACTGATGCTTTTAAACTGTGGTGTTGAAGAAGACTCTTGAGAGTTCCTTGGACTGCAAGGAGATCCAACCAGTCCACCCTAAAGAAAATAATCCTGAATATTCACTGGAAGGACTGATGCTGAAGCTGAAACTCCAATACTTTGGCCACCTGATGCAAAGAACTGACTCATTTGAAAAGACCCTGATTTGGGGAAAGATTGAAAGCAGGAGGAGAAGGAGTTGACAGAGGATGAGATAGTTGGATGGCATCACTGACTCAATGGGCATGAGTTTGAGTAAACTCTGGGAGTTGGTGATGGACAGGGAAGCCTGTGGTGCAGCAGTCCATGGGGTTGCAAAGAGCTGAACATGACTGAGTGACTGAACTGAACTGACTGTGATACGCACTTTATCGCAGTGGTCTGGAACTGAACTCACAATGTCCCCAAGGGATGCCTGTAGCCAAAACAATTTTGTAAATGAATGACAAGTTTGGGGACTCACACTACCTAAATCTAAGAGAAATTACAGCACTGTAGAAATCAAGCAGGTTTGGAAGTAGTGTGACAAATATGTCAATGGAAAGAATTAAGAGTACAGAAGTAGATCTAAACGTTAATTTTACTTTCAACAAACCTGCAAGCAATTCAATGGAGAAAGGAATGTCATCCTAACAAATACTGCTGGGAAAACTGGATACACATATGGGGAAAAATAAGTAAATAGTCACCTGTCTCTACCTTACACCAGACATAAAAATTAATTCTAAATGAACTACAGGTCTAAACATAAGAGCTAAATCTATAAACTTCTGAATGAAAAGAGTCTCAAATTAGAAACATTTTAAATGCTCATCAATGGGAGAATGAATAAATAAAGCATGTTATAGTCTTACAATGAAGTACTAGTCAGCAATACAAAGGGCAAAGTACTTACTTAAACAAAACACATAAGAACCCAAAATATTTATGCTGAATAAAAAATGTTGAATTTGAGAAAATATGTAAATACTCATAAAAGCAATGCTCCAAATCAAATGTTGAGCATTTTCCCACCACCCCATACCCCTTTCCAAGCCAATCTCAAACTCCAAATAGGCAGCTAGTTTTGTGTTTTCTATCACCATAAATAAATTTCATCAGTTCTGGAACAGCATATAAATGGAATTATATAATAAATACTTTTCATATTTTTGTCTGATAAAATTTTAATATATTAATGTGCATGTCCTATGTGAGAATATGCAATGTGTATATATATATATATATATATATATATATATGTGTGTGTGTATGTGTGTGTGTTTATAAATATTTATATACATATGTGTGTGTGTGTATACATACATCCCATACCCTATAAAGCATGTATGTCACTTTGGTGAAACTAAAAGATATTTTTATCAATGAAATAATCCAAATTTTTGTTTGAAAGCTCAAAACAGTCCTGTCTGAGTACTTCAACTTTTCAATAATTAATTAGTATACTAATGGAGCACAAAAATGTTTTAGATTGTTTTGGAGGTACAAGCACAGTAAAAAGCACATTGGTAGGAAGTTCAGAAACATTTCCTAATGTTCTGGCCCTGCTACTAAGTGCTAATAGTAACTTAGACAAGTCATTCAATCTCTTTGAGCCTGACTTCCTTCAGGGGTTACACTCATTGATCTTCCACCTTCAAAATTTCATGATAGAACTTCCACTCTATTGGATATTACTGACTAGAACAAATGACTAACCTACTGCTGCTAACAATAAATATCAAGAGACATATCATTTAGATCTAGTTCTTTGACCAAAGAGCAATTAAGTAAGAGATTAAGGACCAAAGATTACTAGAAAAAGATCATCTATTTGGAAATTAAGAAATGTGAGGGTGAAAAAAATAAAGAGTAAAAAATTTCAAATATTTAGAATGAACTGTGGTGTTGGAGAAGACTCTGGAGAGTCCCTTGGACTGCAAGGAGATTCAACCAGTCCATCCTAAAGGAAATCAGTCCTGAATGTTCATTGGAAGGACTGATGTTGAAGCTGAAACTCCAATATTTTGGCCATCTGATGCAAAGAGCTGACTCATTTGAAAAGACCCTGATGCTGGGAAAGATTGAGAGCAGGAGGAGAAGGGGATGACAGAGGATGAGATGGTTGGATGGCATCAATGGACATGAGTTTGAGTAAACTCTGGGAATTGGTGATGGACAGGGAAGCCTGGCATCCTGCAGTCCATGGGGTTGCAAAGAGTCAGACACGACTGAGTGACTGAACTGAACTGAATAATAAAAACATTTTTTTTAGGATGGTTTGAGGGCAGTAATTTGTAACCTTAAAATCATTTATTATAAAGGAAAATCTCTGAAAATTCATGAGCTAAGCCTCAAAATTCAAAATTAGAAAAGGGAAATCAGAATAAACACAAAGAAAATAGAAGAATGAAAATAATAAGGATGAGAGTAGAAATGAAGACAGGAGCTACAAAGAAAACAATTTAGCCTTTCTGGGAAAATCATTGTCAAGACTGATCAATAAAAAAAATTACTAAAGATAAAGGCGTTTACCCACAGATTTCATTGGATTAAAAATGTAAGATGATTTTTTGTGTCAAAAGTTTGAAAATTTGGAGAAAAAGGAAAAGTTCTCAGAAAAAAAACATAATTTACTGAAACTTGCTTCAAAGGAATTAAAAATATGAGCCTATAACAATTAAAAATCATTAAAAAAAGTTTTCCCACACAAATAAAGCAGACTAGAAAATTTTTCCAAACATTAAAAGAAAAAAAAAATTAGAAACATATGCAAACTAGTCTAGTGCACATGAAAGAGAGACACTCCCTAACTCGGGGTATTGCGTTAGCACAGTCTGGAGAGTTCAACTTGACAATGACAAAATGGAAACGATAATATGATGAGCCAATCTCTTCATGCAATTTGTCCCTGCTGCTGCTGCTGCTAAGTTGCTTCAGTCGTGCCTGACTCTGTGTGACCCGTAGACGGCAGCCCACCAGGCTCCCCCATCCCTGGGATTCTCCAGTCAAGAACACTGGAGTGGGTTGCCATTTCCATCTCCAATGCATGAAAGTGAAAAGTGAAAGTGAAGTCACTCAGTCGTGTCCGACTCCCAGCGACCCCATGGACTGCAGCCTACCAGGCTCCTCCATCCATGGGATTTTCCAGGCAAGAGTACTGGAGGAAATCCTAAATAAAATACTGGCAAAGTCTATTTAGCAATGTATAATGTATAACAATGTTTAAGGGCTTCCCAGATGGCTCAGCGGTAAAGAGCGTGCCTGCAGCGCAGGAGAGGAAGGAGATGCGGGTTCAGTCCCTGGGTCAGGAAAATCCCCTAGAGGAGGAAATGGCAACACTCTCCAGTACTCTGGCCTGGAAAATCCCATTGACGGAGAAGCCTGGTGGGCTACAGTCCGTGGTATCACAAAGAGTGGTACACAACTGAGTGACTAAGACTTTCACTTTCATTTATAATGGTTAAAATGGAAAACAGCCCAAACGTTCACCAAAGAGAAAGGGGTAAACCAAACTGTGCTGCAGTCATATAACACGGGGTTGTGTAGAATCCAACAGGGAGCTCAAATCCAGTGCTCTGGGACAGCCTAAAGGGGTGGGAGAGGGTGGGAGGTGGGAGGGAGGGAAGTTCAAGGAACTTATGTGTACCTGTGGCTGAGTCATGTTGATATATGGTAGAAACCCACACAATATTGTAAAGCAACTATCCTACAATTAAAAATAAATAAAATTTTTTAAAAAGTGTCTGGAATGAGTTTACATGCATCCACATAGATAAACCTCACAAATGTGAAACTGCACATAACAAGCAGGTTGCAGAATTATACCCTCAGCCTGATTCCACTTAGAAAAAGCTAAGGGATATTATCATATGTGGTTTTAAAATAAGCCCTGGGATAGATAAACACAGTATCCACCATAGTGGTTAAGTCTGGGGAGGGAGATGGATTGCAATAGGAGAGCCTAATAGGGCCTTCTGATGACCCTCTGACAATAATCTCTTTCTTTCTTATACTGGGGTGGTAAGTGTGTGGTTGTTTATTTTTGTATTTTTTAAAAAATACAAAAATGCTATAAATACTCTTATATGCTATAAATATTCTTTGTTGCTGTTGTTGTTTAGTAGATAAGTCATGTCTCTTTTGTGACCCCATGGACAGTAGCCTGCCAGGCTCCTCTGTTGATAGGATTTTCCAGGCAAGAATACTGGAGTGGGCTGCCATTTCCTTCTCCAGGGGATCTTCCTAACCCAGGAATTAAACCCATAGCTCCTACCATATCTCCTGCATTGTAGGCAAATTCTTTACTGCTGAGCCACTGGGGGAGCCCATAATACTGTTCGGTGTGTGAAAATATTTAATTCTTAAGCATTTTTAAACATTCTCTGATTTTCTATGCCTAATATGCTGGTGACATCAAGGAAGTACCCAGCCCTTGCCTCATAGTTTTACAACAAAAAAAGAACATTCCTTCAGCGTGTGTCCCTGGGGATTAGAAATTTCTTCTCATTTCCTTCCTTGCTTTGACAAGGGATAAAACAAACGTCCTTTAGGGAGAATGAGGGATGATTCTAGAAACCCCCTCCATATTTTGAGACATGTTTGCTCTTCATTTAAATGATAAATCAGCAATTACTATTGGGCCTTTATCTGAATTACAAGAAAGTAGGTTGCAAAGCACAGGATCAAGGTCCAGCCATGAGGACACAAGAACTGGCTGCAAAATGCCTCTTACTGTTTTAAGAGGCTTTACACTGTTAGGACAATGATTAATATATGCATTTACCCGTGGGGTTTATGAGGAACCAGGAAGAGAAAAAACATGGACAGAATTAAAAGTCTTCATGAGAGAACCAAGACGGAGATTCAATTTTCCTCATTCCTAATCCTGCATTCTTTTTTTAATAAAGTACATTACATTATATATGAAGGATAAATTCATACAATAGTAAAAAGAAATTTTTTTAGACAATTGACAGGCAAACAAGAGACTTTTTAAGAATTTTAGTTGAAATATAGTTGACTTACAATGTTTTAGGTATACATCAAAGTGATTCAGTTATACACACATATATATTCTTTTTCAAATTATTTTTCATTATACTTTATTACAAGATATTGAATATAGCTCCCTGTATTATACAGTAGGATCTTGTTGATTATCTACCTTATATATTGTATATCTGTTAATCGCAAATTCCAAATTTACCCCTCCTCCCCATTCCCCCATTGATGACCACAAGTTTGTTCTTCTCTGTCTGTGAGTCTCTTTCTGTTTTGTTTATAGGTTCATATGTATCATTTTTAGGCTTATATATAAGTAATATCATATTTGTCTTTGTCTGACTTACTGCATTTAGTATGATAATCTCTAGGTCTGTCCATGTTTATGCAAATGGCATTATTTCATTCTTTTTATGGCTGAACAATATTCCATTGTATATATGTACCACATCTTCTTTATCCATTCCTCTGATGGTGGACATTTAGATTGCTTCCTTGTCCTGCCTCTTGTAAATAGTGATTCTATGAACATAGGGGTGCATGTATCTTTTCAAGATGGAGTTTTCTCCAGATACATGACCAGGAGTGGGATTGCAGGATCATATAGTGACTCTGAGAAATATTTTTAGATAAGAGATATTTGCCAAGCCCACTCAAATGTAAATATTATTTCTCTCTCTTTTTCCTCTCTCTTCTCTTCTTTCTCCTCCCTCTCTTCACACACGCAGTGGAGGCATCTCTGTCCACACATCATTTTGACATAGAGAAAAGGAACTTTAATTACTAGACATAGATGGTTACTTGAATTTCTACGACTGTACAGAGCCCATGCTTCATATGACATGTGAGGGCCCCTGCCTGCCTCTGCCCGCAGAAGGTCACGTCTGTTTTGTACCACCAGCCCTTTCTGACACAATCTCATAGCTCTTCCTCTAGTCTTTTAAACAAGCTAATACTTCTCTTTCCCTTTTTTTCTTTGAAAAGAAGTTCAGTGTGAGTCTCATTTATGCTTTCTGGAAAATAAAAAATAAATAAATAAAAAACATAATAATATCACAGAACTTCCCAGGTAGCTCAGTGGTAAAGAATTTGCCTGCAGTACAGGAGATGTGGGTTCAGTCCTTGTGTTGGGAAGATCCCCTGGAGAAGGAAATGGCAACCCACTCCAGTATTCTTGCCTGGGAAATCCCATGGACAGGGGAGCCTGGTGGGCTACCGTCCATGGGGTTGCAAAGAGTCAGACACGACTTAGAGACTAAAGAACAACAAAATAATATCACAAGATTGTTAAAAATGGTATAGGATGCTGAGTGTCCCAATAGGGACAATTAGAGGCCATGAGGGAAAAAAGCAGAGAGAGGCTGAGATGAAGTACCAGGGAAGTTTGGTAGATGAAGGAAATGTTCTGTATTTTGACTGTGGCAGGGCTGCTGCTGCTGCTGCTGTTGCTTCAGTCGTGTCCGACTCTGTGCGACCCCATAGATGACAGCCCACCAGGCTCCCCTGTCCCTGGGATTCTCCAGGCAAGAACACTGGAGTGGGTTGCCATTTCCTTCTCCAATGCATGAAAGTGAAAAGTGAAAGGGAAATCACTCAGTCGTGTCTGACTCTTAGCGACCCCATGGACTGCAGTCTACCAGGCTCCTCCATCCATGGGATTTTCCAGGTAAGAGTACTGGAGTGGGGTGCCATTGCCTTCTCTGGTGGCAGGGCTACACAGGCATATATATTTTCAAATGCACCCAAGCATTTACTTAAAATGGGTTCATTTGATTGCATATAAATTACTCCCAAATTACGTTGGATAAAAAGAGAGAGTATTTCTTGAATAATTCATGTTTTATTTTATAAATTGTGAACCATCTATTCTTCCACTCACAGAGCAACTGTTTATTAAGCATCCAGTATGTTCTGGAGCAGCAAATGTCCCTGCTTCATGGAACATGCCGTGTGCCGGGCCCCATAAGGCTCCTTGAGGATCCACGAGGACCCAAGCTGACCAGTGTCAACAGCATCATCTCTCAGACCCAACCTCCTTCTTCCCACCTCACCACTGGGATTTCTTCCATCTACTTTCCTTTGCTCAGGCTTCAACAATATTTTCCATTTTAAATAATGCCTTGGCAACATAAACCTTCTCCTGGATGTTGGAAAGGACATGGGATCCAGTTCAGTCTGGGTTCTGAGTAGGCACTTGGTCCCTGTCCTGGTCGCACCTCTTTCCAGATAAATGATTTGACAGTGGGCTGGCACCTGCCCCCAGCTTCAGTGTTCCTGGGGAGAATCACATCTCTATCTGACAGAGGGCTGTGAGCTTTAAATGAGATAATTTAAGCACTCTGTAAATGCAAGGCACTTAAGCACTTTGTAAGTGATACTTATTATTATCATAACACACATGTGTTTGAACAAATCGCTTAACCTCACTGAACCTTGGTGCCCTCACTTTTAAAACAAAGTTATTAATAACAGGCTTGTCTGCCTCATAAGGTTGGTGTCAGACCCACTGAGATAATAGATGTGAAAGACATTTTATGTATTATAAAAAGCTATTCAATGGTAGGCTATTGTTAACATTTTCAATGATACTCCGAGCTGAGAGCTTCTTTTTAAGAGACTCCAAAGAAGAGTTAAAAAACAGGGAATACAACCATCATGTTGTCAGTGCCTTTCTATAACATTTATAAGCAATCTGGAACTCATTCAACTCCATGAGTTAATTTGGTTCCCCTTTGAATCACACAGCCATGGTTGGCACATTGCATTCTGGTCTGACTGTCTCATCCTCAGCCTTTACTTGACATGCTCAGAGTCAACCAAGAAGACACCTAATTTGGAATGGATTAAAGGCTCCTCATCCATGCTCTCTGCAGGAGGGTTTCTGCTAGCTTTCCTTGGACCTACCCTGGAAGATTCCATCTCTTTCCAAGTGTTTCAAATCCTCCCGTGGGAGAAACATCAGCTTTCAGATATTAAGACCAGAGTGTGAGCATCTTCTACTGGATTTGGGAAATGGTCCTGTGGGACCCAGTGAATCCTGTCAGACCAGTCAGTCCTGAAGGAAATCAACCCTGAATACTCACTGGAAGCCTGATTCTGAGCTGAAATTCTAATACTTTGGCCACTTGATACAAAGAGCTGACTCATTGGGAAGGACTCTGATGCTGGGAAAGATTGAGGGCAGGAGGAGAAGGGAGCAACAGAGGACAAGATGGTTTGATGGCATCATCAACTCAATGGACAGGAGTTTGAACAAACTCTGAGAGAGAGTGAAAGACAAGGAAGCCTGACGTGCTGCAGTCCATGGGGTCTCAAAGAGTTGGACACGACTGTGGGACTGAACAACAACAGCCCATAAGAGCAGACATGGGTGCCTTTGCCCTGGAAATTGTCAGACTACTGATTATTCAAGAGAGAAGCAATATCCACTATCAAAAATTCTCTTCCCTGTTAGGGCCTCCTCTCCAATGGAACTGTGTTTTAGGAGGTGGGAGGGGGTGCCCAGTCTGCATTACATTCCTGGAAGCCTTATTTACCTGGTCATTGTCAAGGTCTAGACCTGTTGGTCTCCAGGAAAGTAGACCAATCCGTCAGCCTCTCAGATTCAAGGGTGAGTGGAGGTAATATCTGCCCCATAGGTTACATGGTGTAAATGTGAAATTCTTAGAATGAAGCCTGATGAATAATGAGAACTCACAAATAGTAGGATAACCAGACATCAATATCTGTAATTTATCAGGATACTTTTGAGACTGAAAGGGGCACTGCACAGACTGGGTGTTGGAACAACAGTGTGAAAAGGACTGTCACAAGCAAACAGCAAAATGCAGTACAGTGAGGCTGTACAACGCTGTGTAGTACTGTGCTGGCTAGTACAGTAAGGCTATGATATGAGCTAGGACTGGGTGCAGGGATGGGTATGCAGGCAACAGTGACTGGGAGCTGCTTGCTGTGTGTGTCCTTGGAATGGCTCCTTGGACCCCTGAGAGTCACTGAGCCCTGCCTGAGGCTCAGGTAAGGATGTGTCTCTCTAATGATCTTCCATAGGGACAGTGGGAAGAACTGTCCTCAAATGTGGGCTTTCTCCATTGTCCTTGGGAAGTCATCCTCCAGCATCTGAGCTCTATCACAGCCACCCCTAAAGACTGGTGCTGAGCGCCCCAGTGTCACCGAGTTCCTCTGTCCCCCATTGAAATTCCAGAAGGACAGGCCAAAGAAAACCTCTTATTATGCCTAGCCCGTTTGCCAACTGGCTGAGGGGAGGGTGAAAAATTAGTGCACTGTGGTTCAGATAAGGAATCTTTCCCTTCTCGGCACCTACTGCCAAACTGAGAGCCTGATATGGAGAGTAGATGAGAAGCTACTCTCCACATCCATTGTGGACATAACCTTCAGTGGGCTTTAAATTTTTGGGTGCGAATACCTCCTTTTGCAGTCTACTGCCCTCCCCACCCACCATATTCATTTGCTTGCTCATTCATTCATTCACCAACTCTTACAGGACACTGAATTCTAAGCATTGAGGATACAGTAGTGAATAAGTTACAAAAGTCCTTAGTCTTATTACATTCTAGAGTTGTGTTGTTCAGTATGATAGACAATAACTATGTGAGGCTGTTTACATTTAAAGTAATTAACATTAAATTTTAAATAAAATTAGAAATTCAATTTTCTCAGTTGCCATGGCCACATTTCAGGTGCTTAATGGTCACATGTGGCTTGTGAATATTATACTGAATGCCTTCAGAAAAGAACATTTCCTCCATTAGAGAAACTTCTATTGGACAACACTGTTCTAGAGGGAGGGGCACAGCAGAAATGTAATAAATAAGTGACCAGCCAACTAGATCAGATGGTGATAATAGTGCTTTGGAGGAATATTTAGTAAAACAAGGTGTCTACAGAGTGTGCTAGGGAAAGGTGGTTAGTGGGTAGGGTGGTGTGGGGTATCTTCCTGATAATCAGAGCTGATCTCTCTCTTAAAATATTAAAATAGTGCCTCAGTTCAGTTCAGTCACTCAGTCATGACCGATTCTTTGCGACCCCATGAATCACAGCACACCAGGCCTCCCTGTCCATCACCAACTCCCAGAGTTCACCCAGACTCACGTGCATCGAGTCAGTGATGCCATCCAGCCGTCTCATCCTCTGTCGTCCCCTTCTCCTCCTGCCCCCAATCCTTCCCAGCATCAGAGTCTTTTCCAATGAGTCAACCCTTTGCATGAGGTGGCCAAAGTACTGGAGTTTCAGCTTTAGCATCATTCCTTCCAAAGAAATCCCAGGGCTGATCTCCTCCAGAATGGACTGGAATCGGTAAACAAACATGGCCTGAAGCCTCTTTGCTGTTGTTCATGCCACCAGGTTGGCTATCCTGGCCTCTCTTTTGGAATCCTCCCTACAATTCAGTTATTAAAAGGTGAATTCATAGCTCAACTGTGGACAACCAAGACCCTGTTCTTTTCTCTGTGCCCTTGACTATTCTGATTGGTTCAGTATTCATCCCATGATGTTTAAAAAACATTTTGAATATCATCCTTGCCTAGACATAACTTAAGCAGGTCTTGAGACAAATGAATGAAGGAGCCATGGGGATATGGAGAGAAAAGCATTCTAGGCAGAGGAAATAGCAAGTGCAAGGCTCTGAGGCTGGAGCAGAGTGGGTATCGTCCAGGAAAAGCCAGAAGATCACTGTGGCTGGGGACACGGTGAACAAGACTTCCAGAAAGGAGTAGAGGTTGAAGTCAGAAAAATAAAGGAAGTTGTGGATCATGAAAGGCCTTGTAGGTCATTTGTATTATTATTATTATTATTATTTTACTTCTGCAAAGACCAGTGGCTTAAATCAATAAGCTTCTACTGCTCATGAGTCTATGGTTCAGCTGGGCTCTCATAATCTTGGCCAGTCTGGGCTTATCCCAGCTGGACTTGCTCATTGAGGGTGGTAGCTTGGCCCAAGGCTGGCTATTCTGGGATGGCCTCATTCTCATGCCTGACTGTTGACTGGCTGCCAGCTGGGGCAAGGAGGCGCCTGGACCACACATCTCTCCAGCCTGCAGGCTAGCCTGGGCTTGTTTACATGGGCAGAGCAGGGTTCCAAGAAAGCCTCAGGCTCGGAGGTGGCACGTCATCCTGTACACTGCATTCTGCCAAAGCAAATCACAGAGCCAGTCCAGATTCAAGGGATGGGGAAGAGATTCCACCTCTTAATGGGATGAGTTGCATAGTTGCTTTGCAAAGGAGGCAGATATAAGGAGAGCTGGAGAATTGTGATCACTTATGCAATCAACTTACCACTGCATTATAAAAACTTTGACTTTGTCTCTGAGGGATGCCATTAAAATTTGTAGGGAAAGAGATGTCACATCATTCAATTTATGTCCTAAAGTGTTTCCTCTGGTAGTTGTCTTGAGAATAGACTATAGGAGACAAGGGCAGAGGCAGGGAAGACCAGGTAGAAAATGTTGCAAGAAACCAGGAGAGAGATAATGGTGATCTGGGAAATGATGCTGGTGGTGAAATTGTAAGAAATGGGAGATTCTGAATTAGATTCACATCAGATCAATGGATTACATGTGAATTAGACAAAGAAGGGTATCAAAGATGGCTTCAAGTTTATTGACCAACCAAGGCAGCTGGAAAAGTAGAGAAAGTTGTAGAAAAAGCAGATTTGTGAAGAAAGATTAGGAATTTCTGCTAGAGGTTTAAGTTTGATGTATCTGTTAAACATCAGAGTTATGATGATGGTTATACAGTTAGATACACTAGCCTGGATTTGGGATGGATAAATAAATATGGGGATTGTTGGCATATAGATGGTATTTAGTTTTTTATTGAAGTACAGTTGATTTACAACATTGTGTTAATTATTGCTGAATAGAAAAGTGATTTTTATATATACACACACAAACACACACACAATTTTTTTCTTTACATTCTTTTCCAATATGGTTTATAATAGGATATTAGATATAATTCTCTGCTATACAGTAAAACCTTACTATTTATCCATTTTATATATACAAGCTTATATCTGCTAACTCCAGTCTCCTAATCTACCCCTTCCCCAAGCCTTCCCTCCCTCTTGGCAATCACCAATCTGTTCTCTATGCCTGTGATTCTATTTCATAGATTAATTTGTATCATAGTTTAGATTCCACATATAAGTGATATCATATGATATTTATTTTTCTCTTCTGACCTACTTCACTTAGTATGATAATCTCCAGTTGCATACATCTTGCTGCAAATGGCATTATATCATTCTTTTTTAAGGGTGAGTAGTATTCCATTGTGTATGTATGTATATACATATGTGTGTGTGTGTGTGTGTATATCTCATACACACAAATGTATATACCACAACTTATATATATATATACACACACACACACACACACTACATCTTCTTTAGCCATTCATATAAATTGTATGACTTTGGTTAAGCCCACCATAAGAAGTATAGTTAAAGAAGAAAAGAAGACAAAGGACTGACTGCAGAAACACAAAAAGGACCAATCAGTGAATCAAAGGGAAAACCAAGTGTCCTGGAAGCCTTGTGTGGGAAGCATACAAAGGAGGAGGGGGCAAATTAGCTGGGTCACCACCATCCACCCCTAGCTTCCAGCTGAGAAGTTCTTGAAAGATGGAGGAGTTTGAAGTATTTCTCTGGAATGAGTAATTGTTGCCTCAATCTTATGTATATTAAAAGATAAATATGTGGCCTTGGTCTTTGCCTGAGGCTCTCAATGTCAATGCCCTGAGCTGTTGCAGGGCAGGGATTCATTTACCTCCTGTAGCTAAAATTCTCCAAGAAGCTGTCTCTGGCCCCCACAACAGAAACACCTGCCCTGTGGCTCTGCCGAGGCCCACAGTCCCCCCAGAGAAAGCAGAAGCACCACTGCCTAGAATGTTGTGCACACCAAGAAATGTTGGGTAAGGAGAGAATAAATGAATGAGGAAACCAATGGGCAAATTAAGAACAACTGAAGTTAGAAACTACAGTTAGTGAACAAGAAAATGAAAGTGACAGGCAAATCCTGAGGCCTGGGAAAGAAAAAGCATGAGGGACTTACCTACGAGGTTTCCTGTGAGATTTGCATTGATCGTACCCCTGGCTGCCACCGCCTCAAAAGTGTTTCACCCTCCCTTTGCACTGCCAGACCCAGCTCCCTACTTCCCTTTCTCATTCTACAAAGTTCCTGGCTCTATCTGAGAGGTAGATGGACACAGGACATTGAGTAATACCACCTAGTCTTAGGGCCTAGTTCTACCAAATACTAGTTGAATTAATATCCGAGTTTCATAGGATTGTAGTGAAGTTTTTTTTTTTTTTTTTAATGAAGCTTGTAAACTGTAAAGCACTATCCACGTGAAGGGAAATTTATTTTCCATATAACTGGGTAAACGCACACTATCAAATAGTATCGGGGGGGAAAAGAGAGCATTAAATGATAGCTCCATGTGGAAGGAAATATGGGAAGGTGGGAGCACAGACCTACGTGAAGGTGGCAAAGCAAAACGAGGCCAGGAAAGTCCAAGATGGCTGCCGGAAATTGTCTTAGGATCACGGATCACGTCATCACCCTCTCATACCCCAAGGTTTTAGTGAGCTCTCTGCATTCCTGAGATTCTTTGCAGGCGTGAATTTTATTTTCCCACAAGGCAATCAGCAGTTTTGAGGTAGGTGATTTGGGATAGAGGAGGCCACCATCTCCAGAGTGGAGACATTGAGAAGCCTGAGGCAGATGGCCTGGGAGAAGATGCAGACAGCACAGTAAAGGGCTTTTGATGGGCCCTTGCTGAAGAGTGGAATTCAAACCTGAGAGTAGGAAAATCTCTGAGGGAAAAGCAAGCTTGGAGTAGCATTTAGCACACTCACTTTTATACAGTGTGAGGTGAATTGTTTGGTATACATAATAGGGTCTACAGAACCTCAAAGGAGACTGAAGTAAGCTAGTAATGATCTGCTGTTGCTGTTCAGTCAGCCAGTCATGTCCAACTCTTTGCAAGCCCATGGACTGGGGTCAGCCCCCTGGAGTCAGGCTTCTCTGTCCTTCACCAACTCCCGGAGCTTGCTCAAACTCATGTTCATTGAGTCAGTGATGCCATCCAACCATCTTGTCCTCTGTCGTCCCCTTCTCCTCCTGCCTTCGATCTTTCTCAGAATCAGAGTCTCTTCTAATGAGTCGGCTCTTCATGTCAGGTAGCCAAAGTATTAAGAGCTTTAGCTTCAACATCAGTCCTTCCAATGAATATTCAGGATTGATTTCCTTTAGGATTGACTAGTTTGAGCTCCTCACAGACCAAAGGACTCTCAAGAGTCTTTTCCAACACCATAGTTCAAAGACATCAATTCTTTGGCACTCAGCCTTCTTTATGTTTCAACTCTCACATCCATATATGACCACTGGTAAAATCACAGCTTTGACTATATGGACCTTTGTCAGCAAAATAATGTTTGTCATAGGTTTTTTCCCAAGAAGCAAGTGTCTTTTAATTTCGTGGCTGCAGTCACCATCTGTAGTGATTTGGAGCACAAGAAAATAAAGTCTCACTGTTTCCGTTATTTCCCCATCTATTTGCCATGAAATGATGGGACTAGATGGCATGATCTTAGGTCTTTGAATGTTTCTTTCACCTTCATCAAGAGGCTCTTTAGTTCCTCTTCACTTTCTGCCATAAGGGTGGTGTCATTTGCATACCTGAGGTTATTGATATTTCTCCCAGCAATCTTGATTCCAGTTTCTAATGATCAATTGCCATCTTTTATTTTCCTTCAACTATGCCTGTCTCTTTTCCCCTCTCCCTGCCCATGCTTGAGGGTGGCTTGGCAGTTTCAATGATCTAGTCTAAACAGTTGTCTCCCCACCCCATCACTGGCAACCTCTCCCCTTGTGCCACCAGGAGCATTCATGTTGCTGGGAAAGGGGCCTCCACGACTGCATGAACTTGCACATGACCCCTTCCCAGCACACTCCCATGCTGTAGTATCCACCCTGGCAGACAAAAAGGAAAAATGCAGGCACCATGAGGATAACCCAGAACAATGTACACAGTTTCCAACATAAACTCTGTAACTCAGGGCTCCCACTGCAGAACGGCCAATAACTTTTGCTGAACCATCCAAGCCAAGGGTAAACGCAATCCACTGTGAAAGAACAAAGGCGGCCTCAGCCCAGGCCTGTACCCGCCAGTCAGGAGAGGCAGGAGACAGCACTTTCGGGTAAGCTTGGTCCTTGGAGGGCTGCCAACTGAGCTGTCCTGAGCATGACAAGGCAAAAGAGAGGCTGAACCAGCCCTAATCAATGAGAAACAGATCTGCCCTAAAAATATTAATGAAGCAAAAGTACAGTTAAATATCAGTGGTCAGGGTTTGGAATCCTTTGAGTCAATTAGTCATCAGAAGACAGGTTTCAAGACCTTCCTTTGGTTGTACCAGCAGACATTCCAAGAAAGGACCGTCCTTCTCCCATAGACTCTGCACTTGATTGCACTGGGATAACTGTGAGGAAGCCTATTTGGGAGCAGAGGGATGGACTAGATGAACCCATGAGGTCATATATTCCAGGTCAGACAGGCAGTGCTGGTGAGACTTGTACCTGTGATGAGAAGGAATCTATTGATGAGGGAACAGAAGCAAAGATCAGGAGAAGAAAATCAGAGAAGAGGCCTTCTCAGTTCTCAAGTATTTATCGAGGTCTCCCTGAGAGCTGAGCACAGTGAGGGAAGGGTACAAAATAACATAGACCATCCTACCCATCAAGGTACTTGTGCATATATATGCATATGTGTGTGTATATATATATACATATACATATATTAGTGTGTATGTCTATGTGTGTGTTGTGTGTGCTAAGTTACTTCAGTCGTGTCCAACTCTTTGAGATCCTATGGACTGTAGCCCACTAGGCTCCTCTGTCCATGGGATTCTCCAGGCAAGAATACTGGAGTGGGTTGCCATTTCCTTTCCAGGGGATATTGCCAACCCAGGGATCCAACCAGCGTTTCTTATGTCTCCTGCATTGGCAGGCAGGTTCTTTACCACTAGTGCCACCTGGGTCTTATATATATGCTTATTGATTGGATAAACGAGTGAAGGAATGAATTATTTACTTTCTTTGAAGGGAAATCCAGAGATTTGGGAGTCAATGTTCTCACCAGGGGATCAAACAAAAATATACTTGTACTATTAAGCCTGATTTAACTGTGAATGGGCTTGGAACTGCCCACCCAGTCATTGCAGCCACGAAAGAAATAGTTGTATTAATAGCTATATTTATTGGGGAATTATTATATGCTTTATGAAGATGAATAGATCAGGACACATTAAATGTTTTGAGAAACAACTCTAAAAATCTCAGTAGTTCAAGCCATAATCCAGTGAAACTGGCGAGAGCAGAGGCAGGAGTGCTATATTCTATATAATCACTCGTAGACCCAGGCACCTTCCATGTTGTGGCCTTGCTAAGCCTTGGCATCCTTCCCTGGATCCTCTGCACCCACCCGGCAGCCAAGGAAAGAAAGGGGATAAAGAACCACAGAAAGGTTTTAGGGGAAAGGCTTAGACCATATAGCGTATATCACTTCCAACCACATTACATTCACCAGAATTTCATTTAAAGCCTCATTTACATGCAAGGAGGCTAGGAAATGTATTCATTTGGTGACTCAGGAAGAAGAGGAAACAGATTTGTTGTGTTTCTAGAAAGTGTCTTCTACAGTGCATTATCTCATTTAGTTCTCAAGTGAGTAAAAGCCGCTCAGTCTGACTCTTTGGATCCCATGGACTATACAGTACTCTAGGCCAGAATACTGGAGTGGGTAGCCTGTCCCTTCTCCATGGGATCTTCCCAACCCAGGAATCGAACCAGGGTCTCCTGCATTGCAGGCAGATTCTTTACCCACTGAGCTATCAGGGAAGCCCAAAACAACCTTACAAAGGTTCTCAAGACAACCCTATAAAGCAAATACAACTGATGCTACAGTTTTGCAAAAGAACAAACTCAGCCTCAGAGATGAAAGTACTACCCAGGCAACAAATGGTAGAACTGGGAGTTAGTCTTAGATTTGACTCTAAAACATGTGTTCCAGACCCACTAAACTATGATTTTCTCATAATTAAGATTCAGTTACATTACACTATGCCTCCCTCTTCCTTCCTGCCACACCAATCCTCACTGTGCTGATTTTGGCTCTCCTGTATGTAAAATCCTGGGGATAAGTGGCTATTTGGCACCAAAACATTCATTATCTTATCTATTCTCCATTGTACTCCCATGTGGTAGGTATTATTATTATTAGCTCTACTTTACCAGGGAGGAAACCGAGATTAGATAGGTTATATAACTTGGCCATGAACATGAACAGCTAATGAGAGGCACATTTGAACACTGTATCTCACTCTTTGGCCTGGAACTTTGGAAGACTTTTCCCTGAAAAAAAATTTTTTTAATGACAACAACAAAAAAATTGAATCCTAAAAAAAAAAAAGTACAACAACCCACTTTCCCATGAACTATCTCAAAGTATTTGGCATTGATGGCAAGGTCAGGTAGCTTCTTCCTCCTCAAGCCTGACATCATCTTTAAGGTTAGGAAAATCAAGATCATGCAGCAGCTCCTGGTCTTATAATTGAGAGTGAGGTTGGCACGTCAAGTCTTAAAGAAGGTCTTCTAGCCAAAACCATCCAGGAAGTGAAGAATCAGATAAATAAGAAGGCTGATGCAAGGCTAGGGAAGCAGTCCAGACTCAGCTAGGGGTGGTCTCTCCAGGCCAACAGCATGATTCACAGCTGGGTCGCTGGGTGCTGATGGGGAAGCAGCAGCCAGAGCAGGCTTTGTCCACTGGGCCCTCTTCCTTTCTCTCCCATCCTCACCCAAACCTGACCAGGCCACCCTCTCCCTGATTCACTAGCTCATGAAGTTTGTTCCTTCATCACACTTTCCTTGGGCATCCGAGTGTCATCAGATGTCATGCACTGATCCCTAAGGGGAGAAAACAGGAAACCAAGCTAATTAAAACTGTCACACTGTAAATAAAGAATTCCTGATGATAATAATAATGCCACCAGAGGACTTGGGAAGATTGGCAGATGAAAGGGAAAAACCAGCAGTGGATTGGGAGTCTCTGGGGCGTTTGACCTTCCAGAATCTTTCATTATGCAAGCCACAGTGGTCTTAGGAGCACAGGGTCGTGCCCCAAACCCTTTGGAATGGATGCCAGCTCCCTGATTTCTTTCCCACAACTGCAGTCCCAAATTTTCCTTCTTGAGATCTCATTCACCCTCCTTATATAGTCTCTCAAGTCTGGCTTCATGAGACTGAGTGCCACTCGCAGGGATCGCTTTTCAAGATGGGAATAATCTTTCCTTTTGGAAACTTTAAGCTTGTTTACTCCCATAACCAATGAGGCAACTGGGGTGAGACGGATGAGAACACTGACCCAGGTCACGCTGATGGTTGGGAGGAGCCCAGGCCCCCAGGATTCTAACCTAGAGAGTCTTTTTTGTTTAGTTTTATTTTAACTGTTTACTTTATATTGGAGTATAGCTGATTAACAATGTAAGAGTTTCAGGTGGACAGCAAAGGGACTCAGCCATACACATACATGTATCCATTCTCCTCCAAACTCCCACACCACCTAAGTGTGGTGCAGATAGTACATGAGACGGTTATAAATTGTAATCTATTCCTCATAAACAAACAACAACAGCAACAGAAAAACACCCTATCAAAAGACAAAGAAGCAAAGACTTCCCACACTGTTCCTTGCTGGATTCGGGTGCCTGAGAAGCTAGTGGTGTCTGTCTCTAAGTTGCTCTATAGGCCTCCTCCCTCTCCCTCTCAAGCTCTTTTGGAAACCCAAGTCATAACTTTCTAGTTCTGTCCAACCAAGCTGAATTTACTTGCCACCTACCTCAGGAGTCTATTTTCTGTCCTAATTCCCACAGCAATGAACTCAGAGTACTCACTCCCCGCCCACCTGCTACCTCACTCACACCCTGCTAGAAATCTAAGATCTTTATATTTACTGTCCCTCTGTGGCCTTTCAACATTAAAAAAAAAAATTTGTTGGCATATAGTTGCCTTACAGTGCTGTGTTAGTTTCTGTTATACAGCAAAGTGAATCGACTATACGTATACATATATCCCCTCTCCTCCGTTTTCAAATTTCTGTCTCTAACAATGGAAGAAACTCATCCTTTATCCACACACTTAAAATTTTTCAAAATCTAAATAAAGTCACACATGGCTTCACCAGGTCTTGCGTAAATGGACCCCTGCCAACCTTTGCCCTTTCCCCGAAAATTCTGCCCAGCCGTCTCCATACTCCTGCCACGCTGGCCTCTGTTCAGGTTTTCAGAAGATGGCAAGTTCTCTCTTGCCTTTTGCTCTCTGACATCCCATTTCCTCTGACAGAGTCTCGCCCACAGCCCACCATCCTCCTACCTGCCAGTGGCAAACTTCTACACATACATCAAGACCCAGTTAACTGTCGCTTCCTCAAGGAAATCTTCTCTGATGCCTGTCATATGGTTAGGTCCCCCACTATATGCTGTCAGATAATCCTGTACTTTTCCTTTATGCCCTTTATCATAAATGTGATTGTGAAATTATTTTTATAATTTTAACTTATTGTCTGTGTCCCCAACAGACCATAGGTAAGATCTGTGAGCAAATGACCAGAAAGGACTGACACTGCACACACACACATTTTAATTACTCTCAGAAAACTTAGCTGCTATGCCTTATCATATAATTACTTGGATATATATTGAAGCACCTGGTGGGAATATAAATCCTATTGTGGCAGAAACCGTACAGTGATGGATACATAATAAATGTTTATTGAATGAATGAGTAGATGGATGGATGTTGGTAAAGCCTTCATTAATACTTGAAGGGAGAGAGGGGTGTTAGTTTGCTAGCAAAACTCTTGACAACAGATAAAAAACATTGCTAGTGCACAAGTATAAGGCTGCTGCTGCTGCTGCTAAGTCGCTTCAGTCGTGTCCGACTCTGTGCGACCCCATAGACGGCAGCCCACCAGGCTCTCCTGCCCCTGGGATTCTCCAGGCAAGAACACCAGAGTGGGTTGCCATTGCCTTCTCCAATGCGTGAAAGTGAAAAGTGAAAGTGAAGTCGCTCAGTCATGTCAGACTCTTCGTGACCCCATGGACCACAGCCTACCAGGATCCTCCATCCATGGGATTCTCCAGGCAAGAGTACTGGAGTGGGGTGCCATTGCCTTCTCCAAGTATAAGGCTACCTTTTTTCTTTTCATACAAAAACATGCTTTGTTTTCCTTTCTTTCAAGGAACTTCTGTATTAACTTTCCATTTTACGGAACCAAAACACAGTGGATTAAATAAAACAACACATGCTTATTACTGCTAAGTTTCTGTGCACAGGTCCAGTGGTCCAGGCCCAGTTTAATTAGATCTTTCACTTGGGGTCTCAGAAGACTGCAATTAAGGTGATGTTCAGGGCTGAATATGTATCAGAGGCTCAACTGGAGAAGGACTTGTTTCCAAGGTCTCTCAGGTTGTGGTAGGATTTATTTCTTTGTGACGATCAGATTCATGGCAGCTTGCTTCTTCAAAGCCAGTAACAGCCTGAGAAAGAAGCTCTAGCAAGGTGAGTGCTGTATTTTTATTTAATTACCTACATGTAATCACATCACCTTTGCTACATCCCACTGCTTAGAAACAAGTTAAAGGTGCCTCCCACAATCAAGAATGCAAGGAGATTACACAAGTGTGAATTCTAGAAAGTGGGAACCAGAGGGTTTATACTACAGTCTGTCTAACCTAGTGTTAACTCTGGCCCCCAAGGATTCACATCCGTCTTACACTCAAACTACATTCTCCTCTCTTCCAGTATTTCCAGGAGTTTCATCCCATGATAGAATTAGCTTCACAATTTCATTATCTAAGCCACATCCAGGTGAGGATGAGGTGCCCAGGTATAGTCTGCTAAGTTTAAGTTTTGTGGCACAGTTCCTCTCCTTCTGTGGAACTATGAACCTAACAAGACAGGTTATGTATTTCAGAATATTCAAAATATGATGATGAGACAGGCACTGGATAATAGTACAGAAGTTCTAGCTCAAGGCTAAAATGAAAGATTAAAAACATCCATCGTAGTTTTATAATCCAGCTAGTCAAATGCTCAAAGATGGTAATATTTCAAGATGTAGTGGATAATTCTCTGTGCTTCTTGGCTCTGACTTCTGGGCTCTTGATTCCACTTTCTGTGTCCTTCTTTTTTCATAGAAGGTAGCACATGTTTGCAGCTGAATAATTTATCAGCCTGCTTCTTGCCAGAAAAACTGGGTAAGGGGGGTGTTTCAGCAGCCTTCTTTCACTGTGCATTCTCTGTCCCTCTCAGTTCATTCTGGCAGTGTTTCTACTGAAATAATTTTCTCAATAATTGTGTGGGTCTCCCTTGGATTTCACTGGCATCCACTCATCCATTCTAAGAGACAAAAGCTACACCCATAGATATTTTCAAGATAATCCTTCCTTCACCTTTATCTCCTGCAGAGATTGCTGAGATACAATACCACTTATGTTTCTATAAGCTCTGTAATTTAAGAAGATCCATGAGGTACATTCTTAATATCTTGAAATGGCCCTTTGGGTGATTGAATAGTCTGACCTTTGGATTTTTTTTTTTTTTAAGTTTTAGCAAAAGATTGTGTAATTGAACACTCAGCTTTTTCTCTATGCCACACTTTTGACAGCCATTTCTCACTTTTAACATTTTTTTACCATCTGGAGAGGCGAAAAATTTTGAAATCAAGTTCTGGCTCCTTTTTGTTGAATAGCTCTTTCCTCAATGTATCCCTTCTCTCACGTTTTACTACAGGAAGCAAGAAGAAATCAGACAGCATCTTCAACACTTTGCTTGGAAACTCCTTCACTAAATTGCCAAATGCATCAATTGCAAGTTGTACTTTCCACATAATTGCAGTAGACAATTTTGCTACGTTTTCTGCCTACTACAAAGCAAGGATCCCACTTCCTTCAGTTTTCAATAACTTATTCTTCATTTTCTTTTGAGTCTTTTTTGACAGCACACTCAAAGCCCAAATTTACATTAACAGTTCAAAGCAACGTACGGCTTTCTCTACCATGTTCCTCAAAATCCTTCTAGCCATCAACTGCTACCCAGTTCCAAGGCTACTCCCACATTTGTGGGTATTTGTACAGCAACACTCACTTTCAGGTACCAAAATGTGTATTAGTTGTGTATTGCTATGTAACAAATTACCACAAAACTTAGGAGCCTAAAACAATACACGTTTATTACACCACAGTTTCTCTGGGTCAGGAGTCTTGGTGTAGCTTACCTCGGTCTTCCACTTGTTGCTGTTGTTCAGTCAATCAGTTGTGTCTGACTCTTTGTGACCCTATGGACTGCACCACACTTGGCTTCCCTGTCCATCACCCTCTCCTGGAGCCTGCTCAAATTCAGTTCCATCGAGTCAGTGATGCCACCCAACCATCTCATCCTCTGTTGTCCCCTTCTCCTCCTGCCTTCAATCTTTCCCAGCATCAGGGTCTTCTCTAATGAGTTGGCTCTTTGCATCAGGTGGCCAAAGTATTGGAGCTTCACCTTCAGCATCAGTCCTTCCAATGAATATTCAGGTTTGATTTCCTTTATGATTGATTGGATTGACCAATTATATAATACATTGGTAAATATGTTTCCCTGATTTCTGTGAGTCATTCGAGTAAACTGTCAAACTTACCAAGTGGGTTGTGGGAATCCCTATTGATAATCAAATAGTCAGAAGCATAAATGACATGGGACTTGTGACTGGCATCTGCAGTTGGGGAGTGGACATTTTGTGGGACGGAATCTTTAACCTACGGAATCTGATGCTGGCTCCAGATGGAGAGTGTCAGAATTGAGTTCAATTGTAGGACACCCAGCTGGTGTCACAGAGAACTGCTTGATGTGTGGAGAGCCCTCACATCTGGTGTCAGAAGTGAAGTGAAGTGTGGTAGTAAAGGAGAAACACAGGGGAGTTTTTATTTTACAAGAAGGATCTGCTTCCAAGCTTCTTCAGCTTGTTGGCAGAATTAATTTCCTTGCAGCTCTAGGTTTCATGGCAGCTTGCTTCTTTAAAGTCAGACAGAGTGAAAGAGAGAGGCTCTAGAAAGATGGACACTACACTCTTATGTAATTACCTGCAAAAAAAATCACATACATTCATCACCTTTGCCACATTTCACTATTTAGAAACAAGCAGGCCCAGCCAACAGTTGAGGGGAAGGGATTACACAAAGGCATAAATACCAGATCACTGGCTACACAAGTCTACCTGCCACAGCACTCTAAGACAAGGGGATGATATGTACATGTACATATCCCTGTGTGTGTGTGTTAGTCACTCAGTCATGTTCGACTCTTTGTGATCCCATGGACCAGGCTCCTCTGTCCATGGGATTCTCCAGGCAAGAATACTGAATTCTATTGCCTTGTCTTCCTCCAGGGGATCTTCCTGACCCAGGGTCAAACCTGTGTCTCTTGCATTGGCAGATAGATTATTTATCACTGAGGCACCAGAGAAGTTAAACAACAAAAACAGGACATCCAGTAGGCGGAGGTCCAGCGTTCTCCTTCAGGCCTGGGAGGCTTTGTACTTATTGTTCTTAATGGAGATGGCCTCTAGGTAATTTAGGAAACTTGCCTTAAGCCAGTCAGATAAAACCAGAGATAGCCTGGACTAGAATTTCCTCACCAGAGTCTTAATTCATTTCTGCTGTTCTTTTTACATTTAAAAACCTCATTTTTTTAGTACTAAGGTTTATGTTGTTGTTGTTTTTAATTTGCTTATTTAGTTAGCTGTGTTGCATCTTAGTTGCAATACTTGGGATCTTTGGTGTTCTCCAGAGTGCTTGGGTTTAGCTGCTCTGTGGAATGTGGGATCTTAGTTCCTAGACCAGGGACCAAACTCCCAACCCCTGTATTAGAAGGTGATTCCAAACCACTGGACCACCAAGGGCAAACTTGAATTATTGCTGTTACCCATATTATGTATTTTATTATATTCAGTTCAGTTCAGTTGCTCCGTTGTGTCCAACTCTTTGCGATCCCATGAACCACAGCACATCAGGCCTCCCTGTCCATCACCAACTCCTGGAGTCTACCGAAACCCATGTCCATCGAGTTGGTGGTGCCATCCAACCATTTCATCGTCTGCCGTCCCCTTCTCCTCCTGCCCTCAATCTTTCCCAGCATCAGGGTCTTTTCAAATGAGTCAGCCCTTCGCATCAGGTGGCCAAAGTATTGGAGTTTCGGCTTCAACATCAGTCCTTCCAATGAACACCCAGGACTGATCTCCTTTAGGATGGACTGGTTGGATCTCCTTGCAGTCCAAGGGACTCTCAAGAGTCTTCTCCAACACCACAGTTCAAAAGCATCAATTCTTCAGCGCTCAGCTTTTTTTATAGTCCAACTCTCACATCCATACATGACTACTGGAAAAACCATAGCCTTGACTAGATGGACCTTTGTTGGCAAAGTAATGTCTCTGCTTTGTAATATGCTATCTAGGTTGGTCATAACTTTTTCTCCAAGGAGTAAGCATCTTTTAATTTCATGGCTGCAATCACCATCTGCAGTGATTTTGGAGCCCAGAAAAATAAAGTCAGCTACTGTTTCCTCTGTTTCCCCATCTATTTGCCATGAGGTGATGGGACCAGATGCCATGATCTTCATTTTCTGAATGTTGAGCTTTAAACCAACTTTTTCACTCTCCTCTTTCACTTTTATCAAGAGGTTTTTTAGTTCCTCTTCATTTTCTGCCATAAGGGTGGTGTCATCTGCATATCTAAGGTTATTGATATTTCTCCTGGAAATCTTGATTCCAGCTTGTGCTTCTTCCAGCTCAGTGTTTCTCATGATGTACTCTGCATAGAAGTTAAATAAGCACGGTAACAATATACAGACTTGAAGTACTCCTTTTCCTTTTTGGAACCAGTCTGATGTCCCACGTCCAGTTCTAACTGTTGCTTCCTGACCTGCATACAGGTTTCTCAAGAGGCAAGTCAGGTGGTCTGGTATTCCCATCTCTTTAAGAATTTCTCACAGTTTATTGTGATCCATACAGTCAAAGACGTTGGCATAGTCAATAAAGCAGAAGTAGATGTTTTTCTGGAACTCTCTTGCTTTTTTGATGACCCAACGAATGTTGGCAATTTGATCTCTGGTTCCTCTGCCTTTTCTAAAACCAGCTTGAACATCTGGAAGTTCACAGTTCACGTATTGCTGAAGCCTGGCTTGGAGAATTTTAAGCATTACTTTACTAGCATGTGAGATGAGTGCAATTGTGCAGTAGTTTGAGCATTCTTTGGCACTGCATTTCTGTGGGACTGGAATGAAACCTGGCCTTTTCCAGTCCTGTGGTCGCTGCTGAGTTTTCCAAATTTTTGCTGGCATATTGAGTGCAGCACTTTCACAGCATCATCTTTCAGGATTTGAAATAGCTCAACTGGAATTCCATCACCTCCACTAGCTTTGTTCATAGAGATGCTTCCTAAGGCCCACTTAACTTCACATTCCAGGATGTCTGGCTCTAGGTGAGTGATCACACCATCATGGTTATCTGGGTCATGAAGATCTTTTTTGTACAGCTCTTCTGTGGATTCTTGCCACCTCTTCTTAATATCTTCTGCTTCTGTTAGGTCCCTACCATTTCTGTCCTTTATTGAGCCCATCTTTGCATGAAATGTTTCCTTGGTATCTCTAATTTTCTTGAAAAGATCTCTAGCCTTTCCCATTTATTTATTTATTTATTATATTATCACTATTAATTTTGTTACACAAGGATTAGTATACATGTCTAAGCCTCTGTGCTAGATGGTACACTTCTTGAGGACAAGCTTTCCTTTTTAATTAATCTCTCTCTCTCTCTCCAAACTGCTCAACACAGTGAAATGCATAAGAGAAAGCTCACTCTCTATTTTTTGTTATTGGTGTACAAACAATAAATGTACCATTTAATCAAATAATCTACATCCCAGTAAGACTTTTACACTTTACTTCCCCCAGTTTCCCCATTTCTTTAAAATGGGAAAATAAATTGAAGGAATTTTAAATTCATGTTTGGCTATAGACCCTAGATTCTAAGAAGAAGAGGTCTTGCTAAACAAAGAGTGTAAAGGAAAGGGAAGAATGTTTGTAACCTGTCTTAAGAGAACACCATATATTCAAATGCTTTAGAGGTGTTATTGTTGTTGTTCAGTGGCTCAGTCGTATCCAACTCTTTGCAACCCCATGGACTGTAGCACGCTAAGCTTCCCTTTCCTTCACTATCTCTCAGAGTTTGCTCAAACTCATATCCATTGAATTGGTGATGCCATCCAACCATCTCATCCTCTGCTGCTTCCTTCTCCTCCTGCCTTCAATCTTTCCCAGCATCAGGGTCTTTTCCAATGAGTCAGCTCTTTGAATCAGATGGCCAAAGTATTAGAGCTTCAGCTTCAGCATCAGTCCTTCCAATGAATATTAAGGGTTGATTTCCTTTAGGACTGATTTGGTTTGATTTCTCTGAAGTCCAAGGGACTCTCAAGAGTCTTCTCCAGCACCACAGCTTTAGAGATAGTATCTATTTTTATACAGAAGGGATTTTTAACATATCAGGCAAGCCAGCTGTCAGCAGCAAGTGCTTCCCAGGGGGTTCTCCTTGCAAACCCTTCTTGCCCACCATATTTAGCCCATTTTCTGGCCAAGGGAGATTGCCCGTGGAGTAGGTAACTTCAAAGAGGTGGCACAGTGAACAGAAATCTCAAATATCTTACCTGAAAAACCAGCATATGAATCTGATGGCACTCAGTCTAAAAAGTAGTAGGAGTACCTCCCACTTATTGGACCTTTATCAAATATTCTATTTGATCTCCAAGGAACACTGCAGTTCTGTCTGTTGTGACGGGGAACATCGGGATGAAGGGCCAGCAGGTCTGGATTTAAGTGTTCCTTTCCTGTCACTTCCTAGCTGTCTGACTTGCAGTAATTAACCTGCTCCCTCTGACCTTCAGTTTCCACCTAGATCTGTCCTTCCATCTGGACAAGCACATTGCACAACTCAAAGGACGAAATGAGGGAATGGCTAGGCGAGCTCTTTGTGAACTGTAAAGAGATATGAAGATGTTAGGTCTATATTTTAAAGTATTCCATCAATCATATTATTTCACTACCATAGGCCATGTCCCACAAGCTAGTGCACATCACAGGAATTTGGCTGAATTGTGTTAGTACATCAAATACATATCTGATTACTGGGTCCCTGTGCAGGCACTCTGTGAAGCCATCTACTGTAACAGTTTATAATATGCCACCAGAAGCAGCTAGACCTGAATTTGAATCACATGTACATAGGATTTGAAGAAAGACAGTTTAATTTCCTGGTTTTCCCTGGTGGTTAAGTGGTAAAGAATCCACCTGTTAAGCATGAGACATGGGTTCAATTCCTGGGTTGGGAATATCCCCAAGAGAAGGAAATGGCAACCACTCCAATGTTCTTGCCTGGATTCTTCCCATGGACAGAGGAGCCTGGTGAGCTACAGTCTATGGGGTCACAAAAGAGTTGGATGCAACTTGGCAACTAAGCAACAACAGAAACTTGAACTTCCTAGTCTCACTTTCCTAATCTGCAAAGCAGAATTATATATTAAAAAAATAACAGTACCTATGTTATGGATTGAATGCTGCATCCCATCAAATTCATATGTTGAAGTCCTACCCCCATATTTGGAGATGGGGCCCTAGGATTAAGTGAGCTCATGAGGGTGATGTTCTCATGATGGTACTAGTGTCCCCGTTAGAAGAGACACTGGTGGACTCCACCACTGTTCTAGTCCTTGACCTGATTTCCTCAAACTCACTCCTCACTCCCCTGCTGTGTATCTCAGACTATTATCATCAGGGGTCTGTGTTTCCCAGGTTCCAGTGTCCCTTGGACTGGCCAAATTCAACTAACATAAGGCACTGGGAGAAGGCACTGGGAGGAAAAGGGGAAAATAAGGATGTTTGTCTCTCTTTGTTCCCAAGAGCAGCTGTGTCTCTCTACACTCATCTTCCCCCAGGCAGCCCATGATGGTTTCAGCTTCCGATGGGCAACCCTGGAGTCTCCTAACACCGCCCCCTCCCTTTGCCCTTGCAGTCCTGGGGATCAGCGGCTTCTTCTGTCATTCATCTCTGAGTTGCCTCAGTGCTTCCTGCTGGCTTTTCAGTTTTTCTAACACTCATGTAGTGAATTTCTTGGTTTAAGTCTCTCTGGTTTCTGTATTCAGAGTGTCTTCCATCTTCCAGTGAATGTCTACTCTCGCAGGTTGTCTTAGCCTGCTCAGGCTGCCACAATGAATACCATCGACCAGGAGGCTCAAACAACAGAAATTCATTTTCTCACAGTTCTGGTGAATGTTAGTCCAAGATCAGAGTGGTCCAGTTGAGACTATCTTCCTGGTTTGCATTTGTTTGCATTTTTGCAGAATGTCTAGCGGCAGAGAGAAAGAGAGAGAGAGACAAAGAAAGTAAGGAAGGAGAGAGAGAGGGTGTGTGTATGCTCTCCACTGGGATTAATGTTAATTAATTGAGGATTAATTTTAATTATATGAGAGGTCCTGGTTAACTAAATATTTTGTACAAAATTGTTTAAGTTAATGATGAGTTATGGTTCTATTAGTGGCAGATCTTACTCATTGTAAGACCTCCTGAGTGTCATCACATATCTAGTATACGTATCACATAAATATCCTCATTTCATTCCAAATAATTTATACCATTTTCCATTTTTTCCTGTCTACTTAATGGCCTTTGCCCCTAACAACTGAGGGTGTCAGGATGTGTTTCAGAACATTGTAATCTAGCTTCTACCTAGCTGTCCATGGGCATGCCCAGCCACCTCTCCACTGTAAACCCTTCTCTACAAGCACAGAGGACCACCCACCAGTTCCCAGTTGCCCATCCTTTCATACTTCACTGAGATTAGTCACACTGCCCCTCACAGGGAACATCCTCCAACCCAGGACCAGCTCTTTGTCGCCTCCTCTGTGAAGCCTTGAGCCCAGCTCACTAACAGAACTAATCACTTCCTCCTCCATGCCCTTAATATTCCCTTGGTTCCTAAGGTTAGCTCGAGGATTATGCGGCCACATCCCTGTTCACAGGGTGTATGCACATCCTCTTGCCCCGCCAGCCATGGTCAGTGGCTCAGAAGCACAGAATCTGAAGGCTGAATCCTAAGGGGAAGAAGCTCCACGCAGTTGGGGGTGAGGGTTTAGAGCCCAAGAAACCTAAGTCTCAGCTGTGAATTTAGACAAGCAAAATCATCGTTTTGAGTCTCAGGTGTCCTTCTGGCAAGAATGGGGACAGCGAGCACAAACCAAGTCTTAAAGTCACCTTAAGAGTTAAATTAAATCATCCGTATCACATGCTGGTGGCAGTGGGAGATTTTTACCAAAGTCTGCTCTCTGCCCTTCTCTCCTGCAGCTGACCTCAGGCCAGTGAGTCCCAGGAGTCATGTCAGACCCAGTGCAGGGGCAAAGGGCCAGAGAGGAAATATTTTAGGCTTTATGGGCATATTTGGTCATTTTCTCTTATTGTTTATTTATTTAACAACTCTCTGAAGATGTTAAAAAATCTCTGGGCAATTTACAAACACATCCTTGGATGGATTCAAGCTACTGGCCAAAGTCTTGTGACTCTGTTCTAGTAAACTGCTTGTACTCAGCCTTAGCCTGAAGCTGCCCCTTACTGCTTCTTTTCTTATTCTACTTTCCTACTTTTTCCTCTCCTTTCATTTCACCCATGTCCCTAAAGTGTAGGAGTTAAGATCAGAAGTGTGCGATCATACAGGCCTGGATCCAAATCCTTGCCCTGATGCCAACTAGTGGGAGCAAGTTACTTAATGCATCTGAGTTTCTGTTCCGGCACCTTTCACACAGCCCTGTGCAAACCTCCTGGTAGAGCTGGTGCGAAGGCTGTGCTGTGGATTGATGGAGCTGCGTGTAATCATCTATGGTGAGCAACACTACAGGTCCACCTCCTCACTCTCCCACACCGGTCATTAAGTGCTTACCAGCACGCCACTGCACTAAGCACTTTGTTCCCTCATTCCCCTTGCTTCCTTGGCTCCCCCTGTTTCTAGTTTCACACTGTAAGGAACTCATGATGTACCCAGAGGAATCCTGAGAAAGGAAACGTTCTCTCCCAGGAAAATCTCAACAGTAAGATCTCCACAATTCACACACCCACTTAGCTACTGTTGTGTGTTCAGGCTCCACTCCAGTTCTGTTGAAAAGCATTTGCATTTCACAAGGAGGACTCCAGGCTTTCCCATAAGGGCTAACACAGAAAAGATGGATCGCTCTGGGGGTTACTGAAATGCTCAGAACATCAGGAGGCTTCCAGCCAGATGAGAGCAGTTGGAGTTTCTGAAGATGTCATGTATTAATAAAATCCACAGGTTCTGTTAATCCACTCAAGAGAAAGAAAGACGTGGTAAATGGGAAATACTCAACTGAGCTGGATGGGCATTTCGGACTGAAAAATCCCTGGGAAATTTTCTTCTTCCTAATGTGTGTTAGTTGATCAGTCATGTCCGACTCTTTGCAACCCCATGGACTATAGCCAGCCAGGCTCCTTTGTCCATGGAACTCTCCAGGCAAGAATACTAGAGTGGGTTGCCAGTCCCTTCTTCAGGGGATCTTTCCGACCCAGGGATCAAACCTGGGTCTGCTGCACTGCAGGCAGATTGTTTAACCGTCTGAGCCACCAGGGCCTTTCTTCCTAATAGTGAGGCATTAAAGTTGTAATTATCTATTGGTTGGGAGTAGAGAGAGGCATAGAATGAAATATTATTTTCCTCCTTGATTATTAATCTTTTGGGTTCACTATTTCATCCAAAAGATAAAGATGCAAGACTTAGATTATCTTTGGAAAAATCCTTTGCTTTTTTAAATTTCACTTGTTTTAATTCACTTTAACAAGCTGTCGAATGCTCTGTCAGCTAGAAGTTGTATCTGTCTTCTAGCCTCAGAGATCAGAAAGGAGAGTGGATTTAAGCAGATACAACTTTATTTCTCTGTCTTGTGAGTGAAGTCTGGGCAGTCTAGGGCTGGTGTGATGGCTCTTTCTGTTTTCATCTTCTTCAAACCATAGCTCAGGGATTCATCCTCAAAGTTCCCCTCTAGCCAAGATGACTACCAAAGCTTTTTGCCATATGCACCTTCTTGAGAGAAAGGAAGAAAAAGGAAAGAGGAAACTGTATAGGTGCTTCTTTGGAGATTTCTTTAGAATTCTCACCCGACACCTTCTACTTTAGTTCTTTTGAGCATCCATAGATGTAAGAGAGGCTGGGAATCAGGCAGCCTTGGAGCTGGGCACCTCACTGCCCAAAATAAATCGGCTCATTCTATAACAAAGAGTGACAGCAGTTATTGGGTGGATAACTGGTAGTGTTGGTCATAAATGACTTCTTTGTTCAAATCTCTGTGCATGGGGTAGGGGAGACGTGTGTGTGTGTGTGTGTGTGTGTGTGTGTGTGTGTGTGTGTGTGTTTTTGGAGTGAGAGTACTTTTCAAATTAAGAAAGGGATTAAGACATCCTCTAACTCGGAGAATGTTCAGTTTAGCCAACGAAACTCACTCCAGGGCTTCCCTGATGGCTCAGTGGTAAAGAATCCACCTGCCAGTGAAGGAGACTCAGGTTTGATTCCTGATCCAGGAAGATCCCGCCTGCCTAGGAGCAACTAAGCCCATGTCCCACAGCTACCAAGCCTGTGCTCTAGAGCCTGGGAGCTGCAACTAGTGAGCCCATGTGCTGAAATTACAGAAGCCTGTGCACCTGAGAGCCTGTGCTCTGCAGCAAGAGACCCCACTACGATGAGAAATCTGCCTATCACAGCTAGACAGGAGCCCCTGCCAGTGATGAGAGAAAAGCTCGCACAGCAATAAAGACCCAGCACAGCCAAAAATAAATAAATAACATTATTTTTAAAAACTTACTCCAAATACACACATGCTCACATGCACACACATGTTCGGGCTTATACACAGCAAGCCTGTAAGAGGTGAAGTAAATGAATTAAAGGCATAAAAACAGACCCCTGGAAACACTATGTGAATTCATGCTGCCAGTGGTCAAAGGCAAACTGTGACTATGCTGTCTGCTTGGCTTCTCCCAGATGGGTCTAGAATTTGTGTGAACGTGTTTGTGTGCATGTTTATGAATATACTCATAGTTGCTGTTAAGATAGAAGTGAGTTGAAAGTGAAATGAAGGACTCTTTCTCAATTTATTTCTAATCCTCTCCTTTTATGCGCTGATTGTGTGTGTGTGCTCTGTCACTTCAGTCAATTGCGACTCTTTGCAACCCCATGGGCTGTAGCCTGTCAGGCTCCTCTGCCCACGGGATTCTCCAGGCAAGAATACTGGAGTGGGTTGCCATTTCCTCCTGCAGGGGATCTTCCCACATGGGGACTGAAACTGCATCTCCTGCCTCTCCTGCATTGCAGGCAGATTCTTTACCACTGAGCCACTGGCAAAACCATATGCTCTGATGACATTGAATGAAAAAAAGCATTGCTATGCCATCACATACGTATATTCTATCATCATCATCATCATTATTGTTGTTATCATTCAAAACATAACACTGTATGTTTCTTTTAAAATACATTTGAGACATACAATCAGGTTTTAAAAATCATGAAATGGAACTGAAAAGGAAATAATTGGGAAAAAAGGCCACATAGAAAGAGGTGAAGAACCCAGAATCTAAGAGTTTGTTTGCTTGAATCCTGTTCCCTCCCCTTGCTAGCTGCACAACTTGAGCAAATAACTTGACATTTCTGTGCTCTAATTACCCCACCTGTAGAATGGGGATTATAATACCTGTCTAACCAGATTAAATTAATTTGTATCTATAAAACTTGGAACAGTACCTGCCGTACAGGAAGAGACAAATGGGTATTTATTGTTGTTATTATTATTACTATAGGAAAATAAGTTGAAGTCAAGATAGGGACAGTATTTAGAAAATGTACCATTAAGTCATGTATTACTGTCCTCATTGGGGCCACAGTGCTACCACTGAATTCCACTTTTTCACTTGTCTCTCCATACATCTGTAAACTCAGGAGAGCTTTGCCTACCCAGACGGGTTCATGAAGATCCAGTGGGCAGTGTCTGGCATGATGTCTGGTGCATTGTAGGTGCTCATTACATGTTCTCTCTTCCATTTTCCCCTTGGCCTCAACTCTTGGTTTAGGACTAGTCTCGTCTTTTACTCTGAACCTCACAGACCTCTGACTCCCATCTCATGGTGTGGATCAGGAGGCCACAGGGGCAGACTTCGTCTGGCTTACTCGATATTTCCACATCAATTCTGATGCCTAACAGGACCCTGATGGAGAGTTGAATGAGTGTATACTCGATAAAGGCAAACACCGGCTAAGTTGGAAGAACACTGTACCAGTTAAGCACAGGAGTGGAAAGGAAGATGTTGCATGAAGTTTAGGTTTTCCACAGTCTATCTCATTTCACTTGTCTTCTGTAAAAAGTGGGAGCCAGACACCTTCTCTTCTGTGCTTGACAAGAGGCCTCACAGACAAAATTCTTTCTCGTTACTTTTTTGGTATGTTTATTAAATTGTATGGCAGCAAAGAATAAAAGAATGATCCCTCTCTAAACTTTTGGCTAAAGGAAAATTCTCAACAGTTCAGTCAATGGGTTGAATTTTTTGACATTTGGAGCCCATCTGATACCCTGCAAGAGGTTGTCTACATTTTGCATCAGCATGTGGTCCCAAAGAGACTGAGAAACAAGATCTACCCTTCTTCCATCTTCAGCCAGGAGCTGAGAGGCTCCTGAAGCTCTGAGATGGGGAGAACTCTGTCTGGGACTATTAGCACCTTCCCCAGAAACTCTCAGTCTCTCCAGGAACGCTGTTCATTGCAAGAACAACATGGTAACAATAATCACAAAAGTTCATCATTGGGAATTTACTCCATCCCTGTCATGGGACTGAATAACTCTAGACTCTATCTCATTTAGTTATCCCAATAGCTATGAAGTAGATACTATTATCACCATTTTCCCAGCAACAAAAATTAGACTCAGAGAGGGTGAGTCATCTGCTCAAATTCACTGTAGTGAAGTGCTAGACTGAGGATTTGAACCCAGCTTAGAATTTGTTCCTCTGAGGGGAGCCCGAAAGCCACAAATGACAGGTTTTCTTTGAGTGGTCAGAATGTTCAGGGGGTACTTGCTAGGTAGGTCCAATCTTAATTCTCAGAGGGAGGCAGTGGGGAGTGGTTCAGCTCTTAGGAAACCCATGAGTGAAGTAGGCCAGGATGGCCCTAAGAGACGAGAAGAGTGTGAAAAGCTGCTGGGCAGGCAACAGCATAGGCAGGGAAGTGAAGACATTCATCATTGCTGTAATTCACAAGAACTATCCACAGAAGTCCCATGTGCTGGAGACAGTGATGGTGGGAGGGGAAGGCATGCGCTCTACCTTCACAAAGCTTGTAGTCCACTGTTCAAAGACATGCATCTTTTACAGAAACATACAAACAATTGTAGAATTACAGCTGTGAAATGTAAGTGCTTTCAAGGAGGAGGCACATAGAACCATGAGGTCCATACATAAAGGACTTCAGAGAGTGGGCTTGGTTGTTGTTCACTGGCTAAGTTGTGTCTGACTCTGTGATCCCGTGGACTGAAGCATGCCAGGCTTTCTTGTCCTTCACCATCTCACAGAGTTTGCTCAAATTCATGTCCACTGAGTCAGTGATGCCATCCAGTCATTTCATCCACTCTTGCCCCTTCACCTATACCCCTCAAGCTTTCCAGTATTAGGGTCTTTTCCAGTGAGCCAGCTCTTCACATCAGGTGACCAAAGTATCACAGCTTCAGCTTCAGCATCAGTCCTTCCAGTGAATATTCAGGACTGATTTCCTTTAGGATTGACTGGTTTGATCTCCTTACTGTCCAAGGGACTCTTAAGAGTCTTCTCTAGCACCACAGTTCAAAAGCATCAATTCTTTGGCACTCAGATTTCTTTATGGTCCAACTCTTACATCCATACATGACTACTGGAAAAACCATAGATTGGACTCTATGGATTTTAGTTGGCAAAGTGATATCTCTGCTTTTGAATTCTTAGTCTAGGTTTGTCATAGCTTTTCTTCCAAAGAATAAACATCTTTTAATTTCATGGCTGCAGTCACCATCTGCAGTGATTTTGGAGCCCAAAAATATAAACTCTCCCACTGTTTTCATTTTCTCCCCATCTATTTGCCATGAAGTGATGGGACCAGATGCCAAGATCTTAGTTTTTTGAATGTTGAGTTTTAAGTCAACTTTTTCACTCTCCTCTTTCACTTTCATCAAGAGACTTTTTAGTTTCTATTAGCTTTCTGCCATTAATGTGGTATCACCTGCATATCTGAGGTTGTTCTTTCTCCTGGCAAGCTTGATTCCAGCTTGTGATTCATCCAGCCTTGTATTTTGCATGATGTATTTTGCATATAGGTTAAATAAGGAGGGTGACAATATACAGCCTTGATGTACTCCTTTCCCAGTTTTGAACCAGTCCCATTCAGTGTGGTTCTAACTGTTGCTTACTGACCTGCATACAGGTTTCCCAGGAGGCAGGTAAGGTGGTCTGGTATTTCCATCTTTAAGAATTTTCCACACTTTGTTGTGAGCCACACAGTCAAAGGTTTTAGTGTAGTCAATAAAGCAGAAGTAGATGTTTTTCTGGAATTCCCTTGCTTTTTCTATGAGCCAGTGGATGTTGGCAATTGGATATCTGCTTTCTCTTCCTTTTCTAAACCCAGCTTGTGTGTGTGGAAGTTCTTGGATCACACACTGTTGAAGCCTAGCTTGAAGGATTTTGAACATGGCCTTGCCAGCATGTGAAATGAGGGCAATTGTGCAGTAGTTTGAACATTCTTTGGCATTGCTCTTCTTTGGGATTGGAATGGAAAGTGACCTTTTCCAGTCCTGTGGCCATTGCTGAGTTTTCCAAACTTGCTGGCATATTGCGAAGGTCACTCAGTCGTGTCTGACTCTTTGCGACCCCATGAACTAAAACAGTTCATGTAATTCTCCAGGCCAGAATACTGAAGTGGGTAGCTGTTTTCTTCTCCAGGGGATCTTCCCAACTGAGGGATCAAACCGAGGTCTCCCACATTGCAAGCAGATTCTTTTCCAGCTGAGATACAAGGGAAGCCCAAGTATACTGAAGTGGGTAGCCTATTCCTTCTCCAGCAGATCTTCCCAACCTAGGAATCGAACCTGAGTCTCCTGCATTGCAGGCAGATTCTTTACCAACTGAGCTATCAGGGAAGCTCAAATTGAACCTGGCATGTTGAGTGCAGCACTTTAACAGCATCATCTTTTAGAATTTTAAATAGCTCAACTGGAATTCCATCACCTCCACTAACTTTGTTCATAGTAACGTAATAAGGCTTTCTAAGGCTCACTTGATTTCACACTCCAGGATGTCTGGCTCTAGGTGAGTGATCACACCATCGTGGTTATCCAGGTCATTAAGACATTTTTTTCTACAGTTCTTCTGTGTATTCTTGCCACTTCTTTATATTTTATCAATTCAACAACCTGTACCTCATTCACAGGGGTTTCCAAAGCAGGTAAATGTCATTTACCAGGACACTTTGGTGATTTAACAAACTCCAAAATCAGTCACCACCTCTGGAAAGAAAGGAAATGCACTCTATTTACTGGAGTCACAGACTCTCTGAATTCTTCTCACAGAATTCTTTGCGGGATAAACTCACATAGAAAGACACATGGACTAGTAATAGGAGAAATATTCAAGAAAATAATGTTGGAGACAGCTGTGCCCACCATAGGCAGCTGAGCATTTATTCAAGTCATCTGATCCCTTTCCTGCTTCCAGATGCAGGTGGAAGACTAGCAATGGCCAGAAATCACGTGAGTTTCCATGGCCTTGCTGGTCCAGGGGATTGTCTGCCTCCAAAACACCTGCACTCAAATTATTTCCGGCTGTTTCTGACCAAAGATAGAGTTCTGGAGATAAAGTGTCTCCAATCTCCCATGAATGTAAATCCCATCAACAAAGAATCCTGAGAAAATTACACTGAATAGCACAAATGGTTCAGGAATCTAGGTCAGTCTGTGAATGAAGTATTATGAAGCTTGTGGAGCTCAAGCCTCCCAGGTTATCCATAACCCACTGGACCCTCCTTTCCCATTTACCTGTTTACCTTTCCTGGCATCTCTGTTTACCTGTGAATCTGACACTCTCCCCCCTTCCACTGGGCCCTCAGACACTCATGCGGTGTCACCGGACAACACCCCTATATCTTCAACTTCTCTGAATTTTACCTTTGAACTGTGGTTGTGTCTCACAGCTCAATCAAGGGCCGTTCACATCATCTCCTGGGTCAAGAGTACCTCTGAAGCTGGACAATGCCGGCAGCCCTGTCTCTATCTGCTGCCTTACTGAATTCTGCCACTTGCAAGTGAAGGCTGTATTTTTTTCTCTCTCGCGCGTCTAGTTCTTGCTTCCCACTGTTACTTCAAGATCACTTTCTTCCCACTTTCAAAATCCCCAGGTGTTGTAACTATCCCATCACTCCTCCTTGTTACTATTAGCTACCAACTCTTGAGGGTATCTTCAGTGATGACTCTAGCACCAGAATGTCTTCTATTTCACCACTGCTCTGATCCTTATACTTTGCATCTCCAATAGCCATGTATATAATCCGTCTATCACTCTAGCCTTTTCATTCCTCAGCTTTATTACATCCAGTGATCTGCTTCTTCATCCTACCTCATATATCCACTCCCCAAATCATTCTCTTGACCTTGTGGTCTTCTCTGACAGTCAAGTTTCTTCAAATGCCTTGTTTTTTGATTACCAGGTCTTGTATGTCTAGCTCACTTCCTGTAAATACACCTACTCAAAGATATCCTATAACCTCATCAAGATGATCAATCCACAGGCCTGCAATTAGTCAGCTTATTCATGTCCTTCTTCCCCCCTTACCTGATGAAGAGCTCATGATCTATTATTATAATCATTCCTTTGTAAACACTCTTAAATGGCCAGCCCCTTCTTCCTTTTGCAGCACCAGCCAGGCAAAGTCCCAACCTGATTAAACACTACTGACATTTTCTCTGGGCCTGCAATGCTCACAGCTGCCTGTTTCTAGAGGAAGAAGACGCATACAGTGTAACCACAAATCTCAAATAGACACTCAAATAGGCAATCTACAATTTTCCACTCTTCAAAAGTGTTTCTCATGTTTTTTCTCTCTCCTCAAATTTCGTGCACCTGTGCCCTTCCACCCTTGACCTTGTATGTGATGTTTCACTAAGAAAATAGAAGCAGATGCTAAACAAAGAGCTCCCTTTTCTTTCCATTGCTAAACTCTCAATCTGCCTGCACTGGAGACACTGTTTCCTGTAAGGTTAGTTTGGATAAGGGGTTCCCCGCTCCCGGCAAAGTTGATAGCTTTGCTTTTGTCTTGAATCTCAACTTTCGCAACTTCTAGAATCTACTCCTGTAATTTCTCCTTTGTTGTGCATTTGGGTCTTTCTCTATTTTTCACCCCAATAATCACACAAACACGCTTTAAGGTGGAGTAAATGAAGAACAGAAAAGCTCGATCCCATAGTCTTGCCAATTCCTTCTGCATCCCCATTCTCTCTTGGACAAACCTCTTGAAAGAGTTCACTGCAGTCACCGCACCTCTTACACTGTCTCTTCCATTTACCGCACTAGGGTTTCTATCCTCGCCAGGCTCCCACGCCTGCTCTTGTCCAGGTCAACAGTGACTCTGTGTCCCAAACCCAGTGATGACTTGTCTATTCTTATCTGACTGCTTCATATCAGAAATGATGGATGTAGTGGCCATTATCTTCTCCTTGAAGCTCTTCTTGCTTTTGGCTTCTGCAATCCACCCTCACAAAATAACACTACAGGTAACCCAAGTTAACAATCTAGGCACCACTCTTGATTCTCTCCTCTCTCCCTACCTCCAAGCCACCAGCAAATCTTATTGATTCTACCTTCAAAACACATCCTGAATCCATCTGTATCTCCCCCTCTCCATGACTATGATCTAATGCAAGCCCTCTGCCTCTCTCCCTAAACTTGGGACCCATTCCTCTATTTCTCCTTCTGCCCCTTTCCACTCTGCACACATTAGTCAGAGCACCATTTTGTAAACATACATTACATATCTCTCTGTGTAAAGCTTTTTGGCGGCTTTCCATTACACTCAGAAATTAGCACCAAGCTCCTCACCTGGCTTCCAGAACCCTGGGTGATCTGGACCTGCCTTCCCCTCTGACTTGATTTCATCCTGCCCTCCCCTTCACTCACACCGTGAAGCTTCTACTACTTGACCGTCTTTCAGTTCCTTTAATGGGCCAAGTTTTCTCCTGCCTCAAGGCCTTTGCACTAGATGGTTCCTTGCCTGCCCTGTGCCTCCCCTAATGCACCCCCTTGTTTGCATAACTGGTTCCTCTTATTCTTCACAGCTTAAATGCCAAAGCTTTAGAGAAGTCTTCCTCAGCCACTCAAGCTAAAATAGTTGCTGCTGTATCCCTGTACATCTCTAAACAGTTCTTACGGCTCCTTGATATTTTCCTTGTAATTTCATTTATTTCCATGTCATCCATCTTTTGCTACTAGAATAGAAGCATCAGGAGTGCAGGAGCTTCTTTTCTATTGTCCACTCCTGTATGCCCAGGACCTGGAACTCTGCCTGGTACTTAATAGGCCTCCTCATCAAAAGTGTGTCAATTGAATGAGCCTAATGACCATGCAGCACTGTGACTAGATATCAACACGATAGAAAAGAAGCCCCTTCAGAAGCTTAAGCGCTGTCTCAAAGTCTTCCCTGAAATTTTTTCATGTTCTCCATCACTAGTGCAGTCTTCCTAAAAGGAGAGACCTTGCCTTTCTTTTTTCTGTCGTATATAACCTCTGTGCTGTGCTGTGCTTAGTCTCTCAATCGTGTCCAATTCTTTGTTACCCCGTGGACTGTAGCCCGCCAGGCTCCTCTGTCCATGGAGATTCTCCTGGCAAGAATGCTGGAGTGGGTTGGCATGCCCTTCTCCAGGGGATCTTCCCAATCCAGGGATCAGACCCAGGTCTCCCACACTGTAGGGGGATTCTACTGTAAGCCCAAGAATACTGGAGTGTGTAGCCTATCTCTTCTCCAGGGGAACTTCCCGACCCAGGAATTGAAACATGGTGTCCTGAATTGCAGGTAGATTCTTTACCAGCTGAGCTACCAGGGAAACCCTGTATAACCTCTACCATGTTATAAAGCTTACAGCTGGTACTTAGTAAATAACATATTGATTGCGCAGCATGGAATAATTACCAAACAATGCAAGGCGCTGCTGGCACACTTGTCCTATTTGGAACTGTGTATCTGACAGATTTATTTAGTGGTTACATAACCAGGGACGGGACCAGAGTAGCTATCAAGAAGGGAACAAAAAGCATCCAGAAAATTCAAAAAAGATGTCACAAATTCCATGTAAATTACAAAGAGCAAAACTTTTTGCTCAGAACCCTCAGATTTTTCCATTGTGGAAAGTCTAAGAAGATGAGTTGATTTCCAGGTCCGCCTGAAACTATTCCTTCATGAAGTCAACAAGTATTTGAGTTGCTTCTAGATACTGATCATTTGTGTTAGGCACTGGTAAAAATCCAATGATGAAAAAACAAATAATCTTTCCCTTCATGAAGGCTATAACCTAGGAGAGAAGAGAGACATCAATATATTAAAACATGTCAACTAATATGTACAAAACAGGGTAAATGCCATCACAGTGTAGATATTATTATTAATCTGTGTCTTCTTTATCACGTTTCTCATTGTAGAAACATGATTTTGTAAGAAGTTATAAACCAAGAAAGTTTAAGAAAATGTTTATAATCTGCCCAACTCTGCCCTCCAGGGTAAATTTTGTAATCTAAGACAGAAATTATAACAAGTGACAACTGGCATTCTAATGGATAATTTTTTAAAAATCAAATATAGAAAGTAAAACAAAACAAACAAGGAAAGAAAAACACCTTGTTCTCAAATTACTTGTAAGCAAATAGTTTCATTACACCTGTTAAGTTTCAAGGACAATATCATGCTGGAAGCCAGTACCATGTCTAAGGCCTATAATGATGCTGAACCATCTCAAAAAGTAAAATATAATCTAGAATCTGTTTTAAAAAGAAATAGCAATATATGTTAGAAAGATACTCATCTAAAAGTTTCAACAGTTTTAAAATTGTGCCTTCTGCTTTTAAAATTTGTAACTACGCAAAGGTAGGAAAGATATTCTCCTAGAAACTTTATAGTTTTTTCTTTGAAACTGAGGTTTCTAATCAATCTCAAATTATTTTTGTGAATGGAATGAGGTAGTGGTTGAGCTTCTTTTCATTTCAGATAGATATCCAGTTGCTACAAAAAATATGTTTTAAAAAGACTTTCTCTTTAATGGCTGAGTAATACTCCATTGTGTATATGTACCACAGCTTTCTTATCCATTCATCTGTTGATGGACATCTAGGTTGCTTCCATGTCCTGGCTATTATAAACAGTGCTGCGATGAACATTGGGGTACACGTGTCTCTTTCCCTTCTGGTTTCCTCATTTGAATCAGTTCTAATGAGGTGGATGAAACTGGAGCCTATTATACAGAGTGAAGTAAGCCAGAAAGAAAAACACCAATACAGTGTACTAATGCATATATATGGAATTTAGAAAGATGCTAACAATAACCCTGTGTACAAGACAGCAAAAGAGACACTGATGTATAGAACAGTCTTATGGACTCTGTTGCAGAGGGAGAGGGTGGGAAGATTTGGGAGAATGGCAATGAAACATGTATAATATCATGTATGAAATGAGTTGCCAGTCCAGGTTCGATGCATGATACTGGATGCTTGGGGCTAGTGCACTGGGACGATCCAGAGGGATGGTATGCGGGGGAGGAGGGAAAAGGGTTCAGGATGGGGAACACATGTATACCTGTGGCAGATTCCTTTTGATATTTGGCAAAACTAATACAATTTGTAAAGTTTAAAAATAAAATAAAATTAAAAAAAATAAAATAAAATAAAAGACTTTCTCTTTTCCCCCCATTGAATTGTCTTGCCATCCTTGCCTCTCACTTTTATTGGTGAGTGAGACATTAAAAAAGTGGATGAAATTCTCTGTGCACTGATATGGCTTTTTTTTTTTTTTGACCACTAGGCTTAACTGGAGAGTAATTGGGTCTTAAGTTAGCATTTTAATTGATGAATGTCGTAAATGTTAAACCCATAGGTCTTAATTCTGGATCATGGGCTTCCCTGGCAGCTCAGGCAGTGGAGCGTCTGCCCGCAATGCGGGAGACCTGGGTTCGATTCCTGGGTTGGGAAGATCCCCTGGAGAAGAAATGGCAACCCATTCTAGTACTCTTGCCTGGAAAATCCCATGGACAGAGAAGCCTGGTGGGTTACAGTCCTTGGGGTCACAAAGAGTCGGACATGACTGAGCAACTTCACTGGTTCACTAGTTTCTCCAGATGAAGATCCAACATCTTCTTGCCTATTAGACAAGGTTGGTTTGGAGCATTCTAAGGGCTCGTTGGGGAGAGGAATATTGAGACTTTCATCATCTAACATGAGCTCTCTTTTTAGACTACAAACTTTTCTCTTCTCTATGTCTGATGAGTTAGATTTGGTTCAGTTTCACCAATGAACAATTGTCCATTTCTCTTAGGGTTAGCTGAAAGAAAGAGTGGCATCTGACTATGAGGTGGTAAGTAGTGTTTTCATTCTTTGATAGGTTTCTAGCCAATGCCTCTGTTTTTAGTCCATATTATTATTTCCACCTAATTCTTCAGCCTTTTTGAGGATCCTAAGTATCGCAGAGTTTGCTTATTCTTGGCATTTCACTTTGTAGTCACGGCTTACTCCACTTTCTGAAGTTTTTGCCATTCTACTGTGTCTTCAGATATTATGTATTTGTGCTACCCAAGTCTCCTCATTTCCTTGAAGATGAAATTTCTATTATTATTTCTTATTGTCTTTCTTAATTTATGTGATGTCTGTGAGGGCAGTGGAAAATGGTCTTTAGTTCACCACTTAAAACAAAAAACAATCACAATTTCACATTTACAGAGGTTATTGGGTTTGTAGGGTGATGAATAGGAAGATGCAGTTCTGTTTCAGGTGAGTGTAAAGACATTAAAAGCAGCCAATGTGTTTTTGATGTGTATAAGAAGCCCAACTCACTTTAAGTATGCCCTTTAAACTTAAAAGAGTATTGCACTGCTGTCAGCTGGGTCAATCCTGCTCATTTCCTGCATGGGCTTTCTGAACTCCTGTCCTTAACCCGCCTTTAAGTAATTATCTCTTACCTTTCATTTAGTGTGTATTTTTTGAGCATGTTTTATATGCTGGTCACTGTACTGGAAAATAGATGCAATGATAAACACAGTAGACATGTTTACAGCGCTTGAATGACTTGGTCTGGTAATGGATAGGAATACTAATCAGGCAATCACCACATGCTGAGGCAAGCACTATGAGCAAGACATTACCAACTCTTCTGGGAACACCTGGGAGCTACACGTAATCCCAGACTTGAGGGCTTGGCTTTCAAGGAAGTCACCCAGGGAGAGTGACATCTATGAGACCTGAAGGACAAGTGGTATTCACCCAGACTGGAAGAGCCAAGTGTGGGTAGAGAACTGGTCAGGAGAATGATCAGCCTGAGAAAACCACCTGGGCAAAGATTCAGAGATCAGAACACGATCAGTTCATAAGAGCACCGTAAGAGTAAAGACATAATCTCCAGTGCTTCATTTTCTCCAGGTCATTTCTCAAGAAGTGGTCTGTGTAACACTGCCTTAAAATCTCCCGAGGACACTTCTTATTAAAATGCAAATTCCTGGGTCCTACTCCAGAAGTTCTGAATCCTAATCTTGAGGAAGAGGCCTGGGAATCTAATATCAGTACATCTTTTATTAAAACTAAAAGGTGAACAGCTGTGGGAGTTGGGCCTGGAAATGGGAAACAAGATCTAGATAGAAGAGGAGCTGAAGCAGCATTATAGAAGTGCAGAGTCATTAGAAACATCTTCTGATTAGTTATTAGACACGTGACCACTGCACATTCTTTCCTTGGATGTGCACCAAGTAACCTAAAGCCTTTCATTAACTTATGTTGCTGCATAACACAAAAGCACCAGTATGATTAAAAAAGAAATCAAGAGGCTTGCCTGGTGGAGCCGTTGCAGGAGACATGGGTTTGATTCCTGCCTCAGGAAGATCCCGCACATCACAGAACAACGAAGCCTGTGCACCACAGCTATTGACCTGTGCTCTAGAGCCTGGGAGCCTCAAGCACTGACCCGTGTGCCCTAGAGTCTGTGCTCTGCAGCAAGAGAAGCCACTGCAGTAGGAAGCCTGTGCACCACGGCTACTGACCTGTGCTCTAGAGCCTGGGAGCCTCAAGCACTGACCCGTGTGCCCTAGAGCCTGTGCTCTGCAGCAAGAGAAGCCACTGCAGTGGGAAGCCTATGCACCACAGCTAGAGAGTAGCCCCTGCTCACTGCAACTAGAAAAAAGATAGCATAGCAATGAAGACCCAGCACAGAAATTTATTAATTAATTTAAAAAATTAAAAAAGAAGTCAAGAAGTATTATTCAGAAAGAGAAAAAGAAGTGAGGTCTGAAAAAAAAGAGGAAGGGGAGAGGGATAAATATTAATAAAAATCCTAGCTTCTGTTCATCTTTCCTTTTGCCCTAGTGAAAATCATTGCCTCATATCAGTTTCCCAGAAACACTTCCCACTGTGATTGAGCACCCGGAGTGAAGATTTCTAAGGCTCCCACCTTGCTTTCCTCTCCTCCAGGGCCCACTGGATATTTACCTTTCCTGACACCCCATCCTGCCCCACAATTGGGCAAGGCCATGTGACCACTTCTGGCGGGTGGGCATGGAAAAGGGCATCGAATTCCCAGTCTGACTGTTTCACTCTCTTTTGTTGTTGTGTTGATCATGAAGAAATCCTCATGAAAAATGATGAAACCCACAATCAGAACAGACTGGAATGCTGAGTCCATATGTCAGCGATGGTTCCCTTGAAGAGCCTCCTGAAAGTTTAATGGGCTATGCCTGTGTGAGAAGTAAACTTACCTTGCCTTGTGAAACTGAAAATTGAGAATATTTGTTGCTATAGCATAGCCTGACCTATCTGAATAGTATAACATCTACCCTTTGTTTTGTACCTTTGTTAACAGCAGTTCTCTTCTGATTATGAGCACCCACCCACACCCCAGCTGAAACTCATTGGTGCTAAGTCAGGGTGGGGAAATGTTCAATTTCCATTTATCCAATATTTCTTGATTATTCTCTAAACTTCCCCACCATACCAATTCCATGCCAAGCCCAACTATTTAATTTCAGTGACATGGCTAGTTAATTGTGTCAGAGTCACTTGAAAAGATATATGAAATAGAAAGCTGTTATCTGATAACAAATAATAAAATATTTGAAAAACAAGAAACAGAGGTATAAATGCAAGCAAACACAACCTAAATTCTGGGAAAACCAAGGCATAATTATTCAATCAGCTGTACTGCATTGAATTCATTCAGATCCCATTACCCTGCCTTTAGAAGAGTGATTCCCAAATTTTGGTATGCATTTGCCACAATAGAATGGGAAAGACTAGAGATCTCTTCAAGAAAATTAGAGATACCAAGGGAACATTTCATGCCAAGATGGGCTCAATAAAGGACAGAAATCGTATGGACCTAACTGAAGCAGAAGATATTAAGAAGAGGTGGGAAGAATATACAAAAGAACTATACAAAAAAGATCTTCATGACCCAGATAACCATGATGATGTGAGCACTCACCTAGAGCCAGACATCCTGGAATATGAACACAAAGCTAGTGGAGGTGATGGAATTCCAGTTGAGCTATTTCAAATCCTGAAAGATGATGCTGTGACAGTGTTGCACTCGATACGTCAGCAAATTTGGAAAACAGCAGTGGCTACAGGACTGAAAAAGGTCAGGTTTCATTCCAATCCCAAAGAAAGGCAATGCCAAAGAATGCTCAAACTACTGCACAATTATATTCATCTCACATGCTAGCAAAGTAATGCTCAAAATTCTCCAAGCCAGGCTTCAACAGCACGTGAACCATGAACTTCCAGATGTTCGAGCAGGATTCAGAAAAGGCAGAGGACCAGAGATCAAATTGCCAACATCCGCTGGATCATCAAAAAAGCAAGAGAGTTCCAGAAAAACATCTACTTCTGCTTTATTGACTATGCCTAAGCTTTTGACTGTATGGATCACAACAAACTGTGGAAAATTCTTAAAGAGATGGGAATACCAAACCACCTGACCTGCCTCTTAAGAAATCTGTATGCAGGTCAGGAAGCAACATTTAGAACTGGACATGGAACAACAGACTGGTTCCAAATCAGGAAAGGAGTACGTCAAGGCTGTATAGTGTCACCCTGCTTATTTAATTTATATGCAGAGTGCATCATGAGAAATGCTGGACTGGATGAAGCACAACCCAGAATCAAGATTGCCGGGAGAAATATCAATAACTTCAGATATGCAGATGACACCACCCTTATGCGAAAATCGAAGAACTAAAGAGCCTCTTGATGAAAGTAAAAGAGGAAGAGTGAAAAGTTGGCTCAAAACTCAACATTCAGAAAACGAAGATCATGGCATCTGGTCCCATCACTTCATGGCAAATAGATGGGGAAATAAAGTGACAGACTTTATTTTTGGGGCTCCAAAATCACTCCAGATGGTGATTGCAGCCAAGAAATTAGAAGACACTTGCTCCTTGGAAGAAAAGTTAGACAGTATATTAAACCAACCTAGACAGCATATTAAAAAGCAGAGACATTACTTTGCCAACAAAAGTCCGTCCAGTCAAAGCTTTGGTTTTTCCATGAGTCATGTGTGGATGTGAGAGTTGGACTATAAAGAAAGCTGAGCACCAAAGAGTTGATGCTTTTGAACTGTGGTGTTGGAGAAGACCCTTGAGAGTTCCTTGGACTGCAAGGAGATCAAACCAGTCAATCCTAAAGGAAATCAGTCCTGAATATTCATTTGAAGGACTGATCCTGAAGCTGAAACTCCAGCACTTTGGCCACCTAATGTGAAGAACTGACTCATTTGAAAAGACCCCGATGCTGGGAATGATTGAAGGTGGGAGGAGGCGGGAACAACAGAGGACGAGATGGTTGGATGGCATCACTGACTCAATGGACATGAGTTTGAGTAAGCTCCGGAAGTTGGTGATGGACAGGGAGGCCCAGTGTGCTGTAGTTCATGGGGTCGCAAAGAGTCGGACACGACTGAGCAACTGAACTGAATTGAACTGATGCCATTTCCTCCAGGAGATTTTCCCAATCCAAGGATCAAAGGTGCATCTCCTCTGGCTCCTGCCTTGGCAGGTGGATTCTTTACCACTGACCCACCTGGAAAGCCCAAGAGTCACGTGGAGAGTTTGTTAGATGCACAGGCCCCATCCTAAGAGGATGGGATTCAGTACATCTTGGGTGGAGCCCAGGAATTTACATTTTAATAAGTGACCTCAAGAGAGTCTAAAGCATACATCTATAGAAAACGCTGTACAGGATATGAAGCACCAAAGCCTAGACATTTATTCAGAAATGTGTTCTTATGCAGCAAACCCCAATGGGCTCAATATTCTCTAGGTTTTAACTCTTATTGATCTGTGAAGCTTCAGCGAAACAAAATGACTCAGTCTCTGAGGGTTCCAGAGAATTAGTGTTTGCACAGTCACTAAATGGTGTGGTCCCAACCCAATGTCCTAGAGAAGTTCAGAGAAGGGAGATTAAATTTGGGGCCAGAACTATTCAGAGAAAAATGTACCATGAAAACTCTGGAATATAAAATATCTTTAGCTTTACAGTCTGAGCCACAAGGGATGCCCAAAACATCTTTAATAACATTTAAAAAATAAGGGAATTTTCATCAAGATCGGACTGAATGGCCAGAGAATCCACTTAGATGAGCCAATGATCTTGGCCAGGACATGAAAACTGATCAAAGGAGAAATGCAAGATGATAACTACTAAAGAAAAGGAATGCGTTCATTTGTTTCCCTAATATTTTTCTTCCTCACAGTGTGAAACTATGAAGGGGCATCCCTGGTGGCTCAGATGGTAAAAAAAAAAAAAAATCTGCCTACAATGCAGGAGACCAGGGTTCGATCCCTGGGCGAAGATCCCCTGGAGAAATGAATGGCAAGCCACTCCAGTTTTCTTGCCTGGAGAATTCCATACACACAGCAGCCTGGCAGGCTATAGTATTTGTTTCCCTATTTTTCTCTTCCTTATACAAAAGCTATTATTCCTCTGCCAGGTGGAACTTGGATGAGAAGCAGGTTGCAAGTCAGGCTAGTGACTTCACAGAAGATACAGAGTGAAAGGATCTCAGTCCAGAGTAACCCATAGGTCAGGTCCAGCATCGGTACAGACAAGACAGGATGGTGCAACAGGAGACTGGTGGGAGGAGAATACCAAGAGTCAAGTCCTACAGTAAATTTGCAAGCATTCTGGAAGAAAATGTGACCCAAGACCTCACTTGCATGCCCATTTGCTTAGAGTGTAAAATAATCAATGTTTGTAGGTGAAATTACTACAACAGTCATCTCTGATGATAAAAGCCTCTTAGAAACTCTCTTTGTATAATACTGTTGTTCCCACTTATTATTTGATATGGATAAACTTAATATTATTTGTCATGAGAATACTTGTTTAGTGTGCCAGCTATATCCAGGAAGGTTTAACGCTTATTAGATTCTTTTAAGACAGAAACATTTACACCAGTGAAGAGTAACCTCTGTAATACTAAATTTATTAAATATATATAATTAAATACATATGCATACATGCATATATACATATAATGAATGAAGAAACCTTTTTTCTTAAAAACATTAATAATTACAAATTTAAATTTCTTTGAAGTGTTTAAACAACAGATACAAATTTAATATGACTGATATTTTTTCTTTTTTATTGAATGAAAGATCTTTAAATTCTATAGTGCTTTATAATTTTCAGAAGTTTCAATACATGATTTCATATAATCCCATAATAATCTTCTTTTACCCCCACTTCTAGATTGCCCCTCTGCCCTTCCCTCTCCCCACTGCTAACCACCAGTTTATTCTCTATACCTGTGAGTCAGCTTCTTTTTTGTTTTATTTACTTGCTTTTTGTATTTTTCAGATTCCACAGATAAGTGATATCATACATATTTGTTTTATTCTGTCTGACATCTCACTCAGCATAATACCCTCCAAGTCCATCCATGTTGTTGCAAATGGCAATTCCACTGTGTATATATGCACTTATATATCTTTATATGGGGCTTCCCAGGTGGCACTAGTGGTAAAGAACCTGCTTGCCAATGCAGAAGACAAAAGAGACTCAGGTCTGACCCCTGGGTCGGGAATATCCCCTGGAGGAGAGCATGGCAACCCACTTCAGTATTCTTGCCTGGAGAATCCCATGCACAAAGGAGCCTGGCAGACTACAGTCCATAGGGTCAAAAAGAGTCAGACACTACTGAAGTGACTTAGCACAGCACAGCACATATCTTTTTGTAAATCCTTTTTATGCATTTATCTGTTGATGGACACTTGGGATGCTTTCATACTTGGTAATCATAAATAGTCCTGCTATGAACATTGGGGTACATGTACCTTTTCAAGTTAGTGTTTTTTTTTTTTAATTTTGGATATATATCGAGGTATGGAATTGGTGTGTTGTATGGTAGTTCTATTCTTAGTTTTTGGAAGACTCCATGCTCTTTTCCATAATGGCTGCACCAATTTATATTCCCACCAACAGTGTAGGAGGGTTCCCTTTTCTCCACATTCTAACTATCATTTGTTATTTGTCTTCTTTTTGATGATGATGGTGACATCCCATTGTGGTTTTGATTTGCACTTGAATTGATGCTTTTGAACTGTGGTGTTGGAGAAGACTCTTGAGAGTCCCTTGGACTGCAAGGAGATCCAACCAGATCATTCTGAAGGAGATCAGCCCTGGGATTTCTTTGGAAGAAATGATGCTAAAGCTGAAACTCCAATACTTTGGCCACCTCATGTGAAGAGTGGACTCATTGGAAGACTCTGATGCTGGGAAGGATTGGGGGCAGAAGGAAAAAGGGACGACAGAGGATGAGATGGCTGGATGGCATCACTGACTCGATGGACATGAGTCTGAGTGAACTCCGGGAGTTGGTGATGGACAGGGAGGCCTGGCATGCTGCGATTCATGGGGTCGCAAAGAGTCGGACATGACTTAGCGACTGAACTGATGATTAGCAATGTTGAGTGTATTTTCATGTACCTATTGGCCATCTGCATTTCCTCTTTGCAAAAAAAGTCTATTTAGTTCTTCTCATTTTTTAATGTTAAGTTGTATGTACCTGTTTAGTTGCTCAGTTTTGTCCAACTCTTTGCAACCCCATGGACCATAGCCCATCAGGCTCTTTTGCCCATGGAATTCTCCAGGTAAGAATACTGGAGTGGGTTGCCATTCTGTACCCCAGGGATCTTCTGAACCTGGGTGTCCTGCATTGTGGGCAGACTCCTTACCATCTGAGCCACGAGGGAAGCCCCATTAAGTTGTATAAGCCATTATAATTTGGTTTTCAAAAAATGTCCTTAAGTTTTTGAGTTAAAAATAAAAGACATTTTTCATTTTCACCAAGAACTCTGTTCACCAAGAACAACATATTCACCATTTTGTTCTACTACCTTCTGCCATTTTTCAGGCAACTTCATAATTCCATCTTCCCAAAACTTTATGTTTTTGAGCAAAGAACTGTTCCAGGTGCTTTTTACAGTAATCCAGGGAATTGGAATTTTTTTCCATTAAGAAAATTTGGTAAAGACTGAAATATGTGCGTGGATTTATCTCTGGGCTTTCTATTTTGTTCCATTGATCTATATTTCTGTCTTTGTGCCAGTACCATACTGTCTTGATGACTGTGGCTTTGTAGTAGAGCCTGAAGTCAGGCAGGTTGATTCCTCCAGTTCCATTCTTCTTTCTCAAGATCGCTTTGGCTATTCAAGGTTTTTTGTATTTCCATACAAATTGTGAAATTATTTGTTCTAGCTCTGTGAAGAATACTGTTGGTAGCTTGATAGGGATTGCATTGAATCTCTAGATTGCTTTGGGCAGTATACTCATTTTCACTATATTGATTCTTCCAATCCATGAACATGGTATATTTCTCCATCTATTAGTGTCCTCTTTGATTTCTTTCACCAGTGTTTTATAGTTTTCTATATATAGGTCTTTAGTTTCTTTAGGTAGATATATTCCTAAATATTTTATTCTTTTTGTTGCAATGGTGAATGGAATTGTTTCCTTAATTTCTCTTTCTATTTTTCATTATTAGTGTATAGGAATGCGAGGGATTTCTGTGTGTTGATTTTATATCCTGCAACTTTACTATATGGACACCTTATTTTTGACAAAGGAGGCAAGAATATACAATGGATTAAAGACAATCTCTTTAACAAGTGGTGCTGGGAAAACCGGTCAACCACTTGTAAAAGAATGAAACTAGAACACTTTCTAACACCATACACAAAAATAAACTCAAAATGGATTAAAGATCTAAATGTAAGACCAGAAACTATTAAACTCCTAGAGGAGAACATAGGCAAAACACTCTCCAACATACATCACAGCAGGATCCTCTATGACCCACCTCCCAGAATATTGGAAATAAAAGCAAAAATAAACAAATGGGACCTAATTAAACTTAAAAGCTTCTGCACAACAAAGGAAACTATAAGCAAGGTGAGGACAGCCTTCAGAATGGGAGAAAATAATAGCAAATGAAGCAACAGACAAACAACTAATCTCAAAAATATACAAGCAACTCCTGCAGCTCAATTCCAGAAAAATAAATGACCCAATCAAAAGATGGGCCAAAGAACTAAACAGACATTTCTCCAAAGAAGACATACAGATGGCTAACAAACACATGAAAAGATGCTCAACATCACTCATTATCAGAGAAATGCAAATCAAAACCACTGTGAGATACCATTTCATGCCAGTCAGAATGGCTGCTATCCAAAAGTCTACAAGCAATAAATGCTGGAGAGGGTGTGGAGAAAAAGGAACCCTCTTACACTGTTGGTGGGAATGCAAACGAGTACAGCCACTATGGAGAACAGTGTGGAGATTCCTTCAAAAACTGGAAATAGAACTGCCTTATGATCCAGCAATCCCACTGCTGGGCATACACACTGAGGAAACCAGAATCGAAAGAGACACATGTACCCCAATCGCAGCACTGTTTATAATAGCCAGGACATGGAAGCAACTTAGATGTCCATCAGCAGATGAATGGGTAAGAAAGCTGTGGTACATATACACAATGGAGTATTACTCAGCCATTAAAAAGAATACATTTGAATCAGTTCTAATGAGGTGGATGAAACTGAAGCCTATTATACAGAGTGAAGTAAGCCAGAAAGAAAAACACCAATACAGTATACTAACGCATATATATGGAATTTAGAAAGATGGTAACAATAACCCTGTATACGAGACAGCAAAAGAGACACTGATGTATAGAACAGTCTTTTGGACTCTGTGGGAGAGGGAGAGGGTGGGATGATTTGGGAGAATGGCACTGAAATATGTATAATATCATGTATGAAACGAGTCGCCAGTCCAGGTTCGATGCACAATACTAGATGCTCGAGGCTGGTGTACTGGGACGACCCAGAGGGATGGTATGGGGAGGGAGGAGGGAGGAGGGTTCAGGATGGGGAACACATGTATACCTGTGGCAGATTCATTTTGATATATGGCAAAACCAATACAATATTGTAAAGTTAAATAAAATAAAATTTTAAAAAATAAATAAAATATTTAAAATTTTCATTAAAAAAAAAAGACTGAAATAAATGGACTTCAAAGGTGCAATGTCTAGAGCAGATGGTGGATAAATCAGAACTTCCCAGCCAAGCTGTAACAGCTTTTGCTTGGTCATCAAAGAAACACTTGGCTTCACATTATCCTAATGGGCTTCCCAGGTGATACTAGTGGTAAAGAACCTGCCTGCCAATGCAGGAGACATAAGAGATGTGGGTTTGAACTCTGGGTCAGGAAGATCCCCTGGAGGAGGGGATGGCAACCCACTCCGGTATTCTTGCCTGTAGAATCCCATGGCCGGAGCCTGGTGGGTTACAGTCCATAGGGTTGCAAAGAGTCAGACATGACTGAAGTGACTAGGATGTACGCATGATAGATTAGGTGTTTTCTGTTAACTAATTTCAGATGCTTTTCACCCAGTGATGCTTTTATTTGGTCTGAGAGCAGTACTTGTTGGAATTAATTGTTTGGTTTTCTAGAAGGAGCTCGTAATAGAGGACTCCCAATCTCACCAAATGCACATCACCTTCTTTGGATGAAGACCAGGCTTTGGTATGATTGGCAGTGGTTCATTGTGCTTGTTCCATAATCTCTTCCATTCCACATCATTGCTCTCACAACTGTTTTTAAAAATGGAACATTTTTTGTTACATTTCAGTAGAGAATTGCAAGCGGAAATATGGTCAAGAAGGTTTTTTTGCTAAACTTATATGGAACCCAAGCATCAAAGCGATTAACATAACGAAGCTTGTGCAAACAATTTTCAACACTTGATTTGGGTATTTTGAGTATGTTGGCTATCTCTCCCTTGGTATAATATTGATTGTTCTCAATTAATGTCTCAATTTGATCACTATCAACTTCAACTGTTCAACCTAATCATGGCGCATCTTCCAGCATGAAATCTCCTACCACATACACTGCACAGATTTTTTTTTTTTGCATTTCAGTTTCATTCTTATCTTTCTTGAAGTAATAAAGCATAATATGCCCAAATGTTGCTTTTTTCAGTCCATCGTCAATATTAAAGTGACTACACAAAATCACCAAGTTTGGTAAGTTTTTAAAAAAATACACATTGATATGACAGCTGTCAAAATACAGTCTAACAAAATTGTTTTGAACAAAGTAGAAGACAAGCAAGCACTACTAGAGCCCTTTATGGAAAAAAAAAATGAGCAAAACTTTTGGCCAACCCATTATGTTGGATATTAACTCCTTATTGTTAATATAATTTGCAAATATCTTCTCCTATTCAATAGATCGCTTCTGTTTTGTCAATGATTTCCTTTGCTGTGCAAAACTTATAAGTTTAATTAGGTCCTACTTGGTTATTTTGATAAAGCTCTTGATAAAATTCAACATTCACTTATAGTAAAAATTCCCCAGGAAGTGGGCATAGAAGGAACATACAGCAACATAAAAAAAGGCCTTATATGACAAACCTACACCTAACATCATACTCAACAGTGAAAACCTGAAAGCATTTCCTGTAAGATCAAGAACAAGACAAGGATGACCACTCTTTCCACTTGTATTTAACATAGTTTTGGATTCCTCACCATAGCAATCAGAGAAGAAAGAAATTATAGGAATCCAAATTGGAAAGGAAGAAGCAACAAAATAAACTATATAAAAATGCAATTATCACAGAATGTATAACACTAATATTTAATCCCATTCTAAAAAAATCAACACTGAGGATTTCATTAATTTCATTATTTTACTATTAATACTTCTTTTTCTACCTTCCTGGGTTATAATTCTATTTGTTTAGATGACCTCCTAGCATTTCAATAAGTAGTTTGACACTTTCTCAGCCTGGCAGGAATCATTCCAGATATAAAGAAAAAGAAAACAAGCTTATAGGATCTGGCTTATCTCCCAAGATTCAGGGTTTTTCGCTCCTCCCGAGGGCATTCAAACCCAAGTCACTACTCATCTAACCAAGTCTTTTTCTTTTTCTTCTTCTTTTCTTAGTTAAATTTAACTTGTTACATTAATGACACTTTTTAGGTCCATACTTTGCCATGGATTCTATTGTGTTTAACTTGTATCTCATCATGAAATAATACATTATTGAAGTCTTGTTTGACTACTGTTACAAAATCCGTTGTTCTATCCTTGCAGTATATAGCTCAGATTTGTTACCAGTATAAAAACACTTATACTCTTTATTAATATTTTATTATAACTTAATAGGATCCATTAAGAGTCTTTATCTTCTATAAGATGAGAAGTAAAGTCAGCATACTTATCTTTTCTCTGAGGACATGTGGTTAATTTATCTTCCTGGAACACAATGCTAAACCAGCTTCCTATTTGGCTGTGGTATGTGGCCACAGGCTCAGTCCAACCCTTTTTTACTTGACCGTTAGGTGTAACCACCGATGCATATAAGTCTATCCTGTTCTTCATATAGGTCTTTCCTTTGCTCAGTGTACCCAATAGTACATTCTTTCCTGTTTACACAAATAGAAACTTTAGAAACAGCCACATACTTGAAACATAACAGATATCTATTTTCTATTCCATTAGATCTTTGTCATTTCAGTAGCAACTCTGACAACTTTAAAATGTGTAAACAAAAAACATTAAAATATTTTAATCTTGTAAGTAAAAAAAACATTCCAGACCCTCCCTCATGTTTTTCTGCCCCCAAGAAAGGGAATCAACCGTTGTACTACATATAATAGGCTAGACTGTGATAATAAATAGAAAAAAATGGAATAGCTGAAATACAATAGAGGTTTATTTCTATTCATATGTTGGTACAAGGCAATTATTTCTGGTTGGGATCACTCTCCTCCATGGGGCAATGTGAACCCAGGGTGTTTCTGCCTTAGACTTTGCCATCTTCAAGGCCTCAGCCTCATTGTCTTTTTCTTCCAATTGGAAGAAAACACGTAGGGGGGAAAATGCCTGCTTCATGCTTGCAAGAGCTGTGCATCATGTCTGCCCACACCCTTTAGCACAGATGAGTCATATGTCTACCTCTAACTCAAAGGAGACTGGGAAATATACAGGCATACCTCATTTTATTATGCTTCACCTTATTGCACTTTGAAAATATTGTGTCTTTTTGCAAATTGAAGGTTCATGGCAACGCTGCATCAAGCAACTCTGGCAGCACCATTTCTCCAACAGCATTGGCTCAGTTTATGTCTCTGCGTCACATCTTGGTAATTCTCACAAGTATTTCAAACTTTTTGCTGTAATATATTTTTTATAATGGTCTGTGATTAGTGATCTTTGATGTTACCATTGTAATTGTTTTGTGGAGCCACAAACCACACTTATATAAGATGGTGAATTTAACTGGTAAACGTGAGTGTTCTGACTGCTCCACTAACTGTCTGTTCCCCTCTCTCCCTGTCTCTCTCCCTCTCCTCAGGCCTCCCTGGTCCCTGGGAAGTAGTACTATTTAAATTAGGCCAATTAATAATCCTACAATGGCCTGTAAGTGTTTAAATGAAAGGAAGAGCCATGCATCTCTCCCTTTAAATAAAAAACTAGGAATGATTAAACTTAGTGAAAAAGGCATGTCAAAAGATGAGATAGGCTGGAAGCTAGACCTCTGACACCAGTCAGCCAAGTTCTGAATACAAAGGAGAGGTGCTTGAAGGAACTTAAAAATGCTACTTCAGTGAACACACAAATGATAAGAAAGCAAAACAGCCCTGTTGCTGATATGGAGGAAGTTTTTGTGGTCCAGATAGATCATATCAACCACAACATTCCCTAAGCCAAAGCCAGATCAAAGCCCTTACTCTCTTCAATTCTATGAAGACTGGAGAGCTGAGGAAGCTTACAGAAGAAAAATCTGAAGTTAGAACAGTATGGTTCTTGAGGTTCAAGGAAAGAAATTGTCTCCATAAAAGTGCAAGGTGAAGAAGTAAGCACTGATGTAGAAACTTGATCAAGTTATCCAGAAGGTCCAGCTAAGATAATCGGTGAAGGTGGCTACACTCAGTAACAGATTTTAGTGTAGACAAAACTGCCTTGTATTGGAGCAAAATGTCATCTAGGACTTTCATAGCTACAGAGGAGAAGTCAATCAGTTTCAAAGCTTTGAAGGTCAGTCCGACTCTCTTGTTAGGGGCGAATACAGCTGGTGACTTGAAGCTGAAACCAACGCTCATTTACTATTCTGAAGGCTCCTAAGAAGGCGCCTAAGGCTCCTAAGAATTTTGCTAAATCTAGTCTGCCCATGCTCTAGAAATGGAACAACAAAGCAGAGTAACAGTACATCAATTCACAACATGGTTTACTGAATATTTTAAGCCCACTGTTGAAGCCTACTGATAAAAAAAAAAATGACTCCTTTCAAAATATTACTGCTCATTAATAATGTATCAAGAGCTCTGATGAAGATGTACAAAAAGACTCAGGTTGTTTTCATGCTTTCTAATACAACATCCATTCTGCAGCCCATGGATCAAGAAGTAATCTCGATTTTCAAGTCATTACTTTAGAGATACACTTTGTAAGGCTATAGCTACTATAGATAGTGATTCCTTTGATGGATCTTTACAAAAACCATTGAAAACCTTCTGGAAAGGATTCACCATTCTAGATGCCATTAAGAACATTTGTGATTCATGGGAAGAGGTCAAAATATCAACATTCACAGGAGTTTAAAGAAGTTGATTCCAGCTGCCCTGAAGGACTGTGAGGTATTGAAGACTTCAGTGGAGGAAGTAACTGAAGATGTGGTGGGAAGGGCAAAAGAACTAGAATTAGAAGTGGGGTCCAAATATGTAACTAAACTGCTAAAATCTCCTGAATAAACTTTAACATATGACAGGTTGCTTCTTATCGATGAGCAAAGAAAGAGATTTCTTGAGGTGAAATCTACTGGTGAAGAGGTTTCTACTGGTGAAGAGATTGTGAAGTTGTTGAAATGACAACAAAGGATTGAGAATATTACATAAACTTAATTGACAAAGCAGCAGCAGGGTTTGGGAAGACTCCAACTTTGACAGAAGTTCTACTTGGGTGAAATGCTGTTACATTTTTTGTAATGCTGCTACATTTTACATTTTTGTTACAATACTGCAACAAACAGCATTGCATGCTACAGAGAACTCATTTGTGAAAGAGTCAATGGATGTGGCAAACTTCATTGTGTCTGATTTTAAGAATTTGCCACAGACATCCCAACCTTCCCCAGTTCGCACCCTGATTAATCAGCAGCCATCAACAGCAAGGCAAGACGCCCACCTTCAAAAAGATGGTAACTCACTGAAGGCTAAGAGGATGATTAGCATTTTTTTTTTTTTAGAAACAAAAAAAATTAAATTAAGACATATACATTTTTGAGATGTGATCTATTACACACTTAATAAACTACAGTATGGTATAAACGTAACTTTTTATGACTTCTTATCTTTATGATAGGAAACAAAAAGAAATGCGTGTTACTTTGTTTCTGTGGTCTGGAACTGAACCCATTCTGTCTCTGAGGTATGCTTGCAGTCTGGTCATGGCCCTGACTGCAATCCTGTTAACAAGAGAGGAACGAGTGGATTGAGGTAGTGACCAGAAGTTCCCACAGCTCCTTTCCTGGTCCCTGTCAGAAGCACCCTGCCCTGGGGACTGAACTCTGAGTATTAACAGATAAACATAAGAATTGATGGTAAATTGGGCTGGAAGGGGTGGGGGGGTGTTGTTGACTTATCAGATTAGATCAGATCAGATCAGTCGCTCAGTTGTGTCTGACTCTTTGCGACCCCATGAATCGCAGCATGCCAGGCCTCCCTGTCCATCACCAACTCCCGGAGTTCACTCAAACTCTCGTCCATCAAGTCAGTGATGCCATCCAATCATCTCATCCTCTGTCGTCCCCTTCTCCTCATGCCCCCAATCCCTCCCAGCATCAGAGTCTTTTCCAATGAGTCCACTCTTCGCATGAGGTGGCCAAAGTACTGGAGTTTCAGCTTTAGCATCATTCCTTCCAAAGAAATCCCAGGGCTGATCTCCTTCAGAATGGACTGGTTGGATCTCCTTGCAGTTCAAGGGACTCTCAAGAGTCTTCTCCAACACCACAGTTCAAAACCATCAATTCTTCGGCACTCAGCCTTCTTCACAGTCCAACTCTCACATCCATACATGACCACAGGAAAAACCATAGCCTTGACTAGACGAACCTTTGTTGGCAAAGTAATGTCTCTGCTTTTGAATATGCTATCTGGGTTGGTCATAACTTTCCTTCCAATGAGTAAGCGTCTTTTAATTTCATGGCCGTAGTCACCATCTGTAGTGATTTTGGAGCCCAGAAAAATAAAGTCTTCACAATAAAAAAAAAAGCTGGAAATTTTCAGTTTTATTTCATTTTATTTATTTAAATTAATTTTTTAATTGAAGGATAATTCCTTTACAGAATTGTGTTGGTTTCTGCCAAAGATCAGCATGAATCAACCATAGATATGCATATGTCTCCTCCCACTTGAACCTCACTCCCTCCCTCCGCATCTCACCCCTCTAGGTTGTAACAGTGCCCCAGTTCTTGTTTTGGGGTTTTTTTTTTCGCCCCCACTCCACAGCATGTGGAACTTCCCTGACCAGGGATCAAACCAGTACCCCCTGCAAGTGGGAGCATGAAGTGATAACCACTGGACCATTGGGGAAGTCCCCTCAATTTTTATTTTTAATACTAAGAATTAACCCTGGCTTTTCCTATATAAATCAACATGTCTTTTTCCCCTCTATTTTCTACAGTAAAGCTTTCATCAACTACTAACACAAACCACTAAGACATTGAAAAAGGGAAATCAGGTGCCCTGTAATATGACAGGACTCAGTGCCCAGAGCAGGGTCCTCTATAACCTATAAGAAAAGATCATAACTAAGGTCTAGAGACCTTATGGCACCACTTGGCAATTGAATATCATTTTTACTATGCTTAACATTCCTTGCCACAAACTGAGAATATGAACGTAGACCGTCCACATGAGGATACTGAAAAGATCCAAGAATAAAGTAGACGCTAATGCCTAAAATGCAATTCCATTTTGTTTCACATCCCATGAACTTCTCCCACACACTCAGCATTCAACTACCTAAACTGGTTAGCGTCCAACCCAGAAAGCCCTCAAAGACAGTGAACCACAACCTAGAATTCACTAGGCTGTTCTGGAGGGAGGAACGGCATTGTCTGCCTTTATTCTGCACACCAGGCTGGACCCCTCTGAAGGGACTGTCTGTCAGCTTATTTCTGTATTCATCGTTTTCTGGCTCCAGGACCTATGACAATGCAAGTCAGCCCCCAAAGAGCATTAACTGACTTTCCTCCTTGAGAGTTTCTCAACCATCAGAGTTACAACACTGGGCCCAGATCCTCCATGCCTTCCCATTTCACTTAAAGTGCGAGTTAATGTCCTTACAACACCCTTCAGGGCCTGTTAAGCCCTGGGCCCTGGAGCCCTCTGACCTCACTTCCTACCACCAGAACCTGGCACCCCAGCTTTGACCATGGGACTCCAGTCACTCTAGTCTCCTGGCTGTTTCTCAAGTGCTCCAGTGCACTCCCAGCTCAGGGCCTCCGTCCTGCCATTCCCTCTGACTAGTATGCTTTTCTCCAAAAATGCATCAGTTTTGAGTATTTGTACAAGTGTTATCTTCTTAAGGAGGCCATCCTGAGCATCCTATTTAAAACTGAGATAAGCCTCCCACCCTCTGCACTCCCAATCCCCTTTACCCTGCTTATAGCAGCAGACACTGTGGAGAGCCCGTCTGTGACCTCCACAGCCCAACTTCAGCTTTGATGGACAGTCTCTACAAGCTGACAGATTTCCTCCTTTAGCACCTCATGTTTCTCTTTCACTTTTGGGGGTCCCTCTACCACTGAAGCTTGCTAGGCCTGCCAGGGGCACCTCTGAAGGCTGAGGATTTAATTCCCTCAAAGGTAGCCCTCAACCCAAGAAGGACCATGTTGGAAGAGAAGTAATCCAGATTTCCCAGCCCTCAGCAGAACAATCCTGAGATGTTCTTCACATGAACTCTCAGAGGGCTTCCAGCATCAGTGAGCTCCCTGCTTGATACAATAGTCACCTACTCACTACTCACTGACAGACAGTTCACTGGCTTTCCTTCCTTCCCTGTCCCTAGTTCTCTTCTCTCTCACTTGTGCTCTCCAAAATGAGCTAATTGCACCAAAACTCTCGTCTTTGGGCCTTCTATTGGGTGAACCCACACTGAGACACCACTCTCTACTTTTCTTTTTTCGTGGCATTACCATCTCCTAACACACTGTGCCATTTACTTCTTTACACCTCCTTGGTTTATTGTCTATTTCTCCCTGCTAGTATGCAAGACCCGGGAAGACAGTGGCCTTTGTTCATTTTGTTCATTGATATTATGCTTCCCTGGTGGCTCAGATGATAAAGAACCTGCCTACAATGCAGGAGACCTGGGTTCGATCCCTGGTTCAGGAAGATCCCTTGGAGAAGAGAATGGCAACCCATTTCAATATTCTTGCTTGGATAATTCCATGGGCAGAGAAGCCTGGTGGGTTACAGTCCATGGGGTTGCAAAGAGTTGTATACAACTGAGTGACCAACATGCACACACATTTTAAGACCTAGAGGAGCATCTGGTATAAAGGGCTAAAAAATGTTTGTTAGTTAGTGCAGGAGTAAGGCCTGGACAGAGGACCCTGGCAGGCTACAGTCCATGGGGTCTCAAAGAGTTGGACTCGACTGAGCGACCAAGTAAAACACAATACTAGGCTTACTTAAGTCTACTCTTGAAGGAGCACCTGTATCACTGGGTGTTTTAGCAGCAAGTAATAGAAAAGCCAATTCAAAATACCTAAGGAATACAACTTGCTTTTTCTCCTGAGTAGAAGCCTCAGCTTACCATGGACTCAGGAAAGAGGAGGGTGGAAGAGGATGCTGAGGGGACAATCAGCAATGTCCACTGAGGTCTTATGGACATCATGAGCCCGTCTTCTGCACAGGAACCTGGGGGAAAAAAATAGTTGTCTTCTGAGCAGTTCTGTAACTTATAATAAAAGAAACAGAGTAGCCCTCCGGCCAAGTATAAATCTGTCATTAGCTGTAGGTCAAAAATGTGAGCACACTGAAGATAAAATATGTCCTCAGAGAGAGAATAGCTAGCAGTGGAGGGATTAGGGGTGCTGGGAGTCCAGCTGGGCCTGGAGAGGGTCTCTGACTCTATCCCTGCAGAAGCATAGGCTTCCCCATGGACACGAGTGCTCTCATTACCTTCTCATTCCTTCTCACCAAATGATTTCCTGACTGCCAATTAAGCCTGAGATATACCTCAACGCTCCTAGGGGCAGCTGGCATTCTGGTCACTGGAGAGTTAAAGAAATGAGCCATGTAGTTTATTCAACCATCTCTTGGGAGTTCTGTAATTCTTGTCTTTCAGCAAAAGTCTAATCGTCTCTGAGTATATTAATTGCTCCAATTTGGGGCCCTGCAAGGAGAGATAGTGTTGCATGGTAATTAAACATACCAGCTTTGGTGTCAGAAGACGTATGTCTGAATCCAGCCCTACCAGGTATTAGCCATAGATCTTGAAGCAAGTTGCTTAACCTACTCAGTCTCATGTTAAGATGGAGCTAATCATACCTGCTATGGATTTTAAATAAAATAGCATCTGGAAGTGCTTGGCTTGGGAACTGGCATGGGCTGCTGCTGCTGCTGCTGCTGCTGCTAAGTCACGTCAGTCGTGTCCAACTCTGTGTGACCCCATAGACAGCAGCCCACCAGGCTCCACCGACCCTGGGATTTTCCAGGCAAGAGTACTGCAGTGGGTTGCCATTGCCTTCTCCATGGCATGGGTTAGGAGGTACTGAATGACTAGTAGCTCTCCTGATCAACATTGGGAACCAGAACCTAGGTCCATTATAAATTCACTATCCTGCTGACCAGATACCCAATCGATCTTCCCTTGTCAATTGTCCTACCCCATCACGAGGTATCTTTTCCACTAACTTCAGCCTCCTGAAAAAATAGAGTCCCTTTAAGGATGCCATATCCTTAGGACTCCAATGCCATATTTGTCTTGAGGACTAAACACACTTCACAGCAACAGTTTCTGTGCTGCTTTCTCTACTCATCACAGGCACACACACACACACACACACGCATGCACACTCGTCCGCAAGCACAGTACCCCATTGTCCACATAGAAAATCCATGCAGTCTCCCTGTGGACAAAGACCTATTTGGCACCAACATAAGAGATGGATCGTTGTCAGCAAACAAAAGGAACTGACTTCATTTTAGGTGCTGACTCCAGCATGCTGTTGTTGATTCAGAATGAAGAGATAGTTGTCCAGAAACCTACAGAGGTTCTTTCCACAGCATCCTATTATATGAACAGCCACAGTTGCTCTGAGATTTTTAGACAATAAACTGTGTGAAGTTCCCCAAAAGCAGTCATCCTGGCTGACAGGTAACAGAAGGGAAGGAGATCGGAGGGAAGAGAAGGGCCATAGAATATTCTCCCCTCTGCCTCTCAGAATTCATGCTGAACACTCCAATAGCTAACGTGCAGGTCGGTCTGGAGCTGGCATGCCCGCTATTTCTACAGTGTTGTAACAAAGACATTATGTATCAAAATCACTATTGGTAGCTTTCTGACTGAAACTTAAATATAGGAGTACCTTGAAGAGGCAAGACTTCTTCCCTCTTCTCTTACCTCTCAGATAATATCATCCACCCTTTTCTTCTCCTGTCAGTCTTTCTTCTATTTTGACCAATCTGTCACTTAAGCTCCTAAGTTGATAGGAGGATTGAAGAAAATTACACTTTCCTAACTGCATTTGCAACTAGGCTTCTGAAAGCCCTGGAATCTTTGGGAAAATCACCTACTCTGACTGGATGCGCTCCCCTCAGGGAGCGTCCTGTGGAGGGATTGTGACTACGAGGGTGACTGAGGAGGAATAAGAGAGCAGGGGAAGCAGAAGACAAAAGTCTGAGTCAAGAGGCTAAGTGTGAGACCCGGATTTTGGCAGAGACAAGGCAAGGTTAGAGGCAAAAACAGAGTCAGTGGCCAAACTTGAAGACTGAGGTGAGACTGAATATGGGAGAATAAGAAAGAACATGAAGAATTAGCCGGCAGTCCAGGGGTTAGGATGCAGGGCTTTCACTGTTCGCCGGGGGCCCTGGGTTCAAACCCTGGTTGGGAAAATAAGATCCTGCAAGCAGCATGATGTGGCAGAAAAATAAAAAAGAACATGATGCACTGGCGCATGTAGACAGCATAAAGAATCAGGGGTGGGAAATGGACATATGCAGAGCTTTTATTGGGCACATTTGTCTGGAGAGACCAGACCCATTTCAGGGAGCCAGGTAAGACAGAACAGGATCCCCTCTGCCCATCTGCCTCTTCAATCCAAGCAGATTAATCTTTGGATTTTAATGACACGGATCTATATTCTCCTACCTGGGGCAGACCAAGTCCAGCGTTGGCCCAGAGTGAAATTTCCCACAGGCTAGGACTGACGAAAGGTGTGTGTTCCCTGAAACTGGAGAGAGGATAGGGTGAAGGCAGCTTGGAAATCCCAGAGATAAACAGGATCTGAGCCCAATACTCTTGAGAATGAAGTTTGGGCAGATCTCCAAGCCAAGGAGCCAGAAGCAAATATTGGAAATCTGTGGTCAGAGGCCACAGGAGGAGCAAAGAGCAGAGTGTGGTGCTTAGTGGGAACTTATTTTAATCACCTGGCCAGGTGTGGGGTGGCCCCCAGGGGCTCTAGCACAGCTCAAAGTGAAGAAGGGTCTGCTTCAGCAAAAGGACCAGAGCATAAGTCATCTTCCACCCTCTCCACCACCTGTTTTAAAGGTAAGGAATCAGGCGTGGAGTGTTTATATAATCTTCAGGTCACTGGGGTTTCAGAAGAGGCATGACTCCTAACCAGTACCTGCAGTGTGAGGCTGATGGGACAACATGTGTTCCTGAAACTAATCAAAGCTTTTTGTTTCTATCTGAAAAATAGTAACCATGGAAATATCAACACTAAGCCTGAAGCTTTAGAGGGTGGTGTCGTTGTGAATTGTTTTTTCAGAGGGGCATGGAGACTGGAGCTTGTCTCTCTTCTGATGGCTCCAAGGGTGGTGTTTGTTCTTTAGGGTCACTGGGAGGGGCCCATCAGGCTGATTGTTATTAACAGAGAGCAGCAATTTTGAGTGCTGCGGACACAGGACAATGTCGTCTGTACACAGCCCATAAATGAGGTCTCTAAGCAGGCCATTTCTTCATCAGCAAGTGTTTGCTAAAACGCTATCAGGTTCTGGAAAGGGACTGAATACTGAAGTGTAATTCTCCGTCTTCAAGATATTAACACACTCAGGTAAAGCAATAGGCAGCCCTTAGTTCCACTGGTAAGTAGTGACAATAAATCCAAGAATTCAAAGAAGGTCAAGATAGTATGGATTAGTACAGTTTCTTTCTTCCATCTTTCCTTCCACAATATCCACGGAGAGCCCATACAAAGGGCTGGGATACTCAGCAAATGAGGCAGAGAGGGTTCTGCCCTTTTGGAGCTTGCAATCTAGTTGAGAAAGCTTCATTGCCCTGAAGAACAGGTAGAGTTTAAGATGCCTAATAGAAGTGGGGAGGGTTTTATGTCAGGGTCAACTGTAAGAACACAGTCATGTCTGGGGATCAGGGGAGGAAGGTAAGGAAATAATTGGACTGTCAAAGGGATGCTCGGCAATACTGTTCTGGTATAAAGGAACACTTTTATAAGGCAGGTGAGCCAAAGGGGCAATTTAAGTTTATCTATCCATTGACTTTCTTTTCATTTTCATTTCTACATTTCTCAAGAGAATGGTTTCTTTCTCATAGATTTGAATTTCCAGCTTGGATTTGACCTTCTTTATACTATCTGATTTCTGTTACTTGCTTACAGGAAACAATTGTAGTTCAGGGTGCAGCCAGCCATAGAGGAAACATGGTCGACCTGGATAGATGTCAGTCAGTGTGGAAATGTCGAAATGCAGGGAGGCAGGGTCATCACTTAGAAGTCAAGGCTTCAGGAGAACTACAGTTCAAACCCTGGCACTGTAACCCACACTTGGAGGCACAGTCATTAGGCAACAATTGCCAGTGAGAATGCAGCCCCCTCGAGCTGTATTGATTAATCTATTCTATATGGCAGGTGCAGGCTTCCCAGGTAGCTCAGTGGGTAACAAATCTGCCTTCAATGCAGGAGACTAAAGAGACGCAGGTTCAATCCCTGGCTTGGGAAGATCCCCTGGGGAAGGCCATAGCAACCCACTCCAGTATTCTTGCCTGAACAATTCCATGGACAGAGGAGCCTGGTGGGCTACAGTCCATGGGGTCACACAGAGTCAACATGCATGCAGACGTGTCCCAGCTGTGCTCCTAGGTGAATAAAGGAGAGTCATTGGAGAATGGTCCCAGGCTCCCATCTTTGCACAGCATAAACACCTGCAGAGACAGTTGGAATAATACTAATAACATTCTAGAATTAGAAGGTCCTGTGGGGGAGTAGAGAAAAGGAAGGCTAACCACTTTAATCAACTTACAGAAAGCTTGGAAGGAAGAAAAGGATTAAGTGGTGTGGGCCAGGCTGATATCTGGGCTGGACTGGAATTCTAGCCGTTCTGTGAGCACACCATGCATCAAAGCAACACTGAAGCTAGGCTGTGTATTGGACAAAGCTCTATCCTATGCAGGGTGGCTTACATGTGTAACCCAAATGTCAGCTGGGGTCACCTAGCCACTCCAGACCTAGATGAAATCAGTTAGAATGATGATTACACATGTTATGGAAGTTCAAAGTCTTTTTAAAAAATATCCCTGCCAATTCTTGATGAATTTGTTACCTTTAATGTGTTCTCTGTTCTACACTACAGCAACCCAGAAAAATTTCATCTCCTTCCTTTGTTTAGAAGACAAAAGCAAAACAAAATAAACAAACCCTTTCAACATTGAAAACATTTATGAGTATAATAATTATGATTCTAATATCCCAACTAAAGAGCCAAGAAAAATAATTTTAAGTTAAACATTAGTCATCTCCCTTTTAAAATTGTTCTTTAGCCTTCCTGACTCGGGAACTTTCACTGGCCATTTGCCCCTGCGTCCATGATACTACTCTCTCTCAATAATCTTCTCCACCCCGCTCTCTTTCCCCTTATCTCTTTCCCCTCTCCCAGAAAAATTCAGCACTGAAAGCCTTGGCCATTTAGAAAAACAGATTAGAAGAAAAAAGAGGGTCTTAGGGTCAGAGTGAGGGTAGCTGATGAATAATCTCTAAAATGTTGACTTTTCATTGCAGTCTAGTCTTTGGCATGCTTACCAGGGTTAGGAGAAGGGTTTGAATAAAGAGGCTGTTGTTGGACAGAAATCTAAGACATAGCCATGCTTTCACGATTTCCTTCCTTCAAATCAAAATCTTATTGTCCTGGATCTCATTCCCTGTTCTCTTTTTCCTGAGAATGGATGAATAGGCCAATGGGTCAATCAGACACTGAATCATGGAGCAAAAATCTGAGGGGAAGAAAGGAGGAGCAAAGACCAACTGCTTCTCATCAAACACCTGCTATTTGCCAGGCGCTTTATTAAATAGCTATGCTTAAGGGAACTTATATACTCTCATCTGAGCCCTTGGTTTTATACTTGAGAAAACTGAGGTTTTCCAAAGTGAGAAGGTTGCTCAACATCTTGTATTAAAGGCAATATCAGACACCTTTCAAGCTTGACTCAGCCTAGTGTTCTAAAGAGCTTCACCCTTTCTTCTTCCTTCAAGAAAATTCCTAAGAAGGACATTCAAAGTATAACTTTCAGACAGTATAGTACAGTAACATGGATAATTTAATGGAAGGGAGGGAAATAATTTGGTGTGGTGGTGGTGGTGGGGAGCTGAAAGGCAGATCAGATCTAGCCCAATCTTGTAAGAAAACTCCAGAAGCTTACTGCTGCCATGATTCACTCACCAGTGCAGATAAGGTGTTGGTGTTTTACAACATTTCTCCTCAGTCTAGTGTTAAGGCTGGTACATTCGGCGTTTGACCCAAAGGAACACAGCTTATCTTCCCAGAGTAAGCAGTCAATGAAATTATGTCTCTCCACAATCCTGTGTCACAGATTTGGATGGACTACTCAACACTCAAGTCTTCAGCTTTTACCATGGTAGACTTCCTACAACAAAATATCCTTAAGACCAGTGGTCTCACTTAAGTTTGGAGTATCAGCAAGGCTTTGTGTGATCTCAAGAGTCCAAGTTCTTCTCCAAGAGAGTTTCAACTCTTAAGAGCATGTGGTCCACCAGGTGGAACCTGGCTCAGTGAAATCACTGTTGTTTTTGGCCATTCAACAAAAGCCAAAGACCCACCATGCCTTTGACTAAAGACATTGGTTCAGTGACATGCACATGACCCATATTGGAAAAAACCCAAAACTCCTTCCTCAAGTATAGATAATGCTCTGCTATATGCAAAACTTGACTTAAGCTAATTTGAGTTGATTCCTCTCACTTTCACTAAGAGTCATAAAAAGTATAGTAATCTCCTAGTTTAAAACAAAGAGAGTGGGACTTCCCAGGTGGCTCAGTGGTAAAAAATCTCCTTCCTGCCAATGTTAGGAGACTCGAGTTCAATCCTTAGGTTGGGAAGATCCTTCCTTCCTAGAGAAGGAAGTGGCAACCCACTCCAGTATTCTTACCTAGAAAACCCCATGGATAGAGGAGGCTGGTAGGCTACAGTCCATAGGGGTTGCAAACAAGTTGGGCACAATTTAGCAACTAAACAACAACAGCACTTAGCACAAAATAGTTAAGCCACAGATCCTTATTAAATTAAATTGAAAATCAGAGCAATTTTGTGAATAGGTAAAAAAACCACAATCATAAAGATAGCACCTTCCAAAGCAATATAAATTGGGTTCTAGTTATTTTAGGTGTGCTAGCCTTGTTTCTCCAACCAATGAGAAAACTCTAGAACACCAAATGCCTCATTATATAGTCTGGTATTTCAAAAAATGTATTGTATACACAGTAGGTATTCAGAAAATTTTATTTAATTGAAGGGCTCTGAATGCAATTGGAACCCCCAATGTTTAATGATACAATCCCATAATAAAGGCTATCCAGAGGTCACAATCTGGAACACCAGTGTTAAACTCAGGAAAGAAGAATACAAAGTTCTGCTTAGCCCACTCCATCACTAATGAGGAAGGTACTGATCTTTAGCAAGTTATGCAATTAATGGAGATTTCAACAGATCCTTGGGCATATAACAAACCTTCTCTGTCACATGCCTGCCAAGGACTGTTTTCTAACCTGGAGGCTATTGTTTCACTCATTATTTGACATTAAACATTGATGACTTCACCAGCTATTGAGAACTTGGGCTCAGGTCTCAACAGGTAGGAAGGCTTTGAACTTGCCATCTGTGTAGCACTGTAGACTCCAGAATTTTCAGGCACTTCAACTTTCTGGCTGCAGGGGCTTAATTACAGATTCGAGTGGAAGAGGAGGATGCCTGCAAAAGCAGCAAGTGGGAGAGGAAGGCAACTTGCTGTTGGAATGTTGAGAAGGTCCAACCCCTTGGGAGGAGTTTAACTTACCATCTTATCATTAACCAACACAATAAAGCTCTAATTCCCCAATGCCCTCTTGATGTCAGTCTACATATTGATTGGATAGCTGGGTGGCAAGAAGTAGGCACAGTGGAGCGAGGAAGGGGGAAAGTGATTTTAAGATGAATGTATAATCAGCCAAGTAAAAGGAAGAACAGAAGAAGGAGACAAGGGAGGAGGAGGAAAAGGAGAGGAAAGGGAGAAGGAAATAAAGCAGAATTCCTCTTTGAATCTGAATTCTGTGACCATTATCTCTTTCTTTAAAACAATTAATTTTTATTGGAGTATAGTGACTTTATAATATTTGGTCAGTTTCTACTGCACAGCAAAGTCAATCCACTGCACAGTTTATACCCATCTCTTGTTTTGTGAATTTCCCTCCCATTTAGTGTGACAGTGATCTCTTGGTGAGATTTTTCAGTGCCGAAAATAGAACCCCAGAGGTAGTGGTCATGTGATCAAGCTTCAGGGAGTTCAGCAACCCGGAGACCTAGATCCTGCTTAACCGCTAAGTAAGCCAACTTGGGTGGTCACTTCCTCTCTTTGGGCCTTGGTTTTTGCCTACTGTGTGAAAGAGAAGGACCAAACCAGCTCTCTTTGCAAACTTTGTCTTTAAGGTTGAGTGTTGTATTTTGTGCAGAAGCACAAATGAAGCAAATAAAAATGGAATGGTTTTTACAGAAGTAGTGTGGAGGGCTGATATAACCCTGAGTTTGCTATCCTCATAAAAGCCTCCAAATGCCTTTGCACAAGAGGTCTTGAAGGTTTCCAAAGAGGAGTTTGAAAACTCCTTTAATGACATCTTATGCCTCTTCCAGCATTAATATTCTATGGCCAGTGATGTACATCTAGGTTCTCACAGATCTTTGAGGAGGCGTTGTCTGAGGGTGGTGCTTGGAAGAACCTGCACTCCCAGCCCTGTCCCAGTGAAGAAACTACCATTGCAAGAAGTAGTTGGGGAACAGGCCAGAGGAACAGGCTTATCTCCAATATTGGAACACATATTTCCATTTTCGCCCTGCAGACCCATCACACAGATTATACACTGAGCACAGTTAGTTTCTCACTGAAGATGCCTAATGATTTAGCATCTGGCCTATGAGTATCTTAAAAAGAATGAACACATTGCAATGAATTTATCCCAGGGACGTGAGCACTTGCCAGTGCTCTTTGTGAGCAGTGAGAAGCATTGCTGTATGAAGTGACTTGGCTGAGTATGTTAACGTGTGCACACATGCTGCGTGTGTGCTAAGTCTCTCGGTCATGTCTGATTCTTTGCGACCCTGTGGACTGTAGCCTGACAGCCTCCTCTGTCCATAGGATTCTTCAGACAAGAATACTGGAGTGGGATGTCATGCCCTCCTCTGACCCAAGAACCGAACCTGCATCTCTTATGTCTCCTGCCTTGGCAGGCGGGTTCTTTACCACTAAGCCCTCCTGGGAAGCCCATGTGTGTGCTTATGTGTAAGACAGAACTTGTATTTCCTCTCATAAATGCTCTCCTCAATCACCTTTACTTCACCTGGCAATTCTCTTCAGATAGCTAATAAATTCGAGCAAATTCTTCAAATATTTAGCAAATCCTCCAAAATACATCCTTGCAGAGCACCTTAGGCCTCGTGTCTCCCAGGAAACCTTCTTTAGCATTCTGCGCTCTCTCCTGTAAATCTAGTGGTTGCCAGTCATCATACACTTAATGTAATCTTGCAGTGTTGTTTAATCTTCCATCAGTGTCAACCTCATCTCCCCAGCAAAATTAAACCTATGTGGAATCAGGGGCAGATCGTGTTTCTCTGTACCCCACAGTGCTGTGCATGGGTAAATACTAGGTATAGTGGATAGAGAACAGCCTGTGAATCCGGTAAACCTGGCCCTGCTATATTCTAGCTGCATGACTTTGACTTAAACTATCCTTACCTGCCTCATCTAATATCTACTTTATTGGGGTCATGTGGAAATAAATGCTAATGTACATAAAGTGACTGACTCAGTGCCTGGCAAGTAGACCCTGTTAGTGTCATCCTGGAATCAATATATTCATAGTGATAAGTAAGTAATCCAAAATCACTGCAGATGGTGACTGACAGCCATGAAATTAAAAGATGCTTGCTCTTTGGAAGAAAACTATGACCAACCTAGACTGCATATTAAAAAGCAGAGACATTTCTTTGCCAACAAAGGTCCGTCTAGTCAAGTCTATGGTTTTTCCAGTGGTCATATATGGATGTGAGCACTGAAGAATTTATGCTTTTGAACTGTTGTGTTGGAGAAGACTCTTGAGAGTCCCTTGGACTTAAGGAGATCCAACCCATCAATCTTAAAAGAAATCAGTCCTGAATATTCATTGGAAGGACTGATGCTGAAGCTGAAACTCCAATACTTTGGCCACCTGATGCGAAGAGCTGACTCATTTGAAAATGCCCTGATGCTGGGAAGGTGTGAAGGTGGGAGGAGAAGGGGACGACAGAGGATGAGATGGTTGGATGGCATCACCAACTCAAAGGACCTGAGTTTGAGTAAACTCTGGGAGTTGGTGACAGACAGGGAGGCAGTCCACAGGATCACAAAGAGTCAGACGACTGAGTGACTGACCTGAACTGAACTGAAAGTGATGATGTGAGGACCTGTAGGGGAAAAGCTGAGCAGGATGTGAGTTTTGTAACTGGCTTCCCTGAAATGAATCTCTATTTCTTCCATGTAAAAAAGCAGGCTTCTGGGTATGTCACCAATGGTGAAAGTGAAGTGAAGGTGTTAGTCATTCAGTCATGTCCAACTCTTTGCAGCCCCATGGACTGTAGCCTCTGTCCATGGAATTCTCCAGGCCAGAATACTGGAGTCTTGACCCAGGGATCAAACCTGGGTCTCCTGCATTACACACAGATTATTTGTTGTCTGAGCCACCAGGGGAGTAGGAAGGGCATAATGTGATGAGTCAGAAGAATCTGGAAAGGTATATCTTAGACAGGGCTAGAAAAGGGATCTGGTCTGAAGGCTTGCCCAGAAGAAACAGGGCATAGTTGAGATACATCCCAAGGAGGAGGGGTATCTTTGAACTTGTGCATACAAATTGGTAGAATTTCTTGAACTTCAAGAGTTTCTTGCAGATTGGAAGATGACAGGGAAACCATGATGGCTATGAGAATTAAAGACATACCTGGTTTATCTCATGGTAAGTTAGAAGGTATGTGAAGAGTCATCTAAGGGAATTCCCTAACAGTCCAGTGGTTAAGACTACACGCTTTCACTTCTGAGGGTTCAATCCTGGCCAGGGAACTAAGAATCTCAAGCTGCATGGTATAGCCAAAAAAAAAAAGGTCATCTGATCTGACCTCCTTTCTTTGTTGCATGGACCATAGTACTTCTTTCCATCCTAATGAATGTAGCTATAGAATTTGAAGCTAAGCGGATGCTACCTCTAAAAGTTTTATACAGGCAATTGTCATACTGTCATGAATCCAGGATTGACAAAGTTCAGGGTCCTGACAACCTCTTTGGCCACTGGTCTAGAAAACTACAAAAGTTCTAAATGATTTGCTATAACAGGTCTTAGCCCTAAAATGAATTTCAGTAATGATGGCGGAAGTTGTGATCATCACTATTGTGAGCCTTAATGACTCAGAAGGCTGGAGACCAGCTGTAGTGCTGGTATCTACATATTGAAAAGGTCTATCTCTTGAGAAAACAAGAAACTTTGCTTCCTTGTAGCCACCTGAAGTTGGTAACTGAAATAATTTGTACTGCTACAGTAATCCACAGGACTTCTCTGGTGGCTCAGCTGTAAAGAATTCACCTGCATTGCCAGACACACAGGAGTTGCGATTTCGATCCCTGGTTTGGGAAGATGCCCGGGAGGAAGGCATGGCAACCTACTCTTATATTCTTGCCGGGAAAATCCTGGAGCCTGGCTGGCTACAGTTCATGGGATTACAAAGAGTTGGATACGACTGAAGCAACTGAGCACGCATGCTCAGTAATCCACAGATTAGTTTAGAAGGATAATGTCAGTGGTTCCCAGAGAACTCAAGATCTAGAGATCCCTAGAAATTAGGAAATCTACCGTAAGTGTGTGGCTGATGGAGATGAGCCATCAGTTAGACCGGAAACTGCAAGTTGTTACAAAAACGGTCTGTGTTTCTGAGTTGTCTGTCCACAACACTATCTGGATGACAATGGGGAAACCAGCCAACAAACATGTAAAGAGATGCTAAGCTTCATTTGTGACTAAAGACATGCACATTAGGGCAACAATGAGATGTCATTTTTTTCACTTATCTGATTGGCAAAATTCTTACGTTTGATAATACCCTTCGATGGCAAGGATGTGGGCCAAAAGTAATTTTCATACACTTTCCATGAAGGGTAATTGATGCAATCTTCTGGAAGATAATTTAGTTTTATCATAATTAAACAGACATGCATTCAGCTAGTAACTTTCCTGCTAGGAAAGACTCCATGGTATGGTTGTATTTACAAGAATCTGTCAACATATACGCATGAGGACAGAATTTGTTGTAGTTTATAAGATAATACCAATAGAATCAACCCAAGCACCCAACAATAGGAAACTGGTTAAATGTAGTGCACTATCATGCTGGATAGCTGGGTCAGAGAGATGAAGCTAAAAATCTGGGGAGATCTATGCAGCTAGATACCATAGCACAGAGTGCAACAGAGGAGAGAGTTGTGCAGAGAGAGAACTTTGGAAACCAGCAGCAGTTTCCCCTCAAATATTCATCATAGGATGATCAGAACATGTTGTGAAAAAACTACCCAAGGCCTGGGGTAGAAACATACAAAAGGATTAGAGAAAACAGTATACAGTGCTCACACAGGGCTAGGAATAGTGTTCATTCCCACCAACTGGACTGGAAAAATCTTATAACTCACAGGAAATTAGACAGAATGTTCAAGAAGGGGCTTGCAGTAGTGGGGATTATTTAGCTCTAGACTAAACACAGCTCTGGTCCCACCCAAAGATCTTAAAAGCAAAGTCCAAATGGATCAAAAGTCTCCAAGTATTTCAAGAATGTCCCGGAACAAAGCTCAAAACTATTTATAGAAATACAAAATATGCAGCACCCATCGAGGTAAAATTTACAGTGTCTGGCAATTAATCAAAGATTACCAGGCATGAAAACATGAAGGAAAATACAATCCATAATAAAGAGAAAGACCGATCAATTGCAACAGACCCAGAACTGAAACAGATGTGAGAATTAGCAGACAAGAGCTTTAAAATGGTTATTATAATTGCTTTCCATGTGTTCAAAATGTTAAAGATATTGAAAATATTTTAAAAATAAGTCAAATTTCTAGAAGCATAAACAAGACATTGAGCAGCTGTCCCTTTCATGCACTGCTGGTGGAGATGTAGAATGAAACCCATTTTTGAAAGCAGTTTGACAATTTCTTAAAAAGTTAAACATATATTTACCATGTATTCTAACTATTCTATTCCTAGGTACTTACCCAAGACATATGCCCATATAGATGTTTGTGCATAAATGTTCAAAGCAACTTTATCTGTAATAGTCAAAACCTAAAAACAGCTCAAACAGCCTTCCCCAAGTGAATGGATAAACTGTGGCATAACCATATAATGGTATACCATCAGCAATAGAAAGAGGGAACTTGATGAAGTTCAAAGGGTTGATTCCAGCAGCAAGAATCCAAAGAAAAAATAGTAATTAATGTGTGATCCCATTTATATGAAAATCTTGACCAAAAATGTCTATCAAATGGTTGTGTGTAAACAAGGAAAAGAGACAAAGAAGGAGGAGAGGGAAAGACTGCAAAGAGGAAGGGAAAACTTTTGAGGAGGGCTGACTATGTTCATTAACTTGATCACAGCGATGGTTTCATGGGTGTATACATTTTTTAAACTTATCAAATTGTATACTTTAAATATGTATAGTTTATTCAATGTCCAGTGTATATCAATAAAGCTGTTACAAATAAAATAAGAGGTGGGATCATATTGTGCATATGGAAAGACCTCCAAAATACATGATTAATTGAAAAAATACAATGGTCACTAGATCCATATCTAAAATATACAGTGATATATGCCTAAAATATTTCTGGAAAGGTAAAAATAACCATTGTTAACAGGAAATGACAACCCACTCCAGTATTCTTACCTGGGAAATGCTATGGACAGGGGAGACTGGTGGGCTACAGCTCAAAGGGTCACAGAGAGTCAGACATGACTGAGTGACTAAGAACATTGTTAACAGTGGTTATCTTAAGGAGATGATCTAGGGATAAAAGGAAAAATTTTTATTATCATTTTTAATCATTTAAATTATCTTCCAATAAGTACATGTTTTATTTGAAGTAAATGTCATCTGGGGTTTCATGAGGAGTAGAATTGAAAGCATTTTTGTTTTCTTATTTTTCTATATTTAAATATTTATTTTTGGAAAAAAATTAGAGGAGCAGGCTCTTTGGAAAACAGTTTGGCAGTTTCTTAAAAAAAAAAAAATGGCTGTCGACCCTTGAACAATGCAGGAATCAGGGGCACCAACTCCTGCACAGTACAAAATCCATTTATAACTTTGTAATGGGTCCTTCTTTAGCCCCCATTCCTTATCCACAGATTCAATCCACTGTAGATCTTGTAGTGTAGTACTGTAGTACACACTTATCGAAAAATAGCCACATAAGTGGACCTGGGCAGTTCAAATCCAGGTTGTTCAAGGGTGAACTATATATATTTTCAATAAAATCCATCAATTTCATTCCTGTGAATGTACCCAACAGACATTAAAATGTATGGCCAAACAAAAGTATGAACGTGAATGTTCATAGCAGCTTTATTTATTACAGTGAAAAATATTCACCAGTTGGTGAGTGCTGCTGCTGCTGCTAAGTTGCTTCAGTCAGGTCTGGCTCTGTGCGACCCCATAGATATCAGCCCATCAGGCTCTCCCATCCCTGGGATTCTCCAGGCAAGAACACTGGAGTGGGTTGCCATTTCCTTCTCCGATGCATGAAATTTGGAAAACTCAGCAGTGGCCACAGGACTGGAAAAGGTCAGTTTTCATTCCAATCCCAAAGAAAGGCAATGCCAAAGAATGCTCAAACTACTGCACAATTGCACTCATCTCATACACTAGTAAAGTAATGCTCAAAATTCTCCAAGCCAGGCTTCAGCAATACATGAACCGTGAACTTCCAGATGTTCAAGCTGGTTTTAGAAAAGGCAGAGGAACCAGAGATCAAATTGCCAACATCCGCTGGATCATCGAAAAAGCAAGAGAGTTCCAGAAAAACATCTATTTCTGCTTTATTGACTATGCCAAAGCCTTTGACTGTGTGGATCACAATAGACTGTGGAAAATTCTGAAAGAGATGGGAATACCAGACCATCTGACCTGCCTCTTGAGAAATCTGTATGCAGGTCAGGAAGCAACAGTTAGAACTAGCCATGGAACAACAGACTGGTTCCAAATAGGAAAAGGAGTACATCAAGGCTGTATATTGTCACCCTGCTTATTTAACTTCTATGCAGAGTACATCATGAGAAACGCTGGGCTGGAAGAAGCACAAGCTGGAATTAAGATTGCCAGGAGAAATATCAATAACCTCAGATATGCAGATGACACCACCCTTATGGCAGAAAGTGAAGAGGAACTAAAAAGCCTCTTGATGAAAGTGAAAGTGGAGAGTGAAAAAGTTGGCTTAAAGCTCAACATTCAGAAAACGAAGATCATGGCATCCGGTCCCATCACTTCACGGCAAATAGATGGGGAAACAGTGGAAACAGTGTCAGACTTTATTTTTGGGGACTCCAAAATCACTGCAGATGGTGACTGCAGCCATGAAATTAAAAGACGCTTACTCCTTGGAAGGAAAGTTATGACCAACCTAGATAGCATATTCAAAAGCAGAGACATTACTTTGCCAACAAAGGTCCATCTAGTCAAGGCTATGGTTTTTCCAGCGGTCATGTATGGATGTGAGATTTGGACTGTGAAGAAAGCTGAGTGCCGAAGAATTGATGCTTTTGAACTGTGTTGTTGGAGAAGACTCTTGAGAGTCCCTTGGACTGCAAGGAGATTCAACCAGTCCATTCTGAAGGAGATCAGCCCTGGGATTTCTTTGGAAGGAATGATGCTAAAGCTGAAACTCCAGTACTTTGGCCACCTCATGCGAAAGAGTTGATTCATTGGAAAAGTCTCTGATGCTGGGAGGGATTGAGGGCGGGAGGAGAAGGGGACGACAGAGGATGAGATGGCTGGATGGCAACACTGACTCAATGGACGTGAGTCTGAGTGAACTCTGGGAGTTGGTGATGGACAGGGAGGCCTGGCTGTGCTGCGATTCATGGGGTCGCAAAGAATCGGACAACTTAGCGACTGAACTGAACTGAATGCATGAAAGTGAAAAGTGAAAGTGAAGTCGCTCAGTCATGTCCGACTCTTCACGACCCCATGGACTGCAGCCTACCAGGCTCCTCGGTCCATGGGATTTTCCAGGCAAGAGTACTGGAGTGGGGTGCCACTAGATAAACAAAATACATCATATCCAAGCAATCGAATACCAGGCCAGAGTTAAAAGAACAAACTGCTAATACATGATACAATGTGGATGATCCGCAAACACATAACATTAAGTTAAAGAAACTTGAAGCAGAAGACTACATATTGTGTGATCCCATTTATGTGAAATTCTAGAAGTAAATATGTAGAGACAGAATGCAAATCAGTGGTTGCCTAAGATAGCAGGTGAGAACAGAGAGTAACTATAAACAGGCACAGCAGGAACTTTGGGGGATGATGGATATGTTCTCAAGCCAGTGATGAATGCACAACTCTACAAATTTACAAGTCATTGAATTATAGATGTACCAGGGCTGGAGTTTATGGTATGTAAATTATACCATGGTAAAGACTTAAAAACCGAAACCAACAAATGTGAAATCAGGAACGAAGTCAGTTGTTGCAGGAGATTCTTGTTTTTCCCATGCAAGCAGATGGAACTGTCTAAATGCTAAAATGCAGTAAGACCTCTATGCTCTTAGGGCTGAAGTGAGCTGTTCCAGGATTGCTACAGGTTTTAATAGATAAGGCTGCTCCAGCTACAAGGTGAGACAGCAGTTAGATATTGTCTTCTTTGGGTGGATTTCCATTTCAAATGTATAGAAGGGTCTGGCATAAAACCAGCATGAACACAGATAGCCCAGAGTGGTAGCATGTAGCAGTGAAGAAGGTAGGCTCTGAAATCAGATAGATCTGGCTGAAATCCCAGCTTTGTCACTCCCTACTTAATAGGGTTATTGTGAGGCTGAAGTGAGATCGGTTCAGTCGCTCAGTCATATCCGACTCTTTGCAACCCCATGGACTGCAGCATGCCAGGCTTCACTGTCCATCACCAACTCCCAGAGCTTACTCAAATTCATGTCTATTGAGTCAGTGATGCCACCCAACCATCTCATCCTCTTTTGTCCCCTTCTCCTCCTGCCTTCAATTTTCCCCAGCATCAGGGTCTTTTCCAATGAAGTGAGCTGATACATGTGATATGTGTGATACATAGTAAGATCATAAAGATCTTCAATCTGTATGTCCTTAAAGCAGTAAGGATTGTGCAGACTATCTATACTCTTTTGCTAGGTCCTCTTTTACCAGATCGTTGGTAAGCTGATGGGACCTAAGGAGCCGAGTAGCTGATAAAAATGTCCACTCTGTTTTAAAACAGGTCTCTTTGACCAAGGTCACTTCTCTGCTTCATGTGCTTAGGTCAGGATTTCTTAGATTGCTTAGAATCTTCTGGATTCTAAGACTTGGTGGATCAACAACGAGGTAAAGATAATTTGGAAAATTAAAAATATTGCAACATTTAAGTTTTTAACTGAACTTTTTATTTTGAGATAATTGTGGATTCACATGCAGATGTAAGAAATAATACAGAGAGATGCCATGTATCCTTTACCCAGTTTCCTCCAGTAATAGTATCTTGAAAACTATAGTATTTTTTATGTTAACTCCATGATCCATCTTGAGTTAATTTTTTATAGAGTGTAAGCTTTAGATCAAGGTTCATTTCCCATCCCTCACAGTGGATGTCCAATTGTTCTAGCACCATGTGTAAAAGCTCTATTCTTCCACTGAATTGCTTTTGCACTTATTGTCAAAAACCAGCTCATATTTGTGTGATATTATTCTAGGTTGCCTTACCATTCCATCGATTTATGTGTCCAGCCCTCCATCAATACTATACTGTTTTGATTATTGTAGATATGTGTTAAGCCTTATTATCAAGTAGAGTGAATCCTCCCACTAAATCCTTTTTAAAGATTATTTTAGCTATTATTGGGTATGTGCCATTCCATATAAATTTTAGAATAAATGTGTCTGTTTTACAAAAATTTTGCTGTGAATTTCATAGAAATTATGTTAAACCTATAGATCAATTTAGGGAGAATTAGTATCTCCACAATGATGAGTCTTCCAATCCATAAATACTCTATGTTTTTCTATTTATTTAAAGGTTCTTTGATTTCTTTAATAAACATTTTGTAATTTTCAATTTTGTTAAGTTTTAGTTTTCTTTGGAATAATTATAAATGGTACTGTGATTTTAATATCAATCCCCCCCATGTTCATTGTTAGCATATAGAAATGTAAAGAATTTTTGCTTGCTGATCTTGTATCCTATAACCTTACGAAACTCACTTATCAGTTTCAGAGGTCCTTGGCTTTTTTTTTTTTTTTTTTTACATAGTCATTTTCTCATGTCATTTGTAAATAAGGACACTTCTATTTCTTCTTTTTCAATCTGAGTCTGTTTATTTCTTTTCTTTGCTTTATTGTTCTAGCTAGAACTGCCAGTACTGTGTTGAATAAGAGAAATGAGAAGTATCCTTGCTTTGTTCCTGATCTTAGAAAGAATTCAGTCTTTCACCATTGTATGTAATACTAGCTCTAGGGTTTGGTTCTTTTTATTTTATTTTATTTTTTTTTTGTAGATGCTTTTTATCAAGTTGAGGTTCTCTCCATTCCTAGCTTGTTGAGAGTTTTTGTCATGAAGAGATATTGGATTTGTTTTGCTTTCTCCATACCAACTGATATGACCTAATGATTCTTCTTTTTCTTTATCCTATTGACATGGTAGATTGCATAAAACAGTCCTGTATACCTAAAATAAAGTCCACTTAGTCAATGTGTATAATTCTTTTTATGCATTGTTGGATTTAATTTGCTAATATTTTCTTGAGGAATTTTGAGTCTACTTGGTAGTGATATTGGTGTGCAGTTTACTTTTTTGGGGCTGTTTTTGTCTGACCCACTCCAATGTTCTTGCCTGGAGAATCCCAGGGACAGGGGAGCCTGGTGGGCTTCTGTCTATGGGGTCCCACAGAATTGGACACGACTGAAGCGACAGCAGCAGCAGCAGCAGTATCAAGATAAGCTGCTCTCATATAACGAGGTGAGTTCAGTTCAGTTCAGTTCAGTCGCTCAGTTGTGTCCAACTCTTTGTGACCCTGTGAATCACAGCACACCAGGCCTCCCTGTCCATCACCAGCTCCTGGAGTTCACTCAAACTCATGTCCATCAACTCGGTGATGCCATCCAGCCATATCATCCTCTGTTGTCCCCTTCTCCTCCTGCCCCCAATCCCTCCTAGCATCTGGGTCTTTTCCAATGAGTCAACTCTTCACATGAGGTGCCCAAAGTATTGGAGTTTCAGCTTCAACATCAGTCCTTCCAATGAACACCCAGGACTGATCTCCTTTAGGATGGACTGGTTGGATCTCCTTGCAGTCCAAGGGTTTCTTCTCCAACACCACAGTTCAAAAGCATTGATTCTTCAGTGCTCAGCCTTCCTCACAGTCCAACTCTCACATCCATACATGACCACTGGAAAAACCATAGCCTTGACTAGATGAACCTTTGTTGGCAAAGTAATATCTCTGCTTTTGAATATGCTATCTAGGTTGGTCATAACTTTCCTTCCAATAAGTAAGCGTCTTTTAATTTCATGGCTGCAATCACCATCTGCAGTGACTTTGGAGCCCAAATAAATAAAGTCTGACACTGTTTCCACTGTTTCCCCATCTATTTCCCATGAAGTGATGGGACCAGATGCCATGATCTTCGTTTTCTGAATGTTGAGTTTTAAGCCAACTTTTTCACTCTCCACTTTCACTTTCATCAAGAGGCTTTTTAGTTCCTCTTCACTTTCTGCCATAAGGGTGGTGTTGTCTGCATATCTGAGGTTATTGATATTTCTCCCGGCAATATTGATTCCAGCTTGTGCTTCTTCCAGCCCAGCATTTCTCATGATGCACTCTGCATATAAGTTAAATAAGCAGGGTGACAATATACAGCCTTGATGTACTCCTTTTCCTATTTGGAACCAGTCTGTTGTTCCATGTCCAGTTCTAATTGTTGCTTCCTGATCTGCATACAGATTTCTCAAGAGGCAGATCAGGTGGTCTGGTTTTCCCATCTCTTTCAGAATTTTCTGCAGTTTATTGTGATCCACACAATGAGGTAAAGTATTGCTTTTTCTTATTTTCTGGAAGATATTGTTAAAATTGATGTTAATTCTTCTTTAAATATTGGTAAAATCCTCCAGTGATGCCATCTAGGCCTGAGAATTTCTTTTCAGGAGATCTTTAATCAAAAATTCAGTTTTGGGACTTCCCTGGTGGTGCAGTGATAAAGAGTCCACCTGGCAGTGCAGGGGACCCAGGTTTGCTCTCTGGTCTGGAAAGATCCCACATGCTGAGGGACAACTAAGCCTGTGCACACAACTACCGAAGCTCAGGTGCTCCAGAGCCCCTGTGTGGTAACTACTGAGCCCACGCACCCCAGAGTCTGTGCTCCACAACAGGAGAAGCTGCTGCAATGAGAATGCCAATTAAACAGTAGCCTCCACTTGCCACAGCTAGAGAAAGCCTGCATGCAGCAACAAAGACCCAGTACAGTCAAAAACGAATAAATAAATAAAAATTTTAAAAATGGTGTTTTAGTTGCTAAGTCATGTCTGACTCTTTGGCAACCCCATGGACTATAGCCCTCCAGGCTCCTCTATCCTTGGGATTTCCCAGGCAAGACTGCTGGAGTGGGTTGCCGTTTCCTTCTCCAGGGGATCTTCCTGACCCAGAGATCAAACACAAGTATACTGCGTTGGCAGATGGATTCTTAACCACTGAACCAGGCTTTGTATATACCCTAATGTTCACTGCAGCACTATTTACAGTAGCCAAAACATCAAAGCAAACTAAATGTCCATCAGCAGAGGAATGGATAAGGATGTGGTACATATATACAATGGAATATTACTCAGCCGTAAAAAAACCAATGTCATCTACAGCAAAATGGATGCACCTAGAGATTCTCATACTGAATGAAGTAAGCTAGACAGTTACAGACAAATATCATATGATATTGCTTATATATGACTTTCCTGGTGATTGAGCAGGGGAAGGACAGGACACCCAGGTTTGATCCCTAGGTCAGGAAGAGTCCCTGGAGGAGGGCATGGCAACCCACTCCAGTATCCTTGCCTGGAGAATCTCATGGTCAGAGGAGCTTGGCGAGCTACAGTCCGTGGGGTCACAAAGAGTTGGACACAACTGAAGCAACTGAGCACCCAGGCACACATTGCTTATATATGGAATCAAAAAAAAGGTTAAAAATGAACTTATGTAAAAAACAAATAGAATTAAAGATATAAAAATAAACTTATGGTCACTGGGATTAAAAGGGGCAGGAATAAGTTGAAAGATTGGGATTGACATACATGCTGTGCTGTGCTGTGCTTAGTCACTCAGTCGTGTCCAATGCAGCCCCCCAGGATCCTCCATCCATGGGGATTCTCCAGGCAAGAATACTGGAGTGGGTTGCCATGCACTCCTCCAGGGGATCTTCCCAACCCAGAGATCAAACCCAGGTCTCCTACATTGCAGGTGGATTCTTTACCAGCTGAGCTACCAGGGAAACCCTGACACACACATACTACTGTATATAAAATAGATAACTAATAAGGATCTGGGCTTCCCAGGTAGCTGAGTGGTAAAGAATTTACCTGCCAGTGCAGGAGACACAAGTTCAATCCCTGGGTTAAGATCCCTTGGAGAAGGAAATGGCAACTCACTGCAATATTCTTGCCTGGAAAATTCCATGGACAGAGGAGCCTGGCAGGCTACAGTCCATGGGGATGCAAAAGAGTCAGACATGACTCAGTAACTAAAACAACAGCAATAAGGATCTATAAAGTACACAGAACTCTACTCAGTATTCTGTAATGGCCTATATGAGAAAACCATCTTTAAAAAAAAAGAGTAAAAGAGTGGATATATATCCATACACACACAATATAGATGATTCATTTTGCCATACACCTGAAACTAACACAGTATAAATCAACTATATTCCAATAAAATTTTCTTAAAAATAAAAACTTAATTTCTTTAATGGTTAAAAGACTAATCAGACTATTCCATCTTGGTTGAGCTTTAGCAGTTTGTGATCAATGAGGAATTAGACCATTTCTTCTAAATTGTAGAACTTACTGTGAGTCCAATGTTGTTCATTATATTCCCTTATTATTCTTTCAGTGGCTACAATATTTACAGTGATAGCCCCTTTTTCATTTTTGATAATAATGATTTGTATCTTCTCTTTTTGGAAGATTATATGTTGATATTTGTTAATTTTATTCATATTTTTGAATAACAAAGTTTTGGTTTCATTAACTTTTTCTATTCTTATTTAGCATTTGGTTAATTTTTTGCTTTATTTTATTATTTAAATGAAACAAAGATGAATATTTTTAATGATAAAAGGTACAGTTCACAAAGAAAATAGACATCATAAACCATTAGACACCTATCTACAGAAAAACAAAGATACACAGAGCAAAAATCAGAAGAAATATAAGAGAAAAGAAAAATGTATATAATCATAGTGAGACATATTAACATTTCTCTGAGAATATTTTATCAAGTGCAGAAAAAATAGGAACAAGAGCATCTTGAATGATGTCATTAGTAATTTAATATAATAGATTTATATTTAGTTAATTTATATTAATCTTATATCCTACACAAATATATTTAAAATTTTGTATCTCATGTGTTGTTGTTAGATGTCCATAGGACCTTTAGAAAAACTGGAAAAAAGATAAGCATTACTAAATTTCAAAAAGTAGAATTCCTTTTGTGTGTGTGTGATTCAGTTATACATATACACATATATTATTTTTAAAGTTATTTTCTCTTATTAGTTATTACAAGATATTGGTTATAGTTGCCTGTGCTGTGTCACTCAGTTGTGTTGGACTCTTTGTGACGCCATGGACTGCAGCCCCCGAGGCTCCTTTCTGTCCACGGGGTTTCTGCAGGCAAGAATATTAGAATGGGTTGTCACACCCTCCTCCAGGGGATCTTCCCAACCCAGGGATCAAACCCAAGTCCCCCGCATTACAGGTGGATTCTTTACCGACAGAGCCACCAGGGAAGCCCAAGAATACTGGAGTGGGTAGCCTATCCCCCTTCAGGGGATATGCCTAACCCAAGAATCAAACCTGCATCTTCTTCATTGCAGGCAGATTCTTTATCAGTTGATCTACTGGGGAAGCATAGTTCCTTGTACTATACAGTAAACCTTTGTTGTTTGTTGCACATCTATTTTTTTTAAATTGAAAATCTAGCATTCTATTCATACTAAGTCAAACAAGTGGAATCAAATGTCATAAATTTTTAGTTACGCAAAAATTCATGTTTTCTAAAATATATGTACTATACATATTATCTGTATATATGTATCAAAAGATTTTCTACTATGCTCGATAAAGGCTTGAGAAAGAACATAAAAAAAAATAGAATTGATGGAGATATTGGAAAACAGACTACATGAAATGGGAGCACTGAATATGAAATAGAAAAAGTGAAACAAGCTAGATAAAAGTAAAAGATCCTCATATAGTCCAATTGTTCTTTTTTTTTTTTTTATTTTTTTATTTTTAAACTTTACAAAATTGGATTAGTTTTGCCAAATATCAAAATGAATCTGCCACAGGTATACATGTGTTCTTAAACAAGGCTGCTGATTAGAAACATATCTGGAGCTCTGGCAAAAAAAAAAAAAAGGCAGTATCTGGGCATTTGTATTTTTCAAAAATTCCAAGATAGCTCTGATATACATCTGTATTTAAAAAGTGATTACAGGTTTTTCTATTCAACGGTAGTTTTGGTGATATAAAATTCTATTATTTTTCTGTTGACTAATCATGATACAATGGTATTGAGTTACATAATCATAATAGTAAAAAGATATTGATCAGTTTTCACAATCAACAAGAAGTTTTTTCTTCCCTTCAGGTTGCTTTGGATTTATTTTGTTCTTTATTTTCCAGTTTCTTAAAACAGGAGCTTAGATTATTGATTTGAGACTTTTCACCTTTTGTCATGTAATCATTTGGGTGCTGTAGATGTCCATTTCCACACTACTTTAGCTACATCAGACAAATTTTTGGTGTGTTGCATTTTCATTTTCATTCAGTTTATGTACTCCTTAATTTTCTTTGAGATTTTCTCTTTGACCCACAGATTGTTTAAAAGTATATAGTGTATGTGAAGATTTTCTTTTTATCTTTCTGTTATTGATTTCTAGTTTTATTCCTTTATGGTGGCAGAAGAAATTCTATATGGTTGCAATTATATGAAATTGTTAGATTTATTTTCTGATTCAGAATATGGTATATCTTGGAGAATGTTCTATAGTCACTTGAAAGGAATGTGTATTCTGCTATGATTTGGTGCAGCCTTCTATGCATGTTGCTGCTGCTGCTGCTGCTAAGTCGCTTCAGTCGTGTCCGACTCTGTGCGACCCCATAGACGGCAGCCCACCAGGCTCCCCTGTCCCTGGGATTCTCCAGGCAAGAACGCTGGAGTGGGTTGCCATTTCCTTCTTCAATGCAGGAAAGTGAAAAGTGAAAGTGACGTTGCTCAGTCGTGTCCGACTCCTCGAGATCCCATGGACTGCAGCCCACCAGGCTCCTCCGTCCATGGGATTTTCCAGGCAAGAGTACTGGAGTCGGGTGCCATTGCCTTCTCCATGGATGTTAACTAGAGCCTATTGGTTAATGGTTGTTCACTTCTTCTATATCTTTAACAATTTTCTCATTAGTAGTTCTGTCCATTGCTGAGAGTAGAGGGTTGAAGTTTCCAGCTATAATTGTGGCTTTATCTATTCCTCTTTTCAGCTCTATCACTTTTTGTCTCGTGTATTTTGAAGCTCTGTTGTCCGGTACATATACTTTTAGGATTACTGTCTTTCTTGGTAAATTGGTCCCTTTATCATTATGCATGTCCCTCTTTGTTCTCAGCAATCTTCTTTGCTTTGAAATCAACTTTATTTCAAGTTGAAATCAACTTCTCATTTTTCAATTAATATTAACAAGATACATCTTTTTCCATTTTTTTACTTTCATTCCAACTATGCTGTTGTATTGATATTTGAAGTGAATTTCTTATAAACAGCATAGAGCTGGTGATTTTAAAATTTCCTCTGCCAATATCTGTCTTTTAATTGGTATATTTGAATGATTTACATTTATTATAAGATAATCGTTGGTATGTGATAGCTTGAATCAGCCATTTTATTAATTGTTTTCTGGGTACCCACCCGTATCCTTCTCTTTCTCTTTTCTAACTTTCCTTTGGGTTCTGTGAGCCTTCACTGGAATTCCATTAGTTTTTATTTACACTGATTTTGAGTATAATCCTTTGAATAGTTTTTCTTAATGGTTAAATATTACTATGTACACATAAAATTTTTCACTGTTTACTACTATCCATGTTTTACTGCTGCCAGTAAAATATTGTAACTTAACTTCCATTCAAATCTTTGCCCTCTTCCTGTTTTAAACACACTTTATCAACCATTTCCTCAATGTATATTGAGTGCCACAGCAGATATACAGCTTCTGTTTTAACCATCAAAGTGATTTAAGAAACTCAGGAAGAGAAGCCTCATCTATTATATTTACTCCTATTTTCCCCATTTCATTGGTCTTTTTTCCTTTCTGAAGTTTCAGGCCTTCTGTAATAATTTCCTTTCTGTTAAAAGAACTTCCTTCAGCCATTCTATAACTGTAAAGCTGCTAGTGACAGATTCTTTTAGTTTTCCTTTGTCTGAAAAAGTCTTTATTTCCCCTTCATGCCTGAAGGATAGTTTCACCAGATATAGAGTTTGCAATTGACAGTTCTTCCTTTTCAGGGCTTGAAAATGTGCTTCTTCTTTTCTGAATGAGAAATTCATTATCATTCAGATTGACATTCCTGTATAGATAATGTGTCATTCTTTGATTTTTTTAAAAAGAGTTTGTCTTTAAATTTCAAGACTTTTATGATGTATCTTGACTTGAATTTCTTTCGGTTTATCTTAATTGGAGTTTTTTCACTTTCTTTAAAGTCTTTGTTCAAATTTGAGAAGTTTTTAGCCATTATTTCTCTGAATATCTTTTCAGCCCCATATTCCTGCTCCCTTAGTCTAGGATTCTGATGATATCAAGAATCCCAGGGCTCTGTAAATTTTTTTTTTCAGTCTATATTCTATTGTTCAAATTGATTAAATTCTATTGATCTGTCTTCAATTCACAGATTCTGTCTTCTCCATATTATTATTGGACCCACTCAAAAGGTTTTTTATTTTTGTTACTGCACTTTTCACTTCTGTAATTTACGTTTGACATTTTCTACTTGAGGTTTTCTATTTTTTTCAGGAGACTTGTTGGAGCATTCTTATAGTGGCTGCTTTAAAATCTTTTGTGGGAGTTTCAGCATTTGGTCAATCTCAGTTTTGACACTGATTGCCTTCTCTTTCAGGTTGAGATTTTCCTGATTTTTGTCTGGCAAATTATGTTGAGTTGTATTCTGAACACTTTAGATATTATATTAGGGGACTCTTGATCCTGTTAAATGAGCTTCTCGGGTGGCTCAGTGGTAAAGAAACCATCTGCAGTGCAGGAGCTGCAGGAGATGCGGGTTCAATTCCTGGGTTGGGAAGATCCCCAGGAGGAGGGCATGGCAACCCCCTCCAATATTCTTGCCTGGGGAATCCCATGAACAGAGGAGCCTTGTAGGCTATAGTCCATGGGCTCACACAGAGTTGAACATGACTGAAGCAACTTAGCACACACTCACAATCCTATTTAAATATTCCATTTTAGTAGGTAGTCACCCTGTTTGGGTTTAGCATATAGGTTGCATTTTGCTTTTACGGGCCATAGTTCCAAGGACAATTTCATTTTCTGGAGTTCTTGCAATTCTATCCTGCTGTTGCTGCTTAGTCGCTTCAGTCATGTCTGACTCTGTGCAACCCCATAGAGGGCAGCCCACCAGGCTCCCCCATCCCTAGGATTCTCCAGGCAAGAACACTGGAGGGGGTTGCCATTTCCTTCTCCAATGCATGAAAGTGAAAAGTGAAAGTGAAGTCTCTCAGTTGTGTCTGACTCTTAGTAACCCCATGGACTGCAGCCTACCAAGCTCCTCCATCCATGGGATTTTCCAGGCAAGAGTACTGGAGTGGGGTGCCATTGCCTTTTCTGATTCTATCCTGAACTGCTTTGTTCTTTTGGCCCAGTCTGAGCTTCCACTGGACCCCTGGAGGGGGCAGATATCACCTGGGGGCCAGAAAGTGCTTCCCTAGACTGCCTGATGGCATTAGGAGGGGGTTCGAGGATACCAGACAAATGGGATGGAGAGTTTTCTCAGATGTGGCTTGTTCTCAGATGCTGCGCTATGCCATCAGGAAAGGGATTAGCTTCCCTGAATCTTCTGGCACTGGGGGTCCAGGAGCCATCAGGAGCCACCAAATCTGAATGGCGCTCTACACCTGGTGAGGGCCAAGAGTCCAGACCTGCTGGTGCACGCCCGGTATGCCTTGCAGGAAACAGCCCCTGTATCCCTGTCTGCCACCACTGGATATGATCTCCGTGATAAGCCCCTGCTGGTCTTCCCCTTTTCTGGTCCTCTGGCTTGAGAGAGCAGGTTTTTCTTGTTTTGTTTTGCAATTTTTATTTATGCCTGTTGATTATTTGAGGTTCGGCCTCTCAGGTGCTCTGTCCAAGTTATAAGAAAAAGAAAAGGAAATCCAGTGAGTTCACTGCTGTGCCTTTCTTCAAGTCCTGAAGTCCTCAGGCAGTCTGCCTTTTTTCTACTTTCATGATTGCATATTGAACTATTTCCACTGTATTTAGTTGTATTTCGAGGAGAGAAGAGAAAAATTGAACCCAACATTTTATTTTTGAAGAACAAGTATAGTTTTTAAAGAGTTTTTCTTGTAAAAGTCCTCTTACTTTACATTATTAGGCATTTAACAAAAGAAGGTGCAATTTAATGCCTGGAAAAATTGAAAGGGCTAATCTCAGAATAAAGAAAATCTTTTAGGTTGAATACATTTAGTTTCTTGAAGAGCTCGCCATATAGTTTTTACTTGTCTCAAGTCTCCCTGGACCTGTGAAAATTGCATTCCCTACTCACACGTGTCAGCAGCAAGGTATCTGGAGATCAACGCCACTATCATCCTACTTGACTTGGAAGCAGCAGAACAGTGGGGAAGAATGAGCACAGGTTTGGAATCCACAGCTGTGGGTTCTAATCCTGAATCACCTACCAGCTGGGTGGGTGACTTCAGATAAATCATCAGGTGGGTAGTGGAAAGGGCTGAGCTTTGAGCTTTGATGTCCACAGATCTAGGAATTCCAACTCTGTTATTTAGTATCTGCATAACCTTAAATAGGAACCAGAAATCAAATTTCCAACATCTGCTGGATCATTGAAAAAGCAAGAGAGTTCCAGAAAAACATCTATTTCTGCTTTATTGACTATGTCAAAGCCTTTGACTGTGTGGATCACAATAAACTGTGGAAAATTCTGAAAGAGATGGGAATACCAGACCACCTGACCTGCCTCTTGAGAAATCTGTATGCAGATTAGAAAGCAACAGTTAGAACTGGACATGGAACAACAGACTGGTTCTAAATAGGAAAAGGAGTACGTCAAGGCTGTATATTGTCACCCTGCTCATTTAACTTATATGCAGAGTGCATCATGAGAAATGCTGGGCTGGAAGAAGCACAAGCTGGAATCAAGATTGCCAAGAGAAATATCAATAACCTCAGATATGCTGATGACACCACCCTTATGGCAGAAAGTGAAGAGGAACTAAAAAGCCTCTTGATGAAAGTGAAAGTGGAGAGTGAAAAAGTTGGCTTAATGCTCAATATTCAGAAAACGAAGATCATGGCATCTGGTCCCATCACTTCATGGCAAATAGATGGGGAAACAGTGGAAACAGTGTCAGACTTTATTTTCTTGGGCTCCAAAATCACTGCAGATGGTGATTGGAGCCATGAAATTAAAAGATGCTTACTCCTTGGAAGGAAAGTTATGATGAATCTAGACAGCATATTAAAAAACAGAGACATCACTTTGTCAACAAACGTCCATCTAGTCAAGGCTATGGTTTTTCCAGTGGTCATGTATGGATGTGAGAGTTGGACTATAAAAAAGGCTGAGTGCCAAAGAATTGATGCTTTTGAACTGTGGTGTTGGAGAAGACTCTTGAGAGTCCCTTGGACTGCAAGGAGATCCAACCAGTCCATCCTAAAGGAGATCAGTCCTGGGTGTTCATTGGAAGGACTGATGTTGAAGTTGAAACTCCAGTACTTTGGCCACCTGATGCGAAGAGCTGACGCATTTGAAAAGACCCTGATGCTGGCTTTGAGGGCAGGAGGAGAAGGGGACAACAGAGGATGAGATGGTTGGATGGTATCACCGACTCAATGGACATGGGTTTGGGTGGACTCCAGGAGTTGGTGATGGACAGAGAGGCCTGGCGTGCTGTGGTTCATGGGGTCATAAAGAGTCGGACACAACTGAACAACTGAACTGAACTGAACTGAACCTTAAATAAGTTATCAAAATTCTCAGTGGCTGTTTTCTCATAAATAACATAGGAATAGTGTGACAGCCAAGGAGGTGTAACAGGAGAATGTTTATAAGACACTCAGTGGGGTGTTTCATATGAGATACAGTAAACATTCAACAGTTAGTAGATCTCTCCCCATAGGTAAATATACTCATATGGATACCCATCCTTATGTCTTAGAAAGGTTGTGAGGATTTAATGAGATGTAGAAAAGCAACTTGTAGTGCCTGGCACATAATACACACTTAAATAGCTTTGATTGCTCTTTCCCCACACCTTGCCTCAGTTTCCAAATCTGTAAACTAGATCCAGTAAGTCCTACTGCACAAAGCTGATGCACAGATTGGATGGAACAATTATAGGTAACTGCTTTATAATCTGGGGCACTCTGTACACATGTAAGTTGCAGTTATGGGCTCTGCCCATGTTTGTAATAATTGCACAGGCCTTGCAGAGGACCTGCTGAATTACTATCATGACTTATCATGCTAAAGAGTCACCTCAAAGAGCAAATTAACTCAAGGCTGAAGCCAAAACGTAAATGGTCTGGGAACCAAAAAACAAAATTAATAAATATTGAAACACGGCTCACAGCATTTGGACTGCATTCTCCCCTCCCTAGATCCCCATGCATTGTCTCACTGTGAAAATGTTTGTGGGAAGCCAGATCTTTGCAAACTGATCGAGTCAAAAAGGAGAACGGCAGGCCCAAACTAAAAATCCATCAGCCCCCTGCCATCACTCCTCCGTGTCTCTTCTGAAGCAGACACTCCTAGCCCAGCAATGTTGGGGTTTGGCCCAGGCTCCCTGGGAACCACACTAACTGCTCAGGATATGTCGGGACAGCTGTCCTTGTTAAACTGGAATGTGACTTCCCAAAGGCCTGTGCTTGCTGGCTCTTGTCCTCCTCTCCCAAAATAGCTTTCAGAAGGCATGAACACAAGAAAAAAAGTAAGAGAAGATGAGCCAGCAAGGGCAATGGGGAGAGCAGGAGTCAAGTCTGCATCTCAGGAGATGCTCCAGTGTCTTGGGATAGCTTGGTGGGCAGAGGCTGGAAGGAGGGAAGGCTGCTTAACTATTATCACAGCAACTCAGGGAGACTTTTTGCTTCAAGGTACAGATCAGGGCTGTAATTTTTCACTGACCCTGGCCTCTAGCCTTAGCTGATTAGATGTATGGCCACAATGTCTTGGAAAATACTGCTTGTTGATTCTTATAAGTACCTAATACAGTTTGATTGAGCACTGACCATGTGCAATCAAAGGAAAGGAGTTGGGAGGAAATTCAAGTCCTCACCTTCACACACTTAGCATGACCCACAGGAAGTAGCCTGAACTGTGACAAAGTAGTCAACCTTATCATAATCTTTGCTCAGTGCAGATACAAGTGTCGAGCGGCTTCTGGACAGGGTGAAAATACTTTCTATTGGTGGCTGGGGGTGGTGGTGTCTTCTGTCAGGAGAGGACAAACGAAGAGTGTCCTAGAAGAGAGGATGGCCCAATCAAGGCCATGAAACAGGGGTGCTCCCACGCGCTCTGCAGGTGGTGGGTAGACAGCTTTGCGTGGCGTGGAGGCTTTGTATTGAAGATAACCGTGAACGACAGGAAGGAAGGGGTGGGAGAGGATCTTAAATGTCAAGCAAGGGAGTTGGGGTTGTAAGTCACTGGCAGAAAAGAGCACTGAGGGTTTTAGGCGGGCTGGGGAGGGCAATACATTCAGAACACAATTTTAGGCAGATTCTTCAACAGTGTGGATTAAAAAGAGAGGCTGAAAAAGGAGGGCTGCAGAAGCACTTATTCAGTTATTTCAGGACTAAAACCGGAACCAACATGGCACCAGAAAGGGTAGGTTGGGTTACAAATAATGCAGTGAAAAAGAAGTGCCAGGATTTTGCAAGTGGACATGAGGATATTATGAGAGGAGGAGAGACTTGGGAGATAGATGACCAAAGGTGGATTGGAGGAGACTGGACAGAATGGTCCGTTCACCTGGATGGGCTAGGAGACAGAGTGGCTTCAGAACTCAAATACCAAATCTACCTCTCTCTACCTGCAGGAGAGTGGGCAGGTTATTTATTCTTCCTGAACCTCTATTTGCTCCTACATCAAACAGATGTCAAAGCACACACATCAAAGGGACGTTATAAGGAGTAAGTGTGAGAATGAATATAAACTCTCTGGCAGAGTGGTTGGTCCATCATACTTGCTCAGTAACTAGGGGACCCCTTTGCCCTCTTCCCCTCCTTGGGCCCCAGGAGAATATGCACTGTACCCTCCTCTGTCACTTCCTCAGCCCCTCCGAGGGTCCCGGCAACTCGAAGTCTGCAGAGTGAACCAGAGAACTAGAGAAGACAGAAGTCATTCACACTCCAGGCCGGAATTTAAGTGAAATAATGCTTTGCTCACTGACCCCTTTGTCTAAAATATGGTCTTTGGCTGAAAAACTCAGTCACACGTATTTCACCAGTGGAGCTGAGACTTAACTTATGAAACTTCAGGCTACGGATCCCTTGGCTCTAATATCAGAAGCTAACAGAAAGAAAGCTAGTTACTAAAGAGTTTTTTTGTAAAAAAAAAAAAAAAAAAAAAAAAAAGAATGTGGCAAGTCTTTCAGGCTTCACAGATCGTGAGGGGAGATGAAGGAATCTAGACTTGAAATCCGAGATGCCTGCGATGGAGGAGCAGTCAGGCAGGTGGCAACAAGATACATTTCCAAAAGCAAAAAAAAAAAAAAGAAAAAGAAAAGCTAAACCTGAGGCCTGAGAGTGGGGGCTGGGAGGGACGTGTGCAGGCAAGGGTCACCTGACCCTTCTTGCTGGGAGGCGGGGCTGACCCAGGTGAGTGGGAGATGGCTGGGCATGTCTGGTGCAGCTCTGTCATCGATTCTAACCCAGTAGTGAGCAGTATGATTGCCAGGGCGTTCCTTACCTGGACGGGACTGGGTGCAGGAGGAGGCAGGACCAGCCTGGCTGCAGAGGACAGCAGTCTACTTCCTCCCAGTCCCCACATTAAGTGAGGGGGTCGGGGGTTCACCATCCCCCACCGAGCACATGGGGAGAAATGTCGCCGGCAGAGACGGGAGGGCACTGCTAATGCCCATATAGGACAGGGGATCAATCTGAGGACCGGAGAGCAGCTTTTCCATCTACCTCCCCCACTGAGAGCAGATTGCAGGCACCTGCCCCACAGGACCACAGAGCCACTGGACGTCAGGTTCCCCGGGGGTGGGCCTTGTGGGTCTCTGACACCTGGAAAGAGAACAGAAATGAGTTGGGCGCACCAGGACTCCCTGAACTGGCCAGCCTACATCTGCAAGTAACATGCTTGGGCACAGTGTGTTAGGCACTCTTCTAAGTGGTCTCCAGGTACGGGATGGAATTTCAACACCGTGAAACCCCTGTGAGGTAGGTACCCCATTCTCCCCACTTTACAGATGAAAAAATGGAGACCCAGAGAGGTTATAAGCCTGCCTGAGGACACAAAACTAGAAAGCAGAGAGGTTTGAGCTCTAATCTGTGCAGTCTGGACTCTCTACAGCCCCAGATAGGTTATAAGCCTGCCTAAGAGAAGGCAATGGTACCCCACTCCAGTACTCTTGCCTGGAAAATCCCATGGATGGAGGAGCCTGGTAGGCTGCAGTCCATGGGGTTGCTAAGAGTCGGACACGACTGAGTGACTTCACTTTCACTTTTCACTTTCATGCATTGGAGAAGGAAATGGCAACCCACTCCAGTGTTCTTGCCTGGAGAATCCCAGGGACTGTGGAGCCTGGTGGGCTGCCGTCTATGGGATCACACAGAGTCGGACACGACTGAAGCGACTTAGCAGCAGCAGCAGCAAGGACACAGAACTAGACAGTAGAGAGTTTTGAGCTCTCATCTATGTAGTCTGGACTCTTTATAGACCTCCCCAAAGCGGGAAGCCCACCCTGAGGCTGGCTTACCTCATACCCCCACCCCACGCCCAGCTGGGAGCTGCCGCCTCTGTCCTGTGTAGCACTTGTCACACCGAGCTATGATTCCTTAACTGGCCCCACCAGACTGTATGCTCCACGAGGCAGGGATCGTGTCTCTCTTGTTCACTCCTCTAGCCCCACTGCTTAGGACAGGGTTGTGGTGGCCACGAAAATGTACCACGCACACTTCAGCTTTGCTGCTGCAGAAGTATATTTGGCAGATGTCTCCCCCCTGGACATGCCCACCACCTTGTATCTGTGCTTCCGGTGGGCTGTCCCCAGCCAATGACAGTGTGTGCCCAACAGGGCAAATAAGGCAGCCCATTCCTGAGAGAGGCAGAACTTCCTGTTGACCTTGCTAAATATTTCTTAGAACTGCTCTGAAGCCTAAGACCTTCCTCCTCCTGACTCCTTCAAGGCATCAGACTTGCATCACAGTCTAATGACTCTCCCAACCTCTTCTAGACCCACCCCCATTTTCTCTCTGCTATTTCCTACAATAAATTTCTTGAAGAACTTTTTAAAAAATTAATGTTATCGGAGTATAGTTGATTTCCAATGTTGTGTTAGTTTCTGCTGTATTAGCAAAGTGATTCAGCTATACATATACATATATCTACTCTTTTTAGAGTATCGAGGAGAGTTCCAGTAGATTCTTATTAGTTATCTATTTTGTATACAATGGTGTATATATGTCAATCCCAATCTCCCAATTTTTCTCTCCCCTGCACTTTTCCCCTTGGTAACTATAAGTTTGTTTTCTACATCTGTGACCCTATTTCTGTTTTGTAAATCAGTTCATTTGCACCATTTTTTTTTAAATTCCACATATAAGCACTATGACATGTGGACTATGATCATATGATATTTGATTTTCTCTGTCTGACTTACCTCAATCACTATGGCAATCTCTAGGTCCATTCATATTGCTGCAAATGGCATTATTTCCACTCTTTTTTTATGACAATAATATTCCATTGTACATGCATACCACATCTTCTGTATCCATTCATGCATTAAATATCTAATTTCAGCTCAACGTCTGCGTCTAGGAAATTCTGGACTAATCCAAGCGATAGAAAGAGTGGTGTGCTATCCCTCAGGATACAGTCTATGTGTTGTCAGAAACTTTATATGATGCCACAACTCTAGTAGGAAGAAGTGTAGGTCTGGGAACCAAGGTGTAGAAATAATAGTGACCTACTCTCAATAACCCACTTGGGGATTTTGTCCTTTACTTCCTACAGCTCTGGGCTCTACCGGATTGGAGGTCCTGGTTCCCAAAGGGGGCACACACTTGCCAGCTGACACAAGGGTCTCTTTGAACTACAAGCTCCAACAGTGTGTTTCTAGACTCCTTGTGTCCAAGGACCAGCAGTAAAGGAGTCCTCATATTTCCAAGGTTAATTGACCTTGATCAGCTGGAGGAGAAAGGGCTGATTGTTTGGGAAAAGGAGGAATACATGTGCAACCCGTGTAATACACTTGTGGCCTAAGGGACAAAAAATGGACAGAGATTATGGAAAACGAAGATTGGAATGGAAAGAGCTATCTATGGTTCTTTCCTAGTGCATTGTCAGCATCACTGGCCAAATAGGATGACTCTGTACTAGAGTTGGTATTCCTTGAAGTCACCATTAATCTGTTCTTGGAGGATAGATAGTGTGTCTTACAAAAAATGCCTGGCATACATGTGGTCTATTAATGCTGGTTGAATAAGTGAATGAAGGTTTTAAGAAGGATTGTATATTTTTCTCTTTTTAAAGGCTACCCAATACACTTAGAACCAGCGATTTTCAGAGAAAACTGAATTGTTTATTGACATGCGAATATCTGAGACTTGTTTTTTGTCATCACTGCTTTCAGGGGGAATGGACTCCCCTTGCTTTCCACTTTCAGGTTTCAGTTGTTTTCTGAGGCCAAGGAGCTCTCCTGCTCTTGGGTCCTCTGTCTTGGCCCTGAATCCTTCTAGTTAGGACAGCAGAGCTATGGTAGGTGGGCCTGGAGAACAGGGATAGTCCGAGAAAGGTAACTGAGTCAACCAAGGCCTGAAGGTATAAGGGGAAAGATAGTTCTCAGAAAACTGCATAAATCATATGCTTTAAACACAAGGCAATTGAAGGAATTTCATGAAACATGAGCAGCTAAAGGCCAAATTTTATAGAGACTCAGTTGCCAGCCTAAGTTTAAATTTTTCTTGTGTAGGCATTAGTAAAGGTCGCTCAGTTGTGTCCAGCTCTCTGTGACACCATGGACTGTAGCCTGCCAGTCTCCTCTGCCCATGGAATTCTCCAGGCAAGAATACTGTACTGGGTTGCCATTCCCTTCTCCAGGGGATCTTCCTGACCCAGGGATCAAACCTTGGTCTCCTGCATTGCAGGCAGATTCTTTACTATCTGAGCCACCAAGGAAGCCCATGAAAGGCATTGGGAGGCCATAAGTATTTCTGAGAAGTGGGGATCCAGTGTCAGATACTCTTTCTAGAAAGCTTTCTCTGGAGTGGACTGGGTGATGGAGCAGAGGCCAGCAAAAATCCAGCAGGGAGAACGTTTAACTTGGACAGGACAATGGAAAGTAGGATATTCAAGAGATATTCAAGAGGAAGTAGGATATTCAAGAGATATTAATCAATGCAGTTCAGCAGGCTACAGCCTGGAGGTGGTGGTAACATTGACTAAGTTACAGAAAAATTGAGATAGCCTATGTTACTGCTAAGTCATTTCAGTCGTGTCCAACTCTGTGCGACACCACAGACGGCAGCCCACCAGGCTCTCCCGTCCCTGGGATTCTCCAGGCAAGAACACTGGAGTGGGTTGCCATTTCCTTCTCCAATGCATGAAAGTGAAAAGTGAAAGGGAAGTTGCTCAGTCGTATCCGACCCTCAGCGACCCCATGGACTGCAGCCTACCAGGCTCCTCCATCCATGGGATTTTCCAGGCACAGTATACTGTTAAATCTCAACACGATGGGTACATAACAGGGGCATTGTCCTCTTATTTTGATGCTCATCCTCCTTCAGAACCTTTCTCTAAAGGTAAAAGTGGTTTCTACTCCTAATGGCTTTCCCCCTTCTGGTAATATCTATTTCTTTTTCTTGATATGGAGTAGAAAAGTTTGATAGAACTCTAGCTCTTTCACCCATCAAAGTGTCCACGAAGGCCAATCATTCAATTTTTTAAAAAAAAGTTAGTATACTTCTACCACACTTTTCAAATAATTGACTTTGTGCACATTTTTGTGTATTTCCTACTCATATTCAAGCTATTTTTACATTAAATTAGTTATAATTGTTCCTTTTTGTACAACACGCATTATAAACTTACCTTCTCTCCCTACTTGTAAGGCCTTAAGGGAATATGTTGGTCCTTCCCCTCCCTTCTGTGTCTGCCACACTGCTGGTTCATGGGAAAGGCTGAACAAATACCTAACTGATAACTTAGCTCTGCCAAAAATCCCTGGCAGAGGTGGATTGACTTTTGTCCCCTCTTTAATTTTTGAAAGATTCATCTCAACATTAGTGCTCTAAAAGTGTCAGTTTGCACTGGGCAAGTAATCTCTTAGATATAGCAAGGTAGGAAGAAAATAATAAGCAGTAAAGAGATTGACCCTGATTCAATGTGGAAATGGCATGTGAACAGAGAAACAAAGATAAGGGAAAGAAAAAAAGAAGGAAAAGGATGACTTGGGAGCAGAAGGAATTAATTCTCTGGAGAAGTGGGAATTGAAATAAAATCGCAGGATCATAGAGTCATGTAATATTCCAGCTGTAAGGAGCTGTAGAGACCATCTTATCTGACTCCTTGTATCATTGGACCCAAGAAATTCTGGGTCTGGGAGCCAGAAAGGATAAAGAAAGTGGCTCAGATATCAGAAGACTAAAGAAATGCCCATTTTAACCTGATTTGGGGGATTTTATACCTATGGCATCATTTCTTATGTCTCCACAACCTGGCCTGGATTCATTTCTCAATATTTCCCTTCTTGGAAAACTCTTCCTCTCTTCCAGCCCTATCTCATATGCCTACTCTTTGTCCAGCCTTCTCCCTCTCCTCAGGGCTGGTCACTAATCTCCTGGGCTCCCTGAGTATTTGTACACATGTCTTATCATGTGGCTTATCATGACATGACATGCATGCGTGCTCAGTCATGTCCAGCTCTTTGCAACCCCATGGACTGTAGCCTGCCAGGCTCCTCTGTTTATGGGATTATCCTAACAAGAATACTGGAGTGGGTTGCCTTACCACTGAGGTACATGGGAAGCCCTTCCTTATCATACATTATTACAATTATAATTTCCTTGAGAGCACCTCGCTGAGAGCCTCAGCGGCAGAACTTGTGTGATGTCTTTTTTAATCCCTACTAAGGTCAGGAAGCAACAGTTAGAACTGGACATGGAACAACAGACTGGTTCCAAATAGGAAAAGGAGTATGTCAAGGCTGTATATTGTCACCCTGCTTATTTAACTTATATGCAGAGTACATCATGAGAAATGCTGGGATGGAAGAAACACAAGCTGGAATCAATATTGCCGGGAGAAATATCAATAACCTCAGATATGCAGACAACACCACCCTTATGGCAGAAAGTGAAGAGGAACTAAAAAGTCTCTTGATGAAAGTGAAAGTGGAGAGTGAAAAAGTTGGCTTAAAGCTCAACATTCAAAAAACGAAGATCATGGCATCCGGTCCCATCACTTCATGCGAAATAGATGGGGAAACAGTGGAAACAGTGTCAGACTATTTTTTGGGGCTCCAAAATCAGTGCAGATGGTGATTGGAGCCATGAAATTAAAAGATGCTTACTCCTTGGAAGGAAAGTTATGACCAACCTAGATAGCATATTGAAAAGCAGAGACATTACTTTGCCAACAAAGGTTCGTCTAGTCAAGGCTATGGTTTTTCCTGTGGTCATGTATAGATGTGAGAGTTGGACTGTGAAGAAGGCTGAACACCGAAGAATTGATGCTTTTGAACTGTGTTGTTGGAGAAGACTCTTGAGAGTGCCTTGGACTGCAAGGAGATCCAACCAGTCCATTCTGAAGGAAATCAGCTCTGGGATTTCTTTGGAAGGAATGATGCTAAAGCTGAAACTCCAATACTTTGGCCACCTCATGCGAAGAGTTGACTCATTGGAAAAGACTCTGATGCTGGGAGGGATTGGGGGCAGGAGGAGAAGGGGACGACAGAGGATGAGACGGCTGGATGGCATCACTGACTCGATGGACACGAGTCTGGGTGAACTCCAGGAGTTGGTGATGGACAGGGAGGCCTGGCGTGCTGTGATTCATGGGGTCACAAAGAGTCGGACACAACTGAGAGACTGAACTGAACTGAACTGAATGTCTGGCACAGTGCCTCCTGGCTTCTCCATAACTACTGCAATAATGAGCAGATGAATGAATGAATGAGCCATTTGAAATTTTCTCTCTCGTCATGAATTATAAGATATGGGAAGAATATCAACTCATCTCTGAGTAGAGGATAGATAAGTAGCCCAATTTATATTGGCAAAAAGTTTTAATTTTCTAAAACTAAATGAATCTGTAATATGCCTACTTGTAGGCCATTTAAGCTACAAATTCCTTTTACTCTATTAACAATACTCTACTGTCTCTCTTAATGTGATTACCTTATTTAAAATTGCTACCTACCCCCATGCTGAACTCTTTGCCCCCCTTTTCCTTCTCTTTTTTCCTATAGAATCATCACCTTCAAACTCACTATCCACTAATTTATTGGGTTTATTGTTTATCCCCTTCACTAAAATGTAAGCTGCCTGAGGCCTGATATTTCTGTCTGTTCACTGCAGCATCCAGGACACCTAGAAGAGGGACTTATTTAGCACTCATAGGTGAGTGAATTAAGGACTGGATGAAGGAATAAACATGGGAACTGTTTGGCATAGTCCACATATCCCCTGAGCTTTCTCCACCATCTCCTTTTGCTCTTTTCCCGTGGTTCTCAACTGGGGCCAGGTATTCCCCCCAGAAAATGTCTTGAACTATTTTTTGTTGTCACAGAGCAGGGGAAAAGGAGTGATATCACAGTAATATCACTACTGATATTTAGTAGGTGAAGGTTGGGGATACTGCTAAACATCTGATAATGCACGGGACACCCCTCTGCCCAACAAAAAAGTATCCAGCCCCAAATTATCCAGTCCCTGGTGGCTCAGATGGTAAAGAATCTGCCTGCAACGCAGGAGACCTGGATTCAATCCCTCGGTTGGAAAGATTCTCCCTAGAGAAGGGAATGGCTACTACTCTATTATATGTCGATTGGACCCAAAATGAGAAACCTAGCTTTGTTCAATCCACTCCAACAATGCTGAATTACTTGTAGTTCCCCAAATGCTCTCAGTTTTGAAAACTTACACTACATGGCACACGCTATTTGCTCTACTTGAAATGATCTTCAGATTTTATTTCTCTGATGAATATTCATATTTCGAGCTTCAGCTCAAATAGCACCCTTTTCTTATTTATTTATTTATTCATTTTTGGCTGCACTGGCTCTTCACTGCTGTACATGGGCTTTCTCTAGTTGTAGCAAGCAGGAGCTACTCTTCATTGAAGTGCACAGGCTTCTCATGGCGGTGGCTTTTCTTGTTGCAAAGCATAGGCTCTAGGCAAGGGGGCTCAGTAGCTGTGATGATGGGCTTAGTTGCTCCACAGTATGTGGGATCGTCCCAGACCAAGGATCAGACCTCTGTCCCCTGCATTGGCAGGTAGACTCTTAACCACTGGACCACCTGAGAAGTTCTCACCTTTTTCTAGAAGCTTCCCTTACCCCTCAAAGCAGAGAGAAGTGCTTCATCTTTTTCTGTGTTTTCTGGACAAAATGAATAAATAAATAACATTTTGTTTATTCCTCTATTGTAGCATTTAACCATATTCCTGCATTTGTAATTTCCTTTTAATCTTTCTGTTCTAAATAGGAACCACTGGAAAGCAGAAACTGATTACTTTCAAAATCCCCATTTACTATCACAAGTCCTGGGTTTCCCTGGTGGCTCAGATGGTAAAGTATCCACCTGCAATGCAGGAGACCTGGGTTAGATCACTAGGTTAGGAAGATCTCCTGGAGAAAGGAATGGCTACCCACTCCAGTATTCTTGCCTGGAGAATTCCACAGACAAAGAAGCCTGGTGGGCTACAGCCCATGGGGCTGCAAAAAGTCTACACAACTGAATGACTAACACTTTCACTTCTTTACTTGTTTTGGAAAATAGAAGGTATTTAATAAAGCCTTATTGAATGGATAAATGAATCATTTAGGTGATAGAGACATCAAAAAAGCTTCCCCCCTCCATGTCTCTATTTCAAATTATTTTCTCCCATCTCTAAACTACTACAAGCTCTTATCATCTGTGTCACAAAATGTGTGCATAATTACTCAGTGTTCATATTATTTTGTTTCCCAGAAAATTACCTACTGAGATGTTGGAATATTTGAGATTATAACTTTTTATTGGTCCTCTCCTTCATAATAGTAGAATGTAGTTGACACTAAGATAGAAATCCAATAAGGCACTTGATTTGCACTCACTAACTCTAACCACACAACATCAGTAGAAGCATTAGAAATTAATCTAGTTTAACCTAGCCATGTGGGGAAACTTATCAAGCTGCCTAAAGCTGGACCTATCAGCTGGTGTCTGGTCATCTTTTCAAGTGTCTATGGCTTTATCCACCAAGGCCATGAAAGGATGGACTCCCAGCCATGGTGGATTCCTTAGTCACTTCATTAGATCAGGTATGAAATAAGTTTTTCTCACACCAGCAGCATCAGTTTAAAAAAAGAGTCCTAATTTTATTAAAATTCAATAAACGAGGTTCAAATTGAGCTTCTGAATTGAGCCTAACTCTCATTTGCATGAAATAAATGAAGCAATGAGCACTATATTGATACTTACAAAATATACATTTTTATAATGAGCAGAAATATTCATTTGCCTTTGAACTGGGCAAGGGAATTTTTCCAGCAATCAGATGCAATCAGTTAATCAACATTGACTGAAGCACACATTCAATGCAAAATGCTGTGCTAGGGACAAGAGAGAGAATGTCATTCAATTGAATCAGGTTATATTTCAAAGTCTAGCTGCTGTTCAAGATATTACATTTCCAGCATCAACCTGTTTATTTCCTAAGTGACCCACATGTCTTTGTGGCAAGACAAACAGCTGGCTCTATTATCACTCATAATACAAATACATCACTTGGCCGTTGGCTACTCACTTCTCATAATGCTCTAGGTTTACTGCTGAGGGTTAGATTTGTACATTCTCTGAGCTGGTCTAGTGTGTGTTTAACTGTTCTAAATCTCGGTAGATGGCCTGGCTTGCTAAAATCTCTGGTAAGAATTGCCTGATAATAAAAATGATTGTTACTCAACACTTCCTCTGTGCCAGGCACCATGTAAGGACTATGAAGATGTGATTTCATGCAATCCTCACTTAGGTGTAAGGTCTGATTCTTCTGCTTAACATCTGTGCCACCTTAAGCAATTTATTAAAGTTGTCTATGCCTCAACTTCCTCAACTGTAGAGTGGAGCTAAAATTACTATTTCATAGATTTTTTATGAAGATAAGTGAAATAATGAATGAATGTTACCAGCACAGAATGCACTACAAATTTTTTATTCATTAACTATTATGCAAGCAGAATGCAAAGGTCTTAAGTTGTGCTCCCTGGGAAATAGATCAAGATGTCAATTTGCAAGCAGGAGCTTCAGTAACACTCTGGAGGGAGGAAGTACTTCAAAAATAAGCAGAAGGGAAGCAAAATTGCAATTCAGTTACAACAAAAGCCTCACTTCTATCCTCAGAACATTGTAGAGCAGCAATAACCTTTCAGAGTTGCTGTGGATTGAGTTAAGTTGGCTGTCTTTTGTGCCTCCATGTCAACTGGCCATTGCGTTCAGGCTGCCCACAGGAGAGCACATAAGTTTTGGATGAAGCATCTCCATTCCACCAACTGTAATTCCTCACTCGATTAGGAGCAATCAGGAGGCAACCCTCTGGCAGGGGGAATGAGTGCCATCCTGGAGGAGGAATCTTAGTGGCACACTACAGCACCCACTACAGTCAAATTCGACAGAAACCAGGAGTAGAAGAAATATTAAATTTCATGTTTTAAAAATCATATTAAATGCTTATTCATCATGTTTGTAAAGTCTTTATGGGGAGGGTTGGACTCTCTTCAATATGTTAAAGTCATTGATTTTATTACTGCTTACTTTACATTTTTATAAATAAACTTGTCTATATAAGATGACTTCAGGCTAAAGGAAGCTGAGCTATCAGTTTGATTGGGCCGTTGTACTTGTCCTATTTCCTCCTCTTCTTTTGCTTAGTGGCCTAGAAACTGCTCCTTGGAAAGCATTCATCCCTTTCTTTTTCAAACTGCCAAGCTGTCCTGCTAGGTGTTCTGTCTAATTTTGGAAATAGATGTGTTCAGGAATTTCAGGAGGCTGGATTTTGAGCAGGAAATGTGTGCTGGGGAGCCACTACACAACCCCCAGTGGATCACATTTCTCAGGGAAATATTGACATTTAGGGGATTTCCATCTGGCTCATTAAAAGGTGGCGGAAGAATTACCAACTCTTTAGGAGAATAAATTTTACAGCGAGTGCTTCTTTTTCTAAGTAGGATTTGGAGTGTGATTTGAAAAATCAGGGTGAAGGGATCTATGGCTATTCTTAAAACAATAACTGCTTTCTGCAGGCTATAAAAACGAATACAGTATGTAAAATACCTCAAGGGAAATGCAATTAGGTCGGTGACAGAAAGTGAGAAGTTAGTGACCACACGTGTTGAAGACTTAGGAAAACATTTTTAGAAATGGTGATATTTAAAATGGGGCTTAAAAAAGAGAGATCTTATCAGGTAGAGATGGAAGAAGAAAGGTGGTATCTTTTCATGTATATCCTCTCTCTCTCTTTCTCTCTCTCACACACAAATACTCTCATATCCTTTCATACATCCAGCACAAATAACAATTCAAGGTCTGATGTATACCACATGCCCGGAGAGAACTGCACTTTAAAAACAGAAAGAAAAAGGAGGAGGAGGAGAAATTGGTAAATTGTGTGGATTATGGGGGCAAAGAGAAGGGAAGGAGGAAAGAAGAATCACAGCTTCTGTTCTGCTCCTTCAGAGCTTTGCTTGCTGCGCTGTATGACATCCCATACAGCAAGTGCCTCAGAGACCAAAAGAGTTAGAATAGTCATACTGGACAGTTTCTGAGTGCCTTTTGTGTGCCAGGTACATTAAGTGCTTTTCATGCATTAACTTACTCCTCTTAATGACCCTATGTGGTAAACACTGGTGGTTTTCTCATTTTATAAATAAGGAAACTGTGTTGCAAAAAAGCTTAAGCTAAGATTGCATGGCCAGTAAGAGGCAGAACTGGGGCTCTCCTCCAGGCTGTTACTCTTTAGAATACAAACACTTGTAACCACTTGCTATATTATATCCCACACAAATAAGAGAGAGCCAAAGATGGGTTGCAGCAAATTTAAAAAAATAGAAAGGAAGAAAAAGCCTCTTTTGTTCCTTTTTCAGTCCCTTGTTGCCACAAGAATTTGCCAATTAGGAGGGAGTATTTCGACCCACCTCATTCTCTTCAGTTTAGTCAGTTCAGTTCGGTCGCTTAGTCGTGTCCGACTCTTTGGGACCCCATGAATCGCAGCACACCAGGCCTCCCTGTCCTCACCATCTCCCGGAGTTCACTTAAACTCATGTCCATCGAGTCAGTGATGCCATTCAGCCATCTCATCCTCTGTCGTCCCCTTCTCCTCCTGCCCCCAATCCCTCCCAGCATCAGAGTCTTTTCCAATGAGTCAACTCTTCGCATGAGGTGGCCAAAGTATTGGAGTTTCAGCTTTAGCATCATTCCTTCCAAAGAACACCCAGGGCTGATCTCCTTTAGAATGGACTGGTTGGATCTCCTTGCAGCCCAAGGGACTCTCAAGAGTCTTCTCTAACACCACAGTTCAAAAGCATCAACTCTTCGGTGCTCAGTTTTATTCACAGTCCAACTTTCACATCCATACATGACCACTGGAAATAGCCACAAGTAAATGCCAGGGATCCCTGGACAAGACTCTGGGTACCACAGATCTGACATCATAAAACAAAAATTCTAGGAACACAGCAAATTGTGACTATGGATCCATAAATTTAAGTAGGGAAATTCAAGCTCTTCAGTCTCTGGAGGGCTTAGCCTAAGATAAACTGGACAAAACATCAATGAGCCATGAATTTACATAATTCACCTGAGATTTTACTAATATATATGTATAACTTATGATGATTTTGATGGTTCCTTGATGAACTGCCTTTGATGAAAGAGGAACAATAGCACTTCTTCCCATCCAAATAAGTCCTTAAGTCCTTTCCCCTTTATAATTCAAGTCACTGGTGTGGGAGTCAGCTTTTAAAATGGTCCCCAGGGTGGGAGAGATTAATTGGGAGATTGGGATTGACATATATACCCTATTAAGTAGATAACTAATGAGAACCTGATGTAGAGCACAGGGAACTCTATCCCATGTCCTGCGGTGACCTAAATAGGAAGAAAAGCCAAAGAAAAGAGGATATATGTATATGTATAGCTGACTCATTTTGCTATACAGCAGAAACTAGCACAGCATTGCAAAGCAACTGTACTCCAATAAAAATTAATTTAAAAATAAGTGAGATAAAACAGAAAAAAATAAAATGGTCCCCCATGATCCTGACCTTCTGATATTCAGGTTCTTGTATAATCCCTCCCCCTTGGATGTATGGACCTGCTTCTAATGAACAGAATAAGATAGAAGTAATGAGATGTCAGGTCGATGGTTTGTTTAAGTGAATACTGCGGCTTCTCTTCTGGGTGCCTCCCACTCGCCCCTCTTTCTCCTAGGTTGCCCACTTTTGGGGAAGCCAGCTGCCCTATTGTGAGGTGGGTCTACAGAGATGCCTATGTGAGTGAGCTCAGAAGCAGATCTGAGGCCTTCCAACAACCAGGAGAACAACCTTGGAAGCAGTCGCCAAGCTTCTATGAGCCCTAGGTGAGATTATAACCCTAGACAACAGTTTGACTGCAACCCCATGAGAGACCTTGAGCAGGAAATACCCAGCTGAGCCACAACTGGATCCCTGACCCACGAGAAACTGTAAGACAATCAATGTTTGCTGTTTTAAGGTGCCAAATTTGGAAATAATTTTTTTATGCACCAATTGATAACTAATATAATACTCAAGAGAAATCTAGGTTAAGAATAAAGACAGATCATTACATTGGATTACCATTCAACAAAGCTGCCTTTGGTAACTACTTCTAAGAATTCTTGACAGGTGTTTGTGACATACTAGTCATATTCCAGGAGATACCTACTTCCCAAAACTGTTCCCAACCCTGTAACCAGCTATTATTTTATTTGATCTTCAAATTAATAAACCCTAAAGTGACACGAATTCATATCCCTTTGTATTCATTTAAAAAGACTAAGATATTCAAATGAAGCAAATTACCTAAGGCCATAGCTAATTAACCACAATCTATCACTGGTCTTCAATGTCTTGAAAATCTACCAGTATCTTTGGACTTAAGGTCTGTGATCCTTCTCACTGTTCCGTGTTCTTCCTGGAGACGATGTGACTACATCTGATCTATCTTTAGAAATTGTCTTTCTCAGTGACTGATGCCACCACCTGCTTCAACATGCACCCAGAAACTGAGAAGTCACCCTTAATACCTATCTCTTCCTCACAGCTCCATCTCTAAAACATCTTCAAAGCCTGTTAATATGGCTTCAAAGATGCCACTCAATCAAATCCATCCGTTCCTCTCTGTCTTCATTATCTGCTATTTATATGAATCAAAAGAAGATGATTTATGCTTTGGTAACAAATTAACTCCAAAATGTCAGTGTCTTCACACATCAAAAATTTATCTCACTACTACTGAACATAAATCAAGCTTCCACCCTCCACCTTGGAGCTCTGCCATCTGGCACTCAGGCTCAGCAAGGTCACCACAGCAAGAGAACAGAGAGACAAAGACAACTCACCCCCTGCCTCTGCCCAGAAGCAACACACAGCAATCTGCTCAGATGCCACTAGCTACAGCTAGTTACATGAGGTAATTTAACTACAGAGTACACTAAAAAACACACAGAAGCAACCAGTATTTGGTCAGTACCAAGTATTCTATCCTATCACCCCAGACAGAATGACCACCATCTCTGGCTTGGACCCCACAATAACCTCTTTACTGGTATCTCATCTTGCACCCTTACCTATCTCTTAGTTCTTCTTTCTAGAACAATGTTTTTGACTGAACACCTGAAAGATCTGTGGGGTTGTTGTTGGTTTCCTGTTGTTGCTTTTAGAATAAGAACACAATCCCTCAGCACAGCACGCACAGCCCATCTGGTGTGGCCCCTGCCTGTCCCGTTTGACTGGTCTTCATTTAAACCTCCCTTCATACCCTGTGACTTCCCCCGCAAGAGCCATGCTGACCCTCTACTTCCAAATGGTGTTGCTGCCTCCTGGGGCAGGTCAGTCAGTCAAGGTAGATTTGGGTTTGAAGACCAAAAAAGATGATGATGGCTTTTCTTAGTTGGGTCAGCCAATAGGCAATGGGAAGGATATATACAAGATAGCGGTAGAAGAGGCATTGTTACCCACTACCTTCTAACTCCTCATAGGAGGCACATAAGTTAGGTTGTCGATTTAGCCACTCACAGTGAAGAATATGCTAGATCACAGAAACTCAAAGTTGAGGCTCTTGCATATCCTACCATCCAGCTGGGTGAAGACCACATTAACACATGCTTTCCTATTACCATATAATGTCTTTTTTTTTTTTTTTTTTTTGCTGGAGAGCAATTATATACATTCCTATTCTATGTTTTTCTATACTTTCAGGCATTCCATACCTTTCACCATGAGGTCTTTGCATAATTTCTTGTTTCTTTCCAGAATATTCTTCCTTTGTCTCTTCAGTCAATTGATAAAGCTGGCTTAAAACTAAACATTCAAAAAACTAAGATCATGGCATTCTGGTCCCATCACCTCATGGCAAATAGATGGGGAAACAATGGAACTGTGACAGACTTTATTTTCTTGGGCTCCAAAATCACTGTGGACAGTAACTGCAGCCATGAAATTAAAAGACGCTTACTCCTTGGAAGAAAAGCTATGACAAACCTAGACAGCATATTAAAAAACAGAGACATCCTTTTGTCAGCAAAGGTCTGCATAGTCAAAGCTATGATTTTTTCAGTAGTCAAGTACAGTTGTGAGAGTCGGACCATAAAGAAGGATGAGCGCCAAAGAATTGATGCTTTTGAACTGTGGTGTTGGAGAAGACTCTTGAGAGTCCCTTGAACACCAAAAAGATCAAACCAGTCGATCCTAAAGGAAATCAACCCTGAATATTCATTGGAAGGACTGGTGCTGAAGCTGAAGCTCCAATACTTTGACCACCTGATGTGAAGAGCTGACTGACTTGTTGGAAAAGACCCTGATCCTGGGAAAGACTGAAGGTAGGAGGAGAAGGGGGCGACAGAGGATGACATGGTTGGATGGCATCACCAACTCAATGAACATGGGTTTGAGAAAATTCTGGGAGATAGTGAAGGACAGGGAAGGCTGGTACACTGCCGTTCGTAGGGTCACAAAGGGTCAGACATGACTGAGCAACTGAACAACAACTCCTTTTTCACCTCGCCATCCCCTAAGACATGTTCTTATGGCATCAGTGACCTCCCCTTCATAGCATCATCACATTTGCAGTTTCACAATTATTTGTGTGGTATTAGATTAGTCAATAGTCCTCTTCACAAAATTGTAAACATCCCAAAGGCAGGAATCAATTATAGTTTTGTTCCTATTGGATGCCTAACCTTTGAATAGTGCCAACACATGGCAGCTCTCAGGATTTCTTGAATAAATACATCTGGAGTATAGAGCTTTCCTTTATCTTCTCCTTTCTTGACTTCACTACACATAAAATCTATTTTAATCTCAAATGTCATCATGTTAATTCTTTTCTGAAAACCATCAATGATTTCCCACCACTCAATGAGGGAGTCTAAGCTTGCCATGACTTTCAAGTAAGGCCTCTGAGTTTACCTATTTGTACCTGTTCTATAAGTATCAGAAGTGACCTCCTTTCTTTCTCAAAAGTGTTCTAGTTCAGTTGATAAATTGTATGGTCACCTTCTACACATGACTTCCCATATCTGGTCCCCTACTGATTTCCCAAATCTCCTCACTTCACCATTAACACACAAGCAACACCTAACTGCTCATAATTCTCTATCAACTCACGTGGCTTGTTACCTCCAGGCATTTACCACCACAATTCCCTGTGGCCAAACTTCATTCCCCTTCTCTCTGACTCATCCTGTGTGATTCAGCTCATTTGCTAACTGCTGCAGAAGGCCTTCTCTGACCCAGCGACCTCATCCCAACCCCATGGCCAAGTTAGGATTCTCTTTGCTTGGATCTTGCTGGGTCCTCTAATCCTCTATACATTATTCCACCATTGCACTTTCACATTGAATTGTAAATGCTGGCCTGTGTCTGTCACCAACCTCTACCTGCACACACACACACACACACACACACACACACACACGCCCTCAAGAGCCCGGACTCTGTGTAATTCATCTCTGTGTACCCACTGCATGCCACACAGTCGACTCACAATAATTACTGTTTGAACAAATAAATGTTTTTGAAGATTTTATTTATTCAACAAATGCAATTTAGTAAATAGACCATTTGTTTTTCTAATTTTATTAACCCCAATCATTTATAACTTTTCATCTGATTTTCTATTCAGCATGAGCAAACCCATGATACACTCACTGAGTTAATATTATTCCAGCCAAAGCAAAGAAGTTTGATGTTTAAATACGCCCGTGTTTCTTTCTCCGTGTTAGACTTTTTAAAACAATAAAAGTAGCTTTTACACCTCCAGGGTTGCAAGCTTGAGCTAGTTTAACTACCTCTGGTTTTCTCCCTTGGCTCTAACCCTCCCCCTTCAGCCCCTACCCCACCCTTTCTGCTTTCCCTCAGTCCTGAGGTCTCCTGAGTTTTAACCGAAAAGCACATGGGGCACAATATGATTCAAATAATTTTTTTTTAATTCTTCAAACCTTTATACTAAATCTAATTCAGATGCTGGCTGCCTTGCCAAGCTTGCTGAAATAGGTTGAGAAACTCTCCGGGAAATTATTTTTAAAACCCTTAAGTTTGAATATCATTGTCCTAAGATGAGACATATAACATATGATAAATAACATTTCTGCTGAATGTGCGAAATAAAGTCTCGTTGCTAAGAAGAAGTTTCCAGGAAAGAGCTCTAGACTTTGAATCAAACCCTGGTTTGCATCTGGTCCTGTCACTTCCTGGATCTGTTCACATGGGCTGTATATTTATCTATTCAAGCCTGCATTTCTTATTCTATAAACTAGGATAAGAATGCAAGCTTCACGGGGTTGTGGGGAGGACCCAATGTGAAGCTATGTATCAGTATTTCTCTAAGTAATGTGCTTGTAAAGGGAGAGGTTTTCACGGCTCCCTCAGTGTTGATGTAAATTGTTTTTATTATAGTGTCGCTTAAATAGGAACAAAAATAACACTCGGTATAAATTCCTTAAGCTTGTAAAATTATAAACTAAAATAAATGTATAAATTAAAACAAGCCAAAGAAATTGAATGCCAACAAATTTACAAATTGAACACAGGTCAAACTACCAACTAAAACCACCAAAATGATTGACCATAATTTATCGTGATTGTTGATGTTGTATACCGTCTATACTTCCATTCTTGATATAAATATTATCATCTGTATCCTGCTCCCTTTCTTTTGTAAGCTCTCTGAGTTTTCAGATATTTGACTGTAAAACAGGGATAATCAGACCACATAATAAAAGAGTCAGTGATGATACCATATAACAAAGCATCAGAGGTCTGATAAAAAAGGGAAACAGAAAGCAACACGCTTCACCAAAGGAAATGTCCCAGGTTTGGGGTCAGGACGCCAGGGACGTGGGTGGACTAGAAACTCAGTTAGCTAAGATTTATAGTAGGATTTGCCCTTCCAGAAGATACATGATGACAGTTAAGGGCTTGGACTATGGAGGAAGACCTGGGCTTGAATTTTGTCATTGCCCCTAATGTCTGCACAGTGCACTTAGCTCTTCTCAGCCTCAGTCTCTTCGTCAATAAAATGAAGAAGGGTAACAACCCTCACCTTCCAGGGTTGTTATGAGGACTGAATCAAATCATGTATGTGAGATCCTTAATACACTGTACTGTTAGCATGGGTAACAGAAAGACTGGAGGCCCTGGACAGACATGGGAAAAAAGCAAGTCATTGTCTGCAGCCAAGCTGTCATCACAGGCTACGTGCTCTAGGGAAACTTCCTCCTGGCAGAGACTGCTGGGGAAGGGAAAATACACAGTACCACGGACATGCTGATATAAGCTCTTGGGAAAATTTGGATCTATGAATTTCACAACATTGAAGAGGATGATAGAAATAGAAGAAAACCATACTTTTAAACACCCTGTCTGGTTTTGATGTCCATAATATGTAGATATTAAAATTCTCTGGGGAAGATTTATTCTCTGATTTGGGAAACCCACCCAGAGAGATTTTTTTAAGTTTTTTTCTAAAGAAGCAAAATGGCTTCCTGCTGAAACACAGCTCTTTAGAGAGGCTGAGGATCCGGTTAAAACACAGATGAGGGACAGAAAAAGTGACATCTGGGAGAAATGATGTTCCTTTGATTTCAAAAAGAATGGATGTGAGCTAAGAGGAGAGTTTGTTTTGGCTCTGTGTCCTGTCCATCTGGGAAAGCCTGGAGTGGTGCTGGGTGAGGAGTGAAGACCAGAAGCTGAGATTCCCGTGCAGCTGTGACTTCCGGAGATTCTGAGATGGAGCGGAGCCAACTGGGACCAAGTGATGAGTTGTGGCTTGGAGTTAGGGGAGAAGCCATGCTCCCTACCTTTCATGGGACCCAGCACCACTTCGGCCCCCTGAAGAGGGACCCCTTTGGGGGTCACTAGAGATCTTAGTCTGTCAAAGGCACCATTGTACTTATCATGGGCCTTTGCCTTGGCAACAGGAAGTCTTCCCATCTCATGGAGAACAGCAAAGGAGAGCCGGAGCTTTGGGGAAGAAAGGCAGATGTTTTCTGGATACTGCAAGGACAAACAGGCCAGATAGAGAACACATATGAGTGTGTGTGAGTGACCGGGGAACCCTTAGAGAGGGGTAGGTCCTGGTGTCACGTAGGGGAGACGTCAAGCCAATACCTACAATTTAGGCATTAGAGTCAACTTGACCAACTACCCATTCACAACATCAATGAAAAGTGCATGCTCATGCTCAGTCACTTCAACCACGTCCAACTCTTTGCAACCTTACAGACTCCAGCCCACCAGGCTCCTCTGTCCATGGGATTCTCTAGGCAAGAATACTAGACTGAGTTGTCATGCCCTTCTCCAGGGGATCGTCCCAACCCAGGGACTGAACCTTTATCCATGACTGGATAAGGAAGATGTAGCATATATATACAATGGAATATCATTCATCCATAAAAAAAGAATGAAATGCTGCCATTTGCAGTGACACTGATGAACCCAGAGAACAGGTCCATCTTATTGAAATGTCAGACAGAGAAAGACAAATACTGCATAATATCACTTGTGTGTAACATCTAAAACATAATACATACGAATGTATACAGCAAAACAGTAACAGAGTCACAGATACAGAGAATAAAGTAGAAGTGACCAGTGGGAAGAAGTAAAGATAGAGAGACAAGGCAGAGATGTAGGATTAAGAGACACAAAATACTATGAATAAAAATGATAAGCAACAAGGATTTATTGTACAGCACAGGAAAGTATAGTCACTATCTTATAATAAGATTTAATGGAGTATAATCTATAAAAGTATTAACTCACTATGCTGTACAACTGAGTCTAATATGATATTACAGATCAACCATAGTTCAATTTTAAAAAGTCAAAATACCAGTGATGCCCTGAGGGAAAATTTTCTCAATGTATATGGTAGACATAGGATTAATCTCCCTAATGTACAAAAAAGTTATTTTAATTTGTTTAAAAAAAAGGAAAGAAAGGAAAATCAACAATATGAAAAATAGACAAAGGATAAAAAATTCACAGTAGAAGAAATCAAAAAGTCCATGGAAAGATGATCAACCTCAACTGTAATCAAAATATAAAATAAATTTTAAAAAAGACATCATTTTCTGCCTATCAGATTGGCAGAAATGAAAAAGGGGAGAAAATCCAAAATTGGTAAAAATTGGGGGAAATTCTCACTGTTATATATTCTGGGAAAATTTGAATTGCTACAACCTTTTGAGAACATAAACTAGAAACATCTGTTAAATTAAGAAATACACAAACCCAATAATCCACTTCTGAAAATCCATCCTATAGGAATAAAATTGCCAGCACATAAATATTTCTGTCACAGATGTTTATTGCCAATGTGTTGTTTATTGTTAAACATTCATTGATAGGGAAATGGTTCATTAAATCATGATATGTTAATATGAAATGTTATACAGCTATTAAAGTGAGATTATCAATATCTATTAATCTAAAGAGAAGCTCACATTACCTTTCTAAGTAAGAAAAGCAAACCACAGAGCAATAAAGGTAGCAGGGTCCATTTTTATAGAAACAGTTATCAATCATCTCCCTCTTCAGTATACGGGTATGCATGTTTGTATCAACAAAAGAATATGGAGACAGTATAAGGATTAGTGATCGCCAGGGTTGGGGGGAGGTTGGGTGGGAGAGAAATAGGTGGAATACAGAGAATTTTTAAGACAGTGAAAATACTGTGTCTGATACTGTTCAATACAATGATGATACACATAATTAGACATTTGTTCAAACCCACAGGGTGTGCAATACCAAGAATGAACCTTAATGTAAACTACAGACGTTGGGTGATGATGATGTGTCCATGCAGGTTCATTAATTGTAACAAATGCATCATTCTGGTTGGGGATGTTGATTGCAGGGTTGGTTACACACATGTTGGGGCAGGGAATACATGGGAAATCTCAGTACCTGCCTCTTAAATTTTGCTGTGAACCTAGAAATGCTCTAAACAAGGTAAGGTATTTTTTTAAGTGCGGAAAGTATATCCTAAGGGAGTGAGAAATGGAGGAAATGGTGAGGGCAGAAATCATTAATGGCCATTATGTATTTTCAGATTGTGTTATTGGATAGAATGGTCATGCAGTTTCTTTATTTAAGCACATTTATAAAGAGGACAATGTTTTCAAAGAGAAGATGACCTCGTAGGCTAACTGGGCCTGGGCGGTGAGTCAAGTACTATTGTTCCTGTAGAGGAGCTGGGAGGAAAGTGACCAGAAGGGAGAGAAAGGGAAAAATTAGGGGTGTGCTTCTCACTCATACGTGACACACATCCATTTTTCCCTCTGGAAAGCCCTCCTAGGGACCCCGAGCCCTCTCTGGCTGGCTCCACGAGCTGCGGCCTCTCATTATCCAATTCATTTCTTCCAGTGTCTAGGCTTTGCACACTGCCTTCTTCGGTGGTCTAATTTCAGCCATATGCACATTCTTGGGGTTGTCTCTGTTGCTGGTATATGACATTTTCACACTTTGATCTCTTAATAGTCTTCATTCGAACAATAGTTTAGACAAATGAAAAAGTGACCATGTTTGCATCCACATCTTTCAGCCAAAATCTACCACCCAGGAGCTAGCAGTGTCTGGGGGAACTGAACCAGGCTGGACTCCAGCAAGAACACTGCTATTCTGACCACAGTCAAGCCTTCCCAGGCCTGCCTGAGGTAAATGCACGTAGAATAAAGGTTAAATGAGGAAAATACTATCAGGGATGCTTAAAAAGTATTTACATTTGTTCATCTTCAACAGTTAAATAAAGTCCTAGGGGTACAGACTCAGAGACAGCATCTTCCCATTGGAATAAAAAAAGAAGCATCCTGATTTTATTACTGTTCCCAGGTGTTCTAGAAACCTATCTGGGCTTAGAGACAATGCAGAACTACTCTTGCTTTTAAAGATTAAGTTAAGTCAATTTGGCTGCTGTTAGGGTTTGGAACTCTGAGTTTTTAGAAAGGCAGGTGAGGAAGTCAGGGCCTTCCTCAGTCATAACCAAGAAGAAATCTTGCTTTTCCTCTCTTAAGATCCAATAAAGAAAGCTTAATGGTTAATTTCTTAGTCTCAATGCCGACATGGTCAGAAGGCCATGTGTCTCAGTCACATGTCCATCCTGGAATTTAAATATCTCCTCCATTCTGGCAATAGGAGGTGGAAAGAGTTAACTGGCCACTTTGTTTTTGCCTCATCTGAAATTTGAGCTAAGTGAGGAGTACTTGATTGTCAGTGAATCTGTAGAACTCATTTCACAGAAAAATACACTTGAAAATCAAGGAGGAGTGCATCATTTTCAAATGTAGGGATTCAAATTATTGAAACATTCCAAGAGATCACCAATAGTGAATGGCATAGTCAGACCCAGAATCCCTGAGTGTCCTGAATTAGCTGTGTTGACTTAAGAAATCGTCACAACCTAGAGGTTGAGAGTTCTGTTTTATTTGGTGGGAATTTTTAGAATTTCAAGCCTGGGAGACAGCATCTCATGAAACCCTGGTAACCCTGACAGAACTGCTCTGAGGAGTCAGGGGCAGGAATCGGGTTATAGAGAAGTTTGCAACAAAGGGCAGGTAGTCTGAACATCAGAAGTATTTTTTGTGAATTTTCACCAGGTTATCTCAAGTAAATAGATTTAGCGCTTCTCTTTGCATGGGAAGATGCAAGAGTCTGAGCTTACTGAAATCATTCCTTTCGTATGCATCTCAGCTATCTGGAATGAGCCAGCTATCTAATATCAACTCTCTGATATCCCCTAGTATCCTACACTTTTCCTGTGCTGAGTCCTGAGTTCCTCAGTGCTCACCTGAATTCCTCACCATAGGGAGTGGCTGCAGCCTCATGGCTGTGTGATTGCAGGTATTTTTCTCCTTCCTGAGTGCCCTGGAGGGGCTGGAATTGTGATGACTGTGACATCCTTGTTTACTGATACGGCAGGAATACTCCATGTCTCAGCTGCTTCTTTCTGCTCCTTAAAATCATCTTATCTGACTTTGCCAGAGGAATGGAGAAGAGCATTCTGGACACAAAGAACCTTGTATACATAGAAGCAAGGCTTGAAGCAGCAGGAATATTCAGAGCTCTGGAAGATTAACATGACAAGGACATGGGAGTGTGAAGCGACAAGTGAGAGGTGGAAAACCGGCCATGTCAACAGGTTACAGATTTTGGAGTTGGTTATTCCAGAGAACTCTTTCAATGGCAAGTTACAGAAACTCAAGACCAAACTCAGTTAAGTAATAACAATAACAACAACAGTAATACTTTACAGTTACTGAGCACTTAACTTTGTCCCAGGCTGTGTGCTAAGTTCTCTGTATGCATTCACTCATTCAAACCTCTTTAAAATCCTGTGAGGTAAGTATTATTGTTATTATGCCCATTTTATAGATGAGGAAACTGATGATAGAAAGTTTGTTCAAGGTCACATGGCCAGTAAGCAGCAGCACTGGCATTCTAACATAGGAAATCTATTGACTCTCATAATTGGTAGAGTCATTAGGTAAAGCTTGCTTCATGTGCTACTAAATTTAGAAACCCAAACTTTGTCCTGAGGCTCTGTCTTGGCTTTATCTTCAGCTCTGCTGCCTTCAGCAGGTTACCTTCATCTTTGGAGAGACTCTCTCCATGAAGAGGAAAAGAGACAACACAGATTGCAGAGCAAGAGTGAGCCCATTGCCCTCCCAACCCCTAGACATGACATTTCTGTCTGGCCCTGGCTTGTCCATTCTGGAACAAATCCCTGGGATGGGGAGCAAGGGGTGTAGAAGAAATGGGTGGGGCAGAGTCAACCACATGGGAGAAATTTCCCAGATAGGGAGACATCGCGTCCCTCCAAGAAGTAGGGCATTGCTGGATAGGTGGCCCACCAGCAGCTGCAGAGAGGGCAGGGGCAAAACCAAGCTGCATTTTAGAAAAATTGGTGCATGATGGATTGGAGGATTGTAGAACTGGAGGTGGGGGCCAACTGGAAAGTCAATGAAGTTTTCTGGGTAAGAAGTGAACCTGAGGCTGTGGCCTTGATGAGCAGGGGAAGGAGGCAGAAAGTCTGCAGGAGACAGATTTGGACGTAGGTCTGGGGAGGAAGTCAGAAGCAAAGACGACCATAAAGCTGTATGATCAATTGAAACTGATAAGTTTGCAAATAAAGATGAGCGCATTCACTCAGTTTGGGGGCATTCATGTTTGCAATCAGGTTGTCTACCCAGCTAGATGGTAAACTCCATGAGCAGAGACCTCACCTGATGTGTTCACTATAAGATCCACAATCACCACCTAGTGCCTGGTGCACAGTAGGCACTCACTACTTAAATGAACAAAAGAAAAGTGTCTACCCAACAACCAAGTCCAGGTACCATTTGTTCAGCTGCTTCAGTCATGTCTGACTCTTTGCGACCCCATGGACTGTAGCCCACCAGGCTCCTCTGTCCATGGGCTTTTCCAGGCAAGAATATTTGAGTGAGTTGCCATTTCCTCCTCCAGGAGATCTTCCCAACCAAGAGATCGAACCTGCATCTCTCTCATCAGCAGGCGAATTCTTTACCACTAGCACCACCGGGGAGCCCCTCTCACCTAAGGCTGCACATCTCAGTAGCCTGCAAAGGGAGTATTTGTGCTGACACTGGTCCCCAGGCCGCTCTCCCCATGACCCTCTGAACGGATGGCCTGGCTGGAGGCGGAGGGGAATGAGGCCCAGAAAGGTATTTTGTTTAAAACTCCCCCAGTCACTCTGACAAACACCCCTGCCTCAGAACTACTAGCCTTTACCATAGTTTGATGTGTAATGTAATATGGAAATGAAAAAAGAAAAAAAAAAAAAGATTCAAGACCTTAGTCATTGTTTCTCCCCTCGGGATCTGAATCAAATTAATTTTTTTTTCAAATGTCCTTAGAGTTGATCATTGAAAAATGTAATAAAAAGTACCAAGGGAAGCAACTCAAAAAAGTTCTTCAACAAGGAAGTCCTGGGAGAAGGCCAGGACTGGGCCCCAAACAGAAAAGAAAATGCACAGCCCGCACGTTTTCCCTGCCACCATGTAAAGCAGATGTCCATCTGTCCACACCTGTCTTCCCTCTCAGCACAGAGGAGCCCCTTGAGAGGTGTCCGCACCCCCACAGAAGTGACAGGAACCGAGACAAAGCAGGCCTGGAAAGGTAAGAAAAACACACAGACGTGACAGAGAGTTAGATCAAACTGTCTAAGCAGCTAACAGGGCATTCTCAAAAACATTAAGCTACTGTCATTCTAAGAACATGCAGAACTTTGTATTCAAAGAACGGCTAAAGTGGTACTGCTCAGAGAAGCAAAAGAAAATATTTTTACTGGAGGAAATCATGGAATCTGAAAATAGAACATTCTGGAATGGAACGGTTGCTGTCGTTGTTCATTCTTTAAGTTGTGCCCAGCTCTTTGCGACCCCATCCCTGTCTTGCACTACCTCCCGGAGTTTGCTCAAAATCATGTCCACTGAGATTAATAGATATACACTATATATGTAAAATAGATAAACAATAAGTATTTACTGTATGGCACAGGAAACTATATTCAATATCCTATAATAATCTACAATGGAAAATAAGCTGAAAAGAATATATACATTTATACTTATGTATTTTTGTATATGTATGTATAACTGAATCACTTTGCTGTCCACCTGAAATTAACATATTGTAAATCAACTATATTTCAGTTTTTAAAAAAACATAGAACATTCTGGAATAGAATGAAATTTGCTCAAGAATTCTCTGTGTGCAGCCAGCTTGCAGAGGGGTGACCTAGCTCTCCAGCTTCCTCTCCCACTGCGTGCCCTCCCACCTCCACTGCAGACATCCTACACTCCCAATGCACTGACCTTCTTACTTTCCTTCATATCTCAGTGCTTAAGAAAAGCTTCTCCCTTCTCCATGAATCAGAAGCTTACTCATCCTTCCAGACTCGCCTCCAACAAAGGCTCCTTTGGAGAGTCTTCCCTGATTCCCTAGGCAGAGAGTCACTTCCTTGCTTTTCTCTATGCTTCTGCTCCTTTGTTCAATGTGATTTTTCATGCAATTTCAAAATCAATATCATGTTATGTTGTAATGATTTGTTTATACAAGCCCATTCTCTATTAAGATGTGGCTTTTCAAGGATAAGAATTATGCATTAAGACCAAAAAAATGGAACAGGTACTGTCTATGTGCTAGAAAGCAATGGTTATTTCTATTCTGTAAAACAACCCTACAAAGCAAGCACAAGATCCTCCTTTACAGATGAGAAAACTGATGCTCTGAGTGTTCCAATATGGCTGATTAGCAGCCATGTAAGACTCCATAGTCAAGATGTAAGACTCTATCATCTAGACTCTCTCCATTAGACCACACTGCCTCTCCTTTGCCTCTGTATTTTGTGGCACATATTTGGTACTCAGTAAATGTCCAGCAAGTGTATCAGTGTTAGGCCTACTAATTATAAGTGCCTTGACAGCAGAAGGGTACCTATTACTTCAAATTCATCTCTGGAGCTAGCTCCAAGTTTCCACCCTCTAACCTCTCCATAAATATTTGAATGAGATGACTCAAACTGAATAAACAGATTTCAGACTACAAAACCTATATAATTATTGTGTGCTTGCTAGAAACAAGTGGACCTGTTAGCAGATTGCTACTACAGAAAGAGCAACTCTGCATTAAATACATGGAAAGAAATCATCTTTCCTAGCCCCCCCACCAAACTGCATAGTCAAAAAACCTTATCCTAAAGGCAAGCCATTCAGCATCTCATGCAGACATTTTTCAGGTATCAGATGCTGACTGGCTTGTTAGGATATGGCTCTATTTCAGATCAGGTATTCATAGGCTTTACTGGATTCAGATAGAGAGAAAATAACATTAGGTAGTACCCAGCTTAACAATTTTTCATACTAAAGTCATGTTTTTTCAGTTCAGATTAGTTCAATCACTCAGTCATGTCCAACTCTTTGCAACTCCATGGACCGCAGCACACCAGGCTGGAGGTGTGCTCCTGTGCATACCAGGCTCCATCACTATCACCTGGAGCTTGCTCAAACCCATGTCCATCGAGTCGGTGATGCCATCCAACCATCTCATCCTCTGTCATCCCCTTCTCCTCCCGCCTTCAATCTGTCCCAGCATCAGGGTCTTTTCCAATGAGTCAGTTTTTTTGCATCAGGTGGCCAAAGTATTGGAGCTTCAGCATCAGTCCATCCAATGAATATTTGGGGCTGATCTCCTTTAGGATGCACTGGTTTGATCTCCTTGCAGTCCAAGGGACTCTCAAGAGTCTTCTCCAACACCACAGTTCAAAAGCATCATTTCTTCGGTGCTCAGCTTTCTTTATAGTCCAAGTCTCACATCCATTCATGACTACTGGAAAAACCATAGCTTTGACTAGACTGACTTTAGTTGGCAAAGTAATGTCTCTGCTTTTTAATATGCTGTCTAGGTCTGTCATAGCTTTTCTTCCAAGGAGCAAGCGTCTTTTAATTTCATGGCTGCAGTCACCATCTGCAGTGATTTTGGAGCCCAAGAAAATGAAGTCTGTCACTCTTTCCATTGTTTTCCCATCTATTTGCCATGAAGTGATGGGACTGGCTGCCATGATCTTAGTCTTTCTAATGTTGAGCTTAAAACCAGCTTTTCCACTCTCCTTTCACTTTCATCAAGAGGCTCTTTAGTTCCTCTTTGCTTTCTGCCATAAGGGAGTCATCTGCATATTTGAGGTTATTGATATTTCTCCTGAAAATCTTGATTCCAGTTTTGCTTCACTGGAGAAGAGAATGGCAAACCACTTCCATATTCTTGCCTTGAGAACCCCATGAACAGTATGAAAAGGCATGTTTCTTAGTTGTATTGTGTAAAACAGCAGGGTCGTTTCCCAATTGCATGTGGGAGAGCGTAATAAGAGTCCTTTTGGGAGGCAAATATTGGCACTAGCTGTGATCCTCTCTGCTGGCTCCAGATGCTGAAGTTTATTTGCTGTCAATTCAGCAAACACTTGTTCACCTCCACCTTCTATCTCTCTGGAAAAGAATATAAGCCCAACTCTTAAAATTTCAAAGCAAAATGGCAGCTTAGCTCCAATACACCTGTGTAGACTTTAGATATGTGACTTTTATGCCAAGCAAATAGCCCACCTTCCCCCAGACACCATGATCGGTTTTTAGACAATTCAGTCATTTTAATTGCCTGAGATTCTTCCCTGGCCTAACCCTCCAATAAGTCACAACTCTGAGAGCTCAGAGAAATTGTTTAATAGTCACACATGGGGTTCATTCTGAATATTTAGGTCCTATTTGTATCTTAAGTTAGAAGATCAGAAGGCAAGATTCTTGGGTCATATTAACATTTAGAATTTATCCATTCATTCATTTAGCAGATAGTTGTTGCCTAACAAGAGTCAGACCTCCATCTGTCCATCCCATAGCCACAGAGAACACACTTGAGGTTACCAAGGCGAGAGGGAGGGGTGGGAGAGGGATGGATTGGGAGTTTGGGGTTGGTAAATACAAACTAATGCGTTTTGAATGGATGAGCAACAAGGTCCTGCTGTATAGCACAGGGAATTATATCCCATCTCCTGGGATAAAGCATAATGGAAAAGAATATTAAAAAAGAATATATATATGTGTGTGCATAACTGAACCACTTTGCTGTACAGCAGAAATTAGCACAACACTGTAAATCAACTATACCTTAATAAAAAAAAAGAAAAAGAACCAGACTGTCTAAGTTTACCTTCTAGCTTCTTAACATACTAGCTCTCTGACCTTGAGCAATTTATTTAACTCCAGAGTTCCACCTCTGTTCCGTCTCTGTTAAAGGTGGATAATATTAATAGCAGCCCCCACTCCAAAGGGCTATTTATTAGATATAAGTACTTGTAAGAGTTCCTGGCTTTCCATAATGTTAGTTATTATCGTTGTTGTTATTATTATTACCATAAGTCAGGCATGATGCCAGATGCTAGGGAGACAGGAATACAGAAAGCACATACGGTTCCTGCCCTCAAGGTACTTGTGTCTAGTGAGGAAGACAGACACTCCTTGATGACACTAGCCAGGGAGGAAATGAACTACAGCAGCTGATCTAAGGTACAGGGTGCTCTGAAACCCTAGAACCAGGGGGCCTGGCTTGGCCGGGTGGAGAGAGGAAGGCTTCCCTGATGGAAACGGAAAGGATGAATGGGGTTAACAAAATGGTGCGTGGACTTCTAGGAAGACTCTTCCAGGCAAAGGGAACAGCATACGCTAAGACATATGCTGAATGAAAGGTCAGCATGGCTCCAGGGCTGAGACATTGCTGGCAGTAATTGTCCTGCATACAATTCTCTTGAGGTTGTTGAAAAGAATAATTGTATTTGAATCGTGTTTTAACTTCCCAGGTGGCTCAGTGGTAAAGAATCAGCCTGCCAATACAGGAGACGTAGGAAATGGAAACACAGGTTCTATCCCTGGGGTCGGGAAGATCCTAGAGAAGGGAATGGCAACCCACTCCAATATTCTTGCCTGGAGAATTCCATGGACAGAGGAGCCTGGGTGGGCTATAGTCCATGGAGTCACCAAAGAGTCCGACACGACTAAGCATGCACAGGCACAGCGTATTTTTAAGCTATAGCTTTAGAAAATAGTTTAGTTCCACTAATAATTTTGCACATCAATTTTTTTAAATTTCAACTGGGCAATGAGAACTAGGTAAGCAACGTGTGCTCCTTTCTAGTCTAACCGCAAAGGCGGGGCTTAGTTTACTGAGAAACTGCAAGAATTAAGTCACCTCAGGTGCTTTGGAACATCTACCCCCTTACTCATTTTATGAAGTCTCTTTTTTTTTTCATTGGCGATTATTTTCTTTATTTTGAAATGTTTCAGAGCCCCTTGAAACTTTTTGGAAATTGGCAGGATATACATACTAAATATGTAAAATCAAATATGTAGATTATGAACATGAGTTTGAGTTAGATAGAGACTGATTCAGGAGAGAGAATGTGGGGAAAGTGTGGTGGGCCCCCGCCAGGAGGTAGAACATTGAAAGAGATTGTTCACAGTCTTCTTCTGGAATTGCTTCTCCTGTGAAATTGCTAGTGCCCTACCTCGAGGTTGGGGGTGGGGACGTCATTGTGGAAGAGGGAGTGTCCAGCATAACCCATTTACTTTGACTCTCCTCATGGAATACGGCCAGATTTCAATGTAAACAGTGTATTCGTGCTTTGGAGCTTCTAGAGGAAAGAATGCGTATGCCAAGCCTCCCAGATCTGTTTGGTTTGTCATTTCTCTGGGGTTGCTTTTTCAAATAACTGATGCATTTGACTGTAAAACAAAGGAATGAAAAACACCAGTGAGTTTTGCTGGGGCAGCCCAGGAGCCCAGCCTCAGGGTTACAGCTTCCAGAACAGTCTGACAATAGACTGCCTGGAAACAGCAGTGAGAACAGCAAACTTCTGTGGCCCTACTTCTGGCTTTTCCATCATTAGTCCACACCAGCCGTTCTCTCTGCCACCAGGTCCCACAAGCATTCACTCCTACGACGCACTTCTTGTGATGCACACCAACGTTTTAACTAAGGATGGTTGGGCAGTAGGAAATCAAACCTGCCCAGCCCTGCCCCAACTCTCTCCAGCGTTCTTTCCACCTCCCCAAAATGAACCTTTAAAAACAGACATTCCCCACCATCACCCTTCCTACTCAAGCTAAAGCAGATGAAAGTGTATTTGTCCAGCTTGAAAAGGACGGTGCTAAATGCCACCCAGTGAAATAGCACCCCACTACATAAGGGCAAGAGGAAGGTAGGGAGAAGCAGACCGGAAGTATGCTGATATCTCTAACTTTTCTTCCGATCTGGGAGGGCAGAAAAAAGAGACCTCAGGCTGAAGTGGGAAAGTGTAAATTGAGAGACTCGACTTGGAAATAATGAGATTCGTTCTAACAAAGAGGAGGAACATTGGAACAGTGATTAAAATTCACAGACAGAGCTTTCATATGCCCCATTGCAGAGAACCCTCAAAACACCTCTCAAGGAGGTGTGTTAGTATTGCAGGAAGTGGGGGCCCTTTCCTAGGTCCAGGAGTTGCCTCTTGTCTAACACTCGGAAACGAATGGTCCAGGAGACACCCATGCTGACAAAGCAAGAGACTTTAAGGGTAGGGGTGCCTGAGAGGAGAGCAGGAGGATAAGGGGAACCCAGGAGAACTGCTCTGCCATGTGGCTCACAGTCTCAGGTATTACAGTGATGGGATTAGTTCCCCAGGGTCCTTCCTGGTGGTGCATGCCTTGCTTAGTCAAGATGGATGCCAGCAAGGAGGAGGATTCTGGGAGCTTGGTAGGACATGTGGCGTCTCCTTTTGACCTTTCCCAAATTCTGCTTGGCGATGGCTTGTTCTGTGTTCCTTACCAGAACCTCCTGTCATAAAATAGCTCATGCAAATGGTTACTGTGGTGCGTGGCCAGGGTGGGTGGTTTTAGTCCAAGTTTCCCCTAAGGTTAGGACCATCTTTTTCAAGACAAAGAAAGGAATGGGGCTCAGGAAGATGTAGTCCTACTGCTGGAAAGAAACCGACTGGAGGCTTTCATTTAGATCTTTGATGTGTGTGTGCCTGCTAAGTCACTTCAGTCATGTTGGACTCTTTGTGAACCTATGGACCAAAGCCCACCAGGCTCCTCTGTCCATGGGATTCTCCAAGCAAGAAGACTGGAGTGGGACCTTCTCCTCCAGGGGATCTTCCAGACCCAGGGATCAAGCTCTTGTCTCTTACCTGCAATGGCAGGGGGAGTCTTTACCACTAGTGCCACCTGGGAATCCCCTAGATGATTGGTTCTCCCTATCAAATCCATTGACATTTCAGGAATCAGTGAACTAAAGTGGACTAGAATGGGTGAAATTAATTCAGATGACCATTATACCTACTGCTGTAGTCAAGAATCCCTTAGAAGAAATGGAGTAGCCCTCATAGTCAACAAAAGAGTTTGAAATGCAACACTTGGGTGCGATCTCAAAAATGACAGAATGATCTCTGTACGTTTCCAAGGCAAACCACTCAATATCACACTAATCCAAGTCTATGCCCCAACTACTAATGTAGAAGAAGCTGAACTTTAATGGTTCTATGAAGATCTACAAGACCTTCTAGAACTAACACCAAAAAAAGATGTCCTTTTCATCATAGGGAACCGGAATGCAAAAGTAGGAAGTCAAGAGATACCTGGAGTAACAGGCAAGTTTGGCCTTGGAGTACAAAATGAAGCAGGGCAAAGGCTAACAGAGTTAGGGTCATAGCAACCACCCTCTTCCAACAATGCAAGAGATGACTCTACACATAGACATTCACAGACAGTGAATACAGAGATCAGATTTATTATATTCATTGTAGCTGAAGTTGGAGAAGCTCTTTACAGTCAGTAAAAACAATACCGGGAGCTGACTGGGGTTCAGATTATGAACTCCTTATTACAAAATTAAAACTTAAATTGAAGAAAGTAAGGAAAACTACTAGGCCATTCAGCTAAATCCCTTGAAATTATACAAGCAAGTGACAAATAGACTCAAGGGATTAGATCTGATACAGTGTCTGAAGAACTATGGATGGAGGTTCCTAACATTGTGCAGTAGGATGTGATCAAAACCAACCCCAAGAAAAACAAATGCATAAAGGCAAAATGGTTGTCTGAGGAGGCCTTACAAACAGCTGAGTAAAGAAGAGAAACAAAAGGCAAGAGAGAAAAGGAAAGATAAACCCATTTGAATGCAGAGTTCCAAAGAATAGCAAGGAGAGATAAGAAAGGCTTCCTAAGTGAACAATACAAAAAAATAGAGGAAAACTATAGAATGGGAAAGACTAGAGATCTCTTCAAGAACATTAAAGATACCAAGGGAATATTTCATGCAAAAATGGGCAAAATAAAAGACAGAAGCAGTATGGACCTAACAGAAGCAGAAGATATTAAGAAGAGGCAACAAGAATACACAGAAGAACTGTACAAAAAAGGTCTTAATGAACCAGATAACCACAATGGTGTGATCACCATTGTGATCACACCTAGAGCCAGACATCTTGGAGTGTGAAGTCAAGTGGGCCTTAGAAAGCATCATTATGAACAAAGAGAGTGGAGGTGATAGAATTTCAGCTGAATTATTTCAAATCCTAAAAGATGATCCCATTAAAGTGCTGCACTCAGTATGCCAGCAAATTTGGAAAACTCAGCAGTGGCCACAGAACTGGAAAATATTTGTTTTAATTACAATCCCAACGAAAGGCAATGCCAAAGAATATTCAAACTACCACACAATTGCACTCATCTCACACACTAGCAAAGAATTGATCAAAATTCTCCAAGCGGGGCTTCAACAGTACCTGAACTGTGAACTTCCAGATGTTCAAGCTGGATTTACAAAAGACAGAAGAACCAGAGATCAAATTGCCAACATCTGTTGGGTCATCAAAAGAGCAAGAGAGTTCCAGAAAAACATCTACTTCTGTTTCATTGACTACTCTAAACCTTTGACTGTGTGGATCACAAAAAACTGTGGAAAACTCTGAAAGAGGTGGGAATACCAGACCACCTGACCTGCCTCTTGAGAAACCTGTATGCAGGTCAGGAAGCAACAGTTAGAACTGGACATAGAACAACAGACTGGTTCCAAATAGGAAAAGGAGTACATCAAGGCTGTATATTGTCACCCTGCTTATTTAACTTATATGCAGAGTACATCATGAGAAATGCTGGGCTGGAAGAAGCACAAGTTGGAATCAAGATTGCCAGGAGAAATATCAATATCCTCAGATATGCAGATGACACCACCCTTACGGCAGAAAGTGAAGAGGAACTAAAAAGCCTCTTGATGAAAGTGAAAGTGGAGAGTGAAAAAGTTGGCTTAAAACTCAACATTCAGAAAACTAAGATCATGGCATCCAGTCCCATCACTTCATGGGAAATAGATGAGGAAACAGTAGAAACAGTGGCTGACTTTATTTTTCTGGGCTCCAAAGTCACTGCAGATGGTGATTGCAGCCATGAAATTAAAAGATGCTTACTCCTTGGGAGGAAAGTTATGACCAACCTAGACAGCATGTTAAAAAGCAGAGACATTACTTTGCCAGCAAATGTCCATCTAGTCAAGGCTATGGTTTTTCCAGTGGTCATGTATGAATGTGAGAGTTGGACTATAAAGAAGGCTGAGCACTGAAGAATTGATGCTTTTGAACTGTGTTGTTGGAGAAGACTCTTGAGAGTGCCTTGGACTGCAAGGAGATCCAACCAGTCTATCCTAAAGGAGATCAGTCCTGGGTGTTCATTGGAAGGACTGATGTTGAAGCTAAAACTCTAATACTTTGGCCACTTTTCATATGAGTCAGCTCTTTGGATACAAAGAGCTGACTCATATGAAAACACCCTGATGCTGGGAAAGATTGAGGGCAGGAGGAGAAGGGGATGGCAGAGGATGAGATGGTTGGATGGCATCACAGACTCGATGGGCATGGGTTTGGGTTGACGTATCAGTATGCCTAGCTGTGTGTCCTTGGTCAAGTCAAACCTCTCCAATTCATCATCCGCAAAATGAAGAAAAGAGGATTGTAATGTGGATTAAGTAAAATACCGTGAGTGTTTGTGGTATGCATACTCTAAAACTCGACACGAGGCATCGAGGTTTCCAGGGGTCAGTGGGCTGCTGTCCACAGAAAAAATATAGCAAAAGTACAGAAACCTGCAGACAATTGCCCTTTGTAATGGAGGAATATTGACTGAAATGAACTGGATGCTTCAGTCCTGGGTCTCCTCAAAACACCTTGGCCCTGGAGTTCAGTGGGGGTTTCAGAGTCAGGAGAAGCCCTAGGGCTGCAGGCAGACAATGATTCCTGAACCCAGTGCTAAGTGCTGAGGGTGAGAGAGAGGCCTTCCCCCTCCCCTGGGAACACGAGCTGGCTGCACTCCCAACAGCTGCTTACACTTACAAGTGCTGACATTTCAGCCTGTCCCTTAAAACTCACTTGTACAAATTCTCTGATTCCCAAGTGTGTGCGTGCTCAGTTGTGTCCAACTCTTTGCAACCCCCTGGACTGTAGCTGGCCAGGCTCCTCTGTCCATGGAATTTTCCAGGCAAGAATACTTGCGTGGAGTGCCATTTTCTTCTCCAGGAGATCTTCCCCACCCAGGGATCGAACCCGCACTTCCCAAGTCTCCTGCACTGGCAGGCAGATTCTTTACCACTGAGCCACCTGGGAAGCCCTTTTCCCATATCCACTTATTTTCCCTATGAATCCACCTGAAGATTCTGATGCATCAGGAATGAACTCACCCCTTCAACAAAATATCTCTTGAGTACCTACTGTGTGCCGGAAAAATCTAGAAGAAGGAGGGGCATGTGACACACGTTGAAACTCACAGAGGACTTACATTCTCTGAAGTGACAGAGCACCAGGCGCAGCTCTGACCCAGCTCATCTGGGTCATCTCTTTGCAAAAGTGTAAATAATCCTTCCCTTGGGTTTGCATATTTTACATCTGGACTGACTTGATTATTTTGCCTGGCTTTTCTTTGGTCATCAACATTCTCAACTTTCCTAAAGTCTAAATTAAGCCCTTTTCAAAGACAACATTGTTTACCTACTTCATTTTAGGGATTAGAGAGCTCTCAGGTTACTGCCCCCTCCAAAAAAATTTGGTACCTTTTTAGTATCAACATAAATACATAGAATTAAAGCACATTGGTAAAAACAATTTAACAAAGTGCATTCTATCCTGTAGGTAACTTTGTTCTTGCATTCTTCTGCTTCTTCGGATAAATTCAAAACAGGATACTCAAAATTCAATTAGGGGTTTTCATTGAGAAAAGGCCTTGCAAAGTTCAAGCTGTACAGAATGCAGCTTCGGGAGTGGTGTACTATTTGATTTTAACGGCGGTGAGTTTTGTTCCCTTGAGAATACATCTTGTACCATGTTTACTGTGCCTTCTAAGTAAACGAAAAAGGAGGAGAAAAGAATAAGCAAAAATATTCTCTTCCAGAATTAGGCCAGCTAGAACATTCCAAAATGGCCACAGATCCTTCAGTGTTTCCCCAGGGGCTGGTATCTGGACCCAGGCTCCAGCACTCCACGTGTGAACAAGTGGCCTCCTTACCTGTGTCAGCTCAGGTCACTCTTACGGCTGCCCTTCCAGGCACCGGAGCAAATGCATTGTCATCCTTATTCTCAAGCTCACTGCAGATGTTTGGATCATCTCCCTCAAGAGCTGCTCTCAACAAAGGCCTTCAAAGTGCAGCTGGCCCAGTGTGATCCTCACCAGCTCTTCACTTCTCTCATTCCCTTCCCAGAGTTACTCAAATTTTGGTCCAGCTACACTGGGGAAAACGTGGAAACAGTGACAGATTTTATTTTATTTTCTTGGGCTCCAAAATCACTACAGATGGTGGCTGCAGCCATGAAATTAAAAGATGCTTACTCCTTGGAAGGAAAGGTATGACAAATCTAGACAGCGTATTAAAAAGGAGAGACATCACTTTGCCAACAAAGGTCCATATAGTCAAGGCTACAGTTTTTCCAGTAATTATATATGGATGTGAGAGTTGGACCATAAGGAAGGCTGAGTGCTGAAGAATTGATACATTTGAATTACAGTGCTGAAGAAGACTCTTGAGGGCCCCTTGTACTACAAGAAGATCAAACAAGTCCATCTTAAAAGAAATCAACCCTGAATATTCATTGGAAGGAATGATGCTGAAGCTGAAGCTCCAATACTTTGGCCACTTGGTGTGAAAGGCCAACTCATTGGAAAAGACCCTGATGCTGGGAAAGATTGAAGGCAAAAGAAGAAGGGGTGGCAGAGGATGAAATGGTTGGGTGGCATCACCGACTTAATGGACTTGAGTTTGAGCAAACTGAGACAGTGAAGGACAAGAAAGCCTTGTGTGCTGCTGCCCCTGGGGTCGCAAAGAGTCAGACTCGACTTAGTGACTGAACAACACTCTTCAGTGTTTCTTGACTACAAACCAAGTTTTGCTGCTTCTGATCCTTGCTCTCGATCTTTCATCTGCAGCATCCTTCTTCCACATTTCTGGTCGTTGAGCCTGTAACATCCTATCCATCCTTCCGTGGCCATCTCAGTGTGCTGTTCTTCTTTTTTTTTTTTAATTTAATTTTATTTAACTTTACAATATTGTATTGGTTTTGCCAAATATCGAAATGAATCTGCCACAGGTATACACGTGTTCCCCATCCTGAACCCTCCTCCCTCCTCCCTCCCCATACCATCCCTCTGGGTCATCCCAGTGCACCAGCCCCAAGCATCCAGTATCGTGCATCAAACCTAGACTGGCGACTCATTTCATATATGATATTATACATATTTCAATGCCGTTCTCCCAAATCATCCCACCCTCTCCCTCTCCCACAGAGTCCAAAAGACTGTTCTATACATCAGTGTCTCTTTTGCTGTCTTGTATACAGGGTTATTGTTACCATCTTTCTAAATTCCATATATATGCGTTAGTATACTGTATTGGTGTTTTTCTTTCTGGCTTACTTCACTCTGTATAATAGGCTCCAGTTTCATCCACCTCATTAGAACTGATTCAAATGTATTCTTTTTAATGGCTGAGTAATACTCCATTGTGTATATGTACCACAGCTTTCGTTCTTTATGAAATCACTTGGAATTCCCCCAGGCTGATGAGATTTCTACATCTGTGTCGCGCCACACCTCCCACAGCATTTTTTCCTTCTTGTATATCATTTCTCATTCTGGCTATGAGAGCCACTGTAATCTCCTTAGAGTAGAACTTGTGTCCATCCAAATGTTTAACCCCGACATGCTAGCCCGTGATAGAGGCTCAGTCCTATGAAGTCAGATGTCATACTACAGCACGTCTTTCCTTCTAGAACATATACAAGTGTTTTCTCCCTTCTTTGTTCCTGTGGGAAAACTGAAGACTTCAGCAGAGCTAAAGGAGCTAATTATATGGCCTTGGAGAAGGCAGCTTAGAGAACCGAGGGTGCCTGGAATCTGTTAGAGCCTCAGGGTAAGCTGCTGGCCATCCAGATGTCCCTGCATCTTTACAGAGAGCAGAGTCACTGAGGCATATGGTTCTGCTGGTGCTCAGTGAATGCAATACTTTCAAGATGGTCACATCCGGGTCTCTTGGCCGCACCAGGAATTTGCAATCCCTGCAGCTTCCAGGCATTTTGACCAGGAACAGAACTGGGGGAAGTGATTTAATGCCATGCTTTGCTAAGAAATTCTACCAATGGTAATGCCTAAGAATACATACAAGGTAAGACACTGAAACCAGAATAATCCTGAAAGCCAAGCCCAGAAAACAGCCTAGACTAATCAAAGGAGAAAGAAAACATGGCTCTGCCTGGATACAACGTGTTTATTTTTTACAATACCTTCAAATCCCCAAATATCCTTGGGTACAGAGGATGGTAATCTGAACAGGAATATAGAAAACCCAGTTTCCAGCTTGGGACCTTACATGAAACAGCTAGGCGTGTGTGCATGCATGCATGCTCACTCAGTTGCTTAGTCTTGTCCGACTTTTGTGACCCCTTGGACTGTAGTTCACTATGTCCATGAAATTTTCCAGGCAAGAATTTTGGAGTGGGTTGCCACTTCCATCTCCAGGGGATCTTCCTAACCCAGGAATTGAACCTGTATCTCCTGTGTCTCTTGGGCTTCCCTTGTAGCTCAGCTGGTAAAGAATCCCCCTGCAATGCAGGAGATCCTGGTTCGATTCTTGGGTTGGGAAGACCCGCTGGGGAAGGGAACGGCTACCCACTCCAGTATTCTGGCCTGGAGAATTCCATGGACTATATATTCCACGGGGTCGCAAAGAGTCGGACATGACTGAGCGACTTTCACTTTCACTTTCACTTTTCTCCTGGGTCTCCTGCACTGGTAGGAGGATTCTTTATCACTGAGCCACCTGGAAAGCCCCAACTTTGGGTAAAACACTCAACCTCCCAGGGGCCCCTTTTCCTAGTTCTAAATTCTAGTGACATGAGATAAAATTTGGAAATGCTACAGTTTATCTCAGTTATATTGCCAACTCCCATGGGGCCTGACATTGTCTTCTCCTGGACACTCATTCCTCAAATACTTCCTCCCTTTGGCTTTTTCCGTGTATTCAATACCACAGCCACCCTCTTCTTATCAGTCTGCTAGAACCCTCAGACTGCCAACCCCATAAATTGTGTGCCCAGTTACAAACCCACTGAGAACCCTCATCCTTCCTGGGACTCTTCAGATTGACAGTCAGTACAGTGAAGCTGTTTCTTTGTTTCAAAGGTATAAGAAGAGAAGGGATTCCATTCCCAGGAATTGCATATAAGTGAAAAAGTCCCACCACCCTTTATTCTGAATAACAAAATACAAGGAAGCTCAGTCCCAGGAAGATACTTTTCACAGGCATCTAACAAAGGGCTAAAAATCCACCTGCTTAAATAATGTCTCACTTACCCGTGAAATGTTACCATGAAACAAAGTAAGATTTCACAACCTCAGGACATGGATGATACTATGTTTTCCAAAGGTCCACCTTGATAAATTCCATTACAGGGATGTATTTAACTTTTAGATAAAACAAATGTTAGATGGGTGTCAACAAATAACTAGAAGAAAAAAAAGAAGCACAGGGATTCACAAGAGTGAGATGTTTTCTTAAAGAAGCAATTGCTTTATTCCAGCTTTTGAATGTTACTGAAAAAAAAAAGAAAAAAAAAAAAAGACAAGTACTAACATTTTTTCAAAGTCTAGTTACCTGCACAATCTTGTGATAATTGCTTTTGGTATGTCATGCTATTTAATAGCTGTAAGAACTGTATTTTAAACCCCATTTTGAAGTTGGAGAAACTAAAACTAAAATTAGCATTCAAACCCATGCCTATCTAACTTCAGAATCTCTGTTCTGTTTCCACACCATATGATAAATCCAGAATGTAACCTTGAGAGATCTTAGTTTTCAACCAAGCTTCCTCCCTCCTTAATGTTCACCCTTGCTCCGGGCATGGCTATTTTTACACCGTCATGGAGGGAGCTCTGTCCTGAGTCTAGTATCCTGCTTGGAGGACTTTCTTTTACATTTGTTGATAACTCATTTCAAGGGCTAAAAGCCTTTATGATAAACAGGCATTTTTATAAAACCTAAATCCCCTTTGGTACAAATTCAACTATTTCTTTCCTCCCAGGTGTAATTCATTTATACATTCATTCCTATCTGCTCCAAACATACTTTCCAACCTTAAATTTTACTGCTCCCTCTCATGAATGTTTTAATTAAGATTCTTTGGTCTTAAAATAACAAAAGAAACTCAAACTAGCTTCAGTGAAAAAGGGAAATGGCTCTCAGCACACAAAAGCAGAAATTGGTCAAACTTACAGAAGGTTCTGGATCCAGGCCGCAGAGTTAGCTAACTGTCTCCATTCCTTATCTCTTCCTTCTTTGTATGCATCTACTTCATTCCTCCATGTTTCTACAGACCACTGCCCGCACTCCCAAGTCCCCATAAGCCGAAAAAAGTCAAAATATCCCTGGGATCAAGTTTTGTCTTCCAGAAATGAGGTTCTAAATGGCTCAGCATGATTTCAATCAACTGTGTCCAGGGAAGCGAACCTGTTCAGATGGAGCATCTTCAGAATAATGCATGCTGGGCCCTTGGGTGGTCCAAGAAACTACCAGGAGTCACTCTGCCGTGAGGTGACGGAGGGTTGCAGTTCAAAGGGTCATTCTTTTAAAACATGCCCTCTCTAGTGTCCTCTGTGCTGTGGACAATGTAAAGAGCTCACTCAGCTTGCAGGGCCCCCACCTCTCCCTGTCCCCTGTCTCTCCACCCCCCAACACCCCACCCACCATATGGGAATCCAGCCCTTGCAACCCTTCAGCTCCAATTATTTCAGCCTTGCAACTTCATCATTTTCCCTTGGCTCTTTCCTTTTCCCTACCAGCCTGAAGGTTCTCTGAGAACTGAATGCCAGTCTGACTCACCTGTGAGTGCCCATAAAATTCCGTGAAAATATTTAATGGATGCTAGGTGTAGAAGTAAATCATTTCTCAGGGAAGAAGATGTTTTCTCTTCTGTTAAAAAGAGAGAGAGTTTTTATTTTACTTTTCAGATTAATTGCTTTCTCTTTCCTGAGATAAACATATTCTTTCCCCTTTAACTGTCTCTCTTGAGCTCAGTTTTAAAGTAGTGTGATTATTTTCTGTGAAACTGAAGTGGCCTTATATTGTCCAAGTGGTTAGTCCTGGAGAAAAAAATTAAAAGATAGTGGGTAATTGGAGGAGACTTTAATAAAAGGAGCACTCATGAAACTGTGGACAGAGTTTTAGGAAACACTCAGGGTTTCCCTGGTGGCTCAGATGGTAAAGAATCTGCCTGCAAGTCAAGAGACCCAGATTCAGTTCCTTCGTTAGGAAGATCCCCCCGAAGGAGGGAATGGCTACCCACTCCAGGATTCTTCCCCGGAGAATTCCATGGACAGGGGGGCCTGGCGTCTACAGTCCACGGGATTTTGAAGAATCAAACATGGCTGAGGGACTTTCACACCCAAGGGGTGGTGTAGTATTCCTGGGCTTGCCTGAGAGGGGAAACTTCTACTCTCCCATGCCCTGGAGGCCCAGGGATGAAGCCGCTCCCAGAGGAGACTGCTGTGTAGTGAGAACCAAGAGGAGGTGGGTGTCCAGTGAGAACTGCCTGCCAGGAGCCCTCAGAGGGTGACGCCAGCTGCTACTGACCCACCAGAGAGGAAGCCAGAGGAACACATACCCTGATCCTAGCCTCCTCCTTCTCTCTGATCACTTGCCAAAACACACCAGTGATCAAACCAAACCGGAAGAGAGGACAAAGAGCACACACAGGTCAGCTCTGAAGGCCGAATGAGCAGGTGCAAGATTAGATCTGGAGGGGTACATGGACCTGCTCCAACTTCCTCATGGATACACTCTCCCATGAGCCATGGTCAGCGAGTTGGGCCAGCCCTACTCATCTCAGCCATGGAGGAAAGATCAGTACACTTCATGTGGGAACTGGATTCACGTCAAATTCTAGGAGGAGCTTCCCTGATGGTACAGCTGTAAAGAATTTGCCTGCAATGCAGGAGATGCAGATTAGACCCCTGGGTCGGGAAGATCCCCTGGAGAAGGAAATGGCAACCCACTCCAGTATTCTTGCCTGGAAAATCCCATAGTCAGGGGAGCCTGGTGGGATACAGTTCATGGGGTCGCAAGAGTCGGACACGACTTAGCAACAACAACTTCTAGGGACTCCCATGTCCTTATTCAACCAGCCTGGTTATGACTTTTCCAAATTTCAATTGTGTCACAGCTACAAGAGATCAAGGGTAGCAGAAATGCTTATGACCCCACACTTTAATGTGTATCACACGTTCAACCTCCAAGTCACAGAGGAACCACGGGGTAAATTGAGGGCCAGGAGACCTGTGTTCATGTCCTGGCTCCACAGCACAGCTCCAGGGAGGTGACTCGGGATAGGTCGCTCCTCCTGCCTAGGACTCAGTGATCTTCCATCTGTAAGACTGTCGTGTCCATGGGGAACAGATTTGTAATTGCCAAGGGGAAGAAGGTGGGGGAGGAATGGACTGGGAGTTTGGGTTAGCAGATGCAGGCTATTATACATACAGGATGGATAAGCAACAGGGTCCTACTGCATAGCACAGAGAACTATATTCAATATCCATGTACACCCATGGCTGGTTCATGTCAATGTATGGCAAAAACCACTACAATATTGTAAAGTAATTAGCCTCCAATTAAAATGAATAAATTAAAAAATTTAAAAAAACCTTCAATGATAAAAAAAGAAAAATAATCTGCAATGATATTTACCAACTGTTTACAATTTCTGTATGCAGCATTTGGTGTGTGCATTTTAATTATTTTTCTTATCTGTATTTACAATTTTTTTCTAGCTACATCAAAAAGATTTTCAAATTCTTAAATTGCTTTTTTCTATTTTTATTCTAATTAATAAATGATTGAAACTTAAAAAAATCCTATGATAAACCATGATGGAAAAGAATATGAAAAAGAAAGTATATATATATATATGTGCATAATTGAGTCACTTTGCTATATAGCAGAAATTAGTAGTGCTGTAAATCAACTATACTTCAATAAAACAGATTAAAAATAGAAGACTGTCATGCTGCTTCCAACTCCATCATCCTGTGTTTCTAAATCCTAGTCTCCTTTGCTTTAAAAGGAGACCAGACTTCACCACGTGGATAGTGACAGTAAGGTATCACAGCATCCTTCCATGCCTTCTGTTAGTACCAGAACTCTAGACTGAGAGAGTTTTTAAGGTCAGGGGTGATGGTTTTTCCCATCACTTCTCCACTCACTCAAATACAGTAGTTTGCCTATTAAAGGGAAGTGCAGTGCCAGTCACTCGGCTGTGTCCGATTCTTTGCAACCCCATGGACTGTAGCCTGCCAGGCTTCTCTGTCCATGAAATTCTCCAGGCAAGAATACTGGAGTGGGATCCTCCAGTATTCTTGCCTGGAATACTGGAATGCCCTCCTCCAGGGGATCTTCCTGACCTGCCAAGATTTAATTTTTTTAGTGTTTATTTACTTATTAATTTTTAGCTGCATTGGGTCTTAGTTGCAGCACGTAGATTTTTCATTGCAGCAAATGGGCTTCTCTCTAGTCGTGGCATATAGGATTATCAGTTGCAGTGCACAGGCTTAGTCTCCCTATAGCTTGTGGGACCTTAGTTCCCCAACCAGGAATCGAACCTACATCCCCTGCTTTAGAAGGCAAATCCTTAATCACTGGACCACTAGGGAAGTCCTTCAATTTCTTTGATTTTTGATCCTTTATTTTGATTCTTTCTCCCAGTTTCTCTGAGTGAACCCCAAAAAGGAGAACAATGAACAAGGCCAATAGAGTAAAAAGTAATTGATTCTCGGGGGTGTGTTCATTGTTTTGGATGTTTTGGCACTTTTAAGCCTCACAGTAACCCATTAAGATGGGCTCAGTTTTATCCCCACTTCACCCACAAGGAAACTGAGACTCAGAGATGGTTACTTGCCCAAAGCTAGTGTTTGAACCACAGCTTAAACCTTGCTCTTGCTGAATTTAAAGCCCACACTCTTTCTCCTTCTTGACTCTGCACATGTGCTTGATTTAGCTATTTCTGGAACTAATGCTTGAACTTTCGCCTTTGTCTTGCCTGTCAGGACATCCCAGTAACTTAGTTCCAAACCGCTACCTTCCCCAACCCCCAGGGGAGCCCCTCCTACCTCCCCTGGTGCTCAGGCCCTGCCCATCCTGTGTTCGTGGTTTGCACAACATACAGGCGAGTGGATAGCTGGGCCTGGACACAGCCCTTCAGGTCTTAAAAGGGTTTTACTGGCTTTTTATTGGCATTTCCTCCCTAAACCTCAGTGCAGTAATTCACCCCTCTGATCCCCGGGGTACAGATTAGCACATGGAAGGAAGCCTAGAAAGGTTGTGACTTGCCCTTTTGTCAGAAGGTGAAGTGGTGGCCAAGCCTCCCATCAGCTTCTCCTCCCTCCCCTCCTTCCTTGTTTTTACAGGTTGAAATATGCCTGACACTGGGATGGAAATGTAGCTTGAGTAGGAAAACTAAGGCAAAAGGAAGAAAAGGTAAAGCAGGCAAGCACAGAAGACATCACTGAAAAGTGCTGGGTGATTCTTCAAAAGGAAATAGCTAAGAAGGGAGACTAAAGAGAGTCTTTCAATGAAATAATCTGGAATGAACATGAGAGGAGCAGCTCAGTTGCTGAGTGTTGCACTCAGACTTCAGAATACAGAGTGAGGTCAACAGCACTCTGTGAACTCTGACAGTACAAGGGCTGGGATGGTTCAAGGCACAAGACTCTTAGCGCAAACATTTCTTGATTGAAAACTAAGCCATTAAGTATCCCCTGGCATGGCATATTTTATATGCCAAGTATCTTCCACTTTGATATCTACCTGCATGACCTTCTTATTCCTGAGAATCTCTGCTAGGACGCCTCACACATCCCCCGCCAGCCTGCTGGCCTCAGTGTCCACAGTGATGTTCCTCTCTATTGTCCACAAAGTCCCCAAGAGAAGCTTTTCCTATCCCTGCCCATCTTGAGAACATCAGGGCCCATGCCAAGGGGCTGCAGCTGGAGGCGCCCAAAGCCTCTAGTCTGCCAGGTGCCAGACTGCATGTCCTCATCAACATTATGCTGCATTTTGTCACCCAAGCCCCAGAGGAAGTCTGCTTGGATCACAGTCTCATCAAGGCTGTCTTGAATAGCTTCCGTTGGCTTTTATGTCTACTGGCAAACTATGAAACCAAGATCCTGTCTGCAAGAACTTACTGAAGAATACAAGGAGATTCTGGAGACTTTCCAAGAAGAAGGCATTTCTTGAAGGCATTCCACATGTTTATTTAACAAATGTTTATTTAATAACAACTGTATTCCAGCGCTTAGCCCATGAAGAATGCAAAAGTTAAGAATGCAAAACCCATATATCTCAATTTTTTTCTCCACTTCAGTGCATTAAATGGCTATCTTCAAACATTCCTAGATGTAGTACTGGTTCATGATGGATGCATTGATTCTCAGCTGAAGAAACATTCCCCTCAGGAGAAAGGGAAAGGTATAAACTAAAGATGTATAACAGGCAATTCCAATAAAAAGATGTGCCCCTTTTCCAGCTTCACAGCCTCTCCAACCCTCATAAAATTGAAAATCACATTTCCCCAAATCAAAAGACCACCTTCAAAGGGAGACATTAGTTCCCCAGTCATAAATAGGAAATAATGCAAAATCAGTGAGACTGGGGCATGGACAACAAAACAGAACTCCTTCTTGCTGTTGCTCTCTTCATGAGAATTATTTAGGAAAATTCCACCTCTTTCAGAGGAAGCAGGGAATTCCAGAAACATATGTGATCACCCAAGCTCAGTCCTCTGCAGTAATGCAGCACACCCAGGTCTTTGCAGAGAGGACTGGAAGAAAGAGTGAAAGAGGCACAAATAGCCTCCCTATTCATGCTTCATTTTAGATGACTTTCAGTATTTCCAGGATGCTGACAGTGGTCATTATTTCCCTGTACTCTGAGAGATTTCCAGTAGTGGCTGTGATCTACCTGAAATAGAATCCCACCTTCTCATCCCACAACATAAAGCTCACATAGAGCCATCAGGAGTGAGGGTGATGATGTACCACCACTATCAAATGAGAACACAGGCTGCTCCTCTGATCTCTTTTGGTTCTGACCTCATACACCATAACATCATAAAGCAAGTCTTGCCTACACAAGGGTCTTATCACCCAAAGCTAAATCATTACAGGCCTTTGGATTTTTTACAATAATATAACTCAAATTTCCCTTCAATTCTTAAATACATTTCAGATTGCCTTTGTTACTGTGCCGATAGTGTGCTACTGGGAAGTCAATTGTAGAGAAGAGTGGGATGGAGGCAATTTTTTCAGCCCCCCCTCCAAAATAAAACATATCAGGGAAAAAGAGCAGGCTTTAGAAATAGACAGATGTGTATTCAACCCTAGGTCACTCTCTAGTTGATGATCTTCAACAGTTTGTTTAGCTTTCCTATCACTCTGTTACCAATACCTATTTCACTGGCATACAGCAAGGACTAAATACATTTTAGTGGTTCAAGGAGACAGAGAAGGAGTAGGAATAATGTTAATAGAGAATCAACAGCAGCAGCTTACAGTAGTAGTGGTAGTTATCATTATTATTAATCTTACAAGGCAGACAATGTCTAGAAGAGATGAGATTTAAATGCAAAGGAAAAGCTGTATTTACCCTTAAATTTTCCAGGCTACATCCTGGAGAAGGAGAGAAATGATTCACCCAAGATTATACAGCCCAGAGTTGCATAGTGAAGATTTGAATTCAGGACTGTCTGACTCCAGAGCAAATATAGGTGCTGCCAAGTAATAAAGATGTCGAAGTAAGGGCATAGTAATGGAAAGATAGTATAGGATAGCACTCAGATCAGCTCAGGTGTCAGTCTAGTTGAGTTCAAATCCTAACTCTGCCATGAACTGGTAGTATAACTTTGTAGAAATTACTTAGTGTCTCTAAGCATCCATTTTTTTTTCACCCCTAAAATCAGCTAAGTGACTGCTATGGACCGAATGCATGTGTTTGTCCGCAATTTATATGTAGAATTTCAAGTTTCCCATGTGATTATATTTAGAGTAAGGAAATAACAAGGTTAAATGAAGCCACAAGGGTGGGGCCCTGCTCCAATAGGATAAGTGTCCATGTAAGAAGAGACACTGAGCTGAGCTAGCAGCATCCTCTCCTCCTACGTCCCCCTTTGTCTCTCTCTGGGTCTCTCTGTATATGTGTGTGGTTCTCTGGCTCTGCCTCTCTCTCCCTCTCTTTCTCTCCCATCTTCTTGCTCCCTTTCCTCCCACCCATGTGAGGAATCAGAGAGATGGCCGCTGCCTACAAGCTGAGAGACTAGGACTCAGAATGAAACCTACCTTGCTGGAGCCTTGATCTTGGACTTCCAGCCTCCAGAACTCTTAGAAATAAATTTCTGTTATTCAGGCCACCCAGCATGAGGTATTTTGTTATGACAATCCTAACAAACTGATATACTAACACATTACTCAAAGAACTTCTAAGATAAGTAAACAAGATTTCATAAAGAGTTTTTCACCAGGAGTTGATGCATAGAAAGTGTACAACAAATGGCATATATTATGATCACCTCATGAGAAATAAGGTGAAGCAGCCAATCTGGTGCCTGCTAAAATAATGGTTCCATCGGGCATAAAAAGTCAATGTGGAGTTGTGAGGGCGTGACAAGCACTGTAGCTACGGGAATTGTAGGAAACGTAGAGGAAGCGAGGGTATGGGATGGCGTGTACAACCCAATTACCCCTGGAGAGGGAAACCAGTGGCTCCAGGCTGGAAGGCCCAGGTTGTTTAACCCAGGTCTGCTGAGCACACTGTGGTCAGAGGGAGAATCCTAACTGTGATCCAGGTAAGAAAGCAGAGGTCAAAACAAGAGGTCTTTGTAGGAGCTTAAGTGGAAAAACAGGACAAGGAGACAGATGGCAGGAAGATGAGGAATGAGGCAGAGAGCAGCATCTGAGGCAGATTGGGGGAGTTGTAAACCATTCAGCCCAGAGGCTCTGGCCCCTGCAGGTGTGTGAGAGCTCCATTTCCACATGTGCCTGCTCTGCAGTGAGGGGAAGGGCTGACAGCTTACAGACAGTGAGCGGACAAGGCAGGGAAGGATCCAGTCAGCAATAGTGCTGGAGGGAGCAGTGGTGCCCACAGGTCAGAAGCATATAATTCCCAGCCCACATCATTGGGAATGATCTGTGGGCACCAGGAAAAAAGGGCATTAGAGATGAGCATCAGCTGATTAGATGGGAAGGCTAGTCATTCAAGGTCAGATAGCAGGAGGCATTCCAGGGAAAGAAAGGATTTGGGAGAAGTTGAGCTGTTAGCTTTTGACTTGTTTCTTTTAATTGCTCCCTCCAGGCTTCTGTGACCAGGCAAAAGAGGGTTCATCTACTTAGCTACTTAATACATCTCTATTGAATAACTTCTCTGTGCTATAGACACCAATATAAGCACTGAAGATACCACAACAAAAAGACAGACATAAAATAGTTCATTTCAAAGAGGAAACACAGATAACAAATAAGCAAATAGAAAGACAATCATTTCACATGGGGAAAAGCACTGTAAAGACAATTATGCAAGGGACTCTTAGAGCAAGTGATTAAGTGGGTAGCAAGATAGCTTCTTTAGACAAAATAAGGAAACGTTGTCTGAGAAGAAGATAATGGAGTTGAACCTAAATAACCACAAACACATAGCCTTCCCTCTAAAATGCTCAAAATTAAGGTCAGGAAATGAAGCAGAAAGTAGCACCTTTGTGGCATTTCTTCCCTTCTTAGATTTTCTCCCAGCCTGAATATCCATTTGGAAACCGTCCATTTGTCTTTTTATCCATTCAACATGTATTGAGTATCTACACATGCCGGGTACTGTGTTTGGCACAGGGAATGTAATATAGGCACTGACATCTGACCACAGACCAAGGTGAGGCAGTGAATGAATCCAACTTTTAGACAAGAACAGGATTCAGTACTTACTGTTGACTCCATTTGGATCAAAATTAAACTAGGGAGACATGTGCGCATGTGTGTTATGTGTGTGTTTATCCAGATAAACGTGTGCCTGGCAGCATATGAGTCCACAGTCAATAAAGCAAAGTCTGCACGTATATTTGGCCAAAGCACACATAAGGTAAATCTTCTTTTAGCACAGAGAAAGTTACTTCCACACATTCAGCCAAAACAAGGCTTGTTACACTCTGAAAAGGAAAGGCTGGGTCTGAGACAGTCATCCTGCTGCAAGGTTCATACTGAGCTAAAAATACAGAAGAGAAAAACAATGATCTCAGCAAGGTAATTGCCAATAGGTGAACAAATGAAGCAGACAGAAAGCGAACAGCAACTTGGCCGACCTCCAGGGAAGGGATGAGCTTGCGTGAGTGGCTAGTGCCAGGGTGGCACCAGCAGTGGTTACAGTCCGTAAAATAGATTAAAACTGGTTATCCTGCCTTTCCTGACACTTCGCACTCCTGGTCCCCAAAGGCATTCTTAGCGGGGAGGGGAAAGAGGTCAGGCTGGGAGAAAAGAGACAAGCCGACAGGAAGGGGAATAGAGGGTCTTGTTTTCCAAACCTTCAAATATCGCAATTGATCTAACTTAATCACATTTTTTCCCCCGTGTAGATTTTATGCACCAGTGGCCAGCAATGTCCAAGGAAGCAAGAAGCTTTATTTTTGTTTGGGCTTGGCCAGGATCTCTGGGCAGCCAGCTTGTTATTTTATTTTAAGAAAGCGGCTGTATTTTAGTTGGGGAGCCTGTTAGGAACATATTTGGAGCAGAGGTTTTAAAGTGCCATCTTCCAGAAAGATTTCATCCAGACTGAAAGCAGAAGGGAAATGGATGAAAGACTGGGGAGCATCGCCCCTGATTCTGGTTCCACGGAAATAATCTGGGGGTTTGTCCCTTTGGGCATTTTTCATTCTTCGCCTCCACAAGGCGAGTGCTAATACCTGAAACCGCCACATCTTGCTGGGATCCTGAATGGATCGAGTTACCATGAAAACCACACAGGTACAGGCCTGCAGGCTTGCAAAGGATTCTTCCCTCAGAAACCTCTCAGCTTGAGCCAGGAAAGAACACTACCACATTTTTCTTGGCTTTTTATAGGGTGTTGATCCAAGGATCTGTTTTTACATTAGAATGCAGCAGTCGGACTGGAGCATAATAGATTGCAGACCTTTGTGAGGAATCTCTGTGAGGCTTCGGCAGGCAACTGTGAGCTGTTGCAAAGAACTGCACTGTCAGCAGTTTAGCCCCTGGGCCCTCGGCCATGTTTTCCTTATTTTTAAAGGAGTCGTTGACCTTCCACAGGCCTGTATCAAAACGGAGCGAATAAAAATGCTGCCAGACACGGCGGGGTTGGAAGAGACTGCTTTCAGGGTCTGGAAAGGGCTTCATTTGGTCTATTTACTGTCATGGAAATTCTGAGTGTGACTTCGAGGCCTTCCTGGCTCAAAGCCAGATGGAAAGGTTTGGGAAAAAAAGAGCAGAGCCTCAGTCGGGGAGTGAGCGGGGTGGGAAAGCAGCTGCCCTGGCACGGCCCCAGAGGGATGCAAAGAGCCCCGGTGCCTATTGTGCAAAGGAGATTCAGAGGGCCCCGCGAGTGTGGACGGAGCGGGCAGCCGGTGTCACTGCTCCAGGTGGCCGGGCTTGATGAGCACGCCGGGAACTTGCTCCAAGTTGTTCTTGCCAAGGGAGGGCCCGCCAAGCATATCACTTGCTCATTCATTCATTCATTCATTCTGTGAATAGTTCTTAAGAGTCTGCTGGATTTAGGATGTGATGCTCAGCACTGAGAATATAGAAATGACCAACACAGTCTCTGCCTACTGTTCTGCAAGGGGAAAGAAAGTAAAAGTGTTAGTCACTCGGTCTTGTCCAACTCTTTGTGACCCCATGGACGGTAGCCAGGTTCCTCTGTCCATGGGATTCTCCAGGCAAGAAATCTGGAGTGGGCGACCATTCCCTTCTCCAAGAGATCTTCCTGACCCAGGGATCAAACCCGTGTCTCCTGCCTTGCGGGCAGATTCCTTACCATCTGAGCCACCAGGGAAGCCCTCCGTAAGGAGACCATCTAGCAAAAAACTCTGCCACTACAGGAAGCCAGACCAGAGTTCCATGGGAGGGTCAGATCGCTTGCCTCGGCCCTTCCCCATATGCGCCATCCCCAGGGAATCCCAATTCATTTTACTCATCACCACACGAATTCCAGAGAACCCTGGGTCAGAAAGAGCTCTGTTTTCTGCATCACGGGCCCAGAGTACCCAAGGGGGCAGGTGCACCCGCCAGGTTCAGAATCTCACTCCCCCTCAAGTGCAAAGGATGGAGAAGCTGTCCATTGTCCCTTCTCCCAGGGGATTTGCATGTTAAGGAGGATTATCACTTCAGCTAAAGGCAAGGCTCCCCAGCACAGGCTTTCAGGCCTGAGCAGGAAGGGCAGGTTGTGTCAGTAGAAGAGAGACTTCCTAGAAACACAGATGTCACTCATGGTGGGCAGGCTGCCCACTCTGAGCTTTAGGCTGATCTGGACCTGGAAGGAGGGTCGGAAACCATCTGCCAGGGGAGAAAATGGCAAGCCCGAGCTGAGCAGCCACCAGGGCCTTCTTTCTTGCTCTCTGTCTCCTGGACTGGTCTCTCTAAGCTCCCTGCAAGCATGGACTTGTTTTCTGCTGAGCTCCCAGGTTTAGTGTGTGTGTTGTGTGTTGTGTGTATGCATACATTTACAGCTTAAAGAGAAGCAGCTGATGGGAAGTATGTGAGATAAAGAAGTTAGAGAAAAGACCCAAAGCAAAGAAGAGAGTTGGGGCTGGCTAGCCTCCAGAACCGCTATTATTTTCTATGGTCTATAATCACAGAACAGAGCTGAGGATGAAGAATGTCTTCTGAGCTGGGGGAGGGGAGGGGCCTGGCTCCTTGGAAAGGGTGATTAACACCAGGCTAATGGCACTGTCATTAATCATCAGGGTGAACTTGAGCCACTGGGGTTGCTCCTCCAACCAGCAGTATAAATGAGATCTTTATTTAGGGAAATACTGAAACTTAGATGTTCTTCTCAATAGGATTCCCATCACCACGGCTCTCTGTAATTCAAATGAAACTTCCGGAGTGACGTGACTGTAATTGTTACATTTTCCACTTTACAGTTCTATTCTAGAGATTTCTAGATCTCTTTAACTTTGATGTATCTGCTCTGATAGAGATGAAAGAATTCAAAACATTGGACAACTTACGTTATGAGTGTTGATGTAATCAGTCTGAATAGGTCTTTTTTTCCTCCCAACTGCAATACCTTTCTTATTACTGGGATAGAGTTTGCTAGAAACAATTCTCATAAAAAGGAAATCTATTACTTTACAAATATACTAATTCAGACATTTTCTGGAATGAAGTTTAGCTCTACCCTATCTATAAACAAAAGGTTTGCTAAGGACAATAAACAAAATCTCTCTCCAATTTTGTTTAGCTTCCTTGAAGAAAGACATACTTGAAGGACTGTAGCAGTACTCACTTACATGTAAACATTTTTATGCTGCTTCAAATAATTCTTATCTTAAAAGCTGATCCTTAAAGAACCTATTTGATTATCTTTTCAAAAGTCATTTTCACAACCCTACCCCCTATTTAAAATTCAAAAAACTTCTTTTCTTTGCATATATTTCCATCAGAGTTAATTTGAGTGAATGATGTTGGTATATGTAGGTCTATTAATATAATCCAGAACTGATAAATGGATGGGTGGGTAGATGAATCTAGAATAAAATCAATCTGATTTATTTATATTACAATTTCCCTCATATATAGGCCTCTGGATCTCAGGAATCCCTCTGGGATCTAGAAAGTCTGTTCATTCCTCGGAAGAGTTGTTTCTTCACCATCCAAGATTTTCTCCCACCCATGAGAGAATGCGGTAAACCACCAATTCCAGGACAACTCCGGGCCTGCTCCCTAGTCCTCTGAGCACCCTCTTTTCCGTCCCGCCATTTGTGCCAACCTTGGCTTTTTGGCCAATTATCCATTTGGATTTTGCTCTGCTTTGGGTTCGCCTCCCCAGGATTTGGCAACCAAGATTTGCAGTGAACAAATCAGCCTGTAAACTGATTCATGCTTTAAACTCATGCCTTGAATCGTAACTAACCCTTCTTGGCTTTGACAACCTCATCTTTTTCTATAACTTTTGGCAAGTCGCGCTCCTGCCTCACTCCCCCAGCCCAGCCTTTCTCTCCCCCACCTTCCACGCCAGGCCCAGACTGGTGGGAGGGGGCAAAATCAGGCAGTCTCCTCCCAAACCCTCTCAGGAGTGCCTCATCTCTGGTGCAGGTAAACTACTATCTCAGATTTGGTTAGCTTTGGATTCAGCACGGCTTTACTTTCAAAAGATGAAATTAATGCTATTTAAGAAGATAATGGTACTCTGCCATTTGGTTGTGAAAATTTCCACTCCAGAGTAAAGTGATTGATGACTTCGTACTGAAATCTTCGTGTGTTCCCATCTCGTTTTTCTCCTTTGAAATAGCAGCACTTCTTTTATTCAGCCAAGAAACTTTTTTTTTCTTCCACTTTTCAATAGACCCAAACATTCGTCGTTAATTTAATTCTGTCTTTAATACTTTCCCAAAATTTCCAAAGGTTTCTCTTAAAATATTTGTTAATTTTACTCACAAAATACACAACATATAAAAAACAAGCACCCAGATGTTACCATTTTTTAATATGAAAAAGAAGTATAACATAAATCATGCTTTTGTGTATAAAATACGATGTAATGGGACTTCTCTGGTGTCCAGTGTTTAAGACTTCACCTTCCAAATGCAAGGGGGTGTGGGTTTGATCCCCTGTCAGGGAACTAAGATCCCACATGCCTGGAGCCAAAAAGCCAAAACAGAAAGCAGAAGCAATATTTTAACAAATTCAATAAAGACTTTTTAAAAATATATGAAGTAAGGCCTCTGTTCTTACCACAGCTCCAGGCAACCTCTCAGTTAAGTCTTGATAAAAGTTTAGTGCCAGACTTTTTCTAGCTTTCCACAAATGGGCGTAAGCATTTTCAAGCCAAATATCAAGTTTCCCTTGATTGCTCATTGCTTCTCACTACATATGAATTATCAAGAAATTCTGGTGACTCTTCCTCCAACACCATCTAAAATTCACTTCACACCCTGTTTTCACCTGCACTCCATGCTCAATCAAGCCGCCATCTTGCCTCACCCGCCAACTGTGAAAGCCTCTAAGAAGTCTCCCCACTCACCCCTTCCCTTTAAATGGATCAATACTCTTGATGGCAAGCAAACAACGCACACCAACTCTAGTTTAGTTGAGCACAAAGATGATTATTGGAAGTCTCTCAGGAAATTCACAGACGATGAGAAGGCAAGAGCACTAGCCTCAGAGAGATGCCGAGGAGCTGCTACAGTGAAGTCATGGTCCAGGATGAGCTTGGTCACGATGTTAAGCGGTCCCTACTGGACATAGACACCTCTCTAGCATGACCCCCTTGGGCAGTACTAGTCTCTGGACTCCACTGGGCCCCTGGCCTGGCTACCATGGCCTCTGCTGGAATAAACCTGCCTTGTCCCAGATCTTTGTCTCACTGGAACTGGATTTGCAGTGGCTGGTGGAGCACTCATGTCCATCCCTTAGCTGTTAGAGTTGGGCAAAGGGACATCCAGCCTATTCAGCTTCTGGAGGTGGAGGAGGTGGGAAAAATCACCCGCCTGGGAGTGGGGTGGCGGGGCAATCCCTTGGTGGGGGAATTCCCCAAACACAGGCCGGAGGCTCAGAGGCTCATCAGCTGAAAACAATGATGTCAGGACTACAAACACCTACATTTCATTTCCATACAACAGCCTAAGAAAAGCTGTAAAACTTAAATTAGATCAGGCTACTCCTCTATTTTAAACCTTCCAGTGGTTTCTCATCACTCTGAAAATACAGTCTGAACCACATGCCCTGGGATGCCAGATGCCCTGTGGCACGTTCCCAGGGCTGGAAACCCATCGCCACCGAGGCGAGATCTATGAGGAAGTCAGACTCGTGCCCTTACTGTCCTTGATGTCACCGGAGCCTCAACACCCTTCCCAGGAGCCTCTTTGTGGGCACAGAGGTTCAGATAAGCTTATTTGGACCCTGCTGCTGCTCAGTGACTTAATTAGGAACATTTTAAAACTTCAATTTAATTAACCAATTTAAATTCTAGTCAGTTTATCACATGCATACAATACACTCACACAGGTCCAGGGTCTAATGACCGTCTTCAACAGAATCACTACCATTTGCATAGTGGCCCAGTTTGCAACATGCTCTCATATGCTTTAAATCATCTAATTCTCAAGAGATTCCTGTGACTAGGTAAGATAGACATTATTATCTCATTTTAACAGATGAAAAAAATCAGTCTCAGAGGTCAAAAGCACCTCTCAAGTGCATGAGGAGAGGAGAGACCTAGATTAAAACCTACCTCTCCTAAAAGGGACCCTCCTGCACTGTTGCTGGGCATGTAAATTGGTGCAGTCGCTATTGGAGAACAGTTTGAAGGGTCCTAAAAAGCTAAAAATAGAGCTGCCATATGATCCAGCAATCCCACTCCTGGGCACATATCTCAACAAAATTCTAATGCAAAAAGATACATGCACCCCAGTGTTCTCAGCAGCACTACTTACAAGAACCAAGACATAGAAGCCACCTAAATGTCCATCACCAACAGATGAGTGGATTATAGATAGATAGATAGATATGTAATATATATTATATATATATATACAAAATGGAATATTGCTCAGCCTAAAAGAGAAAGAATGCCATTTTCAGCCACATGAACGGACCTAGAGATTATCATACTAAGCAAAGTAAGCCTGAAAGACAAATATCACATGATATCACTTATATATGGTATTTAAAGTATGACACAAATGAATTTATCTGTGAAACAGAAACAGTCTTACAAGTACAGAGAACAGACTTGAGACTGCCAAGGGGTAGGGGAATCAGGGAGGGCTGGCTTGGGAGTTTGGGATCAGCAGACGCAGACCATTATATATAGGCTGGATAAACAGCAAGACTCTACTGCATAGCACTGGGAACTATATTCAGTATCCTGTAATAAACCCATAATGGAAAAGAATATGAAAAAGAGGGCTTCCCTGGTGGTCCAGCGGTTAAGAATCTGCCAGGCAATGCACGGGACACTGGTTCTATCCTTGGTCCGGGAAGATCTCACATGCCATGGAGCTAGACTACTGAGCCAGCGCTCTAGAGCCCGAGAGCTGCAGCTACCAAAGCCCACACACCTGGAGCCCATGCTCTGCAACGAGAAGCCCCTGCAGTGAGAAGCCTGCACACCACAGGAAACAGAAGCCCCTGCTTGCCTGAACTAGAGAAAGCCCACATGCAGCAACGAAGACCCGCAACAACCAAAAAATAAAACAAATAAATATTTTTTTAAAATAACATAAAAAAGAATGTATATAAATGGATTACTGAATCACTTTGCAGTACAGCAGAAACTATATTGTAAATCAACTGTAGTTTAAAAAAAAAAAAAACCTCGTGTGCTGTGCTTAGTTGCTCAGTCGTGTCCGACTTTTTGCGACCCCATGGACTGCAGCTCGCCGGGTTCCTCTTTCCATAGGGATTCTCCAGGCAAGAATACTGGAGTGGGTTGCCATACCCTCCTCCAGGGGATCTTCCTGACCCAGGGATCGAACCTAGGTCTACCCACACTGCACGCAGATTCTTTAACCATCTGAACCACCAGGAGAGGTAGGGTTATTACTTTTTTTTTTTCAATTTAAAATAAGATAACCCTACCTCTACTTAACTCTAAATGTCACTCAGAACCACGGAATTCACCAGGTGTTCTGAGTAATCAAGGTTTGATCAGATGGTGTGAGGAGGTGAATAAATGAAGGTCAAGGGATCTTGATTCAGAAGCAGGTGGGAGTTAAAAAGAAGATAGCTGGGTTTTCAACATCTTGGGACCATTCAGCAATTAGGGATCTGCCCAAGCAAGTTCTAGGGCCCAGAGCAAGCCAATACTGGGCCACCCCCTATTAACAGCCCACCCTTCCACAGTGTCTGTGAGTAAATTAAAATAACCATCAGGGACAGCCTCAACGAGGACAGTAAATACCAAAGAGACTGAGAAAAGGAGGTGATGCAGGAGGTACTGGTGACTGTTTGAGGGCCCATGTCCTGTGAAACTGACTGGATGTATCTCCCAGCCTTGCCTGGAGGTCATCAATGCAGGTGGCAGGGGGATTGGGAGGAGGCAGAGCAAGGCAAGGCTAGGTTATCACCTTCCCCACCAGCACTCCAGGGAGAAGCTGCCCCCGATCCAGTCTTGCTGCTTTGAGAACTTCTTTTGCAAATCAGAGACAACCCACAGTTCCCACACCCTTCAGTCTATCAGCGAGTTGATCTCCAGTGCTGGACTTTTCCTGAGGAGACAGACCACAGGTCTTGCTCAGGCTAACAGGTTGGGGTGGGGAGAGGGCGTGACATTCACTGCCTCTAACCCCTCCCCTGCTGTCGCCCCCCACTTTCATTGAGTCTACCAGGTCTGGCCTCAGAAGAATCCAGAGTGGCTCCTGACCAAATGTATATCACCAAGTACAATGCCTCTTTGTAGTCTAGTCACACCTTTCATCCCAGAGTTTCAAAGCACAGTGCAAATGTTAACTTGTCCTCAGACATCCCGGGAGAGGCAAGTAGGTGGCACACGCTATTATCATCTCCTGTTTTATAGATGCAAACCAAGCTCTGAGCCATGACCCGTCTCGCTGGAGACCTCATGGTGAATAATTGTACATCCCAGGGACCTACATCTAGTCATTATATCATGTTGCTGCCAGAATAACAAAATTATCAGCTCTCTAATTGATAGCCATTTTCTTCTCTCACTTTCTTCTTCCTCTGGAGTCTCTCTTACAGCTTTATAAGTAGGTCCCACAAATGGACACAACCACCAGCCAGCCTCAGCTGCCCTTCACTTAAAAGAAGCCGGAAGACGAATTAGCATAAACGATCGGTTGCCTAGGGAAATAGTGTTGGCCGGGTTAGCGTGTTATTTAGAGTGGACAGTCACAGTGACCACAAGCCCCACTGCCCTCTCCTGAGATATCTGCCACCTTGGGCTGAGAAGAACAGCCCTGGCTCTAACCTGAATGAGGAGACCGTCTTCTGTACCACATGACTGCAGCCCCAACAGGCCACACCTGATTGAACCAGGGAGCCACGTATAACTATTCCAGAGGCAGGTCTGTGACTTATAAGGGGAGCTGGTAAGACAGTTATATTCAAACTATTGGAACTGGGCAGGTGTAGGGGGGCAGAAATGGTGGGCTTCCATTAGGTGGTCAAACTGAGAGAAGTGGGCAAGTTTAGAAAGTATGATACTGTCTAGGACCATCCATACGGTTGCAAGTGGCATTATTTCATTCTTTTGTATGACTGAGTCATATTCCATGATATGTATGTATCACGACTTCTTTACCCATTCATCTGGTGATGGACACTTAGGCTGCTTCCACGTCTTGTCGTTCTTGTTTAGTCCACAAGCCACGTCTGACTCTCTCTGACCCCATGGACTGCAGCACGCCAGGCTTCCCTGTCCTTCTCTATCTGCCAGAGTCTGCTCAAACTCATGTCCATTAAATCCATGATCCTATCTAACCATCTCATCCTCTGCAGCTCCCTTTTCTTTCCCAGCATCAGGGTCTTTCCCAATGAGTCAGCTCTTTGCATCAGGTGGCCAAAGTACTGGAGCTTGAGCTTCAGTATTAGTCCTTGCAATAAATATTCAGGGCTGATTTCCTTTAAGACTGATTGGTTTGATCTCCTTACAGTCCAAGGGACATGTCTTGGCTATTGTAAATAGTGCTGCTATGATCATATGTGTGCATGTGTCTTTTAGAATTACAGTTTTCTCTAGATATATGGCCAGGAGCAGGATTGCTGGATCATATGGTAACTTGCATACTGTTTCTGCAGTGACTGCACCAATTTACATTCCCACCAACACTGTAAGAAGGTTTCCTCTTCTCCACATCCTCTCCAGCATTTATTATTTGTAGATTTTTTTGATGATGATCATTCTTACTGGTGTGAGATGATACCTCATTTTAGCTTTGATTTGCATTTCTCCAATAATTAGCAGTGTTAAGTACAGGGTCGCATTCCTTTTACATTCCTATCTCTATTGCTTTTCTTTATAATATGCTCCCATTCTTAGCCCGAGGTCAGAAATGCCTAATAAAGATTTTCATTTAAGTTCCGTGACTTACATGCTTGATTCAATATCAAGTTGAACAAGCCCCTTGTTCTTCGGGCTTCTAAGCTTTCATCAACAAAATGGAGATAATTATTTCTTAGGCCATGCCTTCAGAGTTAAGTGGACTTCCTAAATATCTAGTTGATTTGAAGTGAAGTTTTTCTGGCCATCATAACATCCAATCACTAAGCAATCAGTGAATGTCCACCTGATTTGATTATTTAGAGCTCTGGAGTAATGACTAACCTTTTTGAGCCCTGTCACCAAGTCCTATTAGGAAAAGGATGATATTTCACTGATGTATATGTTAAGAGTGGGAGCAGATACTATGAAGCCTGGGCAAACCACTCCCTGAATATCTGGCATTTCTTTGAAACTGTGTGCTTCATCTCTAAAGTTCAAGTAAATTTCATCTTCTACTTCAAAAAAAAGAAGAGGATAGTATTGGCTCTGCCACCCAACGGATCCAGCCCATCTCTAGGTGGCAGACCAATAAAGATACTCATCCTTGTGGCCTTATAATCCCAGGCTTTTAGAAATGCTGGATATAAATTGTGATGTAGAATATGGAAGACATCAATTATGCTACCTGAATGGTACAAATAAATCTCATCTAGGAGAGGGAAATTCAAATAGACACTGTGTCCTTAGGAGAAAAAGCTCAACACACATAAAACATTTTCAAGAAATGAGATAGTTGACATTTTGATCAATCAACCTAAGCTATTAAATACCACCATCTCTGCCAAGTTAATTCTCTGCAAATGAAAAGCCCAATCCTATCCAAGTGCAGTGCTGCCAACATCCAGCTCTGCAATCACATTATGGAAGGAAAAAAAACCCCAGAACTAAGGGAGTTAGGGCAAAGCCCAAAGACATGAAAAATGCTAGGTGTGCAGAGTGGCACTTCCCTCAGGGATCTGCCCTGAGCTGTCTCAGCAGCTTTGCTGCCTGGGGGAGAGGAGCTGCTGTTGGAAGAGCCATCACCTTCTTTTTCCATTTCCAGTGCAGGTCAGCTCATCTCTCAGACTGCCGCTGGGCAAGTGTTAGCTCCTCCAGGATCTCCCCTGCTCACACTTCACCCTGGCGGGCATCCATCCTAGGCTCTGTGGTCCGATGCTCATTTTAGGGGTAACTGCCCAGAGACCAGAGGGCTCTGCTGAGACTCAGAAGCTGTTCCTCGCAGGAAATTGAGGGGGTGGGGTCCATTCCATGTAGATGGCAGCAGGCAAGCAGGGCAAAGGAATAAATTCTGGTTTCACCGGGGGCTCGGTGGTCAGGTGTTTCATTTCGGGGACTTTGGAGAGGTTGACTATGCCAAAGCCTTTGACTGTGTGGATAACAATAAACTGGAAAATTCTGCAAGAGATAGGAATACTAGACCACCTGACCTGCCTCTTGAGAAACCTATATGCAGGTCAGGAAGCAACAGTTAGAACTGGACATGGAACAACAGACTGGTTCTAAATAGGAAAAGGAGTATGTCAAGGCTGTATCTTGTCACCCTGCTTATTTAACTTATATGCAGAGTACATCATGAGAAATGCTGGGCTGGAAGAAGCACAAGCTGGAATCAAGATTGCCGGGAGAAGTATCAGTAGCCTCAAATATACAGATGACACCACCCTTATGGCAGAAAGTGAAGAGGAACTAAAAAGCCTCTTGATGAAAGTGAAAGAAGAGAGTGAAAAAGTTGGCTTAAAGCTCAACATTCAGAAAGCAAAGATCATGGCATCTGGTCCCATCAGTTCATGGGAAATAGATGGGGAAACAGTGGAAACAGTGTCAGACTTTATGTTTTTGGTCTCCAAAATCACTGCAGATGGTGATTGCAGCCATGAAATTAAAAGACACTTACTCCTTGGAAGGAAAGTTATGACCAACCTCAGTTCAGTTCAGTCACTCAGTCGTGTCTGACTCTTTGCGACCCCATGAATTGCAGCACGCCAGGCCTCTCTGTCCATCACCAACTCCCGGAGTTCACTCAGACTCACGTCCATTGAGTCGGTGATGCCATCCAGCCATCTCATCCTCTGTCGTCCCCTTCTCCTCCTGCCCTCAATTCCCTCCCAGCATCAGAGTCTTTTCCAATGAGTCAACTCTTCGCATGAGGTGGCCAAAGTACTGGAGTTTCAGCTTCAGCATCATTCCTTCCAAGAACACCCAGGACTGATCTCCTTTAGAAGGGACTGGTTGGATCTCTTTGCAGTCCAAGGGACTCTCAAGAGTCTTCTCCAACACCACAGTTCAAAAGCAGCAATTCTTTAGCGCTCAGCTTTCTTCACACTCCAACTCTCACATCCATACATGACCACTGGAATAGCAAGAAGAGATAAGAAAGCCTTCTTCAGGGATCAATGCAAAGAAATAGAGGAAAACAACAGAATGGGAAAGACTAGAGATCTCTGCAAGAAAATTAGAGATACCAAGGGAACATTTCATGCAAAGATGGGCTCGATAAAGGACAGAAATGGTATGGACCTAACAGAAGCAGAAGATATTAAGAAGAGGTGGAAAGAATACACAGAAGAACTGTACATAAAAGATCTTCATGACCAAGATAATCACGATGGTGTGATCACTCACCTAGAGCCAGACATCCTGGAATGTGAAGTCAAGTGGGCCTTAGAAAGCATCACTACAAACAAAGCTAGTGGAGGTGATGGAATTCCAGTGGAGCTATTTCAAATCCTGAAAGATGATGCTGTTAAAGTGCTGCACTCAATATGCCAGCAAATTTGGAAAACTCAGCAGTGGCCACAGGACTGGAAAAGGTCAGTTTTCATTCCAATCCCAAAGAAAGGCAATGACCAACCTAGACAGCATATTAAAAAGCAGAGACATTACTTTTCCAACAAAGGTCCGTCTAGTCAAGGCTATGGTTTTTCCAGTGGTCAGGTATGGATGTGAGAGTTGGACTGTGAATAAAACTGAGCACTGAAGAATTGATGCTTTTGAACTGTGGTGTTGGAGAAGACTCTTGAGAGTCCCTTGGACTGCAAGGAGATCCAACCAGTCCCTTCTAAAGGAGATCAGTCCTGGGTGTTCTTTGGAAGGACTGATGCTAAAGCTGAAACTCCAATACTTTGGCCACCTCATGCGAAGAGTTGACTCATTGGAAAAGACCCTGATGCTGGGAGGGATTGGGGGCAGGAGGAGAAGGGGACGACAGAGGATGAGATGGCTGGACGGCATCACTGACTCGATGGACGTGAGTCTGAGTGAACTCCGGGAGTTGGTGATGGACAGGGAGGCCTGGCGTGCTATGATTCATGGGGTCGCAAAGAATCGGATATGACTGAGCGACTGAACTAAACTGAACTGAAGTGACTTAGCATGCACGCAAACACCAAAATCACATTCTTAATCATCTAAGGTGCAAGGTAGCTACCAGAACAGCAATATGAAAGGGCTCTTCTATTTATAAGGAATAACTCATAACCCGAGTTTCTCTAAGCATATCTGCCAAAAGGTCCTCTTTTATTTGCCTGATTGCATTTCTAATAATTTCATTTGAATCATCAGTCATCATATGGAAGAAAATTTCAATAATTTTTTTTTAAATGCACTCAGCTATTTTTGCAGTCTCAGGCCTTCATCCCAGGAGAGGATAGCCTTTGTTCATGAAATTTCAGCAAGCATTTCTTGAGCACATACTGTGCAACTGCTGGGCTGGGGACTGGAAGACAAAACTTCACAAGACAGAAACAGGCCTACAAGGAATTGTTGTGTGGTGACAAAACAAATGTAGCAAGAGCTATGATACAACTTGTTCATCACCACAAGGTGATGTTTATAAAGTGAGATGGCAACTCAGAATAAGAAGAATCCCAGCAGGACTGTTTTAGAGAAGGTAAGATTTCAGTGGGGTTTTTAAGGATGAATAAGACTTTGCCACGGAGAAGGCGATGGCACCCCACTCCAGTGCTCTTGCCTAGAAAATCCCATGGACGGAGGAACCTGGTAGGCTGCAGTCCATGGGGTCGTGAAGAGTCGGACACGACTGAGTGACTTCACTTCCACTTTTCACTTTTCACTTTCATGCATTGGAGAAGGAAATGGCAACCCACTCCAGTGTTCTTGCCTGGAGAATCCCAGGGACGGGGGAACCTGGTGGGCTGCCGTCTGTGGGGTCGCACAGAGTCGGACACAACTGAAGCGACTTAGCAGCAGCAGCAGCAGCAAGACTTTGCCAGGCAGAGAAAGAGTCAGAGGAAAACCATGGAGAGTTTGAAGCATGTTGATTGAATCACTGTGGCTGCAGTGCAGTGCTTAGATTAGAGAGAAGAATACCAAAGCAAAGGCAGAAAAAGAACTCTTGGTAGCAGTGAGTGGGAGAGGGGCAGGAGCTGGGGACAGTAATTCTAAAGTCAAAATCCATCTTCTTCATCTTCCTTGAGATCCATTGTTGATGCATGTCTCCAGGAAGCCTGACTCAGGTGGCATCCTTGAGAAACCCAGCTGATTCCACCAGTTTGGACTAGCCTAGAATGAAAAGCCACATGGGCACGGAGCAGGCAAAGGAAAAGAAGAAGGAGGAGCCTGACCCATGCTAAACGCTGTGTTTACTTTTCACTTTGAAGCTTACATTTTCCCTTCTGCTCAGGTTCTCAGGTGACCAGAGAGCTGGCCCTGCCTGGCTCCAGCGCACCTGGAGGGGTTTTGCTGCTTTGGTAGCTTAACCTGGTTGATTCAGCCCTGTCACTGACTCAGCAAACTCTTCAGGCAGCGTGCAGGCCACCAGGCACACAACCACAGCCCTCACGAGCAAGTGTCACCTTCTCACCCCAAAGACAGTTGTTTACAGCTTGTGGCTCAGAAGGCAGAGCACACACAGTGGGGAACCAGGGGTCCTGGCTTTGAGGCCTGGATGTGTAACCTCTAAGCTGTGTGACCTTTAGTGCATCACCTGGCATCTCTAGTCTTTTGTTTCTTCATATTTAAAATTCCTTTTGTGGTTTTTCTCTGCCCCCCCCACTCCCCAACTCTGTTAAGAGCGTAGAATTAAATGATGGATGTACAAATACTTTCTCATCAGAGACAACTTTTCTTTGTTACGGTCACCAGACCAGTTAGGTGAGAAGGAACCCAAGCGTATTCTTCATAACCCTCTCTGTGGCAGGTTACAGGAAGCCAAGCCAAGCTGGCTGAAGCAACAAAGGAGTTTATTGACTCGTTCACCTGGGAAGCTCCTGGAGAGGCTCAGGCTCAGAGGAAGAGCTGTGAGATCTCAGTCTCAAGGAGCCTGAGACCTGGGCGCTCCGTGACTGCCCTTGAGGCCGCCTGCTTCTGTCTCTTTGCACAGCAGCCTCCTGCTTTCTGCCAAAGACCTTGGATGTTGACAGCACAGGCCAGGAGAGCAAGAGAGGTGGGAAGGAGGCTACAGAAGGAGACGGGGGAGTGCTGGGCACACATCCCCCTGCCGCCCACAGGCTTCTGCAGCAGGACAGCCCATCACTCAGAAAACCTTATTGGGGACCCTCTTCTGCGCCTGACACATGCTCACCCCCAGAACGAGGTCTGCTGCACTCCCTTAGGGTCCCCAACTCTTCAATGCACTCACTTAATTTCCCAGGGACAAGAGACAGGGACAAGGCCGCTCCCCCAGGCAAATACTCGTGGCATCACAGCAGTGAACAAAACAGATGCAAACAACGTCCCGCTCTTTTTTTCACAGAGATGAACAGAAAAGCAAACAGGAGGCTCAAACCTCAAACAACCCAACCCAAGTGGACATAAAATGTGGGCTATCCATACTGCAAAACAGAACTTGGCACCAGAAAGGAATAAAGAACCGGGTTCATAGTACCACATGGATAAACCTCAAAAACATGACACTCAGTGAAAAACAAATTTAAAAATAAATAAGCAAGCAAATAAAGTGAAAGTAAAATTGAAGTCAGTCATGTCCGACTCTTTGCGACCCCATGGACTGTAGTCTGCCAAACTCCTCCACCCACGGGATTTTCCAGGCAAGATACTGGAGTAGGTTGTCATTTCCTTCTCCGGGGAATCTTCCAGACCCTGGGATCGAACCCTGGTCTCCTGCACCACAGGCAGACTCTTTACCGTCTAAGCCGCCAGGGAAGCCCAAGCAAATAAACAAAGAAGCAAATCAATTGGCCTCCATTTTAGAAACAAACACGACACTCAGTGAAAGAAGCCAGTCCCAAAGACCACGTGTTGGTTGAGCTCCTGTATAGGAACGACCCAGAACAGACACAGAGACAGAAAGTAGTTCCGTGGTTTCCAGAGGCTGGAGGGTAAAGTGGTCGGGGGAAGCCGGGAGGTGTTACCTCAGGGCTCATGGGTACCAGGTTTCTTTTGAGGGTGCTGGAAATGTTCTAAAATTAGACGCTTCTGATGTTTGCACAACTCTGGAAATGTACTAAAACCCATTGCATCGTGTAACTTAAACAGGGCATCTCACGTAAAGTGTATCTCAATAAAGCTGTTTTAGGAAAAGCAAACAGAAATGCTATTTAGACAAGGTAATGAAGCGGGGCGTGACGTCACAGTTACTCTAGATGGAGAGTCACAAAGGTCTCTCTGAAGAGGTGACATGAAAGCTGTGGTCTGAGCGACAGGAAGAAGTGAGCCCCACGGAGAGCTGAAGGAATCTGAGTCCAGACAGAGGACAGCCAGTCAAAGGCCTTCAGGCAGAAACAAGCTTAAGGTGGTCAGTGTGGGTGGGCGAAGCAGGTAGGGATCAGATCACTCAACTCTTGTGCACGCTGGGAAGAGGGGTAGATTTGACTCCAATGCAGAGGAAAATCACTGGAGGGTTTGGGTAGGGGAGCAGCATAATCTCAGTTATGTTTTTGAAAAAAATACTCTGGCTGCTGTGGGCAAAACGGATTGTAGGGGGCTGGGACTCATTTTTCTTTGATGGAATAAAGCATTAAAAAATGGACAAAAATAAGTAGAATTAATCTCTGCCTTAAAGGAGGTACAATGTAATGGAAGAAATGACATATACATAGACACCCATCCATCTCGGAAGGAGCAGAACATGGAAAGTGCCCAGAGAGAGAGGTAGAAAGGGTTGTGGGGACACAGAGGCAGACACAGTGTGATCTGCTTGGGGAAGAAGCGTGTCAGTAAGGAAAACATGTAATCAGAAAGTGTCAGATGAGTAGGAAAGAAAGGAGAGTGGTCTTCCAGCAGCCATCTTCAAGGCATGGTGGTGAGAACAGAGAGGGACTATGAAAAGAAAGTGCACCATCCAGCAAATCTACAAAGTAGAAGACGTCATGGGAGATGCTACTACTGAGTCAACGTTTATTAAGAGCTTACTGTGGTCTAGGCACTATTTTAACATAAAGTGTATACTAAAATACTTAGTTCTCAAAACTGTTGTATGAGGTAGTGAAAATTTGCATTTTGCTCTGTATCAGTCAAGGCTCCCAAAAGAATGGTACACAAAATTTAGGACAGTTCAAGAAATGTTTATTTGAAAATGACTGTTTGGAACTTCCCTGGTGCCCAGTGGGTGAAGAATCCGCCTTCCAATGCAGGGCATGCAGGTTTGAGCCCTGCTCAGGGAACTAAGATCCCACATGCTGGGGGCAACTAAGTTTCCAGGCGCCATGACTACTGAGCCCGCGTGCCACAACTAAGACCCAATGCAGCCAAAAAATAAAATAAATATTAACTAATACTAATGATAAATAATTAAAAAAGAAAATGTCTATTTACGATGTCATGGGTAGAAATTAGACTAACTATGGAGCAGAAGGCAGGAACCATGGGTAGCCAAAATAGAACACTTGATAAAATAAGGCTTAATACAGGGAAAGAGAGAGGTTGGCAGAATCTGGAGGATAGAAAGTCGTATAGAGACCACTTCAGGACGAGTGATGACCGTTGGCCAAGGGATAAGCCACCCTGAAGGGTTCTTGAAGGGAGAGGGCATAAACAGCCTGTCTGCACCTCCTCCCCACTTTGCACCTCCTCCCAGAGCCTCCAACTGGGAGAACAAAACCGAAACCAAACACAGAGGGGCTCTGGTGACATGGTCCATGCAGGCTGACCTCCAAGGCTAGAAAGCCTATGTGAAGAATGGAAAGATAAGGAGTTAGGTACCTGCCCACCGAAGGTCTGGGATTTCAGGTAAGAAGTATGGTATAAAGTCAGTGTGAACAGAACAAGCACTGAAGATCTTTCATAGATTGGAAAAGGAAGTGACCAGAAGCAGAAAACCAATAAAGAGTCTCCTAACTCTGAATAAGACGTAATAACCTAGACGTGATAGGAGGAATGGAAAGAAGAGACAAATTCTACAGCTTTATTTTTCCCCCCAAGAACAATATTAAAGATCAGCTCCATTGGATATGTCAGGTAATGGGATAGGATGGGGGAGGTGGGATAAAAAAAGGGAAGTGACAAAGACGATATGAGAGTTTTTCACCCCGGATACCGAGAGAAAAGAGTTCTTACTATTTTTATTTCTGCATGTGAATATTCACAGCAGTTTTATTTATAACTATGCAAAGGTATCCCACTCCAGTATTCTTGCCTGGAAAATCCCATGGGTGGAGGAGCCTGGTAGGCTGCAGTCCATGGGGTTGCTAAGAGTTGGACATGACTGAGTGACTTCACTTTCACTTTTCACTTTCACGCACTGGAGAAGGAAATGGCAACCCACTCCAGTGTTCTTGCCTGGAGAATCCCAGGGATGGGGGAGGCTGGTGGGCTGCTGTCTATGGGGTCGCACAGAGTCGGACACAACTGAAGTGACTTAGCAGTAGCAGCAGCATACAAAGCTATCAAACACCCAATTGTTTCTCACATGGGGAGTAGATAACAAACTTTGGTGGGTCCACACACTGAATTCTACACAGCAATAAAAAGAAATAAACTGGTAACACAACTATATAGATGAATTCTAAACTCAGTATTCTAAATGAAAGCAGCCAGACTCGAAATGCTATATACATTTGATTTTCCATTTTAGGAAACTCTGGAAAAGGGAAATGTTTAAGTTGAGAAACTATATCAGTGGTTGCCAGGAGCTTGGACTGGAGGAAACATTGACAAAAAAGTGGCACAAAGGAAATCCTTGTTATACTAAAACTGTTCAGATCATTGGAAACATGATCTTACCTTCTGCCCCATACTTTTCTTATTAGGAGAGTAAAAAGAAGAACAGTGTCAACCTTCCGCAGCTAGCATAGGATTAAGTGACACAAAATAATTGCAAAATAGCATGTATCAAATATATGATCAAGAAGTACACTGTAAGGAAGCAAGTTCTCACTATTAGGTTGAAGGGGAGTACAATGGAGGTCCAGGTATGCAAGTGTTACAGTTAAGGCTCTTTCATTTGAAGCCCACTTATGTGGACTTAAGCGGAAAAGGGAGAATTTATAATAAAAATACAGGATTATATCTCAAAACTTAAGGGCAGGAAGTATAGCTGAACATCCCCTTAAGGCAGGAGTCCCCCACTTCTGGTCCACAGACTGGTACCTTCTGCCAGATCAGTGGTGGCATTAGATTAGAAATAAATACACAATAAATGCAACGTGCTGGAATCATCCAGAAACCATCTCCCTCATCCCCAGTCCTTGGAAAATTATCTTCTATTAAATTGGTCCTTGGTGCCAAAAAGGTTGGGGACCCCTGTCATAAGGGACTGGAATCAAGAATGGGCAATACATCAAAGGCCATGGTCATCCCAAGTCTGCACGACTCACATCCTCACATCACTTTGCTTTATTTGTGCCTCTTTTCACAAATCAGATTTCTCTGCCTCTCCACATGCATGATTGAAGATGGCAGCTTCACTTCTGAGTCTACATCACTCCCTAGTTCAGCCAGAGCAGTTGGTGTCTGCCATCATTCCATATGCTTGGGAGACTAGATCCAACCAGCTATGGCCAAGGGCACGGGATCAGGTAGTGCAAGCCCACCCTGCAGTGCAGGAAGGTCTCAGAGGAGGTCTGCATGCCAGAGGGGAAATGCCTGAGCGGTGAGGGAAGATGAGCTCACTGCTGGACATTTCCAGTGGGAAGTGCACGTGGAATGACTTTGTCGGAATATCTAACGCACTATAATGATCCCAGGCCAAAATAAGAGAGCGAGTTGGCAGGAGGGCAGTCAGAGCTGGTGAAATAGACATGACCGCTGAGGGCAGATGTTGACATAGAGAGAAAAGGACCAAGGAAAAAACCCTGGGGAGTGCTTTAATTTCCAAAACAAGATAAGGGGTATCAGTGATGGTTACTAGGAAAGAATGCAGAAGAGGGTCTGTGGGAGGGTAGAAAAAAAGACAGGGAATGGAGATTTGTGATGTCAGAAAGGGAAGAAGAGCTGGCTGACCCACAAGGCCACCTCCTCAAGACACTGTGAGCTTCTGGAAGGCAGAGACTAAACCTGTTGCACTATGAGGGGGCACAGTGCCCAGTGAGGAGCTAAATACATACCTGATGATTTGAACAGAGAAAAGGAATAACTATAAGATAAAGCAAGATTGAGGTCTTTAGTGACCTGTAAGAAAGCAATTATATTAGAATGTAAAGGCAAAGTCAAGATAAAAGGAAGGGGTGGGGCACCCTAATCTTTAGAAATGTGATGAAAAAAAAAGAGTGAAGTGACTTGAAAAGGAAGCAGAGTTAAAGGAATGATTGATTACTATCGTTATTATTTCGTATTTTCTGGATGGAAGACATGTCTACATATTTAGAAAAAATAGTCAAGATATGTGCACTTGAATATATGTCTTGAATATATGTGAACATATATTCAAGACATGAGCAACTAGTGGAACAGTTTTAAAGAAGGTGGGAAGAGGTGAGAGAAACTGTAGAAATCAGACAGGACTCTTCTCAGAGACTAAAGAGAAGAAAGGGAGCCTAAAGATACATGAGAAAAATTTGAGATAAAGAAGCGCAGCTCCGGGAAAGTTTCCCCATGCACCTTCCATTTCTTGTTGAAGGAGGAATCCTCTCGTTGACTTGCCTGGGGCAGGGTTGGAGGCTGAGGATCGTGGAGAAGACTGGAACTGCAACTAAGCAACACACTGCAAGTAGCCTTCAAGAAACAGGTCAAGGCATTCCCCAACAGTAGGAAGCCAGCTAAAGCTAGCGTGACCCCATTTGTTAGGGGCTCAGTTCACAGAACTGCAGGACAGGCTTCAGTGAAATTCAGAGGTTTGGGAACTGAAGAAAAGTCCAGTGGTGATCCCTGGGAGTAGAGAGCATCAGATTCCAAAGTAGCAGTAAAGTGCCTGTTGAGAAGAGCTTAGCCAGGAGTCAGGCTTCCCTGGTGGCTCTGAAGGTGAAGAAGCCACCGATGCAAGAGACCTGGGTTCAACTCCTGGGTGGAGAAGATCCCCTGGAGAAGGGAATGGTTATCCACTCCACTGTTCTGGCCTGGAGAATTCCATAGACAGGACTGAGTGACTAACACTTCACTTCAGCCAGGAGTAAGAGCAGCAAATGAGGAAGATGACTGGAGAGCCTGGGACGTTGGGAGAAGCACTGCTGCTAAGTCGCTTCAGTCATGTCCGACTCTGTGCGACCCCATAGACGGCAGCCCACCAGCTCCCTGGGATTCTCCAGGCAAGAACACTGGAGTGGGTTGCCATTTCCTTCTCCAGTGCATGAAAGTGAAAAGTGAAAGTGAACGCGCTCAGTCATGTCCGACTCCTCGAGACCCCATGGACTGCAGCCTACCAGGCTCCTCCGCCCATGGGATTTTCCAGGCAAGAGTACTCACAGAGGGAAAAAATGGGAAGCTGTTTCAGAGGAGGAAATGTGAAGGTCAAGATACCAACATGCCAAGGAATGGCTCCAGCTCTGAAAAAACAGCTGAAAGCACAAAGGAATTAAGAAACATCTCGTGAGCTCCTACTTAGCATTGTGAAGAGGCCCACACTTTCCAAAGGGCGGTCACCACAGAGGTTTTTAATCTCCAGGGCTGTTGGTTCCCACAAAACCCAAGGGTAGGAAAGTAGACATTAAAGTTCACCCTAGCATGTGATGAAAAGTGAAAAGGAAATCATTACAAATCATACATACGGCATGATTACAACTATGGGGACGTACTTTATAGAAGGAAACAAGAAAGAAATGGGAGAATGGGGAAAATTACCAAAAGCTCATGCTTTTGATTCTGGGAGGATGCAACTATGGATGATTTAAGGGTTTTCTTTCTTTTTGCCCCAACTCTTTGATTTCTGTGGGAGAAGTATTGTTGTTCCAAGGAAAGCTGGAAAGGTTTTAGAGTCAGGAGTACAATTATAGTCACTCACAGCTGTAGACCACCCACCAAGCCGGAGGCACTGTGTTTGGCGCTTTACATATATTACTTCTAATCCTTACGACAATCCTTGCAGTTACTGTCATCCGCAGTTCAGATGTGAAAAGCAACACTTGAAAATGATAAGGAACTTTGCCAAGTCCGAAATCCATCTGTATTCTGTCAACGTTAACTCACAGCCACTTCGATTCTACTCTGACTCTTTCTTATTAGATGTCTGACATTTGGCAAAATATTAAACCTCTCTGAGGCTCAGTTGCTTTACCTGTAATCCTTAAACACACATATCCAGGAGAATGAATTTACCACCAGCTCAAAACCTGCGTCAGAGCCACCAAATCAGCTCATGGGAGTGGGCTGCAAGGCAGTGGGCTTCCCAGGGCAGACGACAATGAGAAGGTCCTTGTTCTATGGACCTAGTTATGCTGCTTGGCTAAAAAACCAAGAGAGCCCAATGTTTGGAAACAATCTCTTCACTAGAAATACAAAGGTTGTTAGTTTAGGTTTTTCTAGGATTATGTTGTACACCCAAACATAAAAGGGCAACAGTGGAGCAAGAATTGAGCTATTTTCCCAGCTCGGACAGGCCCTTACGAATGCAGAGAGAGGCACTGGCAGCCCGGCAGCCCGTGGGAACTTCAGGGCCAAGGGAGAGCTCACGCAGATGAGCCTCACCTACTCCGGTGTTCAGCCCAGTTCTGCATCCAGAGTGAGTGAATCAGGCCTGACTGGGGAGGTGTGTGCAACAGCAGTGTTGGGGAGGAGATGTCCTCTCACCAGTCTGCAATGCCTCACCCAAAATATTACAAATGCCTACTTCAAAGAGTGCATGCTCGGTCGCTAAGTCGTGTCCAACTCTTTTGCAACTCCATGGACAGTAGCCTGCCAGGCTCCTCTGTCTGTGGGATTTTCCAAACAAGAATACTGGATGATATGGATGAAAAATAATATCTTTAAAGTATTTGGTACAAAAGCCCTGCTGAAAATATGACCTCATTAAAAGGCAATGGATTTTTTTTTCTGCTTTTCAAAATTTTAATATGGAGCCTATATTAGCTTTTATGGGTAAGAAAATGAATATTTAAATGTGCCTGCATTTCACCTGCAGTTATTGGCTCAGATTGGAACTGAAATTAGTTATTATACTGAATGAAAGATACTCACCTTATATTGATACATTATACATTTTGTTTAGCTACACATGAAGCACATATTAATTGTCATGGGCTTTTTTTTTCCAAAGTAATTTTTTTCTTGAAACCTCATTATCAAGATCATCTTTCTGAGGGTAAGATGCCTTTTGGGCATTTCTTTCCATGAACCATTCTAGAACAATCTGTTTAAAATAAAATGCAGGCAACAGAAAAACCCAAACACCAATCACAATAATAGGTAAAAGTGATGAGAAGACAATAGCCGAGAGGTGGAAGCAATTCAAATGTCATCAGTGGATGAATTATATATAGATATATATATACACCACATATAAACAAAATGGGGTACATGTGTATAATGAAATAGTATTCACTCTAAAAAAGGAATGAAATTCTGTCACATGCTACAATGTGGATGAACTTGGAGGACGTAATGCTAAGCAAAGTAAGCCAGTCACGAAAAGACAAACACCATATGATATGATTTACATGAGGTATCTAAAGCAGTCAGATTCACAGAAACAGAGAATAGAGTGGTGGTTACCAGGGGCTGGTGGCAGGGGAAGGGAAGAAGGAGTTGTTTAATGAGTATAGAGTTCCAGTTTTGCAGGAGGTACTAACTAGGGTTCTCCAAAGAAAGAGAGATTTATTAGGAAGAATTAGCTTGCACAATTACGGAATCTGGAAAGTTCCATGATCTGCCATCACCAAGCTGGAGATCTAGGGATACCCATACTGTAATTCCAGTCCAAGGAGAGTAGAAGACCAACATCCCAACTCAGCAAGCCAGCAGGAAGGAGACAAACCCTCTTTTCTCTGCTTTCTGTTTTATCCAGGCCCTCAACAGATGATGACACCCACCCACATTGGGGAGGGCAATCTATTTTACTGAATCCACCAAGTCAAAGGAATCTCATATAGAAATATCCTCACAGACATGCCCAGAAGTGGTGTTTAATCTTGGTATCTCATGGCCCAGGGACATTAACACATAAAACTAACCATCACCCAAGATAAAAAGTTCAGGAGATCTGTTTCACAACAATGTGAATATCCTTAACACTACTGAAATTTACACTTAAAAATCATTAAGATGGTTTAAAAAAAAGTTAATGGGTAAAATTACAAACAAAATCATGTCAAAAAATCTTTATAAAAAAGGAATTTCCTGGAGTATGTATAAAATAAATTTGAATGATTCAAAAAAAAGTGACACCAAAGGAATGAAACCACCAAAGGGCAGAAGATGTGACTTAAGGCAAAGGAGCAGGGTTGGGTGAGAGTTGTCCAAGCAGACAAGTTCTGCCCACATCACCCGGGAGACAGAGATGGAGAATGCGTGGGCACAGGCTGCCTGCCAGTCCTGCGTGAGAACTCAGGCCTTTTCCAGATCAGTCAGCAGAGCAAACCGCTTCTCCTCTGCCTTCCCTGACTCCCTGAGTTCTAGCTGCTGGCTGGTGTCTGCAGGAGGGCCCACCTGCCTCTCCTCAAGCAAACGCATCCATTAGCCCCACTAGAAAGTCGGCCTACAAAAGTGCCCATTTGCCTCCACCAGCGGAGTCTTGGTCCTGCCTTGGGCATCACTAATACACCACCTGCTTCCTCAGACATCTGAGCCCAGAACAACTCTTCCTGCACTCTGACAATCCAAATTGTGAGCCTTGACCAAGAAAATGACTAACTCTGCACGTGGAAATTTTTCATAAGAAGATTAAAGTAAAAAAATTCATTAGCCAGGTTGCTTCTGACTGCAAATAACAAAAAAAGTCTGACTCAAACTAGTTAAAAGATAAGGAAATATATTATTACACAATATGAAGTCAAAGTTAAGTCAATAAATAGGATGGGTTCCAGGTGTAGTTAATCAGAAACTCGGTGTCATTAAAGACCTACGCTGCTCCAGCTTCTACTCTGCCATCTGGGTGTTAGTTTGCTACTCAGGCTAGTGGCAAGATGTCTCTACAGTTCCAGTTGTCATATTCAGAGAGAATATGACAGCAGGTGTCTCTTCTTGTTTTCTCTTTCTTAGGGTAGGAAACCTTTCCCCATAAGCCCTTAGCATACTTCATCTCTTATTCTATTGGCCAGAAAATGGGACCACGTGTCCAACACTAACTTATTCACTACAGGAAGAATGTTTCTACTGCACTCGGCTGAGTTTAATTATTTCGGGAGATCATAGTGTCCACTCTACAGGGTAAATAAGGCCATCAAATAAACACAGCTCTTGTATCAAATGGTCGCCCCGAAACCTTTCAGAGCATAACTATGATGCTCCATCTCAACTCAGTTCCCATGCTGTAGATTCTCAGCAGTGAAGTCACTCATCTGGGAGAGATAAGGGGGAAAGAACGTTGTGGTCAAACATAATTGGGAAAATTATATTCCATATCTCAGAGATTCATGGTTATCATTTATTAAAAATTCTGCAGAGTCCTATAGATTGCTTATTCTATTCTTTCCAAAATTTATCTTTTATGTCCCCCCGTCCCCCGCCAAGGTGATTTAAAGTTTTCATTCTGTGGAATTAATGCTCCTCATACTTAAAGACGTTTGAGTTAAGACATGATCTTTCTTAGAAACAGGCAACGTCTGATTTTTTGTTTGCTTGTTTCGGCCACTCTGGGTCTCTGCCGCTTGCTCTAGTTGCGGCGAGCAGGGGCTCCTCTTGGTTGTGATGTGTGGGCTTCTCTTTGCAGGGGCTTTTCCTGTCGCTGAGCACAGATTCTAGGCACTCGGACTCAGTAGTTGTGGTGCGTGGGCTTAGTTGTTCTGTAGCGTGTGGAATCTTCTTGGACCAGGGATCAAACCTGTGTGTCCTCCATTCACTGTGCCCCCAGGGAAGTCCCAATGTTTGATTCTTTATTCCTGAAGTCTCAGCTTGAACAGCAACTCTTCCTGGAAGCCCAGCACCCACCCCGAGGAGGCCTAAAGCATGAAGCCCAGTGTCCTGTGATCACCTGTTCTTGAGTTGTCTCCGCCACCATCTGTGAGCTCTCTGAGATCAGGAACGGTGTCTGGTTCATGGCTGTGTATTCAACACCCAGCATGGCGACCAGCCTAGCAAAGGTACTGGGTATTTCTCAGAAGAATCCATTAGCCTACCAATGGTTTTACCCAAAGGTAAGGACAGAAACTGGAATGAGGCCAAGATAAACAAACGCTGATCTCAGCCTTTCTAATCCACTCCGCGTCTGTGTAATCACTGAGCACCTCTCCAAGACTGCTGAGGAGCTAACTTTTTCCAGAAACTCCAGTCAGCACAAAGGAAGCCTTTGTTCACAGACGCACCTCTGCACCCAGAGTCCTGCACAGGGAGTCTTGGCCCTTCCGGGCCCGTCACCCCTGTCGGAGGACCCAGGAGGGGACTGTGCTCTGCATCCTGATTGGGCCTTTGGGGCTGCCTCATGACCCTCACACCACCTCCATAAATGGAGGATAATAGTCTGCTGGGCAGAGGTCACCAAGTCTGTAAAAGTGCCTAGAGCATGTTGGAAGAAAGGCCTTTCTTGTGTGCAAAGTAAGATTATAACTAGCAAAACACAACAGCAAGACTTCAGCTGGCATGGTCCAAAGGCATCCAATGTGGGGGCCTCAGTGTGGGGCTGAGTAAAGGGAAATAGAAAGATGAGTCACTTCTCTAATCTAGCAGTACAGATAATGCTGACCCCTAGAAGCTAGATGGTGAGCTGTTGAGGCAAGCACTCTGGGTTGCCCATCCAAGATTATCACCCACTTCTCTTCCTCCTTCCAACAGAAATGAGTTTGGGTCCAGGCATCCACATTCTCTTTCAAGCACGCATGTATTTCAGGGGATGCTGATGCCAATCCCAGCTCCAGGTGGTGACTCTGGTTTGTCTATGAGCCAACTGCGGTGAAACTACTCCACCTGGCAAAGCTTTATTTAGCAATGGACATGTGACTCAATTAAGTGTCATGGTGGAATCTGCTAGGAAGCTTCTGGGAAAGTTTTCTTGTTTCCAAAACAGAGGAAGAAAAAAATAAAAAGGAAATTTGTTCTTCCTCTGATCATTGCCGGTGCAAGAGTGATGGCTGGGACTGCAGCAGCCATGTTGTCACTACTCTGAGGATAAAGCCAACATCAAGGTGGCAGAATGGAGAGAAGGGAACATCCTGGGTCTTTGATGATGCTATCCAGCCTGGGGTCATACTATAACTGCAGGTCAGGGCAGCCTGCTTACTGTGTAAGCAAACATTTTGTCATTGTTTCGCTTTGGTTTTATATGTACAGTGGCCAAAAGCTTCCTGACTAAGTTAAATGTACAGGGCCGCAAGGCCAGGCCTTGTGCATTCTATGTCCAATTGGTTTTGACTTTTCTTCCCAGCACTGAATAGTGGACACCACCAACCAGTGTGAACTGAGGCACTGACTCTAGAAGTTGGTTGAGAAATGCTATGTCACAGGCAAAACCCTCAGAAGATATACACAGTGCAAAGTACAAAGTACACTCTCCTCTGCCCAAGAGAAGAGTGAGATAAAATTGCTCATCTATCTTTTTTTTTTTTTTTTTTTGCTCATCTACCCTTGTTCCTCTTGAGAAAAGACAAAGTTTCTACCCAAGTGCGTAAAACCAAGTCTATCCTTTTCAGCTGAGTTAGGGGAGGGAGGTGGTTAGAAAACTGTAAGCCAGGGAGTGGGACCAGAGCAGAGTCAGGTCTGTTGTCAAGAGTGGGCAAGACTGATGCATATAGACTTAAGTTTAGTTGATGTTATTTTGGCTTATTCCCAGGGCAGCTAATAAGTAGTGCAAAATATATAAACTAAGGAAGGTTGACGGTGGATGGACATGGCTCTCCACTGCCCCTCTTATTTCTTACAGACTCTTGACTGAAACTAGAGGTCTTCATAGCTAACCAGGAATGAGATACCTGTCTGATTGGAGCTGTGCAGAACTGTGAGTGCAATGTCAGTCTGTCCCCAGTCATGGAAGCTCCCAGTAACTACATGCACTTTTGATCATTCAATAATTCTGTCCCTCAGGAAGCTGCACCCTCTGTCCTCATATCCAAGATCTGGGATACAGAATTCTCACATGCTGGCACTGGGCAGTCTTTCCTCTTTTGCGCCTGCCTTGCAAGGGAATCGCATCAGGTGGCCAAAGTATTGAAGTTTCAGCTTTAGCATCAGTCCTTCCAGTGAATATTCAGGGTTGATTTCCTGTAGAATTGACTTGTTTGATCTCCTTGCTCCCCAAGGGACTCTCAAGAGTCTTCTCTAGCACTATAGTTTGAAAGTATCAGTTCTTCATCGCTCAACTTTCTTTATGGTCCAACTCTCACATCTGTACATGACTACTGGAAAATCACAGCTTTGACTATATGGACTTCTGTCCAGCAAACTGAGGCCTCTGCTTTTGAATATGCTGTCTAGGTTTGTCATAGCTTTTCTTCCAAGAAGCAAGCATCTTTGAATTTCGTGGCTGCAGTCACCTTTCACGGTGATTTTGAAGCTCAAGGAAATGAAATCTGTCACTGTTTTCACTTTTTCCCCATTTATTTATCATGAAGTGATGGGACTGGATGCACAAAATATAGTAGTCACTAAATAAATAGAGATGAATGAAATCATCTCTAAAGTGGGGATAAACTAGTATCTATCTAATGCTGCTGCTGCTACTGCTACTAAGTCACTTCAGTCGTGTCCGACTCTGTGCGACCCCATAGATGGCAGCCCACCAGGCTCCGCCATCCCTGGGATTCTCCAGCCAAGAACACTGGAGTGGGTTGCCATTTCCTCCTCTGGAGTATTCAAATACCAAATGAGATAGTGTGCAAAACTTCAGTGCAGTGCCTGGCACATAGTAAATGCTAAATAAATGGCAGTTATTATTACTATTGGGCTTCCTTGGTAACTCAAACAGTAAAGAATCTGCCTGCAATGCAGAAGGGTTAGGAAAATCCCCTGGAGAAGAAAATGGCAACCCACTCGAGTATTCTTGCCTGGAAAACTCCATGGACAAAGGAGTCTGGTGGGCTACAGTCCAAGGGGTTGCAAAGTTTTGTTGTTGTTATTATTATTACTATTAATAGTAGCAGTAGTAGGATTCTAGCCTTTGTATTTGCCCTACTGAACAGATAGAGATGACTTGTTCCACCTGAACCAATAATTGATAATTCAAGATCCATTAAAAAAAATTTTTATTGAGTGACTACTATGTGTCTATGGGATTCCCAGTTGGCTCAGTAATAAAGAAACCACCTGCAAATTCAGGAGATGCAGTAGACGTGGGTTCAATCCCTGGGTGGAGAAGATCCCCTAGATGAAGGAATGGCAACCCACTCCAGTCTTCTTGCCTGGGAAATACCATGGACAGAGGAGCCTGGAGGGCTACAGTCCATGTGGTCTCAAAGAGTCAAACACTACTGAGCAATTGAGCACGCGTGCGCGCGCGCGCGCACACACACACACACACACACACACACACACACTACACTATGTGTCCGCATGGAGGCCCAGACAAGACTAGGGCTTCGGAATTCATTTTCAAAGGTCAGACCTGCTCCTCCTCCTCCAAATCTCCTTATCTAAGTCAATGCTATGCTCTTTCCTCCAAAGTTCCCGTTCGCCCATCTGATTCCTCTCTGACTCACCTACCACATTCTGGTTGTCACCGTTTCCAATCTCCCTGAGTAACGTCTCTCACACCTGCCTCTCCTCTCCAGCCTCCCTAAGTGTAGACCCGTTTTCCCTCCCACCTGGGCTGGTGCAGCCTCCAGTCTTCTGCCCTCACTCTCGCCCTGGTCCATGCCCATCTCTGTACTCTGGTCAGATTCCCCTTTCCAAACCTCACTGCTCTCCTGATGCAAAAGTCCCAATTATTAGCAAAGCTATTAGCAAGGATTTCAGCTCGGCTCTAAATGATTCATCCAGACTCTTCCATCACTGCATCCCTCTCCTCATCTAACCCTGTGGCCACTATTCCCAACTGACCCAGGCAAAGTCTCACTTATTGTCAGACACGTGCTTTTCCCTCACCTCCAGCTGTGTAGGTGCTTCTCAACTGGGGACAATTTTGCCCCCAAAGAGACATCTGGCAATGTCTGGGGACAGTTTTGCTTGTCACAACTTGGAGAGAGCTCACTACTGGCACTGAATGTTACTGAAATGCACAGGACAGCCCCCCACAACCAAAAATTAACCAGTTTCCAAAGTGTCGAGGTTGAGAAATAGCAAAAGCTACTCCATGCTTCAAGACCTACCTCAGTGCCATATAGCTTCTCTGTGAGAGTCTAAAACAGGGGCCTAGGGAACGCAAAGGCAACCCACTCCAGTACTCTTGCCTGGAAAATCCCATGGACGGAGGAGCCTGGTAGGCTGCAGTCCATGGGGTCGAGAAGAGTCGGGCACGACTGAGTGACTTCACTTTCACTTTTCACTTTCATGCATTGGAGAAGGCAATGGCAACCCACTCCAGGACTCTTGCCTGGAGAATCCCAGGGACAGAGGAGCCTAGTGGGCTGCCGTCTATGGGGTTGCACAGAGTCGGACATGACTGAAGCGACTTAGCAGCAGTAGCAGCAGCAGGGATCTCTAACTTCACTCCAGCTTTGGTGACCCCAGCAGTCCTCTTTTTCCAGAACCATGGATATATTCACTGTCTTTCAGAATTTCTCTTCCAGCCTAGAGGAAATGCCCCAAATTGACTCACATCCAGTCACAGCCAGATAAGACAGTCTCTGCCATCAGTCAAAATTCAGCATAATTCCAGTTTTATTCCCCCAAACCCATTGTTGTTTTTGTTGTTCAATCACTAAGTCATGTCTGACTTTTTGCAACCCTGTGGACTGCAGCACACCAAACTCTTTATTTTCATTTATTTGATTCTACTTCATGCTAGTGGTTAGAGGATAAGACGATTGGATGCCATTACTAACACAATGGACATGCATTTGAGCAAAACTCCGGGAGACTGTGAAGGATTGGGAAGCCTGGCATGCTGCAGTCCATGGAGTTGGACACAACTGAACGACTGAGCAAGTGGTTAACTTTGTTTCCAAACAAGGAAAGGACTGTTTGTCCCTAACCCCATGTACTAAGCACAACATCTGACCAAAGTAGGGGTAGGATAGGTGTTTTGCTGTTATTGTTTAGTCACTAACTCATGTCTGACTTTTTGGAACCCCATGGACTAAAGTCTGTCGGGCTCCTCTGTCCGTGGAATTTCCCAGGCAAGAATACCTGGAGTGAGTTGCCATTTCCTTCTCCAATAATGAGCCTTTACTGAATAAATATTGACTCTATAGTCTGATCCTAGCTTTTGCAAAATAGGTTCTGGCAGAGAAACCTTTGTTTGTATTGTTTCTTTGTCCAAATCAACCTGTCAGTTTTACCCTCCAGGATACAGCATGGTGAGGAATGAACCATTTCTTGGGCATGCTTTTTATTTTAAAGAAGAGAATGTAGGACAATCCAGTCAATCCTACTCCTCTTTCGGGTAAGTCTTACTTCAGAGTTAACGTGCCCACTCCCCTGGCTCCTGACCTTTGCAGGACCAGATGGACAGGATACCTTCATGAAAGTGAAAGTGTTAGTCGCTCAGTCATGTCCAGCTCTTTGTAAGCCCGTGGACTGTAGCCCACCAGGCTTCTCTGTCTGTGGGAGTCTCTAACTGAAAATTCTGGAGTGGGTAGCCATTCCCTTCTCCAGGGGATTTTCCTGATACAGGGATCAAACCCAGGTCTCCCGCATTGCAGGCAGATTCTTTACCGTCTGAGCCACCAGGGAAGCCTACCTTTGTGAGAAATCCCCCAAATTTCAAAGCATAGAGTGTTCTGAAAGAGCCATTTACCTTTTTTGTTGTTTTAATTTTTTATTTTGTATACAATTTTTAAAGGTTATTTTCTATTTACAGTTATTACAAAATATTGGCTGTATTCCCTGTGCTGTCCTTCAACTTATTTACACTCAGTATTTTGTACCTCCACTTCCATCTGTGAGACTGTTTCTTTTCTGTTATATTTACTAGTTTGTTGTATTTTTTAGATTCCACATATAAGTGATATCATACAGTATTTGTCTTTCTTTGTCTGACCAAGTCCATCTATGTGGCAAATGGCCAAATTTCATTCTTTTTTATGATTGAGTGGTATTCCAGTGTGTGTGTGTGTGTGTGTGACATCTTCTTATCCATTCATCTGTCTATGGACACTTAGCTTGCTTCCATATCTTAGTAATTGTTAATAATGCTGCTATGAACATTGGAGTGCATGTATCTTTTTCAATTAGTGCTTTTTTTCTGGATATATACCCAGGAGTGGAATTGCAGGGTCATATGATAGTTTTATTTTTAGTTTTTTGAGAAACTTGCATACAGTGGCTACACTAATTTACTTCCCACCAACAGTGTACAAGCAAAGAACCACTTATCTTTATACTGATTCCAATGCAGGAGACACAGTTTCGACCCCTATATTATAAAGATCCCCTGGAGAAGGAAATGGATACCCACTCCAGTATTGTTGCTTGGAAAATCCCATGGACAGAGGAGCCTGGTGGGCTATAGTCCACGGGGTCGCAAAACAGTCGGACACAACTTCATGACTAAACAAACAAAGTCATAACCTCTAATTTGCTATTAAGTTACTGACAAGTATGGAGCTGAAATCGGACACCCCAACATTTCCGCTAGGTGACACTGACTAAGATCACCCTTAGGAAGGCCACTTTGTACTCTGGGGACCAGATCTCCAAGCACTCCCTCAGTCTCTAGTCCCTGATGACGGCTGGGGGAGGTGTAACATTGGGGTGGTGACTGGATGCTGTCCCTGGCCCTGTTCCTCCTGCTGCTATGAATCTGTAAGGAGAATGCTCTCAGGATGCCATTAAGAGATGATTTACTTAACTACAAAATGGGCATTTCAGAGTACATGATGTTCACTGATATGATGGTGCCCCCAGGCTAGTCACCAGTTCCCATCTGGTGTGGGTCTGCCCAGCAACTAGCTCTGCCCCCAGCTTCCCCCAGGCTGCCTGCCTTGGCTTTTGGGGCTTCCGACTGGGTTCCAGATGCAATCTCCCTTCCAGACCCCAAATGCAGGTCATATAACAGCCCCTTTCACTCCTGGATTCCATATAGTCTACCCCTACACGAATGCCAATGCAGGAAACACAAGAGATGAGATCCACGAGTTGAAATATCTCCTGAAGGAGGAAATGGCAACTCACTCCAGTACTCTTGCCTGGAAAATTCCATGGACAGAGGAGCTGGTGGGCTATAGTCCATGGGATGGCAAAGAGTCAGACACGACTGAGCAAGCAGGGAAGTTCACCGTTACACAGGTCTCAATTCCTGATCCCTGACTGGCCAGCTGAGCTTAATAAATGATTCTTTAAGTCCCTTTTACCTTCCCTCTAGTCCAAGGGTGCTTAACGCAGGATTTAGGTTAAGAAAACAGCAGTATAGGCATATAAAGTTATTCAGAGAGAGTCTCTTGTTTTCATCAGATTCTCAAAACCACTGACCTTCTAGATTCTATGCTTTTTACCGTTCAGTGTGTCTCCAACCCTTACATTTAATCAGCTTGTCTTCTCTTTTTCTACATCAGACTTTTGTGTCCACCACATGTGCCCCACCACTGCTCTGCCCCTTGTCCATTTATTCTCTGACTCTGATAACCCACTTCCAGTGCATTGCAAAATCATCCCGCACATTTACATATCTTCCATAAAGTACCATTGTCTTCAGTAGGAAGGGACACAATTACGCGGCACATAATTAGGGCAAGAGACTAGCCATTACAATCTTATGTCTCTATGGAAAAATAAACTCTTCACTTTGCATCAGTTTCCTATTGCAGACCTTCAATCCAGACAATTCAGGATAGCAAAGGAATCTTTGCCTTTCTTTCCAAGTTGATTTTTCAACACCCAGAAAAGTGAAATTAGCAAGACCCCTGGACTTAGCACCAGAAGACTTGTTTTGGAATCCAAGCTCTGCCACTTAGCAGCTGAGTGACATTGGGAAAGAGGCTTAACCTCACTGAGGCTCAGTTTACCCATATGCAAAAAATGGGGATGCTCACTCCTGCCTTGTTCCATGACAGTGAGTTCTGCGTGATCTGTGTTACCTGCAGACATGCGTCTGTGCTAGAGCAATGATTAGTCTTGTAGGTCTCTGGGGGGCTTCCCTGGTGGCTCAGTGGTTAAGAATCTGCCTTCCAATGCAGAGGACGTTGAGTCTGATCCCCGGTCTGAGAACCAAGATCCCACATACTGCAGAGCAACTGAGCCTACATGCTACAACTAAAATAAGATATAGCCAAATAAATAAATAACGTGGTTTTTTTTTAAGAGAAAGAAAGAAAGAAACACTGGATTTGGAGATTTCCCCTTGCCATGTAGTAGCTGAGTAATTCTGGGCAAGCAATTGCTTTAATTTTCATAAAAGATTAAATATGATTTCTTCATCAATAATGTCTCCCACCCCGCTTACCTTACATCGGACATTTTAATCTTGAATTGCTTTGTAAATTGAAGCACATCACAGTGTTCTGATGGTGCATCCCCTTCTCAGAGAAGTCTGAACCTAGGAATTATAACCAGATTCTTTCATCTCCCCTAACCTCCACCAACCGCCCCCACCCCCCAGCTTTCCCATGGTGAGTATATTCCCAAGGAGAAGATCAAAGAAGGAGCTCTTCCCTAGTCCCTGTCTCTGGGAAAGTAGGGCAGGCAGATCTAGTAGCCTGGAGGGAGTTGAGTCTAAATTAAAATGAGGTACTCCCAGGACCAGAGACACCAACTCATCAAAATTTCCATTGCTTGGCCTGAGTGACAACTAAGCTCCTTAAGTCTCCTAGACAAATTCAGTAAAAATGAGGATTATTCATACTATCATTTTAATATAGCATTTTAATAAGCATGTGCACTTAAAAATAAACTTTTTATTCAATAATGTGTTTAACCTGAATCCATCCAGCAAGCATTTTGCATTAGTGCAGGTGGTATTGGTCTGTCATACCCCCCATTAGACTCTGGAGTCTCTAAGGTACAGTGTTTCATCCAAAAAGCTGACAGCGAGCAACATTAGAGTCAGCCCTGTCCCCAGGAGACAAGTAAATAGGTTGAATAACCAGGCATAATATCTGTCTTCAGGAATGTTTTCTTTTGAGGAGGAAAGCAGAAAGAAAGGGGAAAAAAAACCTACAACTCTCCAGGACTCCTCCCAAAGCCTAGACTCTGACCTGGCTCTGCAAATGTCCAATTCCTTAAAAGTTCCAGAACCATCTATCAGCATGTTCTCTGAGGAAAACAGCCCAGCTTCCACACTCCCTTTATTTGGCCCAAAGAGACAAAGTCTTAGATGTCTCTGAAAAGTACAGGAAGGGGTGGAAGGAGGAAAGCATCACATTTTCTTTTTTGATAACTGTGAATTTCCCTTGCTTCATCTGGCTTTCAACTTTCATCAAAACAAGTTGTTTACCAAGATTAATGTCGGATACAATCAAGGCCCCAGATCATTCTACCTGTGGGTACAGAGGCTCAGGAACACTGGGCTCAGATTACACTCTCTGCTTCCGCGGGGCGCTTCCCCACCTTATTGTGGGTTGCTTTCTGCTGATTTAAAGCAAGATGACACAGAGACAGATGAGTGCAAACCACAGACATTATAAATTGCAATTTGGCCTCAAAAGATGAATGAAGAAGCAGTGCTTTGATCTGTGATTCAGAGCTGAGCTGCAGTATTTACAGAAAAACATGTCTTTGGGGAAAGGGAGAGAGAGAGACAGAGAGAAAGAGAGATTGAGGCAGAGAAAATAGCCTTTGGATATTGAAAAAAAATATTTTCTCAAATTACAGATGACTTGAAAGAACTTGAGGGTGAGGGCGGAGAGGGCAGGGGTTTTCTTGCAATTTTGTTCAGCCTGTAATGGTTGATATAGAGGGGACGTACACGATGGGACAACTGGTCTGATAAAACATTGCAGCACCGAACTCGGTTCATACCTGACTAGCCTGTAATGCAAGGCTGCAGCTGTAGCTGCAGCTGTTTAGTCGCTTAGTCATGTCCAACTCTTTTGAGACCCCATGGTGGACTGTAGCCTGCCAGGCTCCTCTGTCCATGGGATTTCCCAGGCAAGAATACTGGGATGGTCTGTCATTTCCCATGCCAGGGGATCTTCCTGACCCAGGGATCGAACCCACGTCTCCTGGTTGGCAAGCTATTCTTTACCACTGAGCCACCTGAGAAGCCCAACGCAGGGCTACAGAGAAAAAAATGGCTCCACAGGGCATGGATGTCCTTCAGCTCTGCTGTAGCTCTTTCATGGACACCGTGTAACCAGAGTGGTTGCCCTCTGGGCCAACCATCTCTCCGCCTTTCCCCCAGTGCCGCGTACACAGCCATCCTGGGGACTCCTGAGGACGGAGAGACTGAAGACCATGACTGGGCAGCCCCCTGACTTCACACAGGACTCAGATGTCCATGATCAGCCAAACTGATCTTTGTGGCACCTGCCTGTGCCCACCTGTCTCCCCATTCCCCTCTCAGCCCTTTTCTCATATAGAATCTGTGTGGAGAGAGCTACCAGAGGTCAGAGAATCAATCCTTCCAAACTGACAGATGGGCAAAAAGAAACTCAGAGAGGGAACATGACGCCCCAAGTCCACACAGCTGACTACTGTGCTCTGCTTTGGGGAACAACAAAACTTCATAACATATTGGTCATATGACAGAATACCCCAAAGGAAAAAATGCCAACGGAATGTCTAATTCTCTCCCATCCAATTTCCCCTTTCTGGTCCCTCTGGAGTAAGGAATGCTCAAAGACCCTTTTAGCATTTCCCTCCCTCAGGTGGAAAAATACAGAAAAATGTGGAATCTGCTAGTGAAATGCCCAATGATATATTAGAAATAATTACTACTACTGACATTTATTGAGCAGTTACTAGACTCAGGCCCTGCTTATCTGTATCGACTTATTGAATTCTCATAAGCCCTCTAAGAGATGGGTACTTTGATTATCCCCATTTGACATTAGGAGGACATGGAGATTTAGAGTCATCCCAAGGCCACACATTTAATAAAGGACGGAGGCAGTCCCTCCCCTCATGCGGCTCCCAGCTGGAATCCCGCTTCTTTATGTGTTACTAGCAGATGTCAAACCTTGGTGTGTTTCCAGACCACCCTTGGTGGTTGTGGGCAAGTAAACGGCCAGGCCTCACCCCTGGATTCCTCAAAGACCCCCTCGGTCCAATCCCCCCACCTCCCAGTTTTCTCTCCTCTTTGTCTCACTCTGAAAGCATTTCTTGGCCATTAATGCCACTTATCAAACAGCAGACCATGCTCCTCCCCACAAACCACTCCCTCTCAAGCCCCCATCTCTCCTGTGACCTCCCTTTGAAGGCAGCTCTAGACCTTTCATCAGGGTCTCCTCCTCCTTCCCTGCTTCCCCGTCTGGGCCTCCTGGGCTCCACATCCCTCTCTCCCATCCCTCCTCCACCACCCCCAACAAATCTCCCCTTGATCTTAGACCTGGTGGGCCTTGCCTGCCCTGCCCTAGCTTTTGTTAATATACACAGTGTTGTTTTGTAAACACAGTGGATACTGACACCTATCCTAGCAGTACACTTAGCTTACTTTATTTCTTTGGGAGTAGGGAGCTGGGAGAAGGGGAGTTTGTGCCAAAGTCTATCTCTTTTCAATTGCCTCTTATTCACCTAGCAAATATTCATGGTGTGGTTTCTGTCTGCTGAGCACCGCACTGGTACCGCCAACAGGAAGCTGAACAAGACAGAGCCCCTGAGCTGACCATCTAACTCTGAAAAATAAGGGTAATATCACCTCTCCTTCTGTGCAGGGCTGTCTGTCCTTCAGTCATTCACTCACTTACGCAACAGAGGGGTGTTAAGCACCTTCCATCCTGCCAGGCACTTTGTAGGAGCTTTGAACAGGGACTCTGCTACTCAGGACCTTAATGGGGAGAGACTCAGCAGAGAACTGTTATCCCATAAGGTCCCTTTGTGGGCCAGAGGAAGACTTCTCATGCGCCGTTGCTCAGTTGTGTCCAACTTTGTGACCCCGTGGACTGTAGCCTGCCAGACTCCTCTGTCCATGGGATTCTCTAGGCAAGAATACTGGAGTGGGTTGCCATTTTCCTTCTCCAGGGGATCTTCCCAACCCAGGGACTGAACCCGCATTTCCTGCATTGCCAGCATTGGCAGGTGAATTCTTTACCATTGAGCCACCTGGGCTTCCCAGAGGTAGACTTCCCACTGCCTAAATGATTCAGGAAAAGGCTCCATAGGTCTCTTGGAGCTAACTCTTGAAGGACTAAGTTGCCTGGTGAAGGATAGAGAAGGGTGCTCGCGTGGAAAACACACATACTAAAATTGGAATGATGTAGAGATTAGCATGGCCCCTGCACAAGGATGACACACAAATTCATAGAGCATTCCATTTTTTTCTCATTAATTTTTTGTTTTAATGGAGAAGGGAAAGGTACACAGGCAACATCACAGGCGAGGGTAGAGAGATGTGAAAAGGAGACTGCTCCAAGAAGGCATATTGACGTCTGTGGCTCTAGGTGGGTATGCGAAGGGGAGGGTAGGAAGTGAAAAGTGAAAGGTGGGCTAGAGCCAGCAATGGGAAGACCCCCACTCCTTCCTGCCGGGCCATCATTCACTAATCTAGGGTGCTACTACCACTTCTCACATGCTCCAGAGGGCCTGGGGCTTTCCGCTCCTCACCTTTTACCCTGAAAATCTCTTGTCTGTTCCCTTGACCACATCCAGCACTGTCCCTCAAGGATCCTTCTCTTCAGACAGTGACCTTGGCACCACTTGGCCCCAGGACCTCGTATGAGTCATCAGCCCACCTCGCAGACTGCCAACCATTATGGCAGGAAGAATCTCAGGGCCCAAATGCTATACAAGTATTTAATTATGGGTCCACAGTTTAATTACTTAGTCCAGCTTTATGTGACTTAATTTATAAATATAATTTACAGTTCCCTTGTTTCTTTCTCCAGCCATTTAGCTCATTAGGCTCAGAGCCAGTAGTGAAAAGATAAGGCAGAGAGGGCAGGGTACTGGGAGAAGTCTACTCCGGCAAGAAGCATTTTATCACTGGTACTGTTAAGAATTTCCAGTGGGAGATGATCATAAAAAGGAGATAGACTTGTAGTTGGTTTTATTATTGTTTTTAAATCTCATAAAGCCAGTACCCATCCCCCTCCCCTTCTCCCCCATTGCCTGCACCCAGGAACGACCACACCTCCATGTCTCTGCTCCAGATACAACCTTTAGTTCCACATTAAGGCCAGCTCTCTGCAACAACCTGCTGGGCATTTCCCAGAGGACTTCCCAAAGAGCATTTATTTATTCCACCAGCATTTATTTCCATACCTACTATGTGCAAGGCACTTTCGGCCAAGAAATGAAAAGCTGGGATAAAACGCAATAATTAACAGCTACTGCCTACTCAGTATGCACCAGGCATTATGCCAAAGTGTTGCAAACATTGCATATAGTTTTCAGAATGAAGAAATGAGGCTCTGTTTGTTCAAAGCAGTGGCTCTGGACCCTGGCTGCATATTGGAGTCACCTGGGGAACTCTGATGCTGGAAACCATCCTTTAGAGGTTCTAGTTTCATTGACTTGCAGTATGGCCTGGACATCAGATTATTAAACAAAACCTCAGGTCATCTGATGTGCAGCTATGTTTAAGAATCAATGATATAAGTAATTTTCCTAAAATCTCACAAATAGAGCAGGGAAGGCAGGCAGGCTGGCCAGTTGGCCTCCTGAGCCCTACTATGTGCCAGACCCAGCTCTAGGTCCTTTCACTACTAAGTGATAAAACAGATGACAAATGCCATAAAAAAGATAAAACACTATTGCAGGTCAAAGGACAATGAATGCAGGGAATCCTTTATGAAAGAGGTCACTTATGGGTTATTTTTTTCAAGAATTTGCAGGCTACGCAGAAGTGGTGGAAAGGATCAGGCTGGACTTCCAGGCAGAAAGAACCATGTGAGCAAAAGTGTGTAGCTTGGGAAACATGGCAAATGGATAAGAAACAAGAAACAGATCCCGTGTGTGAAAAGACAGCTGAAGGAAATTTGGCAGGAAAGTCAGGGACAGGTTGTGAAGGACAAGGCTTCCCAAACCATTTGAGGTTGAGGCACATGTGGAATAATGATTACATTTGTAGTACAAACCAAGGTAAGTGGACAAGGCTGTCACCATCTGTCTTAGTCTGTTCAGGCTGCAATTACAAAATTGTTCTTTACCTGCTAAGTCATTTGACTCTTTGTGACCCCATAGACTGTAGCCTACCAGGCTTCTCTGTCCATGAGATTTGTCAGGCAAAAATACCAGAGTGTGTTGCCATGCCCTCCTCCAGGCGATCTTCCCAACCCAGGGATCGAACCCGTGCCTCCTGCACTGCAGGCAGATTCCTTACCACTGAGCCATCTGTGAAGCCCCACAATAACAAAATATCAAAGGCCTAAAAACAATAGAAACTTATTCCTCCCAGTTTTAGAGGCTGGAAGTCTAAGAACATGAGTCCTGTAGATTCAGTGTCCGGTGAGGACCCACTTCCTCATCAACAGCAATCTTTCCACCATAACCTCACATGGCCAAAGGAACAAGACATGTCTCCAGTGTCTCTTTTATAAGGACACTAATCCCACTCAAGAGGACTCCAACCTGATGAGCTAATCACTTCTTAGAGGCCCCACCTCCAAACACCACCTCACTGGGAATTGGGTTTGAACAATTCAGTCTCATCTCGGCAGATCTGACACACCTACTGGGAATCTTTGGCATAAGGCCTGGCAAAGAATCCAAGAAGTCTGAACTTCAGTCTCTAGGTAATGGGAACCCAATAAAAATACCATATTGAAATGAAAAGATTGTGATAGGATGGAAGTTGTGTGTTTTTAATGTAAATCCAGGCATTGTCACAATGACTTCCTAAAGGCAAAACCTGACTTGAATTTTCCACCAAACACTACTTGTGTGATATCTTTCCTACTAAACTTGGTTCTTCAACAAAAAGGACCATGCCATACTCTTGTGTGTGTGTGTGTGTGTGTGTGTGTGTTTTCACTTTGTAATTCGTGTCTAGCACAGATCTTGACAGACAGAAGGTGGACTTTGAACCACTAGGGCTTCCCTGGTGGCTCAGATGGTAAAGAATCTGCCTACAATGCAGGAGACCCTGGCTCAGTCCTTTGGCTGGGAAGATCCCCTGGAGAAGGGAATGGCAACCCACTCCAGTATTCTTGCCTGGAGAATTACATGGACAGAGAAGCCTGGTAGACTATGGTCCATGGGGTCACAAAGAGTCAGACATGACTGAGCGACTGTTTGAACTACTCTTTAAATTCCATTCAGCAGGCAGCCACCTATTCCAAGGTTAAGAGGCAAAAGTTGATGCAAATGCATGTGCATTAGAAAGTGAAGGGGTGTAAGAGTCAGAGGACCATGACATCCTATCTGTTAACTTTTGCCTTATATATTGAGGTGCTCTTATGTTGGGTGCATATATAAATATTTAAGGTTGTTATATCTTCTTGGATTGATCCATTGATCACTATGTAGTGATCTTGTCTCTTGTAATAGTCTACTTTAAAGTCTATTTTGTCTGATGTAAGTATTGCTACTCCAGCTTTATTTTGATTTCTATTTGCATGGAATACTTCATTTTCAGTCAGTATGTGTCTCTAGATCTGAAAAAGAAATATATACTGTGCTGTACACCTGAAACTAACACAACATTGTAAAATCAACCATACTTATAAATAAAGGATTGGGGGAAAAAATGCACAACTTGGAAGTCCTGGGCAGACACACTTGGTTTCCAGGGATATTCCCCTTGCTAGTCTCTGTCTCTTCTGTAACAGGAACAGTAAAACCTACCTAGCAGCACTGTTGTGAAATAGCACATCGCAGAGTCCTGACACACAGCAGGCCCTCAGAAAAGTCTGTTAGCTTAGCCCCAATGCCCTTGACCATAGTTTATTTTCAAATTCTTCGAATCAAATAATGAGGATCACATTAATGATACTAATTTGTCTTATGTATACTCTTTGTAAATATTTATCCTATTGGATGTGTGTATGGCTGAGGAGCTGTAAGTCCTGAAAGTTCTTCTATTGCTTTTAGTTAGCCTTCTACACAACCACCAGGTAGGAATCATCATACCTATCATTTACTGAGAATTTGCTATGTTTCAGGTCCAATGCAAAACATTTATATACTATCCACTTTCATCTTTACAATAAGCCTAAACGTGGGTTGCCAAATCTGGCCCTGGCCTGTTTTTTTTGTATAGCCCACAAGTTCTGAACAGTTCATACATTTTGAAGATTTGACATATATATATATATATATATATATATATATATATATATATATATAGCTAGTGGGATCATACTGTACAGCACATGGAGCCCTGCTCAGTGCTCTGTGGTGACCTGGATGGGTGGGATGGGGGTGAGATGGGAGGGAGATCGAAGAGGGAGGGAATCTATGTGTACCAACAGCTGATTCACTTCCTTGTACTGCAGAAGCTAATGCAACATTGTAAAGCAATTGTGCTTCAATAAAACAAACAAACAAAAAAGATATGCCACGAAGACTATATATGCTGCAAAGCCTGAAATATTAATTTATTTTTTTAATTGATGGAAAATTGCTTTACAATTTTGCTAGTTTCTGCCATACAACAATATGAATCAGTCATAATTATACATATATATCTTCCCCCTCCCCTCCTCCATCCCTCTCCTCTAGGTCATCACAGAGCTCCATGTGTTATTTAGTGATTTCCCACTATCTATTTAACACATGACAGTGTATATATGCCAGTGCTTTCTCAATTCATCCCACCCTCACCTTCCCCCACTGTGTCCGCAGTATGTTCTCTACTAGATTCATCTGTATCATTTTTATAGATTCCATATATATATACACACATTAATATATGGTATTTACTTTTCCAACTGACTTACTTCACTTGTATAAGAGGCCCTAGGCTCATCCATCTTGCTACAACTGACTCAGATTTGTTTCTTTTTTTGTGTGGCCAAGCAATATTCCATTGTGTATATGTACCACAACTTCTTTATCCATTCATCTGTCGATGGACATACAGGTTGCTTCCATGTCCTGACTATTGTAAATATTGCTGCAATGAACATTGAGGTACATGTGTCTTTTAAAACTGTGGTTTTCTCAGGGTATAGACTCAGCAGTGGGATTGCTGGATCATGTGGTAGATTTATTCCTAGTTTTTAAGGAATCTCCATACTGTTTTCCATAATGGCTGCATCAGTTTACATTCCCACCAACAGGAGGGTTCCCTTCCTCCACATCCTCTCCAGCATTTACCGTTTGTAGATTTTTTGATGATGGCCTTTCTGACTGGAGTGAGGTGTACTTCATTGTAGTTTTGATTTGCATTTCTCTAATAATGAACGATGTTGAGCATCTTTTCATGCGTTTTTTTTGCCATCTGTATGTCTTCTTTGGAGAAATGTCTGTTTAGGTCTTTTTGCCCATTTTTTGATTGGGTTTTTTGTTTTTCAGATATTGAGCTGTATGAGATGCTTATATATTTTGGAGATCAACCCTTTGTCAGTTGCTTCATTTGCAATTATTTTCTGCCATTTTGAGGATTGTCTTTTCATCATGTTTATAGTTTCCTTTGCTGTGCAAAACCTTCTAAGTTTTATTAGGTTCCACTTGTTTATTTTTGTTTATATTTCCATTAATCTAGGAGCTGGGTCAGAGAGAATACTGCTGTGACATATGTCAAAGAGTGTACTGTCTATATTTTTCTCTGAGAGCTGTATACTTTCTGGCCTTACTTTAATCCATTTTGTCTTTAATGTATTTTGATTTTGGTTTTGTATATGGTGTTAGAAAGTGTTCAAATTTCATTCTTTTACACGTAGCTGTCCAGTTTTTCCAGCACCACTTATTGAAGAGGTCAATTCTCCATTGTATATTCTTGCTTCCTTTGTCAAAGATAAGGTGCCCATAGGGAGCACGGATTTATCTCTGGGCTTTCTATCTTGTTCCATTGGTCTATATTTCTATCTTTGTGCCAGTATCATACTGTCTTGATGACTGTGTACTAAATCATTCTTTACAAAAAAAAAAAAAAAATCTTGCTAATCCCTGGTCTATAAGACTATGGTCCCTTTACAGATGAGAAACTGAGTTTTTTAGACAGGTGAAATAATTACCCAAGGCCACACAGAAAGTAACAATTGACAAGTCTTGGTTCCAGGACTAATTTTCTACCCCTGGTCTTAAAACTAGCTCTGTTGCTTTACATTATATTTAGAAGGAACTTTTCCTTTGACTTACGCATAAACTTGACCCATCCATAGCTTGTTCTAATATACATGCCTTCTATATTGCCTACAACCCTGTGTATGCTCCATCTCGCCTCCCCTTATGCTTATAAAAAGACAAGGGTGGGGAATGGGGAGGTATCAGGTTCCTTGCCCACTCCCTACAGAGGTTCCAAAACAGCAGACGGTCAAGAGCTGGGAGGAGTTGGACAATCCAAAGAAGAGCCTGCTGAGGCGGAAACACGGTTCTTTGTCTTGGGAGCTTCTGGATTCTAGCTGTGGGGGAAGGGAGAGAACTCTGCATTTCCTTTCCAAAGGAAAACATGGCCCGGAGGTTTCCAGGTAAGCACACATCAGAGCAGCCTTGTTGTCACTCTGTCTGGGCTTTGAGGGGAAAGGCACCTGAACTCCACACTGCTTCAGCTCCAGCAGCTCACCAGCTGAGAAGAGCAGCTGCTCCCCGTTTCATCTGTTTCATATTCAGCAGGAAGATTAGTTTAAGGTTCTGACGCCGGGAAAACGATGCTTACAGCCTACAGCCTACAGTAAGCACTCTGTTATCCCGTTCAGCTGGGAGTGAGGTGCCCAGCTTTGTCAAATGTGCTGGTTCCTGGAGAGCTAGTTGCCACATAGACCATCGGCCGGAGATTGGTATTCGAAGATGCAGAACGCATAAAATAGGCTTTGTACTAAAATTATCTGGAATATAATTCCATCTTCCTTAGATATTTCGGCAGGCATGGTGCCTTGGGGACATTGTCCGAATAGGAAGAAGGTAGAGGAAATGAAATTCACTGTTTATTGAGTTCTATGCTGCTAGCAAGCACTGAGAGGAAGCCTTAAATCAATAAAGGATTTAATGCTGACAGTCGTCCAGTGAGGCATCTCCACTTTACAAAAGAAAAAACCAAGGCTTGAGATGGGTTCATTCATTCCTACGGTATTTACTGAGCACCTTTGCTTGACCTCAGGACCGGGAATATCTATCTCTGCCCTCCTAGAGCTCCTATTCTTGGAGGGGAACTTGAGTTAAACAAGTAAAAGTAACTGATCATTTGTGGCAGGGATGAGAGTCACCAAGGGCAAGTCATGCTGCTATGACAACACCTAACAGAGGAAGCTGGCTCAGTTTGATCATCCAAGACTTTTCTGAGGAAATGAAATTGAAGCTGAGACCTGAGGTAGTCCATAGGAGAGGGGCAAGAAAACGTACCCAGCAGGTGGAAAGAAGTATGGGCCTCCCAAAAAGTGACAACACTCAGGATGCTGGGGCAGAGAGTGAGGGCTGGGGACTGACACAGGTGAAGCTGGTGAGGTCAGGAGAGCCTAGACCAGCAGGGCCAGTCTCAAGGTCCAAGCAAGGATGTTGGACTTTATTCTAGGAAGTCACAGCAGGATGCAAACCAAGCAGACAGGGCAGTCCTGCAGAAGGCCAAACTCTTAGAAGTAAGAAGTAAGCCAGAGTTCAAGTGCATGTTCAACTCTAAAGTCCATGCTTTTTTCACGGTCACCAGCATATGGTTAAAATTTTTTCTGAAGCAAGCTGATTCAGTTAAGGGATAGGATCTTTCAAGAAAGACAGAAAGGGAGTCCAGTGTAGAAAGAACACCCTGGATTAGCAATCAGAAGTCTTGGGTTCTAGTTCTGCCTCAGATCATTCCTGATCATGCAGGACCAAGCTAACTCTTTTAATCTCACAGGCCTCAGTTTCCTCTAAGAGGGAGACAGTGCTTAGACTAAGTGCTTAATGAGTTATCACGTGGAGAACACTTCAAACCACATAGAACCCATAGTAAATGATCAATAAATCTTAGTTGTTGGTTTTATCAACCTCTTTGAATACTAGTATTTTCTGATTTTTAGTATAAATTCTGTGACTGTGTATGTACTTTTTCAGAACCCTCCCTGCCCAGGCACAATCATCAATCTTGGTTATTTCTAGAATAAGTTAAGAAAATTGTCCTTTTGACATAATCCTAGAATTCTCCAATAGCACTTGAGGAACTCTTGTTTTCCTGGATTTTATAGCCCACTTATATGTTTGCATAATTGATTCACCCCTCTTACAGGATTTACCCACATAACCCACAGGCAGAAATTTAATTACGGATCTGAAGGAACTCACTGTTATAATACTGGCAGAGCTTTCCAGGTTAAGTGATAATTAAGGTTTAAATTCCACTGGGATCAAGCAACTTTTAAAAGGGTCCTCTCCCTCTCCCAGCCCATATTGTACCAAAGGTAGTTTGGCTTTTGAAATGCAGGACAATACTAAACAAGAAATTACTTTTGTGCTATATGCAAGGTTGGATCTGCTTTTCTTTGGTTTCTTGATTTAGAGATAATACATTTTCACATCCATGTTGTGTCCCGATAGCCTATTTCTGGAAGTTGGGAACAGCTGGGAGGGCTACTCTTGATTATTATAGAAAATATTCAATCCTCAGGCTGCTTCCCAAAAGACCACCTCATCCCATCACACAACAAGTTCTTGGGTCCTTGCCTTTCTTTTGCCCAGCTGGTTTGTGCTTTCTCTGGGAATGCAAACTCATTTTAATATTAGCTTAAGCAAGGTATAATTAGGAACACAAATCTGCAGCAAGAAAACAATACAATTCATTCAAAAGCTAAGATTTGATGACTTTTGGATTATCTGTCATTAGGCTTTTTTTTTTTTTTTTACATCCCCATTGCTCTCCATTCCAGTAATTGAAAGCTGTCTGTATGTTTAAGTATGCAGCTGTAATTGGTCCGCTAATATACTCTCCCAGGCAAGCTCTGTTGTTTTGCAAGAACAAGAAACAGAATAGCTCATCCTCCTTTTGCAAGCTTAGTAAAGGAAGAGGCAGAAGTTCTTTCTCGATTCCTCCTGTGACAGATGCAAGAATAGAACTCACTATGCACTGAAGCTGAGTCACACACTGAGGGTAATTTTTATTCTGGGTAATAGTTCTTATTTTCCATAATCATCTTTTCTTGAACTTTGTCTTCAGGCTTAACCATCTGCCCTCTGCTTCCACAGATTCATTTTGTCTTGAGAGCGCGTTCCTTTACCCCTTTGTCAATACTGCAAAGCTCAAACAAACAAAAATAACCACCCACCTCTGCATTATCAACTTTTTGTCATCAGAAGACTTCATCGTCTGCACAAAAGTAACTGTGTCAAGTGCTCTTTTATATAACTATGTGTGTACTTGTGTGGGTGTGTAAATGTGCATGTTAGCAAAACTTAAAATCAAAAATGCGCTTATATCATATCACAATCAGAGAGTCACAACATGACTGGGCATTTTTTCAGGCAGAGGACCTTTGACTCACTCCTTAATATATAACACCCTTCTGGTAGAAAGGTGAACAAAATCCTGCATGATTTAGCTCTTCCAGCCTCATTTCTCATCACTACCCCACTGCGTGCTCTATGCTCTGGCCATGCTAGCAGAATCTATGCCTTGAAATTCATACTCCTTGCCTCCTCCGGACTTTACCACATGTTTTCACTCTACCTAGAATCTTCCTCTGCTCCATCCACTTTTTAGTCCTCATCCTCCACATCTCAAGTTAATTGTCACCTCTTATGAAACTTGCCTGTGGACCTGGATCCACATACAGTTGCACAGATTTTTCAATTACAGAAAACATTTTTTAAACTCTTTCTTCAGGCAAGGCTGTATACTAGGCATCTGGGGTAAAGGAAAAAGAGGAAGAGGGCTTTGATGAAACATCCAAAGCCTTCCAGTATTCCCATCTCTAGCCTTTGAAAACAAAATGATCCCTAAGACTCTGAACTGCTAATATCCTTATATTATACCCATATAATTTGCTGATTCTCTATGCCATTTTACACAGGACTCGAATCATTTTTGATTCTTAATTCCTTATGAACAAGGTCTATCCTACTTTTTAAATGACCTACAAGGCCTACCACCAGGATGAATATATAAGAAATACCAACAAACACAACTGATTAACTGCCTATTGACCTGTCCTTAGAGTGTCTTCCACAAGAATCACTGAGCAGCATGGCGAAATGCCCAGGAGACTATAAACGGCATAAAGACAGGGAATTGGTTTACCACGTTCAGCATCTTCCCAAGTCCTAACACAATACCTGACACACCGTAGGCACTCAGTAAATATTTATGGAGCAAGTAGATGAATGAATGATGATATAAAGACAGCAGTGAACAAAAGTCTTGCCCTAAAGGACCCTCTAGACAATGAAAAAGACTTAAATTCACGTTGTCCTCCCTCCTCCCAAACTTTTCATTGAAAATTAAGTTCATTTTTTCCCCTCAGTTCTTCTCAGAGATCTCTTGGCATGGGGTCTTTCCTTTTTTCTTAGGTAACCTTTGAAAGGTAAAAGAATAATCTTAACAGAAACACATAGGCAGGAATCATCTTCTATAGCTTTGAACAACACCAAGAATGATGATTGGGATAACTTCTACTCTGGAAGGCCTCACAGAGGTAAGATAAATGACAATTCTTTCTGTTATGGCCTTCTTTTCACCACGAAGAGTCAATGACAATCATTACAAAATATAAAAGCAAAGTCTGAAGTACAAGCCAACAAATCTTCATTCTGTGTATTTGAGATAAAACATTAAAAGATGAATAAGGCTGGAGTGAAGTGAGAGAGAATGCAAACAACTCCATACAACATGATAATCGCTATGCTGGAAGGATGGACAGAAAGTTGAGAGAATAATGAAGATGAAGCAATTCTGTCTCAGAGCATAGAGGAAAATGTCACAGAGAAATTGATCATTGACTTAGTCCTTCATGATGGTAGAATCAGCAGGTAGAAGTGAGATGAACAGTCCAGATACAGAGAGCAGCATAAAACATGAAGCATGCATCATGCTCCAGGTGATTAAGGCAGCTTGGCTAAGACAGGTTATCAACAATTTTAACACCAGTTTCATTTATCCCTAATGAAAACAGTTGTTGGTTCAGCTTACACTGATTGAGAAAGCACATCATAGCAAAATCTACTATGCATATAGTAGAACTCTTGAACAAATGTGTGTTTCATCAATCACTATTGCAGCTATGTATAGATACAAAAAATAGTATCACATTGCCAAGGTATGAAAGCAGTCTAAGTGTCCATCAACAGATGAATGGATATATAAGTATATATATACTATATATATATTCCTATGTATCACTTTGTGACTCCAACTCTTTGTAACTCCATGAACTGTGGCCCACCAGTCTCCTCTGTCTGTGGGGATTCTCCAGACAAGAATACTGGAGTGGGTTGCCATGACCTCCTCCAGGGCATCTTCCCAATCCAGAGATTGAACCCAGCTCTTCCACGGTGCAGGTGGATTCTTTATAGTCTGAGCCACCAGGGAAGCCCAAGAATACTGGAGTGGGTAGCCTAGCCTTTCTCCAGGGATCTTCCCGACCCCAGAATCAAACCGGGGTCTCCTGCACTGCAGGCAGATTCTTTACCAGCTGAGCTACCCGGGAAGCCCAGGACTACTATTCAACCATAAAAAAGAATGAAATTTTACCACTTGAAAGAACATGGATAGACTTGGAGGGTATTGTGCTAAGTGAAATAAGTCAGACAGAGAAAGATACTGTATGATATACTTAAATGTGGAATCTGAAAAATATAACAAACAAGTGAATAAGACAAGGAAAGAGCCAGACTCACAGATTCAGAGAACAAACTAGTGGTTACCAGTGGGGAGAGGAAAGGGGGAGGGGCAATATAGGGGTGCGTGAATGTGTGCTTAGTCACTTCAGCTGTGTCTGACTCTTTGTGACCCTATGGACTGCAGCCTGCCAGGCTCCTCTGTCCATGGGATTCTCCAGGCAAGAATACCAGAGTGGGTTACCATACCCTCCTCCAGGGGATCTTCCCGGCCCAGGGATCAAACCTGCATCTCTTGCATTGCAAGTGGATTCTTTATCTACTAAGCCACCTGGAAAGCCCAATATAGGGGTAGGGGATTTACAAAAGGATAATCATGGAATTGTATGAAATCATGTTTGTGAAACTTTTAAAAACTGTAAGCACTACAGAATTTTAAAAATCTTTCATTCAACGTTTTAAAAAATTAAAAAAAGTCAACCCCATCTATAAATTTCAATCCAGTAGTCCTAAATAAAATGTTTGTTGATAGATTTTAAAAAGTAGTAACACATGATGCAGACTTAAGGTTCACACATCTTCTCTTTCTGTAAAAGTCCCATTGAAACTAAAACAGAAGATTTTTATCTAGAAAAAATAAGTGATCTTCCCAGAAAATCTTCCTGGTGAGGAAATCAGAAACTTGAGAAAGAAGACAACTAGGACTTTAGGCAGTTCCTTCCACCCACACAGACGTGCAATAATGTGTCTGGGGGGAGATGAGTGGGAGGAGGAGAGGGACAGGCAGAGAAGGAATGGCACCTCTGCCCAGGAGGGACATATTGTTCCCCATCACCAAAGTGAGGTCATTCTCCTTTGCAAAGGTTGAGGTTCCCCCGCATGCCATCTTCTCAGGGGAACCCTATTTACAAAGAGCCCCCAAGCAGCGCTGTAATTCAATCACCTCTATAGCTACAGCAGAACCATATCCTACAGCCCAACTCTCACTCAGACATAACCTGGGAATTATCCACAGACACAGGAGGAAAATTCACTGACACCAGAGAAAATAGAAAATCCAGGGAACAGAAAAGAGGGTTTTTGTTTTTTTTTAAGTCATTAGAATCCTCAGAGTCTAGATTTTGTATCAGGTAAACATGAACAGGATGCTATATAATAGGGAACAATCAGCCAAAAACAAAATAGTTCTTAGAAATTAAAAATGACAAGAAATTCAATAGGTAGGATGAATAATAATACACTAAGTACAGCAGACAACCAAACTGGCTACTCAGAAAAACAAAAACAAGGAAACTGCTCAAGATTTATATCAAAAACTTTAAAAATATGCATATGATGAGAGAAAAAATAGGAGACAGGGGGGAAAGGGAGTATGAGTAGGCAGTGAGGCAGTGTTCTTGACTTTGCCTGACAAAAACCCAATAATTCTCTTCAGCTTATAGAGACAAGAAATTAGAGGTTTGAGTATATTATTTAAGGTCATATGGTTACCAGTAGAATTAGAAACATAGCCTGTTAGCAGTGATTGCCTCTAGGCCGTGACACTGAGTCGAAGCTGCCTCTGGGATAAAAGAGCTTCTTTTGTGGACTCCTGTTTTCTTTGGAAAAGATAATTACTACATAGATACACATATATTCTAATATTTTAATAAAGTTATCCTGAAAAAAAGTATAACAAATTGGCAGAATTGAGACAACATTTCTATCTGTCGAATCTATTCTCTGCCAATATGGGGATCCTTTGTATGCATCAAAAAGAAACCCCAGAAGGAAGAACATATTCTATTTATTTATTCATTCAATCATGCAACAAACATGAATTGAATGCCTGTTGTAGGTCAAGGGCTGTTCCTGCAAAAATAAAACAGTTCAGATAAAGCAGTTAATAAACAACAAACATCCTTGCCTCACAGAGCTGTGTTCGTCCCTTATCACAATAATGCCAGGGTTTACTTTGCAATTAATAGGCTCAATGTTAACTGGTTGATTCTACTCATATATAAAGTTTTAAAATAGGTAAAGCTCATTTATGATGGAAAACATCAGAAAAACAGTTACCTCTTGTAGGGAATTGACTAGAAACTGGAGCATAAGGGAATTTCCCGGTGTGGTGGAAATGCTATATATATTGACAGGATTTCAGGTTACACAGATATATGCATTTTTCTAAAAATCATGTATTGTACATTTCAGATTTGTACATTTCCTCTTATGTGAATTTAGCCAAAAAAAAAAGACAACAAAATTTGAACTAAAAAAAAAAAAAATTGGGCTCAATGTTACTTTAACCAAGGAATGTGTTTTTCAGGTGAAAAACAAATCACACTATTTTCAGAAGAAAAAACTAAATATTTCACAATGATGAGGTGTGTTTACTGTTAGGTAAATTCAGGTAGAACCCCATGTCCTCCCAACTCCACCCCAAGAAGAGCTCTTCCCAAGGATGGGTGGGAAGATCAGATGTGAAAAATTTGAAGAGGAAAGTTTCTGGAAAAAGGACAAGATAAGGAGATTAAGTCGGGGAAGGAGGCAGCTACCATGAAAGACTAGAAGGTGAGGTTCTTTTGTACAGTGCCTGGGAACACTTAAACCAGAAGAGTCCCAACTCCTAGCCATCAGGCTCTGTGCTATTTGGGGAGGCTCCAGTGACCCTTAAGTAAATGAAATGCTTACCTCTCCCTCATGAGACTTGGTCCTGGGGAGGATGAACCTGGGGGTACTCAAGAACAGACATGTTCCCTGACTAGAAGCCACTTTGTAGGTTCACAGAGAGAAAGACCAAGACCCCAAGCTTGAGAGCATGTCAGTGCCAGGAAAATTCTGTTCTTTCCTTCAGCAGGTCTCCTGGGAACAACCCCCACCTCCACCCCAGCAAACATGATCACAAAAGAAGTGTACCTCCGACGTGAACTAATATTTATGCCTACTACCAGCAAGTGAAAAGACACCAGAGGGAATAATCGCAAAAGAAACTAGATTAGATCTAGACAAAATTAAGAAATTCCATTTTCTCTGCGAATCCTGGGAGATGCATGAGTTAAGTTTTGTGAACCTACAGCATATGTTTCAGTCACATTAGTTATTCAGGCTGCAGACTTCTTGATGTACATATGGTTCTTCTGATCTTTCCAAATAATTCCATAAGACCCCAGAGTGCACAAGTTGGAAACATTAGGGCTAGCAGGAAGGGCGCTTATTGGGGGAAGTGAGAAAACGAGGCCAGGGAGGCAGATTTTTGAAAACCACCTCTTGTGCCATACCACAAATTCAGAGGAGAGCCAAGAACCATACAAAGGTACAAAACATCCAAAGAAGAAAGGAGTGAAGAAAGAGGTTTTTGAAGAAGGGAGTGATAGAATCAGATCTGGGTTTTGGAAAGATGATGCTGGCAGTATCTGAAGAGGGAATTTACAGAGAAAGAGATTTGCCGACAGGGAGCAGACCTAGGAGGCTACAGTCCTTAATCAAACAAGAAATGCCCTAAATTAAGGTAGTGACGGCGGCGGGGGGCGGGGGATGGGGGGGGGCATTAAATCTTATGCATCACTTTTTACTTCCTCTATCCTACCCTGACTGCTGGGGTCACCATTTCTGCACAAACTTGAACTAGCTCTGTGTATGTGTGTGTGTGTTAGTCGCCCAGTCGTGTCCAACTCTTTGCAACCCTATGGACTGTAGCCCACCAGGCTCCTCTGTCCATGGGATTCTCCAGGCAAGGATACTGGTGTGGGTTGCCACGCCCTCCTCCAGGGGATCTTCCCGACCCAGGGATTCAAACCCGAGTCTCCTGCATTACAGGCGGATTCCTGAACTGCTAAGCCATCCGGGAAGCCCCATCTAACTCTGAGCAGGTGCAAATGGGAGTGCATACGTCCGCCCTGCTTCTTAACCCAAGGCGTCTCTCAGGTTGCTGCCCAAGCACCTATTCTGCAATCTCACACAAACAATCCAACAAGACGAAGGTGTGAACGTCTGGAGGCATCAGCTTGCCTGTTGCCGGATGGGAGTGTCCCAAGTGGACAGTTCTGAGATGAGTCTCCTAAGGCTCCACAGAAGCCCTCGCAGGATCAGGACCCCGCAGCGGTAACCAGACCGGGACCGCAACCCTGACTAGCCTTCTTTTCCTTCCAGATGTCCATGCCTCTCTCTCTCACAGCTCCTTGGGCCTGCCCTCGAACAAACCACCGTCCACAGCCCTTGTATTAGGTCTTGTCCTTCGTGAAACCCAGCCTACTGCAGGAAGTCACAGCACCAGCTTCTCAGATGAGGTTCGGTGCCAGAGAAGGAGAGGGCTCCACAGTGGCGGGGTTTCCGGCGTGCGTGACGGAAGGACGTACGCTGGGGCTACGGGACGTGACTGCCTCCCTCCACGTCGCACGCACGGCTCTCTTTTCATGCCGCGTGGCTAGAACCCGGCTCCTGGCCTGTGAGAAGCTGGCTCCGTGAAGCTCTGACTTCTTCAAGACCGTTTGCTTCCTGCCTTTAGGATATGTGGTTTCATTTCTGTGTTGTCTTCTCTCCTGCTCTTCTTCCTCCTCATCCCTCCATTCCTTTTATCCCTTCATGTCTGTGCTTTTCACTCACATCACACAGCCCATTTTCATGTTCTGAGGTAAAATTCTTTTCTAAAACCTTTTATTGAAAAATAGTTGGTTTACCGCGATGTGGTAGTTTCAGATGTATAGCAAAGTGATTCAGTTATACATATATATATATATTCCTTTTGAAATAATTTTTATAATTCTTTTCCATTAGTTATTACATGATAATGAGTAGAGTTCCCTGTGCTATACGGTAAGTCCTTGTTGATTATCTTTTTATGCAGTTATTTCTGTTGTTTAGTCACTAAGTTGTGTCTGATCCTGTGACCTCATGGACTGTAGCCCGCTGTGCTCCTGTGTCCGTGGGATTTCCCAGGCAAGAATATTGGAGTCGGTGCCATTTCGTTCTCCAGGGGATCTTCCCGATCCAGAGATTAAACCCAAGTCTCCTACATTGGCAAGCAGGTTCTTTACCACTGAGCCACCTAGGAAGCCCATTTTATGCAGTAACAACATGTATATTTTAATCGCAAACTAACTGAGCCACATTTATGTACACAGGGAACCAACAAGTAAATTGGTACTAAAGATAAGAAGCCAAGAGTGAAAGTAACCCATCATTTCACAGGGTGATTTGCTAGCAGGGTGGTCTGGTGATTTGGGGTTTCCTGGGCATCCTAACTAGGTTTTCGCAAAAGGCAACCGTGACTGAGTTTGATTCTCCACCCAAGGGTGCAGAGGATGCCTTTCTGTACAGGTGGAGCATAGAGGCAGCCCCCCTCTCTCAGAGGCCTGGTGCAGGATTGTATCAGGGCAGGTGCAGCTGCAGTGGTTGAGTCTTTCTGTTCCCTGAGCCATGTTGCAATGAGACTCTCTCACACTGTAAAGACACAGTGACAAAAATGTGAGTGTGGAAATATGAACAAATCTTTACTGAGCAATACTTCCTTACTCTGCCTAGTTAGACTTGTTGGAGTAAAATTCTAGACATTTTCGGCAATGCAAAGAACCTATTTTGTTGCTTTTCAACCCAGATCTTAGGGTATGACAAATGACAGTGACTCTGTGCACCCAATGTATAAGTTGCCAGAAGCTTACATGTGACACAAAACTTTACCACTGTGCCACCCCTGCCCTGCAGCCACACACCCTCTCCTTTCTCTCTCTGGTCCAGAGAGAGAAATCCAGTTCCTTTCTTATAATCTACACAGTGCATACCAAAAGAAGCTGCTATGTTAAGACCGAGTCTTAAAACCTTTTTTCCTGTCTTTGTAGCAAGCTATCATTTTTCATTTCCTTCTAAGTCAGACACCACCTCTGAGATTTACCTCTTTTCATTGATGTCAGCAGGAACTGACCTCTTGTCTAGCCGTCCCGAATCCCTATTGTCAGTTTGCCTTTGACCAGAAATATCTATATAAGCAGAGAGGGAATGAGAGCATTTATCTCTTTAAAAAATTCCATGTTCTGTGTTCAAGGTCAGTTTCCCAAAGATTCACTTGAGGAGTGGCGGTGGGGGTTTGGGGGCAACCTGCCAATGGGCCTGGGTCAGAAGCAGCTGGATGAGATGCCATTTTTTCACATGCAAACAGTGGCAGAGAAATTTGTTTATGCCTTGTCATGACTGGACAACCCAAATACCATCAAGCCTGCATCAGCACTCGGGTCTGGGTTTTGTCATTGTCAGTCCCTCTGGTATTCAGAAGAGATGCTGGCTCAGGAGGGCCAACAGAGTTTAATTTCCAAATGCATCTGAAATCCTTTAAGCCTTTTGTTGGAGCCATTGCAAAATCATAGTGGCTATAAGCCTTTTTTTTTTTTCCCTTCAGTGGTTGCATCACAGTCACCAAGACAAGCACAACTGACTCTTTCTCCAGAGAGACGTTGGCATCTGTGGTCCAAAGGTTAAGCATGCTGGGGCCTGGCGGGGGGATTGCATTTCATTGGAGAGTCCAAGTGGGTGCAGGCTGAGCTCAGCAGCCGCTTGGAAGCAAGAAGCAATTGCTGGCTGTTCTTTCTCAGGGGAATGCGAGCAGCATATGGTGTTCTGTGTGTGACACAAATGGTTAATTTCCACCAGCTCTTCTGTAGTTTCAGCAACTCTAGGATTAGAAGGGACAGGTTCTTTACAATTCCCTCCAATATCTCTCAAAGTTACTTTCCAAGTCTCTGCTTTTGTTCTGCTGTTTCTCTTTCAGCGGCTTTATTTTGCTTGGATGTAAACACTTGGCTTGGGATTGAGGGGGGATTTAACTGCTTTGATTTTTTTTTGCCTTTGCTTTTACCCAGGGTCACTGGAACAGTTATATCAAATCTTGAAATAGTCTTAAATGTTTCTATTCTATGTGTGTGTGCAAACACTTCACACACATACCCACTCACACATATGCTTACCCCCTTCCATATAATGTTTATTAATGATTGTGGAACTATATTGGTCCACATGGACTAAAGATTAGCTGGAACAAAGGCAAAATATTTTATAGATTTGAAGATGGGGGGAGAGAAGAGCAAGGGCAAAAAAGAGGGAGGGAAAGAGAAAGAAAGAGAGAAACTAATAATAATAATAACTGCCATTTATTGACAACTTTCTATGCATTGGGCAGTGGTGGTGGTTTAGTTGCTAAGTCATGTCTGACTCTTGTGACCCCATGGACTATAGCCCACCGGGTTCCTCTGTCCACAGGATTTCCCAGGCAAGTGGGTTGCCATCTTCCTGACTCAGGGATTGAACCTGGGTCTCCTGCATTGCTTCCCTCATAGCTCAGTTGTTAAATCATCTGCCTGCAATGCAGGAGATCTGGGTTCGATTCCTGGGTTGGGAAGATCCCTGGAGAAGGAAATGGCAACCCACTCCAGTATTCTTGCCTGGAGAATCCCATGGACAGAGGAGCCTGACAGGCTACAGTCCATGGGATCGCAAGAGTCGGACACGACTTAGTGACTAAACCACCACCTCCTGCATTGCAGGCGGATTCTTTACGGACTGCACTGGGCACACACGCATTCATATTCATTGAATTGTCTTGAAACCTGTCAGACAAAGGGGTTATTACAATCCTCATTTGACAGATGAGAACATTGAGGTCTAAATTACTTGAGACATCATCCCAGATCCAAGCCAGGCTTTTCTAGCACAAAAGCTATTCCTAATCATGATATCATAATGCCTATCAATAGCACATACCTGACTCATTTTCTCAGAATTGTGTTTTTGAAGAAGATAATTGTATCATTGCTTTTTCATAGCAACAAGTTCTGAGGGGAACAATGATAATGATTACAACTATAATTATTCGTACTTTTAGGATTCAGACACAACCATTGGAGCCTACATAGAGTATCTCACTTAAATTTGCATGTATGTAAATAATAATATATATTATTTCCACTTGACCAATGAGAGAAGAAAAGCTAAGACTTTTTAAGTAAGCAGCCTGTCCCAGGTCACAAAACAAGCAAAGGGCAAACTGGAATTCCAACTCTAATCAGCTGATTCTGAAGTCCTAAAACTTCTCAGAGTCTGTTCCATTTTTTTCTTACTGTCTTCTTGGGGGGAAAAGTCCCAGAAGAGTGTAGTTGTAGGACTTCTCTGGTGATCCAGTGGCTAAGACTTCACCTTCAAGTGCAGGGGTTGCAGGTTCGATCCTTGGTCAACATGCCTAGCAGCCAAAAAAACAAAACATAAAACAGAAGCAATATTGTAACAAATTCAATAAAGACCTTAAAAAAAAAGTCCACATCAAAAAAAGTCTTAAAAAAAGAAGAGCATAGTTGTTTAGTCATTTTTTCAGTTTATCTGTGAGTGCCAGCATCTTGTTTCTAATACACAGAGAAATTTATGCATTGAGCATATTATATAAGTACATTTGGAGAGATAAATGTTTCATAAAATGAGAAACAAACATTTATTGAACTTCAACTATATGCCAGGCCCTAGGAATACTAACATTCAAAGGAACCTTCAGTACATAGACAAGGAGGCTCTTACATAAATGCTTTCAATAAAAAGTAGTGAGAACAGTGAGGGGCTATAGACCGCACGGCCAGATGCATGCAGTCTATAGCATTTAATGCAGTTGAGGCTCTGGGAGGCCCTGGTACCACACATTCATTGTTTGCAGATACTTACGTCTTCGTGGCTAACACAATTTTAGAGGATAATCATGTTCTTAGCAATTCATGAAACTGATAAACAAAGTAAAAGGCTCCCTACTGCCTCCTGAAGAATGGAACTACACAACAAGACCATCTCAACACAGATACCCCCACCCAGCCCTGCCTGCCTACCAGGACTCCCTTCTAAGGGTGCTGAGTAGCCAGCAACCCTGCAACGCCTCCATTTCAGCGCCAGGTGACTTGACTAGGTGGACACCCTGCCTAAAACCTCTCCCTCAAACCTGTACCAGGATCAGATACACCATCGGTAGTTCATTTTTAAATGTGTTTGCCACTTTCTGCTCTTTGGATTATTTCCCAGATTCTGTACTCCACTCCAAAAAAGACCTGAATTTTTCTTTTTGAAATGACTGATAATGATACAAACCTCTAGGTTTGTATTTTTAAAAAGAAAAAAAAATTTCCTGACCAAAAAGCAAACAAATGAAAAACACACACAAAAAAACAAGCAACAATAAAACCTTAAACCACAAGACCTGGAGATGATTTTCTTTGCTCATCACCAGATTTGAAAGCTAAGTGGCTCTATTAGGCTGGGCCATGAGAAAAATAAGTAAAATAGAGGAAATCAGTAAGGCAAGAGAAGAGTGAAGCAGATAAACAAGAAGAAGTAGAGACAAGACTTCACAGCCCCTGGAAGCTCTTGAAACTTCCCAATTTCCTACAAGTTTCAGTGGGGCCTACTTGTACTTCCCCTGAGTGCTGCCAATTTCTCTGTTTTATTTAATAAATCTTTTTATGTGTTTTAGCTGGAGTGAGTTTCTCTTTCTTCCTACCAAAAGATGCTTGACAAGAAAACCTTCAAATCCTCCTCTGAGTAATAAATTTATCATTTTAGTCCCCCGTTTTGCCTCAAGAATCAGACCCAATCAGAACTACTTATGAGCCATTAGATGCATTTAGCCTTTTGCTCCTGCTCTGTCTTGGTTGATAGAGCAGGCTTGGAATGCCCATCGCCTACAAGTTTTAAGTGTCCACAGCCCAGTCAGCCTTTGCTCCCCAGCTGGAAACTTCCTCCATATGGCTTCTTGGAACCTTTCTGTCTACAAGTAATTTCTCACTCCCCCATAGAGCCTTTTATGTAGGTTTCCTGGCTCTGGCACTTTCTCACTTACAATAGAGCTGTCAGGATACCCAGCTTATCTTTCCTAGTAGAGTGTAAGCTCCTGGGGGCACAGACTTTTGTCTTATTCTTTCCAAACTCCACCAGTGTTTGTTTAGCACACACTAAACATTCAAATGCTACTTATAGAACTAGTGGGTGGGGGGGGGGGATGAATGAATTCAAATTACCATAAGGCATAATTAACTGAAAAATGTCAATACTCCAATTTTGGAGGGGAAAAAAGAAAAATAGAGAACTCAGATCATATCAACTATAATATATAATCAAAACACAAATTATAAGACTTCGGAGGTTACTGCAAATTCAATCAGGCCTTAATCTCAATTGAACTTAATCTCTAAGGTTCTTCCAGCACCAAAAAAATCCATACTTATGTGATTCTATATTTCATACGTCTACAGTACTCCACAGGGGGACCTGAGGTTAGGGTTCAAGCCTTGAGATGCTGTACATTTGAGGTGACTAAAAGAAAATCCTGTTGAAAAAATAAATAATTGTAATTAAACAAAGAGTTAAATTTTACTTGACAAAAGAAGAAGGAGGAGGGCAGGAAAGATGAAGAGGGGGGAAGTGAGAGAGGGGAGGAGGAGGGGGAAGGACAGTGCTGTTATCCATTTACTGTATAACACTGTATGTAATTATTTCTTTTAATTACAGTTTCTTAGCTCAATTCTGGGCTTCCTCAGTGGCTCAGCAACAAAGAATCTGCCTGCAATGCAGGAGCCACAGGAGACATGAGTTCAGTCCCTGAGTTGGGAAGATCCCCTGCAAGAGGGCAAGACAACCCACTCCAGTACACTTGCCTGAAGAATTTCATGGACAGAGGAGCTTGGCAGGCTACAATCCATTGGTTTGCAAAGAGTCAGATACTACTAAAAGCAACTTGGCATGCATGCAGCTCACTTCTACTGAAATATAAGTGCCATGAGGGAGTGATTTTTATTTCACTTACTGATGTGTCCCTATATATGCCTATAAGAGTGCTTGGCATAGAGGTAGTACACAGTAAATAATTGCTGAAAGGATGACTGAATGATGAATTAATAGGAAACATGAAAATGGGTAAGATGTAGCCTCTGCCCTCAATATGCATCCAGGGCTTTCCTGGTGGCTCAGTGGTAAAGAATCCACCTACAGTGCAGGAGACAAGGGTTCGATCCCTGGGTCAGGAAGATTTCCTGGAGGAGGAAATAGCAACTCACTGCAGTATTCTTGCCTGGAAAATTCCATGGACAGAGAAGCCTAGTGGGCTACAGTCCATGGGATCCAAAAGAGTCAGACACAATTGAGCCACTAAACAACAACAACAACATATACAAAGTAAAACACATTTTGGGTCCCCTGCCCAGATCCCCTTAAGCAACCAGCGCCCCCATGCCTCAGCTGTTGTTAGTGTCTGCAGACAGCTGGCAACTGCCTGTTACTCCTGAGAACTGACTTAGTATGTGGGAACACCTCACCCAGAAAGACCTGGGATCAGATCAGATCAGTCGCTCAGTCGTGTCCTGACTCTTTGCGACCCCATGAAATCGTAGCACGCCAGGCCTCCCTGTCCATCACCAACTCCCAGAGTTCACCCAGACTCATGTCCATCGAGTCAGTGATGCCATCCAGCCATCTCATCCTCTGTCGTCCCCTTCTCCTCCTGCCCCCAATCCCTCCCAGCATCAGAGTCTTTTCCAATGAGTCAACTCTTCGTGTGAGGTGGCCAAATTACTGGAGTTTCAGCTTTAGCATCATTCCTTCCAAAGAAATACCAGGGCTGATCTCCTTCAGAATGGACTGGTTGGATCTCCTTGCAGTCCAAGGGACTCTCAAGAGTCTTCTCCAACACCACGGTTCAAAAGCATCAATTCTTTGGCGCTCAGCCTTCTTCACAGTCCAACTCTCACATCCATACATGACCACAGGAAAAACCTGGGAGATTGCACGCTAATTCCAGTTGTGGCCACTAGCCAGTGGTTGACTAATAAAGGGATCCAAACAGTCCCTCCCTTGCCTCAGCGTGGGGAAGTTCTGTGGGGTTTTTACCATCTAGGGTTCTCCCATGAGATCGAGCTAAAGCTAGCCTTCAGCTAAGTATACATCTTCACCTGGCCCTTCTTCTACTGCTTTTCTCACTTCTTCCCTTACAGGTTGCCTGAGAGCATTCCCTCAGTAAATCAGGGATGGGGACGACAGAGAATGAGATGGTTGGATGGCATCACCAACTCAATGGACATGAGTTTGAGCAAGCTCTGGGAGTTAGTGATGGACAAGGAAGCCTGGAATACTGCAGTCCATGGGGTCGCAAAGAGTCAGACACGACTGAATGACTGAACTGAACTGAGAGCATTCCTTCAGTAAATCACCACCAAACAAATCCTTGTCTCAGGCTCCACATCTCAAGAACTGGTGCTGAGACTGAAAGGGGAATTATTCGTTACATCTGATGTGCCAGGCACCACTTTTGAGATATTATATCCATTTTGAAATTTAATTTAATCCTACCTTCACAACCAATTTTCAAGACTGTTATTATCATCCCTAAATTACTGATATAAGCTGAATAATTTACTTAATCATTCTATGTGGTCCAAGTAGGATTGGAAGCCTGACCTACCTAACTCTAGAATCTCTGTGCCTCATACTATACAACATTTTTGTTGTTTGGCACTAAGTCGTGTCTGACTCTTTGCAACCCCATGGACTGTGGCCCTCCAGACTCCTCTGTCCATGGGATTTCCCAGGCAAGAATACTGGAGTGGGTTGCCATTTCCTTCTCCAGGGACCTTCCCAACACAGGGATTGAACTGGTGTCTCCTGCGTTGGCAGGCAGATTCTTTACCACTGAGGAATCCTAACATTAGGCAGGAATTTATTAATATGCTTTGAGGACCTTTTCAATGACAAAAAGAGAACTACATGAGATTTTTGTGGCTGATCCTCAGTTAATCAGAATATGCAGTTAATCACAACAGCCTTTAAATTCAAGGTAATCAAATAGTCTCTCTCAGACAGGCTATCCCTTCGCATTCTGATGAGAGTCTGATTTAGGAATTGACATATTAGGGAATCTTTCAGTACTCGTCACTGCATCAGATCTTTAAGTAAATTCTTGGCCCTATGGGAAAGTAGATATCTGTTGACCTATTCTGTTGACTGATGAAGACATTCAGACATTGAGTGATGTTCCCCAAGGCTTTATAACACATCTTCATCAGAACCAAACATTTCAAATTCCTTACCCATGCCTCAAACATTCAAATTGTTAGCTTGCACAAACCTCAGCTTTCACCATTACTGAGAGCAATGTGTCCTTGATAAAAATCTGTCTTGACTCAAGTCTGATTCTACTTGTCAAGAATGGGGCAAAAATATTTACACTTGAAGAATTATCATCTTTCCAAGGCAGAGCCTCCATGGACCATATTAAATGGAATTGGGGGAGGATATTATGTAGAATTAAATTCTTCAAAATATTTAAAACTAAGAGAAATAGACAATTCAAACATTTCCTTTCTACTTGAGATCCTTGGGCTACTTTCTTTCCAGAGCCGACTCGTTTGGAAGTGTATTATATTTTTATAATGGAGATTTTGAACTTCTAAATACTTGAGAAATAAATTTTGCAGGTCTGAAAAAGAAGAGATAAATAATAGGCAGATGTATTATAGGCCAAATATGGGCTAGAATGATAAAACACAAACACAATACCCATAGAATGGGAAATTGTATTCAAACTGTGGCTCATGGATATTTCTGATGCTTTCAGGGGAATTACTATAAAAGGGATATAAGTTATATTATGGAGTTCTGTGTTCTTCTATCAATGGTATTTTTTTGTTTGAATAAAAGCAATGCTCTAGATTTTCAGACCCTATCTAGATTTGATTTGCATTTGGCAACAATGGATTTTGTATCAAAGAAGAAAATACAAAAAGGAGATTTCATATAGGTCTTTGGTTTAAAAAAGGAGAATTGCAATGTAATATCCAGTGCATAAAAAACAAAATTCGTAACTTCATTTTGTTAATGAGTGTGCTTTTTTACCTGTTTTAAACAACTCCTTTCTCTAAAGCTGAATCTCCCCAAACAAAGATTGGCAAACATACATTTTCATTGTAATAATAAGCACTTGGATATCAACATTTCAAATAATGATTCTAATATGAAATTCAAAAATAGTGTCATTGACTGGAAAGCCTAATGTCCTGAGCCTGAGATCTGGATTCCAGCCCAACACAAACTAATTATGTGATATTGTTCTTGACTTGTTCTTTCTTGATTTCCTTTTCCTCATTTGCATATTGAGAAGATTGAACTAGACAATTTCTAAGATTTCTTCCAGCTCTATATGTGAATTCACATTTGTAAAATTAGTTTAAGTAGTTTGGAGAAAGACCTCAAAACCTCTATAATCATTTTCCCAAATTAAGTGAATTATATTTTTCAGAGTATTTCTTTCAAGGCTATGATGAAATGATGAAACATAGCTTTCTCCCCAGAAACATATGTCATGTTGACCTGCTCCTTTGAAATATATCAGTATTGTCACTGAAAGCATGTTGAGGTCAGATATGTGAACAAGGAAAATATGATGGACATAGTGAAAGGAAATTATACAACAGCAAAGATCTAGGTAGCTACTCCAGAGAAATACTCAAGACTAAAATGGTTGGACAGACAACATAAATCTAGATAAGTCAGAAGTCAAATGCATTCAAATCAGCCAACACAAAAAGAACAGAGCAAATGTGGTAGGCCAGAGTCTGGGATCAGAGAGTGGATATTAATAGCATTGAAGAACAGAAAACATCAAAGAGAGATCAGATTTTAGGGCATAGCTTATTTCCTCTCTATGCTGTTTATATTATGGGTAGCTGTGCCCTTGTGTGCTCACTGTAGTCAGAATAATGTGAAAAGTAATACTGTTGAAGTAAGATACTGGTTCAAGTAGGATGTTGACAAAGATTTAGAAGATTGCTTTTCATTAGAAAGTATCAGAAGATTCAGATGATTTAGGGATACTGGACACAGGAGAGGAGAGGAGATAAGAAAGGAGAAAGCAGCATGTCTTTCTTAGACACTTGCTTTGTCCTGGCTCCGTGTGAGGAGAAAACAAGCCACTCCCTACTTCCCTTTCACTCTCATACCAAGCTAAACCAGTACAGCTAGCACCAGGGAACAGGATCTGGGTAATGGAGGCAGGGACATAATCTCCACTCTTATGGAAGACTCCTCACAATAACTGGCATAACCTTCACGTCTTTCACAGCAACCCCTTTGGGTTATCCACAAGAGAACAATGTAGAAAGCCACACTGTGTAAAGACTCTCTCATATCCATTTCTATCTGGCTTTGTATGAAAACACTCTGACTCATGCCTCATTCAAATAGAAAGATTCAAGAGAGCAGTTGTTACAGAAATGCAGCACAGAAGGTTCTGTGGACCCCATAGAAGTTCCTTTTCCCAGAGAGAATTCTTCTTCTGTGTCCATTAACTAGTTGAAAGGGGGTGTCCTGATTTAAAGAAATCTTCTAGTTGCTCTATGAAGACTATACTACAGGGCAGCAAGAACGTAAGCAGAGAAACTAGCTAGGAGACATTTTAGGGGTCCAAACGAGAGATGGTAGTGACTTAGAATTCCAGCATTCATCTGTATATGGTTTCCTCACCATCCAGACATGTGGAAGAATTATGTTTCCTTTTCTCCTTGCAGTTGAGTGGTACTCTGTGACTAGTTCTTGTCAATGGATTGGTCAGGGAGCAGAAATGGTATGTGTTGCTTCCAGGGTGGAGCACTTGATTTCTGGGTAAGAATTTCCTGTGCTCTCTTATCCCCTGCAACTGTGACTAGTAAAATTCCAGATTGTGGGGACATTTCAACGAGGGCCCTGGAATGAGGAAGAAGTAGAACAGAGCTCCCTGATGATATGCAATGGACTGAGTGAGAAATTGGTTTGTTGTTTAAACCACAGAGATTTGAGGGATTATTTGTTACTGCAGCAAACCTTAACCACCATTGATACTAATAGTAGAAACAGTGAACAGTAAGTAGATTTGGAATAAAGTCCAGAGGTTTGATTGACAAGACTTTCTGACAGATTGGAGACAAATGGCCAAACAAAGAAGAACCAGGGCTTCCCTGGTGGCTCAGTGGTAAAGAACCTACCTGCCAATGCAAGAGACTCGGGTTTGATTCCTGGCCTGGGAGGATCCTACATACCACAAAGTGGCTTGGCCTGTGTTCCACAACTATTAAGGCTGGGTTCTAGCACCCAGGAATCACAACCACTGAGCCCATGTGCTGCAACTACTGAAGTTCTCTCACCTTACAGCCATGCTCTGCAACAAGAGAAGCCACCACAATGAAGGGCCTGCAGACCCAGGATAGCCAATAAATAAGTAAAATTATTTTTTAAAAAAGAAGAACCAAGAATGCCTGCAGCACTACAATGAGCCTATAGCTGGCATTGCTAATTGTTACAGCTCTTTTTGCAATGAGCTCAACTAAGTCTTGCAAGCCTTATTAACACAAGCTCTAGAAAAGTACTAGAATAAGATGGAAAAATGAATGGTATGACTTGTCATACCTGGGAGAATATGGTGTCTTGCATCGTCTACTTCTTGTAGTCTTTGACTCTATGAGGGACTTAGAGACAGATGGTTAGAACTTTTATCATTGGGTTGGGAAGAAGTAGACACTACCAAATTCATTTCAATCTTCCCCAACATTAATACTGAGGACATTTCTATACCATAACTAACTTCAGGGGAAGTCAGGAAATAACTGAAGCATTAGAAAGCACCTACCTCAAAAAACACCCTTGTGGCAGAAAGTGAAGAGGAACTAAAGAGCCTCTTGATGAAAGTGAAAGAGGAGAGTTAAAAAGTTGGCTTAAAACTCAACATTCAAAAAACTAAGATCATGGCATCCGGTCCCATCACTCCATGGCAAATAGATGGAGAAACAATGGAAACAGTGACAGATTTTATTTTCTTGGGCTCCAAAGTCACTGCAGATGGTGATTGCAGCCATGAAATTAAAAGATGCTTGTTCCTTGGAAGAAAAGCTATGACCAACCTAGACAGCATTTTAAAAAAGCAGAGACATTACTTTGCCAACAAAGGTCTATCTTATCAAAGCTGTGGTTTTTCCAGTAGTCATGTATGGATGTGAGAGTTGGGCTATAAAGAAAGCTGAGTGCTGAAGAATTGATGCTTTTGAACTGTGGTGTTGGAGGTGACTCTTGAGAGTCCCTTGGACTGCAAGGAGATCCAACCAGTCCATCCTAAAGGAAATCAGTCCTGAATATTTGTTGAAAGGGCTGATGCTGAAGCTGAAGCTCCAATACTTTGGCCACCTGATGTGAAGAATTGAACTCACTGGGAAAAAAAACCCTGATGCTGGGAAAGATTGAAGGCAGGAGGAAAGGGGATGACAGAGGATGAGATGGTTGGATGGCATCATGGACTTGATGGACATGAGTTTAGCAAGCTCCAGGAGTTGGTGATGGACAGGGAAGCCTGGCGTGCTGCAGTCCAGGGGGTTGCAGTCGGACATGACTGAGTGACTGAACTGAACTGAACTTCAAAAAATATTTTATGAAAATCAGAAAGAAAGAAATAACTTCTTGAGTAATAGCTATTGGTATATTTAGGTGTTCAAAAAATGGACCCTAAAATACTTTATCCTAAAACTGTATTTGATTGGACTAGATTTAAAAGGGAATTTTATACCCAAAAAAAAAAAGCGAATATAACCTGAAAGAAACAGACTCACAGATATAGAGAACAAACTTGTGGTTACAGGTAGGGGGCAGCATGGAGGAAAAATAGGAGTGGGAGAGTGGAAGGTACAAGCTATTGGGTATAAGATAGACTGAAGGATGAATGTACAATGCGGAGAATGTAGCCAGTATTTTGTAATGACTGTAAATGGAAAGTAAACTTTTTAAATTATGTAAAATTAAACAATGTTTTAAAAGGGGAACTTCAAACACTGTTGAAAATCTTGTCTTCATATAGGTCTGTGGCTGTTACACTAATTGTGTGATTCTGGACAAGTCACTCTAACCTCCCTGAATTTTATGTTAATCATTTATAAATTGGGAGTGACTGTGAAGGTTTTTAAAGAATTAAATAATGTGTATAAATCTAATTGTCAACTACATGGTACTATGTAGTTGATATGCAGAATTATTATCATTTTTTACAAATGAACTACAGGGGTTCTTTTTCCCTTATTTTTGAGGCCACATGTAACCCTGGTAGTTCTACAAAGGAGATATGAGAAGTTTAAGTCACCATACATTTGAATCATGACACAGTGGCATTTGCAATATATCACTCGCCCTCCTACATATCAACTCACATGGGAGAAATTAAGTCACTATTTACTGTTAGCATTATTAGAACTAATGAAGTCAGTAGTGCATGCTCTCACTTATTTAAGTATTTGTTAAGCAGCTTCTGGTAATAATCACATAGACTAATCTTAGCTGCATTCTCCCCACCCTCAACAAAAATCCTATTTATAAGAGGCTGATAGAAGAAACATATGTGAACGTAGCTCCCAAATCAGTCCAACACCAATTGGTCAATTCCTCAGATTTTAGCAATGGAATTAAAACATAACAGCTGAACACCGAAGATACAAAAATGTTGAAGGAAGAAGGGGAACCTACCAAGAAGAATCTTTGAGTGAACTTTTAGTTTGTTGGGTGTATGTGACAGTAACAATTTAGTCACAAGGTTAGAGGACACCCAGTAGCTCTGTTACAAGGCTGACATGAAAACTAGAATAAACTAGTCTTGGTAACAATCTAGAAATGTGATTAAATCCCATCATGAGTGTGGTACAATGTAAGAGTTTCTCTAATTAGATTCTGAACAAATTCAACCACATGTTGAGTTCTTTCCCTTTGGGATATTCAATAACTTAGATAAGATGTGTAATGTCTATTCCCTAAGTCATTAGTTTTACTTAACAGCTAATTGAGTTGTAGTTTTTGATATCAAATTTCCTCTTTGCATCTATCTCTGGGTCTATACAGAATAAAGCAATTTAAAAGTGGAACAATTATACAGTAAATCTAGGAACGTTAACTATTAAGATACATCAAACTCTGGGTCTACCTCGAGTGTTTCATTCAAAATTACCTGAGGACTTTCTCTAGTAGGAAGTCACATAATACTTTCTGATTCTCCACCATGACAATAGTTTTAAGAAATATCTATTGAAAACTTAGCCAGACACTTGTGTTAGGTGTGCAAAATGATTCAAATGTGTTAGGTGTGCAAAAACTAGGAGTGCCAAAATGATTTAAACTTCCTGCCTTCAAAGTGGGCTTCCCAGGTGGCTCAGTGGTAAAGAATCCACCTTCCAATGCAGGAGATGTGGGTTGAGAAGATCCCCTAGAGTAGGAAATGGCAACCCACTCCAATATTCTTGCCTGGAAAATTCCACGGACAGAGGAGCCTGGCAGACTATAGTCCATGGGGTTGCAAAGAGTCAGACACGACAGGGCACACACCCACACACACGCTCTCAAGGTACTTAGAGTCTAATAAGAAAGACACACAAACCACCCTGACACAATGTGATAAATGCTTAGGGAGATGCAGAACTTTCAGCACACCTTCGCTTCCTCAAAGAGATGATACCTGAGCTGAATATTAAAGACACACAAGAGTTATTCACACAGATGAATAAAGCAGGCATTTCAGACACAGGAAACAGCTTGATCAAAAGATATGTAGGAGCCAAATGTTTGGAGACAATGATCTGGAACTCAGCTTGTTGTGGGAGAATGAGGTAAACTAGCAGGCATCTTGATAGAGAAAAAAAACACACACACAAAGCTGAGCAGAGAGGACTGGGAATGGAAATTTACAAGTCATCAAATGGGGCAGGAGAGTAAAACAGGGAAATAGGGAGGGAAAAAGTTCATAATGCGGGCTTGATTCCTTGAAGCATATGCAGGCTTAAGGTGTAGGAAAAAAAGGAAGAATCCATGAAGGTGCAGCAGAGAAATAATCAGAATGGTAGAAGTAGAACCAGAAAAGAAACATAGAATGTTGAAAGTTCCGAGGAGATGGCCAACAATGACAAATAAACACAAAATTGCAACTAATACCAGACTAAAATAATATGCATTCCATTTAGCCATGGGAAAAACATATGCAATCTCTTAAAAAGCCATTTCAATGATGTGGGGGTTGGAGGAATGTGAAGGGGAGCTAGAGTTTAGATTGTGCTTCTTGACTCAGAAGAGGAGTGAGTTGAAGGAAGGTTCAAGTAAAGTGAAAGTCACTCAGTCGTGTCCCACACTTTGTGACCACATGGACTATAATATACAGTCCATGGAATTCTCCAGGCCAGAATACTGGAGTGGGTAGCCTTTCCCTTCTGCAGGGGATCTTCCCCACCCAGGGATCAAGCCCAGGTCTCCCACATTACAGGTAGATTTCTTTACCAGCTCAGCCACAAGGGAAGCCCAAGAACACTGGAGTAGGTAGTCTATCCCTTCTCCAGCAGATCTTCCCAACCCAGAAGTCGAACTGGGGTTGCAATGCACTGCATTGCAGGTGGATTCTTTACCAACTGAGCTATGAGGGAAGCCTAAGTTAACGTAAGAGAGCATTAATAAGCTAAAGGGAAAGAATCATTAGTGAGTAAGAAACTGACTATGTAGAGAAGATAGAAGATAGTGGAAGGGGTAAGGATGCTGTGGAAATGTGAAGGGGGTGGAGAATGGCTTTCAATAGGCTGACACTCTTAATATTTTTTACTTTTGCCCACAATAAGAAATATACTTCTCACAAAACCCAGTACATCCACAAAGATACACATACAATCAGAGATAGAAAGCAAAGTTTATAAGACAATATTTATCCTTACTACATTTTATGTACCCTGATATTTTCTTTTCATTCCATTTTATTCTATTTTTGTTCCATTAACCCAATGCAGGTTAATTTCTGCTAGCTTGCATGCCTTCCTGATTGGATCAGGGCCCAGAGTTTTAAGAACACTAGAATGAAAGAGTCTTCAACCTGAAAAATCAGTCTCTAAATCTCTAAACCTTCCAAACTTAGAAGAATATAAAGTAGGATAGAGATGAGAATAAATATATAGTTATACAGAGGAATCTGAGGCACTTCAGTACTCGTGGCCTCACTTTTCTTAAAGTAAGAGCTGAGGGCAACAACTGAGTCCAGGGAGAATAGAGCATGCTGAAGGCTGTAATGAGAATGATGTTGAATAAAAGTGGTGAGAGTGGATATCCTTGTCTTGTTCCTGATCTTAGAGGAAATGCTTTCAGCTTTTCACCACTGAGTATGATGTTAGCTGTATGTTTGTCATATATGGCTTTTGTTATGTTGAGGTATGTTCCTGCTATAGACATTTCTCCAAAGAAGACCTATGGATGGCCAAGAGATGTATGAAAAGATGTTCAACATCACTAAACTAATCATTTAGAGAAATACAAGTCAAAACTACAATGAGATTCCATTTCACACCAATCAGAATCAGTTCAGTTCAGTCGATCAGTCGTGATGACTCTTTGCGATCCCATGGACTGCAGCACGCCAGGCTTCCCTGTTCATCACCAACTCCCAGAGCTTGCTCAAACTCATGTCCATCTAGTCCATGATGCCATACAACCATCTCATCCTCTGTTGTCCCCTTCTCCTCCTAACTTCAATCTTTCCCAGCATCAGGGTTTTTTCCAATGAGTCACTTCTTCGCATCAAGTGGTCAAAGTACTGGAGCTGCAGCTTCAGCATCAGTCCTTCCAAAGAACACCCAGGACTGATCTCCTTTAGGATGGACTGGTTGGATCTCCTTGCAGTCCAAGGGACTCTCAAGAGTCTTCTCCAACATCACAGTTCAAAAGCATCAATTCTTCGGCGCTCAGCTTTCTTCACAGTCCAACTCTCACATCCATACATGATTACTGGAAAAACCATAGCCTTCACCAGACAGACCTTTGTTGGCAAAGTAGTGTCTCTGTTTTTTAACATGCTGTCTAGGTTGGTCATTGCTTTTCTCCCAAAGAATAAGCGTCTTTTAATTTCATGGCTGCAATCAGCATCTGCAGTGATTTTGGAGCCCAAAAAAAATAAAGTTTGTCACTGTTTCCATTGTTTCCCCATCTATTTGCCCTGAAGTGGTGGGACTGGATGTCATGATCTTAGTTTTTTGAATGTTGAGTTTTAAGCCAACTTTTTCACTCTCCTCTTTCATTTTCATCAAGAGTCTCTTAGTTCATCTTCACTTTCTGCCATAAGGATGGTGTCATCTTCGTATTTGAGGTTATTGATATTTCTCCAAGCAATCTTGATTCTGGCTTGTACTTCATCCAGCCTGGCATTTCGCATGATGTACTCTGCATATAAGTTAAATAAGCAGGGTGACAATATACAGCCTTGATGTACTCCTTTCCCAATTTGGAACAGTCTGTTGTTCCATGTGCCATTCTAACTGTTGCTTCTTAACCTGCATACAAGTTTCTCAAGAGACAGGTCAGGTAGTCTGGTGTTCCCATCTCTTTAAGAATTTTCCACAGTTTGTTGTGATCCACATAGTCAAAGGCCTTGGCGTAGTCAATAAAGCAGAAGTAGATGTTTTTCTGGAACTGTCTTGCTTTTTCGATGATCCAGTGGATGTTGGCAATTTGATCTCTGATTCCCTGCCATTTCTAAATCCAGCTTGAATATCTGGAAGTTCACCATGCATGTACTGTTGAAGCCTAGCTTGGAGAATTTTGAGAATTACTTTGCTAGCATGTGAGATGAGTGCAATTATGCAGTAGTTTGAACATTCTTTGGCATTGCTTTTCTTTGGGGTTGGAATCAAAACTGACATTTTCCAGTCCTGTGGCCACTGCTAAGTTTTTCAAATTTGCTGGCATATTGAATATAGCACTTTCACAGCATCGTCTTTTAGGATTTGAAATAGCTCAACTGGGATTCCATTACCTCCACTGGCTTTGTTCATAATGATGCTTCCTGCTGCTGCTGCTGCTGCTAAGTCACTTCAGTCGTGTCCGACTCTGTGAGACCCATAGACGGCAGCCCATCAGGCTCCCCCGTCCCTGGGATTCTCCAGGCAAGAACACTGGAGTGGGTTGCCTTTTCCTTCTCCAATGCATGAAAGTGAAAAGTGAAAGTGAAGTCGCTCAGTCGTGTCTGACTCTTAGCAACCCCATGGACTGCAGCCTACCAGGCTCCTCCGTCCATGGGATTTTCCAGGCAAGAGTACTGGAGTGGGATGCCATTGCCTTCTCCGATGATGCTTCCTAAGGCCCACTTAACTTCAAATTCCAGGATGTCTGGCTCTAGGTGAGTGATGACACCATTATGGTTATCTAGGTCATGGAGATCTTTTTTGTATAGTTCTTCTGTGTGTTCTTTTCACCTCTTCTTAATATCTTCTGCTTCAGTTAGGTCCATACCATTTCTGTCCTTTATTGTGCCCATCTTTGCATGAAATGTTCCCTTGGTATCTTTAATTTTCTTGAAGAGATCTCTAGTCTTTCCCATTCTATTGTTTTCCCCTATTTCTTTGCATTGATCACTGAGGAAGGCTTTCTTATCTCTCCTTGCTATTCTTTGAACTCTTATTCAAATGGGTATACCTTTCCTTTTCTCCTTTGCTGTTAACTTCTTGTCTTCTCTCAGCTATTTGTAAGGCCTCCTCATACAACCATTTTGCCTTTTTACATTTCTTTTTCTTGGGAATGGTCTTGATTACTGCCTTCTGTACAATGTCATGAACCTCTGTCCATAGTTCTTCAGGTACTCTGAATGAATGGCACTCTAATCAGAATGACTATAATCAAAAATTCACAAACAGTGAGTGCTGAAGAGGGTGAGGAGAGAAAGGAACCCTCCTACACTGTTGATGGGATTGTATATTGGTACAGCCACTATGGAGAACACTACGGAAGTTCCTGTAAAAACATAACATAGAGCTACTGTATGACCCTTCAGTCCCACTCCTGGGCATATATTCAGAGAAAAACATGATCTGAAAGGATTCATGCACCCCAATGTTCATTGCAGCACTATTTACAACAGGCAAAACATGGAAGCAACCTAAATGTCCATCAACAGATAAATGAATAAAGAAGATGTAATAGATAGATAGATACAAAGAATTTAGTCATAAAAGAAGAATGAAATCTTGTTATTTGCATCAACACAGATAGACCTAGAGATTGTCACACTAAATGAAGTTAAGTCAGAGAAAGACACGTCTTATATGATATCATTTATATGTGGAATCTAAAAAAAAAATGAACTTATTTACAAAACAGAAACAGACCTACAGACATAGAAAACAAATATATGGTTACCAAAGGGGAAAGAGGTAGGATGGGATAAATTAGGAGCTTGGAATTAACAGACGCACACTACTATGTATAAAATAAACGATAAAGACCTACTGTATAGCCCAGGGCACTATACTCAGTATCTTGTAATAATCTATAATGGAAAAGAATCTGAAAAACAATGTATCTCTGAATCACTTTGCTGTATGCCAGAAACTATTGATAACACAATATTGTAAATCAATTACAATTTGATTTTTAAAATAATAAATAAATAAACATATGTGGGGATAAAAAGTACTCTACCTAGATGAACTAATTCACTGCCTGAGTTGAGAGTGCAACACTGGTCATTTCAATTCCTGCCTGTCTCTTGTGCAGAAAAGATACAAGGCACTCTCCTTATATTCTCTGCCTCCTACCACACCCACCAAGGCTTCCCTGGAGAGCTTCTGCATTCAGAGAATTGTTGAACTGTCCAGTTGACAGCCCTGAGCATGGCACTTGACACCCTGTAGGCGCAATTTGTTTCTTGGTTGGCATTGAGCTTGTGATATGTTGTAGAGGTTCCCTGGTGAATTAGCTGAGGTTCCCTGGTGAATTAGCAGTAAAGAATCTGCCTGCAATGTAGGGGACCTGGGTTCAATCCCTGGGTTGGGAAGATCCCCTGGAGAAGGGAATGGCTACCCACTCCAGTATTCTTGCCTGGAGAATTCCATGGACAGAGGAGCCTGGCAGGCAACGGCTCATGATGTCACTGAGTCAAACACAACTGAGTGACTTACACTTCACTTTATGCTGTATAGCCAGCTTTTTGTTTACACTGTTTGTGCAACAGGACAACTCTATGCAATGAAACTATGAAACAGGTCTCTATGTTTGAAGCAATCTAAATCCATTCATTCATTCAGCAAATATTTATTGAGCCTCAACTATGTGCCAGGCACTAGTTGAGACATGGGGATTGAGCGTGAACAGGAATGATAGAGTCCCTGCATTCAAGGGGATACTGTACCATCCTCTTTGGAGGAAAAAGAGAGATGATTTTATTTGTTTGGTCTGATTTTTGAGTGATGTGGGATAGGCTGGGAATAGGCATTCAGGAAGACAGAGAAGACATGTACAAGCTGAAGACCCTGGATGACATGGAGCGTGGTACTCACGTGTCCCAGAAAGGGAGATTAAGCCAGTGTGACCACAGCCCAGTGAGGAAGGGGACAGGCCCAGACTGGGGGCCTTGTAGACAGGTTAAAGATATTCATCTCTCTCCCAAGAACAAAGGGAAGCCATTTTGGATAGGAGACTGATGAGCAGATTGCCAGTCCTGGATGTACCTCAGCGTCTGACTACTTATCCAATTGTTTATCCTGGTGAGGCATATCTCAGCTGGCAGATTAGTCGCAGATCTGGTTTTTGTTTTGCTCTTCTAAGTGTTGTTGAGCAAGGCCTGCATTTTTACTTCCCTTCCACCCTCACAATTCACTTTGTCTGGGAGAGTCTTCTACTTCTCCCCCTTCCAATTTTCAGACCAACTGGTGACAGCAGTCCTTAGAGGAAACTGACATTATTAAGAGCATGGGGTTTGCAGAGCTGGTATGCCTGAGGACTCAGGAAGTTTTAGAGGAGAGCTTAAATTTCAATATCACACCAGGAGACGGTACGAAAACATTTCTCTTTGTCAGTGTGGAGGGGTTTGCCTCTGCTCCGTCCAAAGGGGACTTCCTTCCAAAAGGGAAATCTGGGAATTGCTAACTCCGGATTGCCTGTTGTCCTGGATGCCATGAAATTCGGAAGAGCAACTCCCTTCCCTGGACTCCAGTAGTGACTGCAGCTCTGGGCTGTTGTGCAGAAGTACCCTAGGGGAAGTACCCCAGGCTGGGTGTGGCCAGGGAAACTCAGCTCCCAGGTCTTGTCTGGTGTATGCAAAACCCCAGGCCGAATGACTCATTGGAATGACAATGAAGCCCGGCTCAAGGTGGGTGCCCAAGCTTCAAACACAAGTGTACCTCAGGGAGGCCTGGCAGCCTGGCTCCTGTGGCCACAGACATGGGGCTGATGCTCTGTGTGTATGTTATTCAAAATACCTGCTCCTTGACCAGGAGACCGTGATGCCAGTCTTAAGACACCAGCTTCTTTCACTGTGGGGGGAGGAAGCTATTGTCACCCTAGGAGAAAAAGCAGGAGCTGTTAGTTTTGTAATTTTCTCCACTCCATTTGCTGACCTTTGACTTCTGCCTCTTAGGCATTCTGAAACTCGCCCTCCCACCCCTACTAAATCAACCCAATTCTGGGAAGCTTCTCATTTTCCCTCAGCTCTTTGTACCCATCAAAGGAAATGTTCTTTACCTTAGAGAAAAGTGGTCTATGGTTGCCATGAAATGCAATTAACTCAACAAACAGACCTGCCTTTGAGGCTGAGCTGTGCTTTACTACTTTAGCAATTCAACCTCATAGAACTTTAGTGTCTCAGCTGTATAATACTGGTAATAATAAAAGTCACCTCATTGGGTTGTTGGGGAGATTAAATTCAAAGAGATGATGTTGTGTCTGGGACATAATATATGCTCAATAAAGCATACCCTACATCCTCCACTAATCCAGGCAGGAGGGAATCATCTGGGGGTGATCTCATAGAGAGATCTTGGACATAAAGAAAATCTGAAGTTTGTCCTCTGTGTCCCGGTTCTGTGTCTTCTTTGGTGGTGCAGAATTGAGACAGAATTTCCAGCAGCTCTAACTGCCAAGGTGAAGTGGTGCGGATGGGGCTGCATCACTTGCTGGACACAGATGTGCCTAAGGTCTGTGTTGTGCCTTGCCAAACAAATAGACTCATGTAATGGAAGTCCCATTATTCTTTATTTAGAATCTGAATACAAAGACAAGCTACTTCCAAGCCAATAAACCCAGGGTTCCAAAGTCTTAATTTCCTAGAATTTGGTGAAGTCGTCCCAGAAACTGCTGGTGGGTGGGTTTGGAAACAACAGGCTAATCAATCCCATGCTTCATCCCTTGTCTGTAGCTAATTCCACAGCGTGGAACCTTCTCACTGGGCCTTGGGGATGCTCCCTTTCACAGCCCTCCATGGAGGTGACTCATAGCTTGTTTACTGAACCTTGGATGGGCTTCTGGGCTCTGTGGAAAGTGTTCCAGAAACAGCCCCTGTCCTTAAGTTCCCTTCCAGTCTTTTCTGTGAGCAAAATTGTACTTCTCCTTGTCCCCAAACATAGCTGGTTCTTTCCTACCTCCAGACCTTGACTGGTGCTGTTTCACTTCCGGAAATATAGTCTCCATTCCCTCGCTAACCCTGGTATCTCCATTTGTCATCGTTCTTCCCACTTGATTTAAGCTCAATCCAAATACCACTCAACCTTCCTCCTCTAAATTCTCAGCTTAAAATCCTCGTCTTATTCGAAGAGTTACTTGGAGTATCATTTCGCCATGTATACATTTCTTTCTCCTAGTTCAGTGTAATACACTGGGAGAGAAATCTTTGTTACTTATCTTTGTGTCTCTCATGACATTTATGGAACTTAACTGTGGACACTGAAGGTTGAGTGACTGAGTGAATTCATTCATTCCACAAATACTTATTGACTGCCCACTATTGGCCAGGCACTATTCAAGGTGGGATACAGAGGTGATTAGATAGGCAAAGCCCTTATTCTTGGGAGCTCACGTTCTGCATGAGTAAATTCCAGAACTGTCTCACATTCTGCATGAATAAATTCCAGAACTGTCTAAAAGTAAAGGTAATGGGACTTTCCTGGTGGCCCAGTGGCTGAGACTCTGCACTCCCAATGCAGGCGGCCTGGATTCAATCCCTGATCAGGGAACTAGATCACACATGCTACAACTAAGACCTGGCACCATCAAATAAATAAATAGTTGTTTTTTTTTTTTAAGTAAAGGCAAGAGATCCTTTAAAAAATACCAACCTTGCTGTTATCACAAGATAAGAAAGTATTGCAAAATTTAAAAAAGAAAAAGAAACTATTGCAAATATATACCCTCTTTGTTATTCCTGATTTTCCCATTGACTATATTTGACTTAAATTACTGCCATTTATGGTTTGGTATTAACTGGGAACTCTGCTAAGTGCTTCACAGAAAACATTTCATTTTATCCTCACTGCAAGGCTAAGAAACAGAATTTAGTATTACATTTGAGGAAACCATAACTCATGAAGGCTAAATAGCCCACCTGAACACAAGAGCATAAGGGAATGAAAACATGGAGGTTTGAACCCCACTCTACTCGACTCCACACGCACCACCTCTCAGCCATTGTGTTGTTCCATCATAAACTTTAGCACGTGAGTCTCGGTGCCATAAACCATATGACCCACAGTTTGCATTTGTTCGTCTTCTACTAGGCAAAGTTTCCCTGAAACCAGCCCTCATTGCCAAAACTTTGCACACCTCTTCTGACACACATGAAAACTGGAGACATTTTCTCCCTAAATATCAACCAGCTCAATGGCTACATTTAGAACATGATTCCAGCAGTTCCTTTCTCCAAAGATTGCATGTTGGGCCATTAGCCATCTTTAACCTGGAGTTCACCATGTCACATGCAGCAACAGTTTAACTCCTCGGGCAAGATTGCCACACCTCATACCCCTAACATGACAAGCTACTCACAACATGTTTATTCTCCATATATGCAGTCAATGATTAACTTGTAAATCACCTAAGACTCTCACAATTTTCAACATAAGATGCCCCGCCTGAAATTTCGTGATTTTAGCCAATACCATCCCTGTGGGAACCAGATCCAACAGAATCAGTTAAACTTACAGACAGATTCATGTAGTCCTTAATGTAAAGCATTGTAGACCCAGCCCCTAGTGGAGAATGACTGTCTTTCAAATTTATCACCTCCCCTGTCTGCTCTATGTCTAGAACACACTCTTCATTCAATATCAACACTCCTCATAAATATTTGTTGAATAAATGAATCAGTAAAATGAAACATTTAATTTAAGAAAAGATGCTCAACATCACTAAATCTCTCTGAAAAAGTCTAGTAATTTAAGATAAGGTGTATGTTGGTGGGAATGCAAACTAGTACAGTGACCAAAAAGAACATGGATCTTGCAGGTTTAAAAAAAAAACTAAAAAAAAAATAGAGTTTAATTCCTGGCTCTACTACTTAGGACCTGTGTTGTGTGTAGCATCATGCAAGTAAATAAGCAGCCTTACAGTTGCTATAAAGTGAGGATAATATTATTTGGCTCAATTGTTGAGAAGAATAAAATGGAATAACTTGGTATACCACGTATCAGTGTTGGTACATTGTAGGTCCTCAATAATGCTTTTCTCCAAAAAATAAGAAATGAAAATCCACTTGTTTGGGTTTCACTTTTCTGTAAAACATAGATGGAAAAAAGTTAGATTAGATCTGGGGTGCACCCTTGTCTTCTCTTGAAATTTCTTGTTATTTGGAGGCAAGCCAGTATCTATAATTTTAAAAAGCCATTGATAGACCAGTGACAAATACTGAGTTACTCTACTTGCTGGGAAATTAGCCATGGCACATTATCTCATGATGGCCAAGTTGTTGTGCTACTTGAAACAGCTGTGGGATTCCCAGGAACACTGTAAGTTACTTGGCACTTTAGTTCTAAGAGTTTCATAATGGAGGGAATTTCAAGTAACCAGAAATTCCAATTATTCCACATAAGTGAATGTTACTTTCATTTCCCAGAGGTTTTCAGTACCTGATTTATCTCCAGATATCCCAGAGTCCAAATAAGAGGGACTAAAGTGAATACAATCTTGAGAAAATGCTCAAGAATGCTTGAAATGTGATAATGTAATATCAGCTCATTTGACTTTTTCACCCATTCCCATAGGCTTTGCCATAGAGTTGCTTCAAGAACTACAGGTATAGATCAGGGTGCAGGTCCCCAGTACAGAGCAAACTCTCAAGAAATGTTACTGCCTCTCCTTACTCCTCTAAGAGATTCTCATATCACAGCCATGGTATTTGGGCAAAGCCTAAATGTTGGTCAAAGACAGAGAAATAAGAGAGTACAAGGCAGTGGCTTTAGCAGCTACCAAACGGGGTGGCCTTGAGTATGTTTTCACCTGTGTAACTGAGTGACAACCACTTGGAAGATAATTGACTCTTTCTACCTCTTACGGTTCTTTGAGATAGGTATTGTTATCCTCCTGGTTACAGATAAGGACGATGGCTATTAGAAAGTTAGAAACTTCCCCAAGATCACATGCCTTGTGTTTTAATCACAGCCTGATTAAAACTTGAGGTCTTTTTTGCAGTTTATGATTCCTAGCACCATACCTCCAGATCTTTAGCTCTAAAATAGAATCTTCAAATCTTTTCCTCCAAATATCTAGTGATTTATTATCTAATTCCTTCAAAAAAACGTGAGATTCTACTATGCTAGATACGGCTTCCCTAGTGGCTCAGACAGTAAAGAATCTGCCTGCAATGCATGAGACTGGGGTTCTATTCCTAGGTCGGGAAGATCCCTCAAGCAACCCACTCCAGTACTCTTGCCAGCAGAATTCTATGGACAGAGGAGCCTGGAGGGCTACAGTCCATGGGGTCGCAAAGAGTCCAACACCACTGAGAGACTAATACACTGTGCTAGGTAGAGTTGGGTGATGTCAGGAAGAATAAAATGTGGAATTTAAGATCTATGTGGACACACAGAATAATAACACAAGATAGAAGCAGGGACAGTCCACAAGGGGCTCTAGAAAAAGGCCTCAGAGATTTTAGAAGAGAAAAGAATTGGTCTTGCTAAGCAGGTGAAAAGAGACTTCCTGGTGAAGGCAGAGCCTGATCTAGACCTCAACTGTCTATTGAGTGTCCAAAGCAGGAGACTCTCCTTCTCAGGGGATGAAACTCCCAGGCTAATTCTGCTTCTCCATTCAGGTTGAGAGAACCCCTCTGTGAATTGAGAACTTGCTATTATTTTGGACAATTTGATAACAAGAGAGCTCCAAGTGCCCATAATAAAGTATACTTCAAAATGCTTGCTTTAAAAGGCCATGACATTTAAGGTTCAGTTCATCTAAATTTTTCAATTCATCATCTTTGTAATTTCTTCCATAAATCATGGACACATGGACATCCAAATAATATAGAAACCACACCATCAAGCTTCTCCTCTTGACTTGTGGAGGGCACAGGCTTTGGATTTCAAACCCTTGACACGAAACAGAGCTCTGCTTGCGTAGAAGTCATACTATGGCAACAGCAAACACAAAGATACTCAGTATTTTCCAGGCATGGTGTTAAGTGCTTTACACATATTATTTTCATTTAATAAGCTTAATCACTCTATGAGGCAGATACTATTAATATTTCCATTTTGCAGATGAAACTCCAAGACATTAAATAATTTGCCAAAGGTCATCCAAGCTAGTAAGAGTCAGAGCCCAGGAATAAACTGACAAAGCCAGGTTTGGGCTCATGACCCCTATTCCACATAGCCTCATTCTATGCTGACCCAGATTGATTTACCTGGTTTAAAACCAATGAAAGAAGAAAAACTTGCTTAATTCTAATATTTGGGGAAAACTCAAAGTGTGTTTTTTGTCTGTTCATTTGTTTTACTGTAAACTTTTGGTTCAATGCATAGTCATAGTTTAGTGGCCTCAATTGTGTAGGCTTAGAAAAATTACTCTAAAAATATTTACATTGCTATTTTCCTGACTAAAAATGTAAATAAAGGTCTTGAAGTAATATTTTTAAACACAGAAGAGACAAAAAAAGAAAAATCACTTATGAAATAACCCCTATTTACACTTTGGAGTATTTTGTGCTTAATTATTTTTTCTCATGTAACGCTCCAGCTTTGCCTTCTAGATACGCATGTTAAAGATAATGCTGTACCCAGTTTAGAATCTTGATCTTTGTCCCTGTTGTACCTTGTTACTAAAAATTCTTCAGAAGCCTTATTTTGAGGACAGGAAAATATTCCACCAAATGTATATTATTTGATTCATTTAATCAAACTTCAGTTTTAAGCATTTAGACTGCTTCCATTTTCCTAATTAAAATAAATGCTTCAATAAACATCTACGAGCATTTTTACAACTGGTAAAAATGTATGTATTGTGTATCAGTGGCTCAGGGGCAAAGACTCCACCTACAGTGCGGAGACATGGAGATATGGGTTCAATCCCTGGGTCGGGAAGATCCCCTGGAGAAGGGAATGGTAACCCATTCCAGTATGCTTGCCTGGAGAATCCCATGGACAGAGGAGCCTGGTAGGCTACAGTCCATAGGGTCTCAAAAGAGTCGGACACGACTGAGAGACTAAACAACAACAACAAAACCTCTAGATACAATTTTATAGCTGATATTACTTTCTTCAGCTTTGTTAAGATTATATCAGATTTGATTAACTAATTAATTAATTCCACAAATACTAAAATATCTCTAATGTGCCAGCTGCAGTTTAGGAGCTGAATATACTATGGTGTTACTGGGTCACAGGGGAGGACTATGGTTAAGAATCTTGATGTGTGGGCCCAGTGCTTCACTGAAAAGGTTGTTCTAGTCATTGATCCTACATGAGCTGTTGAACAGCTTGCATTTCACTGAATCCTATATGGAGTAAGAATCATATCTTCCAATTTGAAAGAGGATAATTATATTTCATTGTTGCCTCTGTATTTCTTTGATGTTGAATGACGTTATCACTTCTGGCATATTTATTGTTTACAGATGTTTAATTTTTAAATTCTTGTTCAGGCCAAACCTAATTGAAGAAACTTCTCATTTCATATTTCTGTATAGCATGAGAAAATGCTAAAATGCTCCCTGAAAGCCTTAATGTTGCCTTTTAGTACTCATAATAGTCAAGGTCAGGCTTTTAATGCAACTAGCTCTCAGCAATCTGGATTATTGGAAAACATCAAAAATGGGCCTCTTGTATGAAGTGAACACTTAGGATTGCCTGGACCAGGGACATTAAACAAATTTGGACAGAAGCATAAAATCTGTTGGTCTCATGGCTGAAGGAAGTTAACTGTCTTAATAGGTGATGTTCTTCTTTCTACAAAATATTTTTTAAATCTTGGTTTTGTCTCTAAGGTTAGTTAATACACTAGCATAAAAATTAGAATAGTAACATCAGTTAATGGAACATGGATTTCACTGAATCCTACATCCATAAAGTATCTCAAAGTATTTTAAAAGGATTTTCACAATCTCTTCTCAGAAATGAATGGCATCCCTTTTCCTTTGCCATATTCTACTAGCTAGAAGCAAGTAGGTCCAGCTCACACCCAAGTGATCACACAAGAACATGATTATTGAAAGGTGGAGACTGTTGGGGACTAGCTCAGAGGCTGCCAATCACAGTTTGCAGCTTTTAAAAAATAATTTTATTTGTTTATTTTTCGGCTATGCTGGGTCTTCGTTTCTACGTGGCCTTGTCTCTAGTTGCAGAGAGCAGGGGCTACTCTCGAGAGGTGGTGCATGGCTTCTCATTGCAGTGGCCTCCCTTGCTGAGCAGAGGCTCTAGGGCACGTGGGCTTCAGTAATTGCAGCCCGTGGGTTCTGGTGCACAGGCTCAGTGGTTGCGGTGCATGGGCTTAGTTGCTCCGTGGCTTGTGGGATCTTCCTAGATCAGGGATCAAACCTGTGTCTCGTGCATTGGCAGATGGATTCTCTACCACTGAGCCACCAGGGAAACCCTATCCTTTACAGTTTTATTTTCTTCGATGCACTTATTGTCAGCTAGAATTATTTGCTTATGTTTTTTATTGTCTATCTCCTATCTCTAAACCATAAGCTCCATAAGGTCAGGGAGTTTGCCAGAGTATCTTCAGAACCTCAACCGTAATGATATATGCTGCTGCTGCTGCTAAGTTGCTTCAGTCGTGTCTGCCTCTGTGCGACCCCATAGACGGCAGCCCACCAGGCTCCTCCATCCCTGGGATTCTCCAGGCAAGAACACTGGAGTGGGTTGCCATTTCCTTCTCCGATGCATGAAAGTGAAAAGTGAAAGTGCAGTTGCCCAGTCGTGTCCGACTCTTTGCAACCCCATGGACTGCAGCCTACCAGGCTCCTCCGTCCATGGGATTTTCTAGGCAAGAGTACTGGAGTTGGGTGCCATCGCCTTCTCCGGTAATGATATATAGTAGGTTTTAAATAAATATTTTTGGCTAATTAATTAATCTGATAAACTACACTCGACTGAGAAAGCAGTCATTCAGTGGTCAAAAGCAAAGTCTGTTAAATCAAATGGTGGTGGTGATTTAGTCGCTAAGTCATGTCTGACTCTTTTTCGACCCCATATACTATAGCCTGCCTGGCTCCTCTGTCCATGGGATTTCCCAGACAAGAATACGGGAGTGGGTTGCCATTTCCTTCTCCAGGGGATCTTCCCAACCCAGGGATCGAACCGGGATCCCCTGCATTCCAGACAGATTCTTTACCGACTGAGCCACTAGGGAAGCCCCTAAATTCCTGTCTTTGCCACTCACTAACTGTAAACTTGTGTTCATTGCCTCAATGTCCATATCTGGAAAATGGGAATAATAATATCTACCCGACAGAGTTATCAGAATTTACTTTAATCATATATAGAGATATGTAAGATCATATATACCCACTTTATATCACATTGTATGTATTTTATTGTATGGTGTGCATATATATATGGCATATATATTTAATAGCACATATATTGTATACTGTATATTTTATATAGTATGTATTTATATATATTTTTATGTTTATTTTGTATGTTGTATCTAAATATATATAAAGACAGAGAGAGAGTTCTTGGTACACAGTAAAAGTCCAGTACATGGTCATTATCACTACAGGTATTACAATTCAAAAGATGAATCTCCTGACCTCTGGGAAACTCAGCCCAGCATCTGATGCTCTGCCCTGAGCCTCTTTGCTATGAAGAATTGCCTGGAGGGGAGGGTGTGTGTCCTTCCCCTCACTCACTCAGGGTCTTGTTTGGCCAAACTTAGCCATAGAGAAGGAGAAAGGGGAGCCTCCCAAAGGAGAGACCCACATTGCATGGAGCTCATTTCTAGTTTTGCCCCAGTTCCTGGCCATCACCTTCAGGCTAGGCTACTGACCATCATCGTGAATTTGTGCCAACCCCTCTGCCCTCCTTCACTCTGGGACTCTAGTGACTGAGGAGAGGCCCTGCCCTGCAGCTCCCCAGTGTTGCCCGGGGTGTGGGAGTTAGCTGTGTATGACCCCAAGCAAGGGCACAAGCACACGTTTTGACCAATTGAACTAAACTGCCAAGATCACAATCTGATGAAACAGGAAAATCAATCAAATTAGGGTTAACCTTTTCTACTTACTGCAAATGATTCAGAGTTTCACACTAAGCAAGGGAAATTCACCCACACATATATGGTAATAAGGTGTCCATTAAGTATCTGTCCATTTACTTCACAACCATTTGTTTGGTACCATGTGCAAAGCAGATTCATAGATGGGAGAAAGGATATTATAAAATCTTGATAGAGCACCACGGTAGCTGGGAGGGAACTCCTAATTTAGATAGTTATACAGGGAAAAAAAAAAAAAACATTGAAATGGGTCTTGAGGAATAGCAGATTCCTTTCTTCAATTCATACCAATTAAGCTCTTACTCTATGCTAAGGAAAGTACAAGGTAATGGAGAGAAACGGTGAATAAGACACAGTTCCTGCCTTCAAATTGCTCGTGGTCTTGTGGAGAATCAAAAGGTAGGTGGAAAGTCTCTGGGGAGCAGATGGGTGCAGGATTTTAGGAAAGGGAAGTCCATGGCTTGTTTAGTACTTTAGGCTGGTTAGAATATATGAAATGTGGGGTGTGTGGAACTTGGTGGGAGTTGATGGGAGAGGTTTGGTCTGGTCGTCAAGAGCCTCATGCCAACCTAAGGACTTTTAACAGTATTCTCTAGGCAAAGTCAGGCTGTAGAAAGCATGTATAGAGGAATGATGTTATTGGATCTGTGTCTACAAAGAACCCTCAGCCACTTGTATTAATGTATAGGTTGCAGGGGACAATAGTTTTCCAATTTTCCAAGCAAGCAGTGATGGCCTGATCTCAGACACGGGCGCATGCAGAGAGAGATGGGGAGGGACTCAAGAACTAGATCAGGAGAAGAAAAGCTATCACCTGTTGGGGGAAACTGCCTAGTCTCAAAGGACGTTAGAGTTCTTTTAAACCACGTGTGTGCATGCTAAGCCACTACATCATATCATACTCTTTGCAATCCCATGGGCAATAGCCCACTGTTCATGGGCTATAGGCTCCTCTGTCCATGGGATTTCCCAGGCAAGAACACTGGAGTAGGTTGCCATTTCCTTCTCCAGGAGATCTTCCTGAACCAGAGATCGAACCCATGACTCTTGCATTGGTAGATGGATTCTTTACTACTGAGGCAGCAGGGAAGCCCTTTGAATCATCTACTCCATCTCTATTTCATGGATTAGAAAACCTTCTTCCAGAAAGGTCGATAACCTGCCCAAGCATGCAGCTGCCAGTTTTAGCCAGTCTAAAGCGACATCAGTAATTTTGGTTAATGCCATACACCTTAGTTTCTTAGGGCTGCTGCAACAAAGTACCTCGAGCTAGGTGCCTTAAAACAACAAATTTATCACCTCACATTTCTGGAAGCTAGAGTGTGACTGAAATCAAGGTGTCAGCAGAGCTGTACTCCCTCCAAAACTTGTAGAAGAAAGCGATTTCCTGGCAATCTTTAGAGTTTCTTGGCTTGTGGATGAAACACTCCAATTCTCTGTCTTCGAATTGCATTTTCCCTGTACATGTCTGTCTTTACACTGTTGTTGTCTTATAAGGACACCACATATATTTGATAAGGGACTAGCTTTGCTCCAGGATGACTTCACTTAATTTAACTAATTATGTCTGTTGCTGTTTAGTCGCTAAGTCGTGTCTGATTCTTGCGACCCTATGGATTATAGCCTGCCAAGCTCCTCTGTCCATGGGATTCTCCAGGCAAGAATACTGGAGTGGGTTTCCATTTCCTTCTCTAGGGGCTCTTCCCAACCCAGGGATAGAACTCATGTCTCTTGTGTCTCCTGCATTGGCAGGAGGATTCTTTACCACTGAGCCACCTGGGAATCAAGTTACATCTGTAATTAACCTATTCCCAAATAAGATTGCATTCTGAAGTACTGGGGGTTAGGATTTCAACATATTTTCAACATATTTGGAGGAGGAAGACAGGATTTAACCTATAACCCCATATCAAATTGTTCTGACACAAACTGGCACTCAGAATAAACTGGCTTCCCTGCACTGGAATACAGGGAAAGATTTGCTTTCACTGTGTGCATGTGTACAGAGGTTCAGTCAATCAAAAACAGGCAAGTCTGGACTTTTGGTTAAAGCATAGCTGCAATTTTACCCATTTCTAACTTCTCTTGCTTGGATTTGAAATGACTGTAATAGCAGAGAAAGGTCAAGGAGAGCTCACATTTCTGTTTCACTGGTTCCCGATTCAGTATCTCCACTCAACTGTTCAGAGATGGACTGATCTTTCCCAAATCTCTGAGCTTCACCCACCAGCTATCAGTTTCCCTCTCTGTAAAGTGGGAAGAAGGTGTCTTCTCATTACCTTCTCTGTGGTGCAATAAACCTCGAGGGAACAGAAAATCTACAGCATTTTATCTTAGACAGCAAATGCATTTTTCAAGACAAAGGCCCTGTGGAAATAATAGAATGTTACCATTTCTGTAGTCTTCTTGACTGCTGACTAAAGAGGAACCAAAGAGTCTAAAATAGCTGATTTAGTCTCGCCCAGGAAATACATCCCCCACCCGGACTTCCTCCTGCCTTCTCCTCCAGGCATCACAGCTGCTCTGACCTCTAACCTGCCCTGGGGTTTTCATACCCCCTGAGACTCCCAATCTGTCCAAGTCCGCAGAAATCTTTTCTAAACTCCTTTTGGCACCAGGAGCATGTACCCTTCAGGGATACCAGATGAAGAAGGGAATGAACAGGATGGGGTCAGTTACTTGACAGTGTTATCTTTCTTGCCAAGAGTGTCAGGCCTTACTAGAAGTATTAAAAAGCCTACTGAATTCATCTCAAGGCTTCCAAAAAGTGAAACTTAGATCACACTAAAGCCACCTTCATTTGGAGTTTGGGGTCATTCAAACAGAGCCTGGACTGAAATTTAATTTCACCCTAGCCATAAGGATTTGCTGAGCAAATTAATGCTAGAGTGTAAACAAGGCTTCCCAAGTAAGCCTGAGCCTGTAAAGAACGACCTGCTTTCAAGGCTTGGAAACAATCCTTTTTCATGCTAATTACCATCCCTCGGGTATTTGTGAAAGCCAGTCCCTCTGGGATTTCTATTTGCCAACAAGTTGTTTATTTCCAGTGTAAAGGGAGCAGTGGGTCTATGAATTATTGAGTAGCTACAATGTGCTTGCCTGTGCTCAGTGCGAGATTGTTTCTCTTCACTGCCATCCTTGGAGCTAGGCCTTGCCCCAGTCTGCACCTGTGGAAGGGCGCTTTGGCCCTCGGGGGCAGAGCTGGTAAGTCCTGGAACTGGGATTCAACCTTGCATGAGCCTGATCCCCAGAACCCATGTGCCTTCCTCCAGCAGCACCACCCTTTGGACATGTTAGGTCTGCCTTTCTCTAAAATATATTTCCCAAGTCAGTCTTCTCAATATTTCAGAATGGCTTGCCCCTAATTAGCCCTAATTAGCTAGCTTTTGTAAACTCTTTCTTCATCTCAGTAATGAGGGAAAAAAGAAGAGGCATTCATCCAAGAAGCAGCTGTGGAAGGCGGTTGCGGCAGGTCTGGGCTTATAAATCCTAGTCCATTCTCCTTCCTGAGACCGATGACTCTGAAAGGAGACAAGGTGAAAAATCACTCCTTCTTGGTTACATATATTTTGCTTTAGGGAAGATGTTTCCTCCACCCACAGGAGAGAGTCCTCTGGCCTTAGGACAGAGAGTGTAGACCGTCCCCGCACAGGGCATGCTGGGTAGGTGAGGAGCCTGCTTGGAAAGTGTAAGAAAGAGACTGTGATGCTGGGTGGGGAGGTTTAACCTTCTGAGCCCTTTTCCAGGACTACTGTCACTGTCTACTAAGGTCAAAAAAACTAACAAAATGCCAGGAGATAACCGCATGTTCTCAGCAGTACCACAAAGCTCAACCCTCCCCAGGGTGAGTGCATTTCTGCAAATCACCTCATCACCTTCCCACTTATGCTTATTTTTAAAGCATACACAAACACATTTCAGTGCAATTAGAGAACTGGAGCTTTTGACCCAGAAATGAAACAGCTGTTGACTTCCAGACTGCTTGTCATTGGAGAGGAGACTTGAAACCTAAGAAGCAAGCTCAAGCTCTGTAAGGTATTTACCTGTATATATAGCTCAAGGGCCAAGAGCCGCCCCGCAGCACATAATGCATGAAATGAAGCAGGTTTCAAACAATTATAAGGCATGCCATAGAAATCAAGCCTTTAAAATATTTATTAATTCTGAAATTTTAATTGCCGAAAATACTCGCAGGAAAACATAGCTATGACTCTTATATGACCCAGAGGACTGGCCGTTTGGATGCGAATAATCTTAACGGCCTGCACCCCCACTGGTACCCTTTCAGCTGAGGGGCCATTCCGTCTCAGCTTCAAGTGCACAGGAAGTGCAAACAGCCTCTGCGCTTCAGACCTGAGGTTGCTTTGCTAGGAGACCGTTGAGCAGAACTCCAGCTCGCTCTGATTCATGCCGCCTCCTGATTGGCGGGCCTCCGGCCGCTGACGTCATCCTGTTGCTGGGTGGAAAACTTCTGCCGCACCGCCCTCAACGCTGACTTGGAGGGGACGGTGTACCCAGCGTGAAATCAGATTACAGCTCAAACGGAATTAGAAGAGCTCCTTTTTGTGCGATCGTTCCAGCTCCCTTAGGCCTCTTAGACGATAGCGTGCTTCCCCATGCCCCGCCATCTCGCCACCTCTTTTGTGTGGCGCTGTCTCCTCCAGGCCACCCAACCCCCAGCACCCTCTAGAACACCGTTTTCCTTTGAGTGTAGGTGGAAGGTGTCTTAAACATCTCCCAGTTGAAGCTGGCTTTCTGACTGGTTTCCCTTTATCAACAGATTTGAAGTATGTCCTTACTCGCTATAATGATTGTGAAGTAGTGCTTTGGACTTTCTATAATAAACCCTTTCTAGTTTTCATTTTTTCTCCTAGTATTCTGTGAGGCACAGATAACCAAGGGAAATGAAGGCTCACTTGTCTCCTGCCCTTTACAGTTTGCAAAGCCCCTTTTATGTACATCGTCTACTTGTCCATCAGGCAACATGAATGAGGTACTGTTGTGCCTGTGTGCGTGCTCAATTGTGTCTGATTCTTTGCGACCCTTTGGATTGCAGCCCATCAGACTCCTCTGTCCAAGTAATTTTTTAGGCAAGAGTACTGGAGTGGATTGCGATATCCTCCTCCAGGGGATCTTCCCCACCTAGGGATGGAACCAGCGTCTCCCGTACCTCCTGCATTGCAGGCAGCTTATTCACCCACTCAGCCATTGGGTTCTATGACTTCCTCTATTTGAAAGATTAGGAAACAAGCCTCCAAATATTAAATTCTTTGTCAGCTACATGGCCCATCTATGCAAGGTGGAGACTCAAACCCAGACTTTCAGATCCTTGTTTCTAGTTCTTCCCACTCAGACATAGCCTCTTTTGGCCCTGGGAATTTAAGCGGGTTGCAAAAGCCAGTGCAGAGTAAGGGGCTAAAACCAGTGCCAGGACCCAGCCATCCCCTCTCTTCATACAGGGCCTTTTCTCCTAGACCTCTTGCTAGCTCTCAAGAGTTTGCCTTAAAGATGTTCTTAGATACACTTTATTTTAGAAATCTCTAAGCTTTCACAGGCTTTTACTTATTAAGTGCAGCTTTGAAGGGGAAAAAAATAGAAGACTAATAATTTAGATGCACATTTGCATACATTACATAAGGCTTCTATAAGGGGTAAGATTCTCTAGTTGCAGTCTTATTTTAACTTTTAATAGAATGACTTTGACAGAGCAGAAATAGCAGGCTTAGTACCCAGCTCAGGCACTTAGATGTCACAGACGCTTTTGCCCTGACAAGTGGGGCTCTTCCTCATCTCGAAAGAGACACTGGACTTCTCTTGTCCCTCTCCAGCTGGGATGATTAATTGCCCTTTGCTTGGCTTTCAGTTTGCCTGGCACAGATTTCTCTTTCATCTCATTCATTGCTCCAAAACCTTCTTTCTTCAACTTTTCATACACGTTTGAAATAGTTCAGCTTCCCCCACTTACTTTTACATAAGCAGACCAGTAAAACATGGAGTCCTGCCATGGAGCTAAACCACCTCTGATTTGCTCAGGTGAAAATTCTGCCTCACCCATCCTTATTTTTCAGTGAGAGTGAATCCTTCAACAAAAGACAGATGAAAATATTGGAGGAGGGAATTGTAGGGGTGAGGGGCACAGATGACTCAGACGTGAAAGTGTAGGTTTTTAATCTTCTCTCTTGATCTTTGTGGCTGCAGCGTCCAAATACATGGCACGAGGACTTACGTTTCACAATTGACACAGCTGATTTCATGGACTTTGCGTGCTTCCATCATTTTCCCAAGAGTTGCCTTCTTTCCCTTTGGGGACACTGTGGGGCTGTGTGTCCTCCATCTTCCTGTCTCTCGCTTGCTGTGTATGACTGATACACACACGTCACTCTCGATTTCAGCATAATGCTCTCTCAGAAACTATTCGTTTCACACTGCTCACATGTTCACGCTTTCACTGACTGTGGAGGTACAAAACTATTGATTTTTGTCTTGGTGTGTTATTTTAAGGTAACGAATAATTTTTCATATTGAAAAAATAGCATTTCACTCTTACGGACTCTCCAGAGTGAACCAAGACAGTTCTTAGATCCAGATCCCCCCTCTCTGTTCCATGAACACATCACACCTTCACTACTGCTGTCCTTTTGCCCCAAATGTATGTCTTTAAAAATGCACAGTTAAGACTCAGCAAATGTTGGGGCGGCGGGGGTGGGGAATGCTATGGCTACAGAGCTAGTTATATGGTAAAGCTAAAATGTGATTCCAACCTCACTTAATTATTCAACGAAAAATTTCTCAATGAAGTAATACATTGTTATTGTTGTTCAGTAGCCCAGTCGTGTCCGACTCTTTGCAACACCATGAACTGCAGCATACTAGGGTTCCCTGTTTCCTCACCATGTCCTGCAGTTTTCCCAAGTTCGTGTTCATTGCATTGGTGATGTCATCTGGCCATCGCATCCTCTGACACCCTCTTCTCCTTCTGCTCTCAATCTTTCCCAGCATCAGGGACTTTTCCAATGAGTCTCCTGTGCACATCAGGTGACCAGAATATTGGAGCTTCAGCTTCAGCATCAGTCCTTCCAGTGAATATTCAGGGTTGATCTCCCTCAAGATTGACTGCTTTGATCTCCTTGCTCTCCAAGGGACTTTCAGAAGTCTTCTCCAGCACCACAATTTAAGGCATCAATTCTTTGGCGTTCTGCCTTGTTTACAGTCCAGCTCTCACAGCCATACCTGACCGCTGGGAAGATCATAGCCTTGACTATACAGACCTTTGTCAGCAAAGTAATGTCTCTGCTTTTCAACAAACTGTCTAGGTTTGTCGTCACTTTACTGCCAAGAAGCAATCGTCTTCTGATTTCACGGCTGCAGTCACTGTGCACAGTGATTTTGAAGCCCAAGAAGAGGAAATCTCTCACTACTTCTGCCTTTTCCCCCTCTATCTGCCGTGCAGTAATGGGGCCAGATGCCATGATCTTAGCTTTTTTAATATTTAGTCTTAAGACAGCTCTTTCACTCTCCTCCTTCACTCTCGTCAGGAGGCTCTTAGTTCCTCTAAATACTATGGCCACATAGCTAGTTATATGGTGGTTAACGCTAAAATGTGATTCACTTAATTATTCAATGAATATTTTCTTGATGAAGTGTAATACATTAATGTAAGTTAAAGATTTATATTATATCCATTCAGTTCCAGAGCTTTGAACATGAAAGTCCTCTCTTGGGATCCTAGGAGTTAGAGTCATCCCCTCCCCCTTCCCCCACTCCTCCCATCCCCACTCAGCCTTTCAGTCTCTGTTGGGAGAATCGTTTTGCACAGAAAGTGACAGAATCAGGTCCACAAGTATAATGCTCCAAGCTAGACATTCTTAAAGGGCACTTCTGGCACAGTATTCTAACCTCTATGGGCCCTTTGCAGAATTGTGTGTGCTGGGTTAAGACTCTGGGCCCTGGAATTAAGCCTCATTCAGACCTCAGCTCTCCACACACCAGGAGCCTGGGAGGAGGGACAGAAACCAATATAAATGAGTATAGGCAATTTCAGTTCAGTTCAGTCGCTCAGTCGTGTCCAACTGTTTGCGACCTCATGAACTGCAGCATGCCAGGCCTCCCTGTCCATCACCAACTCCCAGAGTCCACCCAAACCCATGTCCATTGAGTCAGTGATGCCATCCAACCATTTCATCCTCTGTGATCCCCTTCTCCTCTTGCCCTCAATCGTTCCCAGCATCAGGATTTTTTCAGATGAGTCAGCTCTTCACATCAGGTGGCCAAAGTATTGGAGTTTCGGGTTCAACATCAGTCCTTCCAACGAACCCCAGGACTGATCTCCTTTAGGATGGACTGGTTGGATCTCCTTGCAGTCCAAGGGACTCTCAAGAGTCTCCTCCAACACCACAGTTCAAAAGCATCAATTCTTAGGCACTCAGCTTTCTTTATAATCCAACTTGCACATCCATACATGACTACTGGAAAAACTATAGCCTTGACTAGATGGACCTTTGTTGACAAAGTGATGTCTCTGCTTTTTAATATGCTGTCTAGGTTGGTCATAACTTTCCTTCCAAGGAGTAAGCGTCTTTTAATTTCATGGCTGCAATCACCATCTGCAGTGATTTTGGAGCCCCCAAAAATAATGTCTGACACTGTTTCCACTGTTTCCCCATCTATTTGCCATAAAGTGATGGGACTGGATGCCATGATCTTACTTTTCTGAATGTTGAGCTTTAAGCCAACTTTTCACTCTCCGCTTTCACTTTCATCAAGAGGCTCTTTAGTTCTTCTTCACTTTCTGCCATAAGGGTGGTACAGCTGCATATCTGAGGTTATTGATATTTCTCTCAGCAAGCTTGTGCTTCCTCTAGCCCAGTGTTTCTCATGATGGACTCTGAATATACGTTAAATAAGCAGGGTGACAATATACAGCCTTGATGTACTCCTTTTCCTATTTGGAACCAGTCTGTTGTACCATGTCCAGTTCTAACTGTTGCTTCCTGACCTGCATATAGGTTTCTCAAGAGGCAGGTCAGGTGGTCTGGTATTTCCATCTCTTTCAGAATTTTCCACAGTTTATTGTGATCCACACAGTCAAAGGCTTTGGCATAGTCAATAAAGCAGAAGTAGATGTTCTGCTGGAACTCTCTTGCTTTTTCGATGATCCAGCAGATGTTGGCAATTTGATCTCTGGTTCCTCTGCCTTGTCTAAAACCAGCTTGAACTTCTGGAAGTTCATGGTTCACATATTGCTGAAGCCTGGCTTGGAGAATTTTGAGCATTACTTTACTAGCATGTGAGATGAGTGCAATTGTGCAGTAGTTTGAGCATTCTTTGGCATTGCCTTTCTTTGGGATTGGAATGAAAACTGACCTTTTTCAGCCCTGTGGCCACTGCTGAGTTTTCCAAATTTGCTGACATATTACGTGCAGCACTTTCACAGCATCATCTTGCAGGATTTGAAATAGCTCAACTGGAATTCCATCATGTCCCCTAGCTTTGTTTGTAATGATGTCTCCTAAGGCCCCCTTGACTTCACAGTCCAGGATGTCTGGCTGTAGGTGAGTGATCACACCATTGTGATTATCTTGGTCATGAAGATCTTTGTTGTACAGTTCTTCTGTGTATTCTTGCCACCTCTTCTTAATATCTTCTGCTTCTGTTAGGTCCCTACCATTTCTTGGAATACAGAATGAAGCAGGGCAAAGAATAATAGAGTTTTGCCAAGAGAACGCACTGGTCATAGCAAACACCCTCTTCCAACAACACAAGAGAAGACTCTACACATGGACATCACCAGATGGTCAGCTCCAAAATCAGATTGATTATATTGTTTGCAGCCAAAGATGGAGAAGCTCTATACAGTCAGCAAAAACAAGACTGGGAGGTGATTGTGGCTCAGACCATGAACTCTTTATTGCCAAATTCAGACTGAAATTGAAGACAGTGGGGAAAACCACTAGACCATTCAGGTATGACCTAAATCAAATCCCTTATGACTATACAGTGGAAGTGAGAAATAGATTTAAGGGACTAGATCTGATAGACAGAGTGCCTGATGAACTATGGATGGAGGTTTGTGACATTATACAGGAGACAGGAATCAAGACCGTCCCCAAGAAAAAGAAATGCAAAAAAGCAAAATGGCTGTCTGAGCAGGCCTTACAAATAGCTGTGAAAAGAAGAGATGTGAAAAACAAAGGCGAAAAGGAAAGATAAACCTATTTGAATGCAGAGTTCCAAAGAATAGCAAGGAGAGATAAGAAAGTCTTCCTCAGTGATCAATGCAAAGAAATAGAGGAAAACAATAGAATGGGTAAGACTAGAGTTAGGCAATTTAATCTCCCCCATTTGTGTCATTTTTTTAAAATAATAAATCAAGGATAGTCATATACATACCTCTTATAAATAAGGATTAAATATATTGCAGAAGTGGGATGTGGAATATAGAAAATTCCCAGTAAAAGTTACCAAGTATTTATTTTTAATTTTTATACCATTTTTAAAGTTTAAAGATTATACCCTGTTTACAGTTATTACAAAATATTGCCTATATTCTCCATACAGCTTTGTAGCTTATCTTAGACCTAATGGTTTGTACCCCCTTCTCCCCACTGGTAACCACTAGTTTGTTCTCTATATCTGTGAGTCTGCTTCTTTCTTGTGAGTGTGTTTTATTTTTCAGGCTCCATGTGTAAGTGATATCATACAGTATTTTGTCTTTTTCTGTCTGACTTATCTCACTTAGCATAATGCCCTCTAAGTCCATCCATGTTGCTGCAAATGGCAAAATTTCATTCTTTTTTATGTCTGAGTAATATTCCATTGAGTGTGTACATGTATATATATATACACACATATCTCCATTCTTTATCCATTCATCTGTTGATTGACATTAGGTTACTTTCATATCTTGGCTATTGTAAACAGTGCTGTTATGAACACTGGTATGCATGTATCTTTTTAAATTAGTTTTTTGGATTTTATTTTGGGCTGGGGGGAGAGTATATACCCAGGAGATGAACTGCTGGATCGTATGGTAGTTCTATTTTTAGTTTTCTGAGACACCTCCGTACTTTTTTCCATAGTGGCTGTACCAATATACCTTCCCAACAATAGCTTGCCAGGTATTTTTGTCAAACTGACAGAAATTCAGACACAAGAAGAAAACAATCAAGGTATTAATGAAAACAAATTTCAAAAATGAGTTATCTGTAGTACCCCATGGTTAAAAAACACAAATGGAAATTCCCTAGTGGTCCAGTGGTTAGGATTCAGTGTTCTTGCTGCCAGGCCCTGGGTTTGATCTGTAGTTAGGAAACTAAGGTCTCTCAAGTTGTGCAGCATGGCCATGTAGGGATAATATGAAAAACTAGAAAGATGTCGACATGATTAACATCAAAAAGAAGGATTTTTTGGATTGTTGTTATTAATGACTTTTGCCAAATGAAACCATGGCTGTTATTATATTTGGTATATCCATTAAGCAGAGTTCTATTGGCAAAATCCAGCCAATATATTGGGCACCATACGGTATTTTTTTCCTAGAGTCTTCCTGTCTTGTGGCTAGAGGTAAGTGTATTCTTTATAAGAATGCCTAGTACTTGTGAATACTCATATCATGATATGTGTGACATTGCATTTTCATTTGTTACCTATCTGACTCTCAGTATGGGACTGACATACCCTGGCCATGAAACTGGGAGATCAATTATGTGTAGAAGTGGTTACACATCTCTTCTCTCCAGATTTCACTGCATCACTTGCAGAATCTCTAGGATAAGCTGAAGACACTAAAAACTTTTATGTAATATCAAGAAATGTTCCAGAAAGCAAAGGGTATGATACTGTGGTGCCAACTCTGGGGAATCAATGTGAGGCCTTGTTACTGACCCAACTAGAGCTAAGCTGGCCACAGACCTGGGAAAGGTCTCAAGGGCTAAACTCTATATTTCAATCCTTGAAATGTATCAAATAGCCTAGCTGTTTCTGCAAATTCATAAAATATTTTATGCAGGCTAAGTCACTGAATAAAGTGTATATTGAGTGCCCGCCATATGCAATAATACACTGTGCTCAGTGTTGGGAATAGAGTGATGAGTAAAATAGCCCCATAATGATGGTCAGAGAGGTAACAAAATTAAAATGCAATGTTACAAATACTGTAACACTGGTATTCACCAATGCTGTGGGTTCCCATAAAGAGTGCATTTATCTCTAGCTACAAGACAAAGAGACTCTTCCCAGGGGGAGAAAAAAATACTATATGGAGCCCAAGATGTATTGATCAACTAATCAATAATCACTCAGAAAGGAAACTCTATTATGACCATGTTAAGAAGCTTAAGGGCCCTCTGACATCTGTAACCAATTTTTAGCATAGGATCTTAAGTTTGTTTGTTTTTTTAAGGATATGTTCATCAGATCTGCATGTGGCATAAAGTTGGGAGAGAGAGCTGAAAAATTGATGACTGAAGCAGGATTTAAAACGGTATCACAGTTTGGGAAGATGGCCTGAAATCAAGAAAAATGTAAAATTTTGTCTAAAAAGTACATAAGAACAGAAAGAGGGAAAGCTGTCTCAGAAGCAGCCTATGTGGAAAGACCTGGGGAATGATTAACCAGAAGTTCTTCTTAGTTTGACTTTAAGCTTCTTTAATAAAGCAAAATATCATTACTAAACTGTGGTATCCTTGAGGGCAGGAATCATATCTCAAATATTGAATAGCCCTCCCTTGCCTCACATAGGGCTAACATAGAGTGTGTGCTCCATAAAGCTTTCTTAAGTGGGGTCAAAACTGAAGAAGCCCAAAGCAATAGGCTTCGTTAACCAAGGGGCTTTGGTCAGACCATTAGGGTAAGTATCAACTCTCCTCGTACATATCACCTCTTGATACTGCTCTGGGCTTTCTCCTCCAGATTTCTTCTGGCAGTGAAAATCAGACTTATCTGCGTGATTGAGCAGCTGACCTGATCCCCCCTGACTTCCAGCCTCACCTCCCAGGACCCTCCTTCTTCCTCATGTGCTGCCCCAGCTCTTTCCTCCAAGGCCCTGGCATCCCTTCCAGCCTGAACACATGCTGGCCTCTGTTGGGAGACTTCTCCCCAACCCCTCACACGAACCCATGTTCTACTTGCTCCTCCTGGTTCACCATGACTTGTCACTGAAACCTACATGGGGAAACCTCCCCTGAGCCCTGAGCCCAGGGTGTGTCTCAGTTCCTGATATGTCTCCTTGCTGATACTTACCATCACCATGCGGTGTTAATGAGGGCAAGGATCTCAGCTGCTTTGTGTCTTCACCACTGAATTCCCAGTACCCGGACCAGTGTGTTTCAAGCTTGAGTGTGTCTGTGAGTGAATGTCCTGAGGGATCTTGCTAAGCTGCAAATCATTATCCAGTAGGTCTAGGGTGGTGCCTGAGAATCTGCTTTTCTTCCAAGGGATGCTGATGCTATGGGTCCTCTGACCCACTTTGGGTAGCCAAGTCCTACCACACTGCTTGCCCATGTGTCCTCCCTGCTTGTAGTACACCGACTTCTTTCCATCCTCACAGTTGTTGCCTTATTGGAATCCTTTCTCATCTCTTATCCAGATGATCTGATCTCCCAGCTGCTCTTCCTGCCTCAGTTTCCTGGAGGTCCGACACCTGGGTCATACAGCTTCAAAACATCTTTCTATGGATGATTTATAAACCCAATCATGTTGTCTGTCTTCAGATTCCTTGTCACCTTGTAGGGAAAAAAATCCAAGCTCCTAAGTATGGCTTTCAAGGCTCTACCCTGCCTAGTTTTCTGGCCCTAACTCTTTTGCAGCGTGCTCTCACACCCCACACTCCTGCTCTATCAAAGCCTTTGCAGTTCCTGGAGCTCACTAGGCTGTTTCATTCTTCCCTACCTTTGCTCAGGCTGCTGACTCTCCCTACAAGACCATCCCCCAACTCCATCTGCCTATCACATGTCCACATGCACACTCTGACTTACTTCCCCCAGGTGGGAAGCATTTCCAAGGATTCCCCTCTCCAAGGAGGACTGGCAGCTCCCTCATTTTGTTACCAAGTCCAAGCTCATACTGCTCACAGCACAACAGGCCAACAAATCGAGAGACAAGTCGTTGGGACAAGAAATCAGGACTTCATTCAGAAAGTCGGCAGGCCAAGGAGATGGTGGACTAGCGTCCCAAAGAACCATCTTTCCTGAGTTAAATTCAGGATTCCTTAATACTAGAATGGATGGGGTAAAGTCCTGGGTCTGGATGTGTTCATTTCTTCCTTCCTGTGGCCATTTGCAGGTGGGCCTGGTCAGGAAGCTTCCTGTGGGCTAAACAAAGGTATTATAGATTAGTGCTCATTACATAGGAGGCAGGGGTCCTACATGTGGGTCATTATATATGCTTTAAACTATAGGCAACATCCCTTTACTGATTGTGTGCACACATGCTAAGTTGCTTCAGTTGTGTCTGACTCTGTGTGGCCCTGTGCACTGTAGCCCACCAGGCTCCTCTATCTGTAGGATTCTCCAGTCAAGAATACTGGAGTGTGTTTCCATGCCCTCCTCCGGGAGATCTTCCTGACCCAGGGATCGAACACAAGTCTCTTACATCTCCTGTATTGGCAGGCGGGTTCTTTACCACTAGTACCACCTGGGAAGCCCTTCTTTAGTGAGTAACTTGTAGCAAAAGCAATAGAGTACAAAGGTTAAAATAGTTTACTCTTCCCTATTACAATTTGGGTTTCACTTAGCTCCCTATCTTATTTACAAGGCAACCTCCTCTTTCTAGGGGCTTCCCAGGTGAAGTTAGTGGTAAAGAATCTGCCTGCCAATGAAGGAGACATAAGATACTTGGGTTTGATCCCTGGGTCAAGAGAATCCCACAGACAGAGGAACCTGGTGGGCTACAGTCCCTAGGGTTGCAAAGAGTCAGACAATATTGAAGCGACTTAGCACCCATGCATGCACTCCTCTTTCTGGGTGGTGAGTCCTTTGAGCACACTACTGTCCCTCATTCACTGTTACCCTCACACCTGGCACACAGTTGACACTTAAGTCATGTGTAAAATATATGAATGGGTGGTGTCATGCTTTGCTCCAGATGCTATATTTTAAGGGGGAGTCTTTGACACACTGGAGTCCTTCTAAGGAAGGGACTCCAGCGTTGGTCCAGAGTCCCTGTGACATGAGAAACAATTCAAAGGAAAATCTAAACATACATCCTAAAGATGTGGCCGCACATAGTAGGTGCTCAACAACTATTTACTGAATGAGTGAACAATGAGTCATAATAGCTCTCTTCATATGGAGCTTTCAGGTAGAAGAGAGTATACATGCATCTTGAGTCACCTGTAGGTCCAGAGGCTCCAGCATTATATCTAAGGCAGAGGTTTCCATCCAAGAAAATAATGAATTTCCTAACAAGACCAAGATGTAGCAAGTTGCACTTCCTTGGTGAGCCATCTAAAGGATTATCTTTCTTTTACAAAGATAAAAACAAATAACACAACAGAGTCTCTGGACCAAGTTAGAGTTACTTTTGTGGCAAATGACAGGAAAAAAGTTAAGTTGTGGATGTGTGTGTTAGTCACTCAGTCATGTCCAACTCTGTGATCCCATGGACTGTGGCCTGCCAGGCTCCTCTGTCCATGGGACTGTGTAGGCAAGAACACTGGAGTGGGTTGCCATTCCTGTTTCCAGGGGATCTTCCCCACCCAGGGATTGAACCCAGGTCTCCCACATTGTGGGCAGATTCTTTACCATCTGAGCCACCAGGGAAGCTAAGTTGTGGGTAGTTTATTGTCTCCAGTAATGTCATCAGGACTCTCTATCCCCCGCGATCTCCCTTTCCCTTGCTCTTCCCACCCCGCCAGTTTCTCCTGTGTCGGCTTCAGCGTAGAGGACCTCAGAACTCCACTCACTTCTCACCAGAGCAAAGACAGGACATGCTCCGCTGACGGGACCAGCTGGGATCGTGAGTGAACAAAGCCCAGTGGCCCCGGGAAGGCGGCTCTCTGCTGCACAGAGGAGCACCTACCAGTGTAGGACCCCACGTGCCTGAGGGGGAGAACAGGACAGGACTGAGCATGAAGCAGGGCCGATTTCCAAGGCTAACACTGGCTAAAAGTTACCTGAAGGCAAAATAAGAGCCGGAGGACAAAAATAGCACTTAGCCACCACAGCCTGAGCTTACTGTGCATACTAGAACTTGTAACTGCATTCACTATTACATTCACCCCTAATGTAAACTCAGCTGACAACCACCGGTTGAGCATTTCAACCCATATTTTACTAACCTGAAAAGATGTCACTATTCACATAACATAGACTAGAAGATTTTCTTTATTCGTTTCTCAAAAAAAAAAAAAAAAAGTTGTTGTTGTATTGAAGATAGGTTGAGGGGGAAAACCGTCCTCATAAAACCTATAATCTCGCAGAGAAAGCAGCCAAGTAAAACAACAATCAAAAAGCAGGTGACAAGCCCTTTAAGAAAACAACCCATCTCCATCTTGTTATATGGAGAGAGAAAAAGATACAGGGAAAGTTTCATCACACTCCTTCATGACCAAACATCAGTTTCCTTTGGTAACACAACCGGCTGCTTCTCTGGATTAGGATATAAATTGGCAGAAAGTTTATTTTGGCCAAAGTCATCTCAGTGTTTCCCTGGCATGGCAGCCGAAGAAAAGGGATCCAAGTGCTTGGAGCGCTCAGTTTCAAAGCTGGAAAAACTCAGGGATGGTAACATCACAGACACTGGAAATCAGCACCTTCAGGGCACAGAAAACAACAGATCACTTCATGTGTAATAAGCCACTCCTATCAGTGGCTGGGTCTATAACAAAAATTTTTTTAAAGGAGAAAGTAAGGAGATAGCCAATGTCCTGATTCCCACACCATTTAATCCCTTGTGCCACCCATACTTCACACTTGGTTGTCAGTTTCACTTACCTTTCTCAGGCTGATGTTTTGAACTTCTATCATGATCCCACAAAGTGTATGACCTCTCAGATGTCACCTTGGCTGTGGACATCCTTTTCCCTATCCGTAGTGACGTGGCATACAAATCGTCCTTCAGAATCTGCTGTGGCTGAAAGGTTTGGGCAGTAACTCTTTTCTCAGGCAGAGAATAACAACGCTTTCTTTTACTTGCTGCTGAGGCCTTGATGACACATTTCAGGTAATTTAGGTCTTGAGTGATGACAGTGGTCACTGAATTACAAAGCTCATCAGAAGGCTGATCTCTGCTTCTCACCTCGCTTTTAAAACTTTTCCTGTGGCTTATTAAAACCTTAGTTGCCATTGTTAAGTAGCGCACTCTACTTACACTGAGTTAAGGGATATCTGTTAAAAAAAAAAAACTGCTCTGAATTACTCTGTTATCCTTTTTTGCAGGAGGCACAGATGTGCTCCACTCAGGTGATCGAAGAGGCAAAGGGTTCCACTGTAATTACTGGCCTACAATGTGGACCCAGCTGGGCTGACATTTTAATTTCTGTCTCTTTTGTGGCTTCCATTATCCTGGGGGCCAAGGTATGAACGTGTCTGGAATCACAATTTGTGGAAAGTTTGTAAAATTCTGGAACGGGGCCAGGACCATTCAGGGCTTGGGATGGATTTCTTGGAGTCTCTCCAAATGTATGGCTTGTCCATTAGTGCTATGTGGCCAGACTTGAGTCTAGAATAGATAGTTAAGGCAAAATTATGCTTACTGCCCTGGTTGTACAATGGAAGGAAACCGAGGTGAGCGGTCTGGAGAGGGTTGCTTCAGTGCTTTAGAAGGCTGGTTCCACAGAGAAATGCTTCCTGGGTGTAGAAAGGCTTTAGGGTGTTCAGAAAGCAGTTATTATATAAATATAAAAGATGGATAACAGGGAAAATAATGGCTAAGAATGAAAAGGCTCTGGTTTCCAGAAGATGTTCTGTCTCCCAAAAAGAAAGTAGTTCTGTATAATGAATAAAAGCCTGGCACCCTGGTTCAGCCTGGGTAGGTGTCCCAGCTTCACCAGTTATCAGCTTAGAGAAAGTTATCAGTCTTTGAGAAAGTTAACTTCTCAGAAAAGCATCAGGCTTGCGAAGTTAGGGTTAAATGAGAAAATACATATAAAATGTATAGCATAATGCCTGACATACAGAAAGGGTTACTTCAAGCCTCATAAGGAAACAATCTAAAATGTTAGAATCCAGTAGCTTACAAGGTTTTGGGGGGGCGGTCTCAAACTGCCTTGGGAATTGGATGAAAACTATGGATCCTTGTTCCTCAAGGGAAGAAATATATAAAATTTTTGTACACAGTTTAAGGAATTCAAATACACAGAAGACTACAACCATAGACTTCAGGTTATTTCAGGTTTTTTTCCTTCTAGGGCTAGACTTATTCCCCTGAGAGAGAATAAAGACATCAGTTTTATTTATTTTTTTATGATTTTTGATCATTTATAATTATAGTCTCTCAACTTTTTAGAACTGGAGGGAATTTTACCTAGTATAAACACCGCTCCCACTCCTTTTTTAGGAAATAGCAATACTAAGGTCCTAGGAAAATTTGGTGTTTCAAATAAGCGGGGAAATCTATCAATTTCATATTTTTATAATTAAAAAGTTTACCTTTCTTTTTATCAACTGTCTTTCATGTTCAAGATGCTCCTTAAAATTTATTATATTTCTCCCCCATTTTCAGTCCTGTTCTCTGAAAGATATTTACAGACCTCAGAAGTTCATGTTCATTCAAAGCCCATGATACATACAAAGATCTTTTTCTCCTTTGTGTATATTAGTTAGCATATTAAAATCTGCCCTGCCATACTCATTTGATATTGCACTATTTAATGCAGCAGAGCCTTGCTGCAATGCAGTACTAGAGTACTACAGTAATAATTTCATCAGGCAGGAATTCAAATTAACAAAGACTTATCCGGACGGGCTCAGGGACAGGCTCCATTCTGTGTGCCTGGAATGAAGAGAAGCCAGACAGAAATGTGTGCTCTCAGGGTGCTTACAGTCTATGACAAATGCCCTTTGCTTTTGGGAGTATTTGGCTGGAGTTGAGATTCTGTTCTTGGACAGGACCAAAGACAACCTGGAAGGTTACAGTTATGTGAATTCCAACCGTGCCTCCAACACTGTTCCTCAAGAAAAAACAATAGCCAACTCAGCACAGGCAGCATAAAACACAGGATGGCCAAAATGTGCCTGGGCAAAATCCCACCGTTCCTTCCCCCTGGCCAGAGCATGAATCACTTCAGTTGGCAAACAGGCCATGCTTAGACAAGTCATCGCAAGGCTTCCCACTACAAAAATACTATAAGCTCTTCTACTTTGCTTCCAGGATACTTTGGGTAACTTTTGAGGGCAATGTGAAAAGGGGGGCAAAAGCCCTGGGGTTGGCCGTTTGCTCTAGCGAAAAGGGGCCAGGAAGCAGGGCTGATGATGGAGAAAAAAGCCAGATGAAATTAAAGGGATGGGACACAGGCACAGGAAAATCAGAAGTAAGTCAGATAAGTGACACACCAAAGGCGTTGTTGTTAAAAGGCTCTGAGAAATCATAATTGTCTTGTTGCATGTGTTTCTGGAGAAGCAGAGGTGACTCGAGGTTGGTAAAGCTGACATGTCATTGGGATCCTTGGGCTCTGAGAAATCAACCTGATCTCACTCAGAAATAGGGTCGAATGATGTCAGTGAAGCCCTGAAGACAAAGACCTAATAGAACAATGCTGAGACGGTGCTGAGCTGGCTCAGGAATCCACAGGTGGGGCTGGAGCCGCTCTTCACCCCACGTCCTTGTCCAGCCTTGGGGGTCACATGGCTGGACTTCACCCTGAAGCTCTTTAGGGCAGCCCCAGGGCTATAAGCCCCTGCACACCCCCAAGCATCTGCCTTCCCTTTTTTTCCATCTAGAAAAATCTTACTGTTCCTCGTAATCTTCCACATCTGGAACCTTATGTTTGCCTGGCTAAATATACTCCTCCGTTCTTTGAAAACAAAAAGGGAAGTAAACTCTTCTTGATGTTCTCAGGAGGATCCAACTCAGACTCGGCTTCAGGCCCTTTCCACCTGAGATGTCCCTGTCCAAGCAACAAAGAGCTATAGTGAAAAAGCAAAAATTATGTTTATGATATCCGAGGAAGGTGAAATCAACCTAAATGAGCTACATCATCCAAGAGAACACACTCATTTTGTCATGACATGGTACTGTGGTGACTTCTTTCATAGGTGCTCCTATTTTGCAAGCCACAATATTTTTGGCAGATGAATTGCTTATCTCTTCTCCCAGTGAATGCTTTGATAGACAACAGTATAAATATCCTGTAGTCTGGGTCCTTGGTTTTGTAAACAGCCAGGAAATAAATAAGGCATTTTGCCTGATGACCAAGGCAGACTCATAAATAGACTTCTATAAACAGAGGGCAATTGTAAAAGGCAAAGATGAAAGAATCCATGGCTTGGTCCATGCTTTATATATCCTCCCCATTTACACTTCCCAGAAGACCCTCTTAGCCCAGACCTATATTTAAAAAAAACCCAGACCTATTTATAGTATGGTTAGCTTCTTACTAGAGTCATACAAAATACATCAGGCATGTTATCTTTTGTGATATTGTCTATATTCCTAAAGGTAGTTAGTTGCCTCTTGTAGAGCAAAACTGAGATCATCAGCTATTGGCTAGCAGGCAAAAGTCTTGATGGCAAGAGCCAGGGCACTCTATCTCAGGATTCCAGCTCTTAAATGGGAATAATACTTCCTTTTCATTAGCTGACAAGCTGCAGCTCATCAGTCAAAAGCTTAAGGAATGATTATTACTCACTAGCTCTAGCTTTTTGCCTTTCCATACTCTAGGAAAAAGAATTTTGAGGGAATTACCAGGCGGGCCAGGAGTTAGAACTCCTCAATTCCACTACAGAGGGCTTGGGTTCAATTCCTGGTTGGGGAAATAAGATCCCACAAGCTGCACAGCATGGCCAAAAAAGAAAAAAAAGAGAGTTTGTTGACAGTAGGACACATAAAGGCATATATTCATGTGTGTGGATGCACTGCTATTGTTGTCTAATCACTCAGTCACGTCTGATTCTTTGCAACCACCGTGGACTGCAGCCCGCCACACTCCGCTGTCATGGGATTTCCCAGGCAAGAACACTGGAGTGGGGTGCCGCTTCCTACTCCAGTGTGGTTACATATACCTCACGTATGAGCCCAAGTCCCAGAGAAGATGGTCTTTCTTCATCTAGAGAGAGGTTAGAATGTTGTCATTTAATTGTTGTCATTTAATTTCTCCTGACACTTAGATTCTTCATTTTTCAACAGGATCTCTGACACAGAATTCTCTGTCTTACAGTGGGACTGAACAGACTAATAGAAGACCAAAATGTACTTTGCAAACACAATTTCAGTAAAAATGCTTGATGATCCACCTTGCATATTACCAAGTACTTGAGCCCTTTTAAATCAAATACAGTGGTAAATGACACCAAGGAGCCCAAAACATTAAAATTCAAATAAATTTCAATTGCAGTTGAATTCAAATAAATTTCAATTGCAGTTGAACAAATATATTATTGCTGCATGAAAAGTTTTAAAAGTAATAATAATAGGTAATATTTATTGAGTGGTCATAACAGGAGGGACACTGTTCTATGCACTTTACATAAATTTTTTCATTTAATCCTCAAAAAACTCTACAAAGTAATTACTAAAAAAATGAAATTTGAAGGGCTTTTCAACAGTGACTAGATTATATAATATTAAGATAGAAAAAAAGTTTTCAATTTCTCCCTTACAGAGCTCTTAGGTAACACATTTCAGGTCATAGCTGAAGTTCCACTTGTATAATGTATTTCCATTTGTTTCCATTCCTAGGCGTTCCAGTTCCCCCAAGACATGGGAGTCTCTTGATGTTTGGGTCTTCTTGGAGAAAGAAAATGCAAAGTGACAGGTTTCAAATAGACAGAAACAACAGTAGAGTTGTTGCATCAACAGCACGTCCAGCACAACCACAGTCCTTCTGGGATGGCCCTGGGTGGGGCAACACCACTTCCTTTAATTCCCCATCCACAACATTTCCAAAGGTGTGGCAAAGAGGATCCTCACTGGTCGGGTGAAGCATCTCCTTTATTTTCCAAGATCTTGGCAAATCCTAAGAAGTATTGTACCTGCAGGAGAGAGAATGGGTTCAAGGGTGGCTGAGTTTAGAACAAACCCAATATAAGTGAGAGAGAAAGAGAGAGGGAGAGGAGGAAAGAGAGAATGGAGGAAAAAGGGGAGGAGAGGAAGGAGGAGGGGAAAGGAGGAGGGGGAAGGAGGGGAAGAAGTGGTGGAAAAGGGGAGGGAAGAAAAGAGGAGGGAGAAGAGGGAAGGAGGAGGAGGAAGGGAGAGGGAAGAGGGAGGAGGGAGAAGGATGTGGAGGGAAGAGGAAAAGAGGGAGAGAGAGACACTTAGAAAAGGAAGAAAAAGTAGTGGCTTCCGCAGACACAAAGCGTGTGAGGAACAGTAATGGAAAATCAAGACTATTCCAGATTTATCACGGCTACCTGAGTTAAGCTTGAGCTCCCGAAGCTAGCGATTGGCCCTACAGAAACAGATTGCTTGTTCAGACATATTTCTCATCTGGCAAGTTGAGTCAAATGAAAATATTTATACCTGTTCATAGTTACATACCTGGTCCTCTTCATTATCTCATAAAGACCACCATAGTGATTTTTAACTTTGCAAATTGACCCAAAGCTGCCCTTATTTACTTTATCTTTTTCTTCACCACTTAATTCTTTGGAAATGTTCAGAGACATTTAACTCCCATTTCTGTTTGTTTTTACTTTAAAAAAAAATCCTTTTTGGTTCAAGAACTCTAAAAAAAATCATTAAACTGGGCCAGCAGGCATGAGGTCTGAACGAAGGATATGAGTAGAAAGAGAGAAAGCCTTTATCTCTCAAAGTTTTCTTCATGGGTGGTTGCTCAGGTAGACATTTCGGAATCACACTGATGTTAAACTTGGAGAGAAGCAGTTTAGGTAATAGATTACTGATCTTCATTCTCCAACTGGAGGCACAAAAGGTCCTAAAAATTTGAAAGCAGACTTTCTTAATGAAACGTTACACTGGAAGATTTTTTTCTATGTGAAAAAAAGCAAAATGGGGTTTTCTGGCTCGGTGCATTCTAGTTCTTTCTTTTGAATGTCAGACTTTCACATCCATTTGCTAATGAGAACTAAGAGTAATACTTCATATTTGTAAGTGCTTGACATGCAAGGGAAGAAAGAGATGGTTTCAATCAATCTCTTTTGATTGAAAGAAACAGGCACACTCAAGTTACTTCACAAAATTAATGGTGGAAAGAGATTTAGATGGGGGAAGGGGTGGAGTGGAGTGGGGGTGGATCATCACAAGGATACATGGCAGGGACCAGAACTGGAAATAGCCAAGATTGAAGGCACCTCCAAGTGTCTTAAGTGTCTTCGCTTTCTTTCTGTGCATTGCCTCCATCCTTCTTGTCCAACCTGCTTCCTCAACCTTTACTATCTGTTCTGCCCTTCATAGTTTTCGGTTCCTTTTGGTTCATGGCATCCTCTCAAAATCTGACTTTGCTGCCAGCTGGCTTGGTGTTTTAGTTTCCAATTGCCGAATTTCCCAGAAAGGGAACTGATTGGCCCAGATCATCATTTTAAGCTAGTCCATCCAGATGGTTGGCCAGGTCACAGAATGGCTATTTTCCACCAAGTGCCTACTCCTTGGTCTACTCATGTGAGACAGGGAGCAAACACATAATACAGAGCATCACTGTTTAGAATGAGCCCACAGAAAGGAAGATTTCCTTAAAGGAGGATCTGGATGGGCCAGGCTGAGATAAAAACCTCTAGTTCACCAGCAGATTACATGGAAACCAGTTCATTCATCTTTGTTAGACGAGCTAGTTTCAACCAGTCACAATGGGGTTGGACCATCCTTGACACAGCATATAAGAGGAACAAGGGTAACTTCTTTCATCTCCCCTCTCCTTCAACTTCAGTATATACACCATTTTACCTCCATGACTAACCACTTGCCTAGGGATCATCAGACTTAAATATCAAAAACATTTGGAATTTCAGCATTTAGAGTGTCAACAAAAGGATTTTTCGAATCCCAGGATCATTCAATTGTTTTATTTTAGAGTAACATGCCAATGGGCAATACAATATTAGAAGAGAGAATAATGCATATTGTTTTTTCTACTCCCCTAGCATTGATTTCAATAGTAATCCAGCTACCAGAAATGCCCGCACTGTATTTGGTGGACATTGGGAGACCTAAGTCAGCAGACCTCATAGTTTGATAACCTATCACAGAGAATTATTTCAAAGAATAATTACAATATTCTGACTGTACAATGCAAAGATAGGATTGCATAATACTATCTATAAATATGGGCTATAATACTGGCATTAAGCAAATCTGGGTTCAAATCTCAAATGTCTAGTAATAACTCTGACCAAACTTTTAATCCCTATAAATTGTTTGTGAAAATGAAGATAACAATAGCCATTCATGGGCATTTTGTAAATATTAGGTAAGACAATATATAAAGGATATTGTGAAATGACTGGTACACAGTAAGCACCCAGTAAATGGTAGTGGTTGCTTCTATTACTATATCTATTATGATTATAGTATCATTACAGTGGGTGTTGTGGGAATTAGAAAATACAGATTAGAGATAGGAGGATTGCTTTCAAATACTTCAGAGTCTTAAGAGAGATAAAATAGATGTACCTCTTAGAAATGGTGCCTACATTTAACTTGCACATACAGGGATGGAACTCAGCATGGGGGTGGGCTAAGTGAGAAATATCAAGCATGAAATGATGTTAAATGATATTCTTTAATTAGGAAAAAGAAGTCAAATAAGGATAGTCCCTCATAAAAGAGAAAGGAGGCTTGCTCTCAGTATTAAAGTTTATTTGAAAGTCAGTGTTAGTCGCTCAGTCATGTCCAACTCTTTGCGACCCCATGGACTATAGCCCACTAGGCTCCTCTGTCCATGGGATTCTCCAGGCAAGAATGCTGGAGTGGGTTGCCATTCCCTTCTCCAGGGGATCTTCCTGACCCAGGGATCAAACCTGGGTCTCCTACCAGGTCTCAGCATGCAGGCAGATTCTTTACCATCTGAGCCACCAGGGAAGCCCGAGGTTTGTTTACTGTAATGTAAAAACTCAGGATTAATAGGAGTTTTATAATTGTAACGGGAACTACATTAAAAGAGGAACTGAAACATCAAGATGTGAGTTGCAGATGGAAAGGACCCACTGGCTGGCATACATGGTAGTCACTGTCATAAACTGTGGACAGTCCACTACTTGGGTTTGCATTTTACTTCCTCAGGGAAGCCCAGATTATGTTAGATTCCCATGCTGTATGTTTCCTTCCTGTGTTTCCCCTACTATAATAATCATTACAGGGACTTCCCAGGCAGTCCAGTGGTTAAGAACCCAAGCTTCCACTTCAGGGGGCACCTGATTGATCCCTGGTTGGGGAATTAAGGTCCAACATGCCACACCGTGTGGCCAAAAATAAAAATACTTACTACATATTGGTGTTACTTGTTTGAAGTCCCTCTTCTCTGGAAGATTATCTGTTATGTAAGACCCCGACTCTCATGTTCCCTAACTAACCAAGAGCCTGGTACTTGTACTCCACAGACGCACGTTGAGCAAATGAACGCATGAACACAGGAGTGAATTTCCATCACTACCACTAAGAGGCGTACAGTTACTCAAAGGAGCTTTCTAAATTCTTTGCTAATAATTCTCTTACCCTCTGTTCTCCATTTTCTATTTATCTTCTACATCAGTGCAGAGATTATACATTAGTCTCTCTATTAAATTGTAAACTTATCTTTTGTTATTTTTTTAATCACCAGGACTTACTACTTGCTCAATATCCAATAAATAAATGAGTGAATAAAAGACTATCTGGACAGCATGTATTTCGAAGCATAGTCTTCCAAAATGCTTCTAGCTTTCCAAAATCTTATGAGACGCTGTTGTGATTCCAAGCTGGCAGCTCATGTAGGAATGCCAACACTTTATCTTTGAAATTGCTGTTTGTTGTTACCATTTATATAATTATTGAAAGTTGCTTCTTGCTACCAAGGCAAATTTTACCTTTGCATGAAAATCATTTTACAATTTTAAGACAACTTGGGAACTTTTGTTGGTAAAAATGTATCTACTTTCTAGTTAACAAACTCTAATACATCCAATTATTTCATCCAACAAGCTTTTTCAAGCACTTCCTCTTAGGTTCCAAGTACTTGACATATTCAGATGAATAAAGGCTCATCCTTGAAGACGCTCAAAATCTGTATGTAACTGTCACTTTCAGAAGAGATGAAAATTGAAGTGTAGGCTGTTCCCTTCTTAGGGTCCCTTCAACTATGTGTTGATTTCCTGCAAATTCTTCACAATAGAATAAATACTGTTATATGTTATCTAAGACACTTGAGTCTAAAAATTATAACTCTTCTATACTCCAATTAACAGGATCCTTCCAAACTCCCTTACTCTAATGTGGATTTTTGTTTTATTCACCCACTTTCCTTTTTAACACCCAGACAACTAGCATATTCCACAATGATCTCTCTTTAAAATACATAAAATTATTTCTCTGTCTTAGTTTCCTCACATCTGTAAGAAAGATATTAAGAACTAGGGTGAGTACAAATAGATTAATTAAAAAAAAAAAAAGGAATAGACTCACAGAAGAAATAAGGGAACAAAGAAAACCCAGGCAACTTTGGGGATTTTTTGAGACTAGAGCTGCTTTTACTTTCTCCCTGCCTACTTGCAGATATTCTCCTGCTTCTCCTGTCTTAGTAATCCTGCTTGCACTAGATTCTCATGGAAATTGTAAGACAAAACAAATTCACAGAATTTTAGAGCTTGACTAGGTCTTTGTGATTCTCAGATATGAATTAACCACAAATTTAATGACATTTAAACCTTAGTGTCCATCACTAGCACTGGCCCCTTCCAAGGCTTTTTGGAGAGGCCAGAGAAATGTGTCCACATCGTCATTAATTAAATTTTTTAAAACAAGCTATTAACCATTATTGGTAAGGACCACACAAACTCTTTGTACTCAAGTTACCTCTTTCAAACTCTCCCTCCTGCCAGAGAAATTGGGAAGCCATGGGTATATTTGTTATTCTAGGTAAGGGGAAGTTGAGATGGAGGTACCTTTAGCTTGTGTTTAGTGGGTTATATATATAGAAAGAGATAATAGTCATTTCAGGTGTGGTTGTTGGTTTTGAGTTGTCCCAATGTAAGAATGGATTCTAGGAATATTTCTACTGCCACCAGGCCAATTCACATGCATCATGTCACAAAGATGTAGGTTGGAAAATGTTTATGATGCATAAGTGTTCTAGGGCACTAGACTAGAGAAAAAAATGAATCATCCTTCTATTTTCTCCATAGAAGATAATATTGCAAAAATCATTCTCATATGAAAAGGAAATGAAAATATACAGCCAAAAATATGGAGGGGAAAAAAGTAATATAGGGTTGTGTCAGGTAGTTGATTGATAGTTTTGTTATTTATTTGGATTTTATGATGTTTATAGTATTTTCAGCTTTTTAAAGTTTATTGATTCCATTTATTAATTTTAAATAAGTATTCACTTTCATAAATAATTTTGCATCCATAGTTTCATATTTTTTTCTTAAGGAAAGTCTCCATATTTCATAAGTTTCAATTTTCCTATAATCTGGATTGGCCCTGACCCCACTTAATGACCCTTCCACATTTAACAGAAAAGGAAGCTGAGGCCCCAGATCACTTAGTTTACAGCACTACTAAACTAAACCTTAAACCTTCTGACTTTCTGTCCATTGCTACTTCTACAATACGTTACCTTACTTTTGAGAAGTACCTTGAAAATCATTTCACTATTTGGCAAAACCAATACAATATTGTAAAGTTTAAACATAAAATAAAATAAAAAGAAAATCAAAGATCTTCACAGAAAAACAAAGAGGAAAATAAAAAAGATCTCCTGACCACAGTATACAATAAGAGTAAATCTTCATATAGCATTTCTTATATGCAAGACATTGTCTTACAGCGCTTTACATATAACTCCTTTAATCCTCAAAACAGCTGTCTATAACTAAGCCAATATTAATATCTTCTTTTTAGATGACAAAGATTAAGACATAGAAAAGTTAGGTAACTAGACCAATGTCAGAGCATAACATCCTTTGTATTGTGGCAGCTAGCAGCAAACACTTTTTGAGGGCTTGCAAGGTTCTAGTCACTTCCTGAACACTACGGTGCATTGTCTCATTCAGTCTTCACAATCACCCTTTGAGAAAGTACCATTATTACTCAATGTCACAGATGAGGAAACTGAAGCCTAGAGACAGTAAGTGACTTGCCCAAGGACATATATCTAGTAAGGGTCCAAGTCAGCGCTCAAATCCGTATCTGACTCCAAAGCCCCAGCTCTTAGTCCCCACATGATAATGCTTATCAAAGAAAACACTCTCGTGGGCCTCCTACTATTGCCACGTTCCCCTTGGTCCCTTTCTCCTAAAGCTACAATTTGAATGGGAATTTAGACAGAGTTAGAATAAGGAATAAGGTTACCAGTGTAAAGGACATAATAGTCCCTTCTTAGACAACTGTCCTTCCCCTTGTGTGTATACACACACACACACACACACGTATGTGTCAGAGTACCAATGTGTATACACACACACACACGTATGTGTCAGAGTACCAGAGTATTCTTTTTTAAATTTATTTTTAATTAATGTATAATTGATATACATATCGTGATATCCTTTTTGTGAATTTGCATATTTGATATTATTTATTTTCACTAAAAGTATTCCCACAAATATCCAATTATAGAATTTTGACTGAACAGATTGTTATACATACAAATGTTAAAATATTATACAACCATTATTCTGTTTTTGTTTAAAATCCACTATTTTGAGATGTAACTTACACACAGTTAACTGCATAATAAAACTGTACAGTTTATTGCATTTTGACAGTTATGTACACCCATGAAAGTATTAGCACAATCAAGATACATATCATTTCCACAACCAGCAAAAGATTCCTCAGGCCACTTTGCAATCCATCCCTTATTTACTATCACCCAGGCAACTGCATATCATGATATTCTTTACATTGGATCCTTTTCCTCAACTTCTGCTATAGCCAAGAGATGACATGTTTCTTTTTAACTCATGTTCTATGATAAAGTTAAGAGGATCAGTCAGTAGATTAGTAATTTGAGTGCCGGAGAAAGTTCTGAGATGGCAAATCCTTACAAAGGTCAAGAAGACAATGTATATAAAGTGGCAAAATGGAACCCCAGAAGAGTGACAGAGACGTTGGTAAACCTGAAAATGCATGTCCAAATGCAGATAACAGGTGCTGGGTTCCAGCAGATGGTGGCCATATACCAGTACACATCCAGTGTAACCAGATCTAACCATTTTCAAGAGACACCAGAAATCTAGACTTGTTGGTGGGTGGGGGTGCGGGTGGCGGCAAAAATCTCCTACATCAAGTGTTTTTAAGTAATTCAATGTTAAAAAGAACTGTGCTGGCTAACATTTGCAGGCCAAACAATGATAAACCCAGATCTGTAGGCCTCTCCTTTGCAATCTGCTTTCTACAGGGTTTAATGCAGGAAACTCTGGAAGGGGAAGTTAGAAGAGAAAGCTGGCAGAAATCGGGATCTTGCTGGAATATTTGTTCCTTGGAAAATGAGCTTCGGTAAGAATAATTTTCCTGGTGGAGGTGGGCGATGGAGAGGGTGGGAGGGGAAGCGGCGCTCAAGCAGAGCCCCTTTTGGATCACATCTTCTTAATTCCTCCTTCGGAGTAGTACTGACTGGTCTTAGGCCCTAGGAAAAATTAGCAGGAATCTAATTAACAGCTCAAAGGGAGCAATCAATTTACAATTGTGTGAAGTGCAAATTCCTTTGTGCACAAAACAAATTACAGTATTTGCAAATTTGTAAATAATGCAGTACTTGCCCTGCAATCCAAGGCTTTGGGTGCCCCCAGGGGAAAGACGAAGAAGTCTGAGAAGGCAAAATATTAGAAAATGACCTATTGTCTCCAGAACTGGAATTTTTAAAATATCTTCAGTAATTTATTTTTTCAATTGAATCCTTATTTAGGAACTATAAAGGGGCCCAGTTCTTAGGTCAGTAGAATGAGAATATCTAGAGAAGTAAACAATTTCAAGTCCAAAAGTCACAGCATGTTATTAACACAGTATCTTCTTTCAAAAGTGCTGAACATAAAAATGTGCCCAACCCTCTCTCCCTATACCCTTGGTTTGTGGTAAGAGCTTTCATTTTATAAGAGAGATAGCAAGCCTCAGTCATGATCATGATGTTCAGTGTCAAGAAAGACTTGGTGACAGGTAAGGACATGAATCCAATCTCTGCTTTGCAGCAATAGTCATTCTGAACCATTCAATTCACAGATATGTGTTGGGATCCTTTTGTAAGATCCGGTAGCTATTATTAGAGATTAAAAAGAGATGACCTAGACTTACAGTATATTGAGGAAAATCAGAGTGAAAACTCCATATTTTCTCCAAGATTTTTAAAACATTTCTCTTAAAATGGGTTGAGCTAGGAGCTGGAAGTGAATAAGTGAATGCAGTCCATTCCCTGCCCTACAGGCGTTCACAGTCTAATGAGAAAATAGAATCTGAACCAGTCATATCAGTATTCAGTTTGATGCTAAGGAAAAAGTATAGGAAAGGATGCTTTGACAAATGCTTAATCTACCAAGAAATCTCTCCCCTCTATGCTTATTCGTTGAGTGTGTGAGTGCGCACGTGTGCACTCAAATTGCGTCCAACTCTTCAGGACCCATGGACTGTAGACCATCAGGCTCCTCTATCTATGGGATTTCCCAGGCAAGAATACTGGAGTGGGTTGCCATTTGCTGCTCCAGGGGATCTTCCTGACCCAGAGATTGAACCTGGGTCTCCCCCATTGGCAGGCAGGTTCTTTACCACTGAGCCACCTGGGAAGCCCTCTTATGGTGAGTTGAGTGCAAATTGGTTAAATCTTTTCACAAAACCTTTTAGTACATTATATCAAGAGTCTTAAAACATATTCACATCCTTCTGGTTAGAAATTTCATATCTAGGAATCAAAGATGCTGCCAGAAACTTACATGTAAGGAAGTTTATCAGATTATTATTTATAATCATGAGAAATGGGAAATAATCTACATGTTCCATGATGGAGTAATGGTTAAATAATTTATGGTACATCCAAGCCATGTGATTTTATGTACGACTAGGGGAAAAAAAGGTCACACTTGAAAAAATAGTTCAAAACAAGCAAAAATTATTTTTAAACAGTGTAAAATGTTTAACGAAGTATCATTCTCTATTGGTAAATAAAACCTTAAGAAAGGAATGCTCAATATTGGTTGTTAATTTTCACCGCTGTCTTACTTTCCTGAAGTTCTTTCTTGTTTTAGACAACCAGACAACAAAAGGGGTGGGGTTTTTCCTTGCTCTGAACGAAGTTCAAAGAATGGGCTTTTGTTTCCTTCTCTGTAACTAACATGAGGTCAAAGATTTGCAAGTCACTTATTTTCTAAGTCACAGTCTCCTAGTATCCAGGCTGGCTGGGAAAGAAAAAGAGGCCAGGTAAGGGATGGAAAAGAAAGGAAGAGTCCAGAAGCTGAACATTACCCAGAGAGCTGAGAAGAAGGATGATAGAATTGAGGGTGTGAGAACCGGAGGAAAGGACGGTCATTGTGTATTGAGAATGAGTTACTGGATTGGAAAGTTCAGAGGTGGGACACAAACACATATATTGTGGCTCAATAGAAGAAATATTACACATACATGGTGATTCAATAAGAGAAATGTTACATGGTTGACTGCCAAATAAATGACAGTGTAGACAATTAATTTTATAAAATTTTGGAGGAGAGGGGCATCATTTGGTCACATACATGTACATGACCATGGATCAATGAAGAGATTTTTCTAAAACCTCCTTTTAGCAATCTCTGTTAGAAGGTATAATTGTATGAAGCTGGCCTCTCTTTTCCTGCCTCTCTGGGTTATTGAATAACTTAAGGGACTTCACTGTGAAAGAATTTTAGCTATTAAATAAAAGGAAAGGATATAAAAAGTATATGATAGAAAATAATTTGAAGCTAAAATATTGTTTGAGAAAATTCAATCTCTGCACAAAAATTCATTTCATCCTTTAATTTCAACTTGCCTTTAAAATGTATTCACATAAAATCTGCTTTCCAAGCCAGGAATATAACTCAAGAAATGTACCACTAAATGGGGACACATATGTGTTTCAGTTCTTAGGACAACTGTGCCTTCCTAACTTTCTCCCTGGATTTCTTGGTTCTCTGCATTGAAGTGTATGTAAGTCATTTCTCCCTCTGCGGAATCTTCTTTTTTAGTTTCTTCTAACAGAATGTCATACACCTTCCCCACGCCATTGCTCTCCTAGGCTGTATAAATCCACACAACACCAAGAGAACTTTAGCTATCACTAAACTTTAGCTATCATTTAACTTTAGTTAAATGGATCAACACATTTACCCCACCACATCATTTAGACCCTTTGGGGATTTTCCAGTCTATTTTAATCTATTTAAACCTGACACTGGCAGATTTCCATTTCCTTTGTTCCTTGTGTAGACTTGGTTTATGCTCGTTGGTCTCTAAAAGGGACAGAGAGGGGGCAGCTGTCGAAAAATGAGGAGACTGGCAGTTTTAACCACAGAATTTGGTCTGATAGCTTTGATATGCTAAACTTGCTAGCTCCTCCAAGTGTACCTTTCTGATTTTGCATCACAACACCACACTGAATCCCTAAGGCAACCAGGGTAGTTTTTTAAATTAAAAAAGAAAGGAAAGAAAAGAAAGAAATGCAAACCAGTGAAATCATTCGTGTAAATCATCTCCACAGATTCATTCTGCCAACTGCAGGCCTTCACGGATCCTCGTACGCTAGCGACCTTTAAGAAAAGCAGAAGCCGAGAATACTGATCGCGTTCTCCAGCCCGAAAACAGGTGATGTCATAACGCACAGTCTTATGTGGTTTCAGCCAGGGCTGGGTGGGGAGCTGGGGTTCCAGTGTGCACGGAACTCGGCTCCAGTGGGCAGAGCAATCTCTGGGGCCCGGAGTACGCCGGGGAGCGTCCGGCACCAACCAGGCTCTCGCTCGGCACCTGCCTTTGTTCTCACAGGGGAGCAGGTTTCGGGGTGTCTCACGTCGGAACCCGCCTTCAACCAGCATGAGCGCGGCTAGCCCCTCCGGAGACCTTACTCTCCCACTTGTCCGTCCCCCCCACACCCTGCCAGCCTGAGTTTCCCCCAGTTACATCTGCTTTCTCTCCCCAGAACGTGAACACCAAAATCCTGAATTCATTTGTAGCTTTGCAAGAGGCAGGTCTAGCCCAAGAGCTTTAAATGGCAATTTGTTCTCTGAAGCTTCGTTCCCAGGCAGGGCTCCGAGCTCTGCGTTTATCTAACCAGCCGCCCCAGAAGGACTTTGGGGTGGAAGACAAACCCGTCTCTTTGGCCTTGTCGAGCTGGACAAATAAAAGAATTTTCGTTGCTGAGAGACTACGACGAGAAGGGGCTTTAGATGGAGGAGGAAACCGCTAACCCACAGGTTTTGAGTCTTTTGTTTCCCTCTAACCGACTAATGGTGTAAATGTACTTAGACATCTATCCCCCACCCGCTGCCGAAGCTTTAGGTAACTGGTCTTTTGCAAAACAAGGATAAGCGATGCATAAAGTTCTTTGCGATCCTTGGCTGTCAACTGCTACAGGACTGCAGTCTTCTTTCCAGCTAAGATTCTGGGTAAGAAAGAGAAAGCCTAACCACTGCCCTGGTGGATCGGTATGAACGTTTTAGCTCCCCCCACCCCCACCGTCTTTCTCAAGAAATTGGGAAACATTTAGTTGAATCTTAGACCCTCTAGCGAACTCTAGCTCCCAGCTATTTATCTCATCCCCTCCCCATTTCTGCAGGGACCTAGCGCAGGGGCTGTGTCTGGCCTTAGGGGAGGGGCTGGGTTTCACGGGGTTATTTGCATGTGACACACCCTCTTCCCCCTATTGGCGGAGCGGCACAAACTCGGTTCCCTCCCACCCGGCTACCGAACTAACCCGCCGTCTCCCTGCAGTTCAGAGCCTCGGAGACAAACTTAACTTGCCCGGAGATTCGAGGCGTCCTCGGCGCCTGTGATTGGCCGGTGCCACGCCCAGCCGACAGCAGCCGCTCATTGGCTGCAGGCTGGCGCCGGGGGGCGTGGCCGGGGCGGCCCGATTGGCGGGAGGGGGCGGTGCCGGGGCGCGGAGGTGGTGAAGGCGCTGAGGCGGCGGGGGCGGGGCCGCGCGGAGGCGCTGAGGCGCTGCGGCGGCGGCGGCGGTGGCGGCGGCGGCGGCGGCGGCGGCTGGTCCTGGCCGGGCGGGGGCGGGGGTCTGCGGGATGGGGGCGGGCGGGACGACGCGCCGCTGAGGAGCCGCCGCCGCCGTCTCCGCCGTCGCTCCGGCAGCCGCCGCGGGGGTCGCTGCGGGCAGCCGCCCGCTCTCCGGCCGTCGCCCCCCCGTCCCGTCCTCCCGCCCCGAGGAGGCTGAGGCTAGAAGCGCGGCCTGCGGGGCGTGTGTGGGGGACAGTCTGGGCCCCGCAGCGGCGCGGGCGGCCGCAGTGACAGCCCGGCCCCGGCCCGCCGCCCGCCCGCGGTGCCCGCGCGCCCGCAGCCGCGATGAACCGCGGCGGCAGCAGTCCGTCGGCCGCCGCCAGCTACCTGCTCTGTACCAACTGCCGGAAAGTGCTGCGGAAGGTACGGGCTCGGCCCGGGGCCATCCCCGAGGGGCGCTTCCTGCCCGCGGCGGCCGAGGGACCCCGGGGCCTCTCCGCCGGACCCCCAGAAGGGGGCCTGAGCCGCGAACGGAGGCTCTAGCCTGCTGGGCTTTTGATTCCTGCCGGGGCAGCGCTTGGCCCCCGGGGCTGGGGGCTTGGGGGACGGCGGTTTGGGGGTGCTTACAGTCTGTCCCTCCGTTCACCTAGCTACCTTGCCTCCCCTCCCCCCCCCCATTCCCGCTCCTCGGGCGGAGGGGTGACGGACCTGTTCGGTCCTCCTCCCGGTGTTCTGGGTGCAAGTCGGTGTGAAATCAGAACTGGTCTGGTCCAGAGGAACCTGGCTTCCTCTCGGCTGCGCCTAACTCCTGCGGGTGTTGTTTTTATTTATTTCGGTTTTACTTCTGCACGCTCTACCCGAATACTCTTCTCTTTTTTTAACCTTCTTTTTGATGGTCGTCTTGTGGCTCCGGGTCGATCCCGAAAGAAACTGGTAAAGCAGCTTGAACTTTATGCCCATGGGAACCGCTGTTCGACGTTACGGTTCCTCAGGCTGGGACTGGGGGAGGTGGAGACGAGGGTGGACGTGAATTGTCCCTTTTTAGCGCTTACCACCCCCCCCATCCCCCGTTCTCCCCCAACCCCCGCACCCCGGTGTTGATCCAGAAAAATCAGACGCGCAGTTTATTACTTCCCAGAGTGATTGAGAGAAAGTTTACTCCAGTTTTGTTTAGCTCACTTGGTTTAATCGCTCCGTTAAGGGTTGGGGCGGGGGCGGGGGCGGGGGGTGCAGTATGAAAAGACGTCGCTTTAGACCGAGAAAAGCTTTTAATCAGACTTTAACAGCCGCCATTGGGTTATATTATAATTAGCTTATTCTTCTCGAGACTATTTTTACATTTCATTAAGTGGAAACAGTAGTTGAGGTGCTTCTGTTTGTCCAGTACAAATGAATTAAAATTGCTGAGCTGTGCAAATGCGTCGGGACTGAAAGGCTAAGATGAATACGGCACCGTTTTTAGTCAATTTCTTTAACTACAGTTCAATTGAGATTGTTCTTTCTATATTAAAAAAAAGAAAGAAACATGTAAGTAAGCAAGCTCAAATATTTGCGCTCTTTGTCCAAAAACTGTTTTTCTTCCTCTGTGGGTCAGGCCAAGTGCCAATCAAAGTTGTTTTTCAAGCCTCTTTTCCCTGCAGTAGAGCCGCTGCTTTTTTTCTCCCCAGTTTTATTTGAGAGCATGAAGAAAGCAAAGGGATTGCATATTTAAAGTTAATCAAACAGTTAAATGTGCCTTAAATTGTGTTTATCGGGTATGTTTTTCTTGAAACAGATTTTTATTAAATGTGCATGTTGAGTATGTGCAGTTATTTTTTTCCATAAACTCTGGGATCAAATTACAGTTGATACTTGCTCAGCTCATTGTAGGGCAGCTTGTGAGAAATGTAAAGGATCAGAAGTGCAGAGCAGCTTAGTTGAATGTTAACTCTTTCATTTCTGGGCCAGATGTCATCTGAACTTAGCTTTTTTAAAAATGATGATGATGATGATTTTCCAGCTTTAAAAGTGATGTTATGTCTTTAATATGAAAAAAAAAAAGTTTTTTGAGACACACAAAAAACAGCTTTTTTTTTTTTAACTGAATAAGGTGGGGGGGGGAAGACCTGTATTAACTTGGAATTTTTTTTTTTTTAATGATTCTGGCAATTTGGTAGACTAATAAAATGTTTGGAGGTAGTATTAAATTTCAAAATCTGTTTTTCTTTTGAGAGAAACAAGGCTATGATCCATGACATTTTGCTACCTTTCAAGACATCTTTTTATCTTTCTCTTGTGAACATCGTTCAGTCGCGTCTGACTCTTTGCAACTCTTTGTGAACTATACAGTCTATTGAATTCTCTAGGCCAGAATATTGAAGTGGGTAGCCTTTTGCCTTCTCCAAGGGATCTTCCCAACCCAGGGATCGAACCGGGGTCTCTTGCATTGCAGAGGGATTCTTTAGCTTTTAAGAAATTATTTCTTTTTACCTAGAAGGAAAACATCCTTCTATTATTAAAAGAAAGAATATATGGAAAATGAATATTCACCATTTTCATATCTTATAATTGCTGTGCACATCTATGCCAATTTCCAGTTTTTAGTAACTCTAAGGTATTTAATATTGATTCATGCAGTAGCATGAAATAACTTTAGATGGAAATGGGATTGTTTGAGCCAGTTATGACATGACTTGGCAACATTTGTAGCTTTTTAAGAGTGCCTTAAGTGCTCTTAAAAGATATCAAGTGTTTAGCATTTTAAATTCTTTATCATTCTAAAAATAGCATGTAAGACTTTTCTAATAAAGAAATGGGCTTTTTTTTTTTTGATAGAAAGTATATAACTCTAAGCAAAATTCATCTGTAACTCTCAAAATGGGATTATCTGGATTTATCTTGTGTTTTCCACTTAATATTAAGTGTTCAGTAATAACCATGTGAGTCACAGCATTTTGAATTTTAGTTCAGTGTAGTTCATGATGGAAGAATGAAACTCATGCATACCCAGTGTGAATTACTCTTTACTGTATAATCCTCACTAATGATGGGGAAAGAGTCACTTTTATTTATGTAGCATGAGGCCTTTTTGTCTAAGTGGCTTAATTTGTTGCCATGTATTGATTTTGAGGGGGAACTTAAAAAAGAACTGGATTCTCCATCAAAGTAAATGATTTGGTTCAACCCAATATCTGAAAATTGAATTCTTTGTTTTATGAGAATCACATTTATTCTTATAAGTACCTTTATAATTTTGATTCAGTATCTTCCAAAAAAAGAGAGACTTCTTCAAGTATTGCATATACCTAATTTGGTAACCTTAGGTCAGTGGGAAGAATGGAGAGGTAAACCAGATAGGTAAAGAAATGAAGAAACAAAACTCTCTTCAAATCTATAACTCCTAATTGTTCTGACTTGCTCTGTTATCAATGAAATAATTCAATAAAGTTTTTGATAAAAAAGGAAATGCTTCTATTTACTTTGAAAAAGTTGATGAGTTCCGAAGTGTATATGTTTTGCTTGAAGAAATTCCACTGACAACTAGATAACATTTCAAAGTGGCGTGCCAATCTACATTAAGAAAGGTAGGTAACTGTCAACCCACACATCCTCCAGTAAATAAAAGGGGATATATGACAATGTATTTTGAGTGTTGAGCAGTTAGTGCTACTGAAGTGAATAAAACTCTGCACATTATGTTAAAAGGGTTTAACATTTTAAAATGCTTAATATGTTTAGGTAGTTCCAGTGATTTTTGTTGTTGGATATTGTACTTTTTCCACTTTGCTTATATATCCATTTATTTTTGACAATTTTTTGATAGTTTTATGAGTGAAGAGACTGGGAAAATAAAATGAGAAATATTAGTTTAAGCCATATGAACCTTATTTTTATAGTCAAAATTGTCAGTTAATGGCAGTTTTATATGGTTCAACCAAAAGAGTGGTATTGCTTTGACTGTGAAATAGTAATCATACTTATTAATCAGGTTTCTTATATACATTTTTTGGATTGTCAAAGTAGGTTTTAGTTTTATCTCAAAATGAGCCAAGTGGAGAGCAAGCAAGTGAATTTATGACAGCAAGTCATTATGCAGTGGTTTTCAGACTGCTTTTTATGGAGCCCTATGATGCTTCAGTGGGAGAAGGCAATGACACCCCACTCTAGTACTCTTGCCTGTAAAGTCCCATGGACGGAGAAGCCTGGTAGGCTGCAGTCCATGGGGTCTCGAAGAGTCAGACAGGACTCAGCGACTTCCCTTTCACTTTTCACTTTCATGCATTGGAGAAGGAAATGGCAACCCACTCCAGTGTTCTTGCCTGGAGAATTCCAAGGACGGTGGAGCCTGGTGGGCTGCCGTCAATGGGGTCGCACAGAGTCGGACACAACTGAAGCAACTTAGCAGCAGCAGCAGCATGATGCTTCAGTATTCGAAAATGTTTGAGTTGGATTAAATTTTAAGTACAAAATTACAGCTACCCAAGATCATTCATTACAAGACTACTCTTGTGCAGGCCTTGACACATTTGTTCTGTTCACTTTGTACATGTATTTGAACACTTTTGCTAATAAGACATTGATGAGAAAGACTCTCATTGATTATGAAGGCACAGGCCTTTAGAAAAACCTTCCTCTACATATCTGCTCATGATCAATTTTCTTTTGTGAGAACACAAACTTATTATCAGTAGTTGTTAGTTTATAATTAAACACTTATAAAAGCCCTTTAGTGTATTTATGTGTCTCACAGTTCAGGTTCAATATAAGATTTCATTTATAAAAGGGATGGTACTGCTTCCACAGCCTCTCCACCACCAGATAAATTGTTGTTGTTTAGTCATTAAGTCGTGTCCTGCTCTTTGCAACCCTTTGTAGCCCACCAGGCTCCTCTGTCTATGGGATTTCCCAGGCAAGAATACTGGAGTGCGTTGATTGACATTTTCTTCTCCAGGGGATCTTCTCGACCCAGGGATCAAACCCAGGTCTTCTGCTTGGCAGGTGGACTCTACTACAGAGCCACCAGGGAAGACCCCACCAAATAAATTGCTAAAATATAACTACAAATATAGTAACACTGGAAGTCACAAGATATGCTCATCCTTAGGTCTCTGACAGGTCTGTGAGTATTGGGTAACTTAGTTAACTTCTTGGAGTCTAGTTTTCTCTGGAAAATGTAGATCCTTTCTACTTGCCTTGCTGTTTGCTGCATAGCTAGAGAGAGGTAATGTGTGTTAAAGTACTTTGTAAACCATAAGGTACAACTACGAATATAAGAAGGACAAGCCTATGTGTTTTCCCTATTCCTAGAGTAGGACCTTTGTATGTTTTGGCAATATATATCAATACATACTGAGTAATTTGGTTAGTCTTCACTTTTCTGTCTTATCTAATTATTGTCTGCAAATGAGAGGTAATGACATTATGCTTTTAATTAGGGTGATCAACTACTAATTTTTATTTGCATATTTATATTTGTATTCTACCCCTCCCTTTCCTTAAATGATTAATGTGTTTCTGGTATTTCAAATTTAAAAATTGCCTTTTGGACACTTCAGCAGATGAGGGAAATTGGTATTTGATTTGAAAAGACTTAAGAGTTAAGGAAGATTGTGCTTACTAGAATTTGGGGCAAATCTAGGATAAAGCAAAGAATGGTTAACTTTTAATTTAGGAGAAGAGCTAGGGAAATAAAATGCATTAACCTTTTTCTCCCCATGTCTTTATCTTCTTTTTCCCCTTTGAACGGACTGGATTATAACTTACGTTTGTGTAGACCTTGGCTTCCCTAGTAGCTCAGTTGGTAAAGAATCCGCCTGCAATGCAGGAGACCCCAGTTCAATTCCTGGGTCGGGAAGATCTCCTGGAGAAGGGATAATCTACCCGCTCCAGTATTCTTGGACTTCCCTTGTGGCTCAGCTGCTAAAGAATCTGCCTGCAATGCAGGAGACCTGGGTTTGATCCCTGGGCTGGAAAGATCCCCTGGAGAAGGGAAAGGCTACCCACCCCAGTATTCTGCCCTGGATAATGCCATGGACACGACTGAGAGACTTTCACTTTTCACAATTTTTACAGTGCTTTCACATTATCAGTTGGTTCTCACAAACTGAGAAAATTTAAGAGGAATGGACTCTGTCATGCAACTAGTATAAAGTCCATTTAATTTTTAATATGCCTCTAATAAAACTACGTTCGAATTGTCCCCTGCAGTATTGATGCTATCAGGGAACGTCCATCCCAGCTCTGCCAGCTTTAGCATCTGTGGAATGCTTAAAGTCCTGAAACTCTCCAGGTAATAATAGTCAGAAATTTGACTTTTAGCCACTCTTTGACACATGACTGCAGATCAACTGGAGGGGAAGGAGAAGAGTTAGTTGGCTATTTTTATTATCTCTTTAACTGTTGTTTGGTTAATTCTTGAATGATATAAAGCAGCAAATCTCAAATACAGTCTTCAGACCTTGGGAGTATCCAGAACCATTTCAGAGGGTCTGGGAAGTCAAAACTTTTTTTATGATCTTGTGTGTATGTGTGTGTGTGTGCGTGTGCGTGCACACGTGCATGCATGTGTACGCTCAGTTGATCAGTCATTTCTGACTCTGTGGCCCCATGGACTGTAGCCCATCAGACTCCTCTGTCCATGGGATTTTCCAGGCAAGAATACTGGAGCAGGTTGCCATTTACTACTCCAGCAGATCTTCCCAACTCAGGGATTGAACATGTCTGTTGCGTCTTTTGCATTGGCAGGTGGATTATTTACTACTAGTACCCCCTGGGAGGCCCTTTTATGATCATACAAGACTTTATAGCTTTTTTTCACTGTGTAAAAGCAATGGATGTAAAACTGTACTGGCCCCTTAGAATAAGTAAAGGTAGTGGCACCCAACAGTAATCACTGTTAAATTTTGTTAAACCCTGATCCTTGAGTGATGAGAAGTATACTAGGTGTTTTTACTGCACAGCGGTCTAGGATTTGTGTAGTTGTTTCAGTTGCAGGCCAAACTAGCCACTTTTAAAATGAACCCCATTTTTACTTAACACCTGTCAGGCTGACTTTAGTTTTTCAAAATCGTGCATGGGTAAAAGATCCATTCAAAGTACAAGATAGACAAATGAATTTTAAGATAGGAAGTTAAGTTTACTGGTTGGGGTTAAGAGTCCACATTGCAGCTAACCTTTCAGAAGTTCTGCTTGTCGAGTTTTGGTGTAGTATCAAAGCAGAACATTCACAATTATCTTTTGCATCATCCAACTACATATCTGTGTGAGACAAGATTTTCCTTACATACCTTCAATCAAAACCTATCACAACAGATTGAATATAGAAGAGATATGAAATCTAGCTGTCTTATTTTAAATAGACATTGAAGAGATTTGCAAAAATGTTTTTTAAGGTGTTTTTAAGTGTGGAGGAGTTCCAAGACCAAAACTTTTGAGAACTGCTGAGTCAGTTCCTGGCAGCAACATATGATGCATATGCATGTAATTCTCTGGAGTGACTATGGGAGAAATAAAAGGCTAATACCACTGGCAGAAAGCATAGATAAACCCAACCCAGCCATCTCTGTTCTATGTGGGACTCACTTCCAGATGCTGCCTAGCACTTGTCAGTGATACACTAGAAGCTTCTCTAATACCACAGTACAGATGGTCCTTGATTGAGGACGGTTCAGTACAGTTTTTGTGGTGCAAAGGTGATTGGAAAAAAACTGGAAAAGATTGAATGCAGAAGGACAAGGGGGTGGCAGAGGATGAGAAGGTTAGATAGCATACTGACTCAATGGACATGAATCTGAGCAAACTCCTTGTGATAGTGGAGGACAGGAGTCTGGAAAGCTGCAGTCCATGGGGTCACAAAGATTTGGATAGGACTTAGTGACTGAACAGCAACAAAATGTGGTAGACTTTCAGTAGAAACTGTATCTTTGAATTTTGAGCTTTGATCTTTTCTTGAGATAGCCATATGTTTTATGATGCACTGAGTGGAGTTCCAGGTCTGCCATGTGATCATAAACTAACCAACTCACTGTGCAACGTTTTCAGACCCATACAGCCATTCTGTTTTTCACCTGCAGTACAGTGTCTGATAAATTACGTGAGATATTTAACACTATTATAAAACAGGCTTTGTGTTAGCTGATTTTGCCCAACTGTAGACTCAGATGATTGTTCTAAGCACATTGAAGATAGGCTAGGTATATTAAATGCATTTTTGACTTATAATATTTTTCAACTTGCAGTGAGTTTATTGGGATGTATCCCAATAAATGGAGTAAAAGCTTAGACTAGCTAGAGATGATCTTTCTCTAAGTTTTGTGAGCATCCTTTTACCTGGTAGAAACCAAAGATGGACAAAAACAAAGTTCTTTGGCTCTAAAGAAATGTTCTGCTTAGTATTTACTATGCAACAAGCAAAGAATGGTCAGATCCAAAGATAATGGCCATTGTGCTCTAATTGGTCGGTTTTTGGCTGGAGAGGAAATAAAGGCCCTGAGTAGCAAGGTTAGCCTACTTTTCTTGAAAGCCGAGAAGTGTGGGAGAAGCAATACAGAAGAAGGGAAAAGAATCAGAAGAAAGAGGTGTATCAGTGTAGACAACTGATAACTAGATTGCTTCAATAAAGAAAAAGAAAACCACTACAGTAATAGGAGATAGGACAGCTCTAAATGTGGAAGTCCCTAAATATTGCAGCCTGCTAAGGTATAGTGCATTTTCTATTTAGGGTGTGGGTGTGGGGGTGTGATTGGGCGGTTGGTTTACACTGTACACAAAGCTATGGCAGCTGTAATTCAGTGTGGTCTTGAAGGCATGGGCGTGAGGATCTACCTGATTAGATCTGGTAAGGCCTACAAATGATTACCAGTAGCTGACCTGTCCCTTTTAGGCATCACTGTGGTGGGAGTAGGGATAGAAGGAGGAGGTGGAATTCATAATATATAATACATACATTGCCAAACCAAGACATTTAGTCCTGTGTTGCATAACAGTTACCTTAAATCTATAAGTAGCTGCATTATAAACTATTTGAAAATATCTGTCCTGTCCCATCTAAGGGCTTCCCAGGTGGCACAGTGGTAAAGAATCTGCCTGCCAGTGCAGGAGATGTGAGTTCAACCCCTGGGTTGGGAAAATGCCCAGGAGTAGGAAATGGCAACCCACCCCAGTCTTCTTGCCTGGAGAATTCCATAGACAGAGGAGCCTGGTGGGCTATAGTCCATAAGTTACAAAGAATTGAACACAGCTGAACAACTGGGCACACACACACACATACCATCTAAACCTACAATTAACATGTAGAATTTCTATTTGTTGCTCAAAAGTTTTCTTCAAAACTCTTGTGACATCTCCAAAAAGTCTTTCCTAATCTTCAAATTCTTTTTTTCTTCTGTGGTCTGGACTGCCATGCTGCTCAAGTATACTGCATTTGTTGTATTTTGTGTGTGTGTATATATATATATATGTATATTTCCTCTACTGGGTTGCCTCTTATTTGTGATATAGTTATTGGAAAGCTTGTTTTTAGCAAATATTGGCAGTACATTTATATTGGATACAGTATAATCTAAGAAAATGACAATTATTTTTCTCATTTTCCAGGATATGTCTATTCTTTGTAGCCATACTTTGCCCTCTTTATTAATAAGGTTTATCTGAACACTTTGAGAATTTTAATAACAGAAGTTGAAATTTTCTATTTGTTGCTCAAAAGTTTTCTTCAAAACTCTTGTGACATCTCCACTTTGAGAAGTTGTGACCATGGTCATTTTTGTGACCATGAGAATGTTTCTATTAAATATCATACCCCTTTTTGGAGGGAGTCAGGATGTTAATTCACTAAGAGGATCAGGACACAGCCCTTAGGGACTGGTTCTTCTCAGAAATGTGAAATGGTGATTGCTTTGATGGGGACACATCCCGCACCTCCTGGAGTCAGCTGGAGCTCTCTCAGAGAAGGCTGTTTTAGAGGTATGATCTTAAAACCTCAAGCTTCACAGCAAGTCTTCTCCTGGGGTTTGTTTCACTGGATAATTCTGGCTAAGCCTTTCCCTCTCCTACCACCCTCCCCACCAGGAGTCTTTTACTTTGGGATATTCCAGAGTTGGCTGTGATCTCTTCATCCAGCAGGCAGTCCCTTGGCAACTGTGAACCAGAGACTTGTTTTTGGCCTGGACTACCCTTTAGCTAGCCTTTGCTTTTTAGATCCTCCCAGAAGTCGTTTGTTGGTCTATGGAACAAAATATTGACTGCCACTTAAGGAGCACATGAATATTACAGGTTATTCAACAGTGGGTTGAAACACCTTGAATTTTGCTGCTCAAAGTTAGTAAGGAATGACAGGCATTTTGCCTATGTTTCACAAAGAATGTATTGAACATATCCTGTGTATAACAAGTATGGCCATAAAACTGGCTGACTAGAGCCATATTATTTCTTGTAACAGGGATTTCTTAAAGTATAGCTTTGAACTACTTGTACTAGAGGTATATGTTTTCATTTCTAGATTTATATTTTATTTTTGCATCTTCCTATGTTGCGAAGATGGAACTTGGCACTTAAATATCTGTTTCTTTATATGCAGAATTTAAAAGGTCAAATTTACCTCACTAGGAACTAAAACCAGATTTTGTGGAAGATTATGATAATTACCTGAGACTGTAACTCTTAGTTTTGAAATATATTTTTAATATCAACAACAATAATAGCTTCTATTGAATCTCTCGTATGTGCAGTGGACTGTGCTAAGTCTTTAAGCCCTACGTGTGTATTACAGTTAATTGTCACAACAAACCCATAAAGAATTATTACTCATACGTTATGGATGAAGAAACTGGAACTCAGAGAACCTTGGTTACTTGCTTAAGATCATAGTACCAATAAGTGGCAGGCTCAGGATTTGAAACCAGTCTGACTCCAAAACCTGGCTTTTATACACCTATAAACCCTGTATTCCCTTATCCTCCACATGTTTTCCTTATCTACAAGACTCAGAAAATGTAAAAATTAACAAAACTTAATAGAACTTGGTTACTAAGAGATTACTAGGAGTGAGTTCAAGTTCGGATATTTTCTACTTTAATTTTACATGAAAAATGTAAATTTTTCTCTATAAGGTTAAATTGAGGTCAAACAGTTTTGACCTATCTACTTTGCTATTTTATCTATGTAAATCTGTTGTTAATCGTGTGACCATTCTTTCCTAATCCCAGGATATATTTTTCCTAATTTCCTACCAAACTTTGATCCACTCCTTTTGCCAACCAGCCATTCATTAGTTCACTAATACTGATTCATTCAATACTGCTACGATGTCTGTGACAAAAGATGCTGTCTAGGAGCATTTTGAGCTTAAGTATTGTATCTCTTAAAGAGGACCTCTAAGAAACTGTCTCACTTTTTGGTAAACTTTTTGCAGTAAAGAGTTAATCTACAGAGATAAGTAGCATGAACGTTTATTCCTGCTATTCATTTTGGCTTTTTGTGTTAAGGAAAAAATGATGATTATAAAAAAAGCAAAGAAACCCTAGGACTTTATCCTTCCCCTACCATTATCCCTACAATACTGTGTCTCCAGAAGAATTTTTTAGTTTTACAAAGGGTTTATGTTAGGGAGGGGGTATGTGGGAAGATGTGGTTTTGCTATTTCTTAGTTGACACTCTGAGAATTTTCCATAGAAACACAGTAAGATATCTAATTTAGTTCCAGAGGACTATTAATATAACTAGTATATTCAATAGGCTTTTACTGTTGAGGCAAGAAACCTAACCACTAGAGGTAACATCGTTTCCAGGGAAAAAAATACATTGTGAAATCTAAGTAAATGCTTCACAGGAGCTATCTTTCCTAATTTGTGTGCTTAACACCAAGAAGGTTAATGATTTAGTATGTTGACTCTGAGGATATTTTTGGCTATTGGTTGTTGTGTCTCATAAGAAAGCTGTGTTAATGCAGTTTTATCCAACATTCAAGTAACAGTTGATGGGAGGGATAAAAATTGGGTGATAATCAGAGTGTTGAGATAACCAAGGGCCACCATCAAGCTTGCCCATTTTTACTCACTTTGTACTCAGTCAGACTGGACCAGAATGGTTCATTACAAGCTGGGTGGCATATGCTGGCATATGGTATGGCATATCACTACCTGCTGCTGCTGCTAAGTCACTTCCGACCCTGTGCGACCCCATAGATGGCAGCCCACCAGACTCCCCCATCCCTGGGATTCTCCAGGCAAGAACACTGGAGTGGGTTGCCATTTCCTTCTCCAATACGTGAAAGTGAAAAGTGAAAGTGAAGTCCCTCAGTCGTCCTGACCCTCAGCGACCCCATGGACTGAAGCCTTCCAGGCTCCTCCGTCCATGGGATTTTCCAGGCAAGAGTACTGGAGTGGGGTGCCATTGCATTCTCCTATCACTACCTACTGATGTCTTTAAAGTAATATAAATGAAACAAATAATTTTAACTCCCAAGAAAGTTTCCTTTTTATTTGCGATTAGGAATGTAATATGTGTATCTTAATTCTTTTGGTGTAAACAAAGAAAACAAATTACGCCAGCAAATTTACTCCACTCAGAAAGAATTAAAAAATCAGTGAGCTATAGGTATCTTAGCACTAAACTCCAAGTAGTGTTCAAATTCTTTTATCAAAGCTTTTTTGTTTAATATATTACTTGAAATTAATGAATTCTCAGCTGAAGTGTGGAATCCTATTTATAGGATTGTGTTATAGTTTTTTTTTAAATATGACAATATAGTTAATAATCTTGTGATATATTATTTTATATTGTATAGCTATTAAAATGACTACAAGGTCCTGGTTCTAATATTCTTTATGCAAATATTGAGTACTCAAAGTTAACATGAACTTATAAACATTTTTTTGACTATGCAAGAGAACTATTTAGTATTCAGTGCCGTTAAAATGAGGGAAAATATTTATTTTGGCAAATAACAATGTAGAAACAATTGTCCTTTTTTGGTTAAAATGTATGGATTGCCATTTTACACTTATTCTAGGTCTCACTGATATTACTGTTTAATGGCTTCCATATTCTTAAGCAGGCAAGATATATAAAAGCTGTAAACATTTAGAAACCATTCACATACTTTGTGAATATCTTTCATGTATTTGTTCATTCAAAAGACATTAAGTTTGCTTGCCTCTTAGACACAGAAAAAGCACAAAGGGAGCACATGAGGGTTCTTGCCTAAGCAGTGTGATCATTTGCGTCAAACCTCTGGATCTCACAAAGACATCCTCAAGATTATGCCCCTTACTTGGTAGATAGTATAGATCAGGGTTTGGCAACTTTTTCTACAAAGAGGTGGGTAGTAAGCACTGGAGGCTTGCTGGTCTAGAGTAAGGCCTACATAGCTCTCTTTGTGACAGCTACTCAGATCTGCCTCTGCACTGTGAAACCAACCATAGACATGACTGAGAATGAATGGATGTGACTTTATTCCAATACAGCTTTATTTAGGGGTCTTGAAATTTTTATTTTATATAATTTTGACATTGTAAACCTTCTTTTGACTTTTTTCCCAATTATTTACAAATATAAACCTCATGCTTAGCACTCAAGCAGTAGAGGGGGAGAGGGGGCTTCTCTGATAGCTCAGTTGATAAAGAATCCCCCTGCAATGCAGGAGACCCCAGTTTGATTCCTGGGTCAGAAGATCCACTGGAGAAGGAATAGGCTACCCACTCCAGTATTCTTGGGCTTCCCTTTTGGCTCAGCGGATAAAGAATCCACCTGCAATGCAGGAGACCTGGGTTCAATCTCTGGGTTGGGAATAACCCCTGGAAAGGCTACCTACTCCAGTATTCTGGCCTGGAGAATTCCATGGACTGTACAATCCATGGGGTCACAAAGAGTCGGACATGACTAAGTGACTTTCACTTCACACATAGTAGCAAAACAGATGGCAGGCCAGATTTAGGCAGCAGTTAGGAGTTTGCTGACCTCTTGGTATAGAGTTAGTACACGGAATTTTTGCATCACTTCGTTAGGTGACCTTTCTGAATTGTGCTTTGCTTACTATTAAAATATCAATAGTAATAGGACCTATTAAAGTATTTTTCTATGTATTCTATCATAGGTCTACTTTCACTGGTGTACAAAATTAATCAGAAGCCAACTATGTTATAAGCACTACCATTTGTAAAATCATGTAACTGGGATGACCTGCCTATTTAGTACCTAGAAAGATAGCATGAAATTTGGATGGATCCACATCTGTAGATATTGAATATACTTGAAAGCATATTTGTCAGGTCAGTTGGCATCTGTCAACAGTGCTGTGTACCTGTTTTAAAGTTGTCACACCTTGTTTGAATTCAGTGCAAGTGCTCTTATATATTACAGAGGCTTAAATCTTAATTTTAGGTACATTTCAAGAGTTTTCCAAAATCTAATTTGAGTTGTTTGGATTGATATGTCTTAATGCATAACTAATTAAGAATCTCTTTTTGTGCTGGTCAGAAAACCCGTGTTAGGATCTCAGAGCTCTGTTAACTCTTACTATCTTTGAGGTCTCACATAAAGAGCGTATATGGTAACTCCATAGACGTTCCTTACGACTACAAACTGGCAGTACAGTTTTTTTTTTTTTTTTTAACATTAAAAAGTATATTTAACTGTAACTCAGCTCATTATAGAGCAAGTGGGTGAGTGCAATAGTAATTCACACTATAGCATGTTTAATGAACTTGCAAAAGAGAAAACAGGTCAAAGGAAGGTGGACAAAGTTTCCCTTTTCATTAGAACCGAGGGGCTCCGTAATCATCTGGCATCCGCTCAATGTTGTACCTATGGTTAGAAATGTACATGATGGGAACTCCAGGGATCTTCCGGATTCTTCGTTTAAGGTCCCGGTCAACTGTGGCCACAATGTAACACTTGTGCTGAGTTACTCTTTGTACTAAGCAGTCATCTGCATAGGTTCCTTTGTGTGTACACAGTAATCGTTCAAATCTTGGATCCTTGGCAATCCTTAAAGCCACTCTATATTTCTGCCCCAATTTCTCAATTTCAGCCATTACACAGTCAGTTATACAAGGGATACACTTGGCATACAGACAGTCCATCATTGACTGCACTAAGTCCAGTTTGGCCTTAATGGAAAAGTTGATAAAGTTGGTATCGACCAGGATGTGGTAAGGTGGGCCCAGCTGTGTGTTATATTGGAAGAATAAGCAGGAAGGGTGTTGGGGGACTTCTCTTTCCTTGAGTGCACTGGGATCTTTCTTTTCTTTCTTTTTCGGTTTTAATCTATCCTTTTCTTTAAGCCTCTGATCTCTGAGACTAAGCATTCGCTTCATGGTCGCATACTTCCGTGTTTTCTTTTGCTTCCCCATGTTCACGCCGCGCTCTTGTTTCTTCCGGAATCACCGGCGGCGCGGCTCGTTTACTAGCTGTAAAACTAGTTTTTATAGTAAATAATTAAATATAAAAATATAAAAACTGTAGTTTTTATAGTAAATAATTTTAAAGTGTTGACCTCATTGTCTTATTCCATTAAAGTCCTGATTCCCTACCTACCTTCCACAAACATGCACAGAGTGACACTTGAGAAAAATACATGGTCCATAGCTGACAAGGGTGGTATCTGAGTGCAGTGATACCTGAATGTTGGTGTTGGAGGCTGTGTGAGGGGAGGATGATTCTGTCAAAACAGAACCCTTCTATGGTGAGTGGAAGTGATGACTGTCAATAATTTAAGCATGGAAAATCATTAGCTATTCAGAATACTTATTATGGAGATGAACTTAAAAAAATTTTCACACTGAGCATTTGATCAGTGAATATAGTATTGACACCATTTATCCAAATCACACATTTTAGAAGCATCAGTATGTGATGTTTTCCGTGGTTGAGATCTATTGATACCCACGGCAATGACCCAGCCAGTGTCGTGGGCAAGATTCAAACCCTGGTCAGTCAATCAGAGTTTTCATTGAAATGATGATTGGTAATGTGTCCTTCACACTTTTAGTAATGTGTCCTTCAAACTAAATCTGATAGAGAGTTCTCTTGACCAGCCCTTGTTACAATTGCTTGGTTATGATTATATACAGGAGAATTAAATTACATAACCCATGTATTGATATAAAATGATCATTCTGATTCTTTTATCTTATGAAGTAATCCTGAATCTTATGCACTTGATTAAAAAAAAAAACAAATTTCCGTAATGTCTAAGCAGCCATTAATGGAAAATATTTTACTTTTAATTGATGTTAAACTTCTAATGGTAAGTACATGACGTCTATATGTTTTTCTGTTTCTTCCTTTATTAATGGTCTGTACTAAAGATTCTGCAGGGAATGTATTTGCCACAATGGTGAATGGAAAGAACTGAAAATTAATGACTACCTGGATGATAGCTTCATTTAACTTCAGATATTTATAGAAGCTGTTTCTTACTGAGAAACTGAGGATCCTGCCACCAGTGTGCTATAGGGTGTTGCGTCTTTTAGAGTGCCAGTAAAATTTGAATCTTATGTGGCAGTGTGCATTTAGTAACTTTAGCTTTTAACAAACCACTGTGTTACCTTTTCTGAAAGGTACTCTAATGTCATAAAAATGAAGTAATTTGTCCTCTAGAACTCCGGACTTGTCCATCACTTTTTTTGTTCAGTGACAGGTATGCTTTTCATGACCATAAAAAAGGAGAGGAGCACATTGTTACTATAAAAAGGTCTTTTCTTTTTATTCTATCTTTATAGTCATTTTAATGCATTTTAGTGTTTATGGGTAATTAACTGTCTGACAGAGCTGTAGAGCACGTGAAAACTAAAATATAAAGTGCTGTCCAAGGCATTATTAGAGATGGGTAAAGCATGTGGTACATTGAAGGATAACCAAAGTAGCAACAAACCCAAACCTAGATTATCTCCTAAGTGCTGCTGCTGCTACTAAGTCACTGCAGTTGTGTCCGACTCTGTGTCCGACATAGACTGTGTCTGTGTCTGTCGTCTGTGTCTGATCCCACAGACGGCGGCCCGCCAGGCTCCCCCGTCCCTGGGATTCTCCAGACAAGAACACTGGGGTGGGTTGCCAACTAGATAAACCCAAATGCCAACAGTAACAGTGTCACAGAAGGAACAAGTCCGTTTTCATATTAATTGTGCCTGCCTCAGTGTCTCTGTCTATATCCATGATGTCTTTCATTACATTAAAATGAGACACAAAGAAAAATATATATATATAATGTGTTGTCAGTTGTGGATCAATCAATCCAAGATCAAAGATTTCTAAAATGAAGATGTAAATCAGTGGAAAAGTTACACTGGACTCACAGAAACTCAATACACATACATTTTTCTGGAACCTATGTAATTGGCATAATTGGCTTGCAGTTATTTCTAAGAAAAATTTACATTCAAGTACTAAGTTCCTCTGCATGATTTAATAGTAGATACTTGTTTTTCTAGGATTCACAGGGAACACAAGCTATTTATTGCTGGTCAGGGGTTTATTTTCCTGAATGTCACTGTAACCTCACAGCAGTTATCCAGCCACTAGATAGCAATTTTTAGGAATTAACATAGTCTTGATTGAATGAATAGCCTCTCCAAATTGCTGTGATTAACTGTTTTTCCCCAGGGACTGAAGATGTTGTTCTATTTAAAATAGTTCATTTGGGGAAAGATTGAAGTATTTTATTAATAAGGAATAACTTCTCTAGTCTGAGAAGTTTGTTTAAGGTCTATGACAATGGTTCTTAAAGGGTGATCTTGGAACCAGCAGTATCAGCATCACCTGGGACTTTTGTTAGAAATACAGATTCTTGGACCCCATCCCAGACCTGCTGAATTAGAAATTCTGGAGGAGGGACCCATCAATCTGGATTTGAATAAGACCCTCAGGTGATCATGAAGCACTCTTGGACTGAAAATTGCTAATCTAGGATTAATAACTAAATACTTCTGCAAATTAAAATTTATATATCCATTTTATGTTCAGTATGTGTTATCAATTATTTGAGAAATATCATAAAAGGAAGAAATTGTTTCCAATTAAGTCAATACTAAATCTCTACTTTTTAGAGATAATAATGATAAGTACCAGCTCGAAAATCAGTAAGATTTCTTTTGCCTTTTTAAAAAATATAGATTTCAGACTTTTAGGTACAATATTCTCTCACCTTGAGAAAAATATATCATTATATTGTTGCCAGATACTGAATTCTAAGAAAAAAAAAGATGGATTTTGTAAACTTGTTTATGACTGAAATCAAGTGAAAATATCTCTTGGAATCCCTCCTCTACATAAAAATAAGTGTTTTAGTGCTAACATTGGTAGACTCTGATGGGTTTTACCATCTTCAGTTACTTTTATTTCAAGGAAGATTGATGTTTTATTTTCATGGAAAATAAAATTATCTTGAATGTCTTTTCTTAAATAGAAGGAAAAATGACTATTTTTGTCTCCAAGACAGATTTAAAATAGGCACATTTTTTAAATAGTTTTGAGTCTCTTAGACAAGATTAAATATGTATATGAATTATGAATATATATATTTTTTTACTTGTAAACTGGTAGCTTACTCTTCAATTACAAATGGGATGTCTGGAAGCCTGAAAATTAAAGCAAACTTAAGGAATTATACATGGGCCCTAGCTAGATGAAAAGAATAAAAAAGATTACCCTTTGAAAAGGAAAGATCATTTCAGTTAGTTGCAGTTCTATCTAGGATAGTGAATATAAGAAATTTTATTTTGCTATCTGGTTGCATCTAATTTTGAGGAAATGGAGTTTTCCTCATACTTTCTCTGCTTTTAGTACTAAAATTTAACCTGTGTTGATCTTACTCAGGAAGAGTAATGGACCATATTAAATTGTCCCTTCCTACCCCACTCCCAAATTTTTCTATGCTGCCTGCCCAAGAAGCATTTTTACTGACTTAATTCTCAACCATGGAGAGTGATGCTTTTTTATTGACCACTTTTTTATCCTCCTTCTGTGAGGAAAGGACTAATATAGTACCTTAAATAGAACTGTCTCCATGGCAATGGCCAGTCAGCTTTTGACTCTGAGACTTATATAAAAGGAAATTTTAAAAGGCATTTTCATGGTCTAAAATAGCAGTACAGCAAAAGTAAGGTATGAGAATATTTCCTGTCAGTTCTTGCATGACTGATTAAGCTAACATATCTTTTTTTCACATAGCACTTTTTGTCTGAATATTTCAAATGCTATAGAATGATTCCTTCACTTAATTAATGAATGATAATCATTATCTTCAGATTAATAGAAAATTTGAGGAGCTGAGGTCCAAGATTAGAATTGGGACCCTGAGAGAAAAAATTTGCCTAGGACTGGCTGTAATTTTATTCTCATAAGGAATAAAAATACTGACTAAATTATGAGCCATTCTTGATTATATTTAAACCGAATTATCTCTGGAACACTGGAAGCAATGACAAGATTAAAAACAAAAGTTTAACAAATTATGCGATTTTTTTTTCTAACCAGTTCCTACAATTTGGGATTTTGGGGTTACTTCTCTTGTTAAAGACACCCTTGGCAACTTGCCACCCTTGTTACCTCTTGTGTCCACACCCACTGAAGAGGAAAAGCCCTATAGTTCTCACCACTAGGCCACCTAGCCTTCAGGAAATGTCGGTCAGTGTGCGGTGTATTAGAGGCTAAGGAAAAAGACCACATTATCCTTTGTAATCTTTTGTCCTTTACTATATTCATTTCCTCCTTGATTAAGCCTTATCTAACTATGGGATTAATTTCCAGCTGAATCATCTCTCAAAAGTTCAGTTCAGTGGCTCAGTCATGTCAGACTCTGTGACCCCATGGACTGCAGCACGCCAGGCTTCCTGATCCATCACCAACTCCCAGAATGTGCTCAAACTCATGTCCATCGAGTCGCTGATGCCATCCAACCATCTCATCCTCTGTTGTCCCCTTCTCCTCCTGCCTTCAATCTTTCCAAGCATCAGAGTATCTTCCATTGAGTTGGCTCTTCGCATCAGGTGGCCAAAGTATTCGAACTTCAGCATCAGTCCTTCCAAAGAATATTCAGGACTGATTTTCTTTAGGATTGCCTGGTTTGATCTCCTTGCAGTCCAAGGGACTCTCAAGAGTCTCCTCCAACACCACAGTTCAAAAGTATCAATTCTTTGGCACTCACTCTTCTTTATGGTCCAACTCTCACATCCATACATAACTGCTGGAAAAACCATACCTTTGATTGTATGGATCTTTGTCGGCAAAGTAATGTTTTGCCGGGGACCAGCCCCGGCTGATCCAGGGTACTCGAAGGAGAGACGGCGTCGGCGAGGGTCAGGATACGATAGTTTCAATTAGATATTAATTAGAGATATAAAGAGTAATAGAATAAGGATAGCTCAGTAGGAAAATTCAGTGGAGAAAAGAGGCTGAGTAGCTTGGTTTACGCGGGGACCAATAAAACTTCAAGACAAGAAGCTTGCACCACTTACGTAGGCCGCAGGCGTCCTTCCGTTCTCCCGAGGGAGAGGAGACACTGAGGCCTCCCCGGTCGGATCTTAGAAGCCCAGGCAAAATTAGTAAGCTTGGTGGGTTCCACGCTCCAGATGGAGACTCAGCCAGAAGGAGAGAGAGACATGGGGAGACCAGTATTTTGAGAAACTGATCCCAATTCTTTATTTTCCAGAGTCTGTTTTTATACACTAAGATGTTATACAAAAGTCACGTGGGGACAGCAGTCCTGACTTTTATTAAAGTCAGGTGCTTCACACAAATGTATACAGAGGTCTTAGGGGTGTTACATCATCTTCTGGCCAGGGGGGCCTGCTGACAATTTACGACCCTCTCCTTGTGACAGCGGTCAGTCAATCAGGACACTTATTTCTCCAGGGCTGATTATTCTCAAAACAGACGCCACCCAAATAAAGTTACACTCCTACAGGGTGAGGGTGTAGTGGGTTTTAGTTAAGGAAAGAATTTACTTAGCCTAAGGTCTAACGTGATTAATATCAAAGGTCAATTCTATATATTCATTAATGTGTGTAAGGGCAGGGGATATGGAGACTTAGCAACAAACATTGGCTCAACAAATGAAAAACCCTTCACCAACACAATTTCTAATTAGCCCATTATACTTATACTAATAGTTTTCTAACTTTTCTAAGGAACCTGTTTTTAGAAGGTTTAAAGCATCTCGTGCCTCTCACGGTTGGGAGGCTGTGAGCAATCACATGTGGCCGGACGAGCCTGTCAGGCAGGCCAGAGAACCTTCAGAGGAGTTTGTAGGTTAAAACACTCTTGTCACACCCAAGAGTTTTTATTGACTGGAGCTCTAGGTTAACTCCTTCTCCGAAAGAGGTGGTGGGGGACAGCCCCCCGTAAAGTCAGAGGTGTAGGTAAGAGCACAAAGTAGTAAAGTAGGCAGGCTCTGGTTATGGGGGTAGATGCTCGAGGATTTCCAGGGGGACTCCTGAGGCTCGATCCCGCCTTTGCGTATGTCGAGCCTCCTTCCTCATGACCTTTGCCATGGGCGGAGTACCTCACTCTGGCCCCCAACAATGTTTCTGCTTTTTAATACGTTGTTTAGGTTGGTTATAGCTTTTCTTCCAAGGAGCAAGCATCTTTTAATTTCAGTCACCATCTGCAGTGATTTTGGAGCCCAAGAAAATAAAGTCTGTCACGTTTCCATGGTTTCCTCATTTCTTTGTTATGAAGTGATGGGACTGGATGCCATGACGTTTGTTTTTTGAATGTTGAGTTTTAGGCCAGCTTTTTCACTCTCCTCTTTGACTTTCATCAAGAAGTTCTTTATTTCCTCTTCACTTTCTGTCATAAGGGTGGTGTCATCTGCATATCTGAGCTTGTTGACATTTCTCCCAGCAATCTTGATTCCAGCTTGTGCTTCATCCAGTCTGGCATTTGACATGGTGTACTCTGCACATAAGTTAAACAAGCAGGGTGACAATATACAGCCTTGACTACTCCTTTCCCAACTTGGAATCAGTCTGTTGTTACATGTCCAGTTCTAACTTGCTACTTGACCTGCATACAGATGTCTCAGGAGGCAAGTCAGGTAGTCTTGTATTTCCATTTCAATGAAGCAGAAGTAGATGTTTTTTTGGAACTCTCTTGCTTTTTCGATGATCCAATGGTTGTTGGCAATTGCTCTCTGATTCCTCTGCCTTTTCTAAATCCAGCTTGAAATCTGGAAGTTCTCTGTTCTCATATTGTTGAAGCCTGGCTTGGAGAATTTTGAGCATTGCTTTGCTAGCATGTGAGATGAGTGCAGTTGTGTGGTAGTTGGAACATTCTTTGGCTTTGCCTTTCTTTGGGATTGAAATGAAAACTGACCTTTTCCAGTCCTGTGACCACAGCTGTGTTTTCCCAATTTGCTGGCATATTGAGTGCAGCACTTTCACAGCATCATCATTTTGGAGTTGAAATAGCTTAGCTGGAATTCCATCACCTCTACTAGCTTGTTCGTAGTGATGCATCCTAAGCCCCACTTGACTTTGCACTCCTGGATGTCTGACTTTAGGTGAGTGATCACACCATTGGGGTTATCTGGTCATAAGATCTTTTTTTGCATACAGGTTTCTTTTTTGTAGGATATCATCAGTAAATACTTAATACTCTGATGTTATTATTAAGAAGGGAGTTGATTAAAATCGGTGGCATAAGTACCATGGAATAGTGGACAACGCTTAGGATGTGTTGACATGAACTGATGTCCATAATAGATTACTGAGTGGAAAAGACCTTTTTAAATGATATTAAGTTTTTTTAAATTTTTTAAAATGTAAAAAGATAATACAGAAGGATTGACTCCAAAATAAATAGTATTTATTTCTGGGTAGTGAGGTTACTGAAGCTTATTTTACCGTATCTTTCTCTTCATTACCTTTTGTTCCCTTTAACAATATGTATTTCACAAAAATATTAAGAGCTCTTAGCATTTTGAAATAATAGACTAGAACAAATTAAGGGAAGGATAGTACAGAGAGCAAGTCCAAGTGAGATGGAAAATTGAAGATGCTTTGAGGTGAAAACAGAAGTTCATGGATTTAATAGATATCCACAGAAGCTAAGCAAACTGATCACATGGACCACAACCTTGTTTAACTCAATGAAACTATGAGCCATGCCATGTAGGGCCACCCAAGATGGATGAGTCATGGTGGAGAGTTCTGACAAAATGTGGTCCGCTGGAGAAGGGAATGGCAAACCACTTCAATATTCTTGCCTTGAGAACTCCGTGAACAGTATAAAAAGGCAAAAAGATAGGACACTGAAAGATGAACTCCCCAGGTGGGTAGGTGCCCAATATGCTATTGGAGATCAGTGGAGAAATAACTCCAGAAAGAATGAAGAGATGGAGCCAAAGCAAAAACAACACCCAGTTATGGATGTGACTGGTGATGGAAGTAAAGTCCAGTGCTATAAAAGCAATATTGCATAGGAGCCTGAAATGTTAGGTCCATGAATCAAGGCAAGTTGGAAGTGATCAAGCAGGAGATGGCAAGAGTGAATGTCGACATTTTAGGAATCAGTGAACTAAAATGGAGTTGGAATCAGTGAACGAAAATGAACTAAAATGGACTGGAATGGGTGAATTTAACTCAGATGACCATTACATCTACTACTGTGGGCAAGAATCCCTTAGAAGAAATGGAGTAGCCATCATAGTAAACAAGAGTCCAAAATACAGTACTTGGATGCAATCTCAAAAATGACAGAATGATCTCTGTTCATTTCTAAGGCAAACCATTCGGTATCAAAAGTAATCCAAGTCTATGCCACAACCAGTAATGCTGAAGAAGCTGAAATTGAATGGTTCTATGAAAACCTACAAGACCTTCTAGAACTAACACCCAAAAAAGATGTCCTTTTCATTATAGGGGACTGGAATGCAAAGTAGGAAGTTAAGAGATACCTGGAGTAACAGGCAAAGTAGGCCTTGGAGTACAAAACTAAGCAGGTTGAAGGCTAACAGAGTTTTGCCCAGAGATCACACTCTTCATAACAAACACCCTTTTTGAACAACCTAAGTGAAGACTCTACACATGGACATCACCAGATGGTCAATACTGAAATCAGATTGATCATATTCTTTGCAGCCTAAGATGGAGAAGCTCTATATAGTCAGCAAAAACAAGGCTGGGAGCTGACGGTAGCTCATATCATGAACTCCTTATTGCCAAATTCAGACTTAAATCATAGAAAGTAGGGAAAACCACTAGACCATTCAGGTATGACCTAAATCAAATACCTTGGAGAAGGCAATAGCAACCCACTCCAGTACTCTTGCCTGAAAAATCCCATGGATGGAGGAGCCTGGTAGGCTGCAGTCCATTGGGTTGCTAAGAGTCAGACACAACTGAGTGACTTCACTTTCTCTTTTCACTTTCATGCATTGGAGAAGGAAATGGCAACCCACTCCAGTGTTCTTGCATGGAGAATCCCAGGGAGGGGGCAGCCTGGTGGGCTGCCGTCTGCGGGGCTGCACAGAGTCGGACACAACTGAAAAGACTTAGCAGCAGCAGTAGCAGCAGCAAATAACCTTACGATTATACAGCGAAAGTGACAAATAGAGTCAAGGGATTAGATCTGATAGGCAGTGACTGAAAAACTATGGACGGAGGTTAATGACATTGTACAAGAGGCAGTGATCAAGACCATCCCCAAGAAAAAGAAATGCAAAAAGGCAAAATGGTTGTCTGAGGAGGCCTTACAAATAGCTGAAAAAAGAAGAGAAGCTGAAGGCAAGGAAAAGGAAAGATATACGCATTTGAATGCAGAGTTCCAAAGAATAGCAAGAAGAGGTAAGACAGCCTTCCTCAGTGATCAGTGCAAAGATATAGAGCAATATAATAGAATGGGAAAGACTAGAGATCTCTTCAAGAAAATTAGAGATACCAAGGGAACTTTTCATGCAAAGATGGGAACAATAAAGGACAGAAATGGTATGGACCTAACAGAAGCAGAAGATATTAAGAAGAGGTGGCAAGAATACACAGAAGAACTATACAAAAAAGATCTCCATGACCCAGATAACCATGATGGTGTGATCACTCACCTAGAGCCGGACATCCTGGAATGCAAATTCAAGTGGGCTTTAGGAAGCATCACTATGAACAAAGCTAGTGGAGGTGATGGAATTCCAGGTGAGCTATTTCAAATCCTATAAGATGATGCTGTGAAAGTGCTGCACTCAATATGCTAGGAAATTTGGAAAAATTTGTGGCCACAGGACTGGAAAAGGTCAGTTTTCATTTCAATCCCAAAGAAAGGCAATGCCAAAGAATGTGCAGACTACTGCACAATTGCACTCATCTCACACACTAGCACAGTAATGCTCAAAATTCTCCAAGCCAGGCTTCAACAGTACGTGAACCATGAACTTCCAAATGTTCAAGGTGATTTCAGAAAAGGCAGAGGAACCAGAGATCAAATTGCCAACATCCGTTGGATCGTCGGAAAAGCAAGAGAGTTCCAGAAAAACATCTTCTGCTTTATTGACTACCCCACAGACTTTGACTGTTTGGATCCAACAAACTGTGAAATATTCTTAAAGAGATGGGAAGACCAGCCCACCTGACGTGCCGTCTGAGAAATCTGTATGTAGGTCAAGAAGCAACATTTAGAGTTATACCAGTTATCATTCCAAATGGAATAACAGACTGGCTCCAAATCAGGAAAGGAGTACGTCAAGGCTGTATATTGTCATCTTGCTTATTTAACTTATGTGCAGAGTACATCATGTGAAATGCCAGACTGGATGAAGCACAAGCTGGAATCAAGATTGCTGGGAGAAATATCAATAACTTCAGATATGCAGATGACACCACCCTTAATGGCAGAAAGTGGAGAAGAACTAAAGAGCCTTTTGATGAAAGTGAAAGAGGAGAGTGAATAAGTTGGCTTAAAACTCAACATTCAGAAAACTAAGATCATGACATCCAGTCCCATCACTTCATGGCAAACAGATGGGGAAACACTGGAAACCATGAGAGACTTTATTTTCTTAGGCTCCAAAATCACTGCAGTTGGTGACTGAAATTAAAAGACGCTTGATCCTTGGAAGAAAAGCTGTGACCAACCTAGACAGCATATTAAAAAGCAGAGACATTACTTTGCCAACAAAAGTCCATCAGCCAAAGCTATGGTTTTTCCAGTAGTCATGTATGGATGTGCAAGTTGGACTATAAAGAAAGCTGAGCACCGAAGAATTGATGCTTTTGAACTGTGGTGTTGGAGGAGACTCTTGAGAGTCCCTTGGACTGCAGGGAGATCCAACGAGTCAATCCTAAAGGAAATCAGTCCTGAATGTTCATTGGAAGGTTCTTCATTGAAGTTGAAACTCCAATACTTTGGCCACCTGATGCAAAGAACTGACTCATTTGAAAAGACCCTGATGCTGGAAAATATTGAAGGTGGGAGCAGAAGCGGATGACAGAGGATGAGATGGTTGGATGCCATCACTGACTTGATGAACATGAATTTGTTTACACTCTAGGAGTTGCTGATGGACAGGGAAGCCTGGTGTACTACAGTCCATGGCATCCCAGAGTCAGACACAAATGAGTTACTGAACTAATAGAAGCTATGGATAGATTGCTGAGGGAAAAATAAGGTGTGTAGGTGGCTCATGTTGACTAAAAGAGATGTACCACTTGAGAGTTGTGAGTTAAGTTTTTTTGCTGCAAAATGAGGACTGCAGCCTGGGAGGCAGAGTCTCAGATAGCTCTGAGAGACTGCTCCAAAATGGCAGTGGGGAAAGTCTGTATATAAGGTTTTGGTGAAAGGGGAGTTCAATACCATGAAGCACTTATTTTACAAAAGGTTTTTTGTTAGTCATGAGGATCTGATGTCACCATGAAGAGTTTTAGTGCTTCTCTAGATTTGAGGAGATGCAAGGATTGAAATCATAAAATGTGTTCCTAAAAACATCCAACTATCTAAAGACTTGTCCCACCAGATTCCCTGGAACACAGAATGCCTCACTCCACCCTGATCTCCCTCAGGGGTTGTTGAAGGTCAACAGCTATAGCAGCATGGGGTTCAGTCTCCATGGCAGATGGCAAATGCCCTTACAGTTCAGTCATTGGCAACACTCTTGGTAAGTGCCAATTTGAAGTTGACACTAACGAGTGCTCAGATATGTAGACACAGATATATACAATCTGGAAATGAATGACAGTATTGTAGCTATCTCTATACAGTATTCCTTTATGTTATAGCAGTCATTTCAGAATTTTCTTTTTTATGTAGTTACTAATATTTAATCAGAAAACTACTTTTTCTCTTTAATTTAGAATTCAAAAGATAGCTACAACTGTATTCTGCTTTTGTATACTGTATGGTAGATGAGACTTGTATAATTTTCAGAAATGTGTGAAATCTGTAATTTGAACATTATATATTCATCTAGATGTGTTTTCAATTAGGACCTGAAGATAAGAAAAGTTAATTAATTTGTGAAGTAATTTAATTTATAGCTTAATGAGTATTTATATATTTATTTAATAGTATTTAATTAGTACTTATGTTTTAGGGCATTTGAAGAATACAAAAGTATACAGAATATGAACTAGATTTTGGAGAACTTACTGTGTGGTTGGAAAGGAAGACCTTTACTAAATTATTATGAAGGCAGGTAAAAATAGAAAATATGTATGCTTTTGGTTTTTTTATAAATTTTCATAGATTATTATTTATCTTATTATTTATGAAGGCATGAATAAAACTTCAGTTACCCAAATATGCTAGTGTATGGCCAAGAAGGTTAGTCAAGTATTAAATATCAAATACTTGTTCTTACTTTTAAGGTGGAGTGATGTGATCTTGATGACTTTCTACATTTTTAATTATTTTAATTCTTGAAAATGATCATCTTATTATAGAGTATAATCAATTATTTTGTAAATGAGTATTTCTCATTTAAGTAGCTTTGTTTTATTTTCCATTTTTAATTTGTTTTTTTGTTGAGCAAAATACTGAACTAAGGGACTACTGTGAGTCAATTGATAGCTTTCTAAATCCAGTCTATTCTATAAATCTTTTCTTTAACTTAATATTTAAACTCTTTGGCTAGTTACACTGAACTTTGTGAACTCAGTGTTGCATAATTATAATAGCAAGCACATATATAATAGATAATATGACACTGTTTTAAGAGCTTGACAGGTATTAGCTCATATAGTATTTTTACTACCTGTTTCAATAGCCTCCTATTCATGCCATTAGTGAGGAAGGGATTCCTAGCTTTAGGTCATGGGGATCACCAAAGAAACAACACTCAAAACTAGACAGATGAGATCAACAGCTTATTAGTTATGTATACCACAGCCCAGGGAAAAAAAAATTGAATGTCTTACAGGCCATATGGAGGTTGTATTCAGGAGTGAGCAATCAGGGGCTGTGGGAGGGAGAGTTTGTAGTATCAAGAGAGTGAGCTACCTCCTGGTTCCTGTGGGAATCTGTGCATGTCTTGCTTGAATAATTCCATGGGCTGGTAGGGAACTGAAACCTGCTACTCTGGGATCAGCAGGAATTGCACCTGATCCATTTGATAAGAAGGGTTATTTGGCTAAGAGACCTTATCTTCATGAGCAAAGTGAGGAGAAGAACTTGCAAATTGGGCCATTTGAGGTCTTCCTGAAGACTCTTGAGTGTCCCTTGGACTACAAGGAGATCCAACCAGTCCATCCTAAAGGAAATCAGTCCTGAATATTCATTGGAAGCTCTGATGCTGAAGCTGAAACTCCAGTACTTTGGCCATCTGATACAAAGAACTGACTCATTGAAAAAGACCCTAGTGCTGGGGAAGATTGATGGCAGGAGGAGAAGGGGATGACAGAGGATGAGATGGTTGGATGGCATCACCAACTTGATGGACAGGAGTTTGAGTAAGCTCTGGAAGTTGGTGATGGACAGGGAAGCCTAGCATGCTGCAGTCCATGAGATTGCAAAGAGTTGGACATGACTGAGTGACAGAACTGAACTGATTTCATCGTATGCCTAAGGAGCACATAATATTGAGCCTTAATTTTAGGCTTTACACCATATGACCCTATGAGGTAGGTAGAATTATTTACCCCATTTCTTAGATGAGAATAGCAGGTACACAAGCTAACCTGCTTAACACTATGATGACCACACTTCCAACTATTCCTTATATATTCGCTTTCCCTCAATGTAGATAGAAATTCTCAATATCCAGAAATAAAAGGAAGGCATATAGAAATTCAGTGGGTCACCCCCATGTCTATCTCATAAACAGAAACGAACTGCTTTCACATTTGTTTGTTTACTAGTTGTAAAGGAGTTTTCATCTCTGTGTCATGATTTTTGTTTTTCTTTATAAATGTATAAAGTCTGAAATTAAGTAAATATGTTTTCATTTCTTGATTGAGAGTTGCTGGACACAGTCATTATCAAGAGAGGTAATAGATTTGATTTTATATTTCTAGGGCCTTTAAAGGAGAAGGCAATGGCACCCCACTCCAGTACTCTTGCCTGGAAAATCCCATGGATGGAGGAGCCTGGTGGGCTGCAGTCCATGGGGCTGCTAAGAGTCAGACACGACTGAGTGACTTCACTTTCACTTTTCACTTTCATGCCCTGGAGAAGGAAATGGCAACCCACTCCAGTGGTCTAGCCTGGAGAATCCCAGGGACGGTGGAGCCTGGTGGGCTGCCGTCTGTGGGGTCGCACAGATTCAGACAGGACTGAAGTGACTTAGCAGCAGCAGCAGCAGGATCTTTAAAAGCAGAAGAAATACTGAGATTATTTGGATTTTATTCTGTCTAGCATGAGAGGGAACAGTCACTGATCTAGTGTTTGTATGAGTAACTTAACTATACTTCTTAAAAATAACTTTTGATCAATAGAAATTTTACTGGGTTACAACTTTGGAATTTGAAAATCCTATTTGTCATTATTTCTTTTTTAACTTTTTATTTTATATTGGAGTATAGCTGATTAACCACCCCACTCCAGTACTCTTGCTTGGAAAATCCCATGGACAGAGGAGCCTGGAAGGCTGTAGTCCATGGGGTCACTGAGGGTGGGACATGACTGAGCTACTTCACTTTCACTTTTCACTTTCATGCACTGGAGAAGGAAATGGCAACCCACTCTAGTGTTCTTGCCTGGAGAATCCCAGGGACGGGGGAGCTTGGTGGGCTGCCATCTATGGGGTCGCACAGAGTCAGACATGACTGAAGCGACTTAGCAGCAGCAGCAGCAGCATAGCCAATTAACAATATTGTGACAGTTTCAGGTAGACAGCAGAGGGACTCAGCCATACACATACATGTATCCATTCTCCCCCAAACTCGATTTGTCATTATTTTTTTAACAAACATACTTTAACTATGCAACGGGAAGTAGTTGATGGTTATCTGCAATTTATATCCTATTTTATCACTCTAATAATATCAGAATATTTCAATTTTCTGGATAAAATTGGATATATTTTTCTAGATTTGGTCTTCAAGTAATGCAAATCAAATTATAAACTGCCTGAATTGAATCTAGTTTTGTTTTTACTTTTTTTTGGTACGACCAAATCTTTGATATAAGGAAGATGCTGCTGCTGCTGCTAAGTCACTTCAGCCATGTCCAACTCTGTGCGACCCCATAGACGGCAGCCCACCAGGCTCCCCCATCCCTGGGATTCTCCAGGCAAGAACACTGGAGTGGGTTGCCATTTCCTTCTCCAAGGCATGAAAGTGAAAAGTGAAAGTGAAGTCACTCAGTCGTGTCTGACTCTTAGCAGCCCCATGGAGTGCAGCCCACCAGGCTCCTCCGTCCATGGGATTTTCCAGGCAAGAGTACTGGAATGGGGTGCCATTGCCTTCTCCGATAAGGAAGATAAGTATATATTTATAGAGTATTACTTATCGGGAACTGTCTGACAATCAAAAACAGAAATTGCACGTTTCAGTTTTTCATTGCCTTCCCCTTGTCTGTGAACATTGTCAAATTAACTTTTGGAAAAAATAAAAACAATTTCACATCTACTTATTAAATAGTATTGAGTCATCTGGTCCACAGGAATAATAAACTTTTTTAGTCTTCCTTTCTGTCTTAATGAGAGCTGTGCCTCATTGATGTAGTGTCAGAGTGCAACGTGCTGTTAGTTCTACTGTAACACATCAATTTGTTCCAATTGATGTATCAGGGAATAATTTGAGCATGATGGTTAATTTTGCATTTGCTTATGGGCAGTTCCATCAGAAATGTTCAGTGAATTCAGAAAACCACACTCAGCTGACCTGAGCTGCCTAGGAATACCCTAAACACATGTTGCTCAAACCTTCACCCTCCAGGTCTGGTGTCACAGCTTTCCATCCAATTTCAGATCATCCTCCTCCTTACTGCTTTGTAACTCCCAACCCACTTCCACAAACAACCTTCAGATCTTTTTCAAGGTAATGTGCCATATTTATTTTAATCCTTATGTCATTTTTAGCAATTTAACATGTATGAAACTTTTTATAGCATTTTTATTAGGTTCCTTTTTTAAAATGTAAAACTGATGCAGTTTTTAAAGTATTGTGCCCTTAACTTCATTTTCCCTGTAAGCTGATAGTTTTATTGCATGATTTTGCACTGCTGCTGCTAAGTCGCTTCCGTCGTGTCCGACTCTGTGCGACCCCATAGACGGCAGCCCACTAGGCTCCTCTGTCCCTGGGATTCTCCAGGCAAGAATACTGGAGTGGGTTGCCATTTCCTTCTCCAATGCATGAAAGTGAAAAGTGAAAGTGAAGTCGCTCAGTCGTGCCCGACTCTTAGCGACCCCATGAACTGGAGCCTACCAGGCTCCTCCATCCATGGGATTTTCCAGGCAAGAGTACTGGAGTGGAGTGCCATTGCCTTCTCCAATGATTTTGCACAGTTCAGTGAAATTTTTAGGGGCACATATATTGTGATGCAGCAGAATGACTATAATTGAAAAGGTTATCCTTTTTTTTTTCTTTCCAAATTACCCTTGGCTTTTAGTTAATTCATTGTGATAGTGTGATTAATTTAGTAAATTTACTAATTATAGATGTGATAAATCGCATATAGAAATTCAGTAGACTTTTTAAAATAATTGGACCATTGGAGATCACAGATGCCTTTAAAATATGTCACCTGTGAGGGGCCCAGAGGGAACTGTCATGAACCCATCAACCAAATTAAAGGCTAAAAGCATAATTTATTATTATAACATTATGAAAATATATGTTTGGGGTAAAAAGAAATTTAAAAATTATAAAAAATCATGATCTCTAGTACATTTGTTTTTATCCATCTGCATATATAATAAGCCTAGAAAACCATATTGGAAGGATAGAAATCACTATGTTAGCAGTAGTAGTAGTTTTAGTATGATAAAATTATGAGGAACTTTTGTTTGCTCTCTGTATTTTTTTTTCCATCATGAGTAAAAGTGTTAATAAAAAGTTTAATCCAAGAAAGAAAAACTACAGAGGTGGGGAGAGCACACAAAATGGGGGGGTATTGTACTAACAATAGTGTAATGTGTTTCTTCATGAGGCTCTTAAGGAGGACACGGTCCATAATGGGGGAAATTAGTAACCCTTGCCAGGAATTCTATCCGAAACTTAAATATAGGGCTACTTTTCATTTTGTGCCCACTATATTCTTGACACATTACTAGATTTTTTCCTTTGTACCTTATCTCATTTAATCCTCATAGCATGTAAAGTTGAGATTCCATCCCCACTTGACCAAAGAATAAATCAAGGCTTGAAGAGGTTATTTACCTGCTGCCTTGGGTGCTGCACTATTACCATTATAATGCATTACTTTTTCCTCTGAGGACAAGTGTATTTTTGAAACACTTGTTTGAAACTCATTGCCTTAAAATGTTGTAAAACATTGCCACTCAAGACTCATGAATCCATATTTCATGTTTTGCCACAATAAGAATAAATACTGCCTCAGTGTTTATCTGTGAAATTGAACTGGGGCCTCTGTTCCATATAGCATTCTTATTTGATATTTTCATATTTTTCTCTGAGAAATCAAGTAATAACATTAACTAAATATAAAAGAAATTGTTGACTATCAGAAATGCAGCTGTCCTTTGGTACCTTGAAATTGTTTAAAAATACTTGCCAACTAAATTGTACTGATTAGATAATCATATTTGTCTATTCAAATGTTATTGAAAATAATTGTATTCGCATGGGTAAATGTCTTAGCTTTGTTAAGTTCACTTCCACTCAAGCATAACATAAAATCACCATTTGATTCTTCTTTAAATCCTCTAAAAGCTATCTTTGTGACTAGTTTATTGATTTAGACATATACTTTGTCATATGGACTTAATCCTTAGATCTTGTAATCACTTATATAATTGTCCTGAAGAAACTTAAGTGTTGTTCCCACTTCTTGTACACTCCTCTTAGACAAAAGATAGTTTGGAGCATGACTAGGAAAACTAAAATTCTTTGCTTTTACAAAGTAAAATTACACTTCAAAGAGCTAACACTAAAAACTCATGAGGAAGACCTGCAGCTTCAACCTTTACATTCATAGGCTTCTTTTTGGAACCTCGCTGCCATACTTGGAGGAAGCAAATGCTGCCCAAGTGGAGAGGAAGCAAGACACCCATTAGACAACCAGCATTTGAGTGAGACATCTTGACCTGTCAGCCAACATGCTGAAAGTTGTATACATGTTTGGCATAGCAATGGTTGTTTGACTCTTCTTTTATACGAGAAAGGGGCTTTCCAGGTGGCTCAGTGGTAAAGAATCTGCCTGCCAAGCAGGAGACGTGGGTTTGACCCCTGGGTTGGGAAGATCCCCTGGAGAAGGAAATAGCAACCCACTCTAGTATTCTTGCCTGGGAAATCCCATGGACAGAGGAAACAGATGGGCTACAGTCCATGGGGTTGCAAAGAGTTGGACATGTCTTAGCAAATAAACAGCAGCAAAAGCATAGAAGAGAAAAATCCTGTATCTTTTGGTGACTGTGTTCCAGGGAAGAAACAGCTAAAGACCTCTTAAGATTGTGTAAATTCCCTAAAAATACATTAGGGAAAATTAAAATTCATCAATATACACAGGCCTGTGCTGTGCTGTGCTGAATCGCTCAGTCGTGTCTGACTCTCTGCGACCCCATAGACTGTAGTCCACCATGTTTCTCTGTCCATGGGGATTCTCCAGGCAAGAAGACTGGAGTGGGTTGCCATGTGCTTTGCCAGAGGATCTTCCCAACCCAGGGATCAAACCCAGGTCTCCTGCATTGCAGGCTGATTCTTTACTGTCTGAGCCACCGGGGAAGCCCAAGAATACTGGAGTGGGTAGCTTATCCCTTATCCCTTCTTCCAGGGGACCCTTAATCCCCCATGCCCAGAATCAAACCAGGGTCTCCTGCATTACAGGTGGATTCTTTACCAGCTCAGCTACCAGGGATGCCCCATAGACAGGCCTAGTAATTCTTAATGCCAAAGCCAAAACTCTGTAATACGTTGTTAAGTAGAATTATATGAGAACAACAAGTCAACAAATCCATGTATTATTTTGTGATGAATTTGAAAAATTATTTATGATATATAAAAGTATAAATCTTATGAGGATTACTTACAAGACTACTTTCATCATTCACACAAAGGAGTTTATCATGATCCCTTGATTTATTTGGCCAGAAAAAAAAAAAAAAATGAGAGAAAGAAGAAAACCTTTAAGCAACATGGATCCTGACAAGAAATGGATCTTTTCTTCTTTAGCTTTTTTAGAGTATGGTATGTTTTCTTAACTGGATCATTGAAAAGAATCTTCGATATACTTAAAGTCATTCTGTTATAAAGATGTATACATTATATAGTATATATCTATAGGTTATCTTGGCTTATAATGTTTTACCAAAAACTCTTTCTCAGTTGATTAATAGACTATAAGAAAAATGGTTACTTTTAAAACAGTATTTGTTTTAAACTAGTGAAAGCAATGAGAAAGCAATTTTAAAGCAAATTGGTTGTTTTTCTTCTGAAAACTTTCTACCAGCTTTTAGAACCTGTCACCACATTGTGATTAACCAGAAAATGTTAATGCAAAAAGGCCCTTAGAGATCATCTTTCTCATTTTTTGTTTTTCAAATGAGAAAATTGATGCCCCAGAAACTGGTCAAGGTCTCTCAGTGCTTGAGAAGGGAAAAGAACTCAGGGTTTTTGTACTGTTTTCATTGTATCACCTAGCCTATACCATTCCGTTACATATCTGTTTATTATTGTTAGAAGTTTATATGCCTAATTTCACCAGCTAGTTTGTAAGTTTCTTTGGGGCAGCTTTTATACTTTGTATATTCCTAAAAGAGCTATTGCATAAACTGTTTAACAATGAACAGTTCAGTTAGTGCATATTGATTGGGTGGGTGGTTGATTTGAATATGTGTTTTTAACTTAGAATGCTTAGTGCAGTGTTCTGGTTCCCATTAAATATCATTTCAGTGCTTAAAAATTGGTAATACTTAAATTATATGAATGATTGTTATTTATTTCAAGGTAACTAGAAGACTGAACCCAGTCTGCTAATACTGACACCTTAAGTACAGGCCATCCTTAGTTAAAATAAGTGAAGTTAGTTCAGATAGAATAAGAAAGGACAAAAAGTTGCATGGATAACATCAGTATATAAGCCAGCTTGTAAAATGGGAGGAGCTATCAGGAGAATGACAAATTAAGGAAAGTCTTTGATTATTAGAAAATGATTATTTTCACAGGTCTCAACTGTAGCATAATTATAGCTCTTTGAAATGGCAGCCCACTCCAGTATTCTTGTCTGGAAAATCCCATGGAGAGAGGAGCCTGGTAGGCTACAGTCAGTCCATGGGGTTGCAAAGAGCTGGACACAACTGAGTGACTTCACTTTCTTTTCCATCAGAAACTACGTTATGAGAATTTTGTTGCCAAAACAAATTCAAAACCTTGGATGTTGTAAAATAATCCTATTCGTTTATAATATGTATGTGTGTATGGTGTGTTTTTTAGGACAAGAATGAGTCCAGCATGCCAAGAAACAGTTTTTAAGGAGGTGGTTGTCCAAAAATTATTGCTTGCTATAATTAAATATGTAATAGACTCAGTAATATAGAAAAATTGTGATCAACCAACATTTATTGAGCACCTGATTTGAATTAATTATTCAAGTTAATTAAAATGAAACACTTCTTTCATAATCAAATTGGTGACAGAGAAGATAAAGATATGTAAGGATATGACGAGGTATCTGTATAAGTGAGAACCTGAAGAGAGACAATTTACAGGATTTGAATGACTCAGTATGGTGAATGTAGGAACTCAGTTGGGTCTTATGAGACGAATGAGCTGTAACATTGTAATAAATATGAAGAAGGGATGTGGTAATTCCACTTGGGGGTTCCAAGGATGTAGGAGCAGAAGTCCAGGAGTTGTGGGGAGTCAGCAGATCAGTGTAGGTGAAGTGAAGTGCTCATGTCAGAAATACTTGGAAAACAAACATGGGAAAGCTCGGTATGAGCCAAAATGTTGAAAACCTTCCTTTCTTGCTTTTACTGTACTTATGCCCTCCCATCCCCCATCATAGCTGGTGATAAATCATAGCCCAGAATGGAGTAGTGATGATGGAAATGGAAAGCATATTAGAGTCACGGAGAGAAATTTTGTGAACAGGAAGTAAAGAACCTGATGTGAAGTTGTTGTTAGATATTAGGATGTTATTCATGATAGGAAATTTGGGACTTTAGATACAGATTAAAAGAATGAAACTCTTGACTCTTGGCAGCAATTTCATCTCCCTGAACCCCATATCCTTCCATACATCTACCTCATAAGCATATATCCCTAGATTATTAGAATCAACCTAAATCCAAGCTGCCTCAGTCTCTCGATTTCTTTAATACCAGCTGGTGTCACCATTGTGCATCATCCATTCATCCAGTGCCGAATTCTGTGATGCATCTTAGATGTCTCTCACTACCCTCATGGTCAGTCAATTCCATTTATTCTATCTCCTAAGTAACTCTCAACCTAATTCCTTTTTTTAAATTTATACTGCTTAGCTACATTGAATCTTTTTCCTAGAACATACAGTACAGTAGAACATTGATTTCCTTCAGCCTCCCCCATCCCAGTCCATTCTCTAACTGATGTCAGAAATGCATTCTCAAAAGATAAATATCCTTTTGATGTTGTCTATCATTTCTATGAAGTCAAAACTCTTTAGTATGACATTCATGATGTGACTCTTGCCTATGTATCAATCTTAGCCCCTAAGACAGTTTCAGAGATTATGTAGAACCAGCATATAGTTCCCCAAATGTGTCATGTCTTTGTATTTTCTATTCCTTTTGCCTGGGATGTTGTACTCTTCCAGACCTAGCCATTCTTTTCTAAGTAACCTGGCAGATTTTTATTTCTTCCTAAAGAATTATACTATCTGGAGGGCAATTTTGCTTCATCCCCTTGCAGACTTAGGTTTTCCTATCCTGTTCAACTCCATTAAAGGTCCTCACAGGTTTTTTAACTGTGCATCCAAATGTATTTACCTCATGTTTTCTTGATGTCAGTGCCTATGCTTTATTTATCTTTACACTTCCAATTTTTAGCCCAAGAACTTCCAGATAACAAATTTTTAAAAAAGGAAAAAAAAATCTGTTGAATGCATTAATAGTTCTTCTTTATAAAAGTTGCAATGTTTAATCTTAGTAAGGTTTAAAATATACTTAACACATTTTTTTCTTCAAACTCATGAAGTACTAAAATTTTATTGTAATAGATGCCATTTATTAAATGCCTATTTCATATCAGGGACTTTGCTATGCACCTTTAAAAAAAACTATAGTGAAAAATGTCCAGCTACACAAAATCAAAAAGAACAGTGTAATGAGCCTCCAAAACCCATCATCAAATTCAGTATTGACAAGATCTTGCCACTCTTTATCAATCTTGTGAATCGAATATGGCTGAAGTGACCAAGCACGCACGTTGTTGTCATTGTTGCTGAAGTAATTTAAAATTCTTTTCCTTCTACCCCTACATATGTCAGTATGCATCTCTAAAATATAGACACATTCTTGTATAGCTACAATGCCAGTGTCACACCTAACAAACTTAGCAATTATTGCTTGAAATCATCTAATTCCTCATCTTATTCAATTTCCTCCCAACTGTTTAGTGTCTTTTTAGAGGTAACTTTTTCTGAATTAGGTTCGCCATTCCATTTGGTAGTTAGGTCTTTTAAGTCTCTCTTAGGAGTTGTTCCTCCAATTGCTTTTTGTTTTTCAGGCCCTTAACTGGTTGTTGTCAGCTGTCCTCTAGAATATTTCATAACCTGGATCATTTTCTATGCTTGTTGTCCTCATGTTGTCATTTAATTTGTTCCTCTAACCTTCTGTTTCCTATCAATTTGAAGTTGGGGCTAAATGCTTGATTAAATGGGCTTCCCTTGTGGCTCAGCTGGTAGAGAATCCACCTGCAATGCAGGAGACCTGGGTTTGATCCCTGGGTTGAGAAGATCCCCTGGACAAGGGAAAGGCTACCCACTCCCGTATTCTGACCTGGACACTTCCATGGACTGTATAGTCCATGGGGTTGCAAAGAGTCTGACATAACTGATCATGTTCAAATTATTTTTGTATATAGACATTTTCTTCATCCTATTTTATGGTTGTATTGATGGATTAGAGCCCTAGTAGTGCGACTGAGTGACTTCACTTTCACTTTTCACTTTCATGCATTGGAGAGTCAGACATGACTGAAGCGACTTAGCAGCAGCAGTAGCAGTGAGACTTAAGGGTCAAAGGGCAGATTCGTGTGTAATTTTTCTAGACATTGTCAAATCCCTATCCAGAAGGTGTTTAATTTTGCATTCCCACAGTTTTTGAGAGTACCTGTTTCCCTGTAGTATTGTCAAAAAATATGTTGCCTACCTTGGATTTTTGCCAATCTGGTGTGTGAAATATAACATTTGCTTTTCTTTTTATGAGTTGTTTCTTCTGTTAATTGCCCATTCCTTGTTCGTTTTTTGATTTGGTTGTTGGTTATTCCCTTTTAATTTTCAGGAGCTCCTAATATATTAGCCATTGTGTGTTAAATTGCAACATTTGCCTTCTGATTTTTATATTTTTGTATCATACAGAAAATTTTTTTAAAGTGTGTGTATGTATATGTGTAGTTGAATTATCAATTGTTTGTTGTTTCTGGATTTTGAGTCATAATTAGTGAAGTTCCATTTGTTGTCTATTTATGTGCTAATACAGCACATAAATAAAATATTATGTTTTACTATATGGTAAGGCTAGCACCCCTCCTATGTTGCTCTTACAGGGTCTTCTTGATCATTCATGCTTAATTGTTTTATAATTAAGTTTATTTTACAAATAAAGAAATGAACACTTCCATAGAAGTTCTATGGCCATGGCAGAATGGAGAAAAGTAAAAAAAATAATAATTGTTCGTAATGATTCCTTCATACCTTGTCTTCATATGAAAGTTAATTGTAGCAATCTTTTTGCAACTGAAACTTGTTTCAGAAGGATACATAATTAGAAGGAAGAGAGGCAGAGTATATTGGAAACATTCATTTCAATAAGTGCTTCCCAAAGTGTGGCTGTGGAACTCGGGCTAAATGTTTAGCACAAAACAAAGCAGTGGCCTTCTACTGACATAGTAATCATTATTTTCCTCACTGCTCTGTATTCACAGTAAAAAAAAAAAAAAAAAAAAGTTGGTTTCACTGAAGAATATCCTTGTTAAAACAGTAAAAATTAGGCATTTTATTAAATCTTGACCATGAAATGCTTAATCATTTTCAAAATGGGGAGTATATACATAAAGATCTTCTCCATGCCAAAGTATGGTGGTTGTCTTGAGAAAATGCAGCTGTGTGACTGAGTTGTGAGCCAAACTAGTCTCTTTTTATTGAACACTATTTTATATGAAAAAATGACTGACTGATAGTTATGGTTATTCAGATGGGTATTTGGCAGACATTTCTACAAAAATAAACAAAGTGAATCCATCACTTCCAGGAAAACAACCAATAGGATTTACTGCCAAAATAAAATTTGGACTTTGAGGAGAAAACAGTTTTGGAAAACTGGTATCCTCTACCCATGAGCTTGTCCATTTCTCAAAGCTTAAAGATTTTTCTGATATGAACAGTGGTGACATTAACGTATTTTATTTTAAATAATATATTCAATGTATGAACATTTGGAAAGCCTGCCAAAGTCAGTGATCCAATATTTTTTTTTTTTAATATAAATTTATTTAATTAGAGGCTAATTACTTTATTGTAGTGGTTTTGCCATACATTGACATGAATCCGCTATGGTATACATGTGTTCCCCATCCTGAACCGCCCCCCCCCCCCACCTCCCTGATCCAATATTTTCTAAATGGCTAATCAGATCAGATCAGTCGCTCAGTCGTGTCCGACTCTTTGCGACCCCATGAATCGCAGCACGCCAGGCCTCCCTGTCCCTCACCAACTCCCGGATCGATCTCTTTAAAGTATAAGATAAACCAATGGATTTTAATGTAACAAAGTAAGATGATTACTGATGTGGTTTCAGATTCCACATTCCAACAAACTTAAAAGCTACTGTTTGTCAAGTCTTAATGTAGTATCATATCATATCCAAAATTATCTTAAAAGGTTATTAAAATACTTTTGTGAAGCTGAGTCTTCTTCATGCTATAAAACATATAGAAAGAGATTGAATATAGAATTAGATGTAAGAATCCAGTTGTCTTTAATTAAGCCAGATATTTGTGCAAATGTTTAATTATGTTACTCAGTAAAATTTTTGTTTTGATTTGGAAATTATAGTTTCAAAAAATTCATTTCTGTTAATATATAATGGATTTATTCTATTTTTATTCTTAAATGAATTAAGTATTTACATTTTTCTTTGATTTAATTTCTAGTATAATAATTACTGATAGATATCACTCACATTGGGCTTCCCTGGTGGCTCAGTGGTAAAGAATATACCTGCCAATGCAGGAAACACAGGTTCGATCCCTGGGTCAGGAAGATCCCCTGGAGAAAGAAGTGGCAACCCACCTCCAGTACTCTTGCCTGGGAAATCCCATGGACAGAGGAGCCTGGCAGGCTACAATTGATGGGGTTGCAAAAACAGTCAGACAAAAGTTAGCATCTACAACAAAACAAGAAAAAAAATCACATTAATAAAAGCTTTGGGGATCAATAATTTTTGGAATATAAAGAGTTTCTAATATCAAAAATTTTGTGAACCATCTATGTACATGAGCATAATAAGTCATGTTTTAATTTTGATTACAATGGGTTTTAAGTTTACCTGTATACATTAAAACACAGCTTTAATGTTTTTTTACAATTTCTCTAAGCTGAACAAGTGACCTTTATTTTGTTAATCATTGTGTTTTGAAAAAACTGGAAACTATCATGTCATTCTGTTTCATTAGAATAACTTAGAAGACCGTTTTGATTTTGTTACAACTTGGGTAGTAGATGCTAAGTACAGAGGTTTGACTTAAAGCCCTACTTTTCTTTCATACACCAGGTAGCTACATTCACAGCATATTTTTTTATTTCTCTAAAAGGCTATCAGCCATATACTGAGTAATATTAGAATGTTCTGTAACTGTTGTTCAGTCGTATTGGACTCTTTCCACAGCCCCAGGGACTGCAGCATACCAGGCTTCCCTGTCCTTCACCATCTCACAGAGTTTGCTCAAATTCATGTCCATTGAGTCAGTGATGGCATCCAACCATCTCATTCTCTGTTGCCCCCTTCTCCTCTTGCCCTCAATCTTTCCCAGCATCAGGGTCTTTTCTAATGAGTTGGCTCTTTGCATCAAGTAGTCAAAGTATTGGAGCTTCAGCATCAGTCCTTCCAGTGAACATTCAGGGTTGATTTCCTTTAGGATGGACTAGTTTGATCTCTTTACTGTCCAAGGGACTCTGTAACTGTAATTGTTTCTAATAGGAATCTTGATTTCAAAAGTTTCCATTTTTTATTTCTTTTAATCTAATTGGGACATAATTTTAATAGGTAAAACTTTCTAAAATTAAAGCCAAGTTTTTACTACCGCACAATAAACCTCAGTGAAGTCGCTCAGTCGTGTCCGAGTCTTTGCGGCCCCATGGACTGTATTTTCCAGGCAAGAGTACTGGAGTGGGTTGCCATTTCCTTCTCCAGGGGATCTTCCCAACCCAGGGATCGAACCCTGGTCTCCCACATCACAGGCAGACGCTTTAACCTCTGAGCTACCAGCAAAACCTACACAATAGACAACATTAAAAACTGTATAAAAGTAAAGCAGTTCTTAATACTTCATGGGGAGCAATTTTATAATCAGTGGTAGAAAAGTGTATTATCTATATGTTATTAGGGAAGCATTGAATTAAGTAGTTATTATGGACTTTGTCTCAGGTGCAGAGTTTTCTGTACCTGAGAGAAATCTCATTTTCGGGGTACTTAGCCCAAAATTTTAATATATTCAACAAGTACATTTTGTCATTCTGCATCTCTAAAGAAAGTGTTTAACACTTAAAAGGTTGTATAGGAGCCTTTGTTGCTCAAGATCAGTGTCAAGGCATGAAGTATCATTACTGATTTTTAAGAAGGTAGCACAAAGTACAGGAAATTGCATGTACTGCTTGTTTTAATAACACTAGAAGATAAACAGAGAAAAGTGAATATTTGTCACATAGGGAACCCAGATGATACAAGGAAGGTCATAGATTGATGTCTAGGACTGTGGTTATTAATTTAATTTATTGGTATGTCTCAATAAGAGTACAGAGAACTGCCTCAAGTCCACAGGATACTCTTCCCCATTGAAGGAAGGAAAAGGGATGGAAGAGCCTGTACCAGACTTCTGTCTCCTCAGTTCAACTCATCATATGCATGAGGTCTACTCTTTTCATGTTGCTGTGCTATAAAGGTACAGATACTGTGTTAGAAATTGATCCTGCTGTTTAAGGTATTTATGGTCTGAAGAAAGTGATAAGATAATGATATACTTCAGTAGCTCTAAGAGAGAGAAAAACTAAATAGAATTGTGAACCTTAAGAAGAATCATTTTAATTTCCTAGAAGAACTTGGGAGTTGGTGTGAGTGGAGGAAGACCAAAGGAGTTGGTGTTTGAGCTGGGTCTTAAAGGAAGACATCAAAAAGGCAGGACAGCGCCTGGAAATACTGGTTCAAATGTCTAAATTCTGCACAACACAGAAAAGATCTGCCACGTTAGAACTCCCAAGTTTTCGTTGACAAGTGAATCTAGCTTGATTTATGCTACTCTGTGGTGTATTACATGGAAAGTGGGAAAGTAGGTGTGCTCATTGCTGCTTATTACCTCTGGATGGCACTGGACTTGAACTTGACTTTAGGTTTACTGTTTAAAGGAGTAGCTAATGTGGCCTTATGTGAATCTTTAAAAAATGGAACTGAAGTTTACCTGACACCATACTCCATACTAAAGTTGATGTACTCCAAAATGAACAAGGTACTGTCCCAGTCCACTCGCACCTGACAGTTTACTAGGGGGAAGAAGGAGGTAGAGAAGCTGACAAGTGCACTCCTTTTAGTGGGAATGTTTTGAGATTGGAAGTTAGAAATCTTAATTAGTGTGTGTTGTTGAAGAAAGCTGAAATTGATGCTCTTAGTTACAAGATCTTTTTTGCAGTGTTCCTCAAATGATCGTACCCAGCGGTAGAGCTCTTGCAGAAAGGGCTTGGTTGCTTTAGTTTTAAGAGCTCAGTTAAAAAGGGGAACCAAAGTCTCAGACCTTTAGAAGGCAACAGGATTCCCCACTTATGAAGGGGAATTTTCAGTGCTCTTTGGATCCTCAGCGAATATTTGCCACACCCTGTGTTCGGGGCTGGGCTCCTGATGCTCCTGGGGTCCCTATTACACTCAGGCTCCAAGGACTAGAAGAGATGTTGTGTAATTTGCAAGATTCTTGCCTCTGATGGTATTACAATTTTCTGCTTCCCAATCTTCTATCACTAAATGACCTTAGGTCTCAGTTACTTATTACAATACATATTTTAATTGTATTGATGGTCAATTCATATTTTAATCTAGAGTAAGAGAAGTAATAATTTTATAATCTTTTAGGCCATTTTGGAATAATGGGAAATAATGTATATTCAGGTAATGGCAGACATTTAAATATGAGTTTACTATAAAATTACACATCTATGACAAACTAATTTAAAACCCATGCTTTTCTCATTTAGGGATAGAGAGTTTTTAGAACATCTCTGTGTTCCTTTCCATTTGTCCGTTCCTTCTGAAATGTGTAATGTCATCAATTTCTATAAACCCAGTCTTTATTTCTGTAATTGTCTGCCAGGAAATAAGATGACATCAGTATTATTTCAAAGCGTTGAGCCACCTTCCCATCTCTGTCCTTTTTGCAGTGGTTTCTGCCAAAATGGAACATCTAAAAAGGAGAGGAGAGTCAACAACTGTAATTTACTGTTTGTATTGATAATTTCAGTTACTTTTCTTACAGTCACACTTAAAATGTTTGTTTGAGCATGCTTTTTATACTTAAGATATTTTGTCATTGCAGTGTGTTAAATTTTTTTGAAGCTATTAAACTATCTTCTAAGGATGCCCTTAAAAATCTTCAAAAATTGAGGGATTAGTATGTTCAGTGGAATCAAAAATTTCTGCTTTGCCAGAATTGTTTATATGTTAAACACATTTTTTTAACCTCTTCAAGTGTCTATATGTAAAGTTAATTACACACATTATTCTCAGTATTATTCTCTCCTATAAATATAAATTCAAGAATAGATAGAATTTGTATGTTTTTCTTTTACATTTTAATGGATAGAATTTGTGGTTTGGTTTTCTTTTCTTTTTTTTTTTGCTTTTCCATTTTTTAATGAAATATACTCAAGAAGAAAAATGTAAAAATTAAATTGAATAATTTATTTTAAAGATACTTAGTAGCTTAAAATGCAGCAATTAGTTCTCTTTAACAGTTAGCCTCTTAGGGGCAAGTAATTTGCTGATTACCTCTGCTGCTGCTGCTGCTGCTGCTATGTCGCTTCACTTGTGTCCGACTCTGTGCGATCCCATAGACAGCAGCCACCAGGCTCCCCCATCCCTGGAATTCGCCAGGCATGAACACTGGAGTGGGTAGCCATTTCCTTCTCCAATGCATGAAAGTGAAAAGTGAAAGTGAAGTCACTCAGTCATGTCCGACTCTTAGCAACCCCATGGACTGCAGCCTACCAGGCTCCTCCATTCATGGGATTTTCCAGGCAAGAGTACTAGAGTGGGGTGCCACTGCCTTCTCTGGTTGATTACCTCTAAAGACTCATAATTTTAAGAATTTGTAACTTTCACATATCTTAATTTTCTAGTGGGATTAATTTACATAAAGTGATCTAGTAAATTACCTAACAGAAAAGTGTCAGAATAAGCAATTTTTAAAATACAATTCATCTTTATGCTTTTGGTCTTTTGTTTTCCAGTAGATAATTACTTAATAGGCATAATTTCAGCTGATGAATTTCAAGCATAACTTCTTTCAGTTATAACATATCTGAAAAAAGATAAAGTTTTGTACCACTCTTGAGATCATAACCTTTGTAAAATAATCTCTTAGGACACATGACACTGATATATAAAAAGTATGAGTTCTTATATTTTTAACTAGTTTTTCTCTTGATTGAAATTGTAGGATTTTATGGAAAAAATTTTAAGCAAATTCTGTGAATGTTGTCTTAAGATATTTGAAGGAAAATCAATTAAATTTACTACTGTCTAAAGTTTCTTATATATTTTATACCTCCTTTTATTTTAATAAGTCAACATACTGGAGAATTTCCTTTCTTCTTTTTAAGTTAGTGATTTGAAAATTGTCATCAAATTGAGACTCTGAATGGTATCTGCAAACTTTTCTGCCATTGTGATTAATTTGTTGGTGTTTTGGTTTTCCAGTCTTACTATCCAAATCAAATTTTTATTTCTATGAAGTTACCTTGCTGCTACTGCTAAGTCACTTCAGTCATGTCCGACTCTGTGTGACCCCATGGATGGCAGCCCACCAGGCTCCCCCATCCCTGGGATTCTCCAGGCAAGAACACTGGAGTGGGTTGCCATTTCCTTCTCCAATGCATGAAAGTGAAAAGTGAAAGTGAAGTCGCTCAGTCATGTCTGACTCTTAGCAACCCTATGGACTGCAGCCTACCAGACTCCTCCGTCCATGGGATTTTCCAGGCAAGAGTACTGGAGTGGGGTGCCATTGCCTTCTCCGATGAAGTTACCTTAATACTCGTTTATTCTGCTTGTGTTCATTCCTGAATTTTTAACCATTTTGTATCTTTACATTATCTGAGTGGCTGAAACCAAGACTAATCAATGCTATGGAGCCATGCTGTGCCATAGAACCTTTGGCAATGATAGAAGAATTCAGCTTGGTACCCACATGTGGCTGTTATATACTTTACATGTGGCTAGTGCAATCAAGACACTTAGTTTTTATCTCCTATTTAATGTTAATCAAGTTAAATTTGGGTTTCTCTGGTGGCTCAGATGGTAAACAATCTACCTGCTATGCAGGAGACCAGAGTTCAGTCCATGGGTTGGGAAGATCTCCTGGAGAAGAGAATGGCAACCTACTCCAATGTTCTTGCCTGGAGAACTCCATGGACAGAAGAGCCTGGTGGGCTATAGTCCATGGGGTCACAAAGAGTTGGACACAACTGAGCAATTAACGCAACAACAAACTTAAATTTAAATAGCCACATATGGCTAAGGGATACTATAATAGACAGTACAGTTAACAAACAAACCCGGACTTGATTTTTTGTTTTATTTTTACACAGTTATTAAACAAGATTTATGACTTAAAGTTCATTGTGTAAGATTCACTACTATGATCAAAGTCATTTATTCCCTAGGACAGGATATTAGCTTTATATTTAAGAAAGGAAAACTTCACAATATTATTACTCAAAATTAGTGCAACTGCAAGTTATTTTCACTTCTAATATAGACCAACCCTGGAATTCTTCTATTAGAGTAGTGTATGTTGAGAAAGTATATCACAGCTGTTCTAGTTTGGTGTGTTTTATTTTGTTTTAGGGAAAATTGATAGAATAAAAGTGGAATCTTCTTTTGTATTGCACTTTGTGTTTTTGGTTTTTGGGTTTTTTTTTTAAGTGTTATCTCCTCAAAAGCTAGGGCCTAGAATTGACATGACTCTCAGTTGTGAGGGGGAAATAATTCTTAGCATGAGAGACACTCTTACAGTTGAGATGGAGCTGGGGAAAGGAGAGCTGAAAGATACTGTTGGGAAAAGGCAATTATCAGATTTAGCGACTAACTAAATGCAGATTCCTAAGATAAAGGGTCAAGGATAACTCTGTAAATCAGAGCCAGGGTTACTGGTATTGTGTGGTGATTTTATAACTTAAAGAGAAAAGTAAGGACCAGCTGGTTTATGGTAGGAGACTGGTTTTAAACATGTTAATTTTAAGGTTCCAGCATGTCACAGGCAGTTCAAAATGGCCCAGGTCCGATGGAAGGGCAGAGCAGTGCTAACTCGAGCTCTTTAGCAAAGGTGCAGGAGTCTATTACAGGGCCTGCTTGCTTTTCATATCATATACCCTTCTCTCTCCTTTACCCACTCCACCCTTCTCCCACCAGTATGGTGAGGCTCACACAGTCCAGCAGAGTTTTGTTTGTATCAGGAAAATGGAAGCCATGGATCAGAATACTCACTTGAGAGAATGAATGCTGATGAAGGAGATGCAGGGAATGTCTAGGAAGAGGGTACAAGTGGTGAAAGAAATTGGAGGATTTCCTGGCTTCAGAGCCAGGAAAGCCAAACTAGGGGAGAGTTGCCTAGCAAAAGGCAGATCTGAGTTTTGCACAGAGGCAAGAAGGCTGGAGATCACAGAGGTAGCATCTCAGCTGGGATCTGAAGAGTGTGAAGAGCTGCCCTTCAGTGGGTGTAAAGTTTCAGTTATGCTAGATGACAAAGTCCTAGACATCTGTTACACATCGTTGTGCTTATAGTTAACAGTAATGTACTGTACAGTAATTACTATAATTTGTTAGGTGGGTAGAGCTCATGTTATATATTTTTTACCGTAAGTTTTAAAAGGGGAAAAGACAAAGTCCTTGATACTTTTTTGCAGACTGTACTATGTGCAGACATTGAGACAAAAGATTCTTAGAACTGGCTGATTTTTTTTTTTTTTCTTTTCCCAAATTGCTTCTGTCTGAATTCACTCTCAATATGGTTGAGAGCATTTCTGCAATTAGATTAAAATGCTTAGTTATGGGATTGAGTAGGTGTGACCATCAAACCAGTAACTCTGCAGAGGAGTCATTTAACATTTCAAAAGGCATTAAGATGCCTGAAGATGTGATTTCACAAAAATCAGATGTAGTCTTGAGTAGCATGTCTGATGGTGGAGCCTTGTCCAATGGCGATATTTCCACAGACTGTGCAGTCAGAGTCAGAGCCACAGGTGTTTGTTGGGCACTTGAAATGTGACCAGTGTGATTGAGCAACTGGACTTTGAATTATATTTAATTTTAATGAATTTAAATATAGTCACATGTGGCTGATGGCTACTGTATAAGGCAACCCAGGTCTAGAGACTTCAGGAAAGTTAATCAGAGCATAAGTAAAGTAGGAACCCAGTTCTTGGGTATTTTGGATTTGAAATGAAAGATGAGGAAAGGTTTTACAAAGTATTACTGGAGACGAGAACTCCAGCTTATGGTTGTAAATGGAATCTTTTGGATATGGTATTGAGAAAATGGAGTATTTCCTGCCATATCAGTAAAAAAGGATGTCAGGGTCATCAGTGATTTCATCTCTCCAAATGTGAATTTCTGAGCCCTGAGGGCACCCAGGAATCTGAAGTGATCTGGCAGCCATGGCTGCAGCCACTCCCTGTGGTGAGCACAGAAGCTCAGATGTAAAAAAATGCAGCATACTGGCCCAGAGAGCTGAGATGCATATGAAAGGAATGATGTCAGTGAGCCCAGGCTCTTGCATCTTCCCATATGTATAAAAACACTAAATTCCTTGACTTGAGGTATCTGGTTTTCTTTAATTCACAAAAATACTTTCAATGTTCAGACCTGCCCTTTGTTGCAAACTTCTATATAACCTGACTCCTCCCCCTGCCTCCTTGGAGCAGTTCTCTCAGGGTTACTTGAGATGCTGCCTCCTGGGCTTAAGTCCTAAAAATTTCCATCAAATAAAACATAACTCTCAACTTTTTACCAACTGAGCTACAAAGTGAAATCACTCAGTCGCATCCGACTCTTTGGACCCCATGGACTGTAGGCCGCCAGGCTCCTCCATCCATGGGATTTTCCAGGCAACAATACTGGAGTGGACTGCCATACCCTCCTCCAAGGGATCTTCCCCACCCAGGGATTGAACCTTGGTCAGGAAGATCCTCTGGAGAAGGAAATGGCAACCCACTCCAGTACTCTTGGCTGGAAAATCCCATGGACAGAGGAGCATGGTAGGCTCCTACAGTCCATGGGGTCACAAAGACTCAGACATGACTGAGAGACTTCACTCACTCACTCAACTTTTAGGTCGTGACTGTTTTTTAAGTCAGCAGTACTATCCTACTTCTTTTGTGTTTTATTTTATCAACTTTAAAAACATATAGAGATAGAAAGTAGGTGGGGAATAAATGTTCAGTAAAAGAATTTTAAGGAGAATTTATAAACTGCCTTGATCATTGAAAGAACTTTTCCACCTTCATATAAATATACAAAGCAGTTAACTGAGAGGACAGTAGTATCCTCACCAGAAAAGATGCTTCTTCTACAGAAGCAGGAAGTAGGCTGATTCTTTCAATTGTGACACCATTTTAAAACTATAACTGAAGAAGTCTACATGTTGGTATAATTTTAAAATGTTAGTTTTCCCTTCTCTTCAGTGGGCTTCCCTGGTGATTCAAGACAGTTAAGGATCTTCCTGCAATGCGGGTGACCTGGGTTCAATCCCTGAGTTGGGACCATCCCCTGGAGAAGGGAACAGCTACCCACTCCAGTATTCTGGCCTGGAGAATTCCATGAACTGTAGTCCATAGGGTTGCAAAGAGTCAGACACAACTGAGCAACTCTCACTTTTCAGTGTATAAATAGCTCTCTTAGGTGAGGCCACATCATCTCTCCCCTCGGCTATTGCAGTAGCTTCCTAGCTGGGGGTTTGTTTGTTTGTTTCTTTTGGGGTATTTTTCTTTGTTTGTTTGTTTCCCCCTCTGGAGTGACTGTATCACACCAAGAATTGTATTGTTAAAAACAGAGATCTGACCCACAACTCTGCTTAGGGAATTTTTATCTGAACTATGTATACACTTGCTTCCCTGGTGGCTCAGTGGTAAAGAATCCACCTGCCAATGCAGGAGACGAGGGTTCATCCCTGGATTGGGAAGATCCCCTAGAGGAGGGCATGGCAACTCACGCCAGTATTCTTGCCTGGGGAATCCCATAGGGAGAGGGGCCTGGCGGGCCACAGTCCATGGGTTGCAAGAGTCAGACATAGCTTAGTGACTAAGTCACCACCAGTACCGTGTATACAATTAAAAGTTTCAAAAACATTTTTTGAAGGCTGTTTTTCACTTTTGAAGTTAGTGAGTTAAGTGAACATTTTCTCAACTGATGGAAATAAAATTGGTAAAACATATTGGTAGTATGCAACAAGAACTTTATAGCATATTGGTAGTATGCAACAAGAACTTTATAAAGATTTATAACCTAAACCCCAGTAAATCCACATCTGGGAATCTTTCTAAAGAAACCATCTTAAATACCACAAAATATGCCCCCAAGTCTCTATACAAAGATATTCACCATAGCGCTATTTACAATAATGAAACTGTACATACACCAATATAAACTATACACCAACATAAACCATGGTGGTTTAGTGGCTAAGTTGTGTCTAACTCTTGTGACCCCATGGACTAGAACCCACCAGGTTCCTCTGTTCATGGGATTTTCCAGGCAAGAATACTAGAATGGGTTGCCATTCCCTTCTCCAGGGGATCTTCCTGACCCAGGTATTGAACCCACATTTCCTGTGTCTCTGGCATCACAGGCAGATTCTTTATTTGCTGAGCCATTGGGGAAGCAAATGACTAAGTAAATGATAATTCATAAAATGATGTGCTCCCATACCGCTTTGTATATGCATATACAAACTATGATATAGTTAATGCATTTCTGCCGGTCTACTACTTTTTCATGTCCCCACTGTACTTCAGTTCAGTCACTCAGTTGTGTCCAACTCTTTGTGACCCCATGGACTGCAGCACTCCAGGCTTCCCTGTCCATCGCCAACTCCCAGAGCTTACTCAAACTCATGTCCATCAAGTCGGTAATGCCATCCAACCATCTCATCCTCTGTCGTCCCCTTCTCCTCCCACCTTCAGTCTTTCCCAACATCAGGATCTTTTCCAGTGAGTCAGTTCTTCGCATCAGGTCGCCAAAGTATTGGAGTTTCAGCTTCAGCATCAGTCCTTCCAATGAATATTCAGGACTGATTTCCTTTAGGATGGACTGGTTGTATCTCTTTGCAGTCCAAGGGAATCTCAAGAGTCTTCTCCAACACCACAGTTCAAAAGCATCAGTTCTTTGGCTGTACTTAGCACATTGTGAATGCTCAGTGAATATCTGCTGGATAAATGAACAAATGAGCGTTGACACAAATGAAATCATTATCAGTTGCTTCTTATCAACTGGTTAAAATTAACATGTTATATTCTTTTAAGTATAGAAGTATGCAGTTCCACTTATAATGAAAATGTATTTCACATTTAAACCTTGGCCAATCCAGAAAATATTTTTGTAGGCAAAATAACTATTTCAGACCTTTAAAGATAAATCAGTTGATAAATATATCAAGTAATGATTTTTAAAAATAAATCATATTAGTAATAAATCATTCTCTATCTCCAAAGTCCCTTTGTACACTTTTAGTTTATTTTTCTCTCCCCATATTTTCTCTGAATTTCATGTATTTTTGAAATAAATATATATAAAAGACTCCACTTATCTCCCTATTGACATTTTTCCCCTCAAACCTGTGATCTGTCTTCACAATCAGTTCCTCTAACTGCTTTGTTTATTTGAAGTGATCAGTTGTCAAGGAAATTGCCTTTCACATATTGGTGCCTTAGGCTGTGTTATATAGAGAGTATTCAAATTTTCATTTCCTATAATTTCCTAAGACTAGCAAGGAGAAGAAGTCTGTCATTTTCTTCTAAATTAGTTTTCTAGGTAAACCCAGATGATGGTTGATGCAGGCAAGAAATACTAATATTAGAAATTCTAAATTGTTTCTTTTGACATGGAATCTTCTAATGTACTTCACCAGCAGATTGAGATCTCTTTGTCATCCCTTCACAAATATAACCTAGATGATTAGTTCTTCCTAAAGCACTAGCAGTTTAAGATGATCATTATTTAATATATTTATCTCAGCAGCACCCTGAAAATTGTTGGAAATTGTGTGCCAGACTTCTGAGGGGCAGGGCCCATGTCCATCTTGCTCACCCTGTATCTTGAGGCTACCACAGTATCTGGTTCGGTTCTCAAAAGATTGTTGAATACTTGACTGCTTCCTAATGAAGTAAGGGATTCAAATACTTTTTTGTGTTTGGTAGGCTCTTGGATTGTAAGGAACAAAAAAGATTCAGGCTACCTTGCGGAGAAAGAAATAGGGAAAAAGGGAGCGGAGAGAAGGGCAAGCTCAATGTTAACACTCCTTTCCAGGAGACGTCTGTTCCCCTGTTCTTCAGTTTCTCACTCAGTCTTTATAATATTCATAAACCGTAGCAGAGCCGCTGTTTTTATATTACGACTTTGGAGGGCTTCTATTTCATAAACTTATTACTTTTATTATAGAAAATCAAGTGGCTGTTCCTCCTGTCTCTTCTCCTTGGTAAGAAGGATTTCAAAACCAGAGAGCCTGCCTCTGACTCTTCTTGCTCTTCCTTATACCTACAGAGGAGGAAGTTTGTTCCTGATGGGAATTTTTCTGACTCATAGATGAATGTACTTAAATGGGGACACAAAAACAATATTTTTAAAAAGTTAAAATGAACACAGACATGCCATTGGTGATCTGGCAGTTTTTACTACTAAGTAGAATAGCGACAGAACAATAAACATTATTATAGTCTCCATTTCTCAGTGAAATTAACCTCTACTTCTCCATGTTTTACATTTTTCTTACCCAAAGCTTCAGAGGTTTATATTAGATATGCTTATTCCTATTTTATTCAGAAAGAAAAACAGAAATCAGACCATTGCTTTAGGAGGTTGTGTGTAATACTCTTAGAATCCAACTTTTCCTTTAGCTTTCAAATTGAGGTTCAACAGTATGCTAGTATACTGTTAGATGTGATTTTATTATGGAGGCTGATGGTTTCCAGTCATGTCAAATATGGGCTAAAAAATCTCTGGTGCTATAGAGTACAACTGAGGGAAATAACATTTGAGGAGCCTGCCTGTGTGCCCAGCACCATGGTAGGAGCTTGTCTGTCTCGTTATCTTGTTCATGCAATGACCCCATAGTTTATTTGCTGTTGTTGTTGTTATTGTTGTTGTTTGTTATGGGGCTGGAGGGGGTGGAATCCAAGACCTAACACTTTGAGTTTACATAATTCTATTTACTTATTCCATTTATTTTATACTTTAGCAATTTATACCAATTTAACTTTTCATAGAAAGTCATCATTAATGCATAAAACTTTTCTTTTAAAAACAGGATAAAAGAATCAGAGTATCTCAACCCTTGACAAGAGGACCAAGTGCCTTTATTCCAGAGAAGGAAGTAAGTCAATCTGTCTTAATATATATAAAGTGATTTTTAAAATAACTCAATTGTGTCAAAGAATATCTGCATTTTTTAATATGGAAGTAAACATGTATTTTGCTCTTATTCTTATTTGTCAGAAAACCACAGAAGTATTTTCTTTTCAACTTCACTTGAAAGATTGTATGTGTAATAATCATCTTATTTGGAGTTAGACAGTACTGCAAGTTTAGAAAAATATAAATTTTACCATATTTGATTTCAAATATAGCATTTCTGAACAAAGCTGCTAACAGTAATAAAACTTAATATTATCATGTAGGTTTAAGGTTTTAAAATGGCCAGTGTTTCATGGTGATTATAGGTTACATAAATGTTAAGAAAAGACATTTTTAAGTGAAAAAGTAAGCTTCCCAACTAAATCTATTGAAGAAAACATGATATTCAGTTCAGTTCGGTCGCTCAGTCGTGTCCGAATCTTTGCTTCCCCATGAACCACAGCACACCAGGCCTCCCTGTCGACACATCACCAACTCCCGGAATTTACTCAAACTCATGTCCATCGAGTTGGTGATGCCATCCAGCCATCTCATCCTCTGTCGTCCCCTTCTCCTCCTGCCCCCAGTCCCTCCCAGCATCAGGGTCTTTTCCAGTGAGTCAACTTCACATGAGGTGGCCAAAATATTGGAGTTTCAGCTTTAGCATCAGTCCTTCCAATGAACATCTAGGACTGATGTCCTTTAGGATGGACTGGTTGGACCTCCTTGCAGTCCAAGGGTCTCTCAAGAGTCTTCTCCAACACCACAGTTCAAAAGCATCAATTCTTCAGCACAGCTTTCTTTATATTCCAACTCTCACATCCATACATTACCACTGGAAAAACCAGAGCCTTGACTAGACAGACCTTTGTTGGCAAAGTAATAATCACTAGTAATTCGTCTTTTCATTTGGTTCTGAGTCTCTGATGAGACAGAATGTCAGAGAATCTCCACTACAAGCTGCACTTTTGATGAAGCTGGGGGAGTCAAGATGATAAATGCAGAAAGAATGTTTGTGAAATGACACAAAAGATATTATAAGAAAATTTACATGCCTGTTCAGTGGGTATACATCTCTATGAAAGATCACAGCAATGTTTAGGACCTGGAGATTCCTAGCTGCCTTTAACTTATACTTGGGCTAAGAAAAATTTCAGGCCCACTAATTGAGTTTTTCTCTGCTTCAAGGAGTTATTAACTCATATTAACCATGGTTATATATATTGATTTACTATTGATTGCAAAAGGTATCATTTATCTTAAAGCACTAGCATTATTCCTATATTGTTCAGAAATTAGTCAAGATATGTTTGAATACCTATGATGTTTCAGGTATCCCTTAAAGAATGAGTAGAATTTGAATAATAATACATGTCAGGTCGCACTAGAGTCAGCAGTTCCATCATGTTCATTTTGACTTTTTAGTGACCTTGCCATTTCCATGAAACTCCAAAGTTACCTGTAATGTTTCAGGAGCTCAGGGACTGTAGGTAATCATGCATTAGAGAAACTGCTGGGCTTGTCCTGTTTCCCTCATAGAGCACACGGCTGCTCTTAGCAGAGTGATTGCCTAATACATATATAAAGGCTTCCTGAAATGCTGCCATTTACACAGAATGTATTTGGAGACAATCTGGTTTGCAGAAGCAACGGCTGTTTTCAGGCTCTGTTGCATCATACGAATCTATTAATGTCTTTTAGGCATCAGTTAAGCAGAAGAATCTTCTGCTGGAAAGCAAAACAAAACAACAAATATTCTGTCCCTAATTATATAGAGTTTATCATGATCCATTCCATTTTTAACTGTCATCTTGGTTCCCTGTAGTTGACAAAATGGGAGGACATGAACAAATGTAAATACATTTGGTTTTATAGTGAGCCAAAGTGGAATTGCCTTTTTTTTTACACCATTGTAATTAACATTTCCTCACAATTAACACTTTTCAAACATTACATTTCCTTTGGGATTAAATTTTCCTCAATCAATAGTGCCTTTGTATAATTTGTACGTATCTTCAGAAGAGATTGTGAGGCCAGCCCTGAAAAGTAAACAGAGCTTCTTAAGAGCAGTGTGGATCTTTAGAAAGACCACAAGTCTAGATTTGAGGAGACCTAGATTCTAGACCCAGAGAAGGCAATGGCACCCCACTGCAGTACTCTTGCCTGGAAAATCCCATGGACAGAGGAGCCTGGTGGGCTGCAGTCCATGGGGTCACAAAGAGTCGGACACGACTGAGCGACTTCACTTTCACTTTTCACTTTCATGCATTGGAGAAGGAAATGGCAACCCACTCCAGTGTCCTTGCCTGGAGAATCCCAGGGACGGGGGAGCCTGGTGGGCTGCCGTCTGTGGGGTCGCACAGAGTCGGACACAACTGAAGCGACTTAGCAGCAGCAGATTCTAAACCAGGCTCTACTATTAAATAGCTGTATGAGCTGAAATTTAATCTTGAGTCTGTTACCTTATCTAAAATAAGGAACAAATTCTTCGTAAGTCTAGAACTCTAATTCTAAAATGCCAATAAATAAGGAACCAAGCCGAGAAACACACATCTGACGTTCATTGATTCCCACTGAAACAAGTCCTTCCATGGGGTGCTAATAAGCTCTTAACACCTTCAGAAGCCAATTATTGGTATGATGCCCAAGCTGTCATTGTTTATAAACCTGTATGTGAATAATCTATTTTTGAAAAAGTCCTTTTGATTTTCTCAGATGCTGCACGTTCATTTTAATAACTTACCTTGTTTCTAGTAATTAATATGATAGGCTCAGAATGGGAATCTAGTATCCTATTAATTTTTCAATTAACACTTTCCTACAAATTATCCTATTTTTCTTTGTCACCAAAAAAGACTGCAGAAAGCTTTTTTAATGTTGAATAACGAAAACAAGCAAGGGATCAGACTGAAAAATGTCTGTCCTAAGATATAGTCATTAAGTGTGTTCATAGGCTATTGAGAGAAAATTCTAAATGCTTTCCCTCCCCACGAATCAGTGTGACAATAGCCAGGCAAGCAGGCCCTGAAAATTTTTGCCTTATGTGCCTGGCAAAGCAGATGGAAGCTTCTTTTCTCCAACTTCATAGCTGTGTGTATAATGTTTGATAATTTGACATTTGTTGTTTAATAAATTGTGGTCCCAGAGTCAAAAATGAATGGTGCCTTCGTTTTCATTTCTGTTTCTAGTATGAAAAACTGCATTATTTCAGTGTCTGTTAATGTCAAAAGGACCTTCATCGGCTTCAGTCATGGAATAATGCGTGTAAACCACTAGTGTGTTTACTTCTCAGCCTTGATTTTGTTTTGTGTTTCTTGGTTGAAAGGTTGTCCAGGCAAACACAGTGGATGAACGTACTAACTTTCTTGTGGAAGAATACTCTACATCCGGTCGCTTGGATAACATCACCCAGGTCATGAGCCTGCACACGCAGTACCTGGAGTCCTTCCTGAGGAGCCAGTTCTACATGCTGCGCATGGATGGCCCCCTTCCTCTACCGCACCGGCACTACATCGCCATCATGGTACGCTCACTTCCGGTTCCTGTGTTCACGTGACTTGGTCCTCATTTAGTCCCTCTCCCTGCTGGTATTACTTGTGGTGCAGAGCTAAGTATAATCACACGGAAACAACAACTCAAGAAGCTTGTGACCTTTTGGATTCCAAATCCACTGGTTACATTTTGAATGTTGTAACTCACATAATATACTGAATGTTTCTGATTTATTAGTAAAGTTTTCCATGTTTAATCTCATGATCAAAGATGTTTATAGGGTCGAAAGTAATGTTCCTGCTGCTGCTACTGCTGCTAAGTCGCTTCAGTCGTGTCCGACTCTGTGCAACCCCATAGACGGCAGCCCATCAGGCTCCCCTGTCCCTGGGATTCTCCAGGCAAGAACACTGGAGTGGGTTGCCATTTCCTTCTCCAATGCATGAAAGTGAAAAGTGAAAGTGAAGTCGCTCAGTCGTATCCGACTCCCAGCAACCCCATGGACTGCAGCCCACCAGGCTCCTCCGTCCATGGGATTCTCCAGGCAAGAGTACTGGAGTGGGGTGCCATTGCCTTCTCCGAAGTAATGTTCCTAGTGTCCCTCAAATTTTCCTTTTACTGCTGATAGTTTTCTTTCAGTATTAATATAAAACAGGTTGGTTGTGACTTTTTTATTTAGTCATTCTGTACATGAAGAATATCACTAATTTGGCTAAATAAGAGCAAAGTATTAGCACTAGGCGACTCTGTCAGAGAAGAATTCTTAAATAAGTTATACTACTAAGTTTAGTACTTGGTACAAGCTAGTTAACTAGTTAATTATAAATTGGGATGATGGGCAGCAGGAATAAGAAGGTAGAAACAGTGCTACAGTTGGACTGTTGCTGGAGAAAAGAACAAGATGCAAGTGCAATATATTTGGAGAAGTTAGGGGAACATCTGGGCTGGCAGAGTGATCAAAGCCAGCCAGGAGTTAGTTTTTATCAAGTTGAATTTGTTTATGCTCTCACTGAAGTTTTAAACAACAAAAAAAGGGCTGCATCCTGTGTTTTATTAAATGATGAACTTGTCTAAGATTACTCAGCTTAAGGTTTTGACGACACTAAGTCTGAAAGCCAACTTAGAATGGTCACCAACAAAGAGAGAAATAAGATGTGGAAAACAGAGTAAAACAGTACTATTTAACTGAGAAGCAGCCCTGAGGAAACGAGCGGTGAAAAGTCTGTTTTGCATGGATTTACCAATTTATCAAGGCTGATTCTGGCTTGCCTAGGAAAGAAAGGGTCAGTGAGCTTCAGTTTCATCTCAATAGGAGGATGGGCACAGATAAGGCTGATTCACAGTTATCTCAAAGGGAATAAGAAAAATACTCAAACTAGTATATATTCTGAATTGGTACAAGTTAATCAGATTTTATTGTGTTTTAAATAGAATATAGTTGATCTTACTTACCATAATAAAATGAACATATACTTCCTTCACATAAATAGAAAATGGGTTCTAGATTGACCCCTACCACTTCTGGATGAGGAAGTAATTGGCTTCATGTGACATTTACTTATATGTCAGCTTTATGTATCGATTCAAGAATCTATGACAACATTGTGATGAAAGTTTTAGGAAGAGCATTCTCTAAGAAAAGAATATTAGCTATAAAAATGAACTTTAAATGACTGTCCTAGTAATTGTAGAATAAGACCGTACCATGACTGTTTTATCCACCAAATCTTTTCTTTGTGTTGTAGGCTGCAGCTAGACATCAGTGTTCTTACTTAATAAACATGCATGTGGATGAATTTTTAAAGACAGGAGGTATTGCTGAATGGTTGAATGGTTTGCAATATGTACCACAAAGACTGAAAAATCTTAATGAAATAAACAAGCTGTTAGCACACCGACCCTGGCTGATCACAAAAGAGCACATTCAGGTACTGAGTATTTCTTTAGGGGAGAAAGAAATTTTACTAATGATTCTTAAAGTTATTTTCAGTTAAGTATTTTGCTTAAGACTTACTTTGAAATACTTGCATGTTAGGAATTTGAAAAATAAAAAATAAATAGTGTATTGAAATGTGTAGAAAATGTAAGTCATTGGGTTTAAGTTAAATATAAATGAATACTTCTCTGTAAGTGAAAAATCACTCAGTCATGTCCAACTCTTTGTGACCCCATGGACTATACAGTCCATGGGATTCTCTGGGCCAGAATCCTGGAGTGGGTAGCCTATCCCTTCTTCAATGTATCTTCCCCACCCAGGAATTGAACAGGGGTCTCCTGCACTGCAGGTGGATTCTTAACCAGTTGAGCTACCAGGAAAGCCCACTTCTCTTTAAGTAATCAGTAATTAGCAAATAGCTATAAGAAAAGTTGATTTCTATTTTCAAGCAGTAGGCAGAACAAAGAAAATGCATTAGGATAACATACGTAGGTTCTAGTCTTTAACTCTTAACTACAAAGTATGTGACCTTTTTTAAGTTAACTTTTGTGGGCCTTGGTAGTTCACCCTTCTATAAATGAGATGCCTAGATTAAATGAGTTCTAAACTCTTTTGCAGTTCTAACATTTCATAATTTTAAGATTTTGAAAAAATGATTTTTCAAATAAAAGTGATTTGCCAACTGATGTGTATATACTTACATGCCTCTAGAGACTAGAACTTAGATAAGAAAGAGAACTGTGATTGGCTGGAGCACTTGCCCTTCAAAAGCAGCATCTGTTAAAAGCCTCCAGGATGAGGTTGTTGAATTAGTGCCATGCTTGGCACTATTCAGTTAGTTGGAGTCATCAGCTAAATGATTATCAGCAGAAGCCTTAGGTACTTAAAACCCCTTCTTCTCATGCATTAGAAATGTCCTGGGTTTAGTTTTTCCCCTCATGTTGTTAGTTATTTGCCCAATTAAACCAAACTCAGCTTTTGTCAGTCTGTATACTCTCAGATTTGTATTATCTATTAGGGCTTGTTTATAAAATATGAACAAAGCTATAGCAGAAAGGTGCTATTTATAATAGCAAATAAGAAATTTAGAAGCAATTTAAATGTGTAAGGAAATGGAACTGAAGTTCTGGGCTACAGTATGCCCATGCTTAATAATTAATTGAAGACAGTGGAGCCTCATGAAAATCAAATTTTTCAAAAAGTTAGAAAAGCAGAGAAAAATGGTTGTATACTCTGATTATTTAATTATACTTTGAAAAATAAAAGAAGATATGTAAAAGTTACATAAAAGTGGTAGAATATGATTGATTTTTCCTTTTTTTCCCCCTGAGCTTTTGGTAATGTATTAAATTTGTATGTAGTTAAATAATGGAGAGTAAAGCAAAAGCAGTTTTTTGGTTTTAGTTTTTAGATGTGAAGTAAGCCAAGTGAAAGTTTTAGATTTGAGAACAGATCCCCATCACACACTGAAAGATAGATTAATTAGATAAAGATTGATGGGGAAAACCTTGAATGGATTAATAGCTGGAATTGTGATGATTACTGTGTTTAATGGCTTCACTTATGATTCCAACATTCATCTGGGAAAAGTGAAAGTGAAAGTCATTCAGTCATGGCCAACTTTGTGACCCCATGGACTATACAGTCTGTGGAATTCTCCAGGCCAGAATACTGGAGTGGGTAGCCTTCCCCTTCTCCAGCGGATCTTCCCAACCCAGGAATCCAACTGGGGCCTCCTGCATTGCAGACGGATTCTTTACCAACTGAGCTATCAGGGAAGCCCATTCATCTGGAGGATCCAGTAAAATAACGTGTAAAAAAAGTGCTCTGATATTTTTATTTTTTGTTGGTTTTTTTTTTAACTTTTTATTTTGTATTAGATTATAGCTAGTTAACATTGTTGTGATAGTTTCAGGTGGATAGCAAAGGGACTCAGCCATACATGTACACATATGCATTCTCCTTTAAACTCCCCTCCCATCCAGGCTGCTGCATAACATTGAGCAGAGTTACCTGTGCTGTACAGTAGGACCTTGTTGGTTATCCATTTTAAATAGAGCAGATTTTTTTTAAATGTCCCTTCAAATGTGAGGTAGTTTTCTACAGTGTCTATCATCTGCTGTAGGTTCTTCCTCTGTCAGAGACGATATCCAAGACAGTTAAAAGTTGACCTACTGAATTAAATATTTATGTTATTTTTAAGGTAGAGTCTCTACCTTTAAAACCTTCAAATAAGTGGTCTTGCTAGAGAAACTTTAAAGTCCCTTCTAGCATCAGTGTTCTTGGATTCTCTAAAATACCTTATTAAAATAGCATAATATAGAAAAGTGCTTTGGAAACAGAAACTCCATTATATGTATAAGGAATTTCAGAGAAGCTACAGTGTAATTCTAATGTTAGTTTTGATAGGTTTAATGTAATATTGTTTGACCAAAGCTGTATCTTTACTATATGAAACAGTTTAAATGGAATTTTTAGTATTATTTCTATAAATGGACATATGGAATTTTATACATTTTTCCATACTTTCTAAAATTGCTTTGTAACATTCTATGATTTTCACTTTTATTCTTGACTGGCTTTCTCATTTCAGAAACTTGTCAAAACTGGAGAAAATAATTGGTCTCTGCCTGAACTGGTACATGCTGTGGTCCTACTGGCTCATTATCACGCTTTGGCAAGCTTTGTTTTTGGTAGTGGCATCAATCCAGAAAGAGATCCAGAAATCTCCAATGGATTCAGGCTAATACCAGTCAACAACTTCTGTGTGTGTGATCTCGCTAATGACAACAACATAGAGAATGCATCCCTTACCGGCAGCAACTTCGGGGTTTGTTTTCTTAACTGTTTTTCTTTACTACTTTGCCTTTCAACTTGCTACATTAAAAACATATAGAGAAATTATCTGATTAAATGGGATATTATATGCGTGAAATATTTTGTATAATCTTTTATTACCCTAAAACTTTAACCTGTTGCTGAAGTTCTGAATTGTCTTAAGGAGGCTTTTAAAGCAATTGCAAATCATAAGGCTTGTAAGGCTGCACCAGTTTTAGAAACAAGTAATAGTATAATCTAATATATATCAAATTCTGTTGTATTGAGTTGGCCAAAAAGTTTGTTTGCATTTTTCTGAAAGCTGTTATGGGAAAACCTGAATGAACTTTTTGGCCAATCCAGTAGAATTCTAGATTAAATAAATCCATTCATATAAACTTTCTGTGTTTGTAGCTGAAGCAGAAACACTATACCTCTGAAAATGTTTTATTTTGCCATATGGTTTTCTTTGGAGTTAATGGGAAGCCCACTTAGGAAATTAATGACTATGTTAGTGCCGCTGTACATAAGGTGATATTGGGAGATGGAGACATTTACCGGAACAACTTTTAATATTAATAACACCCAATATTATCTTCTCTGGCTCCAGATTGTCGATTCGCTAAGTGAGCTAGAGGCCTTAATGGAAAGAATGAAAAGGCTTCAAGAAGAAAGGGAAGATGAAGAGGCGTCTCAGGAAGAAATGACCACTCGCTTTGAGAAGGAGAAGAAAGAAAGTCTTTTTGTGGTCTCTGGAGATACTTTTCATTCATTTCCTCATTCAGGTGCTTTTTCTCTTTCACCATCTTTGCCTTTTCTCTTTGCCTTTGACTTCCCTGGTAGCTCAGACCCTGGGTTGGGAAGGTCCCTATTGTTCTTAGAACCCTGACTGACCACCTCAGACCACCTTCAGTATTTTCCATATGGATAATGGAATGATTCCACTATCATGTTCCTTTTAGTTAGTTCTCTTCTACCTGATGCTGATGCTATTGCTTCCCCTCTTGTGTTGCTGCATCTTTGAATATATTTCAAATCCAATTGAGAGGTACTTCAGCTGTGTATGTAGTTCATGCTCTTATCCTGGATAAAATGTTATTCAGAGCAGACCAACTGCTTATAAAGTTAGATAAGAGTATTTAATCCATCCTACTTGTGTGATTTTTTTTAATGATAGGTAAAATCCTGTTTCAATAGATGTAATTTGTAAGAAATATCTCTTCCTTTTTTGTGGGTGTGGAGTATGTGGGAGGATTGTTCTCACAATGCTGCTTTTTTCCAGATTATTTCTAAAGTTACACCAAAGTAACATTGCACTTGTATTTGCATTTCTTTGCAGAAACCTTTGGAATTATATAAAAATGTATTTTAGGTCATTTTCTTAGGTTGAATTTGGAGGAATTCATCCTGTATTAAAAGTTAGGCTTTTCTGTATCAAAAGGCTTCTTTGCTTTAGTCTTTAAAATACATTTCTTTTCCTAATACTCTGAGAGACTTTTAAATAGGAGGGAAACTTTTCAATTACAACTTAAAAAGATACTAAACACCACATAGTACATGTTATTAAAATAGCATGGAGTCAGTAGACTTCAAAAGCTTAAACCCTTCCAACTCATCAATCTACACAACATTTATTTTTAAAGTAGAGCTCTGTAGGTTTAACAGAGGGCTTCAAAATGACTAGTCATAAGGTTAGTCAGTCTCATAAATCCTGAGAGTAATTGATTTGGCCATGACTGGTTTATTAATATTAAATATAACATTGACCAATAGCTTTCAGAAATTTTACCAGGAAGAGCAAGATCCCTCTTTTATCATTTCCCCAGCGATTTCTTTTATGAAAGATTTTATCTACCAAATTGAGTATATTTAATAATGATTTCTCAGAACTTCTGACCAGCAGGAAATCCCAAATATAAAGAAGTGTTTCGGTTATTGGTTTGCTATTCATACTACAGACATTTATTGTACTCCGCGTAGTCTCAGCAGGGTAGTAGGCACTAATGTTTCCAGGCTAAATGAGACGTGATTGCTGCCCTCTGCAGGCTCTCATTGCTAGTGGGAGAGAGAGAAATGCAATATGAAGCAGAATGTGAGGAATAAATGGAGCAGTGATGGAGAGTTAGGAATGTGCACAGAAGGGGGCCTAGGGAGAGACCTCCTCTAGCCGCTTGGCTCTGAGCTAAACCTTAGAGACTTGAGTGCAGGGGAGTCAGGCAGTGGCTGGGGGGGGGGGTGGGCAGTTGGTGGTAAATAGCACACCTGCCTGAGCCAGCACACAGTGGTGAGGAAACAGGATGGTGGGTGCAGGAGCAATTGGTTCTGTGTTGTTAGGATGTGACACATGAGGTAGGTATTGTGAACAGGAAGCTGATTAGGTAGATAGAGACCTTATCATGATGACCTTTCCAGCCTTAAAGATCATGTAACCAGCCATATTTGCGACATGTTGACTTGTGATGTCTATAAAACCTCCAATCTGAAAACAGCTACAGGTGCCTCTCAGACTTTAATATGCATGTGAATCACTGAGGAATCTTGTTGAAATGCAGATTTTTGTGTTCAGTCTCTGTGCCAGGACCTGAGGAGCTACGTTTCAATCGTGGCTTCATGTAATGCCCATGCTCCTGGTCTGCACACTTGGAAAGCCAGGGTTGAACAGGAGAGGGTTTTAAGCCCGAAATGAAGTTTTGGAAGTTATCAATATATATTTGGGAGTTAAAATCAAAAGAGTTGTTTATAAAAAATCATCTAGAGAAAACAAGTGGGACAAAGGAAAGTAATGAGCGTAGGGTAAACCTTCTAGGGAAGCCAATATTTTAAAATGCAAACATTGTATTAAAGTTAGTAGTATGCATTTACTTTTAGATATTAATTTTTGTAAGTGTGAAAAACTTGGGTTTGCCTGGTGGCTCAGTGGTAAAGAACCCATTTGCAATGCAAGAGATGGAGGTTCTTATCCTGGATTAGGAAGATCCCCTGGAGAAGGAAATGGCAACCCACTCCAATATTCTTGCCTGGGAAATCCCATGGACAGAGAAGCCTGGCAGCTACAGTCCATGGGGTCACATGGGATGAAAAATTCTAATATACATCTCTTTATAACTATAAGTAGACACAAAATCCAGAAAAAGAGAGTAAACTTATTTAGCATACTTTACCTGACATAAATAAAACACTATATCCCAAACTGCAACCTATACCATTATTTTCAAGTGCACATAGAAAATTTACCAATATCAACCATATATTGTTAATGAAGCAAATATCAGCAAATTTTAAGAGATTTAAACTTTACAGGGTGTAACTTTTGACTATAACAGAAGTAAGCTAGAAATCAGTAAGGAATAACTAGAAGTTTCTCAAATGTTTAGAAATGAAACAGTATACTTCTAAATAGTTCATAGGGAAATAAAAAGTTGCAGTGGAGATTAGAAAATATTTGGAGCTGAATGGCAGTGAAAGATGGCACAGACAATATTTATTTATTATCTTTTTTTGGCCATGCTGGGCAGCTTGTAAGATCTTAGTTCCCTAACCAGGGATTGAACTCAGGTGCCCTGCAGTGGAAGCTCAGAGTCCTAACCAATGGACCACCAGGAAATTCCCTAGACATTGATTTTTTAAAGCTTCTCTAAGACAACTAGAGCTTGAAGGGCATAAATGTTTTATTTCTTTTTTTTGTTTAATTTATTTATTTTTGACTGTACGGGGTCTTCATTGCTACACAGGCTTTTTCTCTAGTTGTGGTGAGTGGGGGCTACTCTCTTTTTAAAATTTTTAAAAGATTCATCCATCTTACTATCCTTGTCTCAGATTCGTTCCTTTATGGCTGAGTAATATTCCATTGTATATATGTACTACAACTTCTTTGCCTAAGCATCTGTTGATGGACATCTAGGTTGTTTCCATGTCCTGGCTATTGTAATAGTGGTACTCTCTAGTTGCGGTGCTCAGACTTTGCATTTCTGTGGCTTTTCTTGTAGAACATGGGTTCTAGGCACACGGGCGTTAGTAATTGCAGCACTGTCTTTAGAGCACAGGCTCAGTAGTTGAGACGCACAGGCTCAGTAGTTGAGACGCACAGGCTCAGTTGCTCCGTATCGTGTGGGATCCCCTTAGACTGGGGATCAAACCTGTACCTCCTTCGTTGGCAGGCAGATTCTTCACCACTGAGTCACTGGGGAAGCCCTTTTCTTATTATTGAAAGTATATTTTAGAATGTCAGTCTTTCTCTTCTTAGATGCTTGAGCAAGAACTTTTGCCTTCTAAAGTGAGTTTTGAATTTACTAAGCAAGTCTTAGACCTTGGTGGAAAGTTATATTCTGATTTTAACAAGAGGCTACATCATTTATAAATTAGGAAATAAATTGTTTCATTCTTTACTGTTCACCATTCCCAGTACTAAATTTGCTGGTCACACGAAGATAAGAGAAAAATGACTCAGTATGTGGCTGAGTTATTTTTGTAGACTTACCGTGTTTTAAAATGGAAATAGAATCTTATTTTTCCCTATAACAAGTTTCTTGGTTTGATCAGTATGATAAAGCATTTCAGATTCCATTTAGAGATTCTAAGAATAGTTTTTCAAGTCTTTTGAAGAAAATGTTTGAAGTTTTCTACAAGGGTACTATTCTATAGCTTGGTAACAGAGTTGACTAGCATTTATTAGTTTTTTGCTTTTCAAATTAGAATGATGTTCCATTACTGTAACATAGTATTTTTTGTATTTTATTTGTATCCATCTCTTAGGAGTAGAAGAATGTGGATAATATGCAAAGTACCAGTCCAGAGTTTGAAATATTTCTTTAAATAGAATTAAAATTGGAGTTTTAGATTTGTCAGAATATTAATTTTAACTCCTTTTAAAAAAAATTTTAACTTCTTAAGGTAAATTTAGGAAAAAAATGTTTGTATTGGGTAGGCCAAAAAGTTCATTTACATTTTTCTGTAACATCTTACAGAAAATTCCAAGTGAACTTTTTGACTAAACTAATATTTAGATATTTTAATTTAGTCAGCTTTTTGCCTGAATAGCTACAGCTAAATGTTACAGTTGCCGGCATTTAGTAATGAAATTGCATTCAAAACTTGAGCAAAAGTATTTTATGTGACTACAAGGCATGTAGTCAATATTGACACTATGGAAATCCTTGGAAAAGCTATAGTGAAAAATTGGAAGAAAGTGCAATTAATTCATTGTTCTAACTCTGTACAGTTTCCTTAATACCAAATTGTTCATTATTGTCCTTAGATTTTGAGGATGACATGATTATAACATCTGATGTCTCCCGATATATTGAAGACCCTGGTTTTGGATATGAAGACTTTGCCAGACGAGGGGAGGAACATTTGCCAACATTCCGAGCTCAGGTATGAGACGCCTTTAATTCAGAGAAATTGGAGAAGAGATACTGTCACTTTAACTGTGAAATGTTGAATAAGTTGACTCCCATAGAAACTAATAGAACATTTTGATAGAATCTATAAATATCTTTATTTAACCTACTTTTCAGCCTTGTCTAATTTGATATCCCAGTTGATGGATTAGTATTTCAGCATCCCCTCTACCTCCAACCCCAAGAAGGCAAAAGGAAACTGCTTTATGTGGTTACTTGCATTATTGCATGGTAGTAGTATCATGTTCATGTTTTGGAGAGAAGCAGGGAGGAAACTGAGTGACACGTTCACATTTATAATAAGAAGGCATTTTTATAGAAAGGCCATATGTCTATAATTATGGGCTGAAGGGCCACCTGTTCCCCATCCCTAGATAAGAGCCACAGTAGTGATGTGGTTCATAAAGACAGTGCAGGCGAGATCAAAGACAGACTCCTCTGTGCTTGTTTCAGATGATCTGCTAGCCATCCGTGTCACTGAGTAGGTTTAGTCCTGTAGGACTATTCCAGGGCTTTCTGGGGTTCTTCCAGATGAGGGTGTAGTTTGCATAGTCCATGACCATGGGAAGTAGCCAGAGTTTATCACCAATGTCCCTCATCCTGGACCCAGTGAGGAAATAGCACGGCCCTCCCGTCTACACACTGATGTGTTGGTAAAGCAGTCTTGGTCAAGTGACAAACTCAGAATCCGTGAAAGGATTACAGACTGAAATATCTCCACTTGCTTCAGTGGTTATACTTCACAAAAACATAGACTTTAAATGGAGAGTGACCATTTTTGATACATTTTATTCTTTTAGGACTATACCTGGGAAAATCACGGGTTCTCCTTGGTGAACAGACTTTACTCTGATATTGGACATCTTCTTGACGAGAAGTTCCGCATGGTCTACAATCTCACCTATAACACTATGGCCACCCATGAGGATGTTGACACAACGATGCTGCGCAGAGCTTTATTTAACTACGTTCACTGTATGTTTGGAATCAGGTATGGTTGTCGTAGAGACAGGTGTGTGCGTGTGTGTGTGTGTGCTAAGTTGTTTCAGTCGTGTCCACCTCTTTGAGACCCCAAGGACTGTAGCCCTCCAGGCTCCTCTGTCCATGGGATTCTCCTGGCAAGAATACTGGTGTGGGTTGCCATGCCCTTTTCCTGGGGATTTTCCCAACCCAGGGATTAAACCCATGTCTCTAATGTCTCCTGCATTGGCAGGCAGGTTCTTTACTACTAGCACCGCCTGGAAAGCCCTATAGAGACAGTTGTACGTGTTTCTAAATGAAAATTCTGACAGGAGTCTTACCTTTTTCCTGTTAAAGAGTATATACTTCTGGGGAGAAAATTACATGTGGACTCCTGACTATAAAAAATTAATTCTCTATTTTCTAGAAGAGCATTTTTCTGTGTTTAAAAGGCTTAATATGCACATATAAATACAGTAGTAAAATTTTACTAAGGAGGGAAAAAACATCAGTAATCATTGGGGACAGTAGTAAAACTCTCCATTTGAGAATCCCTCCTGCAAGAACTGAACCTTTCAGAAGTATAGATGATATGCCATTGTGCAGGCATACTCAGTCGCTCCAGTCGTGTCTGACTCCGTGCGACCCCATGGACTACAGGCTGCCAGGCTCCTCTGTCCCTGGGATTCTCCAGGCAAGAATACCGGAGTGGGATACCATGCCCTCATCCAGGGAATCTTCCTGACCCAGGGATCAAACCCATTTCTCCTGTATCTCCTGCATTGCAGACAGATTCTTTACTGCTGAGCCACAGGAGAAGCCCATGATATCCTGTTAGATAACTATAGCAAGTGCTGGTTGGTTGGTTGGTTTTTGAAGGTATGGTATAATTTGGGTATAAATGAAACTAAGATAAGAGTCTGCCTTCATAAAACTTACATAAGCTCATGTAAGAATACTGAAATGAAACTGTAAGTCAGAATAAATTAGTGGCACCTAAATTTAGAAAGTTTGAATTGAGAGGACTGAGAGTGAAGGAGTGAATAAGACTGAATGGTGTAATCAGGAAAGCTCTCCTTGGAGAACATCCTTTTTGAGCTGGGTTTTGAAGACTTCTATGGAGATAGATCTGCCAAAAGAGAAAATCCCCAGTTATGAATACATTCAATTGACTCTGTACTGTATCCTTTCTGATATAGTATCACAAAGCCCTCATGGAACGGAATTAGAATTCTATTTGTTAAGCAAAGTGGTTTCTATAACTTTGACTTAAAAAAAAATCCCAAATTTCCTGGAAAAGTCAACTAATATGAAATATTCTACATAAAAGATACTATTATGATGGTAAATAGTAGCTCCGCTATTTGCCCATTTACTATTCTAGAAAGAATCATCACATTTTAAAATTTAATATACCAACCTAATTAAGAAAAATAAACAGTAATAGATTTTAATTCAAATAGATTTTAATTCAATACATGTTATAAATTAATATTATATTCAAAATAATATTATATTTAAGGCAATAAATTGGTGATATTTCTCTGCTGGGTGCTACTAAATAAAGCTTATGTAAAATCCCAGAGTTTTTTTTTTTAACTAAGTATTATGTTTGGATTAAAAATAAACCAAAAATACAGAAGAGAAAGCCCACAAGCTCCCACCACTACATTTACTCTCATAGCTATTTCTGAGCCCGTTTATACTGTTAGTCTCTCATCTCATGAATGAACTATCTACACTCCTATGCACTAGGGCACAGAATCCCATCTCCTCTCATCTAAAGATCCCTCTTCTGGCAATTCTCCCTTCTCTCTCCTGCATAATTAGCTTTACTCTCTTAATCGAATCTTTTCCATCAATATGTAAACATGCCTTTATTTCTCTCATCATCTCAAAAAAAAATCCTTTCTTCATCCTTCATTTCCCTCTGACTGTTGCCTCACACTTCTGCTCCCATGCACAGCAGATCCGTTTGATAACATTTTGTATATCTACTGTCACCATTTTCTTATCCCCTGTTCTCTTGTGAACTGACTGCAGTGTCAGGCTTTTACTCCTGCACAGCAGCAGAACTACAAAACTACTCTTTCTAAGGTTGTGCTTCACCTCTCCATAGCTCCTTGCCTCGACCCGTTCTCTGTGGTATCTTCTTTGCCTACTTGGTAGCATCAGACATAATTGATTATTCCCTCTTCCTTGAGACACTAGGGGCTTCCTGGTGTCTCAGACAGTAAAGAATCTGCCTGCCAAGCAGGAGACCTGGGTTTGATCCCTGGGTCGGGAAGATCCCCTGGAGAAAGGGAATGGCTACACACTCCAATATTCTTGCCTTGAGAATTCCAGGGACAGAGGAGCCTGGCAGGCTACAGTTCATGGGGTCACAAAGAGGTGGACATGACTGAGCGACTTTCACTTTCACTAAGACGCTAGACTCCTACCTTAGGGTTTTACACTTGCTTCTTCTCCTCCTCCCAGTATTAGCTTAGATGTCAGTCTCTTAGAGAAGCCTTCCTGCCCACTCTATCTAAAATCACAACTCTCCTCCCAGCCCCCAGCTGTATTTTATCTCCATAGCAGTTGTCACCATCTGATATATTATATGGTGCTCTTTTTCATTTTTCTTTTTTCTCCAATAGAATACAAATTCCATGAGACTAGGGCTTTTTGTCTATTTTGTTCATTTGTGCTTCATCAGTGCCTGAAGGAGTACATGGAAACTACATGGCTTATAGTAGGCACTCAAATATTTATTATTTAAAGGAGTTAATGAATGAGCTTTTGGTATTTAATTACTAGGTAATTGTTGTGTCTTGGTATAACTTTAGAAATCAGAAATTTTGATTCTGCCATTCTAAAGCTTGTTATCATTATTGCTTCTAGGTATGATGACTACGATTATGGAGAAGTTAATCAATTACTTGAACGAAGCCTGAAGGTTTACATTAAGACAGTGACCTGCTATCCTGAGAGGACTACCAAGCGCATGTATGATAGTTACTGGCGTCAGTTCAAACACTCAGAAAAGGTGTGTTTCATGACTTAACATAGACGTATATTCCACATAAGGAGTAATGATTATGAAAAATTAAATGTGAAAATAGTAATAAATCAGCACCATCAGAGAAGTTGGAAGTGGCATCATTTGGCCATCAGTTTTTTTTTTTTTTTACAATGTTTTAAAATTCAAATTTATTGAATGGTGACTAAATTTTGGTTATGTGTTTTGCCCAGTGTGGTGTATAAAGTAAAAGCTTAGCATTGGCCTTTGAAAGATTGGATCTGAAAATTGGATCTTGGCTCAGCAGACATATCCATTTAGAGAATTTTTTCATTCTAGCCATTTTACAGTTAACCTATTAGAACAATAGTTCTCATTCCAATTTGGTAATTTAGTGATTTGACAATATAATGCAGACCTTTGAGCCAAGTATATTATTATATGAGGAATTTTTTGGATTGAAATATCAATATATAGGAAACATTATTTAAGACCTAATAAATGACCATTATAATGGTATAGTATAAGTATGGCCTTAAATCATGAGTCTATTGACGTTTAAATCCAAGAATCTTCCATTTATACCACAGTTCCTAAGCTTGAGAGTAAGAAAACCTTTTTAGAGTCCTAATATTCACTAATTAACTATATGACTTTGATAGAGAATGTTATGACTTCGATCCCTAGCAGTCTTTCTTGAAGTCTTAGAGCCAATCACACATCAGATAAACACCCATTTACCTCCAGCATCTCTCCTTGATAAATCTGTATGCTCTACTTACAAGTTTGTATTACAATTTTTCCCTTTGCTCAGTGGTATCTAGAAATTCTCCTTACTCATCAAGAGAATAGATCCAATGATATATCTAACCTGTAGAAAGATATCAAAATAATTTAAATATATCATACTTCTTTGTAAAAGCTTTTGAAGATATGTGGGTGCTTATTTTAACCTGTCAGGTGAAATGAATCCCCCTCAAAAATTCCCCCAGGTGCTTGTTCACAGCTGTATATGAAAGACTCTAGGCAAGCTAAGCGTATCTAAGTTGTTCAATCCCTTAATCGTGTCTGACTCTTTTCGACCCCATGGACTGCGGCACTCCAGGCTTCCCTGTCCTTCACTATCTCCCAGAGTTTGCTCACATTCATGTCCTTTGAGTCAGTGATACCATCTGACCATCTCATATTCTGGCACCCCCTTCTCCTCTTGCCCTCAATCTCCCAGCATCAGGGTCAGATCCAATACTTCAAAGCCCAGTGCTAAACTTTTACTTTATACTCCACATTGAACAAAACACATAACCAAAATTTAGCCACCACTCAGTAAATTACCAGATACTAATTTCAGATTGCTTTAAGCTTCAGATTTTCACCTTGGTTTCTCCCAGGTACAGGCATACCTCAAAGATATTCTGGGTTTGGTTCTAGACCACTGCAGCAAAGTTAATATCACAATAAAGCAAGACACATGAATTTTTGGTTTCCCAGTGCATGTAAAAGTTGAGTTTATAATACAGTGTAGCCTATTAAGTGTATAAGAGCATCATGTCTTTAAAAACAAAACAGTATGTGTACCTTAATTAAAAAATAGTTTATTGATAAAAAAAAATGCTAACCATCATTTGAGCCTAAAGTGTCATAATCTTTTTTGTGGTGGAGGGTTTGAAATGTTGTGAGGATTATCAGATGTGACAAAGAAGTGAGCAAATGCTGTTGAAAAATGACGCCAGTAGACTTGCTCAATGCAGGGTTGCCACAAACCTTCATCAGTTTGTGAAAAAAGAAAGAAAAGCAGTGTCTATGTGGTGCATTAAAGCAAAAGCTCAATAAAATGAGGTATGCCTGTAAATAGTAAAAAATGTTTTTAAGAACTTTCCAAGGAATAAATACAGGCTGATTTTCAGCCATATAAAATTTTACATCTGGAAGAAAGTATTTTTTGTAGGAGAACTGTAATTTGCAAAAAGTATTTTTGTTTTACAACCCAAAGGATTATCTGGCTTTACAGCTCTCCTAAGAAAATTACTGGACTTTTTAAGATTCTAGGGGTCATTTTTACTGCTCACATTTTTTTAATAAACAGTTTTCTTATGAGTCTTACATCATGTGCACACATAAACATGCACAGGCATGTGTGTTTGTATGTGTGTCTGTAAAACTGGTGAGGTTATAATATCTAATGTTAGAATACATTTGTGAATGTCTGATTATATGAAATAAATTAAAGTTTTTTCAGTTGTTTATAATGGTCACTAAATTGGTAACACTTTGATTTCTAGGTTCATGTCAATTTACTTCTAATGGAAGCACGGATGCAAGCTGAGCTTCTCTATGCTCTTCGTGCCATAACTCGGCATTTGACCTGAAGCATCACCCAGGGAAGATATCATATATGTGTAAAGACCTTTTCGCATAGGATATACATCAGAAGCTGTTTGTGATGTAGCATCAAACATTATTCAATTCTCTAGTGTCAAAGTTTTAGCCGTTTCTTGGGGGCGGCTGTAATGTGCAATGATGTGTTTTCTTTTCCTTGATGCTTAACATGACTAACAATTGCAAAAATAATACTGAGGAGCACTACTTGGCATTGTTTGTAGTTGGGTTTTTGGATACTGATCATAAATCATGAACCTGGTTTGTTAATGCTTAACTTCAGTGCTTTGGGGTTTGTATGTGTATTTTTGTTCTTTTTTTTTTTTTTTTCTAATAAGGAAAAGCGCTTACAATCTGCTCGAGCAATTGTTTTTCAGATATCGGAATTCAGCAATGAATGACCTCCTCTGGCCATTCTAGAACTTTAAGGTTGTGTCCTACACCTGGTGGAGGAGAAGCATGCGCTGTTGGACTAAGCTGCTCACAGGACACGCATCTGTGTCTCCAGGAGTTTATTTGTCAGGCACTGTTTATTTTTTTGTTTGTTTGTTTTTTTTTTACTGCTATTGGCGATAACATGAAATGTGATACAGCCATTGTCCATAATTTAATGTGAAATTGATCATGATGAATTCTATAGCATGCTACTGAAATGCCAAATTCAGCTAGTTCCTTTCTCTTCTGAAACAGAAGCTTCCGTTTTCCATATCAGATGTATATATTCAAAGTGGAATTATGCACACTCCTTTCTATCACTGACAGTAATCCTCAGTCATCAGAGTAATCAGTGCTCACAGGACTGCTTACAGTTCATTTAGTTGGCACATAGAAACATGTACCCACACAAGACTGACCAAAAATTTTCTTTGCACATTTTTCTTTTCTCATAGTGTTTTCTATATTACAGTAAGCAGAGGAAGGTTAATATGCCTATATTTTTTTCCTGTTAGGCTTCTAGAACTTACTTTCCACGGTTTTTCTTATGATAGGTTAAACAGTTGATTATTCAAAGGTAAAAATTGTGTTTCTATGCATTAATGTGATTGAACAACAACAACACAAGAGTGCAATATGTAAAAAAAAAAAGAGAGAGAGAGAAAAAGACTCAACAAACTTTTCCCCTATTATGTATGTCACTGCAGAAGTGTCCTTTTACCACAGAGCTATAAAGAAATTTAGTTCAGATTTCTTTATCGCACAAGGCTTTTGCCTTCCTGGGGTTGAACAATGTTCCTTTTACAATGCCAAAGCATCCCCATTCCCAGAACAATCTCTTTGGACAACTGGTTTAAAAAAGATCTCAAGTCTTACGGGAGGAAAAAGCATCCCCAAAGTCACATTTTTGCATTGGTTTATGTTGCTTGATTAGACTATCTTCACAGAGCACAATGCTGTACATTTATAGCTTTAATTTGTATTATGTTAATGAACCAGTGAAGTGCCTAAAGAGATGCTCACAGCTATCCGGTAGGACACGACTGCACTGCTTAAACACTTTTTGGTTAACTAAGGGTGACTTGAATTTTACACAAACATACTAATTTTTTTTTTAAAAATCCATTTTTTTCACAGTAAAGAAGATAAATTTTTCCGTTAGCATTCCCACAAAGATTGCATTTTAGACTTGTAATCTAGGACTTAACTTTGTCTTTCCTCTCATGAAAGAATTGTGGGCTAGTGTTCTCGTCAATCATTTTCCCCTTCCATTTATCATTCTTTTCTGGTACAATCCATTAGGTTGCTTTCTGTTAGGCTTTGTTCTAGGTAAGAAAATAGCAAGATGACTGTACACCTATGAATATAAGGTAGTTCTGCATTTTTAGATTCCAGGATCTTGTTTGAAATCTTCCATGTGAGGGAAAAAACTGCTAATATTTTTCAAGACAGGGTGGTTTATTTAAAAAGATTATTCAAAAAACTCATGCCAGATCGAGTCTGTTTTGTTTATTGCATATACCATATGTTGATGTTATTCCATATCACATTATATAGATAGGTACTAACTACAAAGAAAGTATTTAGGGGAATGGCAAAATATGAATGACAACATGCATGTCCATTTGACTTCCCTAATTTTAGAACTTTCAAGTTGAGGATACCCTTTACTCTTGACATTTTGTTTTTTTTAACTAGAATTCTTTCAGCTAATATCCCTTTGTTTTTGTGCAGGTGACCTGTATTAGAGGTTGAAAAATAATTTATATATTGAAAAGGAGGAAAAATTCTCATAGAACATCATAAGAGCTTTAAACCAAAAGGGGAAACAAGGTTTAAGTAACTAAAATGGCCACTTAGTTTTTGTTTTTGCATTGCCCACCCCAGAAATGTAAGTAGTTGAAGTTTGGGTTATGGGAATATTATTAGTGCCTTTACTAGATCTCTTTCCTAGCAAAGTTTCTTTTTAGCTTAGCATAGATGTATCTTATCGCTAATCAGGAAAATCAGTTGACTTGGAACTATAAACAAAAATAAAACAAGATATTTATGAACCTCACTGAATCAGCCTAGAAAAATTGACTTTGGAGGTGCCAAAGCACCTGCCAAGATGCAGCCTGCACAGCCTTCTAGGTTGTGAATACCGTTTGTACAGCGAGTTTGCTGTGAATTTCAGCTACTGCAAACTTGAAATTCTGATGCGGTTTTCCAGGGTGGTATTTTTTCAGAGTATTGAATTTACTATGTAGTAATTTATAGTATAGCTTTTTATATTAAAATGTGATATTTTTTAAAAGAGCTCTCTGGTTCAATTGGTGTCATGATGTGACTATACGATCTGCTAACCTACCCCTTGGGCTCACATTGTGCCAAACTGAGATGTACACATGTACGTGAAAAAAACAAAAAGCACATGTGAATGTGAAGTCTCTAACTCCGTTGCTTATTATTTTCAAATTAGTCTAATAATCCATTGATGTATATGCTTGAAATGGTTCTCTGTTTACTTTCGAATTTCGAGTTTTCCCGCTAGAGTTAGAATGCTCAGTTTTCTCGGATCACCTTAAGAAAATCCAAATACTCTTCTCTCTGAAAGTAAATGGTGAACCCAGTCCCTTGACTATGGGAGTGGCCAGACAGGTGCCTCCTTAAATCCTTCGGATTCGGCTTCCTCAGATGGACTCATGATAATTAGAGGAAAGCAGGCTTTTGAGATGGGACAACTTGTAACTTTCTTCACCTTTTTGAGCTAAGGATATTGTCTCAGTCTCAGGAAGAACCTTTGTCCCATTTGGGATACCTTTTAACTAAAAGATGGCTAATGTGGAACCTGGGGCATGGTCTTGGCTTTTAATTATAGCTTTAAACCCAAATGATAACAACACAAGACTGTCTTAGAATAGAACTCTCAATGTCAGCTCTATATCAAAATCATATTTGAACCAGAGCCCCTATTTTAATTGTGCTATAAAGTCCCTTAAAGATTTCAAATGCTTCTAAAACCTAGTTAACATTATTCCTGAGCAACTTTTTTCCCCACCTTACAGAGTTTTTAAATCCAAACTATTAAATTTTTATGCTACAGCAAAATGAAATTATCAACCAGCAGTTAAAAATGTGTACTTAAAAATAGTTCACCATTTTTGTGCAGAGTACATGCCTATATGGTGGTAAGATTCTTTTAAACTCTAAGGGCAGTTCATCAGGGAAAAAAATAAATTTCAGTGCATGTTATGAAAATTATTTGCACTGTGCTAGTAAAATGAGGTTTTCATTTTTGTTTTATGTTGTGTTTTAAAGACAATTCTAAATCATTCCTCTGGAAAGCAAGACCTTAAACTCTTTATCTAGGGGGACTTTTTCTTCTTTTATGCAAATAGACGGTCTTGCATGGAGTGAAAATTATGCAACTATAATGTTATATAAATAGTATATGAAATTTGCTAATAGTATAATTTAACAGGAAACTGAAAGATATGTGGCTCCTCTATTCAGACTGAGTTTTAAATTACCTAATTTCATAGTCAGAACCTATTCTAGGTGGCCATCATCATAAACTCTGTTTCCCGATTATATCCATCTGAAGACTGAGAATCAAATTAGTCTTTCCTTAAAACAGTACTGTAACATGAATGTATTCATCTCAGTCAACAGAACTTCAGTGCCCCCTCCATGTGGAACTTACTTCCATGCTAATTTGGCTTCATCAGTAGTGTCTGCTCAGGTGAGACCTAGAACAAAAACAGCTGGAGTGAAATGGATCGCAGGGGTAGAGGTACCTGTCGAGGCAGAGCCCTGTGAGGAAGGAAGAGTTTTTCAAAGAACACATGGACCATAACTCTACTGGCGTGGCTGCCCTCAGCATCACACACCCGGTCTGAAGGAGCCTTTCCTGTTGCGGGAGCTCCTGCCTACATTCAGCCCACCCTTTCCTGCCTGCTTATTCTTCCTCCCAAGTGCCTCAGCCTCAACCGTGCTCACTCTCCTCCCCTCCCCTCGGCCCATCTTGGTGTGAACGCTGTTTCACAAACCAGACATCACCAGCCACCTGCTGATCATCACCAGCATTTACTTTTCCCAGTTACTTTTTCTCCATTCATGAGGAATAATACAACTTGTCCCAACTCCCTTGAAATTCCTCAATCATCTAGGTATATTTTGGCTCACCTTTGCCCTCGATCCCCTACCGGAAATTATGTAGCACCACGTGTGATCGCGTCCATCCCATACTGTTCTGCCCTTTCCCAGCTGCCAGAATATCTTGCTCTCCTCTACCTCATCCCCAAAGAGCCTATAAACTCAGAGTATCCAACCATTTTCATGGATTCACTCTCTGTTGTTCAGAAGTACTACTTCCATATTTTAAATAAATCATAGAAGAGTTTTGCCTTCTATCAAAGTAGGAATCTTTATATTTATACATGATAAGAAATCGAACTATTTCTACCATGCAGAATTTAGCATTTAGCAGGATTTTAAAGTGATTGAAATGCCATCCTAACCTGGATCTGTATTAGGTAGTAAATACCTGCATTAGTCCACGTTATTTGAATGTAAAGTGAAAATTCTCCAGCAGTCCAGACTAATCTGTAACCAATCAGTGGAACAGGAAATTTCTGGCATAGACATGGGTGGTGTTTCTGACATTTGTTTTATGGGTGTCATTTGGGCCTTGAAACATATTTCAAATAGAAGAACATATGATACACGGTGTTTAGGTAGTCCCATTGGATCACAGAAGCCTACTGGATTTATAATATAGATAAAATACCACAAAATTGGCTACCTAAGGGTTTGATCAAGCTTCCCTCATTGGACTAAGCTTGGAGCCCCTGTTCCTACCCTGTTTCTCGCTGGGGAAAATGAGCTGTGAGATGAAAAGGGAATGCACTTCCTTTGTAGTCCTTATTCCCCTGGCGTACTTCCAGGATATCCAGGCAGTATCATCCAGGAACAGGAAGCGCACAGAAGGGGAAGAAGCCACAGCACTTCCGGTCTGGCCAGTGCCTGCTTAGCGCGGTCCATAGACAAATGCTGTCAGGTTTCTAACGGGGGGGTGTGTTCATCTGTAGACAGTTGTCTGACCTGAAGACAAACCCCACCCTGTTTGAAAGTACAGATTAAAATATTATGATCTGTGGTGGTATCCGGGTGCCTTCCACGCCCATTTGTGAACACCCCAACAAAAAACAGAGTCCAGTAAATACCTTTAAGGGCCCAGGAATGAATATATGCCTAGTTAAGAAATGAGACTTGAAAAAGTAGAGCCTGAAGGAATAGTTTTTCTTAAATCCTATGTTATAAAATGTTCCTTCTAGCTTTAAATTAATTATGAGTGCACCACCGTGAGGTCCAGAGTTGAAAAAGAAGGAATATGAGGGTGGTGGGGGGTGGGGGGGACAGGTTGGGGGATGAATACCTGATTCTTTTCAATGCTTGTGGAAATCTTTGAAGTAATGAAATTCATACTATAGAATGGCCATTAGAACAAACACCCTATTTTACAGCTCATAGTACAACATCAAATGTTAGTAAGTCTAACTATGATAAATGTAATTTTGGGTATATAAATTTGCTAAAGCAGTCTATTTTCTTGCATTCCTCAGTTTAACTTCATAAAAAAAAATCAAAAGGAGAGAGGCTCTCTAGTCTTTAATGCTGAAGTATTATCAATCCTGATTAGCTTAAGTTTATGCATTATGACACCTACTGAATGAAACTGATTATACATCTCCTTTTAAGTTAATCAGTCTTTACAAGTTGTCGACTGATTCCCAAATCTGATAAGGAAGGATCAAAAAGTAGGATCAAGGAAATTCATCAGTTGGTAGCCAAGAAATTTCCTTTGTAATGTTGAGACTTGTTTTCTCCTTCCTGAATTTTACTGATTCTCTAAAATAAAGGGAAAGAGTTAAATGCTACCCTTGTTCACCAAGGGAAGTCATCCCAACTCTATACCTAGTGCAGATATTCCCTTTACATCTATATATCTTCCCTGGAAAGAAAATACCTTTTTTTCCCTTCCTCTTTTCTCTTTTCACATCTACTCTTTTTAATCAGATAAGATAGACAAAGAAAGCAAACCACAAGCCAGTTTGGCATCTTCTCCATGCTGATAGAATACTCACAGCCACATGCACAGTTGGAGCAAGGTTACACAGAACCCTGTCAGGTCAGCGTGGAGCATGGCCTTGCTACTTGGATTAGCTCCTTCAACCCTGAAAATAACTTTCCTGGTCATGGAACAACTGGATGTATCCTTTAGCTTATGAAATAGGATTTGAACTTGAAATCTCTCTTTTTTAAAAAGAACCTGATTTTGCAGGGCAGCTACATCATGAATGTATATATTAAGACTTTGTAGCTGAATTGCACACGAAATCAGATTGCCAACTTCTTATCTTTCAATTTTAGACATCATTTTATCCTTAAGTTGTGAGTGATATATGTAGCATGCTGTGAAATGTCTGTTATAGTTCTTTAATTCATCAGTATTAATACAGAATTATCTTTTTGCGTTCCTTGGTACTTTTTATTCCATGTAATCAGAAGCTGTGATGTTTTGCCTTTGTAGTCCTGTGCTTTGTTACTGTAATTTTTTTCTTTTTTACGAAGCACGTGACTTTGGACTAATGTGAGGCGGATGACGTGATCTTTAAGACTGCTATATATCTATCAGTCTCTTACTATATAAGGTTTCAATTAGAATAAGCTTTTATCAAATAGATCATTGATGCAATTTAGGATTCACACGATTTTCAGTGTCAAATGGCGATCTTACATTTATAGCTTCAATTCTGAAGACAACAAACTTGATAAACAGCCACTTTAAACTTGTTCTGGCAAATCAGACCCTGCTGTAGATGTAGTCTAAGTTAGTTAACCATATAAGCCTTTTCGACTATTATGCCCTCCACATGAGTCAGCAGTTAAGAAGAGTATAGAACCCATGAAAGCTTTTTGTATGTATAACTAGGTTTTATTTTTCTTATGTTGCTGATTTTACAATTCTGACTAAAGCTGACCTCAATGGATCAGTTTATGTGTAATATTCTAGTGCTTTAATGCCTCTTTTTTTTTTTGGAGGGATGGGTAATATTATTTGAACAGCTACAGAAGGAACTGTTGGTGAGTCAAGGCAAACACATTTGAAATAAAGCAACTGTGTATTAACATGTTAACAATTCATAACTGCACTTTTTATGACATTTTGAAAATCTATTTATAGGTACAGAACAATGGGTTTTGTTAAACTGTATCACATTTATACTTGCAGAAATTTATTTCATTGTTATTAGTAGGAATTTTATTGGTTCAATAAAATTGGCAAAACTGAACACTGACTATTTGCTTTTATATATATATATATATTTAATTGAATATTCAAGAAGCATTCTAGTGTAGGTTTTGTTTGTTAATTATTGGATATGCATTCTGAAAGATATCAGCATTGTTGTAAGAGTCATTTTCCCTCTTGTTTCTTTCTGACCCACAGTTTTCTTGTAACATTTATTACAACCACTTAATATTGCATTAATGGAATAGTGTAAATTGTGCAAAATATAGAGTTATTATTACTTTGAAACTGTCCATTGTGATCTCAGCAATAGGAAAATTAATTTCACTATTATCTTTTATTAACCAAAAATAGTAAGGTAGAATGGGAAAAGGGGCATTTAACCTGGGGCAGAGCCTGAATTCAAAGCTTATTCTTTTTCACTTAAGCTTTGTGACCTTAAGTAACTTGATATCTAGGATCCATGATTTCTGTACCACAATCTGAGGGAGATAATTGCCTTCTTGAGATAGTTGCTTGAGATTGGGTGATGTGTAAGAAGGGATTTGAAATACGCAGTACAGTGATGAGTCTGACTGGATGCCTGAGAAAACCCAGAGAATAGTGCTGTTGCTAATTGAAATAAAGAGTTAGGAAGGAGAGTTTCGGAGGCGGGGGTGTATATACACGTGTAATGAGGTGATAGTAAGACTGTCAAGTAGAAATGTAAAGTAGTCTTTGGGAAAGCTAGAGAGGATGTGCAAAGTCTTTTGTGCAAGGTATTCCAAGGAGAGCCCTAACTTTCTATTTTTCTTAGCTCACTAATTACACAAAAACTCAGAGCAAAGGCAAGAACTCTCCTTTGTGCCATGTGTCCAGCTGTACTGCGCACATGTGTGCTAAGTTGTTTAAGCCGTGTGCAACTCTTTGTGATCCCATAGGCTGTAGCCCACCAGGCTTCTCCGTCCACAGGATTCTCTAGGCAAGAAGACTGAGGTGGGTGGCTGTGCCCTCCTCTAGGGGATTTTCCTGACCCAGGATGGAACCCGCATCTTCTGCAGCTCCTGCATTGGCAGGTGGGTTCTTGACCACTAGTGCCACCTGGGAAGCCCCCAGCTGTACTGGGAGATCAGCAAAAACCAGCTTCTTCCTGATTAGAGTCTGTCATTTTCAATAATATGTGACCTCTAGGGGAGATAATGGAGAAGGAAATTGCAACCCACTCCAGTACTCTTGACTGGTTAATCCCGTGAACAGAGGAGACTGGCGGGCTACAGTCTATGGGGTCACAAAGAGTCAGACAAGACTTGGCAAGCAAACAGCAGCAGCAGTAGCAGGAGAGAGAAAGGACAGGGCATGTCAGACCACACTCAGCCAACAGCTAAATTTCCACTTCTTCCCCAATTCAAGATCCAGCTTAGTTCCCTAGGAACTGATTAATAACTTTGGCCATTTTTAAAAGTAAAATGAAACCCCTTATGTGTGTACTTGGTCTTTTCACATATACGGTCTCATTTAATCCTCATAATAACTTTGTAAAGAACTGGTAATATTTTACACAAGAGGAAACAGTCTTGAGAGCTTTGCCCAAGAGTTGGTGCCTTAGAATCAGCACAGTGGGGGATCTGAATTCCATCTTTCTGACACCACTTTTACACTGAACTTCACTACCTTAATCCAGCCTACGTTTCTTGGTTAATGATGTAAATGACTATGCTTGCAACATGACATCTTGCTTGAAAAATTAAAGAATAGTTCAAACTCCCAAACAAAATTTAGATAACTTACTTTTCTGGCTAACTTGCAACTTTTTTTAAATTTTAAAAAATAGGGTCTTTTTTCCCCCCTCCAGTCCTGAATAAGCCTTTTGATTTAAAAGATGATATCTTAGGGGGGAGGTTCACCTGTCAGCTTAAAGGTTGGAAGTTTTTCCCAAGAGAACAATAAACCTGATCCTGAAGAAGACTTGGGCTTCCCTGGGGGCTCAGATGGTAAAGAATCTGCCTCCAGTGCAGGAGACCCAGCTGCGATCCCTGGGTCAAGACGATCCCCCGGAGAAGGGAATGGCTACCGCTCCAGGATTCTTGCCTGGAGAATTCCATGGACAGAGAAGACTTGTGAGCTACAGTTCATGCGGTTGCAAAGAACGACTGACCCTTTTCTTAAAGAAGACCCAGAAAAACTTAAAACTGTGTTGTTGTTGTTTTTTATTTTTAGGACCTTTCTATGTGGTGGAAGTTACCAATACAAAGGCATAGTTTCTAACTCAGGTAATTTTCTAATTGAATTGAAAAGAAAATCTGTCTCAGAAAAATGTCTCTTCTCCCATAATCTCACATACTTGACATGTTTCAAAACACAGGTGAGTCCACACCTTTCCATAAAACTCTTATTTTAATTCACCCATAGCATTCTTTAAAGGGATCTGAGACAAGAATGCTTAATAATCCATCTTGCACTAGCCTGCTTCTAAAATAAACAAACGAACCCTTCATCCTCATATCAACGTGAAATTCAGGAAGACTCCTAGTTACGCTTTTACCACCCATTGACTATTTCCTTTATTTGCTGAGGCATTAGTGCCAACTGCTTCACACACACCAGCCACTTCACACACCAACCACTTTACCATGTGCTGTGGCCACCAGCTTCACACAGGCTGGGGCCAGGTTTTCCCAGAGACAGTGGGAAAACACCTCTTAGGTCTGGCTTCCTGCCCTGGGGCTGCCCTGAGTTCTTGTGGCAGGGTACCAGAAGGACCTTTTTGTTATTCAGATTCTCAGTCGTGTTCGACTCTTTGTGACCCCGTGGACTAGAGCACTCCAGGCTTCCCTGTCCTTCACTGTCTCCCAGAGCTTGTCAAACTCATGTCCATTGAGTTGGTGATGCCATCCAACCATCTCATCCTCTGTCATCCCCTTCTCTTCCTGCCCTCAATCTTTCCCAGCATCAGGGTCTTTCCCAAGGAGCCGAATCTTACCATCAGGTGGCCAAAGTGCTGGAGCTTCAGCTTCAGCATCGGTCCTTCCAGTGAATATTCAGGGTTGATTTCCTTTGGGAGTAACTGGTTTGATCTCCTTGGTGTCCAAGGGACTCTCAAGAGTCTTCTCCAGACCTCCATGCTGATCGCATACAACCGCAAGGGTGAGGAGTTAGCAGTCAACCCCTGCACAGTGACTAACTGGAGACCAGGGGTGACTGTTTGCTTCTTTCCATCTGCTGGGTCTCAGTTCAGAAACTCAGAGGACCTGGTAGAACTGAGTACCAGTCCACTCTTTCCTCCTTTTCCTGCTTTACTCCCCCTGTCCTCCACTTCTGCCCCTCAAGCTCAAATAAACTTTAATCTCAGGCTTTGCTTCCTGGAAGTCCACATCAAGATAAGGCAGTGCAGTGCAGGGGTTTAGGTGGCAGGTCCTAGAATAAATTCAAATCTCAGCTCCACCACGGCAAACTATTTGGCCATGAACAAATCACCAGATCTTATGGTTCCTCCATTTTCTCATCTATACTTGGAGATAACAGGAATAAGAAGGAAGACATGGCCCTTGTCGTTAAAAGGTGGGGGAGGGGGGAGGCCGAATGTGGGTAAGAGAGGTAACATGAGACAACGTAGGAAAGAAGAAGATAATAACTTGTAACGTGGTATAAAAAGAGCCATCATTTATCAAGTTATCATGTATCCTATCTAAACATTAAGAACTTTAAATACATTATTTTATCCTAATCCCCTTGAAAGCGGGTATCTTCCCCATTTTAGAGAGATAAAAATAGAGGTAGAGCAAAATGAAGCAACTTGTCTGAGGCTGAACAAGTGGATGATAGAACTATCCTCAGATTTGTCTGGCTTTAACCACTCGTCTTTTCCCTTGATGCCAAATAAAGAGATGTGTGAGTGAGTGAGTCACTAAGTCATGTCCAACTTTTTGCGACCCCATGGACTGACCCACCAGGCTCCCCTGTCCCTGGGATTCTCCAGGCAAGAATACTGGAGTGGGTTGCCAATTACTTGGGAGAATCATGCATTTTTGTTAGCTGTTAATGGTGATGATTTTTCAAGCAGCCAGTATTGAAACAGGTGCTGGTAGAATTGCTAAGATTTGGATTGCAGTGATGGAGGAGCTATGCCTTTAGAAGGGAGGACAGGGGCAAGCGTCCACTGCAGTGTGCATGTGCAGGATCTACATTAGAAGATGGATTTGGAAGCTGTAATTTGGTCAGACTGCAGGGTCTGAAAGGTCAGGCTAAAGAACTTGTATATGTTCATTTGGAAAAGGAGATGGAAACCATTTTCCAGCACTGGCATGGAGTTGTCCCTTATTTTGAAACAATAGCATCTCCTTGGCAACCAGAGCCTGACTAGAATTTCAGGGCAGTGTAGAAACAGAAGGGCCTCCCTGGTGGCTTAGCGGTGAAGAATCCACCTGCAGAGCAGGAAATGCAGGTTCAATCCCTGGGTCGGGAAGATCCCCTGGAGGAGGGCATGGCGACCCACCCCAGTATTCTTGCCTGGAGAGTTCCAGGGACAGAGGAGCTTGCCAGGCTGCAGTGCACAGGGATGAACAGACTCGGACATGACTAAAGTGACTGAGCATGCACGCACGCATAGAGACAGCATCTGCCAGGTGACTGTGATGCCTTCTTTGGGATGTTTTCTGAATGCCTTGAGTAATTTCTCGAATGCTTTTGCACATCCCCCTCAGTGATATACTCCAGGCCATGACTGGTAAAGCCTAAGACACACAAAGCAAACTGTTGGGGTGCAGGTTGGCGTACCCTCCCACCTGTGTGCACACAGACACTCCTGATGTCTAGAACCAATGTAAGACCCTTCAGAGCTTGGTGCTTTCTAACCATGTGGTACCTAAGGAGAAAAAGATTCAGTGATCAATGTGTTTGCATAAATGGCACCAACGGATGTCCTCCCTATAGCCACATGCTTTGGAACATGACTTGACAACTTCACTTGTCAAAAGGGAGGGTCTGTTTCTCCTCCTCGAACGTGGGCTCCTTCGGTGGCTGAGCCGACCAACAGTGTGGCAGAGGTGCAGTGTGCAAGTCACAGACACAGGTTCTAAGAGGCCTTGCACATTTCCACTCTCTCAGAGGATGAGCCACTTGGAGCAAGCTGAATTGCCCCAGTGGTTCTAGCTAAGATGTGAGAAAGCTCACCCAAGATTCAGTCAGTTCAGTTCAGTCGCTAAGTTGTGTCCGACTCTTTGAGACCCCATGGACTGCAGCACTCCAGGCTTCCCTGTCCATCACTAACTCCTGGAATTTACTCAAACTCATGTCCACTGAGTCGGTGATGCTATCCAACCATCTCATTCTCTGTCATCCCCTTCTCCTCCTGCCTTCAATCTTTGCCAGCATCAGGCTCTTTTCACCCATGATCAGTTAAGTCTTTTAGCCTGGATGCTAGCCTGACAACTGACTCCTGACTTGGGGGTGGCGCCTCACCCAGCCCAGTTAAGGTCAGCAAAATCACCCCACCAACCCAGAGGCTCATGAGCAGAGCTCAGTATGCATTGTGAGCCATTGAGGTTTTGCAGTTGTATGTCGCACAGCATGTCTGTGGCAATGGATAACTGATAGAACGCCAGTGTTGGAGGCAGTTAGCTCTTCACCCTCCGAGAAACTGGATCGGGAAATTTCTTCTTATATCACAGTCGATGAAGGGGAGCCTTGAAAACAGTCATAGGAGTTTCCACCTATAATCTCTAGAGTCAATGTAATTGGTAACCTAATAATCAGCCCTTTGTTCATCCTTGTCCTCAGAATGTCCATCTTCACAGGGTAAAATGTATGGCATTCCTGTTAAGCTTGTTCTTAAGACTTCATCCTCAATATTTTGGATCCAAAGTATGACTGTACTCATAACTGGGCTGGTGAGGTTAGGGCCAAAATACCCAAACTCTAGACTATAAAAATCACTGAAGGACTTGCTAAAAATCCAGGTTCGTGGAACCATCCCCAGAAATTCTGATTTAATGAATATGGGGCAGATACCAGGAATCTCCATTTTTAAAAAGCATCCGTGGTAACTGGGAGGCCACATGCTCAGACTTTGAGGGGAAAATGGTTGGGTTACAAGATGAGCTTTCCAGTTCTGAATGGAATGAAGCTACAATACAGAGTCATGCATTCGTGCATGCTAAGTCACTTCAGTGGTGTCCAACTTTGTGCAGCCCCATGGACCATAGCCCGCCAGGCTCCTCCATCATAGGATTCTCCAGGCAGGAATACTGGAGTGAGTTGCCGTGCCCTCCTCTGGGGGAATCTTCCCAACCCAGGTATCAAAGCCATGCCCCTTAGGTCTCCTGCATTGGCAGGTGGGTTCTTTACCACTAGCACCACCTGGAAAATCCACAGGGTGATACGACAGGGTAATAATCGAAGTCTGTGAAAAGAAAAGCAAACCAGTCAACAGGAAGACAAGTGAACACAGAAAATAATCATAAATAAGGTACAAGGAAAAGAAATGCTTTTCTCCAGGCTTTTCAATAAAGTTTCCTGCACTACTTTGATTTCTGCCTCAAGTGAAATTTAGGCCAAATTAGTAGTTCTCAACCACACTGATCTCTGAGAACCCCAATCCTACCCCGAGATTCTAGTGGCGTTAGTCTGAGGTGCATGCAAGACATTTGGTTTTGAAAAGTTCTCCTGGTCATTCCAATGTCCAGCACATTTTGAGAACCAGTGAGCGAAGTTAATAACCCCTCCCACCAAGTAGACCCCTTCCTAACAGTGGAAAGAACTGCAGCCTGATTTCCCACCTCCAGGCAGAATAGAGAGAAGGGAGCCAGATTAGGGAGAGACAAAAAGGAATTCCAAGCTCCTTCTAAAATCACTCTTTATGGCAGAGTCTTAGAAGTGCTGAGATGGGTGGTGAACATGGAAACATACAACCAGTTCGCGTGACCCCAGGAAAAGAAGGCCGTGCCCACGCTTGCTTGTGAGCAGAGCAAGTTTTGCAGACTGAAGTCATTCTAGATGTCTGTCTCTGTATGCAGTGTGTACCCTTGAAAGCGTGGTATACCAGTTACGTGGTGTCTTTCATAATTAACTCTTCTCTCTCTAACTTTGTGGTAAGAATGCTTGTCTGGTATTTCAGTATTTATTGAATGCACAGATCCTGTATGACATAAAATAGTTCCATGAAAATAAGGCCTAGGGGAATTTTAAAAACGAAATGGACTCTGGGGGATTACAAGTGTGAAGAATGGTGTTCAAATTACCTCCCTGTGCGATGAAATTTACAGGGAAGCTTCTTAAAAACAGACGTTCCTGGAAACCACCCAAACTTACTGAATCAGAATGGGAGGTAAGGGGCCAATACAATGTCCCTTTTTACAAGCTCCCCACACAACTTTTATGCACTCTGCACCACAAGAGGCTCCTTTTGAGAACCATCTATCTTTGGGGACACCCCCTCCCTCGGACAACTTTATACACAGAGTTACACAGTGTTAAATCCACTGTCTTCACCCACTCTGGATGTTCAGTATATGACAGAGAAACCAAAGAAGACTACATGTTAACAAAGCAGCTAGTCCAAAGGCCTCCAGAAGAAGCTGTATCAGAGACGGGTTCCCCATAGTGAAAATGAACCCCTGCCATTAACTCCAGATACAAACATCTCCTGAAGTGGAAATTCCTGAAACGGAACTTCTCGGCCAGAAGGCAAAACCACTCTTAATGTTCTTCATTGCCGAATTGCTTTCCAGAAAGGCTGTGCAGCAGAAGAGCCCATCTTGAGAAACTCAGTAGTCGAGGCCAACATGAGGAGAAGGCCAGGAAGGAGGTGGGGCAGGAGCTTCCAGTCACTGGACCCACACGCCACGTGCAGAGCCTGTTCTCAACGCCGCCAGTGGGCAACAGACGATAAAACAAGAGCTCCCTGCCCTCAAGATGTTTACAGTCAGGAGCAGGGGGCAGGGAATAGTAAGCAAGAAAATCTTAGTATCATAGCCTAGAAATTGCAATAAACGTTGTCAAGGGAAAGATAGGAAATAAGAGTGAATTGTGGTCTGGCAGGGTTCTCAGAGGAGGTTACATTTATGCAAATTAGCTCACTTGCACAGGATGTTAATTTGGGGCAGCTGTCCCAGGGCCAAGGTCACCGGTTCCTCTGTGATTTCTTAAAGCCTTGGCATTGGTGGCATCGGGGAACAATGATGAGGGAGGTGTTAGAGGAAGGGGAATTCCCGGGTGCCTGCCACTTGCTTCCCCACTAGAGAATGTTCTTTCCTCCCCAGCATCTTCCCTGAGGTTGCTGGGGGCCCAGGGACTAAGTGTCCTCACCCAGTGAGTCTCCCCAAAGAACAGGAGACTACCTACAGAACTGTGACCCCAGACACAAAGGCCTGGCCAGTCGTGAATGGGTGGGAGAGAAGCTGTCACAGGCCCTGTGCCAATCAGAAGATGTTTGGGCTCTTGTCTGAGCCTGGAGACCTGATGACCTGGCCTGCACTGGCCCCTAAGGGAGCCAAGCCCTTGCTCAAAGCTGAGTGCCCCAGAGGGTGTCAAGTACCACTCAGCCTGTCTGCAAAGAAATGCTAACCAGGGTTGCCATGGTGATTTTTGTGCTGCAGGCATTGGGGGTTAGATGGGAAGGCCTTGGGGCCTGGCCTTGAGTATACAGCCCAAGAGTTCCCTGCCTGGGAAGGCTGTCTGAAAGACACCCCAACCGAAGGGTGCATTTATTCTCTCAAGGCCCCTGTCAGACTCCTCTATTGGATCTCTTTAATTAAATTTCTTACACAGTAAACAGTATGGTATTATTCATATGTGTGTGTGTGTGCTCACTAATGTCCTATTCTTTGCAACCCCATGGACTGCAGCCCGCCAGGCTCCTCTGTCTATGGGATTCTCCAGGCAAGAATACTGGAGTGGGTTGCCATTGCCTTCTCCAGTGTGTGCTCAGTCGTGTCTGACTCTTTGCAACCCTATGGACTGTAGCCCGCCAGGTTCCTCTGTCCATGGGATTCTCCAGGCAATACTGGAGAGGGTTGCCATTTCCTACTCCAAGGGATCTTCCTGACCCAGGGATCGAACCCATGTCTCTTGCGCCTCCTGCATTGGCAGGCAGATTCTTTACCACTGCACCACCCGGGAAGCCCCAGTCATTCATATACAATCCCATTAACTACACACATGGGAAGCCCTGTTTGAAGGCATCCTCCTTAAGCACTGTGAGAAAGCACAAAGTCACGGGGAAGAGCTTAGACTCTGGGGTCAAACAAACTCAAGTTCAAAATCCAGCTCCAGCACCCACTGGCTCCACTCTACAGGTTCAGAGATGCTGGGCAGGTTCTGAAACTTTCTTCTGCCTTCCTTCTTGGTTTTACAGAATGGGGATGAAAGAACCTACTTTTCAGGGGTGTTGTAAGAATTCAGTGAGATGATATCTGTAGAAGACTTGAAAATCATCGTAATAATGACAATGCTAATATTTATTGAGCACTTCAAGTACATCACATGTGGTCACAGGGACTTAACAACCAAATGAATGGAACTGGGGGCCTTTCCCAATCCAGCCTGACCCCGCATTTCCAGACTCCTTTTGTGATTTTCACTCCCTCCCCAGGCCAGATACAAGTCCTCGGCTACAGCCACCCCGGCCTCCCGGCCCTCCTTCCAGCCAGTTCACGCCTCTGACCACGCTCCCCTCTCCCTGGGTTCAGCCGGCACCACCTTGGTCTACCGAACTCCTCCTCACCTTTCCGGGCGCAGTTCAAATGTCACCTGCTCTTTGAAGCCACCCCTGCCACCTCCAGGCAATCAGCTGCATGCTCCTCCACACTCCCACACACTTCCTCCCCACCCTCTGAATGATCATAATAAACACGAGGACCAAGCACTGGGTAGAAGCACTTTATTTGAGCTCATTCAACGGATGTAGGTATTGCAATGAACCCCATTTTAGCATGCAAAACTTAAGGCCCAGAGAAGCTAAGTAACTTGCCCAATGCCACACAGCCCAGCAACAGCCAAGCCAGGGCACAGGCCTTCCGACCCAGAGCCGGCATCAGTAACCATTGCACATCCCGTTTCTGCCCACAAGCCCATCTCCTCCGGCGGGCAGGGAGAGCCAGGGATTGCGCCTCGTGCATTTCGGCGACCCTGGGTCCCAGCAGCAGCTGGCACACAGGCGAGTGCAAACGCCCCCTCCCCCCCTCTCCCCACCCCCAGACAGCAAACCAGAGACTATTTTAGGAAAAACCACTAATGCAGGAAAACTCACCCATGTGTCCTGGTCTCCTTTTCTTTCTGCCCGTGATTAGGAAACTGCTCTGAGTCCTGTCCAAGGGGCCCAGGCCAGTCTCTTTGAAGTTGATGAATAATAATGAGCTTCTCCAAGTTTATTGAACTTAAAAAAAAAAAAACAGCTATTTTCCCCCATGGAGAGGTCTGAAGCCTAATGATAAAACAGAGACATAGTCTTTGTCATGAGATCTCTTCCTGTTGAAAGGAAGAGAATTCACATTGTTGTACAGAAAAAACTAACACAACAACATTGTAAAGAAACTATATTCCAATTTTAAAAAGCATATATTAAAAAAGAGTAATAACAGAATTCAAAGGCAACCAGGCTTCCAGAAAGTTCCCTGTCAGGGCAGGTCCCAGAGCAAGTCTTAAGAAGGAGCTTGTGAAGAAGGTGCCACTGGCTACAAAGGCATGCCCAAGCGGCAGCCTGGGTCCCCAGCCCAGCTCCGCACCTCTCAGTTAGCCCTGGGGTCAGGGGGAGGCCAGGAGTCCCAGGGAAGGAACATTTGAGAAATTTTTGGAGCTAGGAAGACTGGAAGGTTGCCTAGCCAGTGCTTGTGCCTTTTTTCTTTTTCCAAGCCTAAATCAGGTGTTTCCAGGATTCTTGTCCTTTTCCCATTGGAAACAGATCACGCCTGGGGCCAACTGGCCCTTTGCCCCAAGTCACCCATGTTCCTCAGGACTTTTTTCTTCTTAGAAATAAAAAGATGGGGCTTTGTCAAGATGAAACGACATTCCTCTCAAAGCCCCAGGTCTGACTCACTGCACAAGAGGAGGTCTTTAAGATGCTCCGGTTAATTCCCTAATAAAACTAACCTTTTTTGGATGGAGGTCAAAAAGAGAATCAATATCTTTCCAACTCAGGTCCTCATCAGCTCTGTAAAAGATGGATGTGTAAGCCAAGGCTTCAACTTGGGCAAGCCTCAAATTAGAAAAATGCTTGAAACTAGGCTTGGGAGGGGACGGGGATGTGGTGAGGAAATGCGGGGGTGGGGAGGCACTGGGACCTTGCCTCCAGCCTGCAGTTACTGAGGTCACGAGTTTGTACCTTCCTGACCCCACTGCTCAGTGTATTCTGAGCACATATTTATATCAAAATGCAATACGGAAATCAAAGGTGGATGTCACGGGGTTGCGGTTCTCGAGTGATTCACCATCCTACAAAGGACAGGAGACCAAACAGAAGCAAAGATCTGTATGTAAAGATCTTGATATATGGTAGGGGGCCTCTCAAAGTCACTCCCTGGCCTCCTCTGGGCTCTGGATACGATCGCAGGGAGGGTTCCTGGGAGGAGAAGAACACTTGGAACTTGGAAAGAGAAAGATCACTGGGGATCTGAGTGGCCAGTGGGGCTGGCAGGTTGGAAGACGGCCAGGGGTATGTGATGAGCAAGAAGGAGCTGATGGGGACATGGGGAGACAGGAGAGGAGGGAGGAAGGGGAGGGCAGAACATGTGATCGGGGGCCACCAAGGCCAACCCGGTGGTTCAGCCCAGCCTGGGCTTCAAGAAGAAGCCAGACTCTGACCGTCATGTGTGCGCCTGTGTGCGTGTTGGCTTGCTTTTCCCTTCAATGTTTTATTTAAAATATTTAATGATATTATAAAACTCTGAATTTGAAAGTCTGGAGTGGGAGAACATCCGCTCTTCACTTTTCAGCTCAGCTCCATAACCATTCCTCCTACTCATCGCCCAATGCAGACACTGACGTTCCCTGCCCAGGCACCACAGGCACTTGTGACCCCCACCCAATGGATTCCTGGGAAACTGGACATTTTCAGTATGATGGAAATGGTGTTCAGGACAGTCACCCGCATGTAGAGTTGCCAGATAAAATGTAGACACCCAGTTCAATTTGAGCTTCAGATAAATAGAAACATTTTAATATGTCCCTACAATAAAAATTAATTTTCTTCATTTCAAACTGAACTGAGCATCTCTTTTTGTTTGTTTGTTTTTTGTTTAGTCTGGCAACCCTACTCCTATGGCATATATCAAACCAACAGGGAGAAAGAAAGGATGAGACCAAATGCAGAGGCTGAACAGTCCTAGAAAGAGTCAGATAATAATAGCTCCTATATGAAGGCAGATGGCGAGATTAGAGATGAGCGATGTTCTGGAAAAAGAAGAAGCAGATCATGTAGCCTGGTTAAAGATGTGGACCCAAAGCAGAGAATAATCCATCACAGAAACACAACTGATACTATAGCTCCATGGTAAGCGGACAGGTAGACGAGATGCTCCCAGCTTCAGTTTCCCCATTACCACCTCCTAGTGTGTGGAGAGAAGTAAAGAGATCATGGAAGTGCCTTGCAAGTGCTGCCCAAACGGGAGTTGTAATCACAAAAGCCTCAGCCCCGTTCTTCCCCACATACACCACTGCTCCAGCCACGCCACTTCCGTGCAGTGCCCCTCTCCAGTTACTTTGCATGCATGCGTGCTCAGTAGCTCAATTGCTCAGTTGTGGTTGACTCTTCGCAACCCCATGAACTGTAGCCCACTAGGCTCCACTGTCCATGGAATTCTCCAGGCAAGAATACTGGAGTGGGTTGCCATTTCATCCTCCAGGGGATCTTCTCGACCCAGGGATTTAACCCGTGTCTCCTGCAGTTTCTGCATTGGCAGGCAGATTCTTTACCCCTGAGCTACCTGGGAAGCTCCCGGCTATTTTAAGTATAGGGCAAATGTCCCCTTGTTCCATCTTCCGCTGACCACTCTTCCGTCTGGGTACTATAGGACTCAGAGTTTCCTGTCCTGGCAAAACTAATGACCTTTCCTTTGCTGTTTAGTGAGCCTTGGGTAAATATGTACAAGGCCAGAGATGGGGACACAGACTCACAAGCCAGAAGCTCTGATGGTCCAGGTGGCCTTCAGCTGATGACCAAACAGCCTCTGGGTCACGTCAAATGTCCTCGAACCTACCCCTGGTTCCTCTGATTTCAGCCACCAGACAGAAACCTGCTCTGCAGATAACAAGGCATAGTGGTCCAGAAACTGACCCTCACTGTCCCACGTTCTGTAACTTGGGGTGGATTCTGAGGCTTTTCCATCTAAACATAAGGTTTCACTTTGTTATCTGATGTCCTCTTATTTCTGTTGCCTTTTCCGTTTCGTCATATTGCACGTTTCTCCACGTTAGGACCAGTGCTATTCCTGAAAGTGTTTAAACAGCTTCTGAGTTCAACGCGATGGGGCATAGGGTGTTCTTTCTTGCTTGGATTTCTACAAGTCACCTTGCTCCCCTTGTAGAAAACTCTGCCTTCCTTACACCTCCAGACCAGCTCGGGCCAGGACACTGCACCTTTCCTTAGCTTCTGTTGCCACCTGCAGGATCATTTGGGGGAGAGTTCAAGGACCCTGGATGGCATCACAAAGAGAAAGCAAGGCTGGTGTGGAACCTTTGGGCTTCACCAGTTGTCAAGAGATTTCACAAGACACAACCTCATCACCTCTCTGGCGCTCAGGCCCCAATATTTAATTAGCTGAATGGCTTTGGGCAGTCACTTCTGTGAGTCTATTTCCTCATCTCTGAAATAGTATTTGATATCCAGAAAATCATTTTGATGGTGACTATTGAAAGTCACTCATTCATTTATGTGTTTCAGAAGCAAAGACCACATCAGATACAAAGTCATGAAAAAGTAAGTTCTCCTAAAAAAAAAAGATCACATTCTTAGGGTGGTATCAGTCAAATGCACAGAAGACTCTTCACTGTTGTGACACAGGTGGGAACAAAGTGTCATGGGAACAAAGCAGTGACTACCTCTGTCCCGTACAAGCAGAGAAGGTGTCACAGTAGAGCTGGATTTGGAAAAACACCCAGGAGCTCCCCAGAATTCCAAAGACCACACATCAAGAAGGGAAAGAACATTTCAAAGAGAGGGAGCAATGACCCAAAATGCTTTTCCCTAGCTTGCTCTAGAAAGTTCCCAAGAAGTGAATGAACTTTCACATCCTGCAGCAGGCTTGGTAGAAGAGAAAGTAAGGAGAGAGGATCAGGCCAACTCCAAAGCCAGGAGACAGCCACTCTTGCTGCCCATGGCGAGGCCCTGCTCTGGACAGAGTCTAGGATGCCAACCATGAAAAGGACCTGGGAGGATGCGAACAGATCATTCAAGGCAAGGACCGGGAGGTCTGCTTCATGACCTGGCTCTGCCACCCACTCACCTCGTGGCCTTGACTAAGCGCGCCATCCTCTTCAGGCTTCAGTGCTCTTATTTGCAAAAGAGGGTAAAATACCCACCTCAGGGTGTTGTTGCAAGATGCAAGCGAGATCATCAACCCAGTGCCTGCACAGACATGCCCAGATACACTAGCCGCTGGGGTCACTATCAGAGGTGAGCCTTCAGGAAATCACTACCTTTCCAAACCTACATTCCTCATCCATAAAATGACAGTAACAGTGTTTACCATGCACACATCAGGAATTATTAATAATTGTGAAGACACCATCAAGAGATATAAACCGTAAAGTTCATACAAACCTGAGTTACAAAAAAGAGAGATGATGAGGTCCTCAAACCTGTATCTTTAAAATACAACGGAGTGCCTACTACTTGTAAGGCATTTTCCCTTTCATTACCTCATTTAACTTTTCAAGGACAACCCTACGAAGTGGGCCCCAGGTTTATGTTCATTTGAGGCCTGATGGCAAGAGTCAGAGAGGCTGCTGCTGCTGCTAAGTCGCTTCAGTCGTGTCTGACTCTGTGCGATCCCATAGACAGCAGCCCACCAGGCTCCACTGTCCCTGGGATTCTCCAGGCAAAAATACTGGAGTGGGTTGCCATGTCTTTCTCCAAGGCATGAAAGTGAAAAGTGAAAGTAAAGTCACTCAGTCGTGTCCAACTCTTTGAGACCCCATGGACTGCAGCCCACCAGGCTCCTCCATCCATGGGATTTTCCAGACAAGAGTACTGGAGTGGGGTGCCATTTCCTTCTCCAGTCAGACAAGCTAGGCTTGTCCATTTAACAGATGCTTCCTGAGCAGATCTATGCCTGAGCCACAATCCAGGGGGTTCATGGGAGTTGGGGCCAAGCATTAACAGGTTCCCCTGTGATGTGTGCAACGGTGGCCCAGGCTCCGGGCATGGACTCCTGCACCCCACTCATCCTCACACTCATCTCTCCAGCCTTAGGCCTTTCAGCACGGCGTGCATGCATCCCGACACTCCCCTCATTTCTATCCCCAGCCCAGCCCTCCCGAGACATGAGTGTCTGCCTAGCCAACCTTTTCGCTCGCTTTTCTAATTGACACCGCACCATGAATATGTCCAAAATTGAGCTCTACTCCCCCTTTTCTCCACAGTCTTCAAGTCCCAGCGGCAGCTCTATCCTTCCAGCTGCACGGAGTCATCTCCAATTTCCCTCACATCCTACAGGAGGGCATGCTAAGTTTCTTCAGTCATTTCTGACTCTTAGCAACCTTAGGGACTGTATCCCACCAGGTTCCTCTGTCCATGGGATTCTCCAGGCAAGAATAATGTAATGAGTTGCCATGCCCTCCTCCAGGGGATCTTCTCCACCCAGGGATCAAACACAGGAGGGCAGGAATCTTTTTTCTCCTACCTTGAAAACCACATGCAGAATCTGAGCACTTCTCTTCACCCCTGGCCCTAAAGAAGCTCCCCGGATCACCACCATGGTCCCCATTTTGTTGTTCCTCCCTAATCACAGCCAAGTGCAATCCTTGTGATGAGTAAGTACCTACCTGCTGAGCAAAATGCTTGAATGGCTCCCCACTTCTTTCACATTCAGATCAGATCAGATCAGATCAGTCGCTCAGTCATGTACGACTCTTTGCAACCCCATGAACCGCAGCAAGCCAGGCCTCCCTGTCCATCACCAACTCCCGGAGTTCACTCAGACTCACGTCCATCAAGTCAGTGATGCCATCCAGCCATCTCATCCTCTGTCGTCCCCTTCTCCTCCTGCCCCCAATCCCTCCCAGCATCAGGGTCTTTTCCAATGAGTCAACTCTTCACATGAGGTGGTCAAAGTACTGGAGTTTCAGCTTTAGCATCATTCCTTCCAAAGAAATCCCAGGGCTGATCTCCTTCAGAATGGACTGGTTGGATCTCCTTGCAGTCCAAGGGACTCTCAAGAGTCTTCTCCAACACCACAGTTCAAAAGCATCAATTCTTCGGCACTCAGCCTTCTTCACAGTCCAACTCTCACATCCATACATGACCACTGGAAAAACCATAGCCTTGACTAGACGAACGTTTGTTGGCAAAGTAATGTCTCTGCTTTTGAAGATGCTATCTAGGTTGGTCATAACTTTCCTTCCAAGGAGTAAGCGTCTTTTAATTTTATGGCTGCAGTCACCATCTGCAGTGATTTTGGAGCCCAGAAAAATAACGTCTGACACTGTTTCCACAGTTTCCCCATCTATTTCCCATGAAGTGGTGGGACGGATGCCATAAGCTTCGTTTTCTGAATGTTGAGCTTTAAGCCAACTTTTTCACTCTCCACTTTCACTTTCATCAAGAGGCTTTTGAGTTCCTCTTCACTTTCTGCCATAAGGGCGGTGTCATCTGCATATCTGAGGTTATTGAGATTTCTCCTGGCAATCTTGATTCCAGCTTGTGTTTCTTCCAGTCCAGCATTTCTCATGATGTATTCTGCATATAAGTTAAGTAAGCAGGGTGACAATATACAGCCTTGACATACTCCTTTTCCTATTTGGAACCAGTCTGTTGTTCCATGTCCAGTTCTAACTGTTGCTTCCTGACCTGCATACAAATTTCTCAAGAGGCAGATCAGCTGGTCTGGTATTCCCATCTCTTTCAGAATTTTCCACAGTTTATTGTGATCCACACAGTCAAAGGCTTTGGCATAGTCAATAAAGCAGAAATAGATGTTTTTATGGAACTCTTGCTTTTTCTATGATCCAGCGGATGTTGGCAATTTGATCTCTGGTTCCTCTGCCTTTTCTAAAACCAGCTTGAACATCAGGAAGTTCACGGTTCACATATTGCTGAAGCCTGGCTTGGAGAATTTTGAGCATTACTTTACTAGCATGTGAGATGAGTGCAATTGTGCGGTAGTTTGAGCATTCTTTGGCATTGCCTTTCTTTGGGATTGGAATGAAAACTGACCTTTTCCAGTCCTGTGGCCACTGCTGAGTTTTCCAAATTTGCTGGCATATTGAGTGCAGCACTTTCACAGCATCATCTTTCAGGATTTGGAATAGCTCAACTGGAATTCCATCACCTCCACTAGCTTTGTTCGTAGTCATGTTTCTAAGGCCCACTTGACTTCACATTCCAGGATGTCTGGCTCTAGGTCAGTGATCACACCATCGTGATTATCTGGGTCGTGAAGATCTTTTTTGTACAGTTCTTCTGTGTATTCTTGCCATCTCTTCTTAATATCTTCTGCTTCTGTTAAGTCCATACCATTTCTGTCCTTTATCAAGCTCATCTTTGCATGAAATGTTCCTTTGGTATCTCTGATTTTCTTGAAGAGATTCCTAGTCTTTCCCATTCTGTTGTTTTCCTCTATTTCTTTGCATTATCCCTGAAGAAGGCTTTCTTATCTCTCTTTGCTATTCTTTGGAACTCTGCATTCAGATGTTTATAACTTTCCTTTTCTCCTTTGCTTTTCGCTTCTCTTCTTTTCACAGCTATTTGTAAGGCCTCCCCAGACAGCCATTTTGCTTTTTTGCATTTCTTTTCTATGGGGATGGTCTTGATCCCTGTCTCCTGTACAATGTCACGAACCTCATTCCATAGTTCATCAGGCACTCTATCTATCAGATCTAGGCCCTTAAATCTATTTCTCACTTCCACTGTATAATCATAAGGGATTTGATTTAGGTCATACCTGAATGGTCTAGTGGTTTTCCCTACTTTCTTCAATTTCAGTCTGAATTTGGCAATAAGGAGTTCATGGTCTGAGCCACAGTCAGCTCCCGGTCTTGTTTTTGTTGACTGTATAGAGCTTCTCCATCTTTGGCTGCAAAGAATATAATCAATCTGATTTCGGTGTTGACCATCTGGTGATGTCCATGTATAGAGTCTTCTCTTGTGTTGTTGGAAGAGGGTGTTTGTTATGACCAGTGCATTTTCTTGGCAAAAGTCTATTAGTCTTTGCCCTGCTTCATTCCGTATTCCAAGGCCAAATTTGCCTGTTACTCCAGATGTTTCTTGACTTCCTACTTTTGCATTCCAGTCCCCTATAATGAAAAGGACATCTTTTTTGGGTGTTAGTTCTAAAAGGTCTTGTAGGTCTTCATAGAACCGTTCAACTTCAGCTTCTTCAGCGTTACTGGTTGGGGCATAGACTTGGATTAATGTGATATTGAATGGTTTGCCTTGGAAACAAACAGAGATCATTCTGTCGTTTTTGAGATTGCATCCAAGTACTGCATTTCACATTAAAGCTCATAAAATGTCTGCAAAACCCTGTACAACCGGCCCCCTTCTAACACACACAGTATAGTTATTGTATTTATTGCTTATTTTCTGACTACAAGCTTGGCAAGGGGACATATATTGGCATACAGGAATATGTCTTGAATGGATAAACTGATGTACTTAATTGCATAGTGGGAAGTGCAATAAATAGGAGGTGCTTCTCTAAAAGGAAATTCATAGGGAGAGAAAGAGCCAGAATCCAGTTAAGATCTCACAGCTGCAAGCCCAGAGCTTGTTCCACTAAGGAAGACAGTGTGCAAGTGAGTGCCTGGGGCAGAGCAGGGGCTCCTACACACCAACAAAACTGGAAGCTGAGGGGATGTCAGAAAGCAGGAAAAGCCTTGGCTCACCCTCTGCCACAGGCTAACCAGCCGTCGTCCTCCCTCTCTCTGTCCACACCCAAGCACACCTCGCCACACTCCCCGCCTTCCCAGGCCTGCTTTCCTTTGGCTGGCGATTCTGTGGCTCCTTCAAACTTAAACAGGTCTCAGTGTCAGTAGCTCAGTTGTGTCCGACTCTTTGTGACTCCATGGACTGCAGCCTGCAGGCTCCTCTGTCCGTGGAATTCTCCAGAATACTGGAGTGGGTAGCCATTTCCGCTCTCCAGGGTTTCTTCTCCACTCAGGGATACAACCTGGGTCTCCTGCATTGCAGGCAGATTTTTTTAACCCTCTGAGCCACCAAGGAAACCCAAAAATAAGTGGTAAGGGGAAGAAAAAAAGCACAGTTATCTGGACAGATGGCAGCTCATACTGTGCTAGGGATACATAGGACCCTCTCCTCTAGGCCTTACTGCAGGTGAGGAAGGCCGGCTCGGGAGAATTTTCTGAGAGACCCGGATGAGGACGGCTGTAAACAGGCAAAACAGAAGCCCCACCTCGTCGGCCGGTGGAGAATGGACACAGGGCTGGGGGTCCACAAGAACTTGGAATGGGGTTGCCCTCTGCCGGTGACCCTGTGAAATCAACCCACGGGGAAAGCGTGCCCAGATCGCGTGCATGAGGTAACCCGAGTTCATGTCTTTCAGCGGGGGTGCAGCACAGAGAAGAGGAGGGAAGGGGACACTTCGGTAAGGACGCGCCTCACGGGGCTCACAGGAGATCTGGTCACGTGGGGACAGATGGGTTAGCGGAGGGTCGGAGCCGTCTGTCCCCATACTTGAGATTCATCCGGCTTCACCGCTCTGGGCTCACTGTCTTCCAATTTCGCCGGCTCCCGCCTTCCCGCGGGTTTCCCGAAGAGCCGCACCTGCAAGTGGACTCACGGGTGTGGGCGCTGCCTCCCTTTCCCGGCGTCCGGGAATAAAGGATACTCCGCGCGCGGCCTTTCCAGGGGGGTCCCGGGCGGAGGCCGCGGCGGCTGCGCCCGTAGGGGCAAACGAGGGCGGGCGAATGAATGAATGTGAATGTGAAGTCGCTCAGTCGTGTCCGATTCTTTGCGACCTCATGGACTATAGCCCGCCAGGCTCCTCCGTCCATGGAGATTCTCCAGAAGGCAAGACTACTGGGGTGGGTTGCCATGCCTTCGTCCAGGGAATCTTCCCGACCCAGGGATCGAACCCAGGTCTCCCGCATTGTAGGCAGACACTTTACCACCTGAGCCACAGTGGTGCCGGGGTCGAGCGGCGCGCTCTGGCCGCTGGCGTGCCCTCCAGGGCTGCTCTCTCTCTCTCTCCCCACCCTGGTCGTCAGCGGGTCCAGAGAGGCCCCGAGGTTCACGCAGAAATGGACAGATGCGAGCGCAACTTTCCCGGGAGAATCTGAAGCTGCCCTCTGAGGCCCAAAGGCTCCCAGCCCGAGGGGAGGAAAGACGCTATCCGGCCACCGGGAAGGAACCTGGCTATCCGGGCTTCACTCGGTCTACTTCTTTGAGCTCATCCTCCTAACGAATGTCACCAGAGACGCAGGGAGCGGGTGGGTGGCGGGGGTGGCGGGAGCAGGGAAACCGAAAGTACTCCTGACTCGTGTTAACGTTGAATGTGTTGATCGCTCCTTAATTCCATGGACTGTAGCCCACCAGCCACCTCTGTCCTTGGGATGCTCCAGACAAGAATACTGCCTTGGGCTCACCATTCCCTTGTCCAAAGGATCTTCCCGACCCAGGCATCAAACCCGCTTCTCCCTCATTGCCGGGAAGATACTTTACGGTCTGAGCCACCAGGGAGGCCGCCTGGGACGGGATTCCAAACTGGGGCTATCACCTTACGACTGCGTCCCCTGCCCAGGCTGAGAGAGCCACCTGGAGGCGAGCGCGGGGGACAGCGATCCCAGAGAAGAAAGTCTTTCAAACCTCGGTCCCCTTCTCTTTCGAGCCCCGACTATGGAAGAGGCGCCTGGAGACAGCGGAGGACCCCCACGTGGAGACCTGAGCGGCGAATCCAGGAGTCCTTCTTCCAGCGGAGAAGCTCTTTGCACCACAAGGGGGCGCGGGGTTTCCCAAAGTGTGTGTGTGTGTGTGTGTGTGTGTGTCTGTGTCTGTGTGTCTGTGTCTGTGTGTGTGTGTGTCTGTGTGTGTGTGTCTGTGTGTCTGTGTGTCTGTGTATATGTCTGTGTGTGCGTCTGTGTCTCCTCTGGGAGCATCTGCAGGATTGCCTGCTCTGGGGACCAACCACCGCTCCATCTTTGGATACTGGAGCTGGGTAAGAGTGGCTTCCCACGTGGCCCAGTGGTAAAGAATCCGCCAGCCAATGCACGAGACGCGGGTTCCATCCCCGGGTTAGGAAGATCCCCTGGAACAGAGAATGGCAACCCACTCCAGTATTCTTGCCCGGAACATTCTATGGACAGAGGAGCCTGGCGACCTACAGTCCACGGGGTCGCAAAGAGTCAGCCAAGCCTGAACACCCTCTCAGCCATGTGGGCTGTTTATCCGGGTTTCGGGCCTGGGAATCTGAGCGTCTCTTTTTAGCGCCAGAGAAAATGATTGCGGCTGGGAAAGGTGCGCTGTCTCCTAAGGGAAGGGGCAGATGGTCACCGGCCTCCTCCCTGGAGACCTGGGAACTGGCACTGTGCTGCAAGCAGGGACAGCACTCGGTCCCGCTCAAGAAAGGGAGCGGCTTTCCCTCTGTCCCACCCCAAAGGAAAATAAACGGTCTCTGGCACGTTCCTGCATTCCTGATTTTTAACAAAACTATTGTTGGAGGCTGGCCACAGTGTTTGCTCCTGGGCGGGACCAAACCTGCCCCCTCCCAGGCCCGCCCCAGCGCGTCCTCCCGGAACAAAGCCTCTTTGTAGCGCGCCGCTAGCAGAAACTGCCCTCCACACCCAGGGCCCTCCCCTTAGAGAATTCCAAAAGACCTTCGCAAGCCTGGCTCCTCCTCGAGGTCTGGACCTGGGAAGAAAGCCAAGCATCTTTCCTAACCCTTTGGGCTTAAGAACAGCGAAGTGGGTAACCATTCCCTTCTCCAGGGGATCTTCCCGACCCACAGATCCGGCCCACGTCTCCCGCATCTCCTGCTTGGCAGGCAGATTCTTTACCACTGAACCACAGGGGATCTCAAACTCAGTGCTGTTTCAGAGAAACTATACATACATTTTTTTTTTCACCACCAAGGGCTGAAGATGAATGCCATTTTGACACTGACCCTGGCATTTGCTTGTCAGAGCTCTTCCATCTGCCCCATAAATAACATCTCTCCACCCACTCCTTCGCCCACCCCCTTGATTGTCTGGCAGCACTGGTCACAGTGTGACTGTTTGGGGGCCCTCTGTCTTCTCCTTGGGTTCTGAGAGGACACTTCCTTTTTATTAGGTGTGCTTCCAGAATGGTCCTTTCCCCTCCAGCTCTGACTTGTCCGCCCTCTCCCAATGCTTACTCCCATCCCTCAGTGCACTGCCGGGACCCAGGAGCCTCAGGTTCCTCCCGGCCGGCTTGCGGAAGGGCAGAGCCCCCCAGGAGCTGTGGGCCGTGGTTAACCATCCATGGTCCTTTCAGGAACTCTGGGAGGCACCCACAGGTGTCCACACAAGATAGAGTCATTCCCAGGCCCAGGATGACTGCCAAAGGCACAGGGCAGGGATGCTGGCTGTGGGGCTGCTAAGGAACTACAGACTCAAAGTAGAGAAAGAATGGTTCCTGTTGGGCAAACGGTAATGTGGGAGTGCTGGTTTTTAGTGGGAGGTGAAGATGAGATGTTTTCACTCACGAGTGCATGCTAAGTTGAGTCATGTCTGACTCTCTGCGACCCTATCGACTGTAGCCTGTCAAGCTCCTCTGTCTATGGGATTCGCCAGGCAAAAGTACTGGAGTGGGTTGCCATTTCCTCCTCCAGGGGATCTTCCCCACCCTGGGATCGAACCAGAGTCTCTTGAGCCTCCTGAAATGACAGGCAGATTCTTTACCACTTGCGCCACCTGGGAAGCTTTCATAGCTCCGTACATTTAAACCTTCTTCTCCCAGGTCGCCCACCACCACCTTTTCCTGCACTCTTCTTATATTTGCATTGGCTATGGACCACTTCTTGCCAAATGATTCAGTACAGATGGGAAGTTTAATTTATTTGAGAGAAGCACCCCACTCCAGGACTCTTGCCTGGAAAATCCCATGGACGGAGGAGCCTGGAAGGCTGCAGTCCATGGGGTCGCTGAGGGTCGGACACGACTGAGCAACTTCACTTTCACTTTTCACTTTCATGCATTGGAGAAGGAAAGGGCAACCCACTCCAGTGTTCTTGTCTGGAGAATCCCAGGGACAGGGGAGCCTGGTGGGCTGCCGTCTATGGGGTCGCACAGAGTCAGACACGACTGAAGTGACTTAGCAGCAGCAGTATGCTATCTGGGCACCCACAGTCACCCCCTCCCACCCAAAAAAGAAAAACTAAATCTGCCAAATAAGAATAAAATGCCCAATATTGGGTAACGGATTCATGCAAAATGTGCACCCCCCTGATGGACCCTGAATGTGTGGGTCAACCAAAAGTAAGGCCAGAGTGATATATGTGGAATTCACAGACCTCAGTAACTTTGAAGCAGGATAAGTAAGTGAAAAGAGTGTGTAGGCAAAAACCTGGCTTAGAATTCCAGTTCTGACACAAGCTGTGTGATCTTGGATCAGTTGCTCAACCTCTCAGAGTTTCAGATTCATCTTCTACAAAAATAGAAATAATTCTTTATTTTGGCAGGGTTATTGGGCTTCCCAGATGGTGCAGTGGTGAAGAATCTGCCTGCCAATGCAAGAGATGCAAGAGATGCAGGTTTGATTCCTGAATTGGGAAGATCCCCTAGAGGAGGAAACGGCAACCCACTCCAGTACTCTAGCCTGGAAAACCCCATGGGCAGAGGAGCCTGGCTGGTGGGATACAGTCAGTCCACGGGGTCACAAAGAGTCGGACACGACTGAGCACGCACGCATTATTGTTCAGGGTAAATGAAATAAACGTGAAATGAAATCTTTTGAAAGTTCCTATCCTACAGAAAATGGATAAATTTCATTGTTGAAAATTCTATTAGAACTGAAGCCAAAACTGATTTCTGTGATGACATGTTTAGAATCTCTGGAAAGACAGGCCATCAGAGGTCTCAGGGCACCATGAGCAGGATCGGCTTACTTGCAGAGAAAGAAAGCAGAATGAAGTCTGGGCTTCAAGGACTTACTTCCCTCTCGGCTTCCCAGTTGGGTGCACAGGCAGGAAGTGTGGTGTTTTGGCAGCATGAGTATGTTTTGGCAACATTTTTTAAATTGTCCCCCTTTTCTGATCAATGTGCCCAACTCTAGTCTCTTCCCTTGCCTCCTCCCTTCACTCCTTTCTCCTCTCTCCGTTTCTTCCCACATGTATGAGATCTCAATTACTCCTTTTGAATCTCAGTTTCCTCCTTTGAAAAGTTTGTAATGAGTAGTTCAAAGATCTAAATATAAGGCCAGACACTACAAAACTCTTAGAAGAAAACATAGGCATAACACTCTGACATAAATCACAGCAACATCATTTTTGATCCACCTCCTTAGACTAATGAAGATAAAAACAAAAATAAATAAATAGGACCTAATTAAACTTAAAAGTTTCTGGACAGCAAAGGAAATCATAAACAAAATGAAGACAACCCATAGAATGGGAGAAAATATTTGCAAACAAAGTGACTAACAAGCGATTAATCTCGAAAATATACAAACAGCTCATGAAGCTCTATGTCAATGAAACAAACAGCACAATCCAAAACCGGGCAGATCTAAGTAGACATTTCTCTAAAGAAGACAGATGGCCAAAAACACATGAAAAGATGCTGAATGTTACTTATTATCAGATAAATGCAAATCAAAAGTACAATGAAGCATCACCTCACACAAGTTGGAATGACCATCTTCAAAAAGTCTATAACTATTAAATGCCAGAGAGGGTGTGGAGAAAAGGGAACCTTCCTACATTGTTGGTGGGGACCTAAAATTGTGCAGCTACTGTGGAGAACAGTATGGAGGTTCCTTTAAAAACTAAGAATAGAACTACCATATGATCCAGCAGGAAAAGGAAATGGCAACCCACTCCACTCTTCTTGCCTGGAGAATCCCATGGACAGAGGAGCCTGGCGGGCTACAGTTCATGGGGTCACAAAGAGTCAGACATGACTGAGCAACTAACACACATACACACACACACACACACACATACACGATCCAGCAATCCCACTCTTGAGCATACATCCAGAGAAAATAATAATTCAAAAAGGTACATGCACCCCAGTATTCATTGCAGCATTATTTACAATAGCCAGGACATGGAAGTAACCTAAATGTCCATCTACAAAGGAATGGATATATACAATGGAAAATTACTCAGCCATAAAAAAGAATGAAATGATGCCATTTACAGTGACATGGATGGATCTAGAGATTATCATATTAAGCGAAGTAAGACAGAGAAAAGCAAATGCCATATGATATCACTTTATATGTGGAATCTAAAAAAATGATACAAGTGAACTTATTCACAGAACAGAAATAGAGTCACAAATGTAGAAAACAAACTTACGGTTACCAAGGGGGAAAGTGAGGAGAGGGATAAACTGGGAAATTGTGATTGACAGATACTCACACTATTACATGTTAATATACAGTAGACAACTAATAAAGACCTACTGTATAGCACAGGCCACGTTCTGTAACAGCCTCTATGGGAAACTCACCTTACAAAGAGTGAATATATGTATATGTGTAACTGAGTCGCTTTGCTATTCAGTGGAAATACCATAAAGCAGCTGTTTGTTGTTCAGTTGCTAAGTCATGTCTGACTCTTTGTGACCCCGTGGACATTAGCACCCTGTCTTCTCTGTCCTTCGCTATCTCCCAGAGTTTGTAAAGCAACTATACTCCACTAACAATGTTTTAAAAAACAGTAGCTCTCATGGTTGTAATAAGGATTAAGGGCTTCCCTGGTGGCTCAGTTGTAAAGAAGCTACCTGCCAATGCAGTTCCCTGGGTTTGATCCCTGGGTCAGGAAGATGCCCTGGAGAAGGAAATAGCAACCCACTCCAGTATTCTTGCCTGGGAAATCCCATGGACAGAGGAGCTGGCAGGCCATAGGTCATTGGGTTGCGAAAGAGCCAGACACAATTTAGCGACTAAATAGCAACAATAAGGATTAAATGAGATAACATATATTTGATAAACCAGTCCTATTTTCCTCAAGTTGTCTCATTTCTCCTCTTCCCCCTTGACCTCTGACCTCCCCACTCTCCTCTTCCCCTTTCCCATGGAGATCGAAGGCGAGGCTGGATCAGACAGAGGACAGGAAAGATGCGCTTCCTTTCTTCATCCCAGCCTCGTAAGTGGCGGCCTTTGATGATGCCTGTCTTTGTGACTGGCTGTTAATCTCTTATCAGCCAACCATCTCCCAGCACTGGCCTCTCTGAGTGAACATCTCCTGAATTATTTACTTTCAGGAACTCCTCAGTGGGTGTGTATCACCACTTGGCATCCTCCGGTGAATAAATTCAATACTGTAAGTTGATTCAATGTGGGGCCTAAACCCAACAACATTAAAAATGTAGCAGGCTGCCCTTACCCCTGTGGGCCCTCGCCTCTGCCAGGCGCCTCCCTTGACAGTTCTGTCTGGTTTGACCACTGATGCGTTTGCTTATTCTGCAGCCATTTGCCTTGATGCCTGCCATGGGGTTGGGGGGTAATAAAGGCCCCGACCCCTTCCCTCTAACTGGGATGACTCTGAAGGGCCTGCTGCATTCTCTTCTCTGACCGCATCATAGCCCGCTTCTCCCGTGCCTGGTTCTGTGCCTTTACCTTCCGTCATGGGTGTGATCCCTGAGCACTCCTGAGTTAACTTCCTTCTCACTCATCTCATCTCAGAGCCTGATTGCTGGCTGCTGTACTGTGGAGCCACATGGAAAGCACATAGAAAGAGGACTGAGACACATCTGTGTTTAAACCCTGCCTCTGTCACTGAGTGGCCATGTGACTTTAGGCACGTTATTTAACCTCCCAAAATTTCATTTTTCACCTGAGAGAAAAAAATTATTGTGAGAATTAACTGAGTTTATATAGAGTGTGTAAGAACCTGGATCACTGAAGCCACTCAACAAATGTTAGTCCTTCTTTCAATAGTATTTCTCAAACATAACATCCCAAAGCCCACTAGAACTATGTTTCTAATTGACTATATTTCTAGTTTATAAATTTTTACTAGAATTTATGTTTTTATATTTTTGAAAATAATACTGCATATTTGAGAGGGGTGACTCTTTTGTTATCGAAGTTTTAGAAACTGTCTTAGGTAAAGCATCATGGTAAAGAAGTCAGAGGGACTGTGGAGCCCACTCCTGGGCATATACCCTGTGTGTGTCAGTTGCTCAGTCATGTCCGACTCTATGTGACCCCATGGACTGCAGCCCATCAGCTTTCCCTGTCCATGGAATTCTCCAGGCAAGACTGCTGGAGTGGGTTGCCATTTCCTTCTCCAATATAGCCTGCTGCTGCTGCTGCTAAGTCGCTTTAGTCGTGTCCGACTCTGTGCGACCCCATAGATGGCAGCCCACTGGGCTCCTCCATCCCTGGGATTCTCCAGGCAAGAATACTGGAGTGGGTTGCCAGTTCCTTCTCCAATGCAGGAAAGTGAAAAGTGAAAGTGAAGTTGCTCAGTCGTGTCCGACTCTTAGCAACCCCATGGACCGCAGCCTACCAGGCTCCTCCATCCATGAGATTTGCCAAGCAAGAGTACTGGAGTGGGGTGCCATTGCCTTCTCCAAATATAGCCTGAGAAAACCATAATTCGAAAGGACTCATGTACGCTAATGTTCATAGCAGCACTGTTTACAATAGCCAGGACATGGAAGCAACCTAAAGGTCCATGGACAGATGAAAGGATAAAGAATATGTAGTACATATATACAATGGAATATTACTCAGGCATAAAAAGTAACAAAATAGAGTTGGGTTAGGTCATTTGTAGAGATATGTATGAACGTAGAGTCTGTCATTCAGAGTAAAGTAAGTAGAAAAGAGAAAAGCAAATATTGTATATTAATGCATATATGTAGAATCTAGAAAAATGATACAGATGAACCTATTTTCGGGGCAGGAATTCTCCAGGCCAGAATACTAGAGTGGGTAGCCTTTCCCTTCTCCAGGGGATCTTCCCAACCCAGGTATCAAACCCAGGTATCCCACCTTGCAAGCACATTCTTTACCAGCTGAGCCACAGGGGAAGCCCAAGAATACTGGATTGGGTAACCTATCCCTTCTCCAGTGAATCTTCCTGACCCAGGAATCAAACTGGGGTCTCATGAATTTTAGGTGGATTCTTTACCAACTGAGCTATCAGGGAAGTCCCATGGCCATTCACTTATGACCTAAATCAAATCCCTTACAATTATACAATTGAAGTGACAAATAGATTCAAGGTATTAGATCTGCTAGACAGAGTGCCTGAAGAACTATGGACAGAAGTTTGTGACATTGTACTGGAGGCGGTGATCAAAACCATCCCCAAGAAAAAGAAATGCAAAAAGGCAAAATAGCTGTCTGAGGAGACCTTACAAAGAGCTGAGAAAAGAAGAGAAGCTAAAGGCAAAGGAGAAAAGGAAAGATATACCCATATGAATGCAGGGTTCCAAAGAATAGCAAGGAGAGAAAAGAAAGCCTTCCTCAGCGATCAATGCAAAGATACAGAGGAACAGAATACATGGCAAACACTAGAGTTCTCTTCAAGAAAATTAGAGATACCAAGGGAACATTTCATGCAAAGATGGGAACAATAAAGGACATAAATGGTATGGACCTAACAGAAGCAGAAGATATTAAGAAGAGGTGGAAAGGATACACAGAAGAACTATACAAAAAAGATCTTCATTACCCAGATAACCACAATGGTGTGATCAGTCACCTAGAGCCAGACATCCTGGAATGCGAAGGCAAGTGGGCTTTAGGAAGCATCACTATAAACAAAGCTAGTGGAGGGGATGGAATTCCAGATGAGCTATTTCAAATCCTAAAAGATGATGCTGTTAAAGTGCTACACTCAATATGCCAGCAAGTTTGGAAAACTCAGCAGTGGCCACAGGACTGGAAAAGGTCAGTTTTCATTCCAATCCCAAAGAAAGGCAATGCCAAAGAATATTCAAACTACTGCACAATTGCACTCATCTCACATGCTAGCAAAGTAATGCTCAAAATTCTCCAAGCGAGGCTTCAACAATACGTGAACTGAGAACTTCAAGATGTTCCAGCTGGATTTAGAAAAGGCAGAGGAGCCAGAGATCAAATTGCCAACATCTGTTGGATCATTGAAAAAGCAAGAAAATTCCAGAAAAACATCTGCTTCATTGACTACACTAAAGCCTTTGACTGTATGGATCACAACAAATTGGAAAATTCTGAGAGATGGGAATACCAGACCACCTGCCCTGCTTCCTGAGAAATCTGTATGCAGGTCAAGAAGCAACAGTTAGAATAGGACATGGAACAATAGACCAGTTCCAAATTGGGAAAGGAGTACATCAAGGCTGTATATTGTCATCCTGCTTATTTAACTTCTATGCAGAGTACATCATGAGAAATGCCAGGCTGGGTGAAGCACAAGCTGGAATCAAGATTGCTGGGAGAAATATCAATAAGCTCAGATATGTGGATGACACCACCCTTATGGCAGAAAGAAAGAAGAACTAAAGAGCCTCTTGATGAAAGTGAAAGAAGAGAATGAAAAAGCTGGCTACAAATTCAACATTCAAAAAATGAAGATCATGGCATCCAGTCCCATCACTTCATGGAAAATAGATGGGGAAGCAATGAATACAGTGAAAGACTATTTTATTGGGCTCCAAAATCACTGCAGATCGTGACTGCAGATGTGAAATTAAAAGACACTTGCTCCTTGGAAGAAAAGCTATGGCAAAACATAGACAACATATTAAACTGCAAAGACATTAACTTTGCCAACAAAAGTCTGTATAGTCAAAGCTATGCTTTTTCCAGTAGTCCATTTTTCCAATGGATGTGAGAGTTGGACCATGAAAAAGGGTGAACACCAAAGCATTGATCCTTTTGCACTGTGGTGTTGGAGAAGACTCTTGAGAGTCCCTTGGACTGCAAGGAGATCAAACCAATCAATTCTGAAGGAAATCAATCCTGAATATTCATTAGAAGGACTGATGCTGAAGCTGAAGCTCCAACACTTTGGCCACCTGATGGGAAACGCTGACTCATTAGAAAAGATCCTGATGCTGGGAAAGATGGAAGGCAGAAGGAGAAGGGGATGACAGAGGATGAGATGGTTGGATGGCATCACTGACTCAGTGGACATGAATTTGAGCAAACTCCAGGAATTGGTGATGGACAAGGAATGTGTGCTGCAGTCCATGGGGTCACAAAGAGTTGGACACAACTGAGTGACTGAACAATAACACCAAAGGGCAGATGTATCTTTCTTAAATTCCTACAACAGTGTTGACCATCCCCCCTGCTCTTCTGAAATGATCTTGCCATCAAAAAATGAAGTCTACTTCTCATGCCCTTGCCTCCAGGCTGGCCTCAGGGACTTGCTGGACCATGAGAATGTGAAAAGAACCAATTTCTAGGACTTCCAAGGCTAGAGCATATGAGAGTAAGTCATTACATCTGGGTCCCCTATAATGTGCCCGGTAGGAACCCAGCCAGCATACTGTGAGGAGCCCAAGCCCTTGGAGAGGTCATGACGTAGGCATCTGCTCACCATATCCCAGCAACAGCCAGCATCTCTGCCAGCCAAGTTAATGAGCCATCTTGGACGTCCAGCCCCCACTGGACCTTCAAATGAATGTGGTCCCAGTCAACATCTGACTGTGACCCCCTCACCCCCAAATAGAATGGCCCCACTGAGCCCAGTCAACCCACAAACCATGATGGATAATAATAAACTGTTGTTTAAATTATGGGGCAGTTTGTTATATGGCAACAAAGCCCTGTCTCCTAGGGTTGTTGTGAAAAGTAAATGACGTAATGCATGCAAGGTGATTAGCGCAGTGCTTGTTAAAGGATTCCTACACTTACAGAAAGAGTAAGCTGATTTACATGGAGAGGTAAAACACAGTGCAAATGAACTCAATCCTAGGCAGGCATCATGTGACTCAATATTTAGTGGGCACCTGCCACATGCCAGGCCCTCTCTATAAGCAGAGAAACTTGGAGTAGGACGGAATCTTCTAGCTCCACCTCCCACTGAGTGGGACATTCCTTCTTGAATGTTTGCTTAACCCAGCATTTATTAACGCCTGGTCCTGGCCAGGAAGGGCGGAAGATGGTAATGCTGGGAAGTCGGACAGAGATACGGAACACTCAGCGCAGGGCCAGAAGCAAACACGTGGGCAGCTTGTGCACAGGGTACCACCTGCAAAGATGCAGGATGCATTCCCCACGTTGATCGCACTTCCCTGCGTGCTGGCTCTGCTGCTGTATTTTCTGTATCTCAGTCTGTGGTTTGAACAGCAGTTCTCAGACTCTTTGCCTTCTTTCCTCATATCCTGAGGTCGACTATTTACACACCCATTTACTCACCTCTGCGCACGCTGACTCTCATCAAGGAAGGAAGGACTTGCCTGGCACTTGAACACCAGTGTGGGCTCCTTGAGGGCAGTGCCTGGGTCTTGTTCATCGCTGGGGCCCCAGCTCCTAGAATGACCAGGGAAGAAGAAAGAGGAGGGGGGAAGGGGAGGAGAAGGAAGGGGAGAAAATAAAACAAAGCCAAAACAAACCAAAATGTATCCTGTTATGTGTGGGTTGAGAAACATGCCAAAAATTCCTTTAATTCAAGCTCATTTCAAGCAAGAACATCAGGGAGAATTACCAGTATAAGCTGCTTTCTCAGGCTTCACAAGTGCGTCTACATTTTTAATAGGCTGGGGCTTTAACAGTCAGGTGAAACCAGTTTCTGAAAACTCCAAAAAAGTTCACTTTGAGTTTATTCCAACAAGGTAGTTAATAGCTGCTGCAATTTATGAGCTGTCATTGTTTCCCACACACAGCCCTGTTTTATGGCTTCTTAAAATTATCTTTAGACAATGCTTTACCAGCCAGGAACTTTACACAAATATGCGGCTTAGAATTTGTTTTGAATCATAAAAAAATACAAGTTCTGTGTCACACACAGCAGAGAATGTTGTTGTCTCTTGAGGAACAGGAAGAGAGCACTATATTAACCAGGGCGGAGCGCACAGCCGCCTGACTGGGCCTTCTCTTCCCAGCCTAACTCATCTGCTGAGAGCCCTGCCCACACCTCCCAGGTATGGGGAACCCATACCCTGGGCATGAGTACACCAGCAGACCAGTGAAGCAGTTTGTCTCACGGCTTTATCGTTTCCGTTCAGCCTAAGTCATACTCCTTCTCCTGCTCACTAGCTCCCTCCTTAGTTGAAAATGTTATTACTTGTTTCTTGACATATTTTTAAACTTAATCTATTTATTTTAATTGGAAGCTAATTACTTTACAATATTGTAGAGGTTTTTTGCCATACATCGACATGAATCCACCACAGGTGTACATGTGTTCCCCATCCTGAACCCCTCTCCCACCTCCCTCCCCATCCCATCCCTCTGGGTCATCCCAGTGCACCAGCCCCGAGCACCCTGTCTCATGCATCAAACCTGGATTGGCGATCCATTTCACATATGGTAATATACATGTTTCAATGCTATTCTCTCAAATCATCCCACCCTTGCCTTCTCCCACAGAGTGCAAAAGTCTGTTCTTTACCTCTGTGTCTCTTTTGCTGTTTCGCATATAGGGTCATCGTTACCATCTTTCTAAATTCCATATATATGTGTTAATTTACTGCATTGGCGTTTTTCTTTCTGACTTCACTCTGTAAAGTAAGGCTCCAGTTTCATCCACCTAATTAGAACTGATTCAAATGCATTCTTTTTAATAGCTAAGTAATATTCCATTGTGTGTATGTACCACAGCTTTCTTATCCATTCATCTGCCGATGACAGCTAGGTTGCTTCCATGTCCTGGCTACTGTAAACAGTGCTGCGATGAACATTGGGGTACACGCGTCTCTTTCAATTCTGGTTTCCTTGGTGTGTATGCCCAGCAGTGGGATTGCTGGGTCATAAGGCAGTTCTATTTCCAGTGTTTTAGGGAATCTCCACACTGTTCTCCACAGTGGCTGTACTCGTTTGCATTCCCACCAACAGGGTAAGAGGGATCCCTTTTCTCCACACCCTCTCCATGTTTACTGTTTGTAGACTTTTTCATAGCAGCCATTCTGACCGGCGTGAGATGGTACCTCATAGTGGTTTTGATTTGCATTTCTCTGATAATGAGTGATGTTGAGCATCTTTTCATGTGTTTGTTAGCCGTCTGTACTTCTTTGTATTATGTCTCTGCATGGCTGTAATTCTGTTTTACATAAAACATACCACAGGCCTCTTTTACTTAGCAACTTATTCTATTTTTCTTGCTACAATGTATTCATATCCTGGTGGGAGTTATGGGGTGTTAGAATCTGTATCCTCAGCTCTGTTGATAATGCAGTCTCTGCTACAAAAATCACCAAAACTTTCCTGTGGAGGAAAACACAGGAAATCAGAAGAGAATGAAAGTTTGGGGTGAGGGAAGGGCAAAACTTCTCATTAGGAAGAAGGATAGGAATGTTTCCTCCTTCAGAGAGCAGTGAGGACCTGCTGGTTGGAGAGCTGGTAATCATTTTGTAGTCTGAGGTCAGTGGGATGCCCTCTAAGAGGCTGGGGTGACCCACAGAAGCCCAGGATAAACCCCAAAAGCTGATGGACTTCTAGGGCCTGGGAGTGCACTGCAGGAATCGGTGGATGGATTTGGGGGCCTGGGTGTGAACACTAGCAGATGAAGGATGCACCCAGGACCTGGGAAGAGATCCCAGAAGTTGGCGGTGAATTCCTGATGCCAAGATTAGATCCAGGGAGCTGCAGCAGTAACAGAGTAGTCCAGCGGTGGCGGAGAGCATGGGTGCAGCCATGGCCAAGGGGGAAACCTGTTTATCAGCAGAAGCAGGGCCACTTCAGGCCAGGAGGGCCAATGGTGGCCCCTCCCTCTTAAAGGGGGAGTGGAAGGAAAATGGTGCCAGAGTGTCCAAAACTTGCCTAGTCCGCCTCTCTCTGCTCAACACCTTGAAGGTGATGGTCTTGTGAGACCTTATCCGTGGGTGCTTTTGGTACCCTTCTGGGGGTTCAATCCTCTGTTCCTTAGCAAAATGAAGCAACGACCGAGTATGGTGCCCGTGGCAAGCTCTAGATAGTCAATCTGGAAGAGGAGACTGCAACACGATTAAACTTCTCTGTGTGGTTATTTTATAGCCCAAAGTGCTGATTTTCATTAACTTCTTCATCACCTTGACCTTGTTCAGCACTAGCTGAGCTGCAGATCTCTTGGCTAATCTCTATACCAGTTTGGTTTGCTTTTTCCTGATATATTAGGTAACTCACCTTTTTGTTATAAAGGGCCCAATCAAGTTTGCATTCATATGAGCCCAAGTTAATTGTTCATAAAATGTGGAACTTGTTTAATATCAATGCTCTTTATAGCGAACTTCCAGATACATTCTCTGTGCTGCTGGTTGCTCTCTAAGGAGGAGGACAGCTCCAAATTCTGGTTTTGAGTCTAGCTCCTCACTGATGCCAGAAGCACAAGTTGAGGGCCTTTGTGATTATTTTCTCTTATAAATGTGCATTTGTTTAGTTAAGAACAGTAAAGGAGAGAAAAACTCTAACCATAACAAATTCTAGATGTCCTATTGAAAAATCAGTGTTTCCTCTATACTGAAGTACCTGAAAAGCTGAGGGTGCCCCTAGTTAGAGCAGTCTGTAGAAGAACTAGATGCCCAAGAAGTTGCTGCTGGTTCCAGAGACCCCTGATTGTTAGCTGAGGCAGATGTAGCAGCTGGGTATCTACGTCCCTATGACCATACCTTCTGCCACAAGAGTTACATATCCTCAACACATACCACCTTCATGGCAGAAAGTGAAGAACTAAAGAGCCTCTTGATGAAAGTAAAAGAGGAGGGTGAAAAAGTTGGCTTAAAACTCAACATTCAGAAAACTAAGATCATGGCATCCGGTCCCATCACTTCATGGCAAATAGATGGGGAAATAATGGAAATAGTGAGAGACTTTATTTTGGGGGGCTTCAAAACCACTGCAGATGGCGACTGCAGCCATGAAATTAAAAGATGCTTGTTCCTTGGAAGAAAAGCTATGATCAACCTAGACAGCACATTAAAAAGCAGAGACCTTACCTTGCCAACAAAAGTCCATCTAGTCAAGGCTATGGTTTTTCCAGTAGTCATGTATGGATGTGAGAGTTGGACTATAAAGAAAGCTGAGCACCGAAAAATTGATGCTTTTGAACTGTGGTGTTGGAGAAGACTCTTGAGAGTCCCTTGGACTGTAAGGAGACTCAACCAGTCAGTCCTAAAGGAAATCAGTCCTGAATATTCATTGGAAGGTCTGATGCTGAAGCTGAAAGTCCAATACTTTGGCCACCTGATGGGAAGAGCTGACTCATTTGAAAAGACCCTGATGCTGGAAAAGATTGAAGGCAGGAGGAGAAGGGGAGGACAGAGGATGAGATGGTTGGATGGCATCACTGACTCAATGGACATGAGTTTAAGTAAGCTCCAGGGAGGCCTGGTATGCTGCAGTCCATGGAGTCACAAAGAGTCGGACACAACTGAGCGACTGAACTGAACGCTCCCCTTACCGCCAAATTCTTCCACTACCTTCTTGCTTGTTGCTATTGTTGTTCAGTTGCTAAGTCATGTCCAACTCTTTGCAACCCCATGGATAGTAGCCTTCCAGGCTCCTTCTGTCCATGGGGTTTTCGAGGCAAGAATACTGGAATAGGTTGCCATTTCTTTCTCCAAGGCATCTTCCTGACCTTCTTGCTTACAAGCTTGCAAAATGCTTTAGTTCAAATGCACTGGATCTGTCAACTCTATTCTGTGGTACCCAGGCTAGATTTCAAATCTTTTGGGAAGAGGTGTCAAGCCACTGTTACCAAGCTTCCAGTCCCTATTCCTGTTCTCCTTGGTCTTACTCTTCTCAATGAATTTGGCCACGGATCCCCCTCTTTTCCCCTGAGCATCCAATCAAAAGAACATTCCAGTGGCTTCTGCACCTCCATCATTTTTCCCTCTGCATTCTTTCATTCTGATTGGCCCCTTTCCCCACGTGGCAAACGCCCCATCTTCTCTGCTTCCCTTTTTTAATACAAACAATCCAGTTTCAAGTCCCTCATCTGTCTGGGCTTATCTTAGACTCTGGCATTTTAGAATTCAGCTTCAAACCCCACGCTTTCTTCATCTTGCTTCTTCCATTTCTGAGTCTCCTTGTGTGTCAGTTAACACCAAGTCTATTTGGGCCCCAGAAAACCTGTGCCCAGGAGGTGGACCCATTTGGAGTGAAGGAGGTCCAACTGGAATCAGAAGAGCTGGTCTTCTGTTTCCTCTTGGAGTCAGAATCAAAGCTCCATAGTTAAGCTCTATTGCACGTTGGAGAGGGGTCTGGGTCAGAGGCCATCCTGCTCTCATTATGGTGGGAAGCAGATTAGGATTTTGCTTACTCTTTTCCCCCATGGAACTCATGCTCAGTTGCTCAGTTGTATCCAACTCCTTGTGACCCTATGTACTGTAGCCCGCAAGGCTCCTCTCTCTGTGGGATTTTCCAAGCAAGAATACTGGAGCAGGTTGCCATTTCCTCCTCCAGGGGATCTTCCTGACCCAGGGACTGAACCCATGTCTCCCGTGTCTCCTGCATTGCGGATGTATTCTTTACCACTGAGCAACCAGGGTGCTATGTGCTGTGGTAAGTTGTTCTAGCTGTGCCGGACTCTTTGCAACCCTATGGACTATAGCCTGGCAGGCTCCTCTGTCCATGGGATTCTCCAGGCAAGAGTACTGGATGGGTGGTCATGCCCTCCTCCAAGGGATTTTCCTGACCCAGGGATCAAATCCATGTCTCTTGGGCCTCCTGCATTGGCAGCTGGGTTCTTTCCTTAGTGCCACCTGGGAAGTGCTATTGTATTTATATTTACTGTCCTTTGAAAGTGACTGATGAGAGAGTCCTTGGCTCTTTCAGTGTGGAAAGGACTTGCTAGAGGCTCTTTCTAGTATCTCACCACCTTTGGTTTGGGGCAGGAAGTGATGGACATGAAAAGTCAAAACTGGGGAATCATGGTAGATCCCCTTGACTTGCAAGGAAGTGTCTGAAGAGTCACGAACCTTCCTGGATTGAGACGTGTCTGGATAGTAGGATGGGTCCTTCTGGAGAAAGAGATGGACCTGGGAAGTCACCATTAGCTCTCCTGGGAAGAGAGGCATCTGGGAATGTTGATACATTCTCCCAGTTCGCACTGTTTCTGAGGAGTCAAGACCCCTCTCAGACAGAGATGTGTTTGGAGGGCCCTGGTGGACCCCCTTTGAGGCAGATGGGTCTGAGATACTTTTTCTAAGGCCTCCTAGAATTGGAAGGAACTGGGAAACCGAGGCACCCCCGCTAGAGAGATGGATCCATGGAGTCATGGCAAGAAAGCCTGTGAAAAGTCAGACCTGCATTCTTGCTTGGGCTTCCCTGTTGGCTCAGATGGTAAAGAATCAGCCTGGTAAAGAGACCCAGGTTCATTCCCTGGGTTGCTAAGATCAAGCGTAGTCTTGATCGAAATGAATCTATTTACGAAAGAGAAACAGGCTCACAGACATAGAGAACAGGTTTGTGGTTGCCAAGGAGGCAGGGCTCGAGGGAACAGATGGACTGGGAATTTGGAATTAGCAGATGTAAGCCATTACATGTAGAAGGGATAAACAAGGTCATACTATGTAGCACAGTGAGTGAGTGAGTCCCTCAGTCATGTCAGACTCTTAGCGACCCCATGGACTGTAGCCCACCAGGCTCCTCTGTCATGGAATTCTCCAGGTAATAATACTGAAGTGGGTGGCAGTCCCATCTCCAAGGGATCTTTCTGACCAAGAGATCAAACCTGGGTCTCCTGTACTGCAAGCAGATTCTTCACCTTCTGAGCCACCAGGAAAGCCTCCCATATGGCACAGGGAACTATATTCAATATCCTATGATAAGCCATAATGGAAAAGAATGTAAGGAAAGAATGTGTGTGTCAGTATACATGTGCATATATAAGTTCATCACTTTGTTGCACAGCAGAAATTAACACCACATTGTAAATCAACTAAACTTCCATTTAAAAAGAAGCTTAGCCATCATTACAGTATTTACTTACATCCAGCTAAGCCTGACTAGGTATTTGTCATTGTCCAGTTGACTGAGATACTCATTCAAGAAAAAGAATGTTTGTGTGATGAGGGTTAGGAGTAAAATAGTTTTCAGGGATAAAATCTGCTTACATTGTTCAATAATTAAATCCAGATAGGCTGTGACGGTTTCTTCACTGATCAGTTTGCATTTTCATTAAAACACTAGCTCCCTCCTGGGGATAGACACAGTTTCTCATTATTGAAAGTTGCTTTCTTCTTTGCTCTTTTCACTGACTCCGCCTAAACCAACCCCCGAAAGTTGTTTTTAACTCTGCTTTCCAAAGAAAGCAATGGTGTGTCCTTACATAATGTTAGCATTTGGAGAAACTTCTACAGAATACTGAATTTCTCAAAATGAGTGATTCTGAAATTTAGTCCTTAGGTAAGTGCACTGGAGAGAGATGTATGTTGATGGTTGGATCACCTTCTTTATCTTCTTTATTCAATCCAGCATCTGGAAGTTGGAGCCCTGTATGGAGTAGCCTGAAACGCCTCTCCCAGGAAGAACATGGCTCAAGGTCTGTGGCGTGTGACCACTTGCAACAGGACTCCAAAGCTATACTTCACACCGGGAAGTGCCTACCATGGAGTTAGGAAGGAGGACACAATTGCTCACAACTCCTCTGGCATAGCAGAGGCTGTTTTGGAAACCCTTTCTATGTGCCCAGCAATGGGTTGAGCACTTTTCATCCATTTTCTCACTCTTATGACGCAATACTAGGCGGTAGTAAATGAATAAATTTCCAGGGTCACGTTGTTCTGGTAACACATAAGTAAACAGGCTAGGAGGCAAGGGCTCTTGATGAACTGATCAATCAACCCAACTGTGAGTTCTTTGAGGATGAATTCCTCATCTGATTCAATTTTTTTTTTTTTTTAAAGAAAGCAATTCTTTTTTTTCTTTTCTTTTCTTTTCTTTTTTTTTTTTTTTTGCCTGTGTGGTGTCTTAGTTATGGCACGAGGGCTCCCTAGCTGTGGTGTGCGTGGGCTTAGCTGCCCCTTGGCGTGTGGCATCTTAGTTTCCTGACCAGGGATGGAACCCACATTCCCTGCATTGGAAGGTGGATTCTGAATCATTGGACCACCAGGGAAGTCCCTCATCTGACTCAGTTTAATCCCTGCAGACCACAACACTCGAAGACTCAGAGGACAGTTTCTGGGCAGGTTAAACATGCCTCCAGGCTGAAGGGGACCAAAGGGGCTTAGGAGGCAACACAGGCTGCCGTTGAGCCAAGTCCTTAGTCCTTCTCAAAGGGAGACTGGATTTTTCTCCAGTTTCTCTGAATTTTCCATCTGTACCATTTTGCTGCAAATTGGCAAGGCTATGAGCCCAGTCCTGGGCACATGTCTGGCAAATCTCTTGCCCCAAGACGACCTGGGCAGTCTCTCTTTTAATGGAACCCACTTCTAATAAATTTAGGGTCCCCACAATACTTATGATCAGAGATACTCAACCTTGGTTTTCCTGCAGAGGACTCTTTATGGTCTTTGGAAATCAAACAACTCAAATGTAGGGGCTGGAATTGCTCAGAGAAAAAGGTAGGAGTTAAGCACCTGTCCACAAAGATGGGGGTTTCACACCAGGAAACTGAAATGGGTAGAACCCCATTCTACAACCTCACCTCTAGTCAGAGTGGTTAAAGACATTTATAAATCAGCCCCTTCTTAAAAATAAGTTGTTTGGTAATGATTTTGCATTAAAAAAATCATTTTGCTTTTCAAAATAGGAACTTATGTTACTTTGAGATCCTTTGCCCATTTAAAAAAAAACTTTTGACAGTATAATTACGTATCAATAAAAGATGTCATTTGGGAAAATTGCATTCCTAATCTTCCTTTCCATGAACTTATTCCTTTAAAAAGACAAACTGTGACTTTATGTAACAGAAAATTGCAACAATGTTCTTCTTAGGCATTTTTCTAATATGTATATACTAAGGGTGTTTGCTGTTTGTCTGCCATGTTATATGTGTCACTCTCCCCCACCCCCATCCAACTTGTACTGTAAGGTGTATAAATACACAATGTATCTTTGGTCTACCATCTGAGCCTACTAAGCAGCCTGGAGGACATGAAGTATTAGACAAATGAATATTAATTCGAAACTCTAAAGGCAGATCATCCTACATTTTGTAACCCATCTGAAAACCCTAAGCTTATTTCATTAGGCTTAGTTTCAGATGCCAAGGGACAATATTTGTATTGAAAAATTGGTCACAAACACCAGTTTCATCTCCAGATAGCAGAGAAAATTCTAGAACAAAGGTTCCTGACAGAGCCCTGCCTGCTTGGGGGTTGAGAGAGAACACCTGCAGAGAACACCCGAAGCATTTACTAAAACATTGAGTGGAGAGAGACCTCCTTAGAGGAGAAAGCTTAGGTGGTTATAACTATAGGCTCTGGGTTGCGGCACGTCAAGACCCGAGTTCATTCGTGGCTGTGTGACCTTGGACAAGGCGTCAACCTTCCTAATCCCCGATGCCTTCCTTTGTAAAATTCCTTTGTAAAAAAATAGATGTGCACTTCAGCAGAATGTCTAGAGCAAAAGTGTTCAATGAATTGTAGCTGCTATTGTTATATTATGATTATGGTACCACCCACATCACGCACACAGCAAATCCGGCTTCTGGAGACTGTGCGGTCATGTCCTTCCTCAGGGTTATGCAGTCTCCTGCCAACTGAGTCTCCCCCTCTGTGTCGCCGTTCTGTGAAACTCTAAGATAATCACGGTAAATAACAACCCCTTTGTGTTTATAAGACATGATCACATCTGCTTCCCTGTGTGACCCCCCACAACAACTCTGTGAAAACAAAGGAAAACGACCTTGTAGCTCCATTTTACAGGTGAGGTAAACAGAGGTTCAATGACTTTCCCAAACTAATAATAGGTACACTGGGACTTGAAGCAATATCTTCCTCACTGTGTCTCTGGGATGAGTAGAGAGTGTCTTGGTAAAAAGACCACCCGCCTCGTTTGAGTTCCGGACTGCCATGTTCCCTGCCATATGCCACTGGCCAAGATTTCCTGCCATCACTGGGAGCACCAGGATGGGGAGGATTTCTCCTCCTCTTCCTGTGATTCATACTTGGCTGCCTTCATTCTGAAGCCTAAGCATCTGGTATCAGTCTCTCAGCTTGCCTGAAACTGTACTGATGATGGGTGTTACTAGGAGGCGCCTTCGCTGGGGCAAATCACACTGTTGCTACACACACGAACTCTCCCACCTGACATCTTTGTCTTCTTTGAGTATCATCAACATTCTTACCCAAGGCAACTTTGAAAGGAAAGGAAGTCCCAAGAAGACATCAGCCTGGCTGGAGGAGATGGATAAACATCAGGGGTGAAGTGTTTCCGTTCTCTGAAAGGTCAAGGCGGCTCCAGCTTTAAAGCATCCAGACCTGACCCCTGGGCACTGAGACAATGGATTTGAGCACCTTGCTTCCTTTTGCATGAGAAACAGCTGCTGTGGGACCATTCCTTTCTGCTCTAGTCCACAAAGTAGGGAAAGGCTCTCCTAAAGAACCTGGCCCAGGGCAACTGTAATGACCTAAAATCATAGAGCCAACCCTGGATATACAACTGAATTCTATATGAAGGTTTTATAAATACTGATGCCCAGACCAATTCAATCAGAATCTTACACCTGAGATCCAGGCATCAGTATTTTTATAGTTGCATTGATATACATCATATTGTATACATTATATAATTGATAGACAATAAACAGAAGATAGTGAAGGGCAGGGAAGCCTGTGTACTGAAGTCCATGGGGTTGCAAAGAGTCAGACACAACTTAGCAACTGAACAACGACAGTCATATTTTAAAAAAATTTGTCAGCATAAATTTACATCCTGATTCATCACCATAATCAAGATAATGAACACAGACATCACCTCCTAAAGTTTTCTCATGCCCTTTGTAATCCTTCTCTCCCTTCCCCATCCCATCACCCAGGCAAATATTGATCTGCTATAAATTAGTTTCCGTTTTCTAGACTTTTATAAAAATTGAATCACATACTGTTTTCTTTTTCTGACTTCATTCACTCAGAATTATTTTGAGATTTGCCCATGTGGTTGTGTGCCAATTCCCTTTCACTGCTGAGTGGTATTCCATTCCACTGCATGGATATACTGAAATTTTTTTATTCATCTGTCACTGACATTTGAGTTGTTTCCAGTTTGGGATCGTTACAAACAAAGCTGCTCTGAACATGCATGCACAAGTCTTTGTATGGATGCATGTTTTCTTTTCTCTTGGATAAATACCTAGGAGAGGAATGACTGAATCAGACAGCAGTATATATTTAACATTTTAAGATTGTGCCAAATAGTTTTGCAAGTGCTGGCACATTCTACATTTCCATCAACAGAAAATAAAGAGTTGCAATTGTTCCACATCCTCATGCTTCTTGCAGGGGGGGTGTGTGTAGTACCTTTCACTGTGATTTGAATTTGAATTTCCATAATGATTGATGATGTTGAGCATCTTTTCATGTGCCTTCTTCTTTTTTTTGACATATGCATATCTTTTTTGGTCAAGCTTCTGTTCATATCTTTGGGGACTGGACCTAAGCATCTGTTGAAAATAAAATCTCTCTGGTGATTCCAGTGCTTAGTCAGGATTAAGCACTACCATCTTACTGGAAAATTGAGGGCAAACCTCTCATGTTAATTGTGTGGAAACTGAAATCTAGGGAGAGATTGGATTATTTGTAAAGCAAAGGAAATGGAAAGACAGCAAAATCATCCTTAGCACAATTGTGACCATTTGGGAGCAAGTTCTTCATTGCAGACATAAGGGCATCATTACCGTAAGGTAGACAAGGTATCTATTTTGTGTTAACACTTGCTGGTCTTTGTTCCAACCTGATCACTCATCATTTCTCTTAGTCATCTGAGTATTTGTTCTATAATAAACATTTGAAGGAATTGATAATTGACTTCTTTTAACCAAATTTGTAGCAGTTTTATAACTGGTGAAAGGGAAGGGAAAATAGGCTTCCACATGTAGTGCTAACTATAAAACTCTAGAGGACTCCATTCACACAGACATGATGTGCAGGGCATAGTCTGTACAACCTCGTAAGTTGACCTTGAATAGTCTTAAACTCTAAGATCTAGGTTCTGAGTCTCACCTTCTAACTGTGTCATCTTAGTTAAGTCAGTTGAATCTCTGAATATTGCTTTAAAATTTGTACAATTTGGATAATTAGTACTCACAGGAATAGACAGAAAGGAAATGAGCTAATGTTCAGTTCAGTTCAGTCACTCAGTCGTGTCCTACTCTTTGTGACCCCATGAATTGCAGCACCCCAGGCCTCCCTGTCCATCACCAACTCCCAGAGTTTACTCAAATTCATGTCTATCAAGTCGGTGATGCCATCCAGCCATCTCATCATCTGTCGTCCCCTTCTCCCGCCCCAATCCCTCCCAGCATCAGAGTCTTTTCCAATGAGTCAACTCTTCGCATGAGGTGGCCAAAGTATTGGAGTTTCAGCTTCAGCATCAGTCCTACCAATGAACACCCAGGACTGATCTCCTTCAAAATGGACTGATTGGATCTCCTTGCAGTCCAAGGGACTCCCAAGAGTCTTCTCCCACACCACAGTTCAAAAGCATCAATTCTTCAGTGCTCAGCTTTCTTCACAGTCCAACTCTCACATCCATACATGACCACAGGAAAAACCATAGCTTTGACTAGATGGACCTTTGTTGGCAAAGTAGTGTCTCTGCTTTTGAATATGCTATCTAGGTTGGTTATAACTTTCCTTCCAAGGAGAGCTAATGTTAGGGATTAGCAAACCCAGGTGGCTACAAGAGATAAAGCAAGTAACTTAAATGAGCCAAGTGGTTCAGAGAGATGATCAAAAAACGATGGGGCCCATGATAAACTGTTTACTCAGTTCTAGATGATTATGGCCTTAGAAAAATGCTGGCCCAGAGTTACCAGAGCTTCTATTTTTCTAAGAGCAGTCAGATTCCAAAATAGGTGGTGTTCATATGTCCACCAATAAATGTGAAAGGGCTTTATAAATCACAATGCACCTCATATGTTGAAAGGGCATCACTATGTTTTAAATCAAGCTGTGAGTCAGTCCATGAGGGTCTATTGTATGTATTTATCTTGCACCACCTTCTTCATCTTTCTTATGACACCACCACCATCACACGGCTCCATGACCCAGACTGGGTCAATCATCTTATCGTATCTTCCTGGCCACAGGGATTGACCCAAGATAGACTGTACTCAACTGGGCAAAAAAGTAGAAAAAAAATTAATTCCCTGGGAATTTTCCTAGCCAGAGCTAAAAAGCTTCCCTTCCTCTCTAGACCTGAGGCCATAAGGATGAATATCCCAAGCTGCCTGTGACCATGCTGTATGAGGAAAGACTATCTACTCTAGGGGACAACAGAGGACAACAAGATGTCATAGAGTTCTGCCATCATGTGAGTCCCTAACATCCAAAGACTCTCTCCAAGCTTCTGTTACGTGATCCAGTAAATGTGGGACTGGGCTAGCTTCAAAGGGGTTTCTGTTGCATGCAACCAAAGAAATCCTGACAAATGCATTTTGCCATCTTGAAGTACAATGGCAGCAGATGAGTTTTCGCTGATTTTTAGGGCACCCTCATGATATCTGATTCATGGAGAGAGGTCACAGAATGAAGAAGTAAGTCTTGAACGAGGAGATGGAAAGGTGACCAAGGTGTTTAGGGGAAGCTAACCAGGGCTGTGTAGAATTCTCTGTTGGTTTGGACAGTACATCCTGAGGTATTTTCTCATATTTAAAAGTACATATGCAGGCTCTGCGGAGAAGGCAATGGCACCCCACTCCAGTACTCTTGCCTGGAAAATCCCATGGATGGAGGGGCCTGGTGGGCTGCAGTCCATGGGGTCGCTAGGAGTCGGACACGACTGAGAGACTTCACTTTCACTTTTCACTTTCAAGCATTGGAGAAGGAAATGGCAACCCACTCCAGTGTTCTTGCCTGGAGAATCCCAGGGACGGGGTAGCCTGGTGGGCTGCCGTCTATGGGGTCGCACAGAGTCAGACATGACTGAAGCGACTTAGCAGCAGCAGCAGCAGCATGCAGGCTCTGATGAGCTTCTGGAAGTGATAGCTTTCCAGAAAGGGATTTATACTAGAACACATGAGAGATTGAGGGGAACAACACTATGATTATTAAGGTTAACTGAAAAATAGAACTGATTTGTAGACTGGAACACTTCCATCAGCATCTTAATACAGTATGTTCTTAAGCTACAAGGGAAACCAAAACATATTGAAAGCCACTTTGTTAAAATCTGGGTTTCTCTGGTGGCTTAAACAGTAAAGAATCTGCCTACAGTGTAGGAGACCTGGGTTCAGTCCCTGGGGCGAGAAGATCCCCTGAGAAAGGATAGGCTATCCACTCCAGGATTCTTGCCTGGGGAATAACATGGACAGAGGAGCCTGGTGGGCTACAGTCTGTGGAGTCACAAAGAGTCAGACATGACTGAGAGATTAACACTTACTTACTCACTTGTTAAAATTTGCTAAGATAAAGCATTGTCGAAGGAGGTTGAAATCTATGTTCAGTGTACATTCACCTTAAAGGCAAAACAACATCAGAAACTCTATCACAAAGTTTCTTTGGTTGCAATGGGATAGAAAAAGAAGTGTTAGTAGGTTGACGTTTAACAGCATTGAGCCGAAAATAATGATGCATTTACTCAGGGCAGGTGATGGAGCCTTTGAATTTGGAAATATTCAAAGTTCAAGTTGCAAGGCCTTCCTCTCTCCTGGTGAGCACTCCTCTGGGTGCGGTCAGTGTCTGTCTCGGTGATTTTCCTTTTCCTGGTATACGATGGCTGAACGCCTCCTTTTTGTGCTGGAAAACACTTTTCCTATATGTGTTGTAAGAACCTCAATTAGATTCTGGAGTTGTGGTGTGTGTGGCCAGCTTGAGTGAGTACATGCTGGTCGCTCAGTCATGTCCAGCTTCTTGTGACCCCATGGGCTGTAGCCCCACTAGGCTCCTCTGTCCATGGGATTCTCCAGGCCAGAATACTGGAGTAGGTAGCCATCCCCTTCTCCAGGGGGTCTTCCCTACCCAGGGACTGAACCCAAGTCTCCTGCATTGGCAGTCAGATTCTTTACCGTGTGAGCCACCAGGGAAGCCATGTGCCCAGCTAAGGAGAGCAGATTGTATTGTTCCCAACTGTGCTTTTCATGATGGCGTTACACAGGCAGCTGGAAATCAGGCACCGTGGGCATGCTTATACTGGAGAAATTGGCAAATATTCCACATCAAGGTGGTCTCCGCCCTCAGCAAGCTGGTTGTTCAACATTAACTAGCACACTGCAGGTGATGAGCCTTGTTGCTTCTTTCAAGTGTATATTCCTACTTTGATCTACTATGGGCTGATCGTCTATGTGACAAGTAGAGAGCAATTTGTTGTATTATTTCCCAGACCTCAGAGGGGCAGCACACTCTGTCCCCAGACCTGGAAACACAGGGCTTGCCTGGGCCAAGCTCCAGCCCCGTAGGAAACTGGTCTAAGCAACCTCCTGATCCTCCAGCAGAGTTCCCACCACACCTCTCACCTGGCAGAACAAGTCCTGTGTGTGGGACTCCATCCAGCTGGTAGGAAGGATTTCACAGGATCATCTATTCTAAGTTGCTAATAGTAACACAATGGGCTAAATCTCCTTGGGCTGTTTGTATTTTCATGAAAGCAGACAGCTGAAGGGAAGAAAGTCAAGGGGTGAGATTTCTGGCAAAACTGCAGGCTTCTGGGGGGAGGGAGGTGTTATTTGGGAACAATGAGTGTTTTATTTCTTTTTTTTAATTAATTAATTTATTTTAATTGGAGGCTAATTACTTAAGTGCTCTCAGGTTGGTTGCCACCTAATGGTTACCCTGCTCATCAATTTTGCAAGTCTGGGAAGAACTGATGACAAGAATAACAATGGTGATGGTGATAACAATGATATCAATGTTAATGTCTGTCTGCCGTCGGTCCCATAATGTCCCAGGAGATTTCTCTGACTTTGGGGGAAAGCTCAAAGAGTAGAGAGAAATGGCTGGAACTTAATCTCTGTGGGGCACTGATGTGAAAGTGCTTGTTGAAGAGCAAAGATGTATTACCCACGATTTGACAAGATTCTAAAGACTGTCCTGTGATAGCATCCAGAAAAGGCGCAGTGACTCAGAGGGAGCAAACTCGGGTCTCCTGGGGACCACAAGCATCCTCTCCTTTGACCAGCATGCTGATTCCTCACTCCTGGAACTTTCACCTCCCTGGAAGTTTCCTTCTGGATGTCATGAACAGGATACACCTGGATATGCCTCGTCCACAAATAGGTTGGGGAATCAGAGACTGGAGACAACCTCCGGAATCATAAACCCAGGAGTGGCTGGCGGGTGTTGTCCGGGACAGTGACTCAGGGGCAGACCCAGACTGGCCTCCCGTTGGCAGGCTGCCAGGGGAGGTCTGGGAGCTCCTATCATTTCTCAGAGGCTCCTCTGGGACTTTTCACTCTCTGGCACCTGTTTCTTGTTCAGCTCTTATTGCTTATGACTCATATGGCATTTTCTTTTTAATGCCTAGTACATTAGGGACTCTGCTGATTCATACCAGGAGGAAAGCAAACTGGCTTGAGGTGAGTTCAGAGTCCTGTACTGAAGATGGGATTCATTGAGTTTAAGAACACAGGACTTGGGACTTCCCTGGTGATCCAGTGGCTAAGACTTCGACTTTCAATGCAAGGGGTGTGAGTTCGATCCCTGGTGGGGAAGCAAAGAGCCCACATGATTTGTGGCCAAAACACAGAAGCAGTGTTAGACTTTAAAAATGGTCCACATTAAAAAAAAAAAGATATCGGATTTAATTGGAATTGACATGCATACAACACTATGTATAAAATAGATAACCAGTAAGAACCTACTGTGGAGCACAGGGAACTCTGCTCAGTGCTGGGGTACCTGTAAACATATAGTTGATTCACTTTGCTGTACAGTAGAGTAACACAACTTTGTAAAGCAACTATATTTCAACAAGAAGTAACTAAAAAATAAAAAGGACGTCTGTATCTCGAAAAAAAAAAAAAAGAAAGAACACAGGACTTAAAGACAGACAAGAGGTAGAATTCTGAGGCCCTGGAGATAAGAGACTTTTCAAGGTATGGTGTTCAACACTTATTGTCAAACTCAAGCTTTGGCTAAGCCATTTACACTTCCTGGATAACTGCTTTATTTTTCATGAATGTTTATTCACCTTCTTACAAAAAAGAACTATGTACTTATTTTTAAGATAAAAAGAACCAACTCTGGAGAGTTCTGTAATAATACATCTTTATATTTCTATAATACTTAATAGTTTACAAAGCATATTATCTCATTTGATCTTTTTTTGGGGGGGCGGGGGGGGGGGCTTGCTACGCAACTTGTGGTTATCTTAGTTCCCAGGGTTTTAACCCAGGCCCTGGACAATGAAATTGCCAAGTCCTAACCACTGGGCCACCAGAGAATTCCCCTCATTTGATTCTTACATAAACTTTTTGAGGTTGATATTTTTATTATCCACCTTTCACAGATAAGGAATTAAAGTTCACAGAGGTTTGGAGACTTTCCCTAAAGTGTCGTGGGTGGACTAAAAATCGAACCCAGGTATACAGAATCCAGAGTGCAGGTTTACAAACAGAAAACAAAACCCTCAAGCCCTATACCGCAACTCTCGGAAGAAGCACTGCAGTGTAGAGTTCAGGAAAATTTGAACTCCTTTTTGCTCTTTCAAAGATGATTGAAACCCTGGAGGCTCTTGTAAGGACAAAGCCTTTCCTATAACACAGAGTCCTCAGGATGGTTCTAAATAGTGATGTTCCAAATCAGATTAGCACTGATCCGTACAGTCCTGGATGGAACTTCTCTTTGCACCCACAAAATTAAACAAACAAACAAACAAAAACTGCAATTTTTTAAACTGTTAATCGGTCCACCTTAGCAAGTATGCCATTCCTTATCTGGAAGATAAAGAAATATTCCCCAAGGGACTCTAGACTCCTGCTGTCAAAGGCTAGATGACTGTGGAAATACCTGTCAGTACTCTGGTGTATGCAGTGTTTAGGAAGATCAGATGAATCCCTGCAGATGAAAGCACTCTGTAAACTCTAGGGTTCTATGTGGGTGTTTCCCACCTTCAGATGAAAAGAAAGCCAATAAACTTGTTCAGATGGGCAAGGAGTGTCCAAGCTATACTTGTATTTAGGAAGAACATAGACATATATGAGAATCTTAATGAGAACTGGTTTGAAATACCTCTAGGTATCATCTTGCCTACAAATTATACCCCCACAACAAATTATTTTCTTTATTCTCAATAACCCTTTTTATTAAGCACCAGGGCTTCTCTGGTGGCTCAGCTGGTAAAGAATCTGCCTGCAGTGTGGGAGACCTGGGTTCAATCCCTGGGTTGGGACGATCCCCGGGAGAAGGGAAAGGCTACCCACTCCAGTATTCTGGCCTGGAGAATTCCATGGACTGTATAGTCTATGGGGTCACCAAAGAGTCAGACACAACTAAGCGAATTAAGCATGAATTAGAACTGAAGAACATACACTCGCGTGACATCTATGGTGCAGTGACTCGGATTTAACCTGGTTGAAACAACCTCCGCGCGGAAGAGGCCAAGCACAGCAGGATCCCAGCTCAGCGAAGCTCCCGCTGTAGAAGCAGAAGGCAAAGAAACCCAGCGCAGGGGAAGGCCCATCGTGCTGGAAACTGGGACAGCGAAAAACGAACTCAGCAGAAAGCTCACGCGGCCCAGTCTCAGATTCCGGAAGACCTCCGGTTAAGGTAAGAGGTCCTCGCTCCTATGGCTGGAGGGACCTTTAAAATCTCTCGTTTCTTGTTTCCTCGAACCTCCTGCAAACAGGCTTAGGCAGGGGCACAACTGAGGGACTCTGGAGAGGCTACTCCTCAGCATGTCCCAAAGGCGCTATCTGCTAAGCCCCAGTAGCTGTTACACAAGCCGGTGGGGGCTCTTCTGTCCTTTCTCTTCTCTGTGCCAAAAGTCAGACCAATGAAACTGTGAGCACCGGTCAGATATTTAGCAAATTTTCCGGAGGGCTATAAAGGGGATTCCTTGGCATGTTTTTCCCACTGCTTTTTCCTCCTGTCCTTCAGCTCTCTCCCGGGACTCAAGCCCGGCCAAAACTAATGAAACTCAGGCTCTGATGTCTCATTGCAAAAATTCACTGAGAGACAAAGCAATAAGAGGTAGATTTGTTAGGATCCAGAGAGAAGCCTATGGCACCCCACTCCAGTACTCTTGCCTGGAAAATCCCATGGGCAGAGGAGCCTGGTAGGCTGCAGTCCATGGGGTCGCTAAGAGTCAGACACGGCTGAGCGACTTCACTTTCACTTTTCACTTTCGTGCATTGGAGAAGGAAATGGCAACCCACTCCAGTGTTCTTGCCTGGAGAATCCCAGGGATGGCGGAGCCTGGTGGGCTGCCGTCTATGGGGTCACACAGAGTCGGACACGACTGAAGTGACTTAGCATGCTTTATTCTGTACACATTTCCACTGTACATCACACATTCTCCTCTTGCTTTCACAGTAAACAAATGTACAGCAGTCCTCTGGCTCAGGTTTTACAGGTCTTCTCTGGAGAAGTCTGTCAGGCCAGTTAGACACATATAACTCTGGGCCAGCGTGTCCTACTGCCCAGGAGCCTTTGGGTCGTGTGTAAGTGCCCACGAGGCTGGTCCCCTCCAGCTGGAGCTGCCTGAGCAACTGTCCAGAGGAAGTGGCTCTGGCTGGAAAAGTGATCTCTCTGGGGATATAACTAGATCAAGATTAAAAGAGGCAGAACTTGTCCTGAAGGGTCAAATCTTAGAAACCTGGAAGGTACCTAATCAGTGCTTCAGTTACAGTGGGAGGCAGAGGGATGAACAGATGCTGGACAAAGTGGTCAAGAAGGAGGGTGTGGGACTTGCCAATGAAAAGGGTCGTTCAAGAGCTAAGCCCACGAGCTCTGGGTATCCACCAGCATGACTAATTTTAATGTTTGAATCAGAGTGATCCATTAAGAGGGTCAAGTTAGGACACAGAGGATACGTAGACCTCTTACAATTTCTTAGTTATTCATCAAAATTATCTCTTGGTTCATTTGATTAGTATGGATTCTTCTTTATAAAAATAGTCTCTTATTTTTAAAGGGTATGCGATCTTCAGTGATAGGAGGTGGTTTTATATCCTACTCAAGCCTCCAAAGTCCAAATGTGTTGTCAGCATCTGCTTTGGATGGGACTCGATCACCCAAGGATGGCACTGCAGCTGAGAGGCAGGACCTCTTGGAGGTTGTTCCTGGTTCGTGTAGAGTTGGTGGGGGGAAGGGCTGGTCATTCTAGGGTGAGATCTAAGGATTAACTAAGGGGATCCAGTGATCCTACCTAATCAATGCTCCAGGATCAATTAATCTTTGGGGACAAATTCATAATGCTTTAACTCACGAGACTGACTATAAAGAAGGTTGACTATTTACAGGGAAGGTCATCCTTTTCAGCCTTAATGTGTACATATTCTCTAGTTAACTCTCTTTGAAATACTGGGGTTCCTGAGAAACTGAATCTGTTATAAAACTACGGACTGAGCAAGGAAGGGTCTGGAGGGGAAATACTTCTCTACTCCAGAGACCAGAGATGCTCATGCCTCCCTTCCTGAGCGCATGCGCTATTGTGTCTGACTCTCTGCGACCCCAGGGACTGCAGCCCGCCAGGCTTCTCTGTCCATGGGATTTTCCAGGCAAGAATGCTGGAGTGGGTTGCCATGCCCTCCTCCAAGGGATCTTCCCAACCCAGGGATGGAACCCACATCTCTTGTGTCTCCTGCATTGGCAGGCAGATTCTTTACCACTGAGCAACCTGGGGATCGCTTTCTGAATAGGTGCTGAAAACAAGTAGAGCTCTTGTTCTCAGAATCCCTCTTTCTAGAATCTAGCTCCAGCCCTTGCCTGTCTCTTCAGATACACTGATACCACCGATGAGGCTCTGGATTCCTTCATTTTCATTCCCGACCTCAACTTCCAGACTGTACTTTAACCCTCGCCTTTCCAGCTCTGATCCAGAAACGTCCTGACGTCTAAGGCAACTCAACTCATTTCACTCAAGATGCACGGATATTATGACCAACAATAGCTCTACAACAACAATTAACATTTACTGGGTGCTCCCATGTGACAGGCATGGGAATAACGCTTCATCTTCATTAACTCACTGAATTCTCATAACAATTCTCTGAGGTGGGTAGTGATAATTAGCCCAATTGTATAGACGAGGAAGCTGAGGCTTTGGGTGGGACCTTCCCCAGTATCACAAGCTTTTTAAGAAGTGAAGCCTGGACTAGAACCTAAGTCATTCTGACTCCAGGGTCTGGGCTCTTACATTAGGCAACACGCCCTCTAGGAGTGACCTTGATCCTCTGCTGAGAGCATCTCCTTATGAACACCAACTGAATGGCACACAATCAACAAAGACAAGTGGTCTCAGTGTTTTCCGTGTTGAAATTTAAGCTTAAAAATAATATTTTATTTAAAATGGATTACCAGTGAGGACCTACTGCATAGCACAGGGAACTCTGCTCAGTGGTATGTGACAACCTGGATGGGAGGGGAGTTTAAGGGAGAATGGATACGTGTACATGTATGGCTGAGTCCCTTTGCTGTCCACCTGAAATTATCACAACATTGTTATATTATGTATAATTTACTTACTTAATTGTTTTGGCTGTGCTGGGTCTTCGTTGCTGTGAGGGCTTATCTCTAGTTGCAGCAGCAGGGGCTCCCCTCTAGTTGAGGTGTGCGGGCTTCTCCTGGTGCACAGCACAGGCTCTAGGGCGAGCCTGAGGTTGCAGCAGTGGGCTCAGTAGTTGTGGTTCTGGGCTCTAGAGTGCAGGCTCAGAAGTTGTGGTGCACAGGCTTAGTCGCTCCCTGGCAGGTGGGATCTTCCCAGATCGGGGATCAAATTCATATCTCCTGCATTGGCAGGTGGATTCTTTACCACTGAGCCAGCAGGCAAGCCCCCTATCACAACATTGTTAATGAGCTATACTCCAAATCAAAAAAAAAAAGTTTGGAATGTAATTATTAGAAATCAAGCCATGATCTGGGAGAAAATACTTAGAGAGAGAAAGAGTGAGAATTCTGAGAGCCCATTTATGAAGGCCAAGGAGTCTACACTACACGGCTCCTAGTGTAACATTTTGAAACCTCAGTGGGTGACAGGTTTAGGTGAAATGCTGAACAAGACATCAAATCACACATAAGACCCAGCCCACAGTGGGAAGGCAAGAGCTATCCCAAGGTTGAGTGTCCTACCAAAGGCCACAGAAGACCACCTGTGTTGAGAAGACCACCACTCAACCATCCCAGGGTTGAAAGCCCTACTAAAGGCCACAGAAGACCACCTCCCTCCAGAGACTGTGTCATATCTCACACTGTGGTGGGGGGCGGGGGGTGGTGTTCCTAAAATAAAAATTTAGAGTGTTCCTATAACTTCCTATGTGATTCAGAATCAGTGAAGCAGTAGGTTCCTGGGTACTTCAAATATTTCATGTCTCAAATAGCTTTTCAGAGAAATAACATGGAAAAAAGGTCCAGGGCCGTTTCACTGGTCTAACCTCTCTGTTTTCTCATGTATGATTAAAAAATTAGAAGAAAAAAATCCAGGTGGGAGTGGAAATGGCTTGAGTTAATGTCAATCAAGAAGAAAATGGAAAAAAATAAAATAAAAATCAAAGATAACCCCCAACCTCCTTCCAAGATTCTCCCCCTTTATATATTTTCCAGAACAGCTGATGAGTTGTCAACAATTATTTTATTGAGCATTGCAAGGTGCACAGCATTGTACATAGCTTGAAAATGTCAAATTGACTCATCACGCCCTTTATAAAGGCTTCCCCAACGTCCATGTTTTGTGGGTTTTCCTGCTGTGCTCCAGGGATGCTAGTACCATTGCAGGCTTACCACGATGTGGTACATGGATCAGCTCACCGCGTCCTCCCCACTAGATATCTGAACTCCTCGAGGATGGGATGCACGTATTGTCAATCTCTGCAACTTAGATGTTCAAATGGACATTGGATGGATGAATGACCAGTGTTTCACTCTAGCTCCTTCTCCAGATCCCTTCATCTGCATTTAGGGGCAAGTGCTGATGCTGAGTGAGAAGCGAACACTCAAAAGGCACAATGGAACAGAGGAGTGTCCAAAGGCGTGGCTGATCCAGACTAGAAAGTCAGCGCAGCAATGATGAAGAGAAGGCTGACCTCGCCAAGGGCCTGAGAACATAGCAGAGCCACAGAAAAATCTTCCAGCCAGAGATGGGGCTCGTCAATTCAAAATCCCACCCCAAAGGCCAAAGTAGCTCACTGGGGCAGGCCAGCGGTCTGGCCACCTGCTGGGGCTGGTGAGCCACAGGTACAAAGACCCACAGTCCAGAGTGGAGGCTCTCAGCCACCCAACCTTGGGGATTAGTTTTCCCTTTATTATCCCTTTCCAGATTTCAAAAAAGGCCACACCGTAATAAATAAATAAGACGCAAAACAACTAGAACTGAAAAGGAAGACATTTTCGAATGGTTCTCAAGAAAAGTTCAGATGCCCTGCTCCTTGCATGGTGCCAAGGGGCTCCAGCTGCCATGGATGGCCCCCATGGGCCTTTCGGTATGCAGATAGGTACTCTGAGGGGACATTAATTCCACAGGAGGCAACAACCCTACTGGTGCGCATGGACGGCTAGTTGCTTCATCACATGGGCCAAACCCATTTAATTCATCAGAGTCCAGTTTGTTCGATGGATGATGGAGAAAACCCCGCCGTAGACCAGGGAGACACAGATCTGACCTCCAAGGTGTGGGATGTCACCTCAGATAGGATCCAAGCAGAAGACCTTGGCTCCTGGTCTACCATCAGTTAGCATCAGGCGTCAGCTTCCTCATCAGAGGTGGCTTTGGTCAGGCCTAGCTTGTCTCTGGTCAGACCATCTCTCTGGTCCACTCTGAAATTCCCTTTCTTTCATCTGGCAGGATTCTACCTGACCCATCAGTACCAAGGCAAACTCTTCTCCTCCATGGCTCCTCACACTACTGAAATGAAGGAAAGCCTGACTACAGATTTTTACGGTCACCAACAGAAGTGTTGGTAAAATACTGCTTAAGAGTCTTAGATAATCTAGTGTATTACTTCCTATGACAGGTTCACGGTCTGGTGTCCCACTACCCTACCTCATGCAACAAACTGATCAGAATGGCAGCTTGCTGGCTGCCCTGCTACTTCGGGTCCAATTCCATTATTTTTCTGCAAAAAAGTAACTCTCACCACACTCACATTTCTTGGGCATCAACTTGATGCCGACGGTTCGCCCATCCTTCTCCCCTCATTGCCTTTCTGGACCCAGATCTCTGCACTGAACTTTCAGATGCACGGTGGCCTGCACCCCCAAATCAGTAGTTTACACTGGGTCCTATTCTACCTCACAGGAACTCTCTAGAACACTCAGAAAAATCCAGGTGATTCCCTCTCAGCTCTGGAAGGCAGAACAAAGTTTGGGAGCTTTGGCTTCCTCCTGTTATCGTTTTTCAGTGCAAGAATTAAAATGACAAGAGCTTGATCAAAAAATTGGAGATTAGCTCTCATAAATAACTTGCTTTAATTGGAAAGTTATGTTTTCTAGCATCAAACACACTATAAAAATAATTTCCTGAGATAATGATTCGGAATTAAGATTATGTACATATAAACTTAGATATATGTGTCTATGATTTTTTTTTTTTTTTTGCCAAGATGGGCAGAAGAGTTATAATTTTCTGACTATTTTTTTAATACCTTTATACTAAAACCACCATTTAAGGACAGAGTCAGAGCATTTTACTCTATTGGGTACTTGCTGGAAGTTTAAGAAAGACTGATCTAGTATTTTGCAGGATATGAATTTTCATATTAGCTTAACATGTAGGTCTTTGAGCTCCATTTTCTCAGCCAGAGATTTAATATATGTCAAGTTAATCCAAGCTTGGCTAAGGATATCCTCAGACCTATGGCACCTATTCAGAGCAGAGGTCTGATTTTTGCACCCCCTTTTTAATACCTGGGTAGCATTCAAGGGGCAAACAATCTTAGTCCTTGCATTCAGAATTTGTTATGCCATATTTGCATATAATGCTTACCATTAACTCAAAGGAAAAATGCAGCAAAATTCAACATTGGAGAAACAAAACCACCTTACAGATTCTCGGGAGTCATGGAAAGCTAAGGGATGTAACAGATTCTATATCCTAAGAGAGCTATTTCAACAAGGAAGTGTCTGCACCTCACCAAGTCAGCTGAGCTGGGGAGAAAGAGAAGCAAAATGATAACAAATTGGCCAGGAATACTTATATCAGTTTTGTCTTGAGTCTCAGAGAGTGATAGCAGGAATAAATTCCTTTCTACTTTTCTCAGAGACAGTTTGGTTTAAAGTGGTCCTCTTCCAGATTCTCCTTCTGTAATTTTTACTGATCACAAATGAACACCAGCATCTCTCACAAGGTCTCCTGTATCAGAGTGATTCACTGAAGGGGACGGCTTGGAAGTTCACCCACATCCCAGCAGGCAACCTACACATAATCCCACCCTGAACATGTCTCTTGGGTTAGGTTGGAACAGGCAGACACCCCCACCAAAGGCCAAAATATAATTGACAGTGAACAGAAACCCATAGTATAGACAAAATATTCCAGCTTTCTCTATTAAAAAAAAAAATCAAATTCACTGGGACCGGGCACTCATTATTTTTTTTTCTATAACTCCCCAGGATTGTCAAAAGTAATCTTATAGCCAACCCGCTTGCAGACAGTAAAGATGACCTGAAATAGACCACCCATGGTGCCAAAAGCTGTGTCAAAGAGCAGAGAGAGGATGCCACCAAGGCCCATGGCAATGTCCCTGCAGACGATTGGAACTGCGCCTATGGTGTACACGGGGAACGTGGCCACGTCCACAAGCACCCGGACAGGGACACCCACAACGCGGCAGACCACCTTCAGCAGGCAACAAAGGATCCGGAGCACGGCCCTGGTGATCCTGACCGTGACTTTGAGGACCTTCCAGGGAATGCTGCCCAGCTCCTCCCCGATGGTCAAGAAGTAGGTGATGGTGGCTGACCCCAGGCGATAAAGGCAACTTTCTAGACCGTTAATCACCTGCTTGGTGACATACCAGAGGAAATACACAGTGTACTTCAGGATCCCGAAGGCAAGGTAATAAATTAACTGGCAAAGCTTGATGAACGGGGTAGCGACAAAGCCCAGGAGGCCTCCCAGAAGGCTACTCCCTTCCCCAGATGTCTCCGGAGGTGGCAGGGCAGACCTGGTTCCCCTCGCGCTGGAGAGCATCTCGGAGCCCCCCTCAGAGTCCAGCCTCCGCTCCTCATCCTGGACTTGGTTAACCACCTCCAGGATTTTTTTCATTTTCTCTGTGTCTTGGTCACTTTCCCCACAGTTGTTCTGGAACAGCTGAAGGTGGAACGGAAGCAGCTTCTCCAGGTCCCTCAGCATCACATCCTCGATGACCTCCCGGTCGCGGGTGTGCTTGACAAAGCCCATGGCCCAGCCTCCCGCAGGGACCGCGCAGCAGGCCGCCAGCCAGACAAACTCCGGGATGCTCACTCTGTCTCTGACCCTGAGGTCCGAGGGCACGGCGCCTGTGATGATGTAGAGCTCGTCCCCACCACCACACTGCGGGGTCAGAGCTCGCTCCATCAGGCTGTTGAGATTCATGTACCACCTTTCCTGGAAGGACGGGGTCATTGGAGCCGCGTTTGTGAGAGTGAAGGTGGCCGAGTGGGGATCACTGCTGAGGGAGAACGGGTAGAGCTGCCCGGTCCGGTAATCAGAGCCCAGGAAATCTTCATTCAAGGCTTGGCTGCTTCCCAGCTTGTTCACAGACCTGACAGCCTCGGCCTCATCCGTCACCTCCTCCAGGCTGCTGTTGGGGTCATCAATCTGAAAGGAGAGAGCAAGGTTGAGATGTGTCCCTGTTCACAGCAGACCAGGATCCTCGGACCATTCTGCCCAGACTCTAGTGAAGTCCCTACTGTACAGACACTTCCAACACTTTGGTCTGGAAGTACACACACACTTCGTCCTAATACCCCACAACCCTAGTGTCTGAAAGCATCTTTCAAGTCAGCTATATCCTCTTCCACTCTCTGTGTCTATTCCACTCTCGACCTACAGTAATCACCTATCACACACTCATACAAATACACCATCAGAACACCGGTTTTCAATCTGCTGTGGTTTTATAAACGTCATACCCTTTTCCGGGAATGTTTTTCCATGAGATTCAAACTGACTGTAAAAACGAAAGCAAGAGGAAAAGTAAATCTCAGCAGGCTTGTAAAAATCAGAACTGGAATTCAGATAATCAGCCACCAATATGAGCTGCAATTTAAAGAACGTAGTCTTAAGTGAATTTTGCATATTTTGGGATATACAAAGAGCAATCAACTCTAGAGAATTTAAATCAAATAGAGGGACATGTATAGATTATTGTCAGTTATATTAGATACTTCCCAGGCCAAGATAAAATTTGACCAGCTGCTCTTCAAACTTCATCTCCTCATAATATTTGCTATTATTAACAATGTATTTTCTGTCTAGGCCTATTGAACTATGTGCTAAATATCAATAATTATATATATATATATATACACACACACACATCCCTCTTAGTTCTGCTCTTATTCATTTTAAATTCAGCAGTATAATATATACTTCACTTTGCCAATCTGAAAAGATGAAAGGAAAGAGGTCAGGACTGACCCAAAACTCTGTTTTTAGCTCCCAAATTAGACTATAAATTTCTTGACACCATGGACCCTGTACATAGGACCCAGTCAAGGACTGACACATACTAGCATCTCACCTTGTTGTTGTTTTTTAGTCACTAAGTCATGTCCAACTCTTTGTGACCTATGGACTGTAGCCTGCCCAGCTCCTCTGTCCATGGGATTTTCCAGGCAAGAATATTGGAATAAGTTTCCATTTCCTTTTCCAGGGAATCTTCCCAACCCAGGAATCGAACCCATGTGTCCTGCATTGGCAGGCAGATTCGTTACTACTTGAGAATCTCAAGGCACTCTTGTTAATCTGAGATCAGTATTAACTGATCACTGCAGTATTTATAATAGCAGGAAGCTGAACCAACCTACATTTTCAAAAACTGCTGCTGCTGCTTCGAAGTCGCTTCAGTCGTGTCCGACTCTGTGCGACCCCATAGACGGCAGCCCTACAGGCTCCCCTGTCCCTGGGATTCTCCAGGCAAGAACACTGGAGTGGGTTGCCATTTCCTTCTCCAATGCTTGAAAGTGAAAAGTGAAAGTGAAGTTGCTCAGTCGTTTCTGACTCCTAGCGACCCTGTGGAGTGCAGCCCACCAGGCTCCTCCATCCATGGGATTTTCCAGGCAAGAGTACTGGAGTGGGGTGCCATTGACTAGGAACAGTTAAATAGTGTTATATCCATCAAGGAAATATCTCAAAGCCATTAAAAAGCACTTGTAATGATAGGGAAATATGTGCTATAATTTTGAAAGGAAAAGGCAGATTATTAAATTAAATAGATTATAAAATAACATTAAATTAAATAGGCTTAAATTAATTTAAGCCTAAAAATGAGCAAGAAAAAAGTCTGAAACACATGAAAATGTCCATTATGGCTGATCGACTCCCAAGGATACAAGTGATACATTTTTTCCCTTGTTTTCTTGTTTCTCTTGGTGCACCTCTTACCTACATCAACCCACAAATGATTTATATGTTACTTGCAAAAGGAAAAAAAGAAATGACTTAAAAGAAGTAAATTCTGACTAATTGATTCCCTAGAGTTGGTGCCACTTGCTAAACCCAAGAGGGCCAAGGCCATGTGGATTGCTGTACCTCACGTGGGGAGGGCAACCCACTCTGCCTTTCTCCAGCTCTGCAACAGCAAATGTAGGCATGCTCATGCACGCATGAGTAGCTTTAGTGAGGGCAACGGATGAGCAAGGTGGTGTGAAAGCAGGAATAGTCACGAAAGCTAATGGAGTATTCCATAGCCTCACCCTTCAAGGTCGTTCCGTCCCTGCCCCCAGACTTTGAATTAGAAATGATCCTGGATGGTCCCCACTCCCACCGCACCCCTAGAGGACAGAGATAAGAAGCTCATCCATTTTGTAAAGCTGCCCTTGCTCTCCTATGGCCAGAAGAAACAACCCATGGAAATATCTGCCTCATTCCTGAATCATGAGATCAAGGTACGGCCGAGCCAAGATTGTAGAGGCTTAGGTGGAATTTTAGGGTGCCTGTTTATTCTCCCTGCTTACTAGGGTACTGTGTCTGCATTTAGCCTGGTGTAGCTTCTTTATCCCATCTAGAGAAAGCCTGGAGCTGGGTTTTTTTTTTTACTGGTAGCCAGTGACAGAGCATAGGGCAACACACTGGTTCATCTTCTGTCCAAGAGCCACCCAGGAATGAAATAATGCCTTCAAGGACAGAAGGCAGGCTGGAACACAAACAGAGAAGAGAGATTCTTAGATAAAGAAGGGGAAGGAACCAAAAAGGGCAGGCAGGGAAAGAAAAGGGGAGGGATAAAAGAGAGGGGGGAGAAAAGAAGAGAGCGAGATTGGGTGTGTGTGTGTGTGCCTGTGTGTAAGAGACAGCCTACAACATCCTGCTTTTAGACAGAAACCAGGATTGTGGGTTGATTTACTTTCAAACTTCAGAGCATGGTCTCCCGTGGCTAAGGTCAGAGGAGACTAAGCCGGGTGCTTCCACGTCCTCTCAGGCCACTTGAGTTCAATGGGCTCCAGATATCTGCCATAACGGAGTCTCTTCTGCCCACAGCTCACAGGTACATGGGAACGGGCCAGGATGACCCAAGGTGACTGCAGAGGTTGGGACCTAATTCCGCAGCGGGCCCTGTGCACCTCCCTGCTCTGAGCCTCTGCAGGCAAAGCAGAAACTAAATGATGTGGTCAGGATGCACAGGCAGGAGAGAACACATCTTCCTTTCCCTTTTCCTGGCCTTCTTCAGAACCCCACATCCATGGTCACTGTATTGTTATGAACCCCAAATTGGCCCTATGGTTTGATGACAAGGTAGAATATAGTGCTGGAAATGAAGATAGAATGTCTGCATCCGGTACCTATATAGCAATACAGCAGGAGGTCAAGGACTAATTTTTCTCAACTACCAATTAAATGATTTCAATATAATGTTACAGAAGGTGTTTTTTTTTTTTTTCCCTACCTGATTTTACAGGTGGGGAAACTAAAACACAGAAAGGTGAATTTTTCCAAAGTCATCCAATAATTAGCAGGACAGAATTTGAACTGAGGTCAGTCATTTTATTTCTAAGGCATACATTCTTTATGACTAAGCCATGCTTTCTGCATATTAACGGACACTGCTGTACCAGTCTTCTATGACAGAGAGTAGAAAACCAAACAGAAAAAGAAATCACAGTCTCCTTTTCTCTCTATGACATGGAATAAATGAAATTCCTTAAACGTACAGGGAGAGAAGCCGATGTCTGAGCGCCCTGGGGTTGCGGTCCCCAGAAAGAAGGGAGAGTGGGAAGGGGAAGGTAAATGGGCACATGTGCAGACCGGCCCTCAGGCTTGCTTTCTGCCTTTGCCCAGAGCACATGGAAGCTCAGCTGCCAGCTTCACAAGCCAAGGTAGGTGGCAGCTCAGGCAGGAGCAGCCAGCCAGAGTAGTTTCCAGCTTGCACGCTTGCACTCAGTCGCTCAGTCATGTCCTGACTCTTGAGACTCCATATACTGTAGCCCGCCAGGCTCCTCTGTCCACGGGATTCTCCAGGCCAGAATACTGGAGTGGGTTGCCATTTCCTTCTCCAGGGGATCTTCCTGACCCAGGGATCAAACCCACATCTCTTGCATTGCAGTCAGACTCTTTACTGACTGAGCTTTGAGGGAAGCATACTACTACCCTTAGAAAGTGGGCAGCTGGCTGGTCTCCCAGAGACGTTGGTTCTATTAGCACCTTACATGGCTACTTGCTTTCTTTCTCTACACCAGCAGCAGTAACAGAGAACAGTAAGCACAGTGAAACGTCACGGGGAAAAACTGTCAGGCATTCTAGGACTGTCTTGCCTGGTCACAGTTCAATACAGTGATGTATATACTGTACATAAATCACTGTGGATGCTGCCAGTCAAAATTAAAACAGAAAATAAATAATAGATTTCTCAAGGCTTATCTAACACAGTCTTATGAGGGAAGTTGCTCAGTCATGTCCATCTCTTTGCAACCCCATGGACTGTAGCCCGCCAGGCTCCTCTGTCCACGGGATTCTCCAGGCCAGAATACTGGAGTGGGTTGCCATTTCCTTCTCCAGGCGATCTTCCTGACCCAGGGATAGAACCCAGGTCTCCTGCGTTGCAGGGTGACACTTTACCGTCTGAGCCACCAGGGAACACAGTCTTAAATCTCTGACCAAAATGCCAAGGAACAATTTATGAGACCATATACTGATCTTCAGTGAACTCTCTATTCTCTCCTCTGAGGATCCAATCACATCAAAGCCTCTCTTTCTATCCTTTTTTGTGACTTATGTTCTTTTTCATAGTGTTGTCCGTTAGTCGTTCTGTCAGGTCTGACTCTGAGACCCCATGTACTGTAGCCCTCCAGGCTCCTCCATCTATGGACGCCTCCAGGCAAAAAGACTGGAGTGGGTAGCCGTTCCCTTCTCCAGAGGATCTTTCCAACCCAGGGACTGAAGCTGGGTCTCTTGCATTGCAGGCAGATTTTTTACCATATGAGCCATTTATATCTTATTATCTCTCTATATTGCATTCCAGGTGAGTCCCTAGATCTATCTTCCAAGTCACTAAGTCTCTCCTTAGCTATGTTTAGTTTAATACCTATTTTGTTGAGGTATTTTTCTTTTTTTCTTTTTGTTTCTCATTTCAATGACCTTCTTTCTTTCCTAGCATTTCTATTTGGTTCTATTGAAAATTCTGTTGTTGGTTTTTTTCTCTTGAGAAATTCTTTTTTTTTTTAATCTTTCTTAGACATTCTTAAATTCCCTTTAAGATCTGTCTATTTTATTTGGCTTTTCAATTTATTTTGTTGCTCCTATTGCTTGACTTTAGGGTGGTGTGTATACTTAAGTGCTCTGTAATTTTTGCCCATGAGCTTGTCTTCATAAAAGGTCCATGATGGTCTGTTGAAAAAAAAAAAAAAAACAAAAATGGAAACAAAACCAAATCTAATAGGACTGCATTTGCAGTTGCCTCTGCTGGAGCTCTAAAGAGTTCAATGATTCTGGACTAGCTTCTGAGTTTTTCATAGGTTAGGGTTTCCACATGGAGAAAGCAGTGCACATCTGGACCCATACAAGGAAAAATGACAGCTTCAGGCTTACTTCTGGAGGTTGACTGTTTCCACTAATGACATGGTGTAGGCAGCTACTTCCTATAAAAACTTGCAAGTAGCTTTCCTGCCCGGTTCACCAAAGCTGCAACAGTCTGCCAGCCCCCAGCTTTACCTGGAGAGCTCAGCTCCAGACCCACGTCATGAATAGGTTATGTAACCTTGACGTCTGTCCACAGGCAGTATAGAGCCCTAGCCCCTAGCATCTACGTGTCCTCCCACACACAGCTTTGGCTATTGATTTCTTATATATTTCTGACACCTGAAAATTTCTTCGTACTTTTTTGCTGAAATATGAATTTAATTTAAATATATAGATAATTTTAAAATTCAGTATTTCTATGTGATTGCAGTGGAAGGAGAGGAACTGCACACCTGCCCAGGAACTTTGTCTAAGGTTATAAAGTTTCTGCTAAAGCATGCCTTGTTTACTTTTATAACTCACTATAGATTTATCATCCCCAAATTTACTTACTTTGCTTAAATCTCCTTCTTTTATATTTAGGCCACCTCCTGTGTGGTGTAAGTAGAACAGTACCTTCCAAGACCTTTCTCTGATGTGTCAAGAACTTTACAGGCTGAACTCTCTAAGAATAAGACAGAAGGACTCCCAGCCCTTTGCCAAAACACACCAGCCAGCTTACAAACAACCTGTTTGGTTTTTGTTTATTTTTTACTAATTCCTTTGCTTTATCTATTAGCTATAATTCTCTCATCTTCTTCATATAGGTATTTCTGTCTTATTCAAATTCATTTTCATTGATTTTGTATTTGCAATTTGGAGTCATTAAAAATGGATATTCCATTATGAAATCACTCTACCATCTCATCATAAAACATATTAAATCCCAGGGCCTTAGAACAGTCTGCTAACTGATCTCCACTGGGAGAAACGTCCATCACGATTTCTACTTCCTGTCTTAAAGCCGCTTTTTTAACTTATGACAAAACTTTGTTTTGATCTCAAGATGACTGTGGTTCTAATGTCATTTGTTCAAGAATCATCTGAAAGTCTAAATAAAATCAGTTATAACAGCTTCCCCCATCATCATGCTTACGAAACTCCATGAAACAACCACTATGTCTTAGTAGGTTCTCACTTTCTGAAGGAACAGCCAAGTGTGAGTGTAACTAAAATCTGTGACTCGTGTATGGAAAACTGTACTGAAAACAATAAGAATATTTGATTTAAAAGTCGAATGCATTCTTTGAGACACTGTCACATAAAGGGCAGGTGCTTTTTGTTTTTTCCAGGCTCTCTGCAGACACAGTTTAATGAGCTGGTTACTGCAATTACACTAAATTACCAACAACACTGCTCCCTAAAGACAAAAATACACCTATGATGTAAGAAGTAATTTCAGATTACAGTTTTGGGGCTGCTCTTGCCCTTTTGCAAGTACCACTTATCTTTCTCTTTGGTTTCTCAGCAGACTCCCTGGATAAAGGGACAGGTACAAAGCTTTCCGTGTAATCTACCTCCCTATTGACCTAGTCCTCCTGGGCTGCCAGTGTTATTTGATACAGCTCCTGTGTTTAATGGAATTTTTTTTCCCTAATCGCAACAAGTTTTAGAAGAATGAGCACTCCGCATCCACCAGCATCCTGCCCCATAAACAACTTTATAATAAATTCCTTTTCAAATTTAATGCCAAGAAAAAAACCTGTTTCTCTCAATGAGTTGGTCTGTTTACTTTAGCAGACAGCCAAAGCTACTTAAACCCATGGGATTGTTTTCCCCCTCCTTTGGAATTAAACAAAAGGAGCCTTTCAATTTTCCTGCTAATATGCATGGAAGAAAAATAGATTAGGAGAAAACTGAGAAGGAGAACTGGAGGGGAAATAGGCGCCCATTCAACAATATGTATTGAGGCTATTTATGTGTGAGTGCTACTGTAGGATAAAGCAGGAGGAATGGTAATAATAACAATCAGCAACACAGTGAGTAATACATGGCAGGCACTATTCTAAGAATTTCACAGTACTAAATCAGTAAGTAGCTGCACCAAGTACTCACTCATCTAAACCCACAAAAACTAGGTACTATTATTATCATTTTTTGACAAGTGGAGAAACTGAGGCACATGAAGATTAAGTAGCATACTCAAGGTCACATAGTTGGTGAGTGGTGATGTCACAGCTGCTGCTCTGAATCCCTGCTTCACATACCTCCAAATGGCATCAAGAAACTCACCATCTACTTAGGGAAGCAAGACACAGACACATACAAAACTAAATAGGAAACCAAGGAAAAACCAGATAAAGTTAACTGCCAAATAAATGTTATAAAGAAAAAGAGCAATCAGATTCCAGAGGAAGGAAGGACACCATAAACAGTCAGAGAAGATAAGATATCTTTAGCTTTTGGAGAAAACAAAAGTTGAGGCAGGGTTAGAAGGATAGGCAAGGTTTTGATAAACTTAGAGAAACAGAAAGGTCAGTATGGCTTAAGGAGACATCTGCACAAAGGCTTGAGAGATGGGGAGTCTGTGAAAATGGGACCTGAGAAAGGAAAAGCTTTAGCTGGGAGGGATAGCAGGGGACCAGATTATAAATGATCTGATACACAGATAACTCGTCATAGAATAATCACAACTAAAGCTCACTGAGTGCTCTCTAGGTAGTGGGCACCATGTAAGTGTGTTACAGGACATACCTTCTTTAATCCTAACAGGATCCCTACTACCTCCTCTGTAGAAAGTGTAATGTAGGCTCAATCACTGAGTAGCATGTGGATATCACACTGTCGGTGAGGGAGGCCGAGTTTGCAAACCCATGTGGTCTGACTTCAGCAACCATAAAGCTCTCCAGCTCCACTCTGCTCTCTGCCTCCTTTCAATGCTGCGTTTCCGAGTCTGGACTTGATCTGTACATTCCCTAAGGCCAGAGCATCATTCAATCAATTCAGTCGCTCAGTCGTGTCTGACTCTTTGCGACCCCATGAATCGCAGCACACTAGGCCTCCCTGTCCATCACCAACTCCCAGAGTCCACTCAAACTCATGTCCATCGAGTTGGTGATGCCATCAAGCCATCTCATCCTCTGTAGGCCCCTTCTCCTCCTGCCCCCAATTTCTCCCAGCATCAGGGTCTTTTCCAACGAGTCAACTCTTCGAATGAAGTGGCCAAAGTATTGGAGTTTCAGCTTCAGCATCAGTCCTTCCAAAGAACACCCAGGACTGATCTCCTTTAAGATGGACTGGTTGGATCTCCTTGCAATCCAAGTGACTCTCAAGAGTCTTCTCCAACACCACAGTTCAAAAGCATCAATTCCTCTGTGCTCAGCTTTCTTTATAGTCCAACTCTCACATCCATATATGACCACTGGAAAAACCATAGCTTTGACTAGCCGGACCTTTGTTGGCAAAGTAATGTCTCTGCTTTTGAATATGCTATCTAGGTTGGACATAACTTTCCTTCCAAGGAGTAAGCGTCTTTTAATTTCATGGCTGCAGTCACCATCTGCAGTGATTTTGGACCACCAAAAAATAAAGTCTGACAATGTTTCCACTGTTTCCCCATCTATTTCCCATGAAGTGATGGGACCAGATGCCATGATCTTCATTTTCTGAATATTGAGCTTTAAGCCAACGTTTTCACTCTCCACTTTCACTTTCATCAAGAGGCTTTTTAGTTCCTCTTCACTTTCTGCCATAAGGGTGGTGTCACCTGCATATCTGAGGTTATTAATATTTCTCCTGGCAATCTTGATTCCAGCTTGTGCTTCTTCCAGCCCAGCGTTTCTCTTGATGTACTCTGCATAGAAGTTAAATAAGCAGGGTGACAATATACAGCCTTGACGTACTCCTTTTCCTATTTGGAACCAGTCTGTTGTTCCATGTCCAGTTCTAACTGTTGCTTCCTTAGGAATGTGTAATTCCAGGAAATGTAAACCTACCCACACTGGGCAGGAAAGACCGTGAGGTAGCTGAGGGAATGGAAAGGAAAGGACATGTGCGTAACTCCGGAAAGAAGGTGCCCCAGGATGTGGAGGTGGACCCGGAAGGGTCCCCAGAAGGTGAAAGATGATGTCCAACTCTGGAGCCCAGGTCACCCGAAAACAAAGAGCAATGGAGGGAAAGTGAACAGGCCGACCTCTAAAAGGGACCAAGCTGACAGGCAGAAACATTTTATAGCAGCTGGAGATACAGGACTGGAGCTTGGGCATGAAAGCAAGGTTGGCCACAGAGAGATAAAGGCTCATCCTGGTGCACACGCATCCTAGGGTCGGGGCACTGGGGCATGACTCATGTAAGATTCGCAGGACAGTGCCTGTAACTCTGTGGTTTCTTGTGGACAGCGAGAAGTGAACCAACGGATGCTTCTATTTTAATAGCTATGCACTCATGTTTAATTTCTCCTGGGAAGATATAACCAATAATTCCTACACACAATTTCAAGGATATGATTATTTAGGATAAGACTAAATTTGTTTTCCAATGACTTGATTTAAAGTCAATGTAAAGACCAAATCTCAAGAAAATAGCAGTACAAGCGGGACTCTGGCGAAGCAGGGGTGCAAATGACTATTATTTAGAAAACACTGCAGTGCAGCAACGCATTCAGTTCAGTTCAGTCACTTAGCCGTGTCTGACTCTTTGCGACCCCATGAATCGCAGCAAGCCAGGCCTCTCTGTCCATCACCAACTCCCAGAGTCCACCCAAACCTATGTCCACTGAGTCGGTGATGCCATCCAACCATCTCATCCTCTGTCGTCCCCTTCTCCTGCCCTCAATCCCTTCCAGCCTCAGGGTCTTTTCAAACGAGTCATCAACCCATTGACTCTCCACAAAACCCCACTAGGTAACTAGTATCATCATGTCCACTTTACACACAGAAAAACTAAAACTTGGGTAAGGGGCAGGTATGAGGCCACTCAATTTGTCAGTGGCACGGCCAAGGCTGTGCCCGGCGTTCTCAGATTCAAAAGGTCCTAGCCCCACCACAGCAGCAGCCCAGCCTCTAGGTGAGGGCAGTGAGGAAGGAGGCACTAGAGGATGGAGTGGAGGGTGGGCAGGAGGGGCAACTGGAAACTGATGGAGCCGTGGGAGAATCAATCATCCAGTACCATGTCGAAGTCAAGGGAGGACAGAGCTTTGGCTAGAGGAGGATCAGCAGTGCACGACACCTGCACAAAAAGGAAAAGGAAGGATGGAGACAAGGGCCGATGGCTGTGATGATGAGAGAGTTATTCATGAGGATTCAGAGGGCAATTTCCCCAGCGGGATCAGGAAGGAAGACAGGTGGTGGACGTGGCTGGGTTTGGGCAAGAAGAGGCTGCAGACAGATCTGCATTTGAGCAGTCTTCCCTAGTGGCTCAGAGGGTAAAGTATCTGCCTACAATGCAGGAGACCTGGGTTCGATCCCTGGGTTGGGAAGACCCCCTGGAGAAGGAAATGGCAACCCACTCCAGTATTCTTGCCTGGAGAATCCCATGGACAGAGGAGCCTGGTGGGCCACAGTCCACGGGGTCACAAGGAGTTGGACACGACTGAGTGACTTTACATAAAGGCAGGAGAGGAACATGGTCTCAGCAGGAGAAGCAGGGCCTACAGGGGTGAGCAAAGATGCTGCACCAGCCCCCCACAAACCCCCAAGAAGAAGGGGCACTGGGAAGGTGGGACAGCCTAGGTCTCCAGACATGCAGCATTGGGGAGCATCTCAGGGGATGATTACAAATCGATGGGCTAGAGGGGCAGGGGGTCCCTGAGCAGGGCTCCTGTCCCAGAGGACTCCTGGGCTGCGAAGTCCAGGCAAGCCTCAGGGCACCGCCACTGGGAGCGCACAGAGCAGGAGCAGAGGAGCAGGATGGGCTCCGAGATGGGGCAGCTGGCACGGGGAGGGGGCAGGTGGGTCCACGGCTGACGGGGGCTGACCAGAGTACAGACAGGGCTGAGGGGTGCAGGACCCGAGGGAACCGGGTGCTGGGCAGGCAAACCCCAAGGACAAAGTGGGGAAGGGTCAGCCCAGGATACCGGGGAGACAATTTCAACACGATGAAAGAATGATCTCCCGTGTGAGCCACAGATGCACATACGATGTCCTTGCAGACGAGGAAAGAGGGGCTCCAGGGAGAACAGACGGGCCTCTATCTCTGCTCCAGGATTTCTCCCTGGGAAAGCTAGTCGTTGAAAAGGATGATCAAACGGGTGTCAGAGCTCCGCACTGATTCGCCCTAGGAAGGCTGGAGTCTCCTTCCCCCGCTCAGTGAGTCTCCATAAGCAGGCGCTGATAATGATTCACACCAGACGCTATGGTCGCAAGCAACCTCGCCAACTCCTATCGAACTGTGGCCACGGGGACAGGATGTTTCCTCTGGGGGTTGTTTTGTTTTTCAACCAGAGTTAGGTCCCTGGATGAGTTGAACAGCGGGAAACATGGTTATTAAAGAAACGCGGTCACCCCATGGCCCATCAGCAGGTGGGCGGGAGGGCCCCCCTCGCAAGAAACTGAGACTGCAGCTGACCATCGGAACATCAGATAACCTTATCAGAGCTGAAGCTGCGGACCGCCCCCCGGCACACTCCCGGCGTCAGAATGAACGAGATCTGAGGACTCACCACGGAAAACACCCAGCTGGGGGTTCAGAAAAGCCGTGTTTCAAAAAAGAAGTGGAGGCCAGTGGGGCCACAAGAGGCGAGGAAGGACTTTTGAGAAGGAATAAACCGCAAGGCCTTTCAGCTCTCAGGAAAGGCATAAACAGCTCTGACACACCCACTGGAGGAAAAAAAAGAAAGAAATCCTCCCTTCTTGGCATAAAAAAATCTTCTTTATCCTCTTGGGAGTAGAAACAGCTTTAGAAAAATCAGAAGGATGCTTTTTCCTTTTTTTTTTTCAGGGGATGAGAAAGGCAGGATTTTTCTTTTCCTGAACAGCCTTCCTGCCCTGAGTCACCCTTCCTCCAGGCTGCCCACACTCCCCACTGCCTTCGGGAGGAGCTGCCCCGGCACTGGCACACCATAGGCGCCTGGCACGCATCTGCACTGGGGCAGCTGTGCAGACCCAAAGACACGGGCAACCTAGGAGTTCTCCCCTCCTAGGTCAGAAGACGGTGGGACAGGAGAGGGGAGGAAAGGATGGCGCCCTTGCATGTGAGACCTTCCTTTGTCTTCAAAATCTGATAAATGCAAATGAAAGGGGCGGGGTGAAAAAAATGATCCAATCCCGAATTTGCTGTATGACTCAGGGAACTCAAACGGGGGGCGCTCTGTAATAATCTAGAGGGGCGGGAGAGGGTGGAAGTCGGAAGAGAGATTCAAGAGGGAGGGGACCTAGGTACACTGGTGCTGAATTCATGTTGATGTGTGACAGAGATCAAACCAATATTGTAATCATCAATCAATTAAAAATAAAAAAAAAATTTTTTTAAAGGAAAGACAAAGCAGAAGAAAAAAAGAGAAAGTGGAAGAAAAAGAAAAAGAAAAAAAAAAAAAAACAATCCTAAATTGGCATTGGGTGCAGGCAAGGGAGACCTTGAGGAAAACTCCTGTGGGACGTCTCCCACCGCTTCCCGGGGAGCCTGAGACAGCCCCCGGCGCCTTTAAGGCCTCTCTAGACCTGTGGTACCTTCTCAGATTACAACACCCCTGGTCCTATTCCTCCTTACTCGCTGAAGCCAGTTTTCCACTCCACTGTTGCTTTCTTTTCCAGAGCAATTATTTTTAGCACTTGACTATGTGCTACAGAATTCAGAAAAGTCAGTTAAATTGAGACATCCCCATTTCTAATTTTTTCCACCTTCTGCGTGCAGACAAGATCAGAGGTTCTTAGAATCACCTGTGTGTATACTCAGTTGTGTTCGAGTCCTTTCAACCCCAAGGACTGTAACCCACCAGGCTCCTCTGCCCATGGGACTTCCCAGGCAAGAAGACTGGAGTGGGTTGCCATTTCTACCTCTGTCTCCAGAGGATCTTCCTGACCCCAAGATCGAACCGCATCTCCGGTATTGGCAAGCAGATTCTTTACCACTAGCGCCACCTGGAAGCTTCAAAAAGCTTGAGTGGAGGGTGGTGCTTGGAGATCGGTTCAGGATTTTTTTTAAGTTCTCCAGCAGCAGCAGCAGGTGATTCTAAATGGAGAACCCCTGCGCTAGATCACTCTTAGATTCATGTTTGGTCTTCAGTGGAAATAAGCCCCCCCTACGCAGCTTCTATAGGAAATCAGTGATGTTCCCTGAAATAAATACTTCTCAAAATTCAGCCTGTATTAGAAGCAACTTAATCTTGTTAAAAATGCAGATTCCTGTGCTCCACACTGGAGATGCTTTCAGAAGGCCTCTGGTGGTTTCAAGATTGCATTTTTAACCACCACCCCCAGTAAGGCTGATGCCGGGACGGGGGTCTATGGACAACTCTTGAGGCACAAACTGCTGATGAGGTCAGCTCTGGTGGTGGCCCAGCTGGGCTTGATTTTTTCACACCCTATTAATACTCTGTGAGAGGTGTCATCTTCAAATTGCAAGAGCTGGGATGGTAAAGCCGAGACTACAGGATCCTCCACTCATTAGAACAGCTAACGTTCTCATCACAAAACCGGATACACATGGATTTCCCGCCTTACTCACGTGTGAAGTGAGAAGCCTCTTTTTGCTATTTGTACTCTTTGGATCATGTCTAAGTACTCTTTCTAACATCTTCAAGAGCATCCTGAACTTGCAGGTTAAATGACAAACTGGCACAGTCATGACCACCCGCCCCCTCCAATGCCTCCTGCCAAATCTTCTCATACATCAACCAGAAAAGTACACTCTGGTCCCCTAGCTGAGTCAGTTACATGGTTAGGATGGAAATGCTGCCCTGCTTACCTCTGTGCTGCGGCCCATGTCAGCACTGGCTGGGGTGCCTTCACCACTCCTCTCTGCTACCTGTGTCCCACCTGGGGGCCCAGGACTGCCTCTAACCTCACAGCTCCTGTGCAGGGTGCTCTTCTTTGGCCTCCCAGATCCATTCTCCACTCTCTTCCATCCCCTGCTCTGTGTCCCAGAGACCTGATTTCTAGGGACCACATCATCTGAGCTCTCCTGCCCTCTGGCTTCTGACTGGAGCAGCCAATGGGAGGAGAGAAGACACGATTTATTCCCTTGCTCCCTCCAAACTCCAGGAGACACTGAAGGACAGAGAAGCCTGGCTTGCTGCAGTCCATGGGGATGCAAGGAGCTGGACACGACTGAGTGACTGAACAACAACCTCCCCACCTGGCTGGTGCAGTTCTGACTCTAGCTGAGTTTCTCTGCAGTCACAGCTCTTACCAGGCTCCCTGCAGGCCTATGGGGCCTGGGATGGTGAAAGCTTCCTGCAATAACCAGGCCCTGGGTACTTGATCATATCTTAATGACTTCCTTGTGTGCATGTGTGCATGCTTAGTTGCTCAGTCGTGTCTTACTCTGTGATCCACAGACTGTAGCCTTCCAGGCTAATCTGTCCAGGGAATTTCCCAGGCAAAAATACTGGAGTGTGTAGCCATTGCCTTCTCCAGGGGATCTTCCTGACTCAGGGATTGAACCCAGGTCTCCTGAATTACAGGCAGATTCTTTACCATCTGAGCCACCAGGGACCACCAGCCACCCTACTGACTCCCTTAATTCTCTGCAGTTTCTTCATTCAATTCTTAAACTACTTTGAAAGTTCTGTCTGTTTCCTTCCCAGATCCTGGCTGATACAGCCTCAGTAATATCTTTCCCAAGACCCCAACACACATAGTCCTGGGGGATCACACCCACCTCAAGGTCTTCTGGAGCATTAATCACACACATGGTTGGTACACAGGCCAGGCTGTGTTGAGCAATGAGGGTCCCTCAAGTAGTCTAATCTGGCTGCCCACCCTACACTCAACCACTAGCTCTGCCAACCATGTCAGCCAATGCACCACACTCAACTCTTACGTCTAACTTAACCTAGCACTTATTTCTCCTCACATGACCTCTCCTACCCACCTCCTTAGCAGGCATAACGAAACGATAGCCAATCTGACCAGCAGCCTACCAGATGGCTTTCTTGGATTCTCGATCCAAGAAGTTCAGAGCCTGACATTGTCAGGGTGGGGAGGTTGCTAGATGGCCTTCAGGAAGGCCAGGCTGACCCACAGGAAAATGGAAGAGCTGGTCAAGAGAGAAAAGCCAGAGGAGGGTGGGAGAGAGATCCTGAAGGCTCTGTGGGACCACTGACTTTCCAGAAGTTTTCCGGTTCTGGATCCTTTGAGGCCTGTGTGCACCTCTGTTCCTATGCCTGTGAATTTACCAGTGATTTCTAACGACAGTTCTGGCCTTCCCTTGAATAAGCTTGGGTAAGTTTATGACTCATGCACCAACAAGCCTGAAACCTCGGGAGTCCTACTCTTATGAGAACCCAAGAGAATCAAGGCAGGGACCTTGCAGACCAGGAACTTTCTAGATACCTGGATTAAGTCTTGGGCACAAAGGAAGAGACATGCCTTGGTTGCAGAAGTCTGGGAACGGATAAGAGGGGTACCTGTGGGACTGAGAGAAGGCACTCCTACTAAATTCTTCAACAGAGGAGAGCATCAGTGGGCAGAGGAACACAGAGGACAGAGCAGGAGAAGCTGAACCCAGAGGAAAAGCTGAGACCAGTCTTGGGCAAGGCGGCAATGAAGCAGGGCAGAGGGAGAAAGGGCATTTCAGCAGGAGCATGGAGACGTATTACTGAAATGTCTGACCTCAGGGTCAGACCTAAGGACATGGGAACCCCCATCCTGGTTATCTCCAAGGAAGGCATGGTCTGGGAAGCAAAGGTTTCTTATTCATCCCACATGCTTAACACATGTGTATTGAGTATGCAGACACTACGCAGAGTCATCCTGAACCTCCCTAACTCATCCACAGGGTGGGAGTCTTAGTCGCTCAGTCGTGTCCAACTCTGTGACCTCATAACCGGCCAGGCTCCGTTGTCCATGGGATTCTCCAGGCAAGAATACTGGAGTGGGCTGCCATTTCCTTCTCCAGGGGATCTTCCCCACCCAGGGATTGAACCCGGATCTCCTGCACTGCAGGCAGATCTTGACTGACTGAGCTACCAGGGAGGCCCTCATCCATAGGTTAGGGGTGATTTATGAGCTCTGGGCCACAGATGGGGACCTGGGCTCTGTGAGATTCAGTCACCCGGTCAGTAACTAACAGAGTCAGTTGTTGTTAAGCTGTGTTGCTCAGTTGTGTCCGACTCTTTGCCACCCCCTGGACAGCAGCATGCCAGTCCTCTCTGTCCCCCTCCCCCATCTCCTGGACTTTGCCAAAGTTCATGTCCATTGAGTTGGTGACGCTGGGACAGAGCTGGGACTCAGCCCAAATCATCTCACTACAAAACCCATCTTCTGAATGACTCCATATGCCCAGTCCTTGCCCCTTCCAGTGGGGCATTTCTTGTCTCTGATCCACCTTCTTCACTAGGTAAAAAGACATCTGAGGGCAGGGACTAAGTCTCGTCCCAGGCCTGTGTCATGGACTCCTATTTCTGGGCTTAGACCCCAAAACTCAATAAATGGTTGTGACCAACAATAATAAAGACACTACTAGAGGAATCAATCAGCAGCCTGATGTCTGGGAACTCTTCCTTCAGAATGCTAACATTCTCCCCCTGCTGCCCAGGAATGAAGAGATGAAGGTACAGATAAACAGGGTGAGCTTGTTTCTGCCACTGAAAGAAAGTGAAAGTGAAGTCACTCAGTGGCGTCTGATTCTTTGTGACCTCATGGACTGTAGCCTACGAGGTTCCTCCATCCATCGGATTTTCTAGGCAAGAGTACTGCAGTGGGTTGTCATTTCCTTCTCCAGGGGATCTTTCTGACCCAGGTCTCCCCCATTGTCCATATACACCCCAAATCATTCACAGAAAACAAACTGAAGATAATCTTTCATCCGTGATTGGCTGTGACCATATTTATTATGTAAATGAGTGAGAGGAAACTCCCAGGCTCTGATTGGCCTGGGACAGGAATGGAGGGGCAGAAGGCCACCCAATATTGAGAGCAAAAAAGCAAGAGCAGTGATAAGCCGGGTCAATGAGCTCCCCGGGTGCAGAATTGCAGCCTGCAAGGTCCCACTGTCAACTCAATAATGTGTCACCTTCATCTGAAAACTGGGGAAGGCTCACAGCCAGTCTCCACACAAGACTGTAACTATGAGATGGCCCTGCTCCAAAGCTAACAGGCGAAGTGCTATCTTTATCTTCAAGTTCATGAGGGAGGGGGACCTGATAGCCCTTGGGCCCTTTGCTCTCACATCAGTTCAGTTCAGTCACTCAGTTGTGTCCGACTCTTTGCCACCCCATGGACTGCAGTATGCCAGGCCTCCCTGTCTATCACCAACTCCCAGAGTTCACTCAAACTCACATCCATTGAGTTGGTGATGCCATCCAACCATCTCATCCTCTGTTGCCCCTTATCCTCCTGCCCTCAGTCTTTCCAGGATCAGGGTCTTTGCAAATGAGTCCGTTCTTCACATCAGGTGGCCAAAGTATTGGACTTTCAGCTTCAGCATCAGTCCTTCCAATGAATATTCAGGACTGATTTCCTTTAGGATGGACTGGTTGGATCTCCTTGTAGTCCAAGGGACTCTCAGGAGTCTTCTCCAACACCACAGTTCAAAAGCATCAATTCTTCAGTGCTCAGCTTTCTTTATGGTCCAACTCTCACCTTCATACATGACCACTGGAAAAACCATAGCCTTAACTAGACAGACCTTTGTTGGCAAGGTAAGGTCTCTGCTTTTTAATGTGCTGTCTAGGTTGGTCATAGCTTTTTTTCCAAGGAGCAAGCGTCTTTTAATTTCATGGCTGCAGTCACCATCTGCAGTGATTTGGGAGCCCCCCAAAATAAAGCCTCTCACTGTTTCCACTGTTTCCCATCTATTTGCCATGAAGTGATGGGACCAAATGCCATGATCTTCGTTTTCTGAATGTTGAGTTTTAAACCAACATTTTCACTCTCCTCTTTCACTTTCATCAAGAGGCTCTTTAGTTCTTCTTCACTTTCTGCCATGAAGGTGGTGTCATCTGCATATTTGAGGTTATTGCTATTTCTCCAGAAATCTTGATTCCAGCTTGTGTTTCCTCCAGTCCAGCGTTTCTCATGATGTACTCTGCATGTAAGTTAAATAAGCAGGGTGACAATACACAGCCTTGACATACTCCTTTCCTGATTTGGAACCAGTCTGTTGTTCCATGTCCAGTTCTAACTGTTGCTTCCTGACCTGCATACAGATTTCTCAGGAGGCAAGTTAGGTGGTCTGGTATTCCCATCTCTTGAAGAATTTTCCACAGTTTATTGTGATCCACACAGTCAAAGGCTTTGGCATAGTCAATAAAGCAGAAATAGATGTTTTTCTGGAACTTCTGCTTTTTTGATGATCCAACGGATGTTGGCAATTTGATCTCTGGTTCCTCTGGCTTTTCTAAAACCAGCTTGAACATCTGGAAGTTCATGTACTGCTGAAGCCTGGCTTGGAGAATTTTGAGCATTACTTTGCAAGCATGTGAGATGAGTGCAATTGTGCAGTAGTTTGAGCATTCTTTGGCATTGCCTTTGGGATTGGAATGAAAAATGACCTTTTCCAGTCCTGTGGCCACTGCTGTGTTTTCCAAATTTATTGGCATATTAAGTACAGCACCTTCACAGTATCATCTTTTAGGATTTGAAATAGCTCATCTGGAATTCCATCACCTCCACTAGCTTTGTTCATACAGATGCTTCCTAAGGCCCACTTCGCTTTGCATTCCAGGATGTCTGGCTCTAGGTCTTATATCAAGAAATGATTTATTTGCATCTGACCTCAATCCTCCTCATGGAGAAGGAAATGTCAACCCACTCCAGTACCATTGCCTGGAAAATCTCATGGACAGAAGAGCCTGGTGGGCTGCAGTCCACGGGGTCGCAAAGAGTCGGGCACCACTGGGCAACTAACACTAACACTTACTCAATCCTCCTCAACCTGTTGAAGCTTAAGGCCTCTTGTCTTTAGCACAAAAGACAGCATCTGCTTCTCCATGTTGTGTCACCAACAGCCTCTGAGGCTAGTAAGTCTGCCCCCGGGCAAAATCATTTCCCTTTCTTTGACCTCTCCTCCAGGCTTTTGTGGGCATCCGGTCCCATCACTTCATGGGCAATAGATGGGGAAACAGTGGAAAAAGTGTCAGACTTTATTTTTTTTGGCTCCAAAATCACTGCAGATGGTGATTGCAGCCATGAAATTAAAAGACGCTTACTCCTTGGAAGGAAAGTTATGTCCAACCTAGATAGCATATTCAAAAGCAGAGACATTACTTTGCCAACAAAGGTCCGGCTAGTCAAGGCTATGGTTTTTCCTGTGGTCATGTATGGATGTGAGAGTTGGACTGTGAAGAAGGCTGAGCGCCAAAGAATTGATGATTTTGAACTGTGATGTTGGAGAAGACTCTTGAGAGTCCCTTGGACTGCAAGGAGATCCAACCAGTCCATTCTGAAGGAGATCAGCCCTGGGATTTCTTTGGAAGGAATGATGCTAAAGCTGAAACTCCAGTACTTTGGCCATCTCATGCAAAGAGTTGACTCATTGGAAAAGACTCTGATGCTTGGAGGGATTGGGGGCAGAAGGAGAAGGGGACGACAGAGGATGAGATGGCTGGATGGCATCACTGACTTGATGGACGTGAGTCTGGGTGAACTCCGGGAGTTGGTGATGGACAGGGAGGCCTGGCGTGCTGCAATTCATGGGGTCGCAAAGAATCGGACATGACTGAGCAACTGAACTGAACTGAACTGAACTGGTGGCTCAGGCAGTAAAGCGTCTGCCCACAATGTGCGAGACCTGGGTTCAATCCCTGGGTTGGGAAGATCCCCTGGAGAAGGAAATGGCAACCCACTCCAGTACTCTTGCGTAGAAAATTCCATGGATGGAAGAGCCTGGTGGGCTACAGTCCATGGGGTTGCAAAGAGTCCGACACGACTGAGCGACTTCACTTTCTTTTCTTTCCAGGCTTTTGTGAATGTGCTTTTCTTCAAGCTCCTCTAAAGGTGAGACTGTTCGGCAGCAGTGACAGAACACCAGGTTGGAAACGAGATCCCTTCAGCTCTGTCACTTAGAGCTTGTGACTTCAGGCAGCCCAGGGTCGCCCCAGGCCCACTCTCTTCTTAATGTAGAGGATAACACTTCCTCTACTCAGAAGGGCAAAGAAGGTATTTCAGGCCACCTGTCAGTTATACATGACTTTAAAGTTGTGAAAGAAGAAGGCGATAAAATAGACTTTGCATTTCGAGTCCCCAGGCCTTCTAAATATTTATTACGTGCAAATGCTTCATGAGACAAACTGTTTATGCTTCTGTGCACATCTGCTCATCAAAAATCCCTTTCCTCTCCCACTCCATGAGGGTGCTGATTGTTTGAGAGACTGGTTAGACGTGGCTTCACAGAATCCACATGGATTCTGTGGATGGATGCTAATGCTTGACCAGAAGAAAGGATGTGAGACTGCACAGTCTCTCTGTATGTGATGGAAATTTCTGGAATGTTACACACACACTCATACACACACCCATACACACAAACTGTGAAGACTGGCTATCTGTTAGAAGCAGGGTCTTTTTCTTTATATACTTCCAAAATGCTCAGAAATTTTTTTTTTTTTAACCATAAGCACATGATTACTTTTATCATCCTGCTGCTGCTGCTGCTGCTGCTGCTAAGTCGCTTCAGTCGTGTCCAACTCTGTGCGACCCCATAGACGGCAGCCCACCAGGCTCCCCCGTCCCTGGGATTCTCCAGGCAAGAACACTGGAGTGGGTTGCCATTTCCTTCTCCAATGCATGAAAGTGAAAAGTGAAAGTGAAGTCACTCAGGCCTAAAAAGGCCTAAATATAAAGAACCACCACCAACACATTAAAAAAGTTCCTGGAAATTGACTGTAGGTCTCAATCTGGGGCTGCCATGCCCTAAGAGGAAGAAGACTGCACAGTTTTCAGATTTCACTGCCAACGCTCAATCCATACCTGCTGAGTGCTCAATATTCACCAACATTGACTAATAAGCACATACTTGGGGCTGGCATCGTGCTAGACCAGGAGTTGGCCAGCCACAGCCTGTGCACCAAATCCAGCCCACCACCTGTTTCATAAATAAAATTTTCTTGGAACATAGCCACGCTTACTCATTTATGCATTGTCTGTGGCTGCTTTGTGCTAGAAAAGCCGAGTTGAATAGTTGCAATAGAGACCAAATGGCCCCAAAGTCTAAACTATTTACTCTGTGGCCCTTTACATTAAAGATTACCAGCCTCTGTGTTAGGATGGTGAGTGCAACAGGCCCATATCCTGCACGCATGGAACTCAGAGTCTAGTCAGGGGCACCCAGTCATACAAATAAATGTACATTTGTGCCACGCTAGCAAAGAAAGCTGTGTTTGGTGCCTTTAGAGAGTATTATTGACAGCTGACAGCTTCGCTGGTGGCTCAGATGGTAAAGAATCTGCCTGCAATGCAGATCTGGGTTCGATCCCTGGGTTGGGAAGATTCCCCTGGAGAAGGAAATGGCAACCCACTCCAGTATTCTTGCCTGGAGAATCCCATGGACAGAGAAGCCTGGCGGGCTACAGTCCATGTGGTCACAAAGAATTGGACACGACTGAGTGACTAGCATCTCATTGGCGGCTGACGTAGTTGGGAACGTCATGGAAGACAAAAATGTCCAGTAGGTACAAAGACCCTATGATGCAAGGGAATACAGAAATTAAAAACAACAACAAAAACAAAACAGGAAGAAGCCAAAGCAGACAGAGGTTAAGGCCTGGCAACGTGTGACAGCAGATAAGGCTGGGAGGGGGCTGGGAGGGGACTGGGAGGCCGACCACACAGGACTCTGGAGACCTCGATAAGGACTGTATCTGAAGAGAAATGGGGAAACCTTGAAAGGTTTCCAGTGAGGTCAATGGAGACAGGATGAATGTTTTGAAAGACTTTGACTTCCAGATGGAGGAAGGCTAAAGGAGACCCAGGCGGGATGGGTCAGCCAGTTGGGAAGCTGTTTTACAGAGACCTGGATGAAGATGTGGCAGCTTGAACCTCGGGGTACAGATGGTAGGACTTAGAAGGGTGAAGTCTGTCTAGTGAGGTGCAGAAGCAAGACCATCAACCATCCCAAATGGTCCCACCTGGCCGTGAAGGAGGCATCCGAGGTCATCACGGTTCCATGGTTTCAGATACAACAGAAATACTCAATAATGAGAAAAGATCTTTCTATGGTTCATAAGCCAAGTTTTCCTTTCTCTGTGCTTCCTGTGTGTTCTGAGACTGTGGTAGATGCCGAGTCTTTCAGATGCATAAATAGTGGCCATTTCCTCACATGGTCCCTATTCCATCATGCCTCCTGGTCAATTCAATCACCCCTAAAATGAAGGTGCAAGTCAACTGGAACATGCAATTTATGTCTTCAAGCCCTAGTTCAGTCATCTATTTACTCTGAAAAAGGAGAAGTACTCATTTTTCAATTTTGATTAAAAATATAAAATGCCCTCATTTGACCTCCTTTGAAATGAGCCACACGTCTGTCAGGCACTGGGTCAATAAAAGCATGACTGGAATACTAAATGGTGCTTCTATTTTGGGTTCACTCGAAGAGTTGGTTTCTTTCTTATGTCTCCTTCCTCTCAATGGCCAAATAGCTATGTCAGTAGGCAATGAATTACTGCTTCATATGTGTCAGGTTCTATGGAACCAACAGGCTACGGGACCACTCAGAAGATATGATATGCAACTTGAAGGAAAAGACACTGTTGACCAAACAGGAATTCTGGGAGCAAGACCAGATCCCTGGCAATGAATACTACTGGCAAGTGGGAGTATTTATCTTCTCATATTTCCACTTGTAGAGTTGTCAGTTTGAAAGGAAGAGGAATTTGAAACCCAACAAACAAAATCTTTATTCCTCAAGGCAAGCTCCATTCAATGACCATGAATTGTAACTGAGATTTCCAGAACAGTGTGTTAGAAGCCCAGCCAGACAACACCCAAAGAAGTGGATTAATTCAGTAAAATGAAAATAACACATCTGTCCGTTGAGAATCTGGAGAGAAAATACTGACATTGTCATTGGAAAGCAGCATGACATAGCAAAAAGAGAGCTAAGAGCTTTGGAGTGAGGCAGCATAAGCAGCTGGCAAATTTAACCTTGGATAAGCTATTTAATGCTTCTGAACGTCAGTTTCCTAAACCACAAACCATGGATCATAAGACCTAGAGTTGTTCTATGAATGAGCTAATTTGTGAAGATCCTTGCACACAGTAAGGGATTAATAAATGATAGTTCCTTTCCCTAAACTGCCCAAATTTAAGTCTGGACTGAAAGAATGGTGTACATATCCATCACACTGGACAATTCCAGGACAAACAGTCACTCAAGTGTTCTGCCAGTTCAGGGCAAGTACCCTAACTTGCTCCTGAGAGTGACCACGAATCCGATGAAGACACTAGATTCAAAGATGAAGAAAAAGCCAGAAAAGGAGAAAAAGGCAGCAAAGGGGAGAATGTGTGACTCCTGTTTTTACTACCTGCTAAGAAGAAATTGTGAGCACCTGACTGTGGAACCAGCCCTGTGAGTCAGGCGCTGCCCGGCACCTCGGGCTCGGCACAGGAGCCTGGAATGCAATTGCTCACTGTTTGCTTTATGACAATACATCTTCTGGTTGCTCAGGACAGGGAGGGTGGAGGTATCTCTGGCCTCTGTTTTGTTTTGGTTTTTCCAATCACCTATATCCATCCACCCATCCATCTATCTTCCATTCACTGTCTCTCACCAGATACCTTCTGAGCGCCTATTATGTGACTGTGGGACACACACCAAGCATTTGAGAAGATACACAGATAGATGTTTTAGGACAGACATGCAGGGTTGCAGGAGTTACTCCAGCATTCCATTCGTGTGCGTGTGCATATGCCTGTCAGTCTAACACCTATTAGAGGAAGACGTTAACAGTGTACACATTACTATTAAGACCTCACCATATTACAGGTTCCATGCTACACGCTTTTATGTGTTATCTTGTTTGTCACAACTACTTTATGAAGTCAACATTGTTATTATCTTTAATGGACAGATCAGAAAAATAGGACTGGAAGAATTTGATTACACAGCTTGTAAATGGCAGAGCAAGGATCCAAAGTCAGGTTTCGTAAGGAGGAAGAAAGAATCAGCAACATCCCGTTTGCTGAGCCCCTTACCCAGAGATGTCAGTGCATGATATCTTCTTTGTATCTGTTCTCTGACACAATAAAAAGAGGGCTGGTGTTAGAATGAATGAAACAGTGCATCTAACAGCTTCAGAAGATACCAGCAAAAAGGTACTGATGGAAGTGAAAGATTAAAGACTTAACTGAGGTTCTAGCTGTGACGACTGTTCACGTACATTTACTAAGATCTGAAACATGACTTCACTGGGCCCTTTAGGAAAATACTTTTGCCACTGACCAAAATATCTGCTTTACTCTGGAGTCACTGACACCTAAACAACATTCACATGGCCAGATATGTGCTCCACTTGTTCTGTGACAGTGGGGAAAGAGAAATGGGGTAGAAATTAAGATTCCCATGTGAAAGAGGTACTGGCGGCTCAAGACAATAAAGAATCTGCCTGCAATGCAGGAGACCCAGGTTCGATCCCTGCGCCAGGAAGATCCCCTGGAGAAGGGATGGCTACCCACTCCAGTATTCTTGCCTGGACAATCCCACGGACAGAGGGGCCTGGCGGGTTACAGTCCACGGAGTCGCAAGAGTCAGACACAACTGAGCAACCACACTTCCACTTTTCATGAAAGATGAGAATTAAAGTCCTATGACCACTAAAGCAGTGGAAACCACGGGAGGTCAAAAATCTCCACAGTAAAACAAAAGAGCTCCGGACTAGGAGCAACTAGTCATGAGTTCAAATCCAAGCTATGTGACCTTGGGCACAACAATTAATTAACCCCTCTGAGCCAGTGCTTCATATCTACAATGAAGAGAATAATATCTACCTCACAGTATTTTTGTAAGACTAAATAAGTTTAGGCAGACTATAAAGCCAATTCCTTCCAACAGTCACATTTGTAAAATGTCAAGGGCTTGGGGACTTCCCTGATGGTCCAGTGGTTCATGGGTTCAATCCCTGGTCAGGGAACTAAGATCCCACATGTCTCATGTCCAAAAAAAAAATGTTTTAAAAAGAAAATGACAGGATCTTATACATTGGCTTCTAGTGTAAATTGACAAGATCCTTTGCAAAGACATCACTAGTACGTTATACAAAAATTCTTCCATTAAATGGAAATAAGTTGAGCGGCTAAAAGGTCGAGGTTCCCTGTACTAAACCAGAACCCAGTCCTCAGTTCTGACTGCAAACCCTTCAGATCATTTCCATCCTGCTAATAGGCACACACGCTATCCCATCTCTTTCTTGCCTTCTCCCCATTCTCAATTTAAAGGGGACCATATTTCACATAATACCCGCAACACCCCTATGTCGTCTCTGCTTCCTTTTGAAGTTCTCATTATGTCCCTCAGAAGGCCCCTCAAATGTGGGGCCCTGTTATATGACACCAGTGGTCGTGGTAATTTAGTCACTAAATCTTGTCCCAGTCACTGGGACCCCGTCAACTGTAGTCCGCCAGGCTCCTCTTATCCCAGGCAAGAATACTGGAGTGGGTTGCCATTTCCTTCGCCAGTTACATGATGCTAAAGAGAGCTAAATCATTTGAGGTAGTTCCAAACACCAGAGCTAGAACTGGTGGGGTGGATTTAGAGGAAGGTTCCAGCTCTGCGTATGGAATATGCTTGGAACAGTGGCGGCTGGCCAGCTGGGAGGCAAGCTTCTAAACCAGGCAGCTCTCCACCAAAAAAGCTCAGCAGGATATCTCACCTCCTGCTGCTTGACTGAACCCCCGAACATCACATGATTTCATCCAGAACTTACTGAGTGCTTTCTAATGTCCTAGGCATTAGAAATGCAAGTATGAGTAAAATGCGGCCCTCAGCTCTCAAAAGCTCACACTGGAGAGACAAACTCATGAGCAGGTAGTTATAAAGCATGTGTATGTGCGTGTGTGTGCACACACGCACGCTCAGCCATGTCCAACTCTTTGCAACCCTAAGGACTGTAGCCCCTCAGGCTCCTCTGTCCATGGGATTCTCTAGGCAAGAATACTGAGTGGGTTGTCATTTCCTTCTCCAGGGGATCTTCTCAACCCAGGGATCGAACCTGTGTCTCCTACATTAGCAGGTGAATTCTTTCCCACCGAGCCACCAGGGAAAGTGAAAGTCCCTCAGTCATGTCCTACTCTTTGAGACCCCATGGACTATAAAGTCCCTGGAATTCTCCAGGCCAGAATACTGGAGTGGATAGCCTTTCCCTTCTCCAGGGGATCTTCCCAACCCAGAGATCAAGCCCAGGTCTCCTGCATTGCAGGTGATTTTTACCAGTTGAGCCACAAAGGAAGCCCGAGCCACCTAGGAAGCCCTTTATAAAACAATGTGGTAAGTACAAAAATAGAGAAATTATAGGGAATGCTGCGGGGTGGTCTAACTCAGGAGGTGGCCCTCACTCAGGTGGGCTGTTCTTTCTGGAGGAGATGACACTGGATAGTGTTAAAGGATGGAGTAGGGGAAGCAGTGGAGGGCGAGATGGGGGCAGTATAGGACGGGTGTTCAGGGCAAAAGGACTGAGCGTGAGCAAAGGAACAACCGTGACCAACAGAATGGTGTAGGGGAGGTCCTCCAGGCAGCTGGATAATGCTAGAACAGTCCACAGGAGTGGGGAGGGTGGGAGACAGGCTGGAGCTGCAGACAGGAACCTGGGGAATGCGGGCCTTGTAACCTGCATTCTGCAGCATGAACTTTGTCCTGGAGGCAATGGGCAGCCAACACCCTAAAGGTTCTAAGTACACAGGTGACTGAATTTCCATCACCTTGGATTTAGGAGGTTTTCTTTTCTTTTCCCAAAGGGAGACTGCAGGACAGCTTTGAGAACTGCTGCCTTGAACTCCGGGAGCCCCAGGGTCAGAACAGCCCTCTTGACTCACCACCGAAGGCAAACACCCAGTTCCTTTGGTCCCTGCCTCTTCCTCTTCTGTCTCCTGGGCCTGTTGGTAATGCTGACCTCACAAAAAAGTGACATGGGCACTAGGTGACTCAGCGTTACAGAGGGCTTGGAAGCGGCCGAAGTCCACGTTGAACCCTGAGCATCTTTCTGCAGCAGGCACGCTGGCGGGGAGGCAGGTTTGCTGCAGTGAGCTTCAGGGCCCGCCAGCCTTGTGATCTGGCAGCTTCTCCCCCCTCTCGCCTTCCTTGCCTTCTACTTAATACCCACTGGCTGCTGGCTGACTTGGCCAGACACCGTTGGGAAGGGTCGGGCAGCACAAGCCCGCCTTGTAGATGAAAGCATCCTTTTGGCTGGATCAGCCACCAGACCACTCCCATCTCCCCAGGAGGGGACACTGGCCTCCTGGGCTTTTCTGAACTGCTGCACCTCCTACCTCTCAAGCTGCCCCCTCCCCAACCCTGGGCTTCCCGATGTCTCTGCAGGTAAAGAATCTGCCTGCCAATGCAGGAGATGTGAGTTCCATCCCTGAGTCAGGCAGATTCCCCTGGAGAAGGGAATGGCAACCTACTCCAATATTCTTGCCTGTGAAATCCCAAGGACAGAGGAGCCTAATGGGCTCCAGTTCACGGAGCTGCTAAGAGTTGGACACGACTTCATGACTAAACAACAAAAACCTCCCACCCCACCAGCTCCTTCCTCTTTCCCCATCCTATTTTATCCCCCAGACCTATTCCTCACTACCCAGGGCCCAGAGTCTCCACTGCCTCCCTGAAAATCCTGTCCATCTCTTCTCTCCTGAATGAGTCATGCTCCTTTGGGCTCCTTCAATTAGTGCCTAAATGCCCCCCACCCCTCAAACTTCCTTGATCACTCCATTCCCAACCCCTCCCTTCCACCACTCCCCTTCAGTCTGAGCACAAGTTGACCGTCATCTGCCCCCTGGTACTGGTTCAGCTGCTCCGACCACTCCCTCCACACGAATCCCTGAATCAGCCACAAACTTCCCACTAAGCATATTCCCTCTGCTGGGAATGTCCTCATCACTGTCTCCCTTCCGAACATCCTTTTGGGCACAGCGCAAATGTCACCCTGACCCAAAGGCTCTCTCCTCTCACCTCCAAGACAGATTAAATCTAATAGGACTTTGCTTACTTTTTTAAACAGAGGGTGTTTGGCTTATCTTATAATAACAGCTAGGGCTGATGTATCAGGCACTCCTCAGAGAACCTTGTACAGAGTAACTCATTTAATTCTCAGAATCACCCTGTTATTACCTCTAAGTCAACCTGCCCAAGTTTATAGTGAGCCAGTGGGAGAACTGAGGCTTAAACTGAGGCTCTAATGAGAAGCAAAGCCACCTCTCCCACCCAGGAAGCCTTTGAATCTTGGAGTCTCACTCTGTTCCCCTGGCACACAGTGGGTGACTACTAAATGTGAGAGTTCTGGGTTTAACTGAAATTTGTTCAGCATGCATCCTGGTACCTTCCTCGCATGTATGTTCTGGCCCCCCAAGCCATCCACAAGATCCTTAGGGAGACAGGACGGGCCATCCACAAGATCCTTAGGGAGACAGGACCAGGTCATCTATTTTCTTCACAGGCCTGCCATCAGAAGCGTAATGGGGAGTTGGGGGATCCTCAGAGAGCTCTAGGGGTGAAGATGGGGGCAAACTAACTTTGGACTAAGGTATGCCTTGAAGAGTGAAAGTGTTAGTCACTCAATCGTGTCTGACTCTTTGTGACCCATGGACTGGAGCCTGCCAGGCTCCTCTGTGCATGGAATTCTCCAGGCAAGAATATTGCAATGGGTAGCTATTCCCTTCTCCAGGGGATCTTCCCGAACCCAGGTCTCCGGCCTTGCAGGCAGATTCTTTACCATCTGAGCCATCAGGGAAGCCCCAGTGTATGCCTTAGAGTATCTAATTTACCAAGGCTTTTTCACAAGCCTGAGTTCATCAGCTGGATGTGGAGAATGTAAAGAGGACAGAGGTGCAGATGGCCTGAGATCTGGTCAAGGTCTTAGAGCTAGAAATAGCTGAGTGAGATGATAGAAATTACAACCCAGGGCTCTGAATAAAACAACAGAAAGCCAGTCCCCTGCTCATGGTGTGGTCCTGGGCAGCTGTGGCCATCAAGAAGGGGTAGGCTGATGTAAATCAACTGTACTTCAATGAAAACATTGGAAAAAAGAAAAAGATCAAGGTCAGCCATTTCTTTAAAAGAAAAAAAAAAAAGGGTGGGCCGCGTGTTCAGCTACCCCCTCCCTCCATGGATGAAGTGCCCTTGGTTGCTGGGCAGGGGAGCCTGACCCGGACTTCTAGACAGAGGCTGGCTGAGCTGACTAGGGCAGAATGTGTTAAGGCAGGTTCAGCAGGACCTCTGGGGACCTCTGGGAATGTTGGGTCACTCTCATCAGACAGAACCCAAACCCCCTGAGAGACCACCTGATTTTCCAAGCAGTCTGATAATATATCAGTAGATATAAATAAAAAGAGTCAGGAAAAACTGGTTTGTCCCTCCCATTAGCTGGAGGCAGTCAATGGTTGCCTACTACTTGTAACTATCACATCCCATTTCTAAAACATCTGTATCTTTATTTCACTGTCCTAAGCTCAGAGGGTGAAGAATCCGCCTGCATTGCAGGCGGCACAGGTGACGCGGGTTCCATCCCTGGGTCGGGAAGATCCCCTGGCGAAGGAAATGACAACCCACTCCAGTATTCTTGCCTGGGAAAATTTCATGGACAGAGGAGCCTGGCGGGTCGGACAGGACTGAGCGCATGGCACAAGCCAACACAACTTCAGATGGGATTTACTCAATGTCTTGTGCAGAACGGAAGGCTTTTCCGGCTCAGGTGGCTTCTGCAGAAGAAAAGCTTTTCCCTAGAAGGAAGACGGACCCCATCTTTCCGCCAGTTTGGCGGCCTCTCTGAGCCTTCATCTACCCACCCATCCCGCAGAATCGTGGCAACAACTTGTGAGCTCCCAGCCCCCGCGTCCTGCAGATCCGACTGACCTCCTGGGTCACCGTCTCACGCTCCTCACAGTTCAGGAAATGAATGAGACACTGCAGATGTCTACGCTGTAGAACCACTGCCTACTGGGAACCTCGGACCCTTGTAGCTTCATCTCAGGCTCGCAGATGGCCGAGCTCCGGCCCGCGGTGTTGACAGGGGACTAAGCAGGCTGTAATTCCGGGGGCGCGGCGGGGAAGGTCGGAAACCCGGGTCTCCAGATCCCGGCATCGAAGCCCGGGGCCGCCGTTCCCCCCACGCCCCCGACCGCTCGCGAGAGCTGCCAAGCACCCTGCGAGGCCAGTCCGGCGACCCGGCTCGGGAAGCGCCTGGCTTACCTGCGGCTCCACCAGCCCGCGCGGCTCCGCGCCCAGGGGCGCCGGGCGCGCGGCGCGGAACGCCGAGTACACCGGGATGCGGTGCTGGGTGCTGTACAGGGTGGCGAAGCGCTCGGCGCCCTCGGAACGCTGACAGATCCTCACGTGGGCAGCGGCCGCCGGCCCCGCAGGCGGGGTCCCTGCGTAGAAGAAGCGGTCGCACTCGCCGAAGCCGGCCTCTTCCTGGCGCACCAGCCGGCCCTCCAGCAGCCCGGCCAGGGCGAGGAGGCCGCCCAGCGCCAGGCAGCGCTCGGGGCCCATGGCGCGTCTGCGGGCCGGGCGGGCGGAGCGCGAGGCCGCACAGCTTCGCAGCCGGGAAGTCGGAAGCCGGGCGCGGCGCGGGTGGGGCGAGCTCGGCCGACCGGGGTGGGCGGCCCCGGCGGCGGGGGCGGGCCCGCGTCCCGAGGCCGCGCCCCCCTCGTGCCCGCCTCTCCGAAGACGCCGGCTCCAGCCCGCCTCGGGCTGGGCGCGCGGGTGCGGGGATGCCAGCCCTGTTCCCCCGGGGCGGCCCCGCACCTGGCACCGCCTGGACTCTGCCGTCCGAGTTCACAGGCTCCGGGACGCGCGCTGCCCCGGCGGAAAGGGCTGAACCAGGTCGGCTTCATCCGGGGAAGCGGGGACCGTCCCCGGGGCGCGAGCCTGAAGCCTCCGGAGACAGCGCGCCCCAGGGATCCTCAAGGATGCCAAGAGGCGGCGTGAGATGCCCACAGCAACTGTGGCTCTTCGGGGCGAATGGGCAGAGAGCCCCCCGGTGAAATCCGATGCAAATCAGTCTCCCGCCTTCCCAGTGGAAGTCTTCCCATCCGCCCGCACATGGACATAACTCAGAGATGAAGTTTTAGCAGGTCAGAAGCGGGGATACCCAAGTTAAGGAATCTTGTTGTAGGAAATTCCTAACCTAGGTAGACAGTTCAGCTCTGTGGTTTACTTGGAATCAAAACCAAAACCAAGAAAGGAACAAGACCGGCTGATTTCACCGGTTGGTAGGTCGGTTGGTTCATTATTCTCTTTTGAGTGTCTATGTGCTAAGCTGGGTTCGGTGACAGCGTACAATGGTAAACAAGAATAGGATCCCTGCGGTCCGGATGACGAAACCTAGTGGGAAAGCTTGTCGTTAATCAAAGAAGCAGTCTATTAAAGGAATAATGAAACACAGAGCGTGGAGCTGTGAGAAACTGCCCCTCTGGGAGTGAGGGTGTGTTTGCCTGAAGAGTGTTGTCTGAAGTGAGATCAAGAGGATGTTCAGTTCAGTTCAGTTCAGTCGCTCAGTCGTGTCCGACTCTTTGCGACCCCATGAATCCCAGCACGCCAGGCCTCCCTGTCCATCACCAACTCCCGGAGTTCACTGAGACTCACGTCCATCGAGTCAGTGATGCCATCCAGCCATCTCATCCTTTGTGGTCCCCTTCTCCTCCTGCCCCCAATCCCTCCCAGCATCAGAGTCTTTTCCAATGAGTCAACTCTTCACATGAGGTGGCCAAATTACTGGAGTTTCAGCTTTAGCATCATTCCTTCCAAAGAAATCCCAGGGCTGATCTCCTTCAGAATGGACTGGTTGGATCTCCTTGCAGTCCAAGGGACTCTCAAGAGTCTTCTCCAACACCACAGTTCAAAAGCATCAATTCTTCGGCGCTCAACCTTCTTCACAGTCCAACTCTCACATCCATACATGACCACTGGAAAAACCATAGCCTTGACTAGCCGGACCTTTGTTGGCAAAGAGGTTGTTAGGAGCTAGGCAAAGATGAAAGTACCATGTGCTAAGGGAGTCTCCCAGCAGAAGGGATATGTTGGAGGGATTTAAGGACGGCAGGTGTGCATAGAGAACAGTGAACTAGATTATGAGAAATAGGGTTAAAGGAGGCAGGGGACATAGCATTCAGAGTGTCATAGGCTGGAGGCTGTCAACTGTTTTCCGACAGGACTCATATTGAGAAAAAAAAAGCTGGGACTTCCCTGGTGGCTCAGATGGTAAAGAATGTGCTTCCAGTGCAGGAGACCTGGGTTCGATCTCTGGGTCAAGAAGATCTCCTGGAGGAAGGCATGGTAACCTGCTCCAGTATCCTTGGCTGGAGAATCCCCATGGACAGCAGAGGCTGGCGTGCTGCAGTCCATGGGGTAGCAAAGAGTCGGACATGACTGAGTGACTAAGCACACAGATGAGAGACGGTAGCTGGGACTGGGGTGCTTCTAGAGACAGAGTCAGAATGCCTACTAGGGCGCCTTCAGTCACATCTTACTGTTTAATCTTAGTTCCTAAGTGTGACACATGGGGAACTGGACCAGAGTGTTCTAATGCTTGCCTATGACTCAGTGAGTGTGGAGACAGGTTTGATCCAGGCCTGTTTGCTTCCTAAGCCTGGCCTTTCCTCAGCACATTGGTAAAGTGAGCCTGTAAAATAGGAGACAGATTGTCAGGAGAACACATTTTGAAGCTTCTTAAGCTGTTGTTCTTAACAAATTCCTTATGGGCTTCAATATCTCAAAATGTTAACTAGGGGTGGTCCCTGAAATGAAACCTAAACTTGTTTCTTACTTTAAAAAAAAAAAAAAGACAAACGCCTATAATGTGATGTCGCAGAAATGGCTAGACTCAAAATCCCCTTTGATACGGAGTTGATGACTCTGGTCAAATGGGGCTTGTCCCTCAGCCAGGTCGTCTTGTCCTTGTACACCTCTACCATGCCCTCCACGGGAGGCTGTGAGGATAATAGGCTTCGTGGGATTTTTTAATATTTATATTAGTATATAGGATTATACATGTTCCCCAATGGCGATTCGTGTTGTCAACTCTAAACACAATTAAACAACTAGAAATCAGTCCCTCTCCTCTCTGTGTCCTCTGTACCTGCTCACTATGCTACTTATCACATTAGACCAGCTGTCCCCAACTTTTGGCACCAGGGACCGGTTTTGCGGAAGACAAATTTTCCATGGGGTTGGGGCATTAGTTTCAGGATGATTCAAGTGCGTTACTTTTATTGTGCATGCATGCATGCCTCCGAAGTCACTTCAGCCACGTGCGACTCTTTGTGACCCTATGGACCGTAGTCCATTAGGCCCCTCTGTTCATGGGATTCTCCAGGCGAGAATACTGGATTGGGTTGCCATGCCCTCTCCATGGGATCTTCCTGACCCAGGGATCAAACCCGCATCTCTTACATCTCCTGCATTGGCAGACGGGTTCTATTATCATTACATCAGCTCCACCTCTGATCATCAGGGATTAGATCCCAGAGGTTGGGGACCCCAGATGTTAGGGTATTAATCATTCCCGAGTCTGTCTTCTCTACTAGTCAGGTACTCCTGGGGACAGGCTTGTCCCTTCTTAGTCTTTGGGTCTCACTGGCTACCAGAGAGTCTGGAATAATAGATGTTATATGTGATTTTGTTGTATTTGAATAAATGCAGAATATAAAAATAAATTCTCAGTTTTATGACTAAGGCATATATATGACCTTAATTCACTGTTTCTCAAACTTTCTTGATCCTTCCCCCTACCCCCCCCCCCCAAGCATAACTGTCTCTACCACTACTCCTCCACACCCTACAGAAGATTCTAGTTTTCCTCCAGGCCCCGGTCAGGAACCAACACACATATACACAGAATATTTGCATATCCCATAGCTGGGGTAATTCTGTCTACTTTAGTATCTTTTACTTTTATAGTATAAACAAGAGAGCTTCTTTTTGTTTGCCTGCTTTCCAAAGATAAAGTATACTATGATATTAAATTTACTTTTGCAAATTACAAATGTCCACATGCCAAGATTCTGGAACATACTACATCGTGGGAGTACCTTGGTCTAATCAAAGGTTTTGCTGACAGCACATTCCAAGGGAAGACTGTCTTTCACAGCATCTTTATGAGTGATAATTCATTCTCTCCACTGGAGGTCCCTTTTCTTTGCCACTGACTCTTCTCACTGGCATGAGGTTTCACAGCAGACCGTCTTAGACCTCAGCACTCACACCCGTGCCAATCCAGCATCTGTCAATGCGTGTTAGTTGCTCAGTCATGTCCGACTTTTTACAACTCCATGGACTGTAGCCCATCAGGCTCTTTTGTCCATGGAATTCTCCAGGCAAGAGTACTGGAGTGGGTTGCCATGCCCTTCTCCAGGGGATCTTCCCAATCCAGGGATTGAACCTGGGTCTCCTGCATTGCAGGCAGGTTCTTTACCACGTGAGTCACGAGGGAAGCCCTGTCAATATCCTCCAGAAATGCCCAAAGAGGAAGAATAATGATTGATGTGAAATAAAACGACATGCTACTTGGACTTCAGTGGCTCGGTCGATTCTGTTCCAGACTGTCTGAAACCATAAGCCACACTAGACCCTTCTCCAACTTTGCAGCCCCTACCACCTTACCTCTCATACCCAGTCTTTAATCTCTTCACCTCCCCTAATTCATTCTGCAGCTGGAGTGGCTTCCTAAAAATAAACCTGATGATGTTATCCCACTCTCACAGCCCATCAATCACTCTCCATCTGCCTTGGGGTAAAGCCTGACTCCCTACCTGACAACTTAGACCACTGAGATCTGCCCCCCTTAGGTCTCACCTCTGACAGTAGCCACCTGGCCCTCTGTGCTGGGAGCAGTACAATTCAGCTTCTTGCAGTTCCCACAGCAGAGTTCCTCTCTCTTCTCCCTGAGACTTTGCATCATAAAATACTTCCCTTGGTCTGGAATTCTCACCTTATATTCCCATCCCTTCATCTCTTTCATTCAGCTTTTTTTTTTTTTTTTAACACAGCCCAGCTAAACATTAGTTCCTCAAGTCATCCATCTTTCTAACATGCGTGTCCTCACCCCTTGCCCTCCTCCTGCACTATGCCCAGTTACAGGCCTTTTCTGATCGTGCCTTTTCTTTTTTGGCCACACCACACAGCTTGCAGAATCTTAGTTCCCAACCAGGGACTGAACCCTGCAGTGGAAGCTCAGAATCCTAACGACTGGACCACCAGGAAATTCCCTGATTGTGCCTCTTAAATCTAGTTTTTCCCCCTGTCTCTAACTGCTACCTCCCCACTCAGCCATAAATACAGTGCCTGCTATACAGTAGGTATTCAATACAATAAGTGAGTAAATGAAAGAGGAAAAATCCCTCCATGAAATTCCATTTGAAGTCTCGTGGCTCTAATTCATTCATTCATTTTCAAACGGTTTTTAAAATATCTGTCATTAAGATGAATGGATAAGGAAGTTGTGGTACATACACACAATGGAATATTACTCAGCTGTAAAAAGGAACACATTTGAGTCAGTTCTAATGAGGTGGATGAACCTATTAGAGACTATTATACAGAATGAAGTAAGTCAGAAAGAGAAGACAAACACCGTATATTAACACATACAAATGGAATCTAGGAAGATGGTGCTGACTATCCTAAGTGCAAGGCAGCAAAGGAAACACAGATGTAAAGAAGACACAGGCTTCTGGACTCAGTGGGAGAAGGAGAGGGTGGGATGATTTGAGAGAATAGCACTGAAACGTATATACTGCCATATGTAAAATAGATGAGCAGTGTGAGCATGATCTATGAGGCGGGGCACGCAAAGCTGGTGCTCTGTGACAGCCTGGAGGGGTAAGGCGGGGAGGGAGCTGGGAGGAGGGGTCAGGAGGAGGGGACACATGTCTACCTACATCCAGTTCATATTGATGTATGGCAAAAGCCATCACAATACTGTAAAGTAATTATCCTCCAAGTAAAATAATTAATTTTTAAAAAATCTGCTATGAGAACTGGCTAGATGACGAGAATTCATGGAGGAACAAACTTAACCTTGGTCCCTCCTCTCACACTAGCACCACACAGGGCTCCATGGGTAACCAGAGCAGAAGGCAGAAGGTAAGTGATGCTCTGCTTTAGACAGGGAAGGCAGTGCTGGGGACCTTTCATGCCACTAATGAGTTCTGTAATGTAGACTCCACGCTGGGTCAGCTCAAGTCCAGGGCAAGACTGACACAGATCTTTGCACCACAGAACTCAAAGTAGGTAGGGAAGACAGAAAGACAGACAAGCAATTACAATACAGTGTGAGAGGTGCTCTTTAAGAGAGCTGTGTGCTATGAGGGCAGAGAAGGGTCACTGAAGCTAATCTGGGAGAAGCACCTCCGTAAAGACAGTAGCAACGGTATAAAATCTTACTTGAGGAGATGTGTTGAAGCCATGGCTCATAAATTAGAATAATAACTAAATTTCTGGTTCCCTGAAGCTACTTCTTCAACTCTCGTCTCTGCTGATTGTCCAACACATGTATGAAATTGACAAGTAATAAGAAATTTAATCCCATTTGGATTGCAAAGAGAAGTGATGAGGCTGAGGTGTAGCTCCTATTTGGGTGAGAATGCATGAGTTATTTTCCTAATCATCACTAAATGTAAGAAAGCATTCCCCGCTCAACCCTCAAGTTGAGAGTTAAAAGGACTCAGAGTCAAAAGCGGTTAACACCCAAGCCAGTCAGAGGCTGAGTCATGCTCTCCTGAAACTGTGGGCCGACAGTCTTCTTTCTAGCAAAGTTAAACCTTGGATGAGGTTTGAAATAACACTAGACAACCTTAAGGAAGAAGCCATGTGTCCACATGCATGCTCTCACCCCATGAGCCTGAAGTAAAAAAAAGACACATGGTCCATAGAACTCTGAGCACTTCCAGATTGCTTAGCCATCTTTTGGATACTGGAATAGAAAATTAGAGATACCAAGGGAACACTTCATGCAAAGATGAGCACAATAAAGGACAGAAATGGTATGGACCATTTATGGACCTATAGCAGAGATGGTATGGAAGATATTAAGAAGAGGTGGAAAAAATACATAGAAGAACTATACAAAAAACATCTTCACGACCCAGATAATCATGATAGTGTGATCACTCACCTAGAGCCAGATATCTTGGAGTGCGAAGTCAAGTGGGCCTTAGGAAGCTTCACTACAAACAAAGCTCGTGGAGGGGATGGAATTCCAGTTGAACTACTTCAAATCCTAAAAGATGGTGCTGTGAAAGTGCTGCACTCAATATGCCAGCAAATTTGGAAAACTCAGCAGTGGCCACAAGACTGAAAAAGGTCAGTTTTCATTCCAATCCCAAAGAAAGGCAATGCCAAAGAATGCTCAAACTACCACACAATTGAATGCATCTCACATGCCAGCAAAGTAACGCTCAAAATTCTCCAAGCGAGGTTTCAACAGTATGTGAACCATGAACTTCCAGATGTTCAAGCTGGATTTAGAAAAGGCAGAGGAACAAGAGATCAAATTGCCAACATCTGATGGATCATGGAAAAAGCAAGAGAGTTTCAGAAAAATACCTACTTTTGCTTTATTGACTATGCCAAAGCCTTGGACTGTGTGGATCACAATAAACTGTGGAAAATTCTTAAAGAGACGGAAATACCAGACCACCTGACCTGCCTCTTGAGAAATCTGTATGCAGGTCAAGAAGCAACAGTTAGAACTGGACATGGAACAACAGATTGTTTCCAAATTGGGAAAGGAGTACATCAAAGCTATATACTGTCACCCTGCTTATTTAACTTGTATGCAGAGTACATCATGCAAAATGCTGGGCTGGAAGAAGCACAAGCTGGAATCAAGATTGCTGGGAGAAATATCAATAACCTCAGATATGCAGATGACACCACCCTTATGGCAGAAAGTGAAGAGGAACTCAAAAGCCTCTTGATGAAAGTGAAAGAGGAGAGTGAAAAAGTTGGCTTAAAGCTCAATGTTCAGAAAACGAAGATCATGGCATCTGGTCCCATCATTTCATGGCAAATAGATGGGTAAACAGTGGAAACAGTGTCAGACTTTATTTTTTGGAGCTCCAAAATCACTGCAGATGGTGACTGCAGCCATGAAATTAAAAGACGCTTACACCTTGGAAGGAAAGTTATGACCAACCTAGACAGCATATTCAAAAGCAGAGACATTACTTTGCCAACACAGGTCTGTCTAGTCAAGGCTATGGTTTTTCCTGTGGTCATGTATGGATGTGAGAGTTGGACTGTGAAGAAAGCTCAGTGCTAAAGAATTGCTGCTTTTGAACTGTGGTGTTGGAGAAGACTCTTGAGAGTCCCTTGGACTGCAAGGAGATCCAACCAGTCCATTCTAAAGGAGATCAGTCCTGGGTGTTCATTGGAAGGACTGATGCTAAAGCTGAAACTCCAGTACTTTGGCCACCTCATGTGAAGAGTTGACTCATTGGAAAAACTCTGATGCTGGAGGGATTGGGGGCAGGAGGAGAAGGGGCCGACAGAGGATGAGATGGCTGGATGGCTTCACTGACTCGATGGACATGAGTTTGAGTAAACTCCGGGAGTTGGTGATGGACAGGGAGGCCTGGTGTGCTGCCATTCATGGGGTTGCAAAAAGTCGGACATGACTGAGCAACTGAACTGAACTGAACTGAAAGAACTAAAGAGCTTCTTGATGAAAGTGAAAGAGGAGAGTGAAAAAGTTGGCTTAAAACTCAACATTCAAAAAACTATGGTCATGGCATCTGGTCCCATCACTTCATGGCAAATAGATGGGGAAACAATGGAAACAGTGAGAGACTTTATTTTTTGGGGCTCCCAAATCACTGCAGATGGTGATTGCAACCATGAAATTAAAAGACACATGCTCCTTGGAAGAAAAGTTATGACCAACCTAGACAGCATATTAAAAAGCAGAGACATTACTTTACCAAAAAAGGTCCATCTAGTCAAAGCTATGATTTTCCAGTAGTCATGTATGGATATAAGAGTTGGACTGTAAAGAAAGCTGAGCGCTGAAGTATTGATGCTTTTGAACTGTGGTGTTGGAGAAGACTCTTGAGAGTCCCTTGAACAGCAAGGAGATCCAACCAGTCCATCCTAAAGGAAATCAGTCCTGAGTATTCATTGGAAGGACCGATACTGAAGCTGAAAGTCCAACAGTTTGGCCACCTGATGTGAAGAACTGACTCAATTGAAAAGATCCTGATGCTGGGAAAGATTGAAGGTGGGAGGAGAAGGGGACAAAAGAGGATGAGATGGTTGGATGGCATCACCAACTCTGTGGAGGTGAGTTTGAGTAAGCTCCAGGAGTTGGTGATGGACAAGGAGGCCTGGGGTGCTACAGTCCATGGGGTCACAAAGAGTCAGACACAACTGAGAGACTGAATTGAACTAATAGACTGTTAGGGGACAACTCCAGACAGAAATAACTTTGAGAACCTCATGAAGAGAAATATTTAAATAACATTTCTGAAACCTCCTCTTCTTTTTTGACTTTTTATATCTGCAGAGAGAAAAGTGTAATGGTTATGAACTTCAACCCTGGAGTTGGACTGTCTGCCGGCCAAGGCAGAGTGATCTTGAACAAATTGTGGGAACTCTTTATGCTTCAGTTTCCTCATCTACAAAATGAGGATAATGATAGAACCTACCTCCTAGAGTTGTTTAAGTATGAAATGTGTTTATATACTATGTTTCATTGATCCTAAGACATGTATTTTTCACATTTTAACATCTCTGAAATTGAGGTGCAATTTACTGTTGATAGCGTGGCATAGTATCATTACTTCAGTGGTGTGAAAAATAATGGTGCATCTTATAGTCAGTGACATGTTAAATGTGATGAACATGAAGGATACAAACAACCTAGGAATATACATACACGTGCTGCTGCTGCTGCTAAGTCGCTTCAGTCGTGTCCGATTCTGTGCAACCCCATAGATGGCAGCCCACCAGGCTCCCGTCCCTGGGATTCTCCAGGCAAGAACACTGGAGTGGATTGCCATTTCCTTCTCCAATGCATGAAAATGAAAAGTTAAAGTGAAATCGCTCAGTCGTGTCCAACTCTAGCGACCCCATGGACTGCAGCCTACCAGGCTTCTCCGTCCATGGGATTTTCCAGGCAAAAGTACTGGAGTGGGGTGCCATTGCCTTCTCCGAATACATACACATGGACAGTACTAAATTAATATTTACTAGATGATATAGAGATAAAATGCGTATATAGCTCTTCTGACCTCATCAATGCCAACATTAAGCTCATTTTTAAAAAATGTTCAAATAGCAATGGCAAATAGTAACATGACTGACCCATTTCCAAGAAAAGACAGAAGCTGCTCTTAATACCAGACTTGGAGTTGGAAGAGGCATCTGGTACCCTTCCCTTTATCTTACCCAAGATCAGAAAGGTGATATTACTGAGACCCACTGAGATGTGGGTACCTTGGGCAGGCTAAAAATTTGATGCCTCTTTAGATGGATATTCTTCTCCTACTCCTTTATTAGAGAGAGTGCTGCCCTGGACATAGCAGAGAAATAGGATCTCTGATGATGAAGCTCAGAAATCCAGTTCTCATCCCGAGCCTGCATACACCAGGGAACAAATCTAACACCCTAGGTTAACCAACCACCCTTCTTAGGAGGACAGTGACTATTGGGTTACACTTCCCCAGGAGTCTTGCTTTCCAGTCACAGACTACACTATATCAAAGAGAAGATTCACTACACATTTTTTTAAAAAATATCATCAAATTTCCAGTGATGCTCTAATGAACCCTGGAGACTGGTTCTATAAGCAACCAGTCTCCTAAGTTGCTTTTGTTGTTTAGTCACTAAGCCGTGTCCGACTCTTTGGTGACCCCATGGACTATAACCTGACAGGTTTCTCTGTCCCTGAAATTCCCCAGGTAAGAATGGCCACTGTAATGGGTTGCCAGGGGATTTCCCAACCCAGGGATTGAACCCACATCTCTTCCATTGGCAGGCAGATCCTTCATCACTGAGCCACCAGGAAAGTCCCCTAAATTGATTACAGAACCTTAATTCAGTTCAATGTATGGGCTACAAAAGGAGTTTATTCAGATGACAGACACACAGACATGAGTGAATTTTATATATTTAAACAGGGGATCAAAAGGAGCTTCCCTGGATTTTCGTTTCTTGCTGAGTACATATTCCTTTTTAAAATGTATTCAACTGTAAATGGGAGAAAGCAGAACATTCTGTTTTAAACTTCCACATTTTAAATTTTCGTCATTTTGAATAATCCGTGTATTTTTACCTGTACTGTTTTATTTAACTAGAACAAATATGTATATTGCCTTTGTATTATGAAAAGCTTTTTTAATTTCCAGGAAAAATGGAGAATTTTTCACGTGTACTGTTTTATTTAACTAGAACAAATATGTATATTGCCTTTATATTATGAAAGGCTTTTTTAATTTCCAGGAAAATGAAAGATTAAGTTCTACTAATATATTTATAATATAAAGAATAATTAGAAAAGTAAATGAAAATATTATGCATGGTATGATCATATTGTGTGAACATATGCAAAGGCTCATAAAAGACTGAGAAAAGCTCAATAATTGCCTTTGTGTTAGAGGTAAATAAATTATTTTATTTTTGTGTATTTAAAATTTTAAACAGAGAAACTATCTTACAAGAGAAAAACTGAAATTCTTCTTTAAAGCAAATGGTGTTAAATTCAGTTGAAATTTGGAAACCATTGTAGATTTATTCTGTGTACATTTTAGAAAAACTCGCAAGAGTATTTCATTTTCATTAGTTGTTCATAGATTACCAAGGCACAGAGTCATTCTTCCTCATAATCAGTCAGTTCAGTAGCTCAGTTGTGTTCAACTCTTTGTGACCCCGTGGACTGCAGCACACCAGGCCTCCCTGTCTATCACCAACTCCCGGAGTTTATTCAAACTCATGTCCATTGAGTCAGTGATGCCATCCAGCCATCTCATCCTCTGCCGTCCCCTTCTCCTCTCACCTTCAATCTTTTCCAATTGAGCTATTTCAAATCCTAAAAGGTGATGCTGTGAAAGTCCTGCACTCAATATGTCAGCAAATTTGGAAAACTCAGCAGTGGCCACAGGACTGGAAAAAGTCAGTTTTCTTCCCAAAGAAAGGCAATGCCAAAGAATGCTCAAATTACCACACAATTGTACTTAACCTCACATGCTAGCAAAGTAATGCTCAAAATTGTCCAAGCCAGGCTTCAGCAGTACGTGAACCATGAACTTCCTCAAAATACAAACAGGAAAAGGAGGTTCTGATGAAATAAGATGACCAAAATCCACCTTTTTCAGATATGGATAAACTGCTTGGCTTGGCTTTCTTGCCTACCCTGTAATGTCATTTAGTATTTGTCATAGTCTTTTCAGGATGATATACAAAATATAATTGTGGTTTAGAAACAAACATTTGTTTTTCACTATTCTAGAGGCTAGGAAGTCTGAGATCAAGGGTTCAGCAGAGTCTGGTGAGAACCAACTTCCTGGTTCACATGGTTGTATTTTTGCTGTGTACCCACACGGCAGGAGGAACAAGAAAGCTCATGTGGTCTTTTGATAAGGGCACTAATCCGTTTCATGAGGACTCAACTCTCATGACCTAATCACCTCCCAAAGGTTCCACCTTGTCCAGATACCATCACTTAAGTTTCAATGAATGAACTTTGGAGAGACACAGACATTCAGTCTATGGCAGTATGGCTGAAGGCAACAGTCTGCTCAGTGTGTGAAGGAGGTCCATTTAAATTAAGTAGATGGTCTCTTTTTTTCCAAATACTGATGTGATAGAGCAAATACTTACTTATTCATTCAGCAAACACCGAGTGCGTTTCTCCCCACTCTAGGCAAGGCTCAGTGCTCATTGCTGGGGACACGATGTATAAGGGGCTTCCCAGGTGACATTAGTGGTAAAGAATTCGCCTGCCAGTGCAGGAGATGAGGGCTCGATCCCTGGCTTGGGACGATCCCCTGGAGTAGGAAATAACAACCCACTCCAGTATTCTTGCCTGGAAAAGTCCATGGAGAGGAGCCTGATGGGCCACAGTCCATGAGGTCACAAAGAGTCAGACACAACTGAACGACTGGGCACAGAGCGTATAAAACATCGTCTCAGCTGTCCTGGAGCTCACAATCTCAGCTTTCTACCAGGGCGTCTCGATTTTTAACATGGAACCTTAAGTATTTATTTCAGAAATCTATGTGTCTAAATATGTATTCCATTGTAACTACTTATATATCTAAAATAATTGCTGTTTATTTTTTTCACTGCAGAAAATATTAAGAAAAATATTCAGTCCTATCTCTGTCTATATGTGTCTGTCTTAGTCTGAATGTAACAGCATCTAGCAATTGCAAAAGAACTCCAGAAGTGCAGATAAATGGAGAAAGCAGAGGTTTGGGTATGAGGAGACTGATTTAAATCTAAGCTCTGCCATTTATAAGCTGCTTGAGCTCTTTGAGCCTTAAATCCCTCATCTGTAAAATGGGAATAGTGATACCTACCTCATATTTTTGACTTGAGATTGAAAGGAACTAAACAATGGGAAGCACTTAACCTAGAGCAAAACGCAACAAACACTAGTTCGTTTCTTCCATATTGTTTCACTATAGGTAGGTAGCCAGTCCTTCGTTTAGGGGGAAAAAAATGCAATTACAAAAATCTGAAATTTACAAGACAAGTTATTTTTAGGGTGCTGGTTTTCTTTTCAGAAAGATTAAACTCAGATTATAAACAGTTTAACTGCAGGATTCAACTTGATAATCCAATTTTCCAAATCAAGATAGCACCCTTAGAGCACAGAGCTCTCTAGCACAACTCTTCTGAGATCAAAAAATGCTCGATCAACTGGCTTTGACCATGTTTCACCTTCCCCGGCACCAGCACTGGGATCAGTGTGGGCAGAAAAGGCTCATTAGGACAATGCCTGTGAGTGTGTGAGTCCATGTGGCAGGCAAGAGAGTCACATGCAATCTCCACCTCACTGTGCAACAGTGATTCCCTAAGCGTTCAGGCAACTAACTAAAAATCTTGGGGGCAAAAGCATATTCAGTAAATATTAAAAAAAAATACAACACAAGATAAAGGAGAGATGGATTGGGAGTTTGGGATTAGCAGATGCTAACTTTATATATTGGAGAAGGCAATGGCAACCCACTCCAGTATTCTTGCCTGGAGAATCCCAGGGACAGGGGAGCCTGGTGGGCTGCTGTCTATGGGGTCACACAGAGTCGGACACGACTGAAGCGACTTAGCAGCAGCAGCAGCAGCAACTTTATATATAGAATGGATCAACAGCAAGGTCCTACTGTATAGCACAGGGAACTATATTCAACATTCTGGGTTTATCCATGGTTTATTCGTCCATGGTTTATCCTGGGATAAACAGACCATGATAGAAAAGAACACGAAAAGGAATGTGTATATAACTGGATCCCTTTGCTGAACAACAGAAATTAGCACAACATTGTAAGCCAACTATACTTCAATAAAATAAATTAAAAAGAAAAACCCACAACACAAATTATCTTTCAATAAAAAGATGAGGGAGGAGAAAAGAAAGACCAAGAGGTGCATGGTAGGTAACTATCCTCCTCTGATCTGTCCTGAAAGGTGTTATTGGGAACAATGGAAAGAAGCAAGAAGAAAAACATCCACCATGTTCAAATGAATTATCTACTGTCTCCCTGGAGTTGCTATTAATGTTTGCGTCCCCTGGCTCTTCATTCTGTCCATCAATGGTGACTAGATGACATGTCATTTCAACCACCTTACTCTCTGTCTCCACATGAAGATGCCACCTCTGGGTGCTTTATGCTCCCTACCCGTTTCCCCCCAGAGCTCTGCCTGCAGTTCTTGTGGTATCTGGACTGTGGTCCTAATTCCTGGGACTCTCACAGACCTGTCCCCTCACACAGTACGAGCCCCTCATCCTGGTAGTAAATCCTGCTCTTAAAGTCACTGAGCATTCAAGGCTTTGTCTTTGCCTTATTAATGTGCTCCACACGGACCCAGGGCCAACAATGAGGGCGTCTGTTGCAGATCTAATATTAGCAGCCAACACAAGTCACATCATCTTGTATAAAGAGAATATTGAGGGAGAAACGGTTACTGGCAGAGGAACGGCAGCATCAAACAAGGGGCCCTGTCACCCGCTGGGGCTGACTCTCACTCAGGGAGGGCAGGGCAGCGAGAGAAAAGATAGAAGGGCGTAAACCTTCTTTCCTTCTGTTCGGCTGTCCGAGGGGAATACAACGACCATGCGCAACTCCTCCCCTATCTGGCCCCAGGTCAGGCAGAGAGGTCCCTTGTGCCCCTCGAGGACACACGGAGGTCTCAGAGGGTGAGTGTCAGACCGCCACTCGGGCCTATGGAAGGTGTGACTTCAGCAGCGTGCGTGCCCAGTCGCTCAGTCGCGTCTGACACTTTGCTACTCCGTGGACTGTCGCCCGCCAAGGTGCCTCTGTCCGTGCAATTCTCCGGGCAAGAGTACTGGAGTGGGTTGCCATGCCCTCCTCCAGAAGAGCTTTCCCACCCAGGAATCCAACCCACATCTCCTGCAATGCAGGTGGATTCTTAATCCACAAAGCCACTTGGGAAGCCAGGCTTCAGCAGAGGGGCCACCAAACTAATAAGTCATCAAATTAAAAACCTTTGGCCACATGGCCTAGGCCACTCCCAAGCACCTCCCCTTTTCTACCAGCTTCAAAGGCACAGCAAGATCATTTGGATTAGTCACCAGGGCTTGTGGAATCTTCATGACCCAAATGAACTGCTTGGAACAGGAGGCAACTCTGAGCTCTGGAAATGTTTTATGTGACCATCAGGACTTTCAAGTCAACATGTGAATTTTTTTCGTAAAATTGCAAGTTTTTAGCTCCTCTGGAAAATTCCGAAAATGACAACCCCGTGCCCCTCATTTCCACAAAACAATAGTAGACTGGCCCCCAGGAGTTCTTGGCCTTACTGTGGGGCATGAGCCACCCTCCTGACAGCAAGAGTCACCTAGGTAACCAGCCTGAGCCTGGTGGGAATGCGGCTTTTCCACCAGGCATCAAGGGGTTCAGAGGAAAGGTCATCATCCTCTGGGCGCTAGGCAGGAGTGGCCAAAGGAAGGAGATGAACCCTGTTTCAAGGAAATGCAAATTCCCACCACCAAAAAGGCAAGCCCCAGGCACACAGGGCTGAGAGAGGGAGAGACTGCCAACCAGCCCTGCCGGACAGGCTGTGACCCACAACCAGAGGAACAGAAACACGGGCCAAGAAGCCTGCTCAGAGCTTCGTCATGTGGCCTTAGCTGGAATGAAGACTGGGAACGGCGGAGGCGGGGGAGAAGAATGTGTCCCCATGTCCCTCGGTCCTTCCACTGGGCTTGACAAGAAAGAAAGGAAAGCTGAACTCTCACAGGCACTTGCTGAAGAAACTACAGTCCCATCCACCCTTGCAGCCTAACTCCGCATGGACCAAAGCTAGATGGGTAGGTGTCAATCATGACTGCTCATCAGCTTTAACATTTGTACTTCAGCCAAGAGAACTGGAATTTGGGGGTGGTGGGAGAGGGGAGAAGGATCTAGGCATCCATATGTTCCAGATGTGATGCCGGGGTGGAGGACCAGGGAGCCATGCCCCTCCACACTGTGTGTGCCCCCATCTCACCTGGATCTAGTTAAAAATGAAGATTCTGAGTTGCAGTTCTGTGCTGAAGTCTGAGCTCTTGCACTTCACCAATGTCCAAAGAGATGTCTGTGCTGAGCATCCTGGTCACTCTTTGAGTCCCAAGAAGCTACAGCCTTTCCCAAGAGGCACTTGAAAAGATGTTCAACATCATTAATTACTAGAGAAAGGCAAGTCAAAACTATAACAAGATATCACCTTACACCAGTCAGAATAGCTATCATCAAAAAGTCCACAAACAGTAAATGCTGGAGAGGGTGTAGGGAAAAGGCAACCCTCCTACACCGTTGGTAGGAATGTAAATTGGTACCACCACTGTGGAGAACAGTATGGAGGTTCCTGAAAAAACTAAAAATAGGGCTACCATATGATCCTGCAGGCCCCCTCCTGGGCATATATCCAGAAAAAACATGGTCTGAAAGGACACACTCACTCCAATGTTCATTGCAGTGCCATTTACAACAGCCAAGACATGGAAGCAACCTAAATATCCATCAGCAGAGGAATGCATAAAGATGTGATACATATACACAATGGAATATTACTCAGCAGTCAAAAAGAATGAAATCATGCCATTAGCAGCAACATGGATGAACCTAGAGATTATCATACTGAGTAAAGTAAGTCAGAAAGAGAAAAAGAAACATCTTATTACAGCCTTATATGTGAAATCAAAAAAGACATGATATAAATGAACTTATTTACAAAACAGAAATAGACTCACAGATTTGAGAATGAACCTATGGTTACCAAGGGGGAAGGAGGGGGAGAGGGTTTGGGATTGACACATACATACTGCTGTATTTAAAATTTTTTTAAAGGAAAATCAAAAATACATAGCCATCAAAGACCTACTTTATATCACAGAGAACTCTGCTCAATATTATGTAACAACCTAAATAGGAAAAGAATTTGAAAAAGAATAGATCAGATCAGTTCAGTCACTTAGTCGTGTCCGACTCTTTGCAACCCCATAAATCGCAGCACGCCAGGCCTCTCTGTCCATCACCAACTCCCAGAGTTCACCCAGACTCACATCCATTGAGTCAGTGATGCCATCCAGCCATCTCATCCTCTGTCATCCCCTTCTCCTCCTGCCCCAATCCCTCCCAGCATCAGAGTCTTTTCCAGTGAGTCAACTCTTCGCATGAGGTGGCCAAAGTACTGGAGTTTCAGCTTTAGCATCATTCCTTCCAAAGAAATCCCAGGGCTGATCTCCTTCAGAATGGACTGGTTGGATCTCCTTGCAGTCCAAGGGACTCTCAAGAGTCTTCTCCAACACCACAGTTCAAAAGCAGCAATTCTTCGGTGCTCAGCCTTCTTCACAGTCCAACTCTCACATCCATACATGACCACAGGAAAAACCATAGCCTTGACTAGATGGACCTGTGTTGGCAAAGTAATGTCTCTGCTTTTGAATATGCTATCTAGGTTGGTCATAACTTTCTTTCCAAGGAGTAAGTGTCTTTTAATTTCATGGCTGCAGTCACCATCTGCAGTGATTTTGGAGCCCAGAAAAATAAAGTCTGACACTGTTTCCACTGTTTCCCCATCTATTTCCCATGAAGTGGTGGGACCAGATGGCATGAGCTTCATTTTCTGAACGTTGAGCTTTAAGCCAACTTTTTCACTCCACTTTCACTTTCATCAAGAGGCTTTTGAGTTCCTCTTCACTTTCTGCCATAAGAGTGGTGTCATCTGTATATCTGAGCTTATTGATATTTCTCCCAGCAATCTTGATTCCAGCTTGTGTTTCTTCCAGTCCAGCGTTCTCAGCATATAAGTTAAATAAGCAGGGTGACAATATACAGTCTTGATGGACTCCTTTTCCTATTTGGAACCAGTCTGTTGTTCCATGTCCAGTTCTAACTGTTGCTTCCTGACCTGCATACAAATTTCTCAAGAAGCAGATCAGGTGGTCTGGTATGCCCATCTCTAGAAGAATTTTCCACAGTTTATTGTGATCCACACAGTCAAAGGCTTTAGCATAGTCAATAAAGCAGAAATAGATGTTTTTCTGGAACTCTCTTGCTTTTTCAATGATCCAGCAGATGTTGGCAATTTGATCTCTGGTTCCTCTGCCTTGTCTAAAACCAGCTTGAACATCTGGAAGTTCACGGTTCACATATTGCTGAAGCCTGGATTGGAGAATTTTGAGCATTACTTTACTAGTGTGTGAGATGAGTGCAATTGTGTGGTAGTTTGAGCATTCTTTGGCATTGCCTTTCTTTGGGATTGGAATGAAAACTGACCTTTTCCAGTCCTGTGGCCACTGCTGAGTTTTCCAAATTTGCTGGCATATTGAGTGCAGCACTTTCAAAGCATCATCTTTCAGGATTTGGAATAACTCAACTGGAATTCCATCACCTCCACTAGCTTTGTTCGTAGTGATGCTTTCTAAGGCCCACTTGACTTCACATTCCAGGATGTCTGGCTCTAGGTCAGTGATCACACCATCGTATACCTGAGTATGTGTTTATTATATATATATATATATATATATATATATAACTGAATCGCTTTGCTGTACACATGAAACTAACACAATGCTGTAAAGCACCTGTACTCTAATATAAATTTAAAAAAAATTTTTAAAGGGACCTCCCTGGTGGTCCAATGGCTAAGACTGCACTCCCAGTGCAGAGGATCCGGGTTCAATCCCTGGTTAAGAAACTAGATCTCACATGTTGCAACTAAGATCAAAGATCCTGCATGCCGCAACTAGGATCCAGTGCAGCCAAATAAATAAACCAATACTTTAAAAGAAGAAGTGGCAGTATAGGCTTTTCATTCATCATTCTCCTTTCAAGTACTTCAGCAGGGACAACCCCAGGTCTATTACCTCTAAGTCCAAAAGTAGTAACTGTAATGAATAATGTAATTAAAGTAATGCAAAGTAAGTAATAATAATAGTACCAATAATAGCTAGATTTCGTTATGTGCTTCTCACCACTGTGCTAAAATCACCCTTTTTAAAAAATATTCAACCAGATGTGAAATAAGAGCTTATTTTCACTTCACACTGGTTACTACTCCAAGTTTCTTATTTATATTGAGCTGAGCTTCCACAACCACCCTGCTGTTTTGAGTACTGTTGTTATCAAGCCCAGAAGCTCACAAGGTCACGTGGTTTATGAGCGCAACGCTAGTGTGTGACTCAGGGTGTGTGCTGGCCCCTGCTGGCTGTCCCTGGAGCTGGGGCCTCTGTGTGCTGAGTCATTTGCCAGTCACCCTAGCAAAAGGCATTGCTGGGCTTCCAATCTCCATCTGGCTGACTCCGCAGACTGAGCCGTTGGAATGAAAATGTATGTAAACCGAAGTCAGGATTGTTGGCACGTTGTAGACTCTCATGACATGGTAATCATGTTTCCTGTCTGTAGCCTCCTTGTTTCCTCCTTACTCCTAGAATAACCAATGTGAACTATAGACAAGCTGTTAGGGCAGTGTCTTTGTGCATTTGGGCTGCTATCACAAAATACTAAAAACTGGGGGGCTTAAATAGTACTTTTTTTCATAGCTGTGGAGGCAGGAAATTCAAGACTAGGGTATCAGCACTATCAAGTCCTTGGTTACGGCTCTTTTCCTGGTTTATAAACAGCCACCTTCTTGCCGCATTCTCGTGTGGTGAAGAGGTGAAGGGCATTAATCTCATTCATGAAGGCTCCACCCTCGTGATCTAATTACTTCCCAAAGGCCCCACCTGCAATTCCATAATTGTAGATTATGGTGTCAACATATGAATTTTAGGAGGACATATTCAGTCCGTCGGATAAGAAAATGGCAACCCACTCCAGTATTCTTGCCTGGAGAATCCCATGGACATAGGAGCCTGGCAGGCTACAGTCCACAGGGTCACAACTGAGTGACTAAGCACAGCACAGCACAGCAATGGGGAGAGAGAGTGGGAAGATAGAATAGAACTCGGGAAATGGAATTTAAATGACCCAACTCCCTAAATGAGCCAACGAATGTCAATGTCATGGGTGGAGGAAGGGAGGAATTTGACAAAAGCCACACGCATTTCCTAGAGTGAAGCAGGCAGTGAGGACATTCAAAGCCAGCCCCAACCTCCTGCAGACTTGGCAGGAAAGGAATGCCTGAGCAGCCATCATACTCCCAAAAAGGTGACCTGTGTCCATTTGTCAGATGTGATTGAGAAAAGTGATCTAAAGACGTGCCATGAGCCCGAGAACAGACTGAAACAGCTCTGAGAGCCTCTTTGGGCTTTGGCCCTGAATTTGAGGCTGACTGTTTCCAATAAAAGATACATTTCTTCAGGGCTTCTAAAACCTGCAGTTTGGGGAAGAACCTGGCTATGATTATGGTTGCTGGGAAGAAATTGTGGCATGGTGAAGCTGCCTAATTGCTAGTCTGTCTCCAAGCGGATCATAAACTTTGTATTATGTTTCTTTAGTATGTTGTACTAGTCTGGCACAGTGAGGGAGCTTAGCAACATTTGTTGAGTCAATGAATGAAAGTCTTGTATGGAATATGAGAAATAGAGGTTATTCTTTGGGTCTGTAAGTTATGTCAACCCACAGCTTAGAACTGGATGTCTTATTTTAAAAGATAATTAACATATAGGCAATAATGCTATAACAGGAACTATTCATTTATTTTAGCTGTTTCCTTACGATGAAAATTCTTTTATTTGTTTCTATTATTGGTTCCAGGTCATTCACTCAATCGACAATATTCATTGCATTCTCACTATACAGAGAAAGCCAAGAGAGATAATTACCAAGTGTACTAACCTGGTTCAATCCATGAGCTAACCACAAGTCAACAAAGTACTCAGGGTCCCAGAAGGTCATGGTGATAAGTGTAGTCAAGGTGATAAACCACAAGAGAGGTGAAATTAGGACACCTGGTTACTAAGGAGTTTCTCAGGAAAAAGACACTTAAGCAGTAAACCCTTGACATCCACAGGGAGTGGACTCTGAGCTCTTTCCTTGCACATTTTCAATCTTGCTGCTAAGTCCCTTCAGTCGTGTCCAACTCTGTGCAACCCCATAGACGGCAGACCACTGGGCTCCGCCATCCCTGGGATTCTCCAGGCAAGAACACTGGAATGGGTTACCATTTCCTTCTCCAATGCATGAAAATGAAAAGTGAAAGTGAACTCGCTCAGTCGTGTCTGACTCTTCACGACCCCTTGGACTGCAGCCTACCAGGCTCCTCCGTGCATGGGATTTTCCAGGCAAGAGTACTGGAGTGGGGTGCCATTGCCTTCTCCATTCTCAATCCTAGCGCTTTCCTAAAAATGATCCTTTCCTGAAACCAGGATTTCCCATGCATATCCACAAACTCTAAATCTACCACTTCCTGTTCAACTCTCACCCCTGATCTCTCACCTGACAGCTGTTTTTCCAGAGAATTTCTTCTGAGGTCTCCTGAGGAGCTTCTTTCATAGCCCTAATCTTCATATAATCCATGTATGGGCCTCAGCACAGTTCTAAAATATTGACCACATGCCATTGCTTTGGGGTCTTTCATAAACAACCCAAATGGCTGCTGTCAACTTAGTGAACGTCAGAGACCTGCTGGGTCTGTTTGAGTTCCCATCCCATTCTATATGAGTCAGACATGTGCCAGGCCATCTGATAGAGCAGGAAACCAGGGTATCCAGACCTCCTGCTTCCGGGATTCACATCTGGGAGAAAAAACAGAGCAGTGTTCAGAGATGGGTGTAAATGATGAGTGCTTTCAAAGGCTCTGGGCCCCAAGCTCCTCCTGCCCCAGCTCACCTAAAACACCAACGGCCCCAGTCACTCAGTGGCAGGAGTTTTCATGAACTGAGTTAAGACGTTTGGTTTCCCCACCAATCAGACCCCTGTCTCAGCTCCCACTGCCTCTCCCACAGCCTCTCTGCTAACCTGGGGGCACCTGAGGGTGCCCCCGCCAAGGGTGTTTGCATGTGTCACCCCTTGGACTGGAATGCTGCCCCCACTCCCATGTCCACAGGCCAAACTTGAAAACCACACCTTCAAGAGCCCACTGTCCCCAGAACAGCCGCCCTGTCACTCTTGAACTCTGTTTTACTTTTTTCTCATAGTTCTTATGACTACTTGACTTGCTATGTCTCTCTCTATAATGAGAATAGAAGCTCTGGGAGAATTGGAATGTTGCCCTTTTCACAGTGTGTCTCCAACTCCAAGAACAGTGCCTGGTACACGGTTAGTGCTCGGTAAAGCACATGCTGAATGAATGAATGAATGAACAGGCCCTGAGATACAAAGACTCCACATGAATCCTTGAGAAGAGGCACTGAGATATTGGCTACAGAAAAGATGCTCCCTGAGGTCTACAAGCCTGGATGTAGCTCTTTTTAGCTCTCCCTAAATCAGTAACGCTGAAGAAGCTGAAGTTGAACAGTTCTGTGAAGACCTACAAGACCTTTTAGAACTGACACCCAAAAAAGGTGTCCTTTTCATTATAGGGGACTGAAATGCAAAAGTAGGAAGTCAAGAAACACCTGGAGTAACAGGCAAATTTGGCCTTGGAATACGGAATGAAGCAGGGCAAAGACTAATAGAGTTTTGCCAAGAAAATGCACTGGTCATAGCAAAACACCCTCTTCCAACAACACAGGAGAAGACTCTACACATGGACATCACCAGATGGTCAACATCAAAATCAGACTGATTATATTCTTTTCAGCCGAAGATGGAGAAGCTCTATACAGTCAACAAAAACAAGACGAGGAGCTGACTGTGGCTCAGAAAATGAACTCCTTATTGCCAAATTCAGACTTAAACTGAAGAAAGTAGGGAAAACCACTAGACTATTCAGGTATGACCTAAATCAAATCCCTTATGATTATACAGTGGAAGTGAGAAATAGATTTAAGGGCCTAGATCTGATAGAGTGCCTGATGAACTATGGACTGAGGTTCGTGACACTGTACAGGAGACAGGGATCAAGACCATCCCCATGGAAAAGAAATGCAAAAATACCAAATGGCTGTCTGGGGAGGCCTTACAAATAGCTGTGAAAGGAAGAGAAGCGAAAAGCAAAGGAGAAAAGGAAAGATATAAACATCTGAATGCAGAGTTCCAAAGAGTAGAAAGAAGAGATAAGAAAGTCTTCCTCAGCAATCAATGCAAAGAAATAGAGGAAAACAACAGAATGGGAAAGACTAGAGATCTCTTCAAGAAAATTAGAGATACCAAGGGCACATTTCATGCAAAGATGGGCTTGATAAAGGACAGAAATGGTATGGACCTAACAGAAGCAGAAGATATTAAGAAGAGATGGCAAGAATACACAGAAGAACTGTACAAAAAAGACCTTCACGACCAAGATAAACACGATGGTGTGATCACTGACCTAGAGCCAGACATCCTGGAATGTGAAGTCAAGTGGGCCTTAGAAAGCATCACTATGAACAAAGCTAGTGGAGGTGATGGAATTCCAGTTGAGCTATTCCAAATCCTGAAAGATGATGCTGTGAAAGTGCTGCACTCAATATGCCAGCAAATTTGGAAAACTCAGCAGTGGCCACAGGACTGGAAGAGGTCAGTTTTCATTCCAATCCCAAAGAAAAGCAATGCCAAAGAATGCTCAAACTACCACACAATTGCACTCATCTCACACGCTAGTAAAGTAATGCTCAAAATTCTCCAAGCCAGGCTTCAGCAATATGTGAACTGTGAACTTCCAGATGTTCAAGCTGGTTTTAGAAAAGGCAGAGGAACCAGAGACCAAATTGACAACATCCGCTGGATCATGGAAAAAGCAAGAGAGTTCCAGAAAAACATCTATTTCTGCTTTATTGACTATGCCAAAGCCTTTGACTGTGTGGATCACAATAAACTGAAAATAAACGGAAAATTCTGAAAGAGATGGGAATACCAGACCACCTGACCTGCCTCTTGAGAAATTTGTATGCAGGTCAGGAAGCAACAGTTAGAACAGGACATGGAATAGCAGACTGGTTCCAAATAGGAAAAGGAGTACGTCAAGGCTGTATATTGTCACCCTGTTTATTTAACTTATATGCAGAGTACATCATGAGAAACACTGGACTGGAAGAAACACAAGCTGGAATCAAGACTGCCGGGAGAAATATCAATAACCTCAGATACGCAGATGACACCACCCTTATGGCAGAAAGTGAAGAAGAACTCAAAAGCCTCTTGATGAAAGTGAAAGTGAAGAGTGCAAAAGTTGGCTTAAAGCTCAACGTTCAGAAAATGAAGATCATGGCATCTGGTCCCATCACTTCATGGGAAATAGATGGGGAAACAGTGGAAGCAGTGTCAGACTTTATTTTTTTGGGCTCCAAAATCACTGCAGATGGTGACTGCAGCCATGAAATTAAAAGATGCTTACTCCTTGAAAAGAAAGTTATGACCAACCTAGATAGCATATTGAAAAGCAGAGATATTACTTTGCCTACAAAGGTCCATCTAGTCAAGGCTATGGTTTTTCCTGTGGTCATGTATGGATGTGAGAGTTGGACTGTGAAGAAAGCTGAGCGCCGAAGAATTGATGCTTTTGAACTGTGGTGTTGGAGAAGACTCTTGAGAGTCCCTTGGACTGCAAGGAGATCCAACCAGTCCATTCTGAAGGAGATCAGCCCTGGGATTTCTTTGGAAGGAATGATGCTAAAGCTGAAACTCCAGTACTTTGGCCACCTCATGGGAAGAGTTGACTCATTGGAAAAGACTCTGATGCTGGGAGGGATTGGGGGCAGGAGGAGAAGGGGATGACAGAGGATGAGATGGCTGGATGGCATCACTGACTTGATGGACGTGAGTCTGAGTGAACTCCAGGAGTTGGTGATGGACAGGGAGGCCTGGCATGCTGCGATTCATGGGGTTGCAAAGAGTCGGACACAACTGAGCTACTGAACTGAATAGGCAGACAGTGAAAATTGCTCAGTCGTGTCCAACTCTTTGCAACCCCATGGACTATACAGTCCACAGAATTCTCCAGGCCAGAATACCGGAGTGGGTAGCCTTTCCCTTCTCCAGGGGATCTTCCCAAGCCAGGAATCGAACCCAGGTCTCCCGAATTGCAGGCAGATTCTTTACCAGCTGAACCAACAGGGAAGCCCAAGAATACTGGAGTGGGTAGCCTATCCCTTCTCCAGAAGATCTTCCCGACCCAGGCATCAAACTGGGGTCTCCTGCATTGCAGGTGGATTCTTTACCAACTGAGTTATCAGGGAAGCCCTCTAATAGGCAGAGGGGGCTCAAGGATGCTGAATGCCAGGGACCAAATCCAGAAACCAAGCCACACAAATACTCCTTTTTAGTAGGGTGGCACCTCCAACATGCTCCCCATGCCTAGCAGAGCTCAGCTCTGCCATCCTCTGTCCTCCCCATAACACCCACCACTCACTGAGGATCAGTGAGAAGGGTCTATCACCCTGTAGTCCCTGCATGTCGGTGACAAGGAGCTTGTGAGACACTTCACTTTGAGAGGCTGGTGAAAAGAGAGCGATGGGAAAGGGCTGTCCTCACCAGAGTTTGTTCAGTTCAGATTAGTATCCTTTCCACTTATCTCTGAAGCCAATTCCTAGCAACGCTTTGCAGTTTCCTATTTAAAGTGGCAAAAGGTAGCACCCTGGGGGGAATGGCAACTTCAAAACCCACATACAGCCACAGTCGCATGACACAAATATCAAGGTGAAGTTATTTCTAAATATCTGGAAAGGATTCCTTACACCCACAGAAACTGAATTGGTATAACAGTCAATCTCTATGAACAATTCAGCATAGCCAGATAGTCAGACAAATCCATGACTAAAGCTTTTTATAAATCTTAAAGTCCCAAGAACTGACACCAGCCTCTGTAAGTTACATTTAAGTACAGGTTCTAATGTCTGTCTTACAAGTTTCAGCTTCTAAGTAACAATGAAACTAGCTAATATTTATTTACCACAAATTATGTTTGCCCTGGTCTGAACCTGTTACATGCAAACTTTAGCACAGGTGCAGTGTGGTTAAGGGCTCTTTTTGCCTAAACTGAGAAGTGGAGAGCCAGCAAAAAGACCTGATTTGTTGAAAGACTACCCAACAAATCAGTGTAGGAGTCTGAGAAAAGGCTGGCTCCTCTGGCTGTTGACTGACTGTGAAACCTTGACCTTGCCTTGGGACCACAACAAAGACAAACATGACAAGGAGTGGAAATTGCAAATACGAATGTGTGACCTTTTGTCCAAATATGTGGTAGATGATGAAAGAAAAAAAAAAAGTTTTCTACTGGTAACAATCATTTGCAATTGTGGCTCAGCTGGTTAAGAATCCACTTGCAATGTGGGAGACCTGGGTTTGATCCCTGGGTTTGGAAGATCCTGTGGAGAAGGGAAAGGCTACCCACTCCAGTATTCTGGCCTGGTGAATTCCATGGACTGTATAGTCCATGGGGTTGCAAAGAGTCAGACACAGCTGGGTGACTTTCACTTTCACAAAACTAAATATAGTCTTACCATGCTGCTGCTGCTGCTAAGTCGCATCAGTCGTTTCTGACTCTGTGCGACCCCATAGATGGCAGACCACCAGGATCCCCTGTCCCTGGGATTCTCCAGGCAAGAACACTGGAGTGGGTTGCCATTTCCTTCTCCAATGCATGAAAGTGAAAAGTGAAAGTGAAGTCACTCAGTCGTGTCCGACCCTCAGCGACCCCATGGACTCCAGCCTTCCTGGCTCCTCCATCCATGGGATTTTCCAGGCAAGAGTACTGGAGTGGGATGCCATTGCCTTCTCTGATAGTCTTACCACACAATCCAGCAATTGTCCTCTGTGGTATTTACTCAGATGAGTTGAAACTTATATTCACACCAAAACCTGTACACAAATGTTTGTAGCAGTTTTATTCATAACTGAAAAAAAAAAAAAAGCTTGGAAGCAACTAGGAGAGCAAACTGTGGTACATCATGCAGTGGAATATTATTCAGCAATAAAAAGAAAACCACAAAGACATGGAGGAAACTTAAAGGCGTATGACTAACTGAAAGAAGTCATTCAGAAAAGGCCACAGACTGCAGGAGTCCAGCTAATGACATTCTGGAAAAAAACAAACTATGGTGATGTAAAAAAAGATCAGAGATGGTCAGGGGCTTGAGAGGAGGGCGAGATGAACAGATAGAACACAGAGGATTTTCAGGTAATGAAACTATTCTGTACGGTACTCTAAGCCTAGATACTATAAATGTCATGGTACAATTGTCAGATCCACAGAATGGACACCACCAAGAGTTGAACCATAAATTAACCTACGACTCTGGGTGATAATGAGGTGTCAGCACGGCTTTTTCGGTTGTAACAATTGTGGATGCAGGTAGAGGAGTCTGGGGAGGAGCACATGGAAATTCTCTGTAGTTTCCACTAATTTTGCTGTGAACGACTCTGAAAAATGAAGTCTATTAATGAAAAGAAAAGCAATAGGTTAGCCTGTGTGGATGGTGAGGAAAACAACAGTAGAACTGAGCATCAAAGAAAGAATATGAGCATATGTCCTTGGCCTCTGGCTTGCTTGAGGTCGGGAGAGTGCATGAGGATACACAAGCCTCCACGCCCGTCACATTCACATGACCCATTATCTTCACAAACTCTTGCACTGTAATTTGGCCTCAGAGAAAATCAATGATTTCTTGCTGAAGATCCCACAACTACAAAGCAGCAAAGTGCCAGTCTGAATGCCCTTCTGCTGGCTCTAGTCCAGCTCTCCCCTCTAAGAAACTGCTGGAAAGGTCAAAGCAGTGACTACAGAAAGGTTTTCTTTACTAAACATGTTGTTTCAGAATCAACTTTGCACATATGCATACAGAGCAAGTCGTTGACGGACTGAGTCTGAAGATACAGGGAACACACAACACCAACAGCATCACGTTTATTGACTTCACCATTAAAAGGAAAGAAGAGGCTGTGGGGGAGGAGATAGGGAAGGAATAATGAATAGAGAACCATTATTACTCTCCAGAGTAACAGCTTTTCTGGAATTTCCCACACCAAGGACAAAAATTCCTAAAGTACAGAGTCAGGCTCTCTCGGGAGTCACCCTCTCTGCCTTGGTGAGGAAGAAAGAAAAGCTTCAGCAGCTCTGGTATGGAGCTAGGGGAGGTGGCCACGCAGCCTGGTGACAAGGCAGGCCTCCCCAAATCTCCTTGCTCTCTACACTGCGTCCCTGACGCCCTATCCACCTCTCTCACCTCTTCATGGACACGCTCATCTTATGCTTGTACCGCCAGGTCTGGCTGGAAAGGAAGACAAACTCTCCCATCTCCCTACTTCTTTGCTGCTCCAAGAAAATAAAGTCTTTATCCCTTATTGCTGCTGGAAAACAGAAGGCACTCTTCCCCCTACCACACCCCCTAACCCCCCTCCATCCTGGCCAGGCGTTTTCAGTTCAGTTCAGTCTCTCAGTTGTGTCTGACTCTTTGTGACCCCATGGACTGCAGCACACCAGGCCTCCCTGTCCATCACCAACTCCCGGAGTTTACTCAAACTCATGTCCATCAAGTTGGTGATGCTAGCCCCCCATCTCATCTTCTGTTGTCCCCTTCTCCTCCCATCTTCAATCTTTCCCAGTATCAGGGTCTTTTCAAATGAGTCAGCTCTTCACATCAGGTGGCCAAAGTATTGGAGTTTCAGCTTCAACATCAGTCCTTCCAAGGAACACTTAGGATTGATCCCCTTTAGGATGGACTGGTTGGATCTCCTTGCAGTCCAAGGGACTCTCAAGAGTCTTCTCCAACATCACAGTTCAAAGGCAGCAATTCTTCAGCGCTCAACTTTCTTTATAGTCCAACTCTCACATCCATACATGACCACTGGAAAAACCATAGCCTTGACTAGATGGACCTTTGTTGGCAAAGTTATGTCTCTGCTTTTTAATATGCTGTCTAGGTTGGTCATAACTTACCTTGTAAGCGTCTTTTAATTTCATGGACGTAGTCACCATCTGCAGTGATTTTGGAGCCCCCCAAAATAAAGGCTGCCACTGTTTCCACTGTTTCCCCATCAGGGGCTTTCAGTACCTTACAAAATTCTGCTGTTAACGTCACTAGCATAACGTCGGACTCCCTTCCCAGCTGGTAATTGCAGGTCTCCATCTAACTTTCCCCTCGATTTTTAATCTCTTAAAGGTGCTGGCCTGAAATCGCCCTTATTCTGACCCAGATTTCCCCCAAAAGTCATGCAGAGTCCCATTCCCAGGCCGCTTTGCCATAATCGATCCAGCGCGGGATGGCGAAATTGATGGTCTCGGCGCAGTTGAAGCCGTGGTTGAAGCCCGAGTGGTAGCCGTAGGGGAAGGTCATCATGAACTCGCCCGCCTCCTGCGTGACCCGACCGAAGGGGATGCCATTGTCCCGGAGCACCGTGGGCGAGATGAGCGCCGCCTTGTGGCGCAGGAAGGCCTCGCAGCCCCTCGAGCTGCCCGGGAAGAGCGCGCCGGCCAGGCGTTGCAGGCGCCGGCCGTGCTCGGGCGGCACCGCGTACCAGGTCAGGTCTTGGGCTCCCCGAAGTGCAGGAAATTGATGCTGTAAAGGTCCATGTCCTCCGTGTGCCAGGCGAAAGCGATCTTCCACATGCCGAAGTACAGGTAGGGGGTGTTGACGCCCTCGATGACCACCCCGCAATCCTGCTCCAGCAGCTCCACAGCGCTTGTTCTCATAGACGGACTCATCGGTTTTAACACGATAACAGAGGCATATGCGTGTGTTTCTTCGAATGTTTTCCATCCAAATTTTCAAAATCCACGTCTGCCCGAGTCGGATACTTTCAGCTCTTCCCTAAACCTGGCGATGCTCGCTCACTGCCAGGGCTCTGCTTTTCTCCCTTTTAGTAGACACACCTGCCTCCCTCTCACCCTCTGCTGGACTGACCGGCAATTACAATTCGTATCAGACACTGATTTTTCCCTTTCTTCCCCGGGCCTGTCCTGTGCCTGTCTTAGGATTCCTTGTAAGCAATATATTTGTGAAATACTTTCCCCCACCGCCCCCCAAGACTGGACGATATGTCGTTATTTGAAAATTTAGATTCTAGATGTCATGTTCCTCACATGCTATGAATTTAAATTAATAAGCCTCATAAACTCCCAAATCCTAAATTCTATTCTGCATATATTCTGACTCATTTGAAAAGACCCTGATGCTGGGGAAGATTGAAGGTGGGAGGAGAAGGGGACAACAGAGGATGAGATGGTTGGATGTCATCACAGACTTGATCGATGTGAGTTTGAGTAAACTCTGGGAGTTGGTGATGGATAGGGAGGCCTGGTGTGCTGCAGTCCATGGGGTTGCAAAGAGTCAGACCCAACTGAGCGACTGAACTGAACTGATTCTGCACATAGCTGAAGTTGCTAGAGATCCTTGTGAATCATCATAGAAAACATAAGCATTAAGTACTACAACAGTTGTTGTTTTGCTTAGTTGCTAAGCCGTGTCTATCTCTTTGGGGGCTCCAAGGACTGTAGCCCAGCAGGCTCCTGCGTCCATGGGATTTCCCAGGCGAGATTACTGGAGTGGATTGCCGTTTCCTTCTCTAGCGCATCTTCCCAACCCAGAGATGGAACTCTTGTCTTCTGTATTGGCAGATTCTTTATCGCTGAGCCACCAGGGAAACCCTACAATAACAGCAAAACCTCCCAATATGTCACTCACCACCAACAGTTCTCACCTGAACTCCAAGGAACTAAAATTATAAAAATATCTCCCAACTTTACAGTTCATTCAGGAACTGAATCCTAGAGTCAGCAATTTCTCCCACAAAGGAAACAGGATTTCAATTAAAAAAAAAAATTAGTGAAGATTTTATATAATGGATATGACTGAGGGAAAATTTTCATTTAGTCAGCTCTGATATAATTCCATTGTCAGCAGAGCAATCACAGACTCAAAACTGTTCTTTTCAGTTTAGTCAGTTCAGTCACTCACTTGTGTCCAACTCTTTGAGACCCCATGGACTGCAGCACACCAGGCCTCCCTGTCCATCACCAACACCTGGAGTTTACTCAAACTCATGTCCACTGAGTTTGATGGCATTGATGCCATCCCCCCATCTCATCCTGTCATCCCCTTCTCCTCCTGCCTTCAATCTTTCCCAGCATCAGGGTCTTTTCAAATGAGTCAGCTCTTTGCATCAGGGAGCCAAATATTGGAGAAGGAAATGGCAACCCACTCCAGTGTTCTTGCCTGGAGAATCCCATGGATGGAGAAGCCTGGTAGGCTGTAGTCCATGGGGTCCCACAGAGTCAGACATGACTGAAGCGACTTAGCAGCTGCAGCAGCAGCCAAATATTGGAGTTTCAGCTTCAGCATCAGTCCTTCAGAATTGATTTCCTTTAGAATGGACTGGTTGGATCTCCTTGCAGTCCAAGGGACTCCCAAGAGTCTTCTCCAACAGCATACTTCAAAAGCATCAGTTCTTTGGCGCTCAGCTTTCTTTATAGTCCAACTCTCACATCCATACATGACCATTGGAAAAACCATAGCTTTGACTAGATGGACATTTGTTGGCAAAGTAATGTCTCTGCTTTTTAATATGCTGTCTAGGTTGGTCATAACTTTTCTTTCAAAGAGCAAACATCTTTTAATTTCATGGCTTCAGTCACCATCTGCAGTGATTTGGAAGCCAAAAAAAATAAAGTCTGTTACTGTTTCCACTGTTTCCCCATCTATTTGCCATGAAGTGATGGGACCAGATGCCATGATCTTAGGTTTCTGAATGTTGAGTTTTAAGCCAACTTTTTCACTCTCCTCTTTCACTGTCATCAAGAGGCTCTTTAGTTCTTCTTCACTTTCTGCCATGAGGATGGTGTCATCTGCATATCTGAGGTTGTTGATATTTCTCCCAGAAATTTTGATTCCAGCTTGTGCTCCATCCAGCCCAGCATTTCTCATGATGTACTCTGCATATAAGTTAAATAAGCAGGGTGACAATATATACAGCCTTGACGAACTCCTTTCCCGATTTGGAACCAGTCTGTTGTCCCATGTCCAGTTCTAACTGTTGCTTCTTGACCTGCATACAGATTTCTCAAGAGGCAGCTAAGGTGGTCTGGTATGCCCATCTCTCGAAGAATTTTCCAGAGTTTGTTGTGGTCCACACAGTGAAAGGCTTTGGCATAGTTGATCAAGCAGAATTTTGGAATTCTTGTGCTTTTTCTATGATCCAATGGATATTGACAATTTGATCTCTGGTTCCTCTGCTAGCTTGAACATCTGGAAGTTCATGATTCACATACCATTGAAGTCTGGCTTGGAGAATTTTGAGCATTACTTTACTAGTGTGTGAGATGAGTGCAATTTTGTGGTAGTTTGAGCATTCTCTGGCATTGCCTTTCTTTGGGATTGAAATGAAAACTGACCTTTTCCAGTCCTGTGGCCACTGCTGAGTTTTCCAAATTTGCTGACATATTGAAAGCAACACTTTCCACTGCTAGCAAACCTCAGTTTGTTATCATTTCACTAAAAGAAAATATTTTGATTGAAAATATTTCTTTGAAACTGGAACATGAAAAGATCTCTTGATAAAACTTTTAAAAATTTAATCACCAAAATAAAAAGTAAAGATTTAAAAAAAATTTAATGGCAACATGGACTCAATAGACATGAGTTTAAGCAAACTCCAGAGGGTTGCAAAGAGTCGGACTTGACTTAGTGACTGAATAACAACAACAGTGAAAGTGTTAGTCGTGTCCAACTCTTTGTGACCCCATGGACTGTAGCCCACCAGGCTTCTCTGTCCCTGGAATTCTCCAGGCAAGAATACTGGAGTTGGTTGCCATTTCCTTCTCCAGGGGATCTTCCCGACCCAGGGATTGAGCCCATGTCTGCTGGGTCTCCTGCTTTGCAGGTAGATTCTTTACAGTCTGAAACACCAGGGAAGCCCAACAACAACAACTCCATCTCAAAAGTAAATAGTTCTTGCCTTAATTTCTTTTACATACTTTTTATTTAAATAAGAAACAAGAGTGGAGGACTAAACAGGCAATTGTTCAATAAATGTGAAATCCTAACTTCACACGAACATTTTTCAAGAGCCAGAATTATGCTTTCCCCTTTGGACTCCACCTCAAAATGAAGAAGCATGGACTGATGGTCTGCATCTGTGTCCCACCAAAAATTGGATTCTCTCAGCACCATTCCTTTCCAATTCCTCAGCATCTTCCAAAATCATTCAACTCTAGCTCTGGTCCACTCCTTCAGTTTCCCATAAGAAGAAAATATTTTTGCCTGATACAAATCTGTTTTTAAAACATTTAACTTGACAACATAGCAAAACTATCTATCACTCATGAGACAACTGTATATTACATACATATTTGTGTATATTCATGTGTAAATAATATGTATTTGGGGTTTTTCATGTATATTTATACATATATACTTTTTTTCAATCTAGGAAAAATAAGAATTCCATTTATCACAGCTTCTGATGTAGAAATCATAAAAGATATTCCCACAACTGAAAAACAAATGCTTTAAACTTTTAACAGAAAAGCTTCTCCCTATCAATTTCACACATTTAGCAAGAAAATAAGAATATAATTAGGCAGCAAATCTTCCACGAAGCTCAAATCCTAATTTCAAATGAGACACTCCCAGCTCCATAAAATGTTTTCTCCCAGTCCCGTGAAATGCTTTCTCGGTAGTGTTTCGTTCATGCTCAGTAACTAAGTCGTGTCCAACTCTTGGTGACCCTGTGGACTGTAGCCTACCAGTCCAAGGAATTCCCCAAGCAAGAATACTAGAGTGGGATGCCATTTCCTTCTCCAGGGGATCTTCCCGACCCAGGGATTGGACCTGAGTCTCCTGCTTGGCAGGCAGATTCTTTACCACTGAGCCACATTGGAGCTATTCTCAAAATAAAAGAGAATGATCTGATAGGCCAAAATATTTTAATTCAATCAGACATATCCTAATCCATTTCCATGACTTCTCACTAAAATTCAAAATAAAATTAATCCTAAAATTGAAAGCCACAGAAAGATTGAAAGGTGAGGACTCAGAAAAATGTTTAGTAAGGAGAGAAAAAGATAAGAAATGTTAGCTAGATGATTTAACTTAATCATTTATTCAAATAAATATGAATCGAGTGACCACTATGCTTAAGGTAACACAACAGGCTCAATGGGGAATATAAAAATCAATCAAGACTTAGACCTTCCTGAAAAGAGGTTTATTTCCATAGGGATGATAATTCAAATGCAGAATTAGCCTTAATCAATAATCTGGATTTGAATATTCAGCCCAACATTTACTACATGGAGACCTTAAGTATTTTATTCAATTTTTCTATATTCTATATCTTCATCTCTTTAAAGAGAATATTAGTAGTTTCTGCTTCATAGAGTGAGTTTGTGTATTGTGCTGATCTTGAGGCTTTGTGTGGTGCCCGGCATATTGTCTGTGCTCAGTGGAGTAATATAATATCCATAGTGCACCACACAAGATCAGAGAGGGTGGGACAATGAGGGAATCTTGCCCGGTCAGTAGGAGTCATTATCACCTGCCAAAAGAGAAAGAAGTGATAAAACGGAAGTTCCAGGAAAGGTAGAAGTAGTGACTATGTATGGGTGACGGTTGACATAAGCAAGAAAAATGTGAAAGGTCTCTCTAGACAGTTCTTACATTGTTCAGCAAGGTGACTTCTGTTTCTTTACCTCCTCTCCTTCCTTAAATGATTATCCTCCTCACCCCAACTAAGTCACCCTTGTCCTCTGACCTTTTCTGAAATCTTGATTTTAGGAACCCTCCTCATGAACCAACTCTGACTACCCTTCTGCACACAGCAGTGCCCAACAATTTACCCAGATGAGACTTTCTGAATGTCTGGCCCTTCTTTCCTTTTATTTTTACTCATTTTAGATGGACAAAAAAGTTCTGATTCAATCCCACCCTCCTGATTTAAGATTAATGTCTGCCTTTTCCATGAAGAAGTGCCCTTCACCATTGGTAAAAAGTCCCAAGAAGTAAAATCTAGGCAGCAATGAGCCCTGCTAGGGTCAAGAGTGGAGAAGGCAATGGCACCCCACTCCAGTAGTCTTGCCTGGAAAATCCCATGGGCGGAGGAGCCTGGTGGGCTGCGGTCCATGGGGTTGCTGTGAGTCAGGCACGACTGAGCAACTTCACTTTCACTTTTCCCTTTCCTACATTGGGAAAGGAAATGGCAACCCACTCCAGTGTTCTTGCCTGGAGAATCCCAGGGATGGGGGAGCCTGGCAGGCTGCCGTCTTTGGGGTCTCACAGAGTCGGACACGACTAAAGTGACTTAGCAGCAGCAGCAGCAGGGTCAAGAGAAGGAGAAAAAAAGATAGGTGTAAATAGCTGCTTTCTTGAGTTTTCCAGGAACCAAGGTTTTCATACCAATTTTAATAAAAGGAAATATTGTTTCTTCCTTTCCATCACTTATAACTCTAGTATTTTGCATTGGTTAATACCTCTAATTCTAATTACTGGCAGAAATGTCTCAATTATTTCCCGCTTAACCAAAATGCTGGCTTTGGGGATAAAATATTTAACTAGATAAATAGAGGAAATGTTTTCAGTTTAAGGAAATATTCACTGGGGCCATGTCTTAAACATAACTGTTGAATTCTGTCGTATGTCCATTTGAATTTATGAAAGCGATCATATAACTTTCCTTCTTGGATCTATTAGTCATATTATCAGGTTTCCTTATTTTAAACCATCATTGTTTCCCTGCAATAAACATTTAATCATTGTTATTCTCTAAATAGGGGCTTCTTGGGTGTTGAAGTGGTAAAGAATGAGCCTGCCAATGCAGGCCTCACAGGAGACGTGGGTTCAACGTGGGGTCAGGAAGATCCCCTGGAGGAGGAAATGGCAACCCACTCCAGTGTTCCTACCTGAAAAATCCCATGGACAAAGGAACTTGGTGGGCTGATGTCCATTGGGTTGCGAAGAGCTGGACACAACTGAGCTAATTTTAATTTAAAACCTGGTAGCTCAGATGGTAAAGAATCCACCTGCAATGCAGGAGACCTGAGTTCAATCGCTGGGTTGGGAAGATCCCCTGGAGAAGGGAAAGGCTACCCACCCCAGTATTCTGGCCTGGAGAATTCCCTGGACAGAGGAGCCTGGTGGGCTACAATCTATGGGGTCACAAAGAGTCAGACACTACTTCGTGACTTTCACTTTCATCTAATTTTAGAGCTTTGGTGGTGGCTCAGTGGTAAAGAATCTGCCTGCAAGACAGGAGAGGCTGGTTCGATCCCTGGGTCAGGAAGATCCCCTGGAGGACGGCATGGAGACCCACTCCATTATTCTTGCCTGGAGAATCCCCATGGACAGAGGAGCCTGGCGGGCTATGGTCCATGGGGCCACAAAGAGTTGGAAATGACTGCAGCAATTAAGCACAGTACAGCTAGTTTTAATTTAAAACTTTAACATCAATATTCACAAATAACTTTTGACTATTACATAATTTGTCAGGTTTTTCTATCAATATTATGCTTACTCTAAAACTTTGAATTTTTTCTTCTTTTTGAATGCCTAAATCAATTTGAAAATATCCGTGGGTTAAAGGTTTCACACACTTTCCCCATGAAACTACCTAATACTAGTGATTTTTGAAGAGACATACCTTTTGACATCTTTCTGCATGTCTTACTTGGAAATTTATATCTTAGGTTTTCTATCTCTTCTGAAATCTGTTTTAGTTAATTAACTTTTCCTTAAAAAGTATCCAGTTGAGCTTTTTGTTGATTTAGTTATATTATATTACAATTTTTCTAATTCATTTATTTCTGCATATATATTTATTTATTCCTTCCTGCTACTTACTTTCTGTTTGTTTTTCCCTAACTTTGAGACAGGAACAAAGTCAATTGAATTGCATTCTTTTAATTTTATTGATTAAAAAAATTAATCCTGTAAATTTTCCCCATTACTATTTCAATTGAATCTCATATATTCTTATGTATTTCATTCATTTTTATATCTAAAAACATTCCAGTCATGCTTATTATGTCCCAGGCATCCTTCGTAGAACTTACAAATACTGATTCATAGAATTGTATCAGGTACTATTACTATCTCATTTCACAAGTGAGGAAACTGATTCAGCATGAAGTTAAATAATTTAGGAAGGTCAGTCAAACAAACTGGTAAGAGGGAAGCCGGGATTCAAAATCAGGCAGTCTGGTTCCAGAGTTTATATAGTTGCTATGAGCTGTGCTTAGTTGCCCAGCCATGTGACTCTGCAACCCCATGGACTGTAGCCCGCCAGGCTCCTCTGTCCATGGGGATTCTTCAGGCAAGAATACTGGAGTGGGTTGCCATGCCCTCCTCCAGGGAATCTTCCCAACCTAGAGACTGAACCCATGTCTCCCACGTTGCAGGCAGATTCTTTACTGGCTGGGCTACCAGGGAAGCCCCAATCTTTACCAGCTGAGCTACCAGGGAAGCCCGTTTATACAGTTAACAAATATTTATTCTATGTCCTTGATCCAGGGAATTTAACTATTGTGGTTTATATCCCTCTAACCTACAGGTTTTTAAGTTGAGAATTTTTTACTTTCCAGGAAAGACTTCTGTATTTCCTGATTTTTACAGTTAATTTCTAGTTTTATTGCATGATAATTAGAGTTTGACCTTCTTTCTTACTTAAGAATTTATTAATGTTTTCTATTCACCTAAATGTATTTATTGTCAATTTTTGTGATTGATCCTTTTGCATTGACAAAAGGGAGTCCTCTATTACCAGATACATAAATTCTACCTTATGGTTAATGCTGTTGAAGTTTTCTACATCCTTGAAGTGAAGTCGCTCAGTTGTGTCCGACTCTTTGCCACCCCATGGACTGTAGCCCACCAGGCTGCTCTGTCTATGGGATTTTCCAGGCAAGAATATTGGAGTGGGTTGTCATTTCCTTCTCCAGGGGATCTTCCCGACCCAGGGATGGAACCTGCATCACAGGCAGATGCTTTACCCTCTAAGCCACCTAAGTCTGTCCATTTTTTTCCTCTCTTGCACAACATAAGGTGAAATGGGGTTCCAGGCCCTCTCTAGGTGCAATACTGTCCCCAGTTCTCTTTAGAGAATTGCTGGGTTTACTGACCCAGAAGCTCCCCAAACTTTGTCCTTTTTTGGTGGGGGTGGGGGGTTATGGAGGTTTTATTACATATGCATGATTGATTAAATGATTGGCCATTGGTGATTGGCTCAATTTCCAGCCCCTCCTCCTCCTTGAAAGTCTAGGGTGGGGCTGAAAATTCCAATCCTCTTAATTGTAGGGTTGGTCCCCCTAGCAACCAGCTAGGGGAAACATGCTTAAGTGACTTAGGGGCAGTTTAATAGCTACCACAGTAAGGTAACAAAATCATAAAACGTAACTTTATTTACTTCGGAAATTCCAAGGGTTTTAGGAGCTATCAATCAGAAACTGAGATGAGGACCAAACATATATTTCATATTATAAATCAAAATATCACATTAAGTAATTTAAATTCTATTTTTAATGTTTCTTCCAACTTGTTTGATTTTCTATAATTTAAACTTTATCAAAGTTGCCTGGGCATTCATGACTGTTATACATTTATGGTGAGATGTAGCCTTTAGAGCCCTTTCATATACCTTTGAGATTCAATTCTATTTTCTCTGACACTAAGATTCATGACTTCTGCTTTCTGTTTGTATTTTTCTTGGTATAATTTTGTTCATTCGTTTACTTTTAACTTTTCTGGATTACTCTGCTTTAGATTGTTGAAAGATAAACTGAGGCATATTAAAAAATTGAAGAGTTTACTTATGCAAAATACAATTCAAACTTGGCAGCATTCAGTCTAGCAGAAAGCACCAAGAAGCTGTACAAAATAAAAAATGTGGGCAGAAGGGAGTGTAAATAGGGAAGTTATACTAGGCAAAAGAGGGGACTAGTTATTGAAAGGTCACTTTCCTTTAGGAGATAATGCTGAATTTAAAAATATATTTTAAGGATTGTACCTTTGTTTTGTGGATATACATCGGGATAACAGCTTTAACAAATATCAATATAGTTACAAAGGGCTTCCCTGGTGGTTCAGACAGTAAAGAATCTGTCTGTAATGCAGGAGACCTGGGTTCAATTCCTGGGTCAGGAAGATCCGTTGGAGAAAGGAACAGCAACTCACTCCAATATCCTTGCCTGGAGAATTCCATGGACAGAGGAGCCTGGTGGGCTACAGTCCATGAGGTCACAAAGAGATGGACAGGACTGAGAAACTAAGCAGACAGACACAGAGTTAAAAAAAAATCCCCGAGAGTCACATTTGGCAAATTCTTCAGTAGTCATGGGCTCGCAGATTGAAGACCATCCATTGGTGGAGAACTCGTCCCAGGACTCAAGAGATGCAAGTGCCTCCAGCTTTAGCCCCAGGGGATCACAGCCAAGGGTGCTGGAGACTCTGGTCTCTGCAGCTGGTGCCAGACTCCTAGAGGCATAAGAGTGGTCCAACCTTACCACCTCACCCAGGTTTATGGGGGCCCTGCAGGTCCTAGCAGCGTCTCTGGGGAACGCGGTCAGAGTCTCACTGACGTTGGGAGGAATCAAGGGGGCGCCGTAAAGGTCACCGGCCGCAATACCCTCCAGCGATTGCAGGCACGGGCCGGGGTGCATTGGATTTCCAGGATCCAAAGGGGGACCCAAGGGTTGAAGATCAGGAGCACAGCAGCATCCGGAAGCTTTAGCAGGATGCTGGAGCCAAGGGCTCAGCAGGGCAGGGCTGTCCATCGAAGGGCCGTCAGCAAACGGGAACTGAGCTTCGAGCTCCAGAGATGCGTGCGCCGTGTCTGATGAGAGGCTCTTCCTAACCCGGGCCCAGACAGTCGCTTCCCTGGGTCCCTCTTCCCGAGGACACTGATGAGACCCACACCTGGGTCAGAGTACTGAGATCCCACAGGCTGTGTGGCTCAGCCAAAAAACAAAAAGGAAATATATGAGGTAATTGTGTTAACTAGATGCCGGGGGTAATCCTTACTCAATGTATATCAAATCACCACAATCAAATCTTGATATTTTACAATTTTATATGTCAATTATAGAGTAATAAAGCTGAAAATTAAAAATAATGAATTAGGGCAAATCATAAGACAGTAAAAGAGAAATATCTAACTGAACTAAAAGGAAATTAAGCAAGTCTGAAAATAAATGAGTTAAACCCTCAATTCAAGAAATTGGATGGTTTAACCTGAAAGAAATGAGGGAAAAGAAAACAAAGATATAAGCTGAAACATTTGCAAAAGAAAACATACACCCAATAGAAATAGATGACTGAAACCAAAAAGCAATTCATAGACCATTAAAAGTGTAAAACCATGAAGGTGAAGAATAAACAGAAAAGTACAAGCAAATCGCAAATCGTATTATGGTAAACTAGGGGATGCAGCAACAATCTACCATGAACAGAAAGAGTGCCTATGTCAACAAAAGCAGGCAAAACAGTACAGAACACAAATTTATACATTCCTAACTAGCATTATCCTTAATGGGTACACATTTGAAACATTCTAATTAAAATCTAATCAGTAATTTGCTTTGTTAGACAAATTACTAGAAATAAAAAGTTCAACCAAGTTTCTAGATACTGATTAGCATTCAAAATCTATAGATCATATACTCCAGTTAATAATCAATTATAAAGTGAAACAGTAAAAAGATTTCAATCCCTTTAATAATAGAAATGCATAATTCCAATGAAGAAATTAAAAATTACATGCATTTAATACTTGTACTTTAAATGCATAAATATATGCAAATTTTATCAGGGAAAAAGTTGCTTTCTGATATAAAATGTCATCTTTTCCATCTTTATTCTTCAAAGGAAAAAAAGATAGTCAAAAAGTTCTTGCTTTCGTCTAGTCTAAAATCTTAATTCCAAATGATGTTACACTACAACGAAGAAAATGTTTTCCTTGAAGGATTCGACCTTTAAATGAAACATGCTGAATTCTATATGCCTCACTCCAATTTCAATTCAATCAGCACCACCCTAATTCTAATACCCTTATAGCCAATCTCTAATTTGATCACACATGTTTTTCAGAAAGTGTTAGTCAATTCAGTTGTGTCTGACTTTTTGCAAAACCATAGACAGTAGCCTTCCAGGCTCCTCTGTCCAAGGAATTCTCCAGGCAAGGATACTGGAGTGGGTTGCCATTCCCTTCTCCAGGGGATCTTCCTGACACAGGGATCGAACCCAGGTCTCCTTCAGTGCAGGCGGGTTCTTTACCCTCTGAACCAGGGAAGCCACATGCTTTTCAAGTCTCTTCCAATTGACTCACCCCTTGCCCAGTTCTAGAAACCCTCTTATTCCCATTGGATCAACAAATCAGGTGTTTTTTTTTTCCTGAAAATCTTTGCAATTTACTAGGAAAATATTAAGAAGAAAATTAACTCCACAAGTTGGAAAATTGTTTAAAAATAAAACTCAAGGAAACAATATCCCAGTGTATAATTTTCTCTTTCCGTCTATGTGCGTGTATGTGCATAACTAAAGTTGCTTTTTAAAACTTGTGGTAAGAAAATAACTCCTTCCCTCAGAAGCACAAATAACACAAGTAAAGGGACCTACCTTCTATCAACAAAATCCTGATTCCAACTGCAGCTATACAGGGACCCAGAGAGACACTGTTCTCCTGGCAACTGGACTCCAAATGCAGGCCCATGTCCTGATGGCTCTAGCTTTATACCTGGGAAACAGTATAATTTGATCAGCAGCAATCAACAGTAATTATGTGATTAGGGCTCTGATTGGTCAACACTTTTTTCTGTCCCTTTTTGATTTTTAAACCAATCTTGCCAGGAACAAAGAAACTTGGTTAAAAGTCAAACCAAGCAAATAGCCTAAGAAATAGCAAAAAAGAAATTAGCAATTTGTCTAGCAGCAATTGAAGAGTACCTTATAGTTAGTCTTACCTGATGACTCATCACAAGCTGGAATCCAGATTGCTGGGAGATGTATCAACAACCTCAGATATGTAGATAATACTACTCTAATGCAAGAAAGCAAAGAGGAATAAAAGGGCCCCTTGATAAGGATGAAAAGGGAAAGGGAAAAAGCTGACTTGAAACTCAACATTCTAAAAACTAAGATCTTGGCATCCTGTCCCACCACTTCATGGCAAATAGATAAGGGGAAAATGGAAGCAGTGACAGATTTAATTTTCTTGGGCTTCAAAATCACTGCAGATGGTGACTGCAGCCATGAAATTAAAAGATACTTGCTCCTTGGAAGAAAAGCTTTGACAAATCTAGAAGAAAAAAGTGAAAGTGTTAGTCACTCAGTCTTGTCCATCTCTTTGTGACCCCATAGACTGTAGCCTGTCAGGCTCTTCTGTCTGTGGAATTCTCCAGGCAAGAATACTAGAGTGGGTAGCCATTCCCTTCTTCAGGGGATCTTCCTTACCCAGGAATCAAACCTGGGTCTTTCATATTGCAGGCAGATTCTTTACTGTCTGAGCTACCAGGGAAGCACCAGGGTAGGGGCTAGACAGTGTACTAAATAGCAGAGATATTACTTTGTGAACAAAGGTCCATATAGTCAAAGCTATGACTTTTCCAGTAGTCATGTACAGATGTGAGAGTTGGGCCATAAACAAGGCTGAGCACCAAAGAATTGATGCTTTCCTACCAACAGTATTCTTCACAGAGCTAGAACAAATAATTTCACAATTTGTATGGAAATACAAAAAACCTCGAATAGCCAAAGCGATCTTGAGAAAGAAGAATGGAACTGGAGGAATCAACCTACCTGACTTCAGACTCTACTACAAAGCCACAGTTATCAAGACAGTATGGTACTGGCACAAAGACAGAAATATTGATCAATGGAATAAAATAGAAAGCCCAGAGATAAATCCACGAGGACACCTTATCTTCACAAAGGAGGCAAGAATATACAATGGATTAAAGACAATCTCTTTAACAAGTGGTGCTGGGAAATCTGGTCAACCACTTGTAAAAGAATGAAACTGGACCACTTTCTAACACCATACACAAAAATAAACTCAAAATGGATTAAAGATCTAAACGTAAGACCAGAAACTATAAAACTCCTAGAGGAGAACATAGGCAAAACACTCTCCGTACATCACAGCAGGATCCTCTATGACCCACCTCCCAGAATATTGGAAATAAAAGCAAAAATAAACAAATGGGACCTAATTAACCTTAAAAGCTTTGCATCAAAGAAAACTATTAGCAAGGTGAAAAGACAGCCTTCAGAATGGGAGAAAATAATAGCAAATGAAGCAACTGACAAACAACTAATCTCAAAAATATACAAGCAACTCCTACAGCTCAACTCCAGAAAATAAACGGGGGCCAAAGAACTAAATAGACATTTCTCCAAAAAGACATACAGATGGCTAACAAACACATGAAAAGATGCTCAACATCACTCATTATCAGAGAAATGCAAATCAAAACCACTATGAGGTACCATTTCACGCCAGTCAGAATGGCTGCGATCCAAAAGTCTACAAATAATAAATGCTGGAGAGGGTGTGGAGAAAAGGGAACCCTCTTACACTGTTGGTGGGAATGCAAACTAGTACAGCCACTATGGAGAACAGTGTGAGATTCCTTAAAAACTGGAAATAGAACTGCCTTATGATCCAGCAACCCCACTGCTGGGCATACACACTGAGGAAACCAGAAGGGAAAGAGACACGTGTACCCCAAATGTTCATCGCAGCACTGTTTATAATAGCCAAGACATGGAAGCAACCTAGATGTCCATCAGCAGATGAATGGATAAGAAAGCTGTGGTACCACAATGGAGTATTACTCAGCCATTAAAAAGAATACATTTGAATCAGTTCTAATGAGGTGGATGAAACTGGAGCCTATTATACAGAGTGAAGTAAGCCAGAAGGAAAAACATAAATACAGTATACTAACGCTGGAATTTAGAAAGATGGTAACAATAACCCGATATTAGCAAAAGAGACACTGATGTATAGAACAGTCTTATGGACTCTGTGGGAGGGAGAGGGTGGGAAGATTTGGGAGAATGGCAATGAAACATGTAAAATATCATGTAGGGAAACAGTTGCCAGTCCAGGTTCGATGCATGATGCTGGATGCTTGGGGCTGGTGCACTGGGACGGCCCAGAGGGATGGTATGGGGAGGGAGGAGGGAGGAGGGTTCGGGATGGGGAACACATGTATACCTGTGGCGGATTCATTTTGATATTTGGCAAAACTAATACAATTATGTAAAGTTTAAAAATAAAATAAAATTGGAAGAAAAAAAAAAAAAATTGATGCTTTCAAATTGTGGTGCTGGAGAAGACTCCTGAGAGTCCCTTTGGACAGCAAAGAGATCAAACCAGTCAATCCTAAAGGACGTCAACCCAGATGCCCAGATTGCTCTTAAAGCATCATTTCTGCTGTGTCCACCTGGCTGTCCCAGGAAGAGGTTACCGTTTGCAGCAGTAGACTGAGTAAAGATTGCCTTCACCAACAGATGGGACCATGAGAGCCTGAAACCACAGAGAGCCTGAATAGAACCACAGAGAGCCTGAATAGAACAGAGCAGAAGAAAGGCAAGTTTGCTCTCTGCTGAGCAGACACATCCATTTACCTGCTGTGGGGCACTTGACATGGGCACTCCTGGTCCCCAAGCTTTTGAACCCAGACCCAGGTCATATTCCTGGTATGGCCTGTTGCAGATGATCCATCTGACAGATCAGGGGATGTCTCGTACTGGGTAAACACATTCCTCTAATAAGAGCTGTATGCATCTCATATCAGTTTTACTAATCTGAAGAACCCTGACAAAACGACGTAAAAAAATTAAAAGAAATTACATTCTAGAAGTTTTTCATCATACATGAAACTGACAGTGAATTAGTATCCTAAATATCACATATGTCTTACATAGCAACAACAAAATATAGTCAAACCAAGAAAAAATTGGGCAGAGCCTTAGGTCATTCACAACAGAGGAAATCCAAATGGCCAATCAACACAAGGTGTGCAGTATCTCTAGTAGTCAGGGGAAAGCAATGAAATGCTATCCGTTGCCCATTTAGATTAGGTCTGACAGTGTAGAATGTGGGTCAAGAGATGGAGAAACCAGAACCCTCCTGTACTGCCAACAGTGATGGAAACTGGAGGGTAATCTGGCTTTTCCTAGAAAGTTCAAGATGAGCATGAATACAAACCAGTAATCCTAGGTACAAAGCTGTTGTGTAAAAAGCATTGTCTGAATTCACAAAGCTTTAGAAATTATCATCCTGTCTATCAGCAGCACCGTGAATAAAATTTAAAAAATTAAACCAATCTAGTTGACTCTATTGAACTGACTAGGATCTATATATAATAATTTAGGCCTTGTAACTGTAATACTGACTTTTAAAAATATTTGTTTAGTATTTTTGGCTGCACGGGGTCTTCATTGCCGCACGGGCTTTCTCTAGTTTCCACTCTTCACTGCCCCGTGCAGGCTTCTCAATGGGCAGGTTTCAGCAGTTGGGGCGCATGGGCTTAGTTGCCCGGTGGCATGTGGGATCTTCCCAGACCAGGGACTGATCCCGTGTTCCCTGCATTACAAGGCAGATTCTTAACCCCTGAACAACCGGAGAAGTCCCTGCAACACTGACAGTTTAAAGAGGTGATGGTGAGGATACATTGACAAAACCATGTGAAACATACTGCTTTTGATGTCCTAGACATCTGTTAAACATCTGATAAATATACACTTGAATTCATGGTTATTTCTCAGAAGTGGCTGCTGCTGCTGCTGCTGAGTCACTTCAGCCGTGTCTGACTCTGTGCGACCCCCATAGACAGCAGCCCACCAGGCTCCCCTGTCCCTGGGATTCTCCAGGCAAGAACATTGGAGTGGGTTGCCATTTCCTTCTCCAATGCATGAAAGTGAAAAGTGAAAGGGAAGTCGCTCAGCTGTGTCCGACTCTTCACAACCCCATGGACCGAAGCCCACCAGGCTCCTCTGTCCATGGGATTTTCCCGGCAAGAGTACTGGAGTGGGGTCATTGCCTTCTGCAGGAATGGAAAGGAACCTAAAAGATCATGGCAATAAGAACAAAGGTGGCTCTATTCTTGCTTGTATATAATTTCATTTTCAGTGGTCTTGTTTTTCCAAGATTAAGTTTAGCAAAAACCTCTTGGACATGGAGAAACAGCTGGCTATGGGCATCTTGTCCTGAGAAGAGCAGTCCAGATTAAGACTGTCCAAATTGAATGTGTCCATCCACATGAAGTAAACAGAATTTTGAATAGAATCACTTGATGAGTCCCATTCATTACCACTCCCAGCTCCTGATCCTTTCAAGATTAATTTTTTAAATTTAAATGTAACGGTTGATATGCAATGTTGTGTTAGACTCACATGTACAGCAAAGTGAATGTTATACATGTTTTTTTCAGATTATTTGTCTTCATGTTATTTCAAGATATTGAATATTGTTCCCTGTGTGTGAGTGCTCAGTTGCTTCAGTCGTGCCCAACTTTTTGTGACCCTATGGACTGTAGCCTGTCAGGCTCCTCTGTCCATGGGATTCTCCAGGCAAGAATACTGGAGGGGGTTGCCATGCCCTTCTCCAGGGCATCTTCCCAATCCAGGGGTCGAACGCACAGCTCTGAGTGTCCTGCATTGCAGGCGGATTCTGCAGTACAGTTCCAGGTACTATGCAGCAAATCCTTGTTGCTTATCTATTTTATGTACAGTTGTGTGTATCTTTGACTCCGTACCCCTAATCCATCCCTCTCCTGCTTCTTTTCCACTTTACTAGAGACAAGTTTGTTTTCTGTTTTGTATATAGATTCACTTGTATTGTTTTTATATTACACATGTGATATATTTGTCTTTCTCTGTGTGTTCACTTAATATGATATTCTCGAGGTCCATCCATGTTATTGCAAGTGACAATACTTCATTCTTTTGTGGCTGAGTAATATTCCATTGTGTGTATATATGTGTCTATACACACACTACTTCTTTAACCTTTCATCTGTTGATGGGAACTGGATTGTTTCCCTGTCTTCTGTGCTTAGTCGCTCAGTTGTGTCAGACTCTTTGCAACCCCACGACTGCAGCCTGAAAGGTTCCTCTGTCCATGGAAATTTTCCAGGCCAGAATACTGGAGTGGGTTGCCATGCCCTCCTCCAGGGGATCTTCCCAACCTAGGGATCGAACCCAGGTCTCCCGCATTGCAGGCAGATTCCTTACCAGCTGAGCCATGAGGGAAGCCCTATCTTGGCTATTGTAAATAGTGCTACTATAAACACTGGGGGCATGCATCTTTTCCAATTCGTTTTTCTCTTTTCTGGATGTATGTTTAAGAGTGTGATTGCTGGATCATATGGTAGTTCCAGTCTTGTTTTTTTAAGGAACTTCCATACTGTTCTCCATAGCGGCTGAAGCACTTTACATTCCCACCAAACGTGTAAGAGGGTTACACTCTCTCCAGCTTTTATTATTTGTAGATATTTTGATGATGGCCGTTTTGACAGGTGTGAAGTGATCTCATTGTAGTTTTGATTTGCATTTCTCTAATAAACAGAAATGTCGAGCATCTTTTCTTGTGCCTGTTGGCCATTTGTATGTCTTCTTTGGAGAAATGCCTACTTAGGTCAGGAAGACTAATTTAGGAACCAGTATATTGGTAAAGCTAAACTGTATTTTTTATATTTCTTGTCTTCATTGGGCAAGGAAAATTGTCTTTTAAGTATGAGAGTGAAAAACATAAGGAGTACAATGGGAGCAATATTTTCTGAAAATCGCTTTTGTTTCTTCTCCTTCAAAACTCCCAATTTTGTTAGCTTAGGTTTTCCAGGATATGCATCTACAGGGGAAGAGATCATAATATTCCTGAAATATAGCAAGAGAATTTCAGCTTCTAAAGTTTAAAATAACAATATGAACCAGGCTCATAGAGACTTTTCAGAATCCCTTATTACTCTGCAGTACTGTATCCAAAACTTTCCTACATTAAAGGACCAAAATCCCTCAATATTGCAGTTACTTATCACATGAAAGTTTACTCCCTGTTCATAAAGATCTACTCTGGTCCTGCTGCTTTCTAGGGCTGCTGTCTTCCAAGTAATCCCAGTCTGCATCCATCCTGTGGTTTCACCATCTCAAAACAAGCCTTAATCATCTTGTCAGCCAAGCATCTTACTACCATCCTTCACTGTGCCCGGGTCCATGAATTCACTCTCTCAACTTTCACAGAACAAGCAACCACAAAGTTGCCTAGCTGCATGTTGATAAGAATGAAACATGGGCTTTTGTGCATGCGTGCTCAGTCACTTCAGTCATGCCCAACTCTTTGCAACCCCATGGACTATAGCCCACCAGGCTTCTCTGTTCATGGGATTCTCCAGGCAAGAATACTGGAGTGGGTCACCATGCCCTCCTCTGGGAATCAAACCACGTCTCCTGCATTGCAGGCTTATTCTTTACCACTGAGCCACTGAGGAAGCCCTATGGGCTTTTGCTACTCCTCAGAGTTTCAAACAAGCCTTACTTTTTCATGACTCCCCTTTAGTTTTATATGGTGCTTCAAATTCCAAAGTCTTACTGAAATTCTCTGGGGCAGAGTGGGAGGGAAGAGAGCTGTGGTTTGTATCTCTGAAATGTTTCCTTCTGCATCCAAACTACCATTTTCAATTTCCAGGAATGATTCTGACCACTTCTGTACATTTTCGTAATTAGGGCCTAACTGAGTAAACATCAACTACCACCTGTACTATTTAGATGTTCTAACTACATTCTGGACTTCCCAGGTGTCTCAGTGGTAAAGCATCCACTCGCCAATGCAGGAGACCTGCTCCAGTATTCTTGCTTGGAAAATCCCATGGACAGAAAATCCTGGAAGACTCCAACCCACACAGTGGCAAAGAGTTGGACATGACTGAGCATTCATACACCCACAACTACATTTTCCTGCCCCTAACATGGTCCACAGAACAATGAAGGTGATTATTTAAATGGAGAATGGTATCATGTCAAGTGCTGTTTTAAACTTCCAATGACTTCTCATTTCAAGTTAAACAAACTCAAATACTTGACATAAGCTACAAGGTCCTACATACCCCAGATCCTGCCTCCTGCTTTGTCTGCCCCAGATACAAAGGAGTGTCCGATAATTTTCTATCCTGCAAAAACAATACCAAGCTCTATGGTAAGTCTGTTACACGGCTGTTTCTTCCAAGTGGAAATCAGCTCTGGATCTCCCTTCTTGTCATTTGGGACTGGGAAATGTCTCCTGCTCTAGGAAGTATTTCCTTACCACTCGAACTAGACTTTCATTGCTGCACAGAATGTATGCCCACTTGAAACTGTCCTGTTCATTTATGTGTGGATTCATTTACTGGGATGTATCCATGACTTAACCACGTGAAATAGACACACAGCATTGAAAAGGCAGGGGAGAGTTAGAAGATTTTCAGATGATGGCTTTTTTATCCTATATTGGCTCATCTTTCCTAGCAACTTGGGTCAGACAAGTACCAGGTGATTTCCACCAAGTCCTCATCCTTAATATATGGCTGCAAATCAAATCCCCCAACCCATCCAGTCAGCCTGAACCCAACAATCAACCCCAAACTCATTCATCAACACCACACAATGCAACAAGCTCATAAAAATAACTTTTACTTAAAATGTTTTGATACAGTAATTCAGAAAAGTGCCTAAACACCTCCCAAATGATTGAACAACACCAGAAACCAAGTCAGATGTTAACATCCTAGTTACCTTTAATATAGTTGCGAACAAATACTGGCAGAGAACACTTTTCCAATATATCAAAGACTCAAAATACCCAGTATACTTCCAGGAGCAACACAGGAGGGACCCTCCTGCAAGACTAATGACCTGCTAATACCCAAAGCTCTGAAATGTAAGTGTTGACCAGTCTTGAGGATCGTCCACACCCAAGAACAGTGGGGTACAAAGGCTTCTCCTAAGAGCAGTCATACTCGGAGGCCTTAGCAAGATGTTGGAGCCCACCGGCTGGGTTGTTCCATCCAGGGTTCCTCTGCAGGGCAGGGCTGCGTCTCATATCTGAGTCTTTGGAGAGGCTCCTCTTCGCCCAGGTCGGACAGTCAGCTCTGGAGTACCCCTTTTCCGAGGACGACGACGACGAGAAACACATCTGCCAGTTGGGTGGTGATCTGGAGGAGATGGACCTGGCGTCCGCGGCGGGGTCTGGCGCGGCTCCTGGGAGTTGCAGGCGAGCCGGGTTCCCCAGGGCGAGTGCACCTCCTTCCAGGCTCTCAGCTCCTGGCCGCCCGGCGCCGCGGGCTCGGCGTGATTCACCACCGCCCGGTCCTGCCCGCGCTTCCACAGCTCATAGCGCTCGGGCTGCAGGATGCGCACGAAGGCGTCCATGGAGAAGGCCACCTGCGCCTCGCCGCAGCTGCACTGCGAGGCCACTTTGCCATAATCGATCCAGCGCGGGGTGGCGAAATTGATGGCCTCGGCGCAGTTGAAGCCGTGGTTGAAGCCCGAGTGGTAGCCGTAGGGGAAGGTCACCATGAACTCGCCCGCCTCCTGCGTGACCCGACCGAAGGGGATGCCATTGTCCCGGAGCACCGTGGGCGAGATGAGCGCCGCCTTGTGGCGCAGGAAGGCCTCGCAGCTCCGCGAGCTCTCCGGGAAGAGCGCGCTGGCCAGGCGTTCCAGGCGCCGGCCGTGCTCGGGCGGCACCGCGTACCAGGTCTTAGGCTCCCCGAAGTGCAGGAAGTTGATGCTATAAAGGTCCATGTCCTCCGTGTGCCAGGCGAAGGCGGTCTTCCACATGCCGAAGTACAGGTAGGGGGTGTTGACGCCCTCGATGACCACCCCGCACTCCTGCTCCAGCAGGTCCTGGATGGTCCCCAGGCGTCCCAGGTTCCACTGCTTCGTGTTTTCATCAAATAAAGAGCCACTGATGTCCGCGCCGTATACTGGGGACTCAAAGAGGCGGGTTTTCCAATATTTTCGCTCCAGTTCCTCAAAATCGGAGTAGAATGGAGTCTGGTATTTTTCAGTATTTGCTAAGTGGCGGTACTCTGCCACGGTCATGGCTTTCTTCTTTTTGTGGTATTGAGTAAACACACCTGCCCGCCCAGAGACCACCTGCTGGAGCGGAGCGGCTATTAAGATGTCATCGATATCGTCGTAGGTCTGTCTGGCTTTCCATTCCTTGGGTGGCACTATCTTAGCCAAGCCTGCTCGGTGGGCCCCTTGCGATTCTATGTAAGCAATGTATTTGTTGAAATCCGCATATTCTTCCATGGTTGGGTGGAAGGTCATGATCTTACAACTTGGGTTCTGGGAACCAAAGTGCTTAGCCTGCATGGCTGCAGTATAATCAGCAGTGGCTTCTCAGGGTCTTAGGTATGCTGTGGGTACCTGAGAGTATTAGGGAGTAACCTCTTCCCTATGCTTTATTCTGTAGCCAAAGGAAAGAGGGTGTTTCCCAGAGGGGAAGGCTCCCTGAACCAAGTCCTGCCTCAGTCTGCAGCTCTGTGACTTTCTTTGGTTGGAGATGTAAGTGCCTGGGAGGCCTCCCTGGATTCACAGGCTTGAGTGCCTGGCAGTTTCTCAGCTCACTGTGCAAAAAGTGTCTTCACGGAAGTTTCAAAGCCAAACCTAAAGAAAATACAGAATATCTGAAGATGAGTAGATGACAAAAGGAACTGATTTAAAGCAAAATTTTATAGCAATCTTAATTTCGAAATCTGAATTTAAGGGCAAAAATATACTTTGTAAACAGGAATGTAAATTGGTGCAGTTATGGTACATACTATGGAAAACTGTAGAGAGGTTCTTTAAAATTTTATATAGAACTATTATATAATCCAGCAATCTCATTTCTGGGTATATATCCAAATGAAATAAAAACAGAATATCAAAATAATATCTGCCCTTCTAGGTTCCTTGAGGCATTACTCACAATAGCCAAGATATGCAAACAACCATAGTGTCCATCCATGGTTAAATGAATACAGAAGATGTGATATAGATATTTGGTGGAATACTACTCAGTGATAAACAAGAATGAAATTTTTCCATTCGCAATAGCATTGGTTGACATGGAGGGTGTTATTCCAAATGAAATAAGGCAGAGAAAGAAATAAAGTACAGATACCAATGTGCACATATAATAAGGATAATAACAAGCATTATCCTTAACAGATACATCTGAAACATTCCAACTAAAGTACAATTATTAAATTGCATTCACAAACAGATTATTAGAAATATATGGATCAACTAAGTTTCTGAACACTGATTAGCATACAATATCTATAGATCCCATATACAAATTAACATCAATTATGAAGTGAAATAGTAAAAAGGTTTCAATTCCTTTAATAACAAATAGATGCCTCCAAAGAAGAAGTCAAAATCATATGCATTTAATACTTGTACTTAAAATGCATAAAATGAGAATTTTACCAAGGGGAAAAAGTTGCTTTCTAATATAAAATGTCTTTTTCATCTTTGTATTTGAAAGGACAAACATCAAAAAAAAGTGCTTGCCTTCTGCTAATCTAAAACCTTAATTCCAAATGAGGAAACACTACAGCCCAGAAAATGGTTTCCTTGAAGAATTCAGCCTCTAAATAAAAAAGGTTGTGCTCAGAGTCTGGCTCCGTCTGTCCCACCTCGGTCTCAGCTCAGTCAGCACCACCCTAATTCTAATACCCTCAAATCCAATCAAAGTCTTTAATTTGATCCTACACATTTTTCAAGTTCCTTCTAATCGACTTACTCCTTACCCAATTCTAGAAACCATCTTATTTCCATTGGATCCCAGTTAACTAAATGAGGTGCTTTTTCCTGAAAATCTTTGTGATTTTTACCAAAAAAAAAATTAAGAAAAAAATTAGCTCCTTTTGTCAGAAAATAGTTTAATAATAAAAACACAAGGAAATGATATCCCAATGTATCTCTCTCTCTCTCTCTCTCTATATATATATATACAGTATATATACATATATAGTGACTTTAAAAAACTTGTAATAGAAAAATACCTCTTTTGCTTACAAGCACAAATAGAAATAAAATGACATACCTCTGATCAACAAAATCCTGATTCCAATTGGAGCTATTCAAGGATTCAGAGAGACAGTGTTCTCTCAGCAGCTGGTCTCCAAATGCAGACCAATGTCCTGATGGCTCTGGCTTTATACCTAGGCAAAGGTATAATTTGATCAGGACCAATCAACAGTAATCATGGGATGAGGGCTCTGATTGGTCAACCCAGATAGTCTGTGCCCTTTTGATTTTTAAACCAATCAACAGATAACTGAGAGGTTGAAAATTATAAGAGTGGCACTTCCCTGGTGGCTTGGATGGTAAAGAATCTGCCTGCAGTGCGGGAGACTGGGGTTTGATCCCTGGGTTGGGAAGATCCCTTGGAGAAGGCAATGGCAACCCACTCCAGTATTCTTACCTGGGAAATCCCATGGACAGAGGAGCCTGGGGGGCTACAGTCCATAGGGTCGCAAAGAGCTGGACATGACTGAGTGAACACGACAAATTCATATCAGCTCACCATACCATCATGGTTATCCAGGCCTTTAAGACCTTTCTTGTATGTTCTTCTGTGTATTCTTTCCACTTCTTAATCTCTTCTGCTTCTATTAGGTCCTTACCGTTTCTGTCCTTTACTGTGCCCATCCTAGAAATTAATGAATGTTTCCTCTCTATCTCCAATTTTCTTAAAGAGATCTCTAGTTTTTCTGATTCTATTACTTTCCTCTGTTTCTTTACATTGTTATTTAGGAAGACCTTCCTCTCTCTCTCTCCATGCTATTCTCTGGAACTCTGCATTCAGATGGGTGTATCTTCCCCTTTCTCCCTTGCCTTTCACTTCTCTTTCCTAGCTATATGTACAGCCTCCTCAGACAACCACTATGCCTTCTTGCATTTCTTTTTCTTTGGGATGGTTTTGGTCATTGCCTTTTGTACAGTGTTATGAACCTTCTTCCATAGTTCCTCAAGTACTCTGTCTACCAGATCTAATCCCTCAAAACTATTTGTCACCTCCACTGTATAATCATAAGGAAATTGATTTAGGTCATATTTAGGTGTGTGGCCTAGTGGTTTTCCTTACTTCAATTTAACCCTGAATTTTGCAATAGGAGCTCATGATATGAGCTACAGTCAGATCCAGGTCTTGTTTTTACTAATGATATAGGGCTTCTTCATCTTTGGCTGCAACGAATATTATCTCATTTCGGTATTGACCATCTGATGATATCCGTGTGTACAGTCATCTCTTGGATTGTTAGAAAAGGATGTTTGCTATGACCAGCATGTGCTCTTGCCAAAACTGTTAGCCAATGCCCTGCTTCATTTTGTACTCCGAGGCCAAACTTGCCTATTATTCCAGCTATCTCTTAACTTCCCGCTTCTGCATTCCAATCTCTTATGATAAAAAGGACATCTATTTTTGGTGTTAGTTCTAGAAGGTCTTGTAGGTCTTCATAGATCTGGTCAACTGAAGCTTCTTTAGCATTAGTGGTTGGGACACAGACTTGGATTACCATGATATTGAATGGTTTGCCTTGGAAACAAACAGAGATCATTCTATCGTTTCTGAGATTGCACCCAAGTACTGCATTTTGGACTCTTCTGTTGACTATGAGGACTACTCCATTTTTTTCTAAGGGATTCTTGCCCACAGTGGTAGATATAATGGTCATCTGAATTAAATTAGCACATTCCCATCCATTTTATATTGGATCATATGGTAGCTCTATTATTTTGGTTTTTTAAAAATACCTCCATACTGTTCTCCATAGTGGCTGCACCAATTTACATTTCCCCTCAAGGTGTAAAAAGGTTCCCTTTTATCCATACCCTCTGCAGCATTTATTTGTATACTTTTTGAGATGGCCATTCTGACAGGTGTGAGGTGATGTCATTGTGGTTTTGATTTGCATTTCTCTAATAATTAGCAGTGTTGAGAATCTTCATGTGCCTATTGGCTATTTGTATATTTTCTTTGGAGAAATGCCTACTTAGGACAAGAAGACTAATTTAGAAACCAGTTTATTGGTACCGCTAACCTGTATACTTAACACTGCTTGTCCTGATTGGGTAAGGAAAATTTTTCATTTTCTTTAAAAAAGCATAACACTTTTTTTAAAGATTTATTGATTTTACTTATTTATTTTTGCATGTGCTGGGTCTTCATTGCTGCACAAGCTTTTCTGGTAGTTGCGGCAAATGGGGGCTACTCTCTAGCTGTGGTGCCCAGGCTTCTCATCGGGTTGACTTCTCTTGTTGCTAAGTACAGGATCTAGGGCTCACGGGCTTCAGTCGTTGACATTCCATGGCTCTAGAGCACAGACTTAATAGTTGTGGCACACGGGTTCGGTTGCTCCAAGGCATGTGGGATCTTCCGGGATCAGAAATTGAACCCAAGTCTCCTGCATTATCAGGCAGACTCTTTACCACTGAGTCATCAGGGAAGCCTGGGAAATATTTTAAGTATGCAAGTAACCGAGTGAAAACATAAGGAGTACAATGGCAGCAATATTTGCTGAAAACTGCTTTTGTTTCTTTTTCTTCCAATCCCTCAATTTTGTTATCCTAGGCTCTCTAGGACATCTATATGCCAGAGAGGAGACTGTGATATTCCTGAACTATAACAAGGAGAACTTCTGTTTGTAAAATGGAAAAGAGCAGTATGAGCCAGGCTACTGTCTTCATAGAGACTTTTCAGAGTTCTTTTATTTCTCTGCACTACCATACCCACAACTGACCTATATTAAAGGACCAAACCCCCCAACATCTCAGTCACTAAAAGTTACCCCCTGCTCGAATAAGATCTACTATTATGGTCCAAGGGACCTCTAGGGCTGCTACCTGCCCAGTAATTCCCGTCAGCTTCCATCCTGTGGTCCCACCATCTCAGTACAGGACCTAATCATCTTTTCAGCCAAGCATTTCACTGCCATCCTCCACTGTGCCTGGAATCCCCAAGTTCAGTTTCTCAATCTCAATTTTCCACAGAATACGCTACCACAAATTTGCCTCGCTGCATGGTGACAGGAATGAGACGTGAGCTTTTGCCATTCCTCAATCAGAACTTCAAAGAAGGCTTACTTGTTCATGACTGTCCCCTTTTGTTTTACATGGTGCTTCAGATTCCAAAGTCTTCTGGAAATTCTGTGGGGGCAGAGCTGGAGGGAAGAGAGATGTGCTTTGTATCTCTGAAATGTTTCCTTCTGCATCCAGTTTTCAAAATTTATTCTGTTTGGCCACTTCTGTGCATTTTCAACACTAAGGCCTGAGTCAATAACCATCAACTCTCACCTGTTTGGGGACTTCTCTGGTGGCTCAGACAGTAAAGAACCCACCTGCAATGCAGCAGACATGAGTTCGATCCCTGGGTCAGGAAGATCCCCTGGAGAAGGGAATGGCAACCCACTCCAGTATTCTTGCCTGGAGAATTCCATAGACAGAGGAACCTCGTGGGCTCCAGTCCATGCAGTTGCAAAGAGTTGGACACGACTGAGCGACTAACTCTCACCTGTTTTAACTATTTCTCTTGTCCCCATGTGGTGCACAGAACAACGGATGTGGTTATTTAAATATGCAAATTGTATCATGTCAAGTGCTGGTGTTTTTTGCTTAATATCTTTAATAATTCTTATTAAAGATATTAAGCAAAAAAAACCCAGCACTTTCTATTATCTGTAAATCCTTCCACAAAATGTGTTACAGTTCTTCAGTTTACTGCAAACATATCTTTAAAAAAATGTCAGCCCTACAGTTGAAGCTATAATGCAAAGTTTTAATTATTGGCACTATACTAAAAAAGCACAATGGAAAACATTTTATTTAAATAAAATGAGGATAATATTTTACTGGGGAATACATCCAACAATTCATTTTCCCTCCATATCTACATCCAATAGTAGTGTTTTATAGGCAAATTTTAAACAAACACAAATTCTTAAAAAATAAGGAAAGCCATATTTTGCTCAGGGATACTATTATCCACATACCATACAGGTTATTTTATAGCAGATACTAGTCTGCTAAATTTCAGATGGCAAAATGCTAAGCAGTGAGTTGGGTATTGTCCAGCTAGTGGTTTCTTGTCATCCTGGAGAATCTGTCAATGTGTAATGATGAGACCATCTTGTCACCACCACTTCTCTTCTCAGAGGTGACTTCACTGTGACACAACATTCATATTCTTAAGATGCAAGGCCTAGCAAAAAGCCTCCCACAAATCCACTGCATATCACAATGTTCTGCTTGACAAATTCTGTTGCTTCTTCTATTATGTCATTGACTTCAGGTGCTACCTTATTTGCTCGGTTTTTAACCTGTCGTTTTGCTTTGTTTACATGTTTTCCCACTCTCTTCCAGTCGATCTGCACATAGCCACTGTGACTGGCAATCTGAAGGAGAAGAAAGCCACCGCCTACTGCAGTTGCTGCAAGTGTTCCAACTTTCTGGAACAAAAATCCGGCACACTAGCCACTCACTCCACCCATTACAATCTGGGTGGCTACTGAGTATTTTTCTACCATAGGTCCGGAACTGTGGCCAAACACTCGATTCCACCAGTGATGTCTTCTGGCATACTCAGTTAAATCCAACACTTCATAAGAATCATCATCACTTTCATATTCTTGGGGAGGGGGGTTCCGGGTCACCATGATACCGCTGGTGGCCTGTACTGAGGCAGTCCCAACCCGCCCGCCTCTCGCCCCTCCTTTAAAAACTGCTCTAGCCCTCAAGTGCTGTTTTAAACTTCCAAAGCCTTCTCATTTCAAGTTGAATAAACTCAAATACTCATCATGAGCTACAAGGTCCTATATACCTTGCACCCTGTCTCTCCCCTTTCTATGCCCCAGACACAAAGGAGCTTCCTTTCTATCTCTGTAAAAACAACAACCCCAAGCTCTATGTTACATCTGTTACACTTGCTGTTTCTTCCAAGGAGAAATCAGCTCTGGACATCCCTTCTTGTCATTTGGGACAGGGAAAGACCTCCTGCTCTAGGAAGTATTTCCTGACCACTGGAACCAGACTACGCATTCTGCTGTCTCATCCCACCCCTTTCATTGCTTCATAGAACATATGCCCACTTGAAATTCTTGTTCATTTATGTGTGGATTCATTTGTTGGGATGTATCATGACTTAACCATGTGAAATAGACTCACAACATCGAGAACACAGTGGAGAGCAGGCACTCTTCGTCCCATGTTGGCTCATATCTCCCAGGTGATTTCCACCAAGTCATCCTTAAGATATGGCTGCAGACCAAATCCCCCAACCCAGCCAGTCAGCCAGAACCCAACAATCAACCCCCAACTCATTCATCAACACCACACAATGCAATAAGCTCATAAAAATAAGTTTTGCTTTAAATGTTTTGATATAACTATTCAGAAAAGTGCATAAAAGCATTCAGCTCAGTTCAGTTCAGTTCAGTCACTCAGTCGTGTCCGACTCTGCGACCCCATGAATCGCAGCACGCCAGGCTTCCCTGTCCATCACCAACTCCCGGAGTTCACTCAGACTCACGTCCATCAAGTCAGCGATGCCATCCAGCATTACCACCTCTCAAATGACTGAATGAACAATCCCAGAAATCAAGTCAGATGTTAACTTTCTGGTTGCCTTTAATATAGTTGCAAACAAATACTGGAAAATAACACTTTTTCAATACATTAAAGACTCAGAAATATTATATATTATTATCTGAGCCTCTACTGACCTAATTGGTCAAAAGAGCTTTGTGTGGCAGAACCAAGGGATGGGTGAAAAGGAAGTAGGAGGAAGAACAGGAGAAAAGTTGGAGAGTATTCAAAACTCAGGATTCTTCAGAAGCTATGCAGTATCCAGAGTTGGCCCACAGGATGGGATCTGAGGTAGATCGGCTCTGGTGACCTCAGCAGGACCTAGTTCACAGGGTCACTAGAGTGTCCAGTGGATGAAGCTTCAGCTGGTGACACAGGAGTTAGCAGTGTCTGAAGATTCCAGGTTCTGGGAGAAAGAACAAACACTGGAGAATTGGGTAAGCACCATGGACCCAGCACTTCCAGGGGCAACACAGGAGGGACCCTCATGCAAGACTGCACATGTGCTCAGTTGCTTTGGTCATGTCCAACTCTTTGCAACCCTATGGATCCTAGCCCACCAGGCTCCTCCATGCATGGGATTTTTCAGGCAAGAATACTGGAGTGGATTGCTACGCCCTCCCCCAAGGAATCTTCCCTACCTAGGAATCAAACCCATGTCTCCAGGGTCTCCTATGTTGGTAAGTGGGTTCTGTGTCACTGTTGCTGCTGCTGCTAAGTCGCTTCAGTCGTGTCCGACTCTGTGCAATCCCACGGATGGCAGCCCACCAGGCTCCCCCGTCCCTGGGATTCTCCAGGCGAGAACACTGGAGTGGGTTGCCATTTCCTTCTCCAATGCATGAAAGGAAAAGTGAAAGTGAAGTCTCTCAGTCGTGCCCTACTCTTAGTGACCCCATGGACTGCCGCCTACCAGGCTCCTCCGTCCATGGGATTTTCCAGGCAAGAGTACTGGAGTGGGGTGCCATTGCCTTCTTCACCAGCCACCTGGAAAGCCCCCATGCAAGATTAATGACCTGAAAATACCCAAGCCTCTGAAATGTCAATGTGACCACTCTTGAGGATCCTCCACACCCAAGAGCAGTGGGGTACAAAGGCTGGGTTATGGGACAGGGCCACAGTCATACCTGCAGGCCTAGAGTCCAGGGATCGTTGGGGCAGGATTGTCTATCCGTCCCTCTGCAGACAGGGGTTGAGCCTTGGGGTCCTGAGCCTTGCGGTCTAAGGCAAGGCCCCTCTTAGCTCCAATGGGGGCAGTCAGCTCTTGAGTGCTTTTTTCCTGAGGGCGACGACGAGAACCACATCTGCCAACTGGGTGGAGGCACGACGCCACCGACGGACCTGGCAACAGCGGAGGGGTCTGGCTGGGCTTCCGTGAGCTGCTGCCGGCGACAGCGTCAAACTGGGAAGCCGAGCAGGAACCCCGGGCAGGCAAGGGTCGCAGGGACACGGCCCGCACAGGGGCTCTTGGGTCAGTGCCCTCGCTTGAGGACACGGGCTGACGCAGGCGGGCGGTGCGGCGAGGCGGGAAGTACTTGGGGCCCAGCGTCTGCACCTCCTTCCAGGCTCTCAGCTCCTGGCCGCCCGGCGCCGCGGGCTCGGCGTGGTTCACCACCGCCCGGTCCTGCCCGCGCTTCCACAGCTCATAGCGCTCGGGCTGCAGGATGCGCACGAAGGCGTCCATGGAGAAGGCCACCTGCGCCTCGCCGCAGCTGCACTGCGAGGCCACTTTGCCATAATCGATCCAGCGCGGGGTGGCGAAATTGATGGCCTCGGCGCAGTTGAAGCCGTGGTTGAAGCCCGAGTGGTAGCCGTAGGGGAAGGTCACCATGAACTCGCCCGCCTCCTGCGTGACCCGACCGAAGGGGATGCCATTGTCCCGGAGCACCGTGGGCGAGATGAGCGCCGCCTTGTGGCGCAGGAAGGCCTCGCAGCCCCTCGAGCTGCCCGGGAAGAGCGCGCTGGCCAGGCGTTCCAGGCGCCGGCCGTGCTCGGGTGGCACCGCGTACCAGGTCTTAGGCTCCCCGAAGTGCAGGAAGTTGATGCTATAAAGGTCCATGTCCTCCGTGTGCCAGGCGAAGGCGGTCTTCCACATGCCGAAGTACAGGTAGGGGGTGTTGACGCCCTCGATGACCACCCCGCACTCCTGCTCCAGCAGGTCCTGGATGGTCCCCAGGCGTCCCAGGTTCCACTGCTTCGTGTTTTCATCAAATAAAGAGCCACTGATGTCCGCGCCGTATACTGGGGACTCAAAGAGGCGGGTTTTCCAATATTTTCGCTCCAGTTCCTCAAAATCGGAGTAGAATGGAGTCTGGTATTTTTCAGTATTTGCTAAGTGGCGGTACTCTGCCACGGTCATGGCTTTCTTCTTTTTGTGGTATTGAGTAAACACACCTGCCCGCCCAGAGACCACCTGCTGGAGCGGAGCGCTATTAAGATGTCATCGATATCGTCGAGGTCTGTCTGGCTTTCCATTCCTTGGGTGGCACTATCTTAGCCAAGCCTGCTCGGTGGGCCTTTGCGATTCTATGTAAGCAATGTATTTGTTGAAATCCGCATATTCTTCCATGGTTGGGTGGAAGGTCATGATCTTACAACTTGGGTTCTGGGAACCAAAGTGCTTAGCCTGCATGGCTGCAGTATAATCAGCAGTGGCTTCTCGGGGTCTTAGGTATGCTGTGGGTACCTGAGAGTATTAGGGAGTAACCTCTTCCCTATGCTTTATTCTGTAGCCAAAGGAAAGAGGGTGTTTCCCAGAGGAAGGCTCCTGAACCAAGTCCTGCCTCAGTCTGCAGCTCTGTGACTTTCTTTGGTTGGAGATGTAAGTGCCTGGGAGGCCTCCCTGGATTCACAGGCTTGAGTGCCTGGCAGTTTCTCAGCTCACTGTGCAAAAAGTGTCTTCACGGAAGTTTCAAAGCCAAACCTAAAGAAAATACAGAATATCTGAAGATGAGTAGATGACAAAAGGAACTGATTTAAAGCAAAATTTTATAGCAATCTTAATTTCAAATCTGAATTTAAGGGCAAAAATATACTTTGTAAACAGGAATGTAAATTGGTGCAGTTATGGTACATACTATGGAAAACTGTAGAGAGTTCTTTAAAATTTTATATAGAACTATTATATAATCCAGCAATCTCATTTCTGGGTATATATCCAAATGAAATAAAACAGAATATCAAAATAATATCTGCCCTTCTAGGTTCCTTGAGGCATTACTCACAATAGCCAAGATATGCAAACAACCATAGTGTGCATCCATGGTTAAATGAATACAGAAGATGTGATATAGATATTTGGTGGAATACTACTCAGTGATAAACAAGAATGAAATTTTTCCATTCATAATAGCATTGGTTGACATGGAGGGTGTTATTCCAAATGAAATAAGGCAGAGAAAGAAATAAAGTACAGATACCAATGTGCACATATAATAAGGATAATAACAAGCATTATCCTAACAGATACATCTGAAACATTCCAACTAAAGTACAATTATTAAATTGCATTCACAAACAGATTATTAGAAATATATGGATCAACTAAGTTTCTGAACACTGATTAGCATACAATATCTATAGATCCCATATACAAATTAACATCAATTATGAAGTGAAATAGTAAAAGGTTTCAATTCCTTTAATAACAAATAGATGCCTCCAAAGAAGAAGTCAAAATCATATGCATTTAATACTTGTACTTAAAATGCATAAAATGAGAATTTTACCAAGGGAAAAGTTGCTTTCTAATATAAAATGTCTTTTTCATCTTTGTATTTGAAAGGACAAACATCAAAAAAAAGTGCTTGCCTTCTGCTAATCTAAAACCTTAATTCCAAATGAGGAAACACTACAGCCCAGAAAATGGTTTCCTTGAAGAATTCAGCCTCTAAATAAAAAAGGTTGTGCTCAGAGTCTGGCTCCGTCTGTCCCACCTCGGTCTCAGCTCAGTCAGCACCACCCTAATTCTAATACCCTCAAATCCAATCAAAGTCTTTAATTTGATCCTACACATTTTTCAAGTTCCTTCTAATCGACTTACTCCTTACCCAATTCTAGAAACCATCTTATTTCCATTGGATCCCAGTTAACTAAATGAGGTGCTTTTTCCTGAAAATCTTTGTGATTTTTACCAAAAAAAAAATTAAGAAAAAAATTAGCTCCTTTTGTCAGAAAATAGTTTAATAATAAAAACACAAGGAAATGATATCCCAATGTATCTCTCTCTCTCACTCTCTCTCTATATATATGTATACAGTATATATACATATATAGTGACTTTAAAAAACTTGTAATAGAAAAAATACCTCTTTTGCTTACAAGCACAAATAGAAATAAAATGACATACCTCTGATCAACAAAATCCTGATTCCAATTGGAGCTATTCAAGGATTCAGAGAGACAGTGTTCTCTCAGCAGCTGGTCTCCAAATGCAGACCAATGTCCTGATGGCTCTGGCTTTATACCTAGGCAAAGGTATAATTTGATCAGGACCAATCAACAGTAATCATGGGATGAGGGCTCTGATTGGTCAACCCAGATAGTCTGTGCCCTTTTGATTTTTAAACCAATCAACAGATAACTGAGAGGTTGAAAATTATAAGAGTGGCACTTCCCTGGTGGCTTGGATGGTAAAGAATCTGCCTGCAGTGCGGGAGACTGGGGTTTGATCCCTGGGTTGGGAAGATCCCTTGGAGAAGGCAATGGCAACCCACTCCAGTATTCTTACCTGGGAAATCCCATGGACAGAGGAGCCTGGGGGGCTACAGTCCATAGGGTCGCAAAGAGCTGGACATGACTGAGTGAACACGACAAATTCATATCAGCTCACCATACCATCATGGTTATCCAGGCCTTTAAGACCTGTCTTGTATGTTCTTCTGTGTATTCTTTCCACTTCTTAATCTCTTCTGCTTCTATTAGGTCCTTACCGTTTCTGTCCTTTACTGTGCCCATCCTAGAAATTAATGAATGTTTCCTCTCTATCTCCAATTTTCTTAAAGAGATCTCTAGTTTTTCTGATTCTATTACTTTCCTCTGTTTCTTTACATTGTTTATTTAGGAAGACCTTCCTCTCTCTCTCTCCATGCTATTCTCTGGAACTCTGCATTCAGATGGGTGTATCTTCCCCTTTCTCCCTTGCCTTTCACTTCTCTTTCCTAGCTATATGTACAGCCTCCTCAGACAACCACTATGCCTTCTTGCATTTCTTTTTCTTTGGGATGGTTTTGGTCATTGCCTTTTGTACAGTGTTATGAACCTTCTTCCATAGTTCCTCAAGTACTCTGTCTACCAGATCTAATCCCTCAAAACTATTTGTCACCTCCACTGTATAATCATAAGGAAATTGATTTAGGTCATATTTAGGTGTATGGCCTAGGGTTTCCCTACTTCAATTTAACCCTGAATTTTGCAATAGGAGCTCATGATATGAGCTACAGTCAGATCCAGGTCTTGTTTTTACTAATGATATAGGGCTTCTTCATCTTTGGCTGCAACGAATATTATCTCATTTCGGTATTGACCATCTGATGATATCCGTGTGTACAGTCATCTCTTGGATTGTTAGAAAAGGATGTTTGCTATGACCAGCATGTGCTCTTGCCAAAACTGTTAGCCAATGCCCTGCTTCATTTTGTACTCCAAGGCCAAACTTGCCTATTATTCCAGCTATCTCTTAACTTCCCGCTTCTGCATTCCAATCTCTTATGATAAAAAGGACATCTATTTTTGGTGTTAGTTCTAGAAGGTCTTATAGGTCTTCATAGATCTGGTCAACTGAAGCTTCTTTAGCATTAGTGGTTGGGACATAGATTTGGATTACCGTGATATTGAATGGTTTGCCTTGGAAACAAACAGAGATCATTCTATCGTTTCTGAGATTGCACCCAAGTACTGCATTTTGGACTCTTCTGTTGACTATGAGGACTACTCCATTTTTTTCTAAGGGATTCTTGCCCACACTGGTAGATATAATGGTCATCTGAATTAAATTAGCACATTCCCATCCATTTTATATTGGATCATATGGTAGCTCTATTATTTTGGTTTTTTAAAAATACCTCCATACTGTTCTCCATAGTGGCTGCACCAATTTACATTTCCCCTCAAGGTGTAAAAAGGTTCCCTTTTATCCATACCCTCTGCAGCATTTATTTGTATACTTTTTGAGATGGCCATTCTGACAGGTGTGAGGTGATGTCATTGTGGTTTTGATTTGCATTTCTCTAATAATTAGCAGTGTTGAGAATCTTCATGTGCCTATTGGCTATTTGTATATTTTCTTTGGAGAAATGCCTACTTAGGACAAGAAGACTAATTTAGAAACCAGTTTATTGGTACCATAACCTGTATACTTAACACTGCTTGTCCTGATTGGGTAAGGAAAATTTTTCATTTTCTTTAAAAAAGCATAACACTTTTTTAAAAGATTTATTGATTTTACTTATTTATTTTTGCATGTGCTGGGTCTTCATTGCTGCACAAGCTTTTCTGGTAGTTGCGGCAAATGGGGGCTACTCTCTAGCTGTGGTGCCCAGGCTGCTCATCGGGTTGACTTCTCTTGTTGCTAAGTACAGGATCTAGGGCTCACGGGCTTCAGTCGTTGACATTCCATGGCCCTAGAGCACAGACTTAATAGTTGTGGCACACGGGTTCGGTTGCTCCAAGGCATGTGGGATCTTCCGGGATCAGAAATTGAACCCAAGTCTCCTGCATTATCAGGCAGACTCTTTACCACTGAGTCATCAGGAAGCCTGGGAAATATTTTAAGTATGCAAGTAACCGGTGAAAACATAAAAGTACAATGGCAGCAATATTTGCTGAAAACTGCTTTTGTTTCTTTTTCTTCCAATCCCTCAATTTTGTTATCCTAGGCTCTCTAGGACATCTATATGCCAGAGAGGAGACTGTGATATTCCTGAACTATAACAAGGAGAACTTCTGTTTGTAAAATGGAAAAGAGCAGTATGAGCCAGGCTACTGTCTTCATAGAGACTTTTCAGAGTTCTTTTATTTCTCTGCACTACCATACCCACAACTGACCTATATTAAAGGACCAAACCCCCCAACATCTCAGTCACTAAAAGTTACCCCCTGCTCAAATAAGATCTACTGTTATGGTCCAAGGGACCTCTAGGGCTGCTACCTGCCCAGTAATTCCCGTCAGCTTCCATCCTGTGGTCCCACCATCTCAGTACAGGACCTAATCATCTTTTCAGCCAAGCATTTCACTGCCATCCTCCACTGTGCCTGGAATCCCCAAGCTCAGTTTCTCAATCTCAATTTTCCACAGAATACGCTACCACAAATTTGCCTCGCTGCATGGTGACAGGAATGAGACGTGAGCTTTTGCCATTCCTCAATCAGAACTTCAAAGAAGGCTTACTTGTTCATGACTGTCCCCTTTTGTTTTACATGGTGCTTCAGATTCCAAAGTCTTCTGGAAATTCTGTGGGGGCAGAGCTGGAGGGAAGAGAGATGTGCTTTGTATCTCTGAAATGTTTCCTTCTGCATCCAGTTTTCAAAATTTATTCTGTTTGGCCACTTCTGTGCATTTTCAACACTAAGGCCTGAGTCAATAACCATCAACTCTCACCTGTTTGGGGACTTCTCTGGTGGCTCAGACAGTAAAGAACCCACCTGCAATGCAGCAGACATGAGTTCGATCCCTGGGTCAGGAAGATCCCCTGGAGAAGGGAATGGCAACCCACTCCAGTATTCTTGCCTGGAGAATTCCATAGACAGAGGAACCTCGTGGGCTCCAGTCCATGCAGTTGCAAAGAGTTGGACACGACTGAGCGACTAACTCTCACCTGTTTTAACTATTTCTCTTGTCCCCATGTGGTGCACAGAACAACGGATGTGGTTATTTAAATATGCAAATTGTATCATGTCAAGTGCTGGTGTTTTTTGCTTAATATCTTTAATAATTCTTATTAAAGATATTAAGCAAAAAAAACCCAGCACTTTCTATTATCTGTAAATCCTTCCACAAAATGTGTTACAGTTCTTCAGTTTACTGCAAACATATCTTTAAAAAATGTCAGCCCTACAGTTGAACCTATAATGCAAAGTTTTAATTATTGGCACTATACTAAAAAAGCACAATGGAAAACATTTTATTTAAATAAAATGAGGATAATATTTTACTGGGAATACATCCAACAATTCATTTTCCTCCATATCTACATCCAATAGTAGTGTTTTATAGGCAAATTTTAAACAAACACAAATTCTTAAAAAATAAGGAAAGCCATATTTTGCTCAGGATACTATTATCCACATACCATACAGGTTATTTTATAGCAGATACTAGTCTGCTAAATTTCAGATGGCAAAATGCTAAGCAGTGAGTTGGGTATTGTCCAGCTAGTGGTTTCTTGTCATCCTGGAGAATCTGTCAATGTGTAATGATGAGACCATCTTGTCACCACCACTTCTCTTCTCAGAGGTGACTTCACTGTGACACAACATTCATATTCTTAAGATGCAAGGCCTAGCAAAAAGCCTCCCACAAATCCACTGCATATCACAAATGTTCTGCTTGACAAATTCTGTTGCTTCTTCTATTATGTCATTGACTTCAGGTGCTACCTTATTTGCTCGGTTTTTAACCTGTCGTTTTGCTTTGTTTACATCTTTTCCCACTCTCTTCCAGTCGATCTGCACATAGCCACTGTGACTGGCAATCTGAAGGAGAAGAAAGCCACCGCCTACTGTTGTTGCTGCAAGTGTTCCAACTTTCTGGAACAAAAATCCGCACACTAGCCACTCACTCCACCCATTACAATCTGGGTGGCTACTGAGTATTTTTCTACCATAGGTCCGGAACTGTGGCCAAACACTCGATTCCACCAGTGATGTCTTCTGGCATACTCAGTTAAATCCAACACTTCATAAGAATCATCATCACTTTCATATTCTTGGGAGGGGGTTCGGTCACCATGATACCGCTGGTGGCCTGTACTGAGGCAGTCCCAACCCGCCCGCCTCTCGCCCCTCCTTTAAAAACTGCTCTAGCCCTCAAGTGCTGTTTTAAACTTCCAAAGCCTTCTCATTTCAAGTTGAATAAACTCAAATACTCATCATGAGCTACAAGGTCCTATATACCTTGCACCCTGTCTCTCCCCTTTCTATGCCCCAGACACAAAGGAGCTTCCTTTCTATCTCTGTAAAAACAACAACCCCAAGCTCTATGTTACATCTGTTACACTTGCTGTTTCTTCCAAGGAGAAATCAGCTCTGGACATCCCTTCTTGTCATTTGGGACAGGGAAAGACCTCCTGCTCTAGGAAGTATTTCCTGACCACTGGAACCAGACTACGCATTCTGCTGTCTCATCCCACCTTTCATTGCTTCATAGAACATATGCCCACTTGAAATTCTTGTTCATTTATGTGTGGATTCATTTGTTGGGATGTATCATGACTTAACCATGTGAAATAGACTCACAACATCGAGAAGACAGTGGAGAGCAGGCACTCTTCGTCCCATGTTGGCTCATATCTCCCAGGTGATTTCCACCAAGTCATCCTTAAGATATGGCTGCAGACCAAATCCCCCAACCCAGCCAGTCAGCCAGAACCCAACAATCAACCCCCAACTCATTCATCAACACCACACAATGCAATAAGCTCATAAAAATAAGTTTTGCTTTAAATGTTTTGATATAACTATTCAGAAAAGTGCATAAAAGCATTCAGCTCAGTTCAGTTCAGTTCAGTCACTCAGTCGTGTCCGACTCTGCAACCCCATGAATCGCAGCACGCCAGGCTTCCCTGTCCATCACCAACTCCCGGAGTTCACTCAGACTCACGTCCATCAAGTCAGCGATGCCATCCAGCATTACCACCTCTCAAATGACTGAATGAACAATCCCAGAAATCAAGTCAGATGTTAACTTTCTGGTTGCCTTTAATATAGTTGCAAACAAATACTGGAAAATAACACTTTTTCAATACATTAAAGACTCAGAAATATTATATATTATTATCTGAGCCTCTACTGACCTAATTGGTCAAAAGAGCTTTGTGTGGCAGAACCAAGGGATGGGTGAAAAGGAAGTAGGAGGAAGAACAGGAGAAAAGTTGGAGAGTATTCAAAACTCAGGATTCTTCAGAAGCTATGCAGTATCCAGAGTTGGCCCACAGGATGGGATCTGAGGTAGATCGGCTCTGGTGACCTCAGCAGGACCTAGTTCACAGGGTCACTAGAGTGTCCAGTGGATGAAGCTTCAGCTGGTGACACAGGAGTTAGCAGTGTCTGAAGATTCCAGGTTCTGGGAGAAAGAACAAACACTGGAGAATTGGGTAAGCACCATGGACCCAGCACTTCCAGGGGCAACACAGGAGGGACCCTCATGCAAGACTGCACATGTGCTCAGTTGCTTTGGTCATGTCCAACTCTTTGCAACCCTATGGATCCTAGCCCACCAGGCTCCTCCATGCATGGGATTATTCAGGCAAGAATACTGGAGTGGATTGCTACGCCCTCCCCCAAGGAATCTTCCCTACCTAGGAATCAAACCCATGTCTCCAGGGTCTCCTATGTTGGTAAGTGGGTTCTGTGTCACTGTTGCTGCTGCTGCTAAGTCGCTTCAGTCGTGTCCGACTCTGTGCAATCCCACGGATGGCAGCCCACCAGGCTCCCCCGTCCCTGGGATTCTCCAGGCGAGAACACTGGAGTGGGTTGCCATTTCCTTCTCCAATGCGTGAAAGGAAAAGTGAAAGTGAAGTCTCTCAGTCGTGCCCTACTCTTAGTGACCCCATGGACTGCCGCCTACCAGGCTCCTCCGTCCATGGGATTTTCCAGGCAAGAGTACTGGAGTGGGGGTGCCATTGCCTTCTTCACCAGCCACCTGGAAAGCCCCCATGCAAGATTAATGACCTGAAAATACCCAAGCCTCTGAAATGTCAATGTGACCACTCTTGAGGATCCTCCACACCCAAGAGCAGTGGGGTACAAAGGCTGGGTTATGGGACAGGGCCACAGTCATACCTGCAGGCCTAGAGTCCAGGGATCGTTGGGGCAGGATTGTCTATCCGTCCCTCTGCAGACAGGGGTTGAGCCTTGGGGTCCTGAGCCTTGCGGTCTAAGGCAAGGCCCCTCTTAGCTCCAATGGGGGCAGTCAGCTCTTGAGTGCTTTTTTCCTGAGGGCGACGACGAGAACCACATCTGCCAACTGGGTGGAGGCACGACGCCACCGACGGACCTGGCAACAGCGGAGGGGTCTGGCTGGGCTTCCGTGAGCTGCTGCCGGCGACAGCGTCAAACTGGGAAGCCGAGCAGGAACCCCGGGCAGGCAAGGGTCGCAGGGACACGGCCCGCACAGGGGCTCTTGGGTCAGTGCCCTCGCTTGAGGACACGGGCTGACGCAGGCGGGCGGTGCGGCGAGGCGGGAAGTACTTGGGGGCCCAGCGTCTGCACCTCCTTCCAGGCTCTCAGCTCCTGGCCGCCCGGCGCCGCGGGCTCGGCGTGGTTCACCACCGCCCGGTCCTGCCCGCGCTTCCACAGCTCATAGCGCTCGGGCTGCAGGATGCGCACGAAGGCGTCCATGGAGAAGGCCACCTGCGCCTCGCCGCAGCTGCACTGCGAGGCCACTTTGCCATAATCGATCCAGCGCGGGGTGGCGAAATTGATGGCCTCGGCGCAGTTGAAGCCGTGGTTGAAGCCCGAGTGGTAGCCGTAGGGGAAGGTCACCATGAACTCGCCCGCCTCCTGCGTGACTCGACCGAAGGGGATGCCATTGTCCCGGAGCACCGTGGGCGAGATGAGCGCCGCCTTGTGGCGCAGGAAGGCCTCGCAGCCCCTCGAGCTGCCCGGGAAGAGCGCGCTGGCCAGGCGTTCCAGGCGCCGGCCGTGCTCGGGTGGCACCGCGTACCAGGTCTTAGGCTCCCGAAGTGCAGGAAGTTGATGCTATAAGGTCCATGTCCTCCGTGTGCCAGGCGAAGGCGGTCTTCCACATGCCGAGTACAGGTAGGGGGTGTTGACGCCCTCGATGACCACCCCGCACTCCTGCTCCAGCAGGTCCTGGATGGTCCCCAGGCGTCCCAGGTTCCACTGCTTCGTGTTTTCATCAAATAAAGAGCCACTGATGTCCGCGCCGTATACTGGGGACTCAAAGAGGCGGGTTTTCCAATATTTTCGCTCCAATTCCTCAAAATCGGAGTAGAATGGAGTCTGGTATTTTTCAGTATTTGCTAAGTGGCGGTACTCTGCCACGGTCATGGCTTTCTTCTTTTTGTGGTATTGAGTAAACACACCTGCCCGCCCAGAGACCACCTGCTGGAGCGGAGCGGTTATTAAGATGTCATTGATATCGTCGTAGGTCTGTCTGGCTTTCCATTCCTTGGGTGGAACTATCTTAGCCAAGCCTGCTCGGTGGGCCCCTTGCGATTCTATGTAAGCAATGTATTTATCAAAATCAGTAAACTCTTCTTTGGTTGGATGAAATATCATTATGCTACAACTTGGGTTCTGAGCACAACTGGGCTTCATAGCTTCCATTAATAAGAAACAAACTGCCAAGTTTTTCTGTATATTCTGGATATGTGAGGATGCTGGAAAATGTTACTTTTTCAAAAACGGTTTGAAGATCTGTGAGTCAGAAGGAATGCCCAGTGGACTTTAATACAACGAGCTGATGGTACTGCTCAGGCCTGCTGCTTCTCCAGGGGAATCCAGTCTGGACAGAAGCTTTGATCAGGACTAATGGCTGAGCCTGCAAGTCTATGATGTTCCTCAGTTGACCTTTAGCTCTGTCCTCTTGAGGTATATTGAATTACCCAGTCTTGGACAGATATCTCAAATGTAGTGTCTTCAGGGTGGTATTGAAAACAAAACCTAAAAAAAATATATATATATATAATACAAAAAGGTTGAAAACTAATGTTTGGAAAATGTTAATAGAGAACTACAAATAAACTGTATCATCGAATATAATTGCATGCTCAAATAAAGGCTAAAATTTCACAAAACTGGCAATACAAGAAATGGTATTGATGTGGAACAATGGAAATTCTTATATTCTAGTAAGGAGAATGTAAATCATTACACTCACTTTGAAAAACAATTTGGACAGTACTATATTACTGAGTTTACCCTTTTGCTATGATTCAACTGTTACCACGTGCCTAGGATATGTGTATGCCTATGCACTGAAAGTCAAGTCCAAGAATGTTCAAAACAACATTATTTCTAGTAACTAAACACTGGAAAAGGTCAGTTTTCATTCCAATCCCAAAGAAAGGCAATGCCAAAGAATGCTCAAACTACTACACAATTGCACTCATCTCACACGCTAGTAAAGTAATGCTCAAAATTCTCCAAGCCAGGCTTCAGCAATATGTGAACCATGAACTTTCTGATGTTCAAGCTGGTTTTAGAAACGGCAGAGGAACCAGAAACCAAATTGCCAACATCAGCTGGATCATGGAAAAAGCAAGAGAGTTCCAGAAAAACATCTATTTCTGCTTTATTGACTATGCCAAAGCCTTTGACTGTGTGGATCACAGTAAACTGTGGAAAATTCTGAAAGAGATGGGGATACCAGACCACCTGACCTGCCTCTTGAGAAACCTATATGCAGGTCAGGAAGCAACAGTTAGAACTGGACATGGAACAACAGACTGGTTCTAAATAGGAAAAGGAGTACATCAAGGCTGTATATTGTCACCCTGCTTATTTAACTTATATGCAGAGTACATCATGAGAAATGCTGGGCTGGAAGAAGCACAAGCTGGAATCAAGATTGCCAGGAGAAATATCAATAAGCTCAGATATGCAGATGACACCACCCTTATGGCAGAAAGTGAAGAGGAACTAAAAAGCCTCTTGATGAAAGTAAAAGTGGAGAGTGCAAAAGTTGGCTTAAAACTCAACATTCAGAAAACGAAGATCATGGCATCTGGTCCCATCACTTCATGGGAAATAGATGGGGAAACAGTGGAAACAGTGTCAGACTTTATTTTGGGGGGCTCCAAAATCACTGCAGATGGTGACTGCAGCCATGAAATTAAAAGACGCTTACTCCTTGGAAGGAAAGTTATGACCAACCTAGACAGCATATTCAAAAGCAGAGACATTACTTTGCCAACAAAGGTCCATCTAGTCAAGGCTATGGTTTTTCCAGTGGTCATGTATGGATGTGAGAGTTGGACTGAAGAAAGCTGAGCGCTGAAGAATTGATGCTTTTGAGCTGTGGTGCTTGAGAAGACTCTTGAGAGTCCCTTGGACTGCAAGGAGGTCCAACCAGTCCATTCTAAAGGAGATCAGTCCTGGGTGTTCATTGGAAGGACTGATGCTAAAGCTGAAACTCCAGTACTTTGGCCACCTCATGGGAAGAGTTGACTCATTGGAAAAGACTCTGATGCTGGGAGGGATTGGGGGCAGGAGGAGAAGGGGATGACAGAGGATGAGATGGCTGGACAGCATCACCAACTCGATGGACATGAGTTTGAGTGAACTCCAGGAGTTGGTGATGGACAGGGAGGCCTGGTGTGCTGCAATTCATGGGGTCACAAAAAGTCGGACACGACTGAGCGACTGAACTGAACTGAACTGAAACACTGGAAACATCCCAAATGTCAATCAACAGTAGAATGGATAAACACGTGGTAGTATATCCATACAGTGTGATACAATACAGCAATGAAGATAAGACAAGAATTACTTGAAAATATAGGGATAATTCTATAAACATAAAACTAATTATCTAGGCTTAAAAGAATATCTATTCTATGCTTCCATTTATACGAAGATAAAAAGGAGGCAAAGTAATCTATGTTAGAAGTCATAATAGTGGCTACCTTTGTGAAAGAGAGAGGTTATGAGTGGAGTTATAAGGAAGTTTCTAGAGTAATATAAATATTCTGTTTGGAACATAGGTAAACACAGCCATCAGAATGGTTCATTGTCATAATTTTCACAGATTTCTGTGAACTAAATTTTCAAAAATTTACTTAAGTTAGTTAAATACATATATTTAAAAATAGAGTTTAGGGTGAAAAGCATTAAAGGAGTCAGAGATATATTATTATAACAAAAGGAAAAGGAAGAGTGATTGAAAGTAAATGAACTAAACATTCAATTTAAGAAGCTAAAAAGAGAAAAAAACTAAAAAGTATATTTAAAAATTTTTAAAAAGGAAAGAAGAATGAAAAAATAAAGAATAAAGATGACATTAATCAGCGATAACACATACAAAACAGAAAACTGATGACCAAAAATATTCTTTGAAGAAATTAATAAGAGCAAAAAACCATGGGAATAACTGAGCACGAGAAAAGGAAGAAGGGGACTTCCCTGGTGGTACAATGGATAAGAATCCACCTGTAAATGCAGGGGACACAGGTTCAATCCCTGGTCTGGGAAGACTGCACATGCCTCAGAACGACTAAGCCCATGCCCCACAGCTAGTGAGCCTGCCCACTTCAACAAGCGAAGCCCACGTGCCTAGAGCTGGCTCTCCACGACAGGAGCAGCCACTGCAAGGAGAAGCCGGCGCGCCGCAGCTGGAATGGAGCCCCAGTTCTCCGAGCCTAGAGAAAGCCTGCACGCAGCAACGAAGACCCAGAGCCACCAAAAAGAAAATAAATAATTTTTTTAAAAAGTAAGAAGGGAAAAATAAGTTACTAGGAATGAAATAGGGGCCAAAGCTAGTAACAGCAAAGAATTTTTTAAATCTCAAAAGAGAATATTAGGAGCAACATGACAGCAAAACTTTCCAAAGATAAGAGAGAAAAATAATTTTCTAGGGAGGAAACATATCCAAAATGGATCCAAGGAAAACAAGAAAGCTTCAATATCCCAGTATAAAGATCTGGTTCAAAGTATGACCCTTCAAAGTCCAGGAGACACATCATTTTATATGTGAATCTAGAAAATTTTCAAGAAACAGTTAACTCTTATTATTCAAGTTGTTTCAGAGTATAGAAAAAGGTGGAAAGCTATTCAGATGAGACTATTCTCATCTCTGAGAGCAAAATTAAATAAAGGACAATAGAAAATAAAACTATGGGCTATCTTTGTTTAAGCACTGATAAAAGCATAAAATGGAATATTATTCAATGAAATGCTGTAGCAATACAGTAAAATAATAATACATCATGACTAAATAGAATGCAAGAATGATTCAGCATTGGAAAATCTAATGGTATAATTCAGAATATTAACAAAGGGAATTAAACATATCATCATATTGTAGGTATCCAAAAAAAGGCATTTGATGAAATGCAACATCCATTCATGATTTTAAAATTCTTACTTGCAAAGCATCAAGGGAAACTTCTTTTGTAAGATAAAGAATTTTAATGTAAAAAAATAGCAAGGACCATTCTTCACAGTGAAACAAAAGTAACAGTCTCATTAAATTTAGAAGAAAATAAAAAGAATCAGCAAACTATTCATTAACTCAATTTCAAGTGCTCTCTCTGTTTCCTAATTCTCTTCAGTTCAGTTCAGTTGCTCAGTGGTATCCAACTGTTTGTGACCCCATGGACTGCAGCACACCAGGCCTCCCTGTCCATTGCCAACTCCTGGAGTTTACCCAAACTCATCTCCATTGAGTTGGTGATGCCATCCAACTATCTCATCTTCTGTTGTCCCCTTCTCCTCCTGCCCTCAATATCTCCCAGCATCAGGGTCTTTTCAAATGAATCAGTTCTTCACATAAGGTGGCCAAAGTCTTGGACTTTCAGCTTCAACATCAGTCCTTCCAATGAACACTCAGGACTGATCTCCTTTAGGATGGACTGGTTGGATCTCCTTGTAGTCCAAAGGACTCTCAAGAGTCTTCTCCAACACCCACACTTCAAAAGCATCAATTCTTCGGTGCTCAGCTTTCATTATAGTCCAACTCTCACATCCATACATGACTACTGGAAAAACCATAGCCTTGACTAGATGGACCTTTGTTGGCAAAGTAATGTCTCTGCTTTTTAATATGCCTAATCCTCTTATACTCCCCTAATTTCCACCCTCTAAATATTCTATGTCACCTTCCCTGTCCTCAAACTTCAGGCATACCTACTCCACTCCACTTAGAATCCTTGGAATGTCCTAAAAGTCCCTACATGATCTGGCCCATCATCACCTCCTGACCTTACCCCTTTCTCCCAGGAGATCAGCCCTGGGATTTCTTTGGAAGGAATGACGCTAAAGCTGCAACTCCAATACTTTGGCCACCTCATGCGAAGAGTTGACTCATTGGAAAAGACTCTGATGCTGGGAGGGATTGGGGGCAAGAGGAGAAGGGGACGACAGAGGATGAGATGGCTGGATGGCATCACTGACTTGATGGACGTGAGTCTGAGTGAACTACGGGAGTTGGTGATGGACAGGGAGGCCTGGCGTGCTGCGATTCATGGGGTCACAAAGAGTCGGACACGACTGAGCGACTGAACTGAAATGAACTGAACTGAACTGATGTAAGCATTAGTCTTCAGATATTGAGCATCCAAAGGAAACACTCTGATTTTGTAAGTGTAACTCTGTGCTCAAATCAAAACTCAGAATTTGCAGGTACAATGACGGTGATCCTTCCGTGCTCCAGACATATGCTTTCTCTATGGGTCTCAGATGGCTGCTTTTACTGTGAGACTGCTCCATGTTTCTTTGAGTTGGAGTCATAGTACTAGGTGAATATAGACCTTTTCATTTCAGATACTCTTCCATTTCACCCTTATTCATGGTATTCCCAAGTAACACAGAAATTCTTCATCTAAGGAAACTTGTCAGTTCTGACAATTGAAGAAGAATATTTTTATCAGAATAATTAGACTTAATGGATTTCTGGAAATTAGGAAGTCTTTAAAAAATAATTTCTCCAAGATTTCCAGGGGAGGGGGGGGCGGGGCGGGGGGTGTGTGTGTTTTAAACTGAGAAGGTGAGAAATGAAATTTAAAAATCCCTCTCACTGTGGCCACTGTCTAGATTGCTCACAATAATTTAAGGACAGCAGGAAAGCCTTCTTGTCTTTCATGTTGCATGCATATTTTCAAAGTTATTATTCCAGATGGGGACTGTTGACAAAATGCCTCAGGCATTAGCCACTGTTTCTGCTGACAGTCAATATCTAAATGATGTATTTAATAAATTTCTTCTCAAGTTATAATGTCTGCTAACCATTTATTGAAAATAATTATAACCATAATATTTGACAGCTCAGTAAATTCTATTTGATGGAGATAAGTGACTCAACTTTCCTCCTATTGTTGTACAGTAATTTTTTTACTTTTCCATAATTATTACTCATTTATAAATATCCTATATTTAAGTACTTAGATCAATATATAAAGTAAAATATCAGTTAAACAATATTCCTTGGATTAGATATTTAGAAATGGAATTACCACATTGCAAAGTTTAAATATTTTAAGATCCTTAACTCATATTGCCAAAATTTTCCAGAAAGATATCACTTTACATCCTTACTATTAACTTTGTTCTGAAAAAAATCTTTTAATAATTTGTAAGTGAAAAAGAGTAGCTCAAGTTGTAAATTATACTTCTTGGATTACTACTAAGATTGATTTTTTTTTCTTCAATGAATGTTAGCCATTTGGATTTTATCATATGCACTGGTTCATATCCTTCGCCCATTTTTCTCTAATATGCTTCTAGTGTTTTGTCTCATCTACTTATGTGAACATTTTACATATTATGTGAACATTTCACATATTTTACATAGTATATGAATATTTTACAAACTGCTCATATGAATATTTTACAAACTGCTCATATGAATATTTTACATATTAAACCTCTTGTTGAATCTAGTTATAGTTTTTTCCCAGTTTGCCATTTCTTAAATTTATATTGTTTTAAATGATTTTTGACATTCATTTCAGTCTTATTAAAAAGTTGAGTCTGTTTTTCCTATGTAATGCCTTTCACGGCTTTTAAGTTTAAAAAGTTATTTCCCCATCCAGAGGCAGATAAATATTGCCTTATGAGTTTTTTCCCTTTTGTATGTTAGTTCAGTTCAGTTCAGTCACTCAGTCATGTCCAACGCTTTGCAATCCCATGGACTGCAGCATGCCAGGCCTCCCTGTCCAACATCAACTCCTGGTACTTGCTCAAACTCAGGTCCATTGAGTCGGTGATGCCATCCAACTATCTCATCCTCTGTCGACCCCTACTCTCACCTTCAATCTTTCCCAGCATCAGGTCTTTTCCAATGAGTCAGTTCTTCACATCAGGTGGCCAAACGATTGGAGTTTCAGCTTCAGCATTAGTCCTTCCAATGAATTTTCAGGACTGATTTCCTTTAGGATAGACTGGTTGGATTTCCTTGCAGTCCAAGGGACTCTCAAGAGTCTTCTCCAACACCACAGTTCAAAAGCATCAATTCTTCAGTGCTCAGCTTTCTTTATAGTCCAACTGTCAGATCCATACATGACTACAGGAAAAACCATAGCTTTGACTAGATGGACCTTTGTTGGCAAAGTAATGTCTCTGCTTTTTAATATACTGTCTAGGTTGGTCATAACTTTTCCAAAAAGCAAACATCTTTGAATTTCATGGCTGCAGTCACCATCTGCAGTGATTTTGGAGCTCCCCAAAAATAAAGTCTGACACTGTTTCCACTGTTTCCCCATCTATTTCCCATGAAGTGACGGGACCAGATGCCATGATCTTCGTTTTCTGAATGTTGAGCTCTAAGCCAACTTTTTAACTCTCCTCTTTCACTTTCATCAAGAGGCTTTTTAGTTCCTCTTCACTTTCTGCCATAAGGGTGGTGTCATCATGTTATTGCTATTTCTCCTGGCAATCTTGATTCTAGCTTGTGCTTCCTCCAGCCCAGCGTCTCTCATGATGTACTCTGCATATAAGTTAAATAAGCAGGGTGACAATATACTCCTTTTCCTATTTGGAACCAGTCTGTTGTTCCATGTCCAGTTCTAACTTTTGCTTTCTGACCTGCATACAGGTTTCTCAAGAGGCAGGTCAGGTGGTATGGTATTCCTATCTCAAAGAATTTTCTAGAGTTTGTTGTGATCCACACAGTCAAAGGCTTTGGCATAGTCAATAAAGCTGAAGTAGATGTTTTTCTGGGACTCTGTTGCTTTTTTGATAATCCAGCAGATGTTGGCAATTTGATCTTTGGTTGCTCTGCCTTTTCTAAAACCAGCTTGAAACATCTGGAAGTTCATGATTCACGTACTGTTGAAGCCTCGCTTGGAGAATTTTGAGCATTTCTTTACTCTTGTGTGAGATGAGTGCAATAGTTTGAACATTCTTTGGCATTGCCTTTCTTTGGGCTTGGAATTAAAACTGACCTTTTCCAGTCCTGTGGCCACTGCTGAGTTTTTCAGATTTGCTGGCATATTGAGTGCAGCACTTTCACAGCATCATCTTTTAGGATTTGAAATAGCTCAACTTGAATGCCATCACCTCCACTAGCTTTGTTCGTAGTGATGCTTTCTAAGGCCCACTTGACTTCACATTCCAGGATGTCTTGTTCTAGGCTGGTGATCACACCATCATGATTATCTGGGTCATGAAGATCTTTTTTGTATAGTTCTTCTGTGTATTCTTGCCACCTCTTCTTAATATCTTCTGCTTCGGTTAGGTCCATACCATTTCTGTTCTTTATTGTGTTCATCTTTGCATGAAATGTTCCCTTAGTATCTCTAATTTTCTTGAAGAGATCTCTAGACTTTCTCATTCTGTTGTTTTCCTCTATTTCTTTGCACTGATCACTGAGGAAGGCTTTCTCATCTCTTCTTGCTATTCTTTGGAACTCTGCATTCAAATGGGTATATCTTTCCTCTTCTTCTTTGCCTTTCACTTCTCTTCTATTTACAGCTATTTGCAAGGCCTCTTCAGACAACCATTTTGCCTTTTTGCACTTCTTTTCCTTGGGGATAGTCTTGATCCCTGTCTCCTGTAAAATGTCACGAACCCCTATCCATAGTTCTTCAGGCACTCTATCAGATCTCATCCCTTAAATCTATTTCCCACTTCCACTGTATAATCATAAGGGATTTGATTTAGGTCATATTTGCATGGTCTAATGGTTTTCCCTACTTTCTTCAGTTTAAGTCTGAATTTGGCAATAAATAGTCCAGTCTGTGCCACAGTCAGCTCCCAGTCTTGTTTTTGCTGATTGTATAGAACTTCTCCATCTTTGGCTGCAAAGAATATAATTAGTCTGATTTCGGTATTGACCATCTGGTAATGTCCATGTATAGAGTCTTCTCTTGTGTTGTTGGAAGAGGGTGTTTGCTATGACCAGTATGTTCTCTTGGCACAACTCCATTAGTCTTTGCCCTGCTTCATTCTGAACTCCAAGGCCAAATTTGCCTGTTGCTCCAGGTATCTCTTGAGTTCCTACTTTTGCATTCCAGTCCCCTGTAATGAAAAAGACATCTTTTTTGGGTGTTAGTTCTAGAAGGTCTTGTAGGTCTTCATAGAATGATTCAACTTCAGCTTCTTCAGCATAACTGGTCAGGGCATAGACTTGGATTACTGTGATATTGATTGGTTTGCCTTGGAAACCAACAGAGATCATTCTGTCATTTTTGAGATTGCATCTAAATACTGCATTTCGGACTCTTTCGTTGACTACGAGGGCTACTCCATTTCTGATTTTAACTATGCCTTTAATACTAACGGCTTTTGTTTCTTTCTTTTTAACTTTTTATTGTTTTGTGAGTATGACATGAGGAGTAAGGGAGTTGCAAATATGATTCCTTGTCTTAGTTCACTGTATTTTCCTTTTTCCCTCTTAGTTTACAGAAGCTGTTATTTGTTCCAGTGTTCTAAAATCTTTTCCATCTCAAAATTCAGGTTCTTTAGTTTTAGAAAAACTTTTTAGTTGCCTCTTTGACAATTTCCTGTACTTATTCCCTCTGTACATTAACACCTGTATTTGGATACCAGACCTCATGGATTCAACCTCTAATTCTTATGTCTTTTCTTCTTTCAATTTTCTCTTTATCACTATATTCTGAAATTTTTTCTCATCTTTATCTTCCAAACCTACTTCTACTGTCTTTTTCATATCTTTTATCAATTTTTTAATTTTCAACAGTTCGTCTCTGCTCCCTTAGCTCTTTTCTGTGTATATAGCTTCCTTACCCCCACTGTCCCCATGATCCTGTTCTTGTTTCATGGCTACACTTATTTAATCTCTCAGTTCAGTTCTGTCGCTCAATCATGAACAACTCTTTGTGACCCCATGGACCACAGCATGCCAGGCTTCCCTGTACTTCACCATCTCCTGGAGTTTGCCCAGACTCATATCCATTGTGTCGGTGATGCCATCCAACCATTTCATCCTCTGTCATCCCCTTCTCCTCCTGCCCTCAATCTTTCCCAGCATCAGGGTCATTTCAAATGAGTCAGTTCTTTGCATCAGTTGGCCAAAATATTGGAGTTTCAGCTTCAGTACTAGTCTTTCCAATGAATATTCAGGATTGATTTTCTTTAGGATTGACTGGTTTGATCTCCTTGCTTTCCAAGGGACTCTCGAGATTCTTCTCTAATACCACAGTTCAAAGGATCAATTCTTCGGCACTCAGCTTTCTTTATGGTCCAGCTCTCATATCCATACAAGACTATTGGAAAAAACCATAGCTTTGACTTGACAGACCTTTGCTGGCAAAGCAATGTCTCTACTTTTTAATATGCTGTCTAGGTTTATCATAGCTTTTCTTCCAAGGAACAAGCATCTTTTAATTTCATGACTGCATTCACCATCTGCTGTGATTTTTGAGCCCAAGAAAATTAAATCTGTCACTGTTTCCATTTTTACCCCAACTATTTGCCATGAAGTGATGGGACCAGATGCCATGATCTTCATTTTTTGAATGTTGAGTTTAAGCCAGCTTTTTCACTCTACTCTTTCACTTTCATCAAGAGGATCTTTATTTCCTCCTCTCTTTCTGCCATAATGGTGGTATCATCTGCATATCTGAAGTGATTGATATTTCTCCTGGTAATCTTGATTCTGGCTTGTGCTTCATCCAGCCCGGCATTTCGCGTCATGTACTCTGCATATAAGCTTAATAAGCAGGGTGACAATATACAGTCTTGACATACTGCTTTCCCAATTTTGAACCAGTCTGTTGTTCCATCTCCCATTCTGTTGCTTCTTGACCTGCATACAGGTTTCTCAGGAGGCAGGTAAGGTAGTTTGATATTCCCATTGTGATCCATACCATCAAAGGCTTTATAGCATAGTGAATGAAGCAGAAGTACATGTTTTTCTGGAATTCTGTTGTTTTTTCTATGATCCAATGGATGTTGGCAATTTGATCTCTGCTTCCTCTCCCTTTCTAAATCCAGCTTGAACATCTGGAAGTTTTCAGTTCATGTACTGTTGAAGCCTGACTTGGAGAATTTTGAGCATTACTTCGTCTCTCAGAAAATACTAAAATGTCATTGGCTTTTGGAGGTACTTTCCCCTCCTGCATAGTCTGGTTCTTTGAAACTTCTTTTTCTGTTTGTTTTGGCTTCTTTCAGGTTCAAGGCTTTCCTCAAATGTCTAGTGATCCTTAGTAATAAGCTCAAATATAAGGGTATGTATGGCACAGGGAACTTATTAGAAGCTCTGGGTGTGTGGATGGTTTTGGTGACTTATACTTCCCCTTATGGTGATCTGGCTGGGCTGTTTCCTGACTGAAGCTCTGATGCTGGTATCTCTACAACTGGTGATACTCAACAGTAAAGAACCTTCTAATCTTCCACCTGAGAGGACAGGCCTGGTTTCCCCACCACACAGAAAATGGGTCCTGAATTTTCTAATATTCAACTGCAAAGGTTCAGTAAATCAACCTGTTTCCCCTTTGACAGCCATACTCCCAGTGGTTCCCCCAAATCCCCAGTCCAGAGAACATCCTTTTCAGCCACTCTAGACAATGAAGCTTAGTGTTCTGTCAGGGTGAGATGGCAGTTTACTCTGCTGCCCAGAGTGGGAGGGGCGGAATGTTAATTGCAAAATCTTAACTGCTTCTGAGACAGACTTCCAACAGATCCTCCTTAGCCCCATTTTAACTGTCACATCCAGAGGTACCTGGTGCCTTTGAGGTTCTTAGAGGCAACTGAGCTGCTTCTGGACTTTCACTGCCAATTTAGGATTCAGCTTTCCAGGGTTTGACAAATCAGTTTCTACCTGTCCTTCTGTTTTCAAATTTTGCTTCTGTATTATCTCCTTTACCATTTTCTTTGTATATTATTTATATATGTATACAAACATATATATAATTTTAGTTTTTAGTTTCAGCTGTGCCAGCCCTTCCGTGCTGCATGGGCTCGTTCACTGTGGAAAGCAGGGCTTGCTTCCTGGTTGCGGTGTGCAGGCTTCTCATTGCAGCGGCTTCTCTTGTTGTGGGTTCCCGGGTAAGCAGGTATCAGTAATTGTGGCGTAAGGCCTTATAGTTGCTCCGAGGCCATACGGGATCTTCCCAGACCAGGGATAAACCCATGTCTCCTGCATTGGCAGGCAGATTCCTTACCACTGAGCCACCAGGTAAGCCCTGTTTATTACTTCTTAAAACAAAGATCATGTTATTGTCACTCCAGTGGAGTTTTGGAGGGAACAAAGTAAATGTTTTTAAAGCACCATCTTTATCTCGTTTTCCCAACTGTCTCTCCCAATAGTTCCTAAAACTAACTCCCAGCTTCAAATATACGCACTTTGGCTCTCGCCTTTCTTCTCTCAATGCAATGCTTAAGTCACTCAGTCGTGTCTTACTCTTTGCCAACCTATGGACTGTGGCCCATCAGACTCCTCTGTCCATGGGATTCTCCAGGCAAGAATACTGGAGGGGGTTGCCATTCCTTCCTTCAGCGGATCTTCCCAACCCAGGGATCAAACGCAAGTCTCCCACATTGTAAGTGGATTCTGTCTGAGCCACCAGGGGAGCCCCACTTTCTTCTCTCACTGTTATCTAAATTATGATCTCTGCCTTCCAGACAAGTCTCCTCCTTGAAGGATCCTTCTGAGTGTGTGCTCATAACTTCAACTGCCAGGCTCCTCTGTCCATGGGATTCTCCAAACAAGAATACTGGAGTGGGTTGCCATGTCCTTCTCCAGGGGATCTTCCTGACCCAGGGATTGAACCGGTGTCTTTTGTCTCCTGAATTGGCAGGTGGGTTCTTTAACCACTAGTGCCACCTGGGATGCTCCAAACCTGCAAACCCTAGGTGTTGGTAAAGGCTGTCCTCTACACTCCATGAGCACTGTTTGCCTGCACCATTTATTTGGTGCTTAAACTGTTGTCGTGGGAACTCTCCAGACTGTTTTACTTGAAGCTAGCTTGTACCTTCAATGGGCACGTAAGTAATAAATCCCTTCTATGAGATGTGCTTGCTTCTTTCTCTGAGATACCTGCATGTTTCTGCTCCACAAGCTTCAACATTCTGTTCTTGAGAAGTTGTGTGGAAAAGAAAAGATGAAAAGGTACCTTTTACTGGACCCTTTTAATCTCAAATGCCAATATTTGATGTGGGCTCCCTAGTAAGGAACATCCAGGAGTGTGGACATAAAGGAGAATGACACATGATGGGAAGTCAGGCATGAACAGTGTGGCTCAAATACTGATCCAGTCAAACAGCAGAAATTAAATCATGACAAAGACAATGACTTGGCCTTTAAATCAGCAACTTAAATGTCTTGTAATGATTTCATTGTGACATGTGATAAATTGAGCATGGGAATATTAACCTCAGAAACTTCTCTCTTTACTTTGCTCTTACATGGATGCTGTGGCAATCACAGCAGTATCTGGCAGTCAGGCAGAAGTCTTCTTGAACTCGTATCTTCATGACACAGCCACTCAAATTTTAATTCTAACACAGGCCTCTTTGAATTGTCAATAAATTTTTAATATATTTCTTGAGCAGTATATAATCCTAATTCTTGCAATTCTCCCAGAGATTCCATAAAAACACTGAAAAACAAACTAAACCCAAAACAGAACCAACCTCTTTTGCCTAAAGGTAAATTCTCTAGGCAATAAAGAACCCTGACAAATACACTTCCTATCCCTCATTCCCACTCCTCAAAGGCTTACTCTTACATATTTTAGCTGCTTCTGGTATTTTGTATATCCAGTATTTCTAGACTTTGCAATTTTAGATACTGTAGACATAAACTATAAAAAACATGGATCTAGTTCTCTTTTGCTCCATCCCACCACACACAGACTTCCCCTACTCCATCCTCCCATATATAATTGGTTATAACTATTAACCAATATTTTGGTTAAGTCTAGTCTGAAGTTTTGCCACACAATCTTAGATACAGCCGAATCATGTAGTGTACCATGATTGCACTGCCTTTCATGTACGAAACGTTATCCTATAGTTAATTAATGCTTTATTTCATTTGCCTAGTTTTATACATATTAAATCATCCCCAAATTAATTCCCAGTAGTGTAAATCTCTTCTAAATACATAAAACACTTCAGGTACCAAATCTAATTTCTCTTTTCAGAAATATTCTTCCTGGAGCCCTCCATATGCTTACTTGAATCTGGACTGGTTAGTCTTTAGGCTGTTGCACAGACTATATCCTGGGGTTTCTAGTCACTGAAATTCTGGGTGTTCTTTTTCTCTATTATGTTAGATCCTCTAATCTAGCCACCACCCCCCCGCCCCTGCCCCAACACACATCTCAATCTTCTTTCCTGGTTTATTTTCTTGGGTTGGTGGAGTATCCATCAGGAGTGTCCTTGGAAGCATCATTAGACATTATGAAGTAGCTCACAGAATCTCCAGGAGGACCAGAGAATAGGGTTTGGTGACTGTGTACCCAGGAACAACACCCAAATTATCCAACCATCTATATATTCTATACCTTCTCTGGTCAAAGACCCTGAGCAAGGGACATCACCGGCTAAAACCTATGCCACTGCTGCCTCTGAAAGCTCAGTCTTCACCATCCTCCTCCAGGGACACATCTTGTGCAAAACTGACTTCCACACATTTCTTCAAATTGAGCGCTTCCACGGAAATGTCTGATTGGAAGAGCTAAGGTCATGTGCTTATGTCTTTGCTATAACAGATACTGGATATGTGACTTACCACTTGGCAAGGCGGGGGTTATAATGTACGAATTTCCTCAGATACAAAACAGAATTCTAACGTTACTGGCCACAAATATAACAACTGTCTACCAGAATCTGCATGTCTGAAAATGTCTGTGCTCTACCTTTTTCTTTCAAGATTCTGGAGACAATGTTCCATTGAATTGCAGCTTCTAGAAATCCAAAACCAATCTACTTTCTGATGCTTTTTGTGTAACCTATCTTCCTTGAACACTTTGATGATTATTTCTTTGCTCCTTGTTTTCTGAGATTTCATCAAAATATGGTTCTTTTTTTTTGCCAGTTATTGTGTTAGATCTTCTGATGTAAATTCTTCATTGCTGAGAATTTTCTTATTCCATCTTTATTTCTTTCCACTATATTTTCAGTTTTATCTCTCTGGAAATATAATTTGTTTGATATGAGACCTCCTGGGATGATCCTCTAATTTTCTTATTTTTCTCTTGTTTTTCATCTTTGTTCTTTTATTTTCCAAGCCTTCTAGCAATTATTTTTAATTTTCAGAAATTCTTTTGGTTCTCTGAATTCCTTTTATATATCCAATATTTTTCATGGCTGCAGATTTTTCTGTCTCTTTTGAAATATTAATAGGGTTTTTTTTTTTTTTAAGTTTCATTTATTCTCTACATTATGTCAGCTTCCCTCTGAATTCACCCTTCCAGGATGCTTTCCTTGGTTTCTATTTTTTCAGGTTAAATGCTTTCCTCATAAATCTAATTACCCTTGGCTTATATTTAAATAAGAGTTAGGCACTAGAGAGTTGGGTTTGCTATATATGACTGGTAAGATTTGCTGAGAATGTTCTAAGTAATTTCCTCTGGGAATGGGGGCAACTGACAGTGTCTGAAGGTGAGAGTATAATCAAAAGACTGTAAATTAATGCATCTATCTCATTTGAAATTGGGGCCTAGGAATTTATGGTGTCTTAATTTTTTGCTTCTGAGAAACAGTAAAAATAGATAAAATAGAATATATAGCAAAACCCTGCATTCCAACCAGCCAGAATTGACATCTTAATATTTTACCATATTTGCTTCAAGTGGTTTTTTTAAACAGCTTTATTGTGATGTAATTTACATAACAAATATTTCACCCATTTTAAGTGTACAATTGAATGATTTTTTGGGGGATATTTACAGAGCTGTGCAGCCATCATCACAATGTACTTTTAGAACATTCCCACCATTCCGCATATAAACCTCATGCCCATTTGCAGTCACAGCCTATTTCCACTCTCAGCTCCAGGCAACCACTAATCGACGTTCTGTCTTTGTAGATTAACCTATTCTGGACATTTCACATAAATGGAACATGTGATATTTTGTCTGGCTTGTTTCATTCAGCATGTTTTTGAGGTTCATTCATGTTGTAGGCATGTTTCTTCTTTTTATGGTTGAATAATATTCCATTGTTATGAATATACCATATTTTGTTTATCCATCCATCAGTTGATAACATTTGGGTTGTACTCTTTTGGCTCTTATGAATAATGCAATTATGAACATTCATATTGAGTAGACATGTTTTTATTTTTTCTTTGTATAGATACCTAGAAGTGGAATTGCTGGGTCATACAGTAACAAAGCTAGTGGAGGTGGTGGAATTCCAGATGAGCTCTTTCAAATCCTAAAACATGATGCTGTCAAAGTGCTGCACTCAATATGTCAGCAAATTTGGAAAACTCAGCAGTGGCCACAGGACTGGAAAAAGTCAGTTCTCATTCCAACTCCAAAGAATGTTCAAACTACCATAAAATTGCACTCATTGCACACGCTAGCAAAGTAATGCTCAAAATTCTCCAAGCTAGGCTTCAACAGTACGTGAACTGAGAACTTCCAATTCAAGCTGAATTTGGATGTTCAAGCTGGGTTTAGAAAAGGCAGAGGATCCAGAGATCAAATTGCCAACATCCACTGAATCATAGAAAAAGTAAGAGAATTCCAGAAAAACATCTACTTTTGCTTCATTGATTATACTAAAGCCTTTGATGGTGTGAATCACAACAAACTATGGAAAATTCTTCAAGAGATGGGAATACCAGATCACTTTACCTGTCTCCTAAGAAACCTGTATGCAGGTCAAGAAGCAGCAGTTAGAACCGGACATGGAACAACGGACTGGTTACAAATTGGGAAAAGAGTATGTCAACGCTGTATACTGTCACCCAGCTTATTGAACTTATACGCAGAGTCCATCACACAAAATTCCAGGCTGGATGGAGCACAAGCTGGAATCAAGATTGCCAGGAGAAATATCAATAATCTTAGATATGCAGACAATACCACCCTCATGGCAGAAAGTGAAGAGGAACTAAAGAGCCTCTTGATGAAAGTGAAAGAGAGTAAAAAAGCTGGCTTAAAACTCAACACTGAAAAAATGAAGATCATGGCATCTGGTCCCATCACTTCATGGCAAACAGATGGGGAAACAATAGAAACAGTGACAGACTTAATTTTCTTGGGCTCCAAAATTACAGCAGATGGTGAATACAGCCATGAAATTAAAAGACATTTGCCCCTTGGAAGGAAAGCTATGACAAAACACAGACAGCATATTAAAATGCAGAGACATTACTTTGCCAACAAAGGTCTGTATAGTCAAAGCTATTGTTTTTCCAGCAGTCATATATGGATGTGAGAGTTGCACCATAAAGCTGAGCGCCGAAGAATTGATGCTTTTGAACTGTGGTATTGGAGAAGACTCTTTTTTTTTTTTTTTTAAACTTTACAATATTGTATTAGTTCTGCCAAATATCGAAATGAATCCGCCACAGGTATACCCGCGTTCCCCATCCTCAACCCTCCACCCTCCTCCCTCCCCTCCCCTCCCTCTTGAGTGTCCCTTGGACAGCAAGGAGATCAAACCAGTCAATCCTAAAGGACATCAATCCTGAATATTCATTGGAAGGACTGATGCTGAATCTCCAATACTTTGGCCACCTAATGCAAAGAGCCAACTCATTGGAAAAGACTCTAATGCTGGGAAAGATTGAAGGCAGGAAGAGAAGGGGATGACAGAAGATGAGATGGTTGGATGGCATCACCAACTCAATGAACATGAGTTTGAGCAAGCTCTGGGGATGATGAAGGACAGGGAAGCCTGGTGTGCTGCAGTCCATGGGGTCACAAAGAGTGAGACACGACTGAGCAACTGAACAATACTAACCCTATGTTTAACATTTTGAGAAACTGCTATACCATTTTCCCAAAGTGCCTGCAACATTTTCAGTTTCCATCAACCATATGTGACAGTTCCAATTCTTCAGAATCCTCACCAACATCTCTAATTGTCCTCTTTTTTTTATAGCACTTTAGTATGACATTGTATCTCATTTTGATTTGCATTTCCTTAACAATGTATGATGCTGAGCATTTGTCACTATGCTTATTGGCCACTCATATCTTTTTTGAAGAAATTTCTATTCAAATCCCTTGCTCATATTTGCATAATTAATTGAGTTGCAAGAGATCTTTATATGTCCTAATTATAAGTTCTTTTTTAAATATATGATTTGCAAATATTTTCTCCCAGTCTGTGGTTATCTTTTCACTTTCTTAACTGCATCTTTTGAAGTGCATAAGTTTTTAATTTTGATGAATCCAAGTCATCAGTTTTCTTTATCACTTGTGCCGTTGGTGTTTAAGCTAAGAAATTATTGCCTAGCTCAAGATCATGGAGATACATTTCTGTTTTAAGAGTTTTACAGTTTTAGCTTACATTTAGGTCTATGATTAACTTTGACTTAGTGTTTGTGTATGGTGTGAGGTGAAAAAAGTGAAAGTGAGCTTGCTTAGTCGTTTCTGACTCTTTGCGACCCCATGGACTGCAGCCTACCAGGTTCCTCCATCCATGGGATTTTCCAGCCAAGAATACTGGAGAGGATCGCCATTTCCTTCTCCAAATATGGTGTGAGGTAGGGATCCAGATTCAGACTTTTAAGGATATCCATTATTCCAGCAAAATGCATTGAAAAGATTGTTCTTTCACTGTTGAAAATGTCTTGAAAGTTTTGTTGATTCTATTAAAGTTTACAGTTAGTCATTAAACTGTATATAGCTGTCCCTATACCAATGCCTTGATAGTTGAAACTTTGCAGTGAAGTTTTGAAATGGGGAAGTATGAGTTCTCCAAATTTTTTATTATTTTTCAAGACTGTTTTGGCTATTTTGGGTCTTTAGTACTTATATACCTTTTTCAGGATAAACTTTTTTTCCTGGGGAAAAAAGCCAGCAGGAATTTCAATAGGGAATGCACTGGACCCATAGAACAATTGGGGGAGTATTGACATCTTAACAACAGCATTTTCTGATCAATGAATATGGAATGTTTTTCCATTTATTTAGATCTTCTTTAACAATGTTTTATAGTTTCCAGTGTAGAAGTCTCATATCTTTTTTGTTGAATTTATTCTTAAACATTTTATTCTTTTTGATGATATTGTTAATGGAATGTTTTCTTAAATTTTCAGATCTTGCTGGTATACAGAAATCAACTGATTTATGTATACTTATCTTGTGTATCCAGAGAAGGCAATGGCACCCCACTCCAGTACTCTTGCCTGGAAAATCCCATGGACGGAGGAGCCTGGTGGGCTGCAGTCCTTGGGGTCGCTAAGAGTCATGGACACAACTGAGCGACTTCACTTTCACTTTTCACCTTCATGCGTTGGAGAAGGAAATGCAACCCACTCCAGTGTTCTTGCCTGGAGAATCCCAGCAATGGGGGAGCCTGGTGGGCTGCCGTCTATGGGGTCGCACAGAGTCGGACACGACTGGAGCGACTTAGCAGCAGCAGCAGCAGTACCAGAGCATCTTGTGTATTGTGCAATCTTGTTGAATTTATTTGTTGTAGTAGTTTAGTCATTCCCTAAGATTTTCTCTATATAAAATCAAGCTGTCAATAGTTTTCTTTCTTTCTTTTCAACTTGGATACCTTTTTATTTATTTTTCTTACCTAACTGCCTTGACTAGAATCTCCAGTGTAAGGTTGAACAGACATCCTAAAGGGTCTTCTTCCTGGTTCAAGTATTTTTAAATAGAATAAATATTTCAGATGAAGGAAATCCCTTTCAGATTTAAATCCAAAATCCTAATCTCCTTCTCCCACCCAACCCCAAAACAACAGCTATCATGAATTTGGTGCATTTTCTATCTGTGGATGTCTTTTGTGTGTGTGTGTCCAGGTGGTTCAGTGGTAAAGAATCCACCTGCCAATGCAGGAGATGCAGTAATGATCCCTCGGTCAAGGAGATTCCCTGAAGTAGGAAATGGCTACCCACTTCAGTATTCCTGCTGGAATAATCCCATGGACAAGGGAGATTGTCCATGGACAATCCATGGACAGGCTACAGTCCGTGGGATCACAAAGAGTTGGACGTGACTGAGCAACTGAGCACACATGCACATGTGTGTGTCTGCTGTGTATCCATATACAGTATTGTTTTGTGTGTTTGCTATTTTTATTTTGGATAAATGATTTTATACCAAATATACTAATTTTTGTATTTTTTAAATTCAACATTAACAGCTTCAAGATGCATTCATCTATGTACATATACAGTCTGCCATAAAAAATTTTTTAATGCATTTCTCTATTGATGAATATTCAGATTACTGTTTTTTATTATAAACAATGCTGCATTAAAAATCTTATTTGTGAGAATATATGTGAGAATTTATTGTTTAGATATTTTGGTCTTATTTATTAATGATATAGAAACTGTACTTTGTAGTTTATTAGGCAATGTCAAGTTGCTTACCTGTGGATTATCCTAATTAACACAGTCACTAGCAGAGTAGGCGAGTTTATTTCTCTGTATCCCCAGATATATTTGATAATGTCAAATTTTTAGTTGTTGGTGATTGGATTGACAAAGTAATTTATCACCTTTATATTTTTGTTAATGTTGTGTGACTCATGCTTTTTCATTGATTTATTGGCTTTTTGTGGGTTTTGACAATTACATTATATCCTTTGCCCATTTTTTCAGTGTTTTCCTTTGTAAAAGTTCTTTAAATGTTTTAAATGTTTGAGATACTAATTCTATGTCTATTGTATGATTTGAAATATCTTATCCTAGGCACCACCTCCGTTTCAATCTGTTTATTGTTTATTTTTCAGGTGTTTTCAAAATTTAAATGTAGCCTAATTTATTCCTATTTTCCATTATGGTTTGTTCCCTTAAATCTTGTTAAAGTATTCCCTATTTTGGATAACAAAGATTTTATTTTAGTTTCTCTTTTTCATATTTATTTGTTTCAACCATTTAGAACATTTTTATTGGAGGTAGGGATCTATATTGTCTCCCAAATTGCAGAATATGATTTTTTTGAGTACTATGGAAATTTTGCAAAATTGACTATAAAACTCTGGCCATAAAATAAGTTTTAACAAATGTCAAAGTAGGCAGAACATGTCCTCTAACCACAAAACAATAAAGTTAAAAATTAATATTAAAATGATAGCAAAGCTCTATATTTTGTAAAATTAAAAATAATTTCTAAATAAAATTTGTAATCATAAAGAAATAAAATACTTTAAAGTAAATGAAATCCTAAAGAAATGAATATCCTACATTTCAAATCTAGGGGGATACTAGTGATCAGTATTAAAAGGAAGATGTATAGGCTTGGTGGCTCAGATGGTAAAGCGTCTGTCTACAATGCGGGAGACCAGGGTTCGATCCCTGGGTTGGGAAGATCCCCTGGAGAAGGAAATGGCAATCCATTCCAGGACTATTGCCTGGAAAATCCCATGGACAGAGGAGCCTGGTAGGCTACAGTCCATGGGGTCACAAAGAGTCGGACACGACTGAGCGACGTCACTATAAGAAAAGAAAAAAGACTGGAAAATTAAATGAACTCAGCATCTACTGCAGAAAGTCAGAAGTATAGCAAAGAAAGTAGAATAAAGGAAATAGTAAAAATAAGACCAGAAACTGATGAAAGAGAAAACCAATATAAAGAAGATGAACAAAACCAATGCTAGTTTTTTTGTGAAAAGTCTAATAAAAACAACAAACCCCTGGTGAAAACGGTAAAGACCAGAAACAGAAGACACAAATAATCAATGTTAGGAAAGACAAAGAAGTCATCGCTATAGATGCTGCAGACATAAAAAAGAAAATAAAGACAGTAAAAACAACTTTAAGACAACATATTTTAAAATTCAGATGAAAAAATTCCTAGAAAAATATAAATAGCAAAATTGACACAAAAAGCAACAGAATGGTGAGTATATCCATAACCAGCAAGGTAACTGAAGCAGTAATCAAAACTCTTTTCCCAAAGAAAACTCTATACTCTTAAATGGCTACACCAGCAACTTTTACCAAATATTCAAAGAAGTAATTCCAATCTTAGACAAATTTTCCTGAAGAACAGAAAAAGAAAGACTATTTCCCAACAAATCTTATGATACAAACTGTATGTACATGTCTCCAACAAGACATTATGAGAAAGGAAAATAAAAGGCTAATCTCACTGATGAGCATAGATGCAAAAGTCCTAAATACAAACTGAGTAAACTGATCCCTACAGTATATTCATCATGACCAAGACGGGTTGATTCCAGGAATGAAAGGTTAGTTGATACTTAAATAAATATAATAACACACACTAAGATTAAAAAATAATCTTATTAGATGCAAAGAAGTATTTGATAAAATCTGCCATTCATTTAGCAAACTATAAATTGTAGGGAAATTTCTAATTGAATAAAGTGCATCTACCCCAAACCTTCAGTAAACATCACACTTAGTAATTAAAAGTTCAAAGTTTTCTCTTTCAAAGCAGGAAAAAAGACAAGGATGCCTGTGACCTTTTATTCAGTATATCCTGGATGTCTTATGCAATGTAAGAAAGCAGGAAAAAAAGGGAAGGGAGGAGGGGGAGAACCAAAGCTGTTGTTATTCCTAGAAATGACTTATGTAAAAAATCCAAAAGATCTATGAATGAACTATCTTAGTTAATAAAAGAGCTTAGAACAGTCTCAACTTAAACAGCAATATATAAAAACAATTATCTTTATATATACCAGCAACTAACAATTAGACAACTAAAATTTAAGAAAGATGGCATTTACAATAGCATTAAAAATTAAACAGTATCTAAGGCTAAAGCTAACAAAAATTTGCAAGACTTCTATGAAGATAATATAAATTTTACTTAAGGGAACTTAAAGAAGACTTAAATAAATGGAAAAGACATAACCTGATAATAGATTTGAAGACTCAATTTTGTAAACATCGGGTTTTAAACTTATCTACAGATTCAACATTATCCCAATCAAAATCCCAGAAGTATTTTCATAGAATAAGACAACTTAAATTTTAAAGTGCAAAAGGCAGAGAATAGCAAAGCACTCATAAAAGAAGGACAAGGTGAGAAGACTTGCTTTATCAGATTCTAAGACTCTTCTATTATACCATATACAAAAATGAATTCCTGGTAGAACTGTGAAAGGCCCAAGTATAAAATTTTCAGAAGATAATATCCGAGAATATCAATGTAATCTCAAAGTAGGGAAGAATTTTTTAACCAAGAAATACCATGCACTAAGCAAAAAGGAAAAAAAAATTAATAAATTGAAATTCCCTGGTATTAATTTTTATATGTTAAAATATACCAAAAAGCCAAATGCAATAAGCATAAATGTCTATACACATATTGTTTCTGTGTTTCAATGTTGTTAATTTGGAGTTAATTTCCTAGTGGATTTCTGTGATGCAGTAAGATGCCTATCTTTGTGTCCTTGTTAATGCTACACTACTTAAAGAATGCTTTTGATAATATTGCTACATAAAGCTCCTTGTGAAAAAGAATGAAAAAATTTATGTAAATTTTTACATAAATTTTACATAAATTTTTACATTGCTTATTTTACAATTTATGTAAAATAAGTGACAGAGAACTGTTGCCCAAAGTATTAAGAACTCACAGAGATCAATAAGAAAAAAACATTTCAACAGACTGAACAGACACCTCATAAAAGAAATCCAAATGAACAATAAACATATGAAAGGTAATTAGTACTCAAGGGAATGCAAATTAAGACCCCACTAAGATATCACTATGCACTCACCAGATGAGCTAAAATTGAAAAGTTGGACAATATCAAGTGTACAGTATCAAGTGGGGTTATGGGACAAGGAGAATTCTTATCTTGATGACGGGATTATATATATATGAAAAGTATACACATACAGCTCTGCACATTTCCAAGAATGTTCAAGGTGGCATTATTTATAATACACTGAAAACATAACCATTAAAATAAGTTATAGGATGCATTTTTATGCAGTGAAATTCTATATATCACAGCTACACATAATAGACATTAAGGAACAAAACACCAAAGAACATATATGATTCATTTATATAAAGTTAAAAAACTGGCAAGATTAAATACTATCATTTAAAGATAATACATAGGCATTTATTGAAATTTATTCAGGGACTTTATACTTGATTAAATTTTGTACATATTCATTGTTTATCAAAAAGAATGTGTATTCTCTTTTTTGGTTAAATGATTCTACATATAAATGCAATATATAAATATATGTGCATATATAAATGCAATAAGCATATATTCTACACACAATCTTCTGTGTATCAATGTTAATTTGTTAATATCTTAGATAAATATAAATGCAATATATAAATACAGATGCATATATAAATGTAATAAGCATATATTCTACACACAATCTTCTGTGTATCAATGTTAATTTGTTAATATCTTAGATATCTGTGATGCAATATGATGTCCATGTAAGTGTCCTTGTTAATGCTACACTAAAGAATACTTTTTATAATTAATATTGCTACATAAAGTTCTTTATTGTTGTTGCTTAGAATTTGCCTGGCATATCTTTTTCTAGCCTTTATTTTCTATATTTTAGTTGTTTGACTGTTTCTTAATGTTTGTTTTTAATTGTTTAATTAATAACCGACTGGCTAGCTAGTGAAGCAGCAAAGTGCTCATTAAGTAAGAGGTGATTCAACTATAATATGGTCCAGTAATCTAGTCTGGATCCTCAGCAAATTTCATCTTGAGGTTACTGCTGGGAAAGCATCTCTCTGGTATCCAAAGCATCTGCATTTAAAAACAGGATTGTGTTGATACAAAGTAAGCTTATTTTTCTACTCCTTTCACTTTTCAAAACAGGTTAGAGCAATAACTTTTTATAAAAACCAGTCATTTTCAGATTTTTTATATTACTTTATTTTTTAAATGTGATTTTTTACATTTTTGATATTATTACATTGATATTTTTATTTTTGAAATGTGATTTCTAACTTCTGACCACTAGGTTTTTTCCTTCATTTTCAAGCAAAAGTTTCACACTTTGTGGGCTGGTAACTTTGTAAATGAGAGGGTTTACTAGAATTGAGGAAGAGAAGGGAAGTTTGATTGAATTAGATCTGTGATCCAATTAGGGGTGGGCTGATTGAATTAAAATTCTGATAGTACTTATAGAGCCTGTTAATCACTTGATTTTTCATTTAGAGATTCTTTCCTAAAAACGACGTCTTTCTGGGTCTTGGTGTATCTTCACTTTAAATCTGGATTTCAGACTAGCAGAATAAAAATTACTTTTTTCTCCTTTAAAGTATAAGGACATATAAAGATTAAGGTAATAACTTTTTGCAGCAAATGTGATTTTTTTTTCCTGTTAAAACTCGTTCACTCACTCTCTCATGGATTCACTCATTCATTCATTTGGAAAACATATATGTGCACCTATTGGTGCCAGGCACTGTTTTAGGGAAGGCTGCAGGGATCTGGACCCAGAGCACAAGGGAGAGGATTAGGGTTCCCTAACAGTGAATTCCCTGGTGGCTCAGACAGTAAAAGCGTCTGTCTACAGTGTGGGAGACCCTGGGTTGGGAAGATCCCCTGGAGAAGGAAATGGCAATCCACTCCAGGACTATTGCCTGGAAAATCCCATGGACAGAGGAGCCTGGCAGGCTACAGTCCATGGGGTCGCAAAGAGTCAGACAGGACTGAGCAACTTCACTTTCACTTTCAACAGTGTGTTCACCTCTTCCAATACATGGAAAGCTCAATGTAAGGACACAGTCAAAAGCAGCTCAGTACATCTGCTGGGGAGAGATGAGGAGTCCTCTGAGAAAAAGAGCTTCTATTTTCTCAGGGAAGTCAGATGATTATCCATTCCTGGGAAACAAAATGAAGGAAAGAAGGATGGAATAGGTGTGTAGATTTGAAGAAAGGGGAATGTTGCAAATTATAATAATGCAGAGTGGGAAAACAAGCAATTAGGAGAGTGTAAGAGGATTGCTGGGTAGAATAAAGGGCTCACCTAAATTTTTGTGTAAATGGGTTTAAAATGAGGATTCTTGATTATGTATGCTTTTTGCCAGCTGAATGGGCGAATTAAGTTTTTAAGTTAATCTTACTTTATCTAATATTTTCAAGTCATTTAAATAAAAAAATTTTAGAGTTTTGGCTTTTCATTAATATTTTAAAATTATTTAAGCAAACTTTTTAGTTTCTTTTCCTTATTAATACTTTCAGACCATTTAGGCTAAAGCTTTTAATTTTGTGGGCTAATTATATTTAAGTTGGTGTTAATGAAACTACAGGGGTGGTTATACAATCATGGTTGGCGACCAAAAGATTATGTGGTTGAATGGGAGACAAATGAATCCAGGTGACTGACTTGGGGCTGATAAGTTGGAATATATTAATAAAAAACCAGGAGTGTTTTCTATATTTGTGTCAGCACCTTGCCATTTATGTCATTCCTCCACTTCATTCATTCATTCAACAGATACTTACTCAGAACCTATTATATGCCAAGCACTGTTCTATATGCAGAGGATACACCAGTGAACAAGAGAGACAAGGTTTCTGCTTTCCTGGAACTTATGTTCTAATACAGGAAGATAGACAATAATAATAAAAATATTATTAATAATAATAATTAACATTTGTTTAGCAAATATTGTTTGCTGAGGATTTTAAGCACTAGTATTAATTCACTTAATTCTTATAACATTATGAGGTGGAAACTAGAATTATTCCCATTTAATACATGAGGAAACTGAGGGCACAGAAAGGGTAAGTATCTTGCCTGAAGTTAGTTAGGAAAGGGCAGATCTAGATTTCAGAACCAAAACAGGCTGGCTATTAGGTTCCTTTCTCTTAATGACTTTGCTATGCTGCCTCTCAGACAAGAAACAAGGAAATAAACAATGAAACAATAAATTCAGAAGTGTTTAGTTAACAGGGTGATGTGATGCTATTTGTGTACTGGCAGGATGGGGGTGTAGATGTCAGGGGAAACCTGAGGAGGTCGTCTTTGAGTTGAAACTTGAAGAACGGTAATACTGAGGCACATACGACAGAGAAAAGCTAGTGCAAAGAAATCTAGTTTGTGAAACAGACACGCAGTGTTGCCTGCGGCTAGAGCTGTAGGACGATGATCAGAAGTGAAGCCAGGGAGGTAGGTAGGAACCAAACCCTAAGAACTCTCAGGTCAGGTCACATTAAGAAATTTGATTTTCATTCTAAGTGCAGTGAATTTTTATGCAGAACAGTAACATTACCTGGTTCACGATTTTAAAAGATCACTCTCACTTTTATATGCAAAGTTAACTGTAGGAGAAAAGTGGGAGCAGGAAGATCATTAGGGGACAATTACACTCAAGGTAGAAAATGATGGTGGCTTGGACTAAGGCAGTGGAATGAAATTGGGGGTATATGCTGAAAGTAGAAATTGGGAAGACTTGCAAGTAAATGAGATGAGAAAAGTGAAGGAAAAGGAATTTAAGCAGGAGCCCTGGGATTCCGGTTTGAGTAACTAGCCTGATGGTAGTAGTGTCCTTTACCGAGATGTGGCAGGTTAGGAGAGTAATTAATACCTTTGGTAAGAAAAATCAAGATTAGCAACTTGAATTTTATGAGGGAAGGGACTTTTTCTAATGCTTTGTTTCATTTAAAGTTCAAAGAAAGAGTTCTGGGGGCGTGGGTGGGGGAAGCTTTTTTCTGTTCGATGTTATGAGCTCTTTACATTTGAAACTAAGGTCGGGGGAGTTGAATTTTCATTTGTTTAACAAATATTTACTGAGCACCTACTGTGGCCAAGGATTATGTGATTAGATACCAAGTTGAACAAAAAAGGCAAACAAAATCCATGCTCCCAGAGGGCTTTTGGTGGGGGAAGGAGTTAGGACGATTGGTGATTTTTTAATTTTCCTGTTCGTTACCTTATGAAAACTTCACCTAACTCATGAGTAGCCATCTTACAATAGTAACTGCGTCTAGGGCTCCTGGCAGTTGGGCCACCGTTCTAAACGTTCAATGTCGGTTAGTATATAAATGAATCTCGATAAATAGTGACACCTCCCCTCCCACTAGAACTTAGGCTTTTTTAAAAAGTAAAAATTTTAACGAACATTACGAATACAACCTTCGTTGTGAAGACTAATATTTTTGCAGGAATGGTACCTTTATAAAGATCGTGGTTGCCCCCGTACATATTTGTTCTTTCTTCATATCCAATTAAATGCAAATACTACTTTCCGTAGCCCAACTCTCTAGGCTTGTTGGGTCTAGCTCAGGAGAAAGGAAGCAGGAGCCGTTGGATTTAAACAGTTTGGTGTAATCCTTTTCTATGCTCTCTCGCTAGCCGGGGACTTGGTGTCGGCTACCCGGGGCTCTCCGTTCACGCAGTACCGGAATGAAGGAATCTGGGAGGGGGTCGGAAAAGGAAAAGACGGAAGAGACATTAATTGGCTCCCGAAGCTACAAAACGACGTTCAGGGTCTACTCTAAAGCACTGATTTCAAACGCCCGCCCCCTGGGCTGTTTCAGCCCCGCCCCTTGGGTCGTCACTTCGACTTCCATCTTGGTCTCCGCTGATTGGTCCTTGTGTCCGCGGGCGGCTGAAGAGCTTGGGGTTTGCTTCCGGGTCTTGGGCTCTTTTTTTGGCCGCGGGTGCAGAGGTTTCTGGGAGCGGAGAGTCATGATGGCGTCTGTATGATCCCCGGAGGTAGCGGCGTCGGAGTTCGGCCAAAGTGAGCGGCAAGAGGAAAGCACACTGTGGGTTGGACCGTAAGGGGCAGTTGGCGGCGGAGGCAGAGAACCCGGTGTGGGCCCTGGAGGCGCCAGAGTTCCAGACGAGGAAAGTCGAGTGTGGGTGGGACCGGAAAGGGGCAGTTGGGGGCGGAGGCAGAGAATCCAGTGCGGACCGAGCGGGCCCCAGAGGGGCCGGACGGGGAAAGCGGCCTGTGGGCGGTGCCGGAAAGGGCAGCTAGGGGCGGAGTCAGCTAACCCGGTTTAGGCCGCGGAGGCCCGGGACTGTCGGTGGGGAGAGCCGGCTGTCAGTGGGGCCGGAAGGGGCAGCTGGGGCGGAGTCAGAGAGCCCGTAAAGGCGGAGGAGGCGGCGGAGTTGCGCGCTAGTGGTGGGGCCCCGCGCCTAAAGAGCGTGTCCGTGGTCTCCGGCCGGCCGCCGAGAGCGCAGCGCCAAGGCATCTTTGCAGAGGGCCACCCCTCGCCCCCTGGGATAGGGGTGAAGAGTCAGCGAGTTCCTTGTGACAGCCCGGAGGTGAACTCCCCGCCCCAGGGATGACTATCTTTGGAGGGAGGCGGCGGTGCTCCCCAGCGGCCTGCAACGCTGTTTCTGTGTCTCTCTGGATACATCGCTCTCCCTTTTTTTTTTTTCCCGGAAAATCTAGAGAAGTATATCATTTCCCCCAGTTTCCCCGACACTTGCTTTTCTGACGCTTGAGGATGTTGCAGTAACCACAAACGGGTCCCTAATTTTTGGTTATTAGCGTCCTTTGAGGGTGGGCTCTTGTGTTTCCAGCATTTCTTAAATTGTAACTTGGAAAAGATCTGATTTATATTATGTTGGCTGCTGCTGGAGGAAATTTGATCAACAAAAGATTGTTGGAGATATAGGCCTATGTAACTGTCACTGAAGTTTAACACTTTTTTTCCTAGAACACTCAGTAACTTTGTCGGTGATTTTTTTTTTTTTTTAAGATGTCTTTGCTTTTGTAGTTGTTAGCCTGTTCTGCTGTGTGAGGTTTAGATGAAATGAGAGTAAGGAGTCTGGTGGCATGAGGTTGAGTGGAGATGTTTAAAACTCAGACATGGCTGTACTGTATTTTACAAGGGTTTTGATGTGTCAAGTCTCCTGATTTAATAACCTTTTGAGGAATATCCCCATTTCACAGATGACAGAAACTTAAACTTGGTGGATTGCCAGGGGTCACTGATGTTTGAGGGAATGAGCTAGGGACATTATTTCACAAGGATGGATATAGATTAATGCTTTTCAAAATGAGAGTTTGTCATATTGAAAATAACTTGGCACTGTTTTTCTTCAAAGCATAAAAGATGACAACAGCAGCTCGGCCAACTTTTGAACCTGCAAGAGGTGGAAGAGGAAAAGGTGAGGGTGATTTGAGCCAGCTCTCAAAGCAGTATTCAAGCAGAGACCTACCCTCTCATACAAAGATAAAATATAGGTAATGAAGCCTTTTATTTTTTGTTTCACAAGCAAGACCAAATCTGTTAAACGATGTGGTCATGAGATAGCGTGTTTGGGTTATTATCACTCAAGTTATCTATTTTCATAGGAGTAGAATGTAGTAGTGTTTCTGACACCCAAAATTATGCTCCATGATTTTAAGATGCTACCAGATATTCCTTAGGCAGAAATTCCAGTTAACCAGGAATTTCTATATGTTGATTGAACAATGACTAATAATATATTCTCTCAGGAGGAACAAGCACTATCAATACTGATCAGTATGAGATTAAAAGTGTTGCTGTAACAAGCCCTGAGTTAGCATACTAACAAAAAGTAAAGGCGTTTTGATCAACCTGCTGCCTTACTATGGGAAAGTATGTTGATTTAGTTTGAGGTTCTTAAAGGTTGTTGATTCAGTTTGAGGTTTTTGACATCACAGGATGCCTCTTAGTAACCTTCGGATAATGATTTTGTTGGTTCCCCGTGGAGTTTGCTGCTTTAGGGACTCAGGATGAAGTTGCGTTTCTTGAATTGTCTTCCATTACCACAGCGGTGTGTTTTTAGAAGTGACTTTGCCTCGTCTTGTTTCTACTTTAGACAGACCACTCAGGATGCCCCTGAAGAGGTTCGAAACCGTGACTTCAGGAGAGAGTTGGAGGAGAGAGAGAGAGCTGCTGCAAGAGAAAAAAACAGAGATCGGCCAACCCGAGGTACCAATACTATCTTAGACATCTCTCTCGTAACATTGTGTTGACAGTAGTTTTTCTTTCATGTGGTAATAGGAATGGATTATCATTTTTGTTTGTTTGCTTTTAAATGTGCGGTGAAAGCTATAGCAGTTTCTTTAAAGATTGGATTGGATTGATTGGATTAGATTACATTGGATTGGATTAGAGATGATAATGAAATTGATACCAATTTCATCTTTTTATGTTTCTGTTTTAGAAAGAGCTAGGGGATATTTAGCAACTGTTATTTCAATTCAGATTAAGGAGGTTTTGACTGTTTACAGCAGCCAGACTTTTGAAGGCCCCATGGTTTCTGTCTTTGAAATCCTTCCATTTTTATTTCTAGCATGTGTAAACTATATCCTAAATTTCCTGAGGCTACAGTTCCCATACTAAAATCAATACTTTTGTTAACTCATTCAGCAAATATTTGTCAAGGACTTATTTGCCTGCCACTGCTGTTATAATCTTTACTGTCATGTTTAAGACCTAAAAGCTCTTTGTGCCCCCAAGTCCCTAAAATGTTACAGGAAATGCAGGATTTGATTCAGTGAGTTAACTAATGTTTGTTTTCTCCCAGAACATACAACCTCCTCTTCAGTGTCAAAGAAGCCTCGACTGGACCAGATTCCTGCTGCCAACCTTGATGCAGATGATCCACTAACAGATGTATGTTTATTTCTTCCTCTTATCTCCATGTAGTAATTTACTTACCATTTTTCTGGAATACTTTTTTTATTCTTTTAGCTTTAAGAAGCAATTTGTATTTACGTACTGTTACTCAGTTACAACTCTGACTTCAGTGCTAAACTTTATAGTCTATTTTAAAACAAAGAAGGCATTATCTTGGTAATCACATTTCAAGTTTGATCTCTGGAGAGCCAAAAAGGTGTGCTTCCCTAAAAAATAATTCCTGGTATTAAACCATGGAAATTGGCTAGCTCTACCTCTTCAGACTGGGCTCTTCATCAATAGCATCCCCTCCAGTGAACGTAGGGACCTTTCCGTATTCTCAACCAGTGATGCCCCTTCCACATGTTCAGTGAGCATAATGGCTCCCTCTGTGTTTAGGGAGACATGTGATCTAAGTGGAAGGCTTTTAAGGATTGGCACTTTCATTAACATTCAAATTTAGGTCCCACTAAGTTTGCAGTTTTCTATGTACAGGGAAAAGTCTTCAAGGGTAGCATCTAATTAAGCATAGCATAGCACAGCATAGCAAGCTAGCAAGTGACTGATCAGATCAGATCAGTTGTTCAGTCGTGTCCAACTCTTTTCGACCCCATGAATCGAAGCACGCCAGGCCTCCCTGTCCATCACCAACTCCCAGAGATCACTCAGACTCACGTCCATCGAGTCAGTGATGCCATCTAGCTGTCTCATCCTCTGTCGTCCCCTTCTCTTCCTGCCCCCAATCCCTCCCAGCATCAGAGTCTTTTCCAATGAGTCAACTCTTCGCATGAGGTGGCCAAAGTACTGGAGTTGCAGCTTTAGCATCATTCCTTCCAAAGAAATCCCAGGGCTGATCTCCTTCAGAATGAACTATATGTTAGTAATTCTAGAATTGATTGACTAAATTAAAAATTAACATAGTAATTCATATAAGGAACTCAGTTTTAAGTGAGATTTAATGGTTATTCATTTGAAATTATTTTACTCTGAGAATTTAACACCCTTTTTTGTACTTTAAATTATCCTGATTTCCTAGTTGTTTTGAGCAATATAAAACTATTTTGATCCTCAAAGTATGTAGTTAGTGTGTGTCAGTATAAAGTGTTCTTTTTCTAGTTTTACAAATATTTTCGTATGTAAATTCTTGTTCATGTAAATTTGAAAGATACTATTTGCTGCTATAATGTTTAAAATATATTTAAAAATACATTTTAGTAAGTAGTCATAAGCTACTTGTGAGGTTTTATTTTACTTTTTGTTTGGTTGCTGATTCTAATTGTATTTAGCTACATTTATCTTTCCCAGGGAAAATTCCTGCTCCAAAGATTCGATAAGTGCCATTTTTATGGAAAACATACGACTTATGCCTTATGTCTAACCTCCTGGGCCATCACCATTCTTTTTTAGGAGGAAGATGAAGATGAAGATTTTGAAGAGGAGAGTGATGATGACGATACTGCAGCTCTTCTTGCCGAGCTGGAAAAAATTAAAAAAGAAAGAGCTGAAGAGCAGGCCAGGAAGGTAAAACCAACATATTAAATGTTTTTGCATCTTCTTTACTACATAAACTATAGCAGAAATGTTTTTTAATTTAAGTAGTAGCACCTTATATTAGAAATCATCCTTGCCAGGTCTAGATATTACAGCACCTGTAGGTCTATAAATCTGGTAAATTCAGTGACATCCTAAGTCTCCTGCTGCTGCTGCTAAGTCACTTCATTCGTGTCCGACTCTGTGCGACCCCAGAGACAGCAGCCCACCAGGCTCCCCCGTCCCTGGGATTCTCCAGGCAAGAACACTGGAATGGGTTGCCATTTCCTTCTCCAATGCATGAAGGTGAAAAGTGAAAGTGAAGTTGCTCAGTCATGTACGACTCCTCGAGGACCCCATGGACTGCAGCCTACCAGGCTCCTCCGTCCATGGGATTTTCCAGGCAAGAGTACTGGAGTGGGGTGCCATCACCTTCTCCCCTAAGTCTCCTAGTTATGTTAAAAATTCTTTTGAAATGGTTCAAATATGAGTGGGGTGCCATCACCTTCTCCCCTAAGTCTCCTAGTTCTGTTAAAAATTCTTTTGAGATGGTTCACACATGCTTTAGGCCTAATCATTAAATTTATTTGTGAAAAATAAATGAGTTATTTATTTAGTCAATGTCTGTTAAGTGTCAGAAGAATCAAAGATGACTAGATGTAGTCATTACCTAGGAAGAACCCACAGATATAATGAAGCCATCTTTACCTCTGTCCTTGTCTTCTGCCCCAGCCTTCTTTCCAGGTACTTGCTGAGGCTATCTGTCAATAAATTTTATGTAACCTAGCTTTTCTGAGTCCCCACTCCATTTGGAAGGAAAGAATGTCTAACTCAAAAACAGATAATTAAATAGGATCCATGGTATGTACCTTTATTGCATAATTACCCATAGTAGTAACAATAGTAGTATTACCCATAGTAGTAACAAATCTTTAGAAAGATTACTCTGGCCAAAGTGTGGAGAATGCAAGAAAGAACTCATTAGAGGGCTGTATCAATAATCCTCATATCCTGTTCCGAGATTCTTGCATGCTATCAGGGAGATAAAATTGACCAAAGAAGAGTGACCAATTAGCTATGACAGTTCCTGGGTCTGTGTGAGTGCCATGCACTAATTCAGGGAACACAGAAGGATGGGCATGTTTCAGTGGAGAGAAAAGAAATGATGAGTTATATTTTGAACATGTTGAATTTCGCACACTCTGAGACCCTCAAGTAGATATATGTGCCTCCACTTTCAACCAGAATAGAGCACATTTTTTTTTTTTATTAAGTGGGCTTCTGTGTAAGATTTTATTTGAACCAAGAATTGTTCTGTTTAAAAAAAGGAAAAAGACTGATGTAGGTTAATGCTTGGAACCTAGGGAGGTAGAATTCATGTGGGTCAGAAGGGCCAGGGAAGAATTGAGGAAAGAGGTAGAATTGGGGATAGGCTTTGAAGACAGCTAGAATTCAGATTGGAAGAATAAAAACATTAAAGATACAATTCGTGTCAAAATTTGGTATAGGATAGCAAAACTCCAGTAGAACTATCAGACCATTCTTACATCTGCACACCACAAGAGGGCAGTTATTCTATTCCAAATTCTTTTGGGCTTCCTAACAGCTATGGATATAGAAAGAGACAATTAAATGCATTTGGAGCATAAACGTATCAGACAGAAATTCTTGGCAATTTTGCAAGATCCATCTGATTTCTTTGTACAAACATGTGTTGGTGTTTTTTGGAGTCAGAATGACAGTTTTGTACCTATTTCCTTGTCTCGCTTTCTAGTGCCACCTCTAGTGGCTGAGGTGTTTGAAAACATTTTCAAGGGGGGGGAAACTTCCTATAAAGGACTGCTGCTGCTACTGCTTACATGTCGGACTCTGTGTGACCCCATAGACGGCAGCCCACCAGGCTCCCCCGTCCCTGGGATTCTCCAGGCAAGAACACTGGAGTGGGTTGCCATTTCCTCCTCCGATGCATGAAAGTGAAAAGTGAAGGTGAAGTTGCTCAGTCGTATCCGACCCTTAGTGACCCCATGGGCTGCAGCCTACCAGGCTCCTCCGTCCATGGGATTTTCCAGGCAAGAGACTAGATAATAACTATATTAGGCTTGTAGACCACATAGCCTCTGTTGCAACTTTTCAACTCAGCTGATTGTAGGATAAGCAGCCATAGGAAACATAAATAAATGAATGAGACTGTTCCAGTAAAATTTATTTACAAAACAAGACGGTTGGATTTGAGTAAACCACAGGCTGTCCATCCTGTATACCTGTGGTCATGAAACCATGCACCTGGTACTTGAGTCTGGAAAGAGTCGGCACCTTTTTTCCCCAGTGCTCTGTGTGGCAGTCAACCAGTAACTCTAAAGGAAATAATAGGAAACTGCTCTTGGTTAATAATAACTTGTCACCAGTCCTAGAGATGCTAGTTTACATTGTTATTGAGTCAAAAGATTATTTGTAATCTGCTGTATTAACCCTTCTTTAGAAATTGAGATAAATTGCTTTGCCTAATGTGTCTTTTTGATGTTTAAACATGTTCTTAAATGATTAGAATGTTTAGTGATATACTCTCTTAAGCAATTACGTAATTTTGTATGTAATTCAAGAAAGAAAATATGTTTAAATAAATATGCAACCCAAGAATTTCAGAGTCAGAAAGAGACTAATGAGTGATAACAAACATGAAATATTTATAATGAAAGTCCCAAATTATTTCAGTAGGACTTTTTTGGTATATCTTTAAAAACAAAAGCAATGCTATCTTGATGCTTATCCCATCTCCCTCTAAAAATCCTAACAGTCTTTTAAAATATGAGTTATGATAATAAGATTGACGCCAGAGTTAATATAAGTAAATGAATCTTTTCCTTATAAATCTTCCCATATTATTGATAGGAACAAGAACAAAAGGCTGAAGAAGAAAGGATTCGTATGGAAAACATTCTGAGTGGAAACCCTCTTCTTAATCTCACTGGCCCATCCCAGCCTCAGGCCAACTTCAAAGTTAAAAGAAGGTATTGTACAGTAAATAAGTTTGGGATTTTATATATATGTATACAGTACAGATTATATATAAATACAAGTTGTATGTGTAGTTTTCTGGTTGTATTAAACTATATGGTGGTTCTACCTTGTTTGGTACAGATAGAAATGTTTGGAGGTTGAAACATCTCTTAATATGCAGATCATGTTTGACCTAGCTCTGCTCAGCTTTTCACATTTCTCTGCACTGCACCAGTGATGACTTAAAACACTTTTCAAAGATGCCCATGTTCTTTGCTGATTTTCCATGTGCAGTTTCCTCTGACGTGCATACATCCACACTCCCACACATTGTGTAGCCTTTCATTTGATACATACTTATGAGAACTCATATATTGCATGTATGAGTTTGTGTTGTATATGCTAGATGATATTTTGAAATAATAGTCTTTATTTTCTCTAAAACATATGTTTAAGCCCATCCTGGGCTGCCTGTTTGTTTTTTTTTTTAAGTTTATACATTATGAAAGCCAACCAAGAGAATCTTAACTAGAGTTCTGCCCTAAGCTCTTCAGCTGCTCTTTCCTTGTGGTTAATGTAGCTGTGGGCCAACATATGAGCCTTAATTATTATACCCTAATAATTTCTTCTTTTGTCCCTACATTGTTAAATGGTTACAGAGTATATATAAAATCCTTAAAACCACATAATCTAACTATAGTGACTTGCCCAGTTATCCTTGAGACCTGTTCATACTAATCAGGGTAATGCCAGGTTGCTGCATCTTTGTTTTAGACCTGAAAACATTAAATATTTATGCAACTTCTGCTTTTTTAACTCAAAGTTTCTTATACTGGAAGAATAAGAATGTTGTGTGTATTCTAAAATAGGGATTACTCTTCCTGTTAAAAAAGCAAGCCAACCGCCTCTTAAAAATTACTTATTCTTTTGGGTATAATTGCAGCATCAAATGATGTGCATGTTGAGCATGAGGAAGCTTTGCAGTTCACATAATGTTTTTAGCTCTTGATACAGGTATTCTATTTTTTTCTTTCAGGTGGGATGATGACGTTGTTTTCAAGAACTGTGCAAAAGGTGTAGATGATCAGAAGAAAGACAAAAGATTTGTAAATGATACGCTTCGATCTGAATTTCACAAAAAGTTCATGGAGAAATACATTAAATAGTACAGTTTTATGTGCTGAATTGAAGGCTATAAAATGTAAACGATCTGACTTCATTTTGATTTATTTTTCTCTCCCACCCCTATCTGAATTGTGTATAGGCTTCCCTAATTTTTAGTTCCAAAGTATCTTTTCCTTTATTGATTAATTACTTGATAAGGACTTGGGAATTGGTTTAACCCAGTTTCCATCTCAATATTTCCAGTCATGTGTTTTCTCTTAAATATAGGAAAAGAAACCTTGTAATAAATATTTTTAATAATCCAAATAGCCAAATCTGTGTCCCCAACTTGTTTGTTGAAATGTATGCAGCTAGTAAAACATTGCATATTTTCTTCTGTGTGTTGTATTTCTTTGTAAACTTTTTCTCCTCATATCTCAAGTCAGTTAATTCATGATATCTCCTATCTTTTGAAAAGTGTGATGAAAGATTAAAGGGATTCCATTTTGGACCACTGTGTTGGTACAGAGGAGTGTTGTCAAGCAGAAAGCACCCTGAGTGCGTGTGTGAGGGAGCATGGGGCCCCTCTCACTTTGGGATTGCCCCTTCTTTTCTCTCAGCCCCAGGTAAGAAAGAGCTTCTTAAGTGTGCCCAGGAAGCATGTGGCATTCACCTGTGTTGTGGATTCGCAGCTGCCATGTTTCTCTTGAGGGAGAGCGAGTTTGCACACTGATACTCACTAGATGCAAAGCCTGGGAGAGTTTAACATCAAACAATATATGGAATAAAACTTTTGGAAATACGAGGATATGGATACAGGAAGTGGAAGTGTTTACACAGCTGGGAAATGAAGTTTTCCTAAACCTTGGCTAGGATTTTTAAGGTTATCATTTTGATAGAAAATGTAAGACTGGGAATTGAATCTTTTACAGATAGAGACCCATTCATAGGATTCCTCTATTGTAAATGATGTTGAGCTTGGTAGGGTTAGAGGTAAAACCTTTAAAGCAAAAATAACTTATTTATCACTGGCATTTATTTAAACTCCCTTCTCTAGGATCCTCAGTGGAAGCTTGGACACAGGTTAACCTGAGTCCAGAGGAGAACTGGAATTACAGCCCAGGTCTTGACCAAGTTTATGCCCTGTGTTTTTGGGTTTTTCCCAACTGAGCAATTTACATTGATGTTTGAATACTTTGACAAGTGTTTCTGTTTTTTTTTTTTTAATTTGGCTGTGCTGGGTCCTAGTTGTGGGATCTAGTTCCCTGACGAGATCAAACCTGGGCCCCCTGCATTGGGAACATGGCGTCTTAACCACTGAACCACCAGGGAAGCCCCTTGACTAGTGTTTTTTAAAAGCCTCTCATAATACTGAAATGTTTTTATCTCCAACTTTGAATTTCTAAAGTGCCTTCACATTCATTTTCAATTTTCTTCATAGCAATGTTGATATAGGAAGGAAATACTGGGTTATTCAAAGCTAAGGAAATTCAGGCTGTGAGTGATTGGATCAGTAATAATACGTGGTGGGACACATTTGAGTGCTAAAACTACGTGAAAATGTGCTTACAGAGGTGAGAAGCATTATTTAGATTTCCAAAACTAGTTCTTGGGGTAATGGGTAAAGTCTTGAGGAAAAGAAGTAGCAATTAATCATAATAAAACTTTTTAATATATAAAGGGCTTATAACTCATACCTAAGGGCCCAATCTAGGTGCATACACCCTTATTCTGAGATCCAGTTACTTCAGATAACCTATTGGAGCCCAATAGATTCAGGAAGAATCAAAGTAAAACTAATTTCAATGATTTCTTTATCCATTTTCCTAATATTTTCCAATGTGAGACATTATGTAACTGGTCATAGATCAAGGGCACACATAAATGGTAGTTTCAGCTCTCAGATTTATAAAGGCAGTATCAGCCTTCCTAGCAAAAATGCCTAACGTTCTTGCAACACATCTTGCATAGGTGTGGCTGAGAAAACCGTCTAATCCTGCCAAGAGCCGGGACTTGGAAGCAAGATGGACCTGAATGTGAAGCCCAGCTCTGTCACCTCGGGTTCCACTAAAGTGAACTAGCTAATATTTGCAAATGTGCTACATGCATGTAATCAACACTGCTCCCTGTAAGGCAGGTGTCATTATTTTCTGGGTTTTATAAACAAGGAAATTGAAGTTTATAAGAGAAATTTAAAAACAAACCAAGTCATAAATCTTTAAGAGAATAAAGCCAAGATTCAAACCTTGCAGTGTCTATTTGCAGCCCATCCTCTTAACTGCTTGGAGAAGGAAATGGCAACCCACTCTTGTGTTCTTGCCTGGAGAATCCCATGGACAGAGGAGCCTGGCAGGCTACAGTCCATGGGGATGCAAGAGTTGGACACAACTTAGCAACTAAACTACCACCACCACCTCTTAACTGCTACACTTGACTTCCTCTTCGTGTGAAATAGCCCTTCTGACATTTCTCACCTATGAAACAGCAGTAACCAGGGTGATGAGTAAGGCGGTTTGATGGGAATCAATTTAAGGTTGAGTACCTGGCAGATATATAGTAGGGATTTCACCCATGTTTTCTTTCTACCTGCCTCTTCTAGCATGTAGCATGGGCTGCCGAAAAGTTTGAATGCCTGTTGTTTGTTTTATCATAAAAATGTGTGTGTGTGTGTGTGTGTATGTGTTAGTCACTCATTTGTGTCCAATGCGACCCCATGTACTGTAGCCCACCAGGCTCCTTTGTCCATGGGATTCTCCAGGCAAGAATACTGGAATGGGTTGCCATTTCCTTCTCCTACAGTTTTGAATTAAGAGGTTCCCAATTCCTTCAGTGGAGAAAGCAATGGCAACCCACTCCGGTGCTCTCGCCTGGAGAATCCCATGGACGGAGGAGCCTGGTAGGCTGCAGTCCATGGGGTCGTGAAGAGTCGGACACAACTGCACGACTTCACTTTCACTTTTCCTTTCATGCACTGGAGAAGGAAATGGCAACCCACTCCAGTGTTCTTGCCTGGAGAATCCCAGGGATGGAGGAGCCTGGTGGGCTGCCGTCTATGGGGTGGCACATAGTTGGACACGACTGAAGCGACTTAGCAGCAGCAGCAGCAGCAGTGGTAAAGAATCCACCTGCTAGTGCAGGAGACTCAGAAGATGTGGGTTTGATCTCTGGGTCAACAAGATCCTCCAGAGAAGGAAATGGCAACCTACTCCGGTATTCCTGCAGGAATAATCCCATGGACAGAGGAGCCTGTCAGGCTTCAGTTCACGGGGTCACAAAATGTCGGATGTGACTGAGCACCCTCTCAACCCTTCAGAGTTTACCTTGGGTTATAAGTATGGCCTCAACAGGGATTGATTGGTTTTGCTTGGTTACTAGGATTAAAAACCCACTAGGGACTTCCCTGGTGGTCCAGTTGTAACACTATGTGCTCCCAAAGCAAGGGGTCCAGGTTCAATCCCTGGTCAAGGAACTAGAGCCTACATGCTGCAACTAAGACCCAGGATAGTCAAATAAATAAATTTTTTTTAATAAAGTAATAGAAACTCAAGTGAAATAAAGGTTTATCTTTTTTATTTTTTGGAATTGAAATATATATGATTTACAAAGTTGTGTTAGTTTCAGGTGTATAGCAAAGTGAATCAGTTACAACATTCTGACTTTGTCACAGGGACGGGTTCTCATGTCTTCCTGAAATTTCCTCAAGGCTCACACCTCCTTGAAAGTCTAACTCTTGGCCTCAGAGGCCTATTTCCAGAGTGTAGGTTAAATCAGCACTGGGCGTTGAGTCACTCTCTGGAAGCCTTGACTTCAAACAAGCCCCAGTGGAAGAAAAAGCTGTGGATGAGGGAAAAACTGAGATAACAGAAGTGGCAAAGCTCACAGAGCATCGAAGTGCGAGCCCTGGGTGGTGGGCCCTACAGACCAGGCTCCCTGCCTCCCTCCAGCCCCGGAAGAGCTGCTCCCTTGCCACTTTACTGTTTAAAGCCTTCGACAAACAATGAGGAAAATGATGGAAAATTATCTCTGTCAAGATAGCTACAGAAAATGTAAAACATATAGTCATAAACCTAATAGGAAATGTGGGTATATTCCACTGCAGGGCATTAATAAAATACAATAAATGTAGCAAAATATATATTCCTGGATGGGATGATTCAATAATGGAAGATACAAGTTCTCCAACCCTTAAAAATTTTATGAAATTTCAGGAGGTTGGGATATTTTTAATTTAAATTTTGACTAAATTCTTAACATTTTTCTGTTAAAATAAGTTTGTAAGAATAGCCAGGAAAAAACCTGGCAAAGAAATATAGTGAGAGTGATTTTCCCCACCAATAAGAAAAAAAAAAATGTACAAAGAAACCAAAACAGAAAAAGACACATGTACCCCAATGTTCATTGCAGCACTATTTACAATAACTAGGACATGGAAGCAACCTAGAGGTCCATCAACAGAGGAATGGATAAAGAAGCTGTGGTACATATACACAATGAAATACTACTCAGTCATAAAAAGGAACACATTTGAGTCAGTTCTAATGAGGTGGATGAAGCTAGAGCCTATAATACAGAGTGAAGTAAGTCAGAAAGAGAAAAACAAATACCATATGTTAATGCATATATGTGGGATCTAGAAGGATGGTACTGATGAACATGTTTGCAGAGCAGCAACGGAGGTACAGACAGAGAAGAGACTTATAGACAAGGGTGGGGGAGAAAAGGGAGAGGGAGAGATGAACGGAGAGAGCACCATGGAGGCACATACACTAACATATGTAAACACACAGCCAATGGGGATTTGCTGTATGACTCGGGGAACTCAGACTGGGGCCCTGTGATAACCTAGAGGGGTGGGGATGGGTGGGAGTTGGGAGGAAGATTCAAGAGGGAGGGGACATATGTACACTTACGGCTAATTCATGTTGATGTACGACAGAAATCAAACCAATATTGTAAAGCAATCATCAATTAATTAAAAATAGATAAATTTTTTTTTAATGTATTGGAAATTTACGAAAATTAGTGTGGTGCTGGCAACAGAATAGAGAGATGGAAAAAAATTGAACATAATAAAAGTCCAAACACAAATGAGGTACCTAAAATAATTTTGTAGATAAAAAGAATTTTAACAAGAAAATCAATGGAGTCATTTGCAGCAATATGGATGGACCTAGAGATCATCAGTACTAAGTGAAATAATTCAGAGAAATAAAATATCATATAACATGATATCACATATGTGGAATCTAAAAAAAAATACAAATGAACTTATTTACAAAACAGAAAGACTCACAGACATAGAAAAGTTTAGGATTACTAAAGGGGAAAGAGTAGGGGAGGGATAAATTAGGAGTTTGGGATTAACATATACACACTACAATATATAAAATAGATAACCAACAAAGACCTACTGTATAGCACAGGAAGCCATATTCAATAACCTGTAATAGATAAGAATTTGAAAAATAACAGATATATGTATATGTATTAATATAACTGAATCACTTTGCTATATACCTGAAACTAACACAACATTGTAAATCAACTATATTTCAAAAAAAAATCAATGAAGAAAGAATGAACTATTCAGTAAACGGTGTCAGTAGAGTTAATGAATAAATTAGGTAGAAAATACACACTAGTGTCAAACACAAGGCCAGAGGAAGACAGATACATTCAGCCAGTAGAGAAAGAAGCCCTTTTTAGATTGAGAGTTTAGTACTTTCACAGGGGAAGGAAGTAGCCAAGGGTGCAAGCCCTCTGGGCCCCTTGTGCAGGGAAACCCTGAAACAAAAGGGACCAGGTGATGGCAGCACTAAAGCCAGACAGCCTGGTGCAGAGAGGCCAACGTCAGTCACATTTTGTTCCAGAGCTTCCAGCTGTGCTCTAGGGAGGTGAGGCAGAAAGCCTCTGGCCTCATCAGAACTGGGAAGCACCCCTTAAAAGACAGAGAATCAGGTGATAAATAACCCTGTAGCAACTCAGGCCGGAGAAGGCAATGGCACCCCACTCCAGTACTCTTGCCTGGACAATCCCATGGGCGGAGGAGCCTAGTAGGCTGCAGTCCATGGGGTCTTTAAGAGTTGGACACGACTGAGCGACTTCACTTTCACGCATTGGAGAAGGAAATGGCAACCCACTCCAGTGTTCTTGCCTGGAGAATCCCAGGGATGGTGGAGCCTGGTGGGCTGCCGTCTATGGGGTCGCACAGAGTCGGACATGACTGAAGTGACTTAGCAGTAGCAGGCATCTTAATGGAGGTAAGACGTGTACTGTCCTGGGGGCCAGCACAGAGCTGTTCCCCTAATAGCTGCTTCACAGTCCTCCAGGATAAATTTCATGCAGTTTAAAGATTTAAAGGAAAAAACTAAATAAATGTACGGGTGAAAAATATGGCTAAAATATGTGTTTGAGTTGAGATGGACTTTCTATGAATGACATTGAAAGCAGGAAATATTTTGTAAAAAGCTGAATTAATTACTTTAAAAGATTTGATAGCTCAAAGAACTTAAAATGCCAGTACTGAATTTTCTTACTTAGCATTTTTGTTTTCTTAGAGTTTCATAGTGACTTTCTTTTCTTCTCTATTGTCTTCATTTAAAAAAAATATTTCATTATATAAGATAAGCGGTCAAATTCTCTCTCTCTTTCCCAGAGTCTTCCAGATGGAGTAGTAGTCCCATCATGAGTGTAATTATAGGTCAGCTTTTCATTCTTTCCCAGATAGAGTCCCCTATTTTCAGTGTCCCATGTCTACTTCCTTCTTAATTTGTGCCCCCTTTTTTTTTTCATGGAGTACATCCTGAAATAACTTCCTAGGAAAGGATGAGTGAGGGGTAACATATCTCAAGTCCCTTATGTAGACAGCTAGCTTTATTCTACCCACCTCACCCTCTCCCCCGCCACACACACACACAAACCCTCAATTGATAGTTTTCCTGTTGCTGTTCAGTCACTAAATTATATCCGATTCTTTGCGACCCCATGGACTGCAGCATGTCAGGCTTCCCTGTCCTTCACTATCTCCCAGAGTTTGCTTAAACTCATGTCCATTGAGTTGGTGATGCCATCCAACCATCTTATCCTCTGTTGCTCCCTTCTCCTGCCTTCAATCTTTCCCAGCATCTGGGTCTTTTCCAATGAGTCGGTTTTTTTCATCAGGTAGCCAAAGTATTGAGAAGTGTGGTTTGAAACAAACTTCTCTTAGAATTTAAATGCTTTGTTCCATTTTCTTCTAAATTTCAGCCTTCTTGAAAATGCTGATGCCAATTATTTTTGTGTTCTTTTATATATGTCCTAGTTTGAGTTTTGTTTTGAATCTCTGCAGTCCTCTTGGGATATTCTTTCTTTTCTGTTCCAAAATCCCCCAGTGATATATCTAGTTGTGTGTCCATCACCACTTATTATGTTTGATTCTCAGTGAGTCCTTTGGCGATTCACAGCCTACAGCTCTAGGAAAATTTCTCATCCCTCTGAAAAATCTGTTTTCTCCACTTCCTCTGTTCATCTTGTTCAGAATTCCAACTCCTTGGTAAACTAACACTTCTGTTCTTCATTTTTTCTCATAATTTGGTCTCTATCTTTTTGTTATACCTTCTAGGGCATTTTCTACTATTTCTGTTTCAATTATTTCACTGACAATTTTATTTTTTTGCTTAATTTTGGAAATCATGTCCTAGATTTTCAAGGTGTCTTTTTATTCTCTGAACTTCCCTTCTGTATCCTCATGATTCTCATCCTTGGCTGCACATTAGAACTACCTGGGACCTTTGAACACCACTGATGAGGCCATGCCCAATCCAGTTAAATCAAAATCTTAGGGGCTAACTCCCAGGCAGCCATACTTTTCAAAGCTCTCCAGTAGATATCGATTTTTGTCTTAGTTTGGGAAACATTGCATTATCTTGTTTCTGTCTTGACCTAAACTATCTTTTTCACCAATATCATATTAATATTAAATGTTACATAGTTAATTACCTATTTATCTATTTATTCTATACTATCTACTCATAGATAATCCTTGCCCTATATTTAACAAGTATAACTCTCAGGCAATAGTCTCAGGCATACAAATATATAAATAGCCATAATTCAATTTAATTTCTATTTCCAGCCTCTTGGGCAGGTTGAAGAAACTCAAACTGAATGAACTAAATTTATTTCAGTTCCAGGTTTAGACATGTAGTATCTATTGAATCTCCCTTGGGTTACTTATAAAGGAAAGGAAAGAAATGCGTCTGGTCACTTTTTTTAAACCAAGGTACCTCTTGAATAAATTACTAGATGTCAAAATGAAGTGATGTCAGCAAATTTTGCCTTTCCTCTCAGCCTTCTTTATGCTAAGAAACAGATGTCATTGGTTCAGATAACACACATATATCAATACACATATCCTGTCTTTTTTAAAAGTTCATTTGTGCCTTTGTCTTATCCCTTCGGTAGACTGGATTTTTTCCTCTAAAAAGGAGGAACTTCATGTTATGCATTTAAAGTCTCCAGTATGTTACATGTAACAATCATTTTTTCTACATTGAATACTGTCTTTGTGACAGGCTAGGACCTGGGACCCTCTGTTGAAGTGCTGCAATGCTTGAATCTGGACAAATGTCTCCTCGGGCAACAAAATATAAAGAAACTGTAAGGGACAAAACCTAATTGTGTGCATGCACAGTTGGGGTGAATCTGGACAATAAGGTATAAGGAGACCAAAAAGTCCAGCTGCCACTTCAGAAGAGTAGGGAGCAAAAGCAGGATACTGTGCATGCCCCCTGCAAACACACCACCTAAAGTGGCGGGCAGACCCCTTAAGCCACCTCTCCAGTCTGACCCGTGGGCACATCCCTACCTTCATCCCAAATAAGGAACCAAGTCAGCCCTCCTCAGGGAGCAAGATAACAAGGAACCTGTCAGATGTTCTTGTTCCCCTCCTCCTGCAGCAGAGGTCCCAGTAAAGCCTTGCCTGAATGTCCTGTCTGGTCTCTGATTACTTTCTACTGATTAAGGAGGCAAAGAACACTGGTCAGTAACATTTGGTGTAGGTATCAGTGTGGATGTTCATAAGCTAGTCTGTGCTCAAAGTAGCTATAATAAAATGCTTTTAAAGTCAAGCACACACACCCACAGACACACTTTCTCTTACACACACACACACACACACACACACACATCTTTTTTCCCCAACCAATTCCAAACTTAGTGCGTGATGCTTCTACAAGCTTCCCAGGCGGCTCAGTGGTAAATAATGCACCTACCAAGCAGTAGACTCGGGTTCCATCCCTGGGTCGGGAAGATCCCCTGAAGAAGGAAATGGCAACCCACTCCAGTATTCGTGCCCGGGAAATCCCATGGACAGAAGAGCCTGGCGGGCTGCAGTCCAAGGGGTCACAAGAATCAGTCACAGCTGAGAGACTAAACAACAACAATAATATCCCAATTGCTGCTCCATGGTCCAGGAGGGGGCATGCTGTTATGACGGCATCAACTGCTCCCTCTATGAACAATGCTGTAATAAATTCAGGGAAGTTGAGCAGGGCTCTACTGAAGACATTTGGGCAGTTGCTCCAAAGTTATGATGAGTCCACACAGGGCAGGATAATGGGAGTATGGGCATCAGACCCTGACTGAAGCTGCCTTATTGTCCCCTGGCTGCCTGCATTTTTGAGAATGCCCTACTTGGATGCTTCTTGTATGGCCTCCCAGAGGGTTGACCGCTCATCCTTCCTTCCATTCCATAGTCACTTCTATTTAAGCCTCTCCTGCCTATTGCCTTTAGCAGCCTCCTCCACTCTTAACATTCTGAGGAAGACTCACACAGAATAGCTAAGGCACAGTCCCCTGAGTTTTGAGAGTTCTGCAGCTGATGGATCATGGTGGTGTGGAGCTGGGTACAGAAAGAACAGAGTTGCTCCACTGGGTTACACTCTTTTAGGAAGCCACAGTATGGCTTTATGTGGCTGATCCCCACAACTCCATCTCTGGCTTATGTATTTCTACTTCCCCTCATCTACATCTATTTCCCAAGCTTCTGTTCTTTGTTTCCAGTCATCTGCTGAGCAGTCAATCAGAATCTCACATTCAACAGACATATCCAACCCAGCACCCTGCCTTTTGCCAACATCATGGCTTTGGGCAGTGCTGCCACTTCTTCATTAATTTCTGTGGCATTTAAATGACATACATGTAAAAAGCCTAAATGTTCGCTAAATATTAGTTCTCTCTCCCTCCTTCCTTTCCTTGATTTCTTCTCTCTTTTTGGAGGAAGAGAAGTTTCCGTTTAGGGGGAACACTCTCACAAAGTTGCCAAAGACAATGTACTTGCCCTTAAAAGTAGACAGAAAAGCCAAGCTCCAGAGTCTCAAGAGGAAAGTGACACTCAGAGTTGATACATTTTACTGCCCTTTTATTGACCAAGACTCAAGGAAGAGGAGCGATGAACTGGGTGTGAGGAAGGAAGGAACTGGGTTCATCCTGGCTGTCCTGTCACTAGCTACAAGGGGGCTCCAGTCCAGAGTCCGCTGGAACTGATGCTGCCCCTCAGGACGCTGGTCAGGCTGCAGAAGGCGGAGTTGTTTGAGGCCGTCGAAATCAGAGGGGAGAAACAAAAGTCAAACTCCTCTTGAGTTTCAGTTTTCTTCCACTTGAAAATCACCAAAGGCTGCAGGCCCATCTGTCAGCCCCTGAAGAACCACATCTGTCCTTCCATTATCTCCTGAGCTGGGTCATTGGGAAAAATCTCATAAAACATGTGAGGACAGAACAGAACTATTTAAAGGCTGTCAGAAGCCCTAGAGCACCAGGGCCCGGCAGGAAAGCTGGAAGAATCACTCAAGGAAGGCTGGGAGAGGGAGGAGGTGGGAGGAGGGATGTTTGTGGTTTTGAAGTGGAAGAGAAACAAAAAAAGATATGCGGGAAATAGAGCTAGAATATGTTTTGCTTATAATAAATAGTGAGGCAGTGCTTTTAGAGGGTGTGTCTAAAAACTGCTTAAAACTGAGCACCTACTGTATGTAAGACGCTGTTCTAAATTTGGAGATTCAAAGGTGTTCAAGACCAGGGCTGGCCTTCTGACACAGCTGTCTGTCTGTCTGGAGTCAGACAGAGGCAGGCTCCAATCAGAGTTTCACTACTTACTTGACTTTGGTTGAGCAATTTCATTTCCCCGAGTCTCAGTTTGCTGATCTGCAAAGTGGGAGTAATGGTCCCATTTGGGAAGAATAAGACATAACGTGTGTAAATCTCTTTGCATCCTGCCCTACCTGGTAAATGACCAACACACCTCAGTTTTCCCCTGCCCCGCCCCGAGTCCCCCTGCCCTTTCCATCAACAAATTGTCTACTTACCTCACTGCTGTGTTCCCAGTACCCAGAGGAGTACTTACTGGCACTCAGAGAAGGTGGGCATGGTGGGTTGTCCAAAGCTGCACTTTGGGAGAAATAAATGAACATGTTCAGAGGAGAACAAGAGAAAAGTAGAAAAATGGGGAACGGGAACTGGTGGAAGAATTCCACAGTCAAGAGAAGGGAAGGCGTAGGGCTTGGTTAGAAGGGCAGGAATCCTGTGTTCATTCGTGTAGACGGCTGTTGTGTGGATGGGGAGGGAGCCTTGATGGTTGCAGACCCAGGCACAGATTTCAGCATCGTGCCAGAGCCGTCAAGGTGCAGCGATGCTCCCTCCAGTGGGGTAAGGGGTGAGCTGGAGGGTGGCGGGTGGAGTTATAAGGAGGGGGGGTCATAGGTGCTGCAGGCTGGCAAAGAGGAGAAACGACCTTTAACTTTTACCCCTTTCAGCACTGAAGACTCCGAGTCTGAAAATCCTACTCTATTAGAAACACTTACTCAATATCTTGTAATAACCTATAATGTAAAACAATCTAAAAGAGTCTAGTGTGTGTTAAGTTGCTTCAATCGTGTCCGATTCTTTGCGACCCTGTAAACTACTTTGGGATGCGCTTCTCCAGGCAAGAAGTGGCCAGGCCCTCCTCCAGGGGATCTTCCCCACCCAAGGATCAAACCTGTGTCTCGTGTGTCTCCTGCAGGGGCAGACAGGTTCTTTACCACTAGAGCCACCAGTGCAGCTTTGTCATTCACGATGATGATAACCACCGTTTAACTCGGCCCGTGTTGGTCTGCTCAAAGGTTCCAGCAGGCTCCCTGCTTCCAGCACTCACTCACACTGTCCCCCCTCCCTCGAGGGCCACTTCCTTCCTCCCAAACTGTCTTTCCAAGTCATGCCCGTCCCTCGTGGTCCAGCTTATGTCTATCAGGAAGCTTTCCAGAGCCCCACAGGGGCAATCGGCATGTTCCTGACCCTCTGTCCACAGCATTATCTTTTTAGGTGCAGTAGAGCTCTCCAGGGATAACTCCCTCCCACCCTAGATTAGGAGCTTTGGGCCTCTCACAGAAGCCTAGTGTTACTAATTCTCACTTCTTGACCCCTTCAAAGTTAATGGATGCTCAATATTTGACTTTTACTTGCCTGCAGGGCAAGTAACTACACATTATCCTCTCCCCTTTAAATACAATCAAACAAAAGAAAATGAGAAAGCAAAACCAAAAATCTGGCTTGCGTGACTTTCTGTGTGTCTACTTCATAGCCTCTTCAAATTCTGGGTCGATGAGAAGGAGCTATTACTGACCAAAAAAAAAAAAATACGGACTAAAAGCTGGAAATTAAAATCTGTTCAGTGGCCTTACTGATGACTGTAGCCTGGCATGTCAGCCTCTCAGATCACTCTGAGGGACTGTTCCAAAGAGGTAAGGGAGGAGCAAGAATATATAGGAGCTTTTGCAAAAGTAAAAAGCAACAACAAAACCCCAGGTAGGAAAAACGAGAAAAGATTTCTGCTAATGACACATACTCAAAAAGACAGACGTCTCAAGGTAATGAATCTAGTACTCTTCTGTGTACGGGAAGGTGCAAGAGTCTGGGCATTTAAAAATCATTCTTTTGATATGCAGCGTAACTAGCTAGGGCCAGTATCCTGTTACATTTCATCCCTCAGGGCGCACCTTGGGGTGGAGGCAGGCACGGCAGTGGCGGATGGCTGATGGCCAGACATCTTGTATTTTCTGAAATGGCAGGTGACAGCCTTTGCCCACACTATGCAACTGTTAACTGCTTAGATTGACTGCCAGACCGCGATTACTCCCTAGTCTCACGTTCCCAAATACCACCTTTACTCATTTGTTCACTGTAACCCTGACAAATCTCCAGCGGTGAGGAACACAGTTTTATGTATTTGGGTTCAAGTTCTGGCCCCAGCACATTCTAACAGGGTGACCTTCAGTAAGAGAGTAGACCGAGGGGACTGTGCCCAGGTTTCCCCCGCTGTCACACAGAGCGGATGACAAACTTGCTCTCAGGATGAGGTGAGAATCCAATAAAATGCCAAGTGCTTTATAAGTGTTGGGAGCTAGTGTCGTTAGTATTTGGTGCAATCATCCCTTCAGTGTTGATATCAAGCAGAGCCCTCTGGGGCTCCTGGGCACAAAAGCCTTTCTGTGTCCCCCATTTCTTTGATTACAGGAAACAGGCTTCTTTCAGCCTCTCTGACCACCCCAGGGTTCCAAGTTCCAACTGGCAGAGTCAGGCAGTTGTTAATTAGGGAAGGGAGGGGCTGCAAGACCAGGGAGAAACAAACAATCAAGGGAAACAATGGTACCGCCTTGGAGCAAAGTCCTGGTTTCCCATCAGGGGATACTCAGGACAGTATCTTTCAGCTTTTTTGCAGATACAGAAACCCCAGTAGGTGGGAGAACTTACCGTTAAAAAGGGCTTGCTGCCCTCAAGCACAAGAGACCCCAGACCAGCTGGAAACAGACCAATGAATTCGGACTCCTACTTACCTCCCCACCCACCCATCAGAAGAAAGTCCCTGAGCTGATCAAGCCTCCTTTGAACCATTACTGTAAAACTTCTCCAAGGTGGGGATGGGGACAGACAGTTTGGAGGGCCTTAGCTCTCTGTGACCCCCTTTGCGTGGCAAAGCAATGAAGCTATTCTTTTCTACTTCACCCAAAACTCTGTCTCAGAGATTTAATTCGGGTACAGATTTGCTTTAGTGTCAAACACATCATCAAGCATATGCTTGGAAAAGGGCAGGGGTCTACCCAGCCCATGGGCCTTGACACCTAAACAGGAGCTCAGAAAGGAACGTTGGGTCTGCTCCCCTCCCACACCCTATGCCTGCTATTTCTGAGAAGTTCACTTCCTCTCCTGGGATGTCTTGTTCTGAAAAAAGAGAGAAAAGCCTTGTGTCCTGCAAAGCCAAAGCATCATTTAAACTCCCTCTTTCATCTACTTTAGATCTTACCAAAAAGAAGGAACTGTCCGTTCCCCACTGCGGAAGCCTGAAGGGAGATTAATAACAATAATAGTTCATGTGGAGCTAATGCTCCGTGAAAAATACCCCTCCGTTCTAATTCTTTCAGTTCAGAGAGATGGGGCCTGAGAGGCATTTTAGAGGCAGTGAAATGGATATGACGATGGCATTCTTGGAGAGATACAGAAATAACTCAATGGCCCCAGATTCCTGTCACTTTCCTTCCTTGAGTTCTCCATCAAACTGTTTGTTGCAGGAAGGGGAATCTCTTCCAGGGCCTGAGAGTGGGCTCTTGTCTAACACTTAGAAATGAATGATCTGAGGAGACATGTACTGACAAAGTGGGAGACTTTGTTAGGAAGGGGAGCCTGGGCAGAGGGCAGCAGGGTCAGGGAGCCCAGGATGACTGCGCGGCCACGTGACTTGCAGTCTCGGGTTTTATGGTGATGGTGTCAGTTTCAGGATTGTCGCTAACCAATCACTCTCAGGGTCCTTCCTGGTAGCATGCATCCCTCATCCAAGACGGATTCCAGAGAGAAGGGTTCTGGGAGGCTGCTAGGATATGCGGTGTCTGGTGTCTCCTTTTGACCTTTCCGAATTCTTCCAGTTGGCAGTAGCTAGTCAGCTCTGCGTTTCTTACCAGGACCTCCTGTTGTAAGACGACTCATACAGATGGTTACTACGATGCCTGGTGAGGGTGGGTGGTTTTGGACAGTGGTGCCCCTCACAAATTTGCTTTTCTCAAGCCAAATTTTTAGTGATGACTAAGCCAGTCCTGAAATTTGAGCCCACAGCACATCCATACCTTTCCGTACGCCTGATCTTATTTGAATTAATGGCTTAGATATTGTCTCTGCCCCTTCCTGGCTGGGTGAGCCCAGGCAAGGCACCAGGTGATGCTGGGCCATCCCCTAGAACCAGGGAGTAGCAATGAGACTTTGGTTGTCTAGTCCTTGGCATAGGTAGGTCTTGGCAGCTGAAGAAGCAGTGCCTCTTCTGAAAGAAATGGGTTGGTTTTACCTGACAGACTTCGTGAGTCCTGCAGAGGCCAGGAGCCGCTCTTTGCTGGGTCACTAGAGAGCTCCGAGGCCGATCTGTGCCCCACCTGCTTCCACCTGTCATCTGCTGGGCACTCACCAGCCCTATTTTCCTTTGCCTGAGTTCCTCTACCCTTTTTTCCCCCCTTGGGGGTCATATGTATTTTTGTAAGCACTATCCAGCTTTTCTAGGAAAAAGAGGAAATTCTAAATATATTTACATTTCACCTAGATGTCCATCAGCAGATGAATGGATAAGAAAGCTGTGGTACATATACACAATGGAGTATTACGCAGCCATTAAAAAGAATACATTTGTATCAGTTCTAATGAGGTGGATGAAACTGGAGCCTATTATACAGAGTGAAGTAAGCCAGAAAGAAAAACACCAATACAGTATACTAACCCATATATATGGAATTTAGAAAGATGGTAACAATAACCCTGTATACGAGACAGCAAAAGAGACACTGATGTATAGAACAGTCTTTTGGACTCCGTGGGAGAGGGAGAGGGTGGGATAATTTGGGAGAATGGCATTGAAACATGTATAATATCATATATGAAATGAGTCACCAGTCCGGGTTCGATGCACGATACTGGATGCTTGGGCCTGGTATACTGTGACAACCCAGAGGGATGGTATGGGGAGGGAGGAGGGAGGAGGGTTCAGGATGGGGAACACGTGTATACCTGTGGTGTATTCATGTTGATATATGGCAAAACCAATACAATATTGTAAAGTTAAAAAAATAAAATAAAAATAAAAACAAACAAAATATATATTTACATTTCAGAAATCATAGGATGTCTTGGGTTGTTTCTTAATGGTTTCTAGTATGTCCATTTAAACACAAGTAGATTATAGTCAAAACAAGAGAAGGGTGGTATGGATTGAATATTCGTGGTCCTTCAAAACAACTGTCAACATGTCTTAATGTGACATGTGATGTATTAGGGGTGGGGCCTTTGGAAGGTAATTAAATCATGAGCATAGAGCCTTCGTGAATGGGATTAGCACCCTTATAAGAAGAGGAGTGAGAATGAATACACATATGTTTGGTTGAGTCCCTTTGCTGTCCATCTGAAACTATCACAACATTGTTAGTTGTCTATCCTTCAATCTAAATTTAAAAGTTTTTTAAAAAAGTAAGCATGAAAAAAGTTTTTCAAAACATTATTTGTATTGTTGTTATGATTATTACAATATTCATTATAATTTTGTATATACTTTGGCTCCCTTAAATAAAATCTCAATTCTTTTTTAAAACTTTTTATTTTATATTACAGTATAGTTAACAATGTTAATAATTTCAGGTTTATAGCAAAGGGACTCACCGTTACACATAAATGTATCCATTCTCTTCAAAATTCCCCTCCCATCCAGGCTGCCACATAACGTTGAACAGGGTTCCCTATGCTGTACAATAGGACCTTGTTGGTTATCTATTTTATTTTTATTTTTTTAAACATTTATTTATTTATTTGGCAGAACTGATTTTCTAAATTTATTTTTAATTGGAGGATAATTGCTTTACAATATTGTGTGGGTTTCTGTCATATATCAACATGAAATAGCCATAGGGTTATCCATTTTAAATATAGAAGTGTGTACATGTCAACACCAAACTCAATAACTATCCCTTCCCCCTATTCTTTCCATATGGCAACCGTAAGTTCATTCTCTAAGTCTGTGAGTTTTGTAATTAAGTTCATTAGTATCATTTCTTTTCAAGTTCCACATGTAAGGGATCGCATATGCTACTTCTCCTTCTCTGCCGGTCTTCACTGAGTGACAATCTCTACGTCTATCCATGTTGCTGCAAATGGCCTTATTTCATTGTTTTTAACGGCTGAGTAATATTCCGTTGCATATATGTACCACATCTTCTTTATCCATTCGTCTATCAGTGGACATTTAGATTGCTTCCATGTCTTGGTTATCGTAAACAGTGCTGAAGCGAACATTGAGGGTGCATGCATCCTTTCAGACCGCGCATTTTTCTCCAGGTATATGCCCAGGAGTGGGATTGCAGGATCATAAGGTAACTCTATTTTTTTGTTTCTTAAGGGGCCTCTGTACTGTTCTCCACAGTGACTGCACCAATTTACATTTCTACCAACAGTGTAGGATGGTTCCCTTCTCTCCATACCCTCTCCAGCATATATTCATCATAATTTTGTATATACTTTGTATCTTCTAGGTAAAAATCTCAACTCTTACAGAAAGGAAGAGGAATGAGAGAGATGATCTCAGGGCCATGTGAGGGTGTACCAAGAAGGTCGCTGTGGCAAATGAGGAACAGGGTTCTTGCCAGCTGTTGTTGCAAACCAGGATGACGGTTCTCACTGAATCTGCCAGCATCTTGATCGTGGACGTCCCAGCTTCCAGGCCTTTGAGAAATAAATCTGTGCTGTTTAAGCCATATAATTTAGAGTATTTTGTTATAGCCACCCAAGCAGACTAAAAGAGTCATTTTCCCCAAACTTCTTTTACTTCTCTCATTGTGTCTGCTTGGATCCTCTTAGAAGTAAATGCCAAGACAGAATCAGACAGGTATAAATAAATCAGACAGATTTATTGGGGGGGAGCACCTGTGAAGGATAAAGGGGCAAAGGCGGAGGAGTAAGAGGGGTGGGCCGTCAGCCCTGATGCTGGTCTGACACCTGGGGAAGGACAGCGGGAAGGCAGGAGCACTGGGTAAGAGCAGAGAGTCTTGTCCAGGCTGACGGGGAGCCCCACTGAAATGTTCTCCACCAGGGGCATCAGAATGGACCAGGGATGTCAGGCTGCGGTATTGTGCTTAGTCACTGGCTGTCCACAGCCGGGGGAGAGCACGGCCTCAGCCTGAATGCTTGGGCAGATCTAATTATGTAGCAGCTGGAGGCTGTTCCCCTGTTCCAAGGGGGTTCTCTTGAAAGGAGATCTGAGCTGCACCGCTGAGTGGCCGCCTCACCCACAGTGTCCAGCTGACTCACACCAGGAGCTCAGTGTGCTAACTCAGAAGTTTCTTAGAGCTGTGGTCATGTTTCACACCTTCCGGCTCCTTTTCCACATCAATACACAGCTGTTTTGCATACTCCTCTCTAAGAAATCATGTCCCATTTTCTTAGGACTTTGATGTCCTCTCCAGGAAATGACTGTCACAGGAGAGTGGTCAGGGGTGTATGTTCTGGCGCCAGATTGCCTGGGTCCATAGTCTGGGAACCCATCACCTACTAGCTGTAGGAACTGGCACAAACGACTAAACTTTTTACCTCAATTTCCTCATTTACTGAATTATGACAGGAATAATACCTGTCTCATGGGGTTGCGAAAAATGCTACCTGTGAAGCACTTAAAACAGAGCTTTGGAAATAATAAGTTCTCAAACAATATTAATTAACAACCAAGAATATGATTTGCATATGAATGTGAATAGTATATAAACGTGTCCCCCCAAATTCTTATGTTGAAATCTAATCCGCAAAGTGACAGTATTAGAAGGAGAGGCCTTTGGGAAGCCATTAGCTCATGAGGTGGTTGTTGTTCAGTTGCTAAGTCATATCCAACTCTTTGTGACCCCATGGACTGCAGCACACCAAGCTTCCCTGTCCTTCACTGTCTCCTGGAGTTTGCTCAAACTCATGTCCATTGAATTGGTGATGCTACCCAACCATGTCATCCTCTGTTGCCCCCTTCTCTTTCCCACCATCAGGGTCTTTTCCAATGGCTCTTCGTATCAGGTGGCTAAAGTACTGGAGCTTCAGCTTCAGCATCAGTTCTTCTGATGAATATTCAGGGTTGATTTCCTTTTGTTATGTGAGGACACAACCAGAAGTCTGCAACCATGATGAGGGCCCTCACTTGATCATGCAGGCACCCTGATCTTGGGGCGTTTAGCCTCTAGAACTGGGAGAAGTAAATTCCTCTTATCTATAAGCCACTTGCTGCTGCTGCTGCTGCTAAGTCACTTCAGTCGTGTCCGACTCTGTGCGACCCCATAGACAGCAGCCCACTAGGCTCCTCTGTCCCTGGGATTCTCCAGGCAAGAACACTGGAGTGGGTTGCCATTTCCTTCTCCAATGCATGAAAGTGAAAAGTGAAAGTGAAATCGCTCAGTCGTGTCCGACTCTTAGCAACCCCATGGACTGCAGCCTACCAGGCTCCTCCGTCCATGGGATTTTCCAGGCAAGGGTACTGGAGTGGGGTGCCATTGCCTTCTCCATAAGCCACTTAGTCTGTGGTATTTTGTTATAGCAATCCGAATGGACTAAGACCACTCATTAATTAAAAACGAATACATTCTCAATCAAAATTAATATATTAACATTAACATGGCCTATGTCTCATGAACAGTTTTGTCTTTCAATTTGTCCTATTTGAAAGTTCCTCATAGGCATTTCAAACAGACTGGCAGAAGGCTTTCAGGAACCCTTCACATCATTCCATGTAGGCTGCTATCTATCTGTCTGACTTTGGAATCAGACATAAAGTGGTTAGCTTAAAGCTCACCACATAATAAGCACTGGAAATGGGAGCTATTTCTACCATGAGCACCATTAAAGGCAGTCTTTGCCTTAAGTTTTCTTTTCTTTTACCCAGCAATTATTGAGTATCTGTGGGTGTCAGGCATGGTGACAAATACCAGGGAATCAGAGATTAGCCAGACAGATCTTGCCCTCCACAAAACCGAACTCTAAGTGAAGAGAAGTTACAGGCACCAAAAGTAACTAGAATAAAGGATAGAAAAGAATTTTCTACTAAAAAGAATTTTAGCAGACAGCTGGATAAAGAGCAGAAAGAGAGAGACACTGCTTCTACCTGGGCACAGAAAAAACATTCTGGAAAAGTAGATCCTTCACCTGGTTTGTAAATGCCAAGACCTAGACCCTCAGGGCCTGGAGATGTGCTGAAGAGCAGGAAAATGATGAACTTTGTACTTTTTGTCTGCTGTAGCCTATCCTTAGGGAGACCATATATGTTTTCAGGGAGATATCGCTTTACAGGGACCAGCTGCCTCTCAAATCGTATCAGAAATATAAATGGCAGAGCTATACAGCGGAGCAGAAATAACAGCAATGAGAGCTTCAAGCCTGTCACCTGCTCCTTTTAAGTGTTCTATGATGAGTGCTCATCCCAGTGCCTTTCTGGGATTCTGGGAAGACACATCCAGGCCCTTTCCTTTCTTTTGTTCCAGGTCCTTAGCAGAGTCATTGGCTCAGGTGCCAGCACCCTGTTGAGGATGGTGACTGCACCCTGCAGGAGAATTGTCACCTGTCTCCGGTTCAGCCTGAATTCCATGTTACTCTTTTCTAAAAAAATTATTATTATTATTTTGCCTGTGCTTTGTAGCATGTAGAATTTTAGTTCCTTGACCAGGGAATGAACCCCCGTCCCCTACATTGGGAGCACAGAGTCTTAACCACTGGACTGCCAGGAAAGTCCCCCATGTTACTCTTTTGATTGGTTCACATTCTACCATCACAACCTCCATCTCACGCATGTCCCCCACTCGGCTTCTCCTAAGATAAACGAAACCCATCGTCTCACATCACTTGGGTTTCTGTTCCTCCAGGCCTCCTCTGGGAGACCGCCATGGTTGAGATTTCCAGTAAGACGAGCTGGTCGCTGGTCACATTTCAACTGCCCCAATTTGGGGTCCATTTTGTGGAATGGTGGGCAACTCCAGGTTGGTTTCTCCACCCCACCTTTAATAACCACGAAAGACATGGGACTAGCCAGGTGATCTCACTTAGGCTCCCAGATTGATAGTGACCATTCTGATTCTAAAGTAAGAGAAAGAATTCCTTGGCAATCCAGTGGTTAGGACTCTGTGCTTCCACTGCCAAGGGCACAGGTTTGATCCCGGATCGGGGAACCAAGATGCAGCAAGCTGCATAGGGAGACCAAAACAAAAAACACACAAAACCCCAAACTCCCTAAGTGTGTGTGTCTATTTCTGTTTTGTAAGTAAGTTCATTTGTATCATTTTTTTTAAGATTCTGCACATAAGCAATATCATATGATACTTCTCTTTCTCTGTCTGACTTACTTCACTCAGCATGACAATCTCTAGATCCATCCATGTTGCTGCAAATGGCATTATTTCATTCTTTTTTAGTGGTTGGGTAATATTCTATCATATATATTTACATATGGCACCCCACTCCAGTACTCTTGCCTGGAAAATCCCATGGACAGAGGAGCCTGGTAGGCTGCAGACCATGGGGTCTCGAAGAGTCGGACACGACTGAGCAACTTCACTTTCACTTTTCACTTTCATGCATTGGAGAAGGAAATGGCAACCCACTCCAGTGTTCTTGCCTGGAGAATCCCAGGGACATGGGAGCCTGGTGGGCCACCGTCTATGGGGTAGCACAGAGTCGGACACGACTGAAGAGACTTACCACCAGCATATATATGTACATATATATCTACATGGACCACATTCTTCTGTAGATGGACTTTTAGATTGCCCCTGTGTCTTGGCTTTTGTAAACAGTGTTGCAGTGAACACTGAGGTGCATGCATCCTTTCGGACTCTGTTTCCCTCCAGGTATATGCCCAGGAGTGGGGTTGCAGGATCATATGGTAGCTCTATTTTTGGTTTCCTAAGGAACCTCCATAAAGTCTCTGTAGTGACTGTACCAGTTTACATTCCCACCAACAGAAGGTTCCCTTCTCCCCAGAATTTTATTCATTGTGAATTTTTTGATGATGGCCATTCTGACTGCTGTGAGGCGATATCTCACTGTAGTTGTGATTTTCAGTTCTCTAATAATTAGTCGAACATCATTTCATATACTACTCTGCCATCTGTATGTCTTCTGATTTAAAATGGATAAACAACAAAGACAGCACAGGGAACTCTGCTCAATATTCTGTAATTGGGAGAAGAATTTGAAAAAGAATAGATCCGTGTGTATGTGTAAGTGAATCACTCTGTGGTACCCCTGAAACGAGCACAACATTGTAAATCAACTATACTTCAATATAAAATGAAAAGTTAACAAAAGAAACAAAAAATAAAGCAGCAGAAATGCAGGGAAGCATGTGGTGTCACATGAGTCAAGAGAAGGTTCTGGATTTCTGGCAACTCTTGCCCGGAGGTCCCTTTCATTGAGATGCGGAGCCTAGGGGAGGAGTTGATGGGGAAACGGGAGGGCAGGGGAAGAAAACTTCAGTTTTGGAAAGTCCGAGATCCCTTTTAAGTCATCCAAGGGGAGTTGTAGGGTAGGCAGGTTTGTATTTGAATGTGGAATTCTGAAGCACTGTTGGGCTTAGAGGTATATATAGAGAGAAATGTGAGAACCTTTACGATGTAGGTGTTATTTAAATCTGTGGGACTGAATACTGTCACCAAGGAAGTAAATGTTTATAGAGAATAGAAGAAGAGCTCTAGAAACTTCCAATGGTTAGAAGTCAGGGCGAAGATGAGAACCCAGCAGCGGAGGCTTAAGAAGGAGCAGTCCAATGAGGCAGGAACCATCTAGGAGAATTTGTCCTGAAAACCACTAAAGGAAGCATTTCAAGCGAAAGGAATGATCAGTCAGGCCAGCTGGCTGATAAGTCAAGTTAGGGGAATACTGAGAACTGATCGTTGGATTTAGAAGTTATTGGTGACCTTGACAAGAGCAGTTTCAGGCAAGTTTGCTCTGACTTCTGGGCCCATTTTCCCTCTGCTTTCTCTCCCTGAGCCTCACTCTCAGCCTCAAGTGTCTGCGAAGTCCTTTGCCCCTGCCCTGATCTTCTGTCTTCAGACATCGCAGAGATTCTTCACCTTTTAGGGTCAGGAACTCAGTGAAAAACCTATTTAAATATGTGATCTTCTTCCACATACACATATAATCATGTATTATAATTTCAGGGGTTCACAGACTCCCTAATCCCTGATCGCAGGGTAAGAACAACTTAAGATAGGTTACTCTAATGAGTTTCCTTTGGGACTTCCCTGGTGGCTCAGATGATAAAGAATCTGCCCACAATGTGGGAGACTTAGGTTCAATCCCTGGATCAGGAAGATCCCCTGGAGAAGGGCATGGCAACCCACTCCAATATTCTTGCCTGGAAAATCCCAAGAACAGAGGAGCCTGGCAGGCTACAGTCCACAGGGTTGCAAAGAGTTGGACATGACCAAGTGATTTTCACGTTCACTTTTTTTCAATGAGTTTCCTTTAGCTCTGGCCACACAGAGGTCTTGAAACCCATTTGTCCATCCCAGGCCCACACCCTTCTTTATCTTTATTAAAATCGGAGACAATGAGAGCTAAGAACAAATGTTTTTATTACAAGCTCTTGGGGAAGCAAATTTAGGACAAACACGAGTAGACATGGTAACCAATTCAAGCAGGTATTGAATGGTATGATTTCACCTATATTCATAGCATCTTAGCTCTGCTTTAGATCTGATTTCTTCTGGTAGTTTCCGTAGGTGGTTCGGCTAGGGACAGCCACATTCTCTACATTAAGGATCATAAACTCAACATCTGTGAGAAATGGGCACATAATGACGTAAGCTGAAATGCATGGGAAACACCCAAGTGACAGGGTCAATGGTGAACAGGGAAAGTGGGGTCTACATGGTAGGTTTAAAAAAGAGAAGCTGAGGGCTTCCCTGGTGGTCCAGTGGTTAAGACACCATGCTCCCAATGCAGGGGACCCAGGTTCCATCCCTGCTCAGGGAATTAGATCCCACATGCCAAAGATCCCATGTGCCGCAAAGAAGATCAAATATCCCACAGGCTGCAAACTGAGACCCAGAACAGCCAAAAAAATAAATAAATAAAAAGATGATACTCTTCTGGCAAATGTTGACATACGAGAATTTCAGCTCATATTGCTGAAATTTTTCAAGATAATGGAAAATATCTTGATTTTTCAAGATAATCTGTAGACTTGATTCCTATGCAGTCTAAATAAACTGGAATATATGGTCTATAGAAGCTGGGGCATGTCCGAGAGAGAATTAAATTATGTTTATAGATGAGTTTTGGTGTAGAGTCTACTTCTTCTGTTCATTGTGACAGATTGTGTTTTCCAAAAATTACCAAAGTTGTATTTCCAGTCCCACACAGTTTCCAGGATATTGCCAGTTGTATTAAGTGAACCTGGAACCCAGGCTGGTCTTTGTAGCTGGCTCCACAGCAGACACTTGGATGTATGACTTCCACGACTGAATCATGCAAAGCAATATGGTTTCCACGTGGGTCTCTCCTCTCTCCCAGGATGCTCACCCTGGGAACCAAGCCCCCAGGCTGTGAGTAAAAGCCCAGACCAACCTAGCAGAGGTCTCATTTCCAGAAGTGAACAGGCATCAACCACCCAACAAGTAGGAGAACAAACCTTCAAATGACGTAAGCCCTGAGCCTTGAGTCATCCAGCTGAGGCCATCAAGGAGCAACGACCAGCCGTTCCTGCTGTGCCTTGTTTAAATTCCTGACCCTCAGATTCTGTGAGCACAGTTGCTTTATGTCACTAAGTTGGAATGATTTCTTAGTCTGCCTCAGTAACTGAGTTTCCATTTATAAATATGGAAGTGCTTTAGCAAATCCACCTGAGGAATACACCTTTTAGAAAAATGCTTTCGCTCTGGAATCTTTTTTTTTTAGAATTAAAAAAAAATGAAGGACAGTTGATTTACAAGGTTGTATTAATTTTTGTACAGCAAAGTGCTTCAGCTGTACATATATATATACATTCTTTTTTAATATTCTTTTCCATTATGGTTTATCACAGGATATTGAATATAGTTCCCTGTGCTATACAGCAGGGCCGTGTTGTTTATCCATCCTATGTATAATCGTCTGCATCTGCTAATCCCAAGCTCCTACTCCATCCCTCCCCAGCCCCACCCCCTACTCCCTTGGCAACCACGTCTTTTCTCTGTCTACAAGTGTTTTGTAGGTATAGTCATTTGTGCCACATTTTAAATTCTACATGCAAGTGATATTATATGGTCTTCCACTCTCTGACTTACTTCACTTAGTATGATCAGCTCTAGGAGTCTTTTTCCATTTTGATGTCCTTTAACTGATGTCCCTTAGGATTCATGCCCTTCTGTGATTCAGACCTTGGGAATCAGGAACTCTAGGAGTGGACCCCGCAGTCTGTATTTGAGCAAGGCCTCCGGTGACTCTGATGCTTGTTCAAGCTTGGGAATGGCTGATCCAGACCACACGTAACGAGGTATTAAAGAGAGACAGGGAAACGGCGAGGAGGGGCGTGGAAAGTGAGGCCATGAGGTTATCTGGTGAAGTAAAGCCCTGGGGGACCATGAGGAGTGCAGGGGCTGAGGGCTGCAGGAGGAAGGCCTGGAGGGGCCGGGCTGGAGCGGACTGTAAAGCTTTTGAGGAGCCCTCAGCTCCGACGTGGCCACTCTGCGGGCTCACTTCAGCGAGACTTGTAAAGTCCCTCCGACTCCACAGCAATCCTGATTTTCCAACGAAACAGCATGTGGAGTTGTGTTCAAGAGGGCAGACCGAGCAGCTCGGGCCGAGGGGCCGGGTTGCCCAGGGCCTCTGCCTCCGTCCCTGTGGTATCCCTTGAGCTACTTGCAGAAACCACACATTCAGCTTCCTTGTAGCTGTGGTTCTCTAAAGCTGTGAATAGGGCGCTTGGTCATGCCTTAGGGCTGAGCTCAGGGGAAGCCACTAAACTTGTCAGGAGCACGTGGGAGAGTGTTGACAGGGGCGGACTGCTGCTAAACCCCTGTGTGCCTGCAGGGGGCGCCAGCGCACAGGGCCCTGGAGGCCTGGTCCCACGTGGAAACCGTGTGGGGGTCGGATACCAGGCCAGCCCACCTGACTGCGAGGCCCAGGCCGGTGAGGGGAGCGGGAAGACAGAAACCAAGGGTCAGTCTTCCCCAGGAGGCAGGAGCTGACCAGGACACAGACTCCAGAATACCCATAGGTGCTGGGTCAGCTGGGACAGTTTCTCCAGACAGCCTTCCAGTGGGAGGGTATTTCGGTGGAACATCATATTGGGCTTCCCTGGTGGTTCAGATGGTAAAGAATCCATCTGCAATACAGGAGACCTGGGTTTGATCCCTGAGTTGGGAAGATCCCCTGGAGGAAGGCATCGCAACCCACTCCAGTATTCTTGCCTGGAGAATCCCCATGGACAGAGGAGCCTGGTGGGCTACAGTCCACAGGGTCACAAAGAGTCAGACGTGACTGAGCAATGAAGCACGCACGCACACGCACACACACACACACAGAGTTTAGAAAACTAGCCATGATTCTTGATCCTCAGAGAGTTCAGTCCCTCTCACCAAGGCATTTTGTTGCAGTTATGAGATGCATCACAGTTACACACCATAATGTTATTTACCCTTCCACCTTTGCTCTTTCTGGAAAGCCTTTCCCTCCCTGAAGATTCCGATCAGGTATTTCCTCTTCCTGGAAGTCCTCCTGATTGCCCTCCCCTACCTTCCATTCCTGCTGCATGTATTTCTGCTGTATTAAATTGCTTGTGGACTTATTGCTTTAGTCTGAGAACCCTTGAGGACAGGCTCTGTGCATTCAGTGAAAGCCAGCCCCACCCTACTGCATAACAGACACTTGTAAAATCCCCACGGAATGACTGCCTCAGTCATCTCCAAGCCCAGCTGACGGTGGAGGTCAGTGCAGTGGCCTGGGCTCAGGGTGGGGGGGGGCAGCGGGACATCACACCTGCTGGGGGTGGGGGGCAGCCTTCACATCCACGGGGGAGCCTCTGGTTTCCCTCTTTCCTGCTCCGAGAGAGCAGCTGGTGAGACAGGGAAGGCACAGATCCAGAGCCCAGGAAAGCTCAGCATCCCGTTGGTGGTAAACATCACTGCTAACACCATGGGACTGAAGTCAGTTTCACTGGCCCGCAGACTCAGAAGAGCGAATCCTTTTGCCTACAGATTTGCTGGTGACTTGAGTTTTCTGCCCAGTTGCTTTTTGTTGTGGCTAATTTGAAGTTCCTTCTCACTGCCCAGGCTCTTAAGGAGGAAGGTTGGTGAAAATCAGATGCTATTAATTAATTTGACCAAGTGGGCTCTTTGCCTTTTTTCCTTCCTATCCCAGGAGAGACAGTTTCCATTCATGGGATGGATGCTTGCCTGAGCTGAGATGAAATGCTTTCTCTTTTATCTGGATATATATTATGGGGGCTTTGCTCTGCATTCAAAAATGAATTAATGTCCACAATGGGGTTTTGTTTTTAAAGCTGGCATTTTTAATATTAACTAAAATGTTCTCAGTACAGTCCAAGTAATTGTAAAGTTTGGGTGAAAGAAGACAAGTCTCCTCACCCAGGAAGGAGCAGGGCAGTCAAGGACTATTATGGACTGACTCTTTGTATCCCAACAAATTGAATTGAATTTCTGTCTTCCCAATGGCAAACACCAAGGAAAAGCCATGTGAGGACACAGCGAGAAGCCTCTACAAGCCAGGAGCGGGCTCCTCACCAGGAACTAAGTCAGCCAGCACCTTGATCTTCCTTTTCCCAGCCTCTAAAACCGTGAGGAAATACATTTTTGTTTAAGCCACCAGACTACAGTAACTTGTTCTGCAGTCCTCAAAAAGCAAAAGTGTTAGTTGCTCAGTCCTGTCTGACTCTTTGCAACCCACCTGGTGGATTGTAGTCCACCAGGTTCCTCTATCCATGGAATTCTCTGGGCAAGAATATTGGAGTGGGGTGCCATTCCCTTCTACAGGGGACCTTCCTGACCCAGGGATCAAACTCATGTCTCACACATTGCAGGCAGAGCTCAAGCTGAATGAGAAAAGGACAAAGACGGAAGAAAACAGAGAAGGCTGGAGCCAGGTCCCAGCTCTGATGCTATCTTCCCCCAGGGCTTGTGTGAAACCAGGCTCCCTTAGCAGATGTACGGGCTGGTTGCTACGGCAACAAGGCTGTAGCTGGGGTGATGCCTGGGCACAGACTCCCTCATCTCTGCCACAGGACCGCCTGCTAACCAGGATTGTCACGTCCTAGGCACACTGTGGCATTCAGGCCTACACCCAACCTCAAGTGTCCCCACAGTCCACCCCTCACCAGCAACACACTCCATACCCCCATGGTGGAAGCACCCAGAGCCATGCTCTCTCGGGGCTTTTCGAGCCAAGGAGCAAATAGCATGTGTGTTTGGAAGAAGTAGGAGGTCAAAGAGATTGCACATGAAATTGGCAACTTTCAACTCCTGCCTTTGCTCCCCACAGTGGAGCTGGCCAGTGGTTTGTAGGGAGGTTGATAACCTTGAATGTGGGTTTGGCATGTTGCTGGAAGCCAACAGCTGTTCCAAGGGAAAGACAAATGTCCCTCTCTGTCACCAAAAGGCCATATCCTGCACTTCAACCCCGCCACCTGGCCAGATCCCCACATCAAGGCAGAGAGGAGGGTGGGCCAGAAAGGTTATGACCTTATTTACTTTAAAGAGAAAAGGTTTATGCAAACCCATAACCATAGTCAAAGGTATGATTTTTTTCAGAGTCATGTATGGATGTGAGAGATAGACCATAAAGAAGGCTGAGTGCTGAAGAATTGTTGCTTTCGAACTGTGATGCTGGAGAAGACTCTTGAGAGTCCCTTGGACTGCAAGATCAACCCTGATTATTCACTGGAAGGACTGATGCTGAAGCTGAAGCTCCAATACTTTGACCACCTGTTGAGAAGAGACAACTCATTGGAAAAGACCCTGATGCTGGGAAAGTTTGAGGGAGGGAGGAGAAGGGGGCAACGGAGGATGAGATGGTTGGATGGCATCACCGACTCAATGGACATGAGTTTGAGCAAACTCCAGGAGACAGGGAAGGACAGAGAAGCCTGGTGTGCTGCAGTCCATGGGCTCACAAAGAGTTGGATATGACTTAGCAACTGAACAATAACAAATTCAGTTTATTAAATAAGAATTCTTATCCATAGTAGACATTGAGTTCATGCAAAAACTGTCAGAGACAGTCCCTTGTGTCAGATGCTCCTTGCAAAACAAGTAGCAGATTTTTACCCCATCTCCTGGAGCTGGACTGATCCATGCTGAGCTCTCCAGGGAGTCAAAGATCCTGGGGTCAGGGGAGCAGATGGTGACCCAGACTTGAGGTGCAGGCAAGGAATTTCTTGTTTTCTTGTCCCAAGGGGCTTTCTCTTCCCCGCTGAGACCTGGGTCAGAGGGAACTAGATCAAATAGCAGCAAGAAAGACAATTTTCAGTAGAGAAAAGGGAAATTCAGACACAAATATGCTCTTTCTAGAGCTCAGGTCACCTGGTTTGGAGAACTTCTGGGTCCACTTGAGGAAGTCCTGTGTTCTGTTTGAAAAAGAACTAGAGGTACTCTTTCTGCCCCCTTCTGATGCCTATGTCAGAAGCTTTCTCTATCTCCTTTATACTTTAATAAAACTTTATTACACACACACACACACACACACACAAAAGAACTAGACCAGGACCCAGGAGAGTGAGCTATGGTTCTGCTATTACACCTCCCGCTGTGCAACCCTAGACTGGACAAGTCACTTCACCCCCAAGGACACAGCCTCCCCATCTATGAAAAAGCAACACGCGCTGTTCTGCCTATTTCACACAGCAGTCAGAATATGATCAAATGAGAGAAAAAAACCTGTGCAGGGGCTCCTTGTGCACATGAGTCATGAACAAAACGGACTTTTCAAGTACTTTGGGAATCCCTCAAAGAAAACATGTTGTGAAAAACAGACAGTAGTAAGTCCATAGCAGGAAGTGAGGGCCACTCCCCGGGCAGTCACTGGTCGTATCGCCCAGGGATTGGTCTGGCCTCACTGTTCTGTTCATGGGTTTGTGCTCAGTCAGTTCAGTCATGTCTGACTCTCTGCGAACCCATGGACTATAGCCCGCCAGGCTCCCCTGTCCATGGGATTCCCCAGGCAAGAATACTGGACTGGGTTGTCATGCCCTCCTCCAGGGGATCTTCCCAACCCAGAGATTTAACCCGAAACTCCTGAGTGTCCTGGATCTCAGGCAGATTTTTTTTTTTTTTTTTTTTTTTTACTGCTGGGCCATCACGGAAGCCCTGTTCTGCTCATGCTGGTCCCCCGGTCTGGAGTCACTGACTTGCAGCTCCACAGGGAATATGCATCAGTCTCCTCATGGGAGCTAATTTATTGGGCCAAGTCAAGTCTATAGCTCTTCATACTATGGACACTATCGGTAGAGCTGGATTTGGGGCAGAATTGAATGGAAAGGTTCTGTGTCGGCCAAGAAGTCTCAGCTGACAGCCCTGGGCTGAAAGTCAGGCATCTGGTAGGTGAAGCCACAGATAGAAGAGCGATTATTCCAAAAGTACAGGGTGTGGAAAAGACCGCTGGCCACTACTGGCCCAAGAACAATAGCTATTGTTATTTTTGGTATTTGCTATACAAAGTTCTTTACAAACACTACCTTCTTCAGTTCCCTGAACCCTTATAAAGTAGCTATTGTCATTTCACCTATGAGAAAACCGGAGCTCAGAGAGGTTAAGTAACTTGTCCAAAGTCCCACAGGAAAAGACCTGAAATTCACATGAAGGTATACCTAAGATACCTAAGACTAAGCTCTTAACCATGTGCCGCTCTGTAGTGGGCCTCAGTTTAAGCTGTAAGTCCGGTTGACACATGGGATTCTGGGCCCCATATCAGAAGTGTCGGACTCAGGAGGTCCAGAGAGGATCTGAGATTTCTAAGGATCTGTATTTCTAACAGGTCCCCAGGTGCCACTGCTGGTGCCAGGGAGCAGCGGGAGAGAACTGTGCACTTTACCGGCCGTCTCTCATACAGCTGGGAGACCTGTAGCCTGCCTGGGGCCAGGCAAGTGAAGGAAACCCACCTGAGTGTACGGGCTGCCGCCAGGACCCGATTGTCCCTCACACCCTTCCTAGAAGCGAGTTTCCGCATTCGGGCGCCTCCCCTAAGCTAGCCACTGCAAACACTGAGCCTCTTATGTTTGTAGACATAAGCCCCGAAGAATTGATGCTTTTGAACTGTGGTGTTGGGGAAGACTCTTGAGAGTCCCTTGGACAGCAAGGAGATCCAACCAGTCCATCCTAAAGGAGATCAGTCCTGAATATTCACTGGAAGGACTGATGCTGAAGCTGAAACTCCTATACTTTGGCCACCTGATGCGAAGAGCTGACTTATTTGAAAAGACCCTGATGCTGGGAAAGATTGAAGGTGGGAGGAGAAGGGGACAGGATGAGATGGTTGGATGGCATCACCGACTCAATGGGCATGAGTCTGAGTAAACTCTGGGAGTTGGTGAAGGACAGGGAGGTCTGGCATGCTGCAGTCCATGGGGTCTCAAAGAGTCAGACATGGCTGAGCGACTGAACTGAACTATGTTTCTAGACAATTATTTGCCAGCTTTCACTCAGTTCCTTACTCACCCGATTTCATGATCTATTCAAAATAGTCATCAGCCTTAGAAGTGCCAGCATGTGGAAGGATCTCTTACAGAATCTCAGAATGGGAAGGGACCTCTGGGGTCCTCCTACTGCGTCCTGGGTGGTAACAGACCCAGCACAAAGGGCGTCAGTGATTCCCGCAGCAGTGTGTCCAGCTTCGGCAGAGGGCAGTTCTTGAGCCTGGAGAAGTGTTTCTTTAGAGGCTCTTCCCTGTCTTGTTGACTTGTGGGCTCCCCTCTGGGGGTTCACATCAAGCTCTTTCACCCCTCCCCCATCCACACATGCTTGATTTCCTGACTTAGCCTCCTATAGGGGGTTAAAGGTTGACCCCCCAAAACATACTTCTGAGTTCTAACCCCTGCATAAAGGTCATAGATACAGGACTGTAGTCAAAACCAAGCCTGCATAAAAAATGGCAGAGTGTTCCAAAGATGAGCTTTTCCTATTTTTCAGTTTTCTGAAATACCAGTTGACATCAAGTGACATAGTATGGTCTTCAGAAACACATACATACACATACACACACACTCCTAGAGGACTTCACCACTGATCCTGGGTCTTCATTGCTCTCATCCTGCCATCACCAGAGACGCCCCATGACACAGTGGGCAGGCCACCCAACCTCCAGCTTCCTTCTCTGCCTCATCACCATTGAGCTGTACCCTACCTTAGTCCTTTCCTGTGGCCGCACCTAGACCTGGTCACTACTTGGAACTCTTCTACAAAAGAAACATGACAGCCCCTAGCTGTTAAAACCACACAGTGAGTTCTCATCCCAACCTCCATCCTCCCTGAACTTTCCCTTTCTTGTATACATCTTACCTGTTCTTGAAAGTGAAACTGTGAGTTGCTCAGTCATGTCTCTTTGCAACACCATGGACTGTAGCCTGCTACTCCTCTGTCCACGGGAGTATCCAGGTAAGAATACTGGGTTGGGCTGCCATTTCCTTCTCCCCAGGATCTTCACAACCCAGGGATCTGTTCTTGGACCTTATCAGATCTCCCTGTCCACTATTCCTTTATTCTCCTCACTGCTCATCTGTCAGCCTGTCTTCACATCCTCCCCTCTGCACTGATCCCATGGACCATCACTAAATTTCTTGTTACACTCCCAACCCTTTTATCTCATTGACATTATTTTTGCACTCACCTGGCACAACTGCAACGCTAGCTGATTTCAGCCCACCTGATTACTCCTGTCTTCTTCTCAAACTTCAGAGCATGGCAAAAAGCCATCATACTCATCTGCAGACTGAAGTCATTGCTGGTGAATACAAGGTCAGTGGCTCTGGTGGTAAAGAATTCGCCTGCCAGTGCAAAAGACAAGAGAGATGGGTTTGACCCCTGGCTCAGGAAGATCGCCTGGAGAAGAAATTGGCAACCTGCTCCAGTATTCTTGCCTGGAAAATCCCATGGATAGAAGATTCTGGCAGGCTACAGTCCATGGGGCCACAAAGAGTCAGACATGACTGAATGACTGAGCACTCAGCACTCAAGCCTTTTGCAGGTCCCTAGTCAGCAGCCCAGTCCCAATCCACAGCCATTACACCTGAGACATTGGGGCAAATGAACAAGGTCATCCCTTATTCTGGGCTAGGCAGAACTTAGGGCTCGGTGCAGGGCTTTTTGAGCTTTGGAGGACCGTCTTTGCAACCTCCACTTCCTCTGCCTTTCTTGTTTCTTTCTATAGCCGCTCTAGAACTTTCCTCCGGCCATGATTCCTACTGCAAGATTTTGCCTTTACCTGACAAAGTAAAGTAAATCAAGAGGGATCACCACAATTTTTATGGTCCTCATCCTTCTCAAAAATGTACTTCTGCTCATTAAGACAATTCCTTCACTTTGTGTTTTATTCCACTCCTCCTTTCTTCTCCTTTAATCATCCTTCTCACCCTTTCAATTTCCATCCCTATCTTTTTACCAGGATTTAAATATGTTCAAGCCCTCTCATTAAAACAAACAAATCCTCTGCCAGTCGTATATTCAACCTACCCACTGCTCTCTTGCTCTTTTTTTCTTCAGCTGGTACAAGTTGTAGTATGAATCTTTTCAGACAGGTAGAGAATAGTACAGAGTTCACCTGTGGATCCTAGTCACCCAGATTCAAGATTTTGTCATATTTCCAGCTAGATTTCTTGAAAGAGTGGTTGATGTTTACATCACACTCCATTTACAATCCCTGAGGTCTGGGTTTCTCTCTCACCACCCAGTGAAATTTCTCTGAAGTATTTCCATTGATCTGATGGTCAAATCTAGCAAACACTTTTCGGTTTGTAGCTTCCTACTGATCACTCTGCCCTTTGGTTTTATCCTTCTTACTTGCTTACATGTTCTATTTTCTCCTGTCCCTTAAATATACCACTGGATTTTTTCTTGTTTGTATTATTAAGGGGGGGATTGTTTGTTTTGCTTCCCTGATTTGCTTCAACAAAATAACCTTTTTTTTAGTTGATTTATAATATTGTGCTGGTTGCAGATGTGTGTATATATATATAACACATAACTGAATCACTTTGATGATTCTATATTTATGGCTCAGATGGTAAAGAGATCTTAAAGGTGGTAAAGATCTTAAAGACATGGGAATACCAGACCACCTTACCTGCCTCCTGAGAAATCTATATGCAGGTCAAGAAGCAACAGTTAGAACTGGACATGGACATGGACTGGTTCCAAATTGGGAAAGGAGTATGTCAAGGCTGTATATTGTCACCCTGCTTATTTAACTTATATGCAGAGTACATCATGAGAAATGCTGGGCTGGAGGAAGCACAAGCTGGAATCAAGATTGCTGGGAGAAATATCAATAACCTCAGATATGCAGATGACACCACCCTAATGGCAGAAAGTGAAGAGGAACTAAAGACTTGATGAAAGTGAAAGAGGAGAGTGAAAAACTTGGCTGAAAGCTCAACATTCAGAAAACTAAGATCATGGCATCTGGTCCCATCACTTCATGGCAAATAGATGGGGAAACAGTGGAAACAGTGGCTGACTTTATTTTTCTGGGCTCCAAAATCACTGCAGATGGTGATTGCAGCCATGAAATTAAAAGATGCTTGCTCCTTGGAAGAAAAGTTATGGCCAACCTAGTCAGCATATTAAAAGGCAGAGACATTACTTTGCCAACAAAGGTCTATCTAGTCAAAGCTATGGTTTTTCCAGTAGTCATGGGTGGATGTGAGAGTTGGACTGTAAAGAAAGCTGAGTGCCAAAGAACTGATGCTTTTGAACTGTGGTGTTGGAGAAGACTCTTGAGAGTCCCTTGGAATGCAAGGAGATCCAACCAGTCCATCCTAAAGGACATCGGTCCTGAATATTCATTGGAAGGACTGATGCTGAAGCTGAAACTCCAATACTTTGGCCACCTGATGCGAAGAACTGACTCATTTGAAAAGACTCTGATGCTGGGAAAGATTGAAGGCGGGAGCAGAAGGGGATGACAGAGGACTAGATGGTTCACTGATTCAATGGACATGAGTTTGAGAAAGCTCCAGGAGTTGGTGAAGGACAGGGAAGCCTGGTGTGCTGCAGCCCATGGGGTCACGAAGAGTCAGACATGACTGAGCGACTGCAATAATAGCAACAGTATTCTACCACATCGGAAAAAGAATATATATTCTTGTATATATATGGGAAAAAAGAATATACATATATAGTCTTTTTCAAATTGTTTTCCCTCATAAGTTATTATAAGATATTGAGTCTAGTTCTCCATGCCTACTGTCCTTGTTGTTCATCTGTTTTATACATAGTAGTGTGTATATTGGAGAAGGCGATGGCACCCCACTCCAGTACTCTTGCCTGGAAAATTCCATGGATGGAGGAGCCTGGTAGGCTATAGTCCATGGGATTGCAAAGAGTCGGACACGACTGAGCGACTTTCAACTTTCTTTCTTTCTATAGTTCATTTTGGAGAAGGAAATGGCAACCCACTCCAGTGTTCTTGCCTGAAGAATCCCATGGACAGAGGGGCCTGGTGAGCTAGTCTATGGGGTCAAAGAGTCGGACACGACTAAGCAACTAACACACACACAGTGTGTATATGTCAATCCCAAACTCCTAATTTATCCCTGCCCCCAATCTTTTTGGTTTTTGAAAACACATTTTGGGGGATTTTTTTTTTTTTTTTTTTTTAGATTTCGATGGTGGTTGCTGGTGGTTTAGTTGCTAAGCTGTGTCTGACTCTTGCTACCCTTTGGACTGTATCCTACCAGGCTCCTCTCTCCATGGGATTTTCCATGCAAGAATATTGGAGTAGCTTGCCATTTCCTTCTCCAGGGGATCATCCCAACTCAGGAATCGAACCCAGGTCTCCTGCACAGAAGGCAGATTCTTTACCAATAACTATGGCCTTATTTGGGCATGTAACTAATATTCTGAAAAGTTTAAATTAAAAATTTCATAGAATTTTTGTGTTATGTTATTTCAGAGATAGCAAAATGCAACCATTCCTTTGTACTTTTATGTAAAGAAATGGGAGTTCACAGAGATGGAGAGATCCCAGGGTCAAACATGTAATTGTGGTGCTGCTGGAACCTATCTTTAGCTTCTTCTTTCTCACTCTTCACTTGAGCCTTTCCTGACAAACATCCAAAAATTGTTTTAAAAACCTCTTTCTCTTGTTTCTAGAGCTCCTATCCCATTGAATTGCACTTTCCTAGCCAATTATTAGCATTCTCTAATTTCTTAAGGTCAGGCACCCTATTTTTATTGACGTATTCCCAGAACCCAGCTTAGTTCTGAGTTCAAAGTAGGGCCCAATAAAAATGTGTTGCATGAATGTTCTCCAACCCTGGAACACCAATGTCATATAACAGGCCCGTGACCACCCCCAAATCACTTCCCCGGTTCTTGTTTACAGATGGCCCCAGCTTGGCTATGAGGAGCACACAGAAACAACCCTCAATTATCCCTGCTAATTGGGGCATGAATAGGGAAAATTCCAGAGAGTTCCCAAAGCCTCATTTAAGCCCAGAATTGCAAAGCCTCTGAAAATAGTAAAAGCCATGCATGCCAGAAGTATGGATTTGTGATCCAGACATTTCTGCTGTCCCTGTTCACTGAGCTACACTAAGACCTACAGGCAGGGAGGAAGAGGAAGCAGTGAAGACAGAGATTTTCCACAAACCCCCAGGAGCTGAATGGTATTGTTATTTCATGGTATGAATTTTGAGACTAGGAGAAGTCCCTTTGAGCCCCATGGACCTGGTCTCAGGTCAGCTGGTCTCTATAAGGCCAGGGGGTGTGGATCATCATTCCACCGACCTGTTAAATTGGCATTTTTTTTCTCTCCAGATCTCTGCTACCTCCATTTGATGTTAGGGATACCTGATCATCCTGGGGGATATAAAACTGGGGACCAAATGGGGAATTACTGATTCACAGCACATAATAAAAATAGTTCTACTTATTGAATACCTAATACATGCCAGGCCATGAAACAGGCTCTCTGCTCAGTCCTCCAACTAGTCAGCAAAGTGAGCTTATATGTGTAGTCGCTTCAGTCTTGTCCAACACTCTTTGCGATGCTATGGACTGCAGCCCGTGAGGCTCCTCTGTCCATGGGATTTTCCTGACCCAGGGAGCAAACGTGAGTCTCTTACATCTCCTGCATTGGCAGGTGGGTTCTTTACCACTTGCACCACCTGGGAAATCCAGCCAGCAAAGCAGCTGTTCCTAATAGCAATGGCATGCCTAACAATTCAAACCATCCCCAACCCTCTATACAGCTGGTGTGCCATTTCTGAAAGCAACTCTCCTTGGCATCATCTTGTTTGACTTTTACAAAATGCCATCATCTCGGCACAGAGCCTTGTTCCTGTTTGGTAAAGAGAAAAACTGAGCCCTAGACAGCATCTCATCTGGGCTCACACAGATGGTAGAGTCTGATATGCACCTCCCTGTGCTGTCTGCATCCCAAGTTTGGGATTTTTTTTGCGAGGTAGCTGCCCAGAGGGTGCTTGTCCCCCAAAACCACATGGCTGTGCTGACCCACATGGCTTCCTATATAGAAGAAAGAACCCTGGGATGATTTTATTTCTGTTACTGAGGAGCTCTATGAAATGCAAACTCTCTGAGCTTGTGTTTCTTCATCTGCAAACTGGGGCTGGTAATACCTGCCCTGCCTGGCTACTTTGTGGTGTTTTGAGAACATCAGAAGAGATGAGGTCAGGGAAAGCATTTTGAAAGAGAGACAAGTGCCCAGGAGTGTTATTATTAGGGACACAGCGTTCCGAGGAACACCGAATTCCTTTGCTTGTAAAGATTTTAAGGTGACCTTTAAAGGAGCCAGCGGTTCTTAGTTCACGGTAGTTTAGAACATTTAAATTCAGAGGTTTGGAAAGTGCAGATGATTCCAGAGAGAAATATTTGCAGGCGCAGTTCCCAGAAATAGAGAAGAGAAACCAGAGCTCCCATGGGGTGTGGGGCTGGGGGTCAGGAAGCAGGCCCAGATCTGCTCTGCCACCAGTTTCTCATCCTCGGATCGGGAGACCCTTGCTACTCTGGGGGCTGTTTCCCACACTGACTTTCCACTTCCTCCTGCGGGGGCAGGGGCTTTCCTCTGCCCCTCCATCCTAGCCTGAGTGTGGGGAGGAAGCTGGAGGGTCTGTGTGAGGAGTGCCGGCCTGCGGGGAGGGGGCGTGGGAGAGGGGAGAGAGGGACTCTCTTTGCCAGTGATCTTCCCCTGTATCATTCCACCGTGCTCCCTTTATCTTATGTCATATGTTATACACAAAGGCCGTAGACGGGAGATATGCCAGTTTCCGTTTGAGAAATGAGGAGACGGAGGGTTGAGTGTCATTTGAGAACGATCCCACAGCTCTGAAGTGGAGGGGCTGGATTTAGAACACAAGTCACAGTTATAGCCACTGCTTTCTCCCGAGGCACCTTCTTCGTGTTCATTTCACGGATGTGCAAACCCAGCTCTGCACGTGGCGTGGAGGGTAACTCGCTGACCATGAAGGCGCATGCTCCGCGCCCCAAGCCCTGTGCTTACCTCTTCAGTCATTTTCCTAATTGCGTTATAGTTGATTTACAATGTTGTGTCCATTTCTGCTGTACAGCACAGTGATTAGATGTATGTATATATCCATTCTCTTTCATATTCTTTTCCATTGCGCTTCACCGCAGGATGTTGAACATAGGTCCCTACGCAGTAAGTCCCTTACCTGTGAATCCAAGTTGCAGACTTTGAGAACACGTGCTCACAGTTTCAGTCATGGAAGTCAGTTCTGTTTGAGGAGGCACTGTTAGCTTTGGAGACACAGGACCGGAATGTAGAGCTGTACATGAAGGTTGCAGCAGCCATCCAGAATGCAGTCCAGTGCAACTGTGTCATCTATGATGAGAAATAAAGGAGCCACCGCCCAGACATCACTGGATCCTTTATTTAAGAGGGTAGATAGAATTGACTCCAGCTGTGGCATCAACGTCAGGCGTGAGTGAAACTATAGCTTTTCCTCCATCTCCTTTTGCTGAAGATCCTTTGGCTCTACCACCTCCCACCCCTCCTCCCTCCTCTAGGGTGTAACTCTAGATTGTTTACTCTATGCCAGCCCCTGGATGCCAGCTGTTGTGCTGTGCTACTTTTCAAGGTCCTGTACTATAAGATTAAAAATGGTTTTTTTTTTCAGTCTATTATTCATGTGAAAAGAATTATAAACCTGTTACAATGCAGTACTACATAGCTGAGTTAGTGGAGTATCTAGGCTAACTTTGTCGGGGTGTGTGTGTGTGTGTGTTCAGGCAAGAACAGAGGAGTGGGTTGCCGTTTCCTACTCCAGGACATTTTCCCACGACATCTCTTGCATCTTCTGCATTGGCAGGCGGATTCTTTACCGTGCCTTCTGGGAAGCCCCTAACTTCGTTGGCTTTATGAACAAACTGGACTTACATGGGTGTTCTTGATGAGGAACTCATTCATATGTAGGGGATTTATTGTACCTCTTCAGTCTTACCCTCTGTCTTCCCTGTTTTGAATATCTGGCACAGCCACAAAATCCCCAGACACCCCAAACATGCCTCCTCGTCTTTGTGTCAAGGTCCCCTCAGTCTGCAGCTCCCCTCCAGCCTGGCTCCCAGGGTTCCCCACTGTTCCCTGGACCACATGCCAAGGGCCTGTCAACTCCTGACTGTTAAAAGATAAACTGAGGCATATTAAAACATCAGAAGGGTTTATTTGAACATTTATTGATTTGAGTCCGGCAGCACCAAACCAGCAGTGGTTAGGAGTGCTCCAACAACAGCAGGGTAGAGACTTTTACAGAGAAAAGGTGGAAGCAAAACAAGGACATTTTAAAAAAAATTCCTTTTATTTTATTTACTTATTTTTGGCTGCACTGGGTCTTCTGTGCTGCCTGCAGGCTTTTCCTAGTTGCAGTGCATAGGCTTCTCTTGCTGCTGAGGCTGGGCTCTAGGCGTGTGGGCTCAGTTTGATAGTTGTGGCTCAAGGGCTGCAGACCACAGACTCAGTAGTCGGGGCCCAATGGCTTAGTTGCTCCACAGCGTGTGGAGTCTTTCTGGAGGGAACCCACGTCTTCTGCACTGGCAGGCAGATTCCTAACCAAGGGACCACCCGAGAAGTCCAGCAAGAACATCATTGATTAGTTATAGCATAAAGCCCAGTTATCTCTGATTAGCGGTCCTTGGGTTTTGATTTTGTAACCTTGAAGCCTCTGCAAGCTTAGATTTTGGCTTGCTTATGTAGGTGACCATGACATTAGAACCACTTTATAGCCTCAAGGGTTAATTAATTTAACATGACTCATCTTTTAAGACAAAGCTCAAGTGTTGCTACCTCCTTGATGCCTTTCTTTATCCCAACCATCCTTCCAAAGGTGGCATTAATCTTCCTCCTTTGAGCTCCTACTGTGATGTGTACAGATTTCCACCACAGTATGAATAATATTTTAGTGTCCTTTTTTTTAACAGGTCTATTCCACCCCCCCACCCCCATCAGATTACAAGCCCTTTAGAACAGGGACCATCTATTCATTTTGGACTTTTCAAAACTTTTCATAGTGCCTGGGACTTAGTAAATGCTGTTTTAATTTTAAAACAAGTGTTAGTGCACAAATACTGTACTAATATGTTGCCATTGTAAACATTCTAAGCAATAAAGATCATGAGCAATAAAAATCATGAGAGTCCTCCTTGACCCCAGGTCAATCTCTCTGCTCTTCCAAGAATAATCAATGTATTAATGCATCCTTTCAGGCCTTTTTCAATGCCCTTACATATCTGCAAACATGGAGAAATATACAATTTTGAGAAGGTAAATAAAAATAAGATTTTACCAGCAATTATTTTACAACATATATATATATATATATATTCATTTAAAAACATATTCCAGGGCTTCCCTCATGGTCCAGTGGTTAAGAATCTGCCTGCCAATGCAGGGGACACTAGTTCAATCCCTGGTCCAGGAAGGTTCCATGTGCCATGGAGCAACTAACCATGGGCACCGCGCCACAGCTACTGAGCCTTCACTCTAGAGCCCATGCTCTGCAACAAGAGAAGCCACTGCAATGAGGAGCCCACTCACCATGCAACCAGAGAGTAGTTCCTGATCCCAACAACTAGAGAAAGCCCGTGCATAGCCAAAAATAACTTAAAAATAAATAAAATTATAAAAATAGATAAGTAAAAATATATTCCAGACATCTTAACAACTCGGTATGTATTAATCTATCCATTTTGTTTTAACTGCCGATATTTTGCAATATAAGTGTACCACACTTGATTTAGCTAGTTCTTTATTAGTGGACATTTATATGTTTTCCAAGATTTGCTACAATGAATATCCCAGGACTTACCTCTTAGAATACATGATTGAGTATTTCTCTATGTCAGTAGCTCTCAACCAAACTCTATAGGGCTCATCTGGGGAGCTTTTAAAAAATGAATATAGTTGCAAAAATCCTCAACAAAATATTAGCCGATCAAATCAAACAATGTATTAAAAAACTGGTTGAACATTTTAAAATCAACTAATATAATCATATCAGTATAAGCAGGAAAAGCATTTGGCAAAATCCAATACTCATTCATGATAAAAAGTTTCAGAAGAGTAGGTATAGAGGGAAGCCTCTTCAACTTGACAAGGAATATCTGCTATATTGTAAATCAACAATTCTATTTTTAAAATTTAATAAAAAAGAATATCTACCAAAATTTGGGCTTCTCAGTTGGCAAAGAATCTGCCTGCCAATGCAGGAGATGCAGGTTTGATCCCTGGGTTAGGAAGATGCTCTGGAGAAGGGAATGGCAAGCTGATCCACTAGTCTTGCCTGGAGAATTCCATGGATAGAGGAGGCTGACAGGCTACAGTCCATGGAGTCACAAAGTCAGGCATGACTGAGCATGCACACACCAAAAATCTATAGCTAATATCATACCTGATGGTGAGAAACTAGACGCTTTCTCTCCACAACCAAGAACAGGACAAGGTTGTGCCCTCTCACCAGTTCTTTCAACATCATCCTGGAAGTCCTGGAATCAACCAAAAAACTCCTAAAACTAATAAAATGACTACAGCAAGCATGCAGGACATAAAGTTAATTGCTTTCCTATATACCTGCTAATGAACAATTGGAATTTAAAATAAAAAACACAACACCATTTACATTAGGTTCCTCAAGATAGAAATACTTAGTGATAAATCAAACAAAATTTCTATAAGGTCTATACAAGGAAAACTATGAAACACTGATGATAGAAGTAAAAGAACTAAATAAATGGACACATATTCCATATTTATGAATAGGAAGACTCAAATATGTTACAATGTCAGTTCTTCCCAGCTTAATCTATAGGTTCAGTGGAATTTAAATCAGAATCTCAGCAAGTTATTTGCGGTTTGTTGTTTAGTGACTCAGTCTTGTCCAACTCTTTTGGGACCCCATGGACTGCAGACCGCCAGGCTCCTCTGTCCAAGGGAGTCTCCAGGCAGGGATACTGGAGTGGGTAGCCACTCCCTTCTCCAGGGGATCTTCCCAACCCAGGGATCATACTCAGGACTCCTGCATTAGCAAGTGGATTCTTTACTACTGAGCCACCAGGGAAGCCCTCGATGAACAATTCTAAAGTTATTACTAACAGGCTAAACATTGAGAATAACTAACAGAGCACTGAGGAAGAACAAAACAGGAGGACTGATACTACTTGATTTTAAGGCTCAGCTACAGTAATCAAGACAGTGCAGTATTGGTGAAAGAACAGACAAATAGATCAACGGAATGAACAGAGTCCAGATAAAGACCACACAAATATAGTCAACTGCTGTCGAATAAAGAGCAAAGCAAGCTCAATGGGGGAAGGATAGTCTTTTGATCAAATGATAGTGGACAAACTAGATTCCACATGCAAAACAGTGATACATAGACTTTTCAGTTCAGTTCAGTTCAGTCGCTCAGTCGTGTCCGACTCTTTGCGACCCCATGAATCGCAGCACACCAGGCCTCCCTGTCCATCACCAACTCCCGGAGTTCACTCAAACTCACGTCCATCGAGTTAGTGATGCCATCCAGCCATCTCATCCTCTGTCATCCCCTTTTCCTCCTGCCCCCAATCCCTCCCAGCATCAGAGTCTTTTCCAATGAGTCAACTCTTCCCATGAGGTGGCCAAAGTATTGGAGTTTCAGCTTTAGCATCATGCCTTCCAATGAACACCCAGGGCTGATCTCCTTTAGAATAGACTGGTTGGATCTCCTTGCAGTCCAAGGGACTCTCGAGAGTCTTCTCCAACACCACAGTTCAAAAGCATCAATTCTTCGGCGCTCAGCTTTCTTCACAGTCCAACTCTCACATCCATACATGACCACAGGAAAAACCATAGCCTTGACTAGACAAACCTTTGTTGGCAAAGTAATGTCTCTGCTTTTCAATATGCTAAAAATTAACTCAAAACAGACCATAGACTTATAAAACACTAGACTTATAAAACACAGAACTATAAAACCTCTAGAAGATGATATAAGAGAAAATCTAAATGATCTTGCATCTGGCAATAGCTTTTTGGATGCAACACCAAATGCACAATCCATGAAAGAAAAACCTGGTAAGCTGGACTTCATTAAATTTTTAAAAACTTCTCTGCAAATGACACTATCAAGGGAGTGAAAAATGACCTGATTGAGGGGATGGAAAGACAAGCACAGACGGAGAGAAAATCTCAGCAAAACACATATCTGATAAAGGACTGTCAACAAAATACACAAAGAACTCTTAAAACTTAACAATGAGAAAACAACTTAATTTTAAAATGGTCCAAAATTTTAAGTGGACAGCTTGCCAGTGAAGACATACATATGGCAAATAAACATGAATAACTGCTCAACATTATATGTTGTCAGTGGATTGCAAATTAAAACAAGATACTACTGCAGACCTATTAGAATGGCTTAAATCCAAAGCAATGGCAACAGCAGATGCTTGTAAGAATGTGGGTACAACAGAAACTTTCCTTCATTGCTGATGGAAATGCAAAATGGTACAGCCATTTTGGAAGACAATTTGGCAGTTTCTTACAAAGCTAAACATAAGTGCCTCATATGATCCCCAAATATTTATCCAAGTGAGTTGAAAACTTATGTCCACACAAGAACTGCACATGAATATTTATAGCAGCTTTAAACTTGGAAGCAACCAAGATGTCCTTCAATAGGTGAATAGTGTGGCATATCCATATAATGGAATATAACACAGCCAATAAAAAGGAATGTGTTATCAAGCCATGAAAATCCATGGAGGAACCTTAAGTGCTAAGTGACAGAAACCAATCTGAAAAGTCGATACATTGTCTGATTCCAGTGTTAGGGCACTGTCACCACCGCTGCCATCATCACCGTGTGGCAGCCCCCCACCACGTCCAGAAAGCACCTTCACATCAGGGGTCTGAAGTGACCCTCACCACAGGGATCTCAGAGCAGGCGGGGCAGAGGTCCTGAGCACAGTGTGCAGATGGGGAAGCTGTGCTTGGCAGCTTGCCCTGCCTGAGTCACACAGCTGGAAACAGCATCACATCTTTTTATCCTAAAGCTTATACCTTAGTTCCTCCAGTCCAGCCTCCTGGGCCTTGATGGACCTTGGACCACAGTGGTCGGGCGGGATGGGGTGTGTAACTACAGGAATTGATGTGTCGTTGTGGACAGGAATGTGGAAGAGGGGGTTCTGACAAGTACACTCAGTGGCCCTTGCTCTTTCTGGGCCCTGGACCAGCTCTTTCCTCCCTCAGTCCCTCCCCATATCTTTCTCTGTTGCAGGCATTGACATTCACAGCACGCAGAGTGCTGGCAGCAGAATGCTTATTATTTATTCATTGGAAGTACATCAGCTGTCCCTCCTCCATTTGCCTGGAGGAAGCAGGTCAAGAGGTGCCAATTAATGCCCTATATATCCCAGGGCTGGATTCACTGGTCACAGAGATGCCCACTTGCAGAAAGCAGAAAGAGGACTTTTTTTTTTTTTTTTGGTAGAAGAATGGCCCTGAAATATCCATAGATGAATGCAACGGAGATTTGCTGAAGGGTGGGTACAGAGGGGTGGGAAATGGGAAAGAGGTGAGAGAATCTCTAGCTTCTGGTCACCATGACAATGACAGCATCCTAAAAGAAGCATAACAGTTCGTTGTAAGCAGAAGGGGTTTTTGTTTGTTTGCCTTGTTTTTTTTTTGTTTTTTTTTTTTTAAATTTCTTGTTTGCCTTGTTTTAACTTCTTCCTTAATGCTGGAATAAATGAAGGGAAAGGTGAGTCTGCACCTCATCTAGGCGTAAGTACTGAGGACAAATGTGGATCTGAGCCTGGAAGTCCCTAATTTAGTCACCCTGACTCAGAACATCCTTTTGAAAATAGCTGAGCCTGTTGGTGGGAACCAAAAGAACATGCTTGGAGTGATTATAGAAGGGGGACAGGCAATGGCTTTTTTCAGAAGAACCAATGGGGCTTACCCTCCAGCAAGGAAGATGGGTACTCTTCACAGTAATGAGCAAGGATGCAGCAGCTATGAGAGACCTGTAGGAGGCTGAGTGATGACCCCCTAAGTATGTCCACGTCCTAATCCCTGGGATTTATTTATATATTACCTTCACAAAAAGCACTAAACAGATAGAAGTTCAGAATCTTAAAATAGGAGAGATTATCACTGTCCTGGTGACCCAGTAGAGTTACAGGATCATTTTAAGAGGAATTAGGAGGATATGCGTTAGAGAAGATGAATGCAGGTAGACCCTGGGTCTGAGCCTTGGGTCAGGAAGGTCCCCTGGAGAAGGGAGTGGCAACCCACTCCAATATTCTTGCCTGGAGAATCCCATGGACAGAGGAGCCTGGCGGGCTACAGTCCATGGGGTTGCAAAGAGCTGGACACAACTGAGGACTAACACTTTCACTTTCACAGGAGGATAAGAGTCAGAGAAGCTGATGTGACAGTGGAAGTGGAGGAAAATACAGAAATATGACAACAGAAGCAGGGACCACAAGCCAAGGTATGCAAACATCTAGAAACTGGAAAAGGCAAGAAAAACAGACCCTTTGCTAGAGTCTCCAGAAGGAGGCAGCTCTTTCAACGCCTTGATTTTAGACTTCCAACCTCCAGAACGATAAGAGGATGAATGTGTGATGATTTAAGCCACTAAGCTTGTGGTCATTTGCTACAGCAGAATTAGGGAAATCTTGAAGGACTGATCAATAAGGGCAGCAACCATTGTCACAAAAGGAAAAGGGCCAGAAAACAAGGGCCCATCAGAGAATGAACAGATTCTCCAAACCTCCATGTGCCAGGCATCTGAAAACAGGGCAGGCCCCTTGGAATGGGTAAGGTATATAGGATCAGGGAAAGAAGGACACCAAAGAGTAGAGACAGGGGCCTGGCCCTCAAGAGAAGCAGGCAGCGTTGAGAAGCACCACAGCACAGGGCCCACCCTTCTTTTCCACATAATCGTGGGGATTGGACGGGGAGGAGGCAGGGAAGGGAAACATGAACTTCAGGTTTTTGAGAACATCAGCCATGGTCAGGAGTGTCAAGTATTATAACTTTCCTAGCTCATGCAAACAATTGGAGAAGGAAAACAGAACAGGTAAGGAGGTAACTGTGGTCAGTACTCATCAGCAAATCCAGTCGATGAGTAGAGTTACATTCTTGTATTTTAATGTGATTTGAAACTGTTTATGCACATATATGTATCTGCTTCGTATCTCTGGAATCTCTCTTTCTTCCACATGCACAGGTCTCTCCTGGTTCAGGCCATCACTATCTGCCATCTGGGTTACCATAACAACCTCTATTGGTCCTCCTGCCTCCTCTCTTTCTGCTCTCAAATCCAGCCTCTGCGTGCTTTCCACAACTCCAGTCATACTCTATCACCTCCTGAATAAAGCTGTTACATGGCTGCCCTTAGGATAAAAGCCCAAATCCTTCACTTCTCAAGACTAAAAGCTAGTGGGTTCAGGTAGGACTTGCCAGCATGGTAACAAGGCACAGAGCCTGGTAGACACCTAGTGGGTATCAATAGGGGGCTTCTCCAGTGGCTCAGTGATAAAGGTAAAGAATCCACCTGCAAGGCCGGAGCTGCAAGAGACACAGGTTCAATCCCTAGGTTGGGAGGATCCCCTGGAGGAGAGCATGGCAACCCACTCCAGTCTTCTTGCCTGGAGAACCCCATGGACAGAGGAGCCTGGCAAGCTCCAGTCCATATGGTTGCAAAGAGTTGGACATGACTGAAGTGACTTAGCGCACACACACACACGTATCAATAGGGGGCCTTGTAAAAACTTCTGTGACTCATCTTTTTGACTTCCTTTTTCAGACTACTCCAGCCGTACTACATCTCTCAATTCCTTGAGAGATCTATTTCTCCTCCAGGTCTTTGTATATACTCTTCCCCATTTCCTGGGTCTCCCATCCCTACTCCCTTGTGTTGCAATGTCCTACTCATTCTTGGGGATTTAGTTTAAACATCCCCAGTTCTCAAAGACCTGCCCTGCTCTCTAGGTTAAGTCCTCATAGTACAGATTCTTGCAATATCTTGAGCTTCCTCTACCTTGACACTAATTACACTTTACTTGTTTGATGATCATAGACTTTATACTTAACGACAAGTCTTCTCAACCTCAGCACTGTTGATATTTTTAGCCTGATAATTCTTTGCTATGGGTGCTCCCTATGTATTGTAGGATGTTGATAGCAACCCCCTCCGAAATCATGATAATAAAAAATGTCTGCTGCTGCTGCTAAGTCACTTCAGTCGTGTCCGACTCTGTGTGATCCCATAGATGGCAGCCCACCAGGCTCCCCCGTCCCTGGGATTCTCCAGGCAAGAACACTGGAGTGGGTTGCCGTTTCTTTCTCCAACGAATGAAAGTGAAAAGTGAAAGTGAAGTCACTCAGTCATGTCGACTCTTAGTGACCCCATGGACTGCAGCCCACCAGGCTCCTCTGTTCATGGGATTTTCCAGGCAAGAGTACTGGAGTGGGGTGCCATTGCCTTCTCCAAAAATGTCTGCAGACATTGCCAAATATCCCCTGGGTGGGAGGGAAATCGCCCCATGTTGAGAGCCTCTGCTCTATGAAAGTAGGGTCTATGACTTTCTTGATGACTTTGGTATTTCTGATGTTTAGCAAAGTACCTGGGCCATAGCAGGCACTAATAGGTACCTTAAAACAGGATTTCCTACTATTGGTGGGGCAAGTGGCCGGGTTGTGCATGTCTGGATCTGCACTCCCTCCCTCCATTGTCTGTTTCTGGATCACCCTCATCATCCAGACTCTATTCAGGGACACTGCAGGGATGACTTCCTTGAGTCATGGTGGATCTGCTGCCGTAGAAGTTTTAGGCTCGGGACACTCCCAGAGTTGCTGTCTTTGCAATTGCCGATGCTGTCAGCTGCCCAGACTTCAACTGTTCTGGTTCTTGTTATTCCTCTTTGCAACTGTGCAGAGTCACACGTTAAAAGGGAAAGTTGGGGATGGCTGTAACCATCCTAGTGCCTTGTCCCATGCTTGAATCAAAGTAAATGCTCCATAAATATTTATGGAATGCATGAATAATGCTTCTGAAAACCACCTCTTACTAAATGCCTACAAATATGCTCACCCAAAGTGTCTGCTGCAGCGCCAGTGGGAGAAATTGCCACTGCCCCATTTTCCAAGAACCTTTTTTCTTTCGTGGGCATCAAAACTATTCTTAATGCAGTAGCTGGAGCCAAAAAAACCAAAACACCACACTTGTTCCTTTCAATAAAATGTAGCTTTGTCCCCTCTTTTCAATTTAACTGTTTTATCTTCGCTGCATGAAGATTTCAAATGAGGCTTGAAAACTGGGAAGACTCATAAAAGCAGAATTGCTACTGTTTCATGTGGAGTAATAAGTTATTCAAGGTTTAAAACAAAAAGAACCTGACCTGACTCCCTGGTCCTAATGTTCTGAAGATATAACTATATTTAAATGGGTTCAGTGTAGCAAAATTGCATTCGAAAGAAACAGAGAAACATAAGATCAAAAATTCTTTTGAGAGGCTCACTGAAACAGTTTGATTGCTAGGAGTCTCTTATTCCTACAGGCAGCAAACCTCAGTTACATCAGTTAAACAGTGAGACAGAAAGAAGTGCTCAGGTTTCAGGCTTTTTTTTTTTTTTTGGTGTGGCTAAAGATCATCAGGAAAAAAAATTATTCAGAATAAAAAAAAGCACACCTGCCCCATCTGCCTGACTCATCACCCTATGATACAGGGGCCACAGGGGTCCCTCTAAAAGATCCAGCTTTGTTCCTGGGACACCACTCTCTTCTGGTTTTCCTCTGATCTTTTTGGTTTTCCCTTCTCTGTCTCCACTGAAGGCTGACCTTCCTCATCCTATCCTCCCATGGAGCTCCTCAAGGCTTCAGCATAAGTCCTCTCAGTACTGACTCTGTGTGATCTCCCCCGACAACCTCAAACATATTTGCAGGTTTAATTCCCACCTACAGACCTATGACCGGGATATTTACTTCTCTAGTGCAGGTATCTCCTCTGACTTCCAGATGAATTCATTCGATTGCTTCCTTGATATCTTAAACGCCATTTCAGTGGCGTTTCAAACTCAGTTCAACATGAACACATGATCTTTGCTTTTTTGCACTGTCACTGTGTTGGCCAATGGCCCTGCCAGCTGTCTGGCTGCACAAGCCAGATTCAGCTGTCCTCTCCAACACAGTCCTCCTCCTCCAGCCCCATATCTATCACCGAGTTTTCCTTCCATCTCCATCATTACTACGTAGGAACAAGTGACCACAACATGTCACCTCGATTATTACAACAGCCTTTCCACAGATTTCTGTGGACCTTTCAGTTCTTCCAAGTAATTCCAGTCCACTGAATTGCAGATCTAACTAGCTCCCCACTCGCAACAACTTTAAAAAGTCAATGGCTTTTCCCAGGAGTCCCAGACTCTCCTGAAGATAAAGATCACCTGGAAAATCTTTGAAAACAATTTTCAGGGGCCCAATACAGAGCTATTGAATTAGAATTTCCAGAAGAGATGTCTAGTAATCTGGTTACTAAACAACAATTCTAGTGATTCTTATCATTGGGAAAAATTTTAAATGCCCCATACATTCTCTCCTTCCCTTCTTTAATGCCACCTTTCACGTCTACCAGGCCTTCAAAACTGAACATATTTATTCCTTCTGGGGCTGGGGGTGGGAGCAGAAGTCAGCACCCAGGATACAACTGAACCAGACTTCTCCAGGTTTCTAGGACTCTCCAGAGAGCTTGTCCTTCTGCCCTCACTCTCCTGTATGAAATACAGAGCTGACCGATGTAGAGATGACCTTGCCACCAACTAGGGCAGTATCTTTTCCCCTACTGCTCCCCCCTCAGCTCCATCACCCTTTCTTTATGGCTCAGAGCGTTCAGTTCAGATGCCTCTCTCCTTGCCTTCCTGATCGAGGGGCCAGAGTAACTTTTTTTTTTAAAGAGAGCTCTGTAGAGCTTTCTTCCCTTTTGGGTACTGGCTGGGTGAGGAAATACCTTAAGAGACCACCTCTCTGTTGGGATATGAAAGTGAAAGTGTTAGTAACTCTTTTTGACCCCATGAACTGTAGCCCACCAGGCTCCTCTGTCCATGGAATTTTCTAGGTAAGAATACTGTAGTGGGAAGCCATTCCCTTCTCCAGGGGATCTTCCCAACCCAGGGATTGAACCCGGGTCTCCTGCATTGCAGACAGATTCTTTACCATCTGAGCCACCAGGCAGGTTGTTGGGATGGAGCCCAAGGAAATGGCTTCCCCCAGGTGAAAAGAAGATGGTAAGATGGGACTGGTCCTGGGGGCAGAAGGATTTATGCAGGAAGAAGACAACCTGTACTGCCTGTAAGAGTTGGAGACATTCTGGCATCTTTGTACCTTCCCTGTCTTTGCTCCTTCTAATGTCTAGCATAGTGTATGATGTGGGATTAGGCCTGGGATTCAGACCACCTGGGTCTGACTCTCAGCTCAGCCACTTACTAGCAGGGTGATGTCATGTAAGTTACTTAACTCTTCTACACCTCCATTTCCTTATCTATAAAATGGGGACATTGGTGCATATACTACAGAGTTGTTGTGAAGAGTAACTGTGTTATACTCAGAACATATGAAACAGTGACTAGCCCAGATTAAGAGCTGCTGCTTCTGCTAAGTCGCTTCAGTCGTGTCCGACTCTGTGCGACCCCATAGATGGCAGCCCACCAGGCTCTGCCGTCCCTGGGCTTCTCCAGGCAAGAACACTGGAGTGGATTGCCATAACCGTGTTATACTCAGAACATGTGAAACAGTGACTAGCCCAGATTAAGAGTTAAGAGTTCATTATTCCTGTTACTGCACCATGCTGGGGTCCACTGAGACTCCACAGTGTCTACCTTGTTTAGGGACAAAGAGTGTGGGGAGCAGAGAAGGCGGCCAGAGGACTAAAGGAGAAAGATGAGACCCTGGAGTGGCCAAGAGGAAGAGGAGACCCAGGTTAAGCAGAAGTTCAGGGGTCAGTGAAGGTCTATGAGATAAAGGGGTTCAGAGTGTGAGCCTTAGACTCTTTCAGACCTGCACTCAAATGCCTGAAGGGATATGGATGGACTGTGCCTCAGGTTTTTTTAACAAAATATATAATGGAAATAATATTAGTATATACTAAATACTGTGGAAATAAAGACCACTCAGATTGGAACATACAGAGGCCATTGTTCAGAGTTTTCTATAACAAGGGCCAGCCACCATCAGTTGGGCTTGGTAAAAAATCAAATGCAGGCAGGGGAGTTAGAAGGTCTGTCACGGGTAGAAGAGAAGACTTCAGGTGAGCCCTGACTGGAGGCTGTTGGCACTGGGAAGCTGGAGGCGGGCTAAGGAAGTAGACCCTCTTCTGTGATTGGTTAGGGAGGAACATTTGCCTTTCTCCGATTGGATCAGAGTTGGAGGTGGAGGCAACAATTATGGAAGCTGTCAGTCCTAAGTTCTAACTATTTGGGGCTCTTTTGCTACTGGGGTTGTGGTTTGGCCTCTGGGGCTGGTTGCTGTAGAGTTCTATCTTCATATAGGGTCAAGTGATTGCCCATTTGTTTATTCAGCCTCTCAATATTAACTTCTGTTTATAATTATCAATGACAAATTCTACTAAAATGAGTAAAGTGCTTAGCAGAATGCTTGGCACATTAGTTTTTAAGCAATCTTGGGAAAAGAAAAACAGTGAAACAAGTTCTTGAGAACATACAGCTATGAACCACATAAATCAAACATTGTGAAATCAAGCTTAGTGTGCTTCACATTGGCGAGGTGGATGGGCTGGACAAAATGCTTTTCTAGCTCTAAGATTCAAGGATGCCGAAGGGAACATGTGTGCCTCTCATTGCAAGAGCATTTATTTGATCGTCAGCATTTCCCAGTGGAGAAAATCCTATTCGTGTCTGCACTCACCCTCTCTCACAGCACCCAGCTCCTAGCAGACACTCAGGGAGCATCACCTCTACACTTCAACCCTTGACCAGCATGGGCTGTGCTCTGTCTCATCTTTTTACTTGCAGAAGGAAGCTTGGTCCTGCCAAGTACAACCTAAGTGACACTCGACAAGTCATTGCTCCATTTGAGTTTCCTTCTCTGTAATGTGGGAATAGTGATTCCTGCTCACTCAACTTCACGGGGTTTGTAATAAGGATGCAGTGAATCAATGTGTCTGAAAGCACTTTGTATACTGTCAGTAGGGGCTGGATTATTAATGTGTATTCCTTGTCCTTCTCTGTGCTCCCTTAGACTAAATTTCCTGCGTGCTACCTCTCTGACCAGGAAGTGAGGCTCTGGGAAGAAAGGATCAGGGAAGGCCAATTCTGAGGATGACATGAAAGACATAAATGAGCCTGAGGTCGTGGGTGTGATTGTCTCAGGAGCCAGTTAACTTCCCCCACAAATGGGATTTCAGTCATAAACAAGCACGGTAGAAACCCAGGAACCTTAGAGATGGTCAGGGCCTCACTTTCAAGTCCTCCAAGCCACCCCCACCCAGGGCAGAGTCATGTATCCAGGCATCCTGACAGGTGGCCCCTGGGAGCACCTCTCCTGATGGAGAGCCCCTTCTCTTTCGGGGTGTTCTGGTTATCTAAAAACTCCTCCTTAGGGCATAGCATAGCCAAGACTGTTTCTTTGTTAGGCCATGCTTGGGCCACTGCCTCTGGAGTGGCCCAGGGTGAGTAGACGTTCCTCACTGCATGGCAGTCCTTCCAGTGTTTCTGAACAACAATTATCCTTATCATTAATGTCAGCTGAAGAGGAATGGTTACATGGCACCAGCCTGGGGCTGCTGCATGTGGGAAGGTTGCCCAACAAAGCTCCACCAGGGCCCAGGCCTGGCCAGGTTCCCCACAGAGGGAATCTGGTTTAGGCTCAAAGCTCATCTGGTCTAGAACAGTTATACTCCCTGACCCAAAGCAAAGAGAACAATCACACATTAAAAGGGAGCCATTATCCTACCGTGAGCAGAAATCAAGAGCTTTATGCAAAGGGAGTAAAAAGAAGTAAATCTCCTTAGAACATAGATCATATTTGCCATGAAAAGTGAACTCTAATCAGTAACAAATGCAACACTTTTCAACATTTTAGTGAGAAGCACTCTGTTACAAGGAAACAGCTGCTCAGAGTATGCTAGAGGGGGCAAGAATAGGGCAGAATAGGCCCATGAAGAGACGTTCAACATTGCTAATTAATAGAGAAATGCAAATTAAAACTACAATGAGATCACCTCACACAAGTCAGAATGGGCATCATCAAAAAATCTACAAACAATAAATGCTGGAGAGGGTGTGAAGAAAAGGGAACCCTCCTACACTGCCGGTGGAAATGTAAATTGGCACCATCACTATGGAGAACAGTATGAGAGTTTCTTAGAAAAATTAAAAATAGTGGAGAAACCATAATTCAAAAAGATCCATGTACCCCATGTTCATTGTGGCACTATTAACCATAGCCAGAACATGGAAGCAACCTAACTGTCCACTGAAGAAGGAATGGATAAAGAAGATGTGCTGTGTGTGTATATATATATATACACACACACATATATATTATCAGTTCAGTTCAGTCACTCAGTCGTGTCTGAATCTTTGCGACCCCATGAATCGCAGCACACCAGGCCTCCCTGTCCATCACCAACTCCTGGAGTTCACTCAGACTCACGTCCATCGAGTCAGTGATGCCATCCAGCCATCTCATCCTCTGTCGTCCCCTTCTCCTCCTGCCCCCAATCCCTCCCAGCATCAGGGTCTTTTCCAATGAGTCAACTCTTCGCATGAGGTGGCCAAAGTATTGGAGTTTCAGCTTCAACATCAGTCCTTCCAATGAACACACAGGACTGATCTTTAGAATGGACTGTTTGGATCTCCTTGCAGTCCAAGGGACTCTCAAGAGTCTTCTCCAACACCACAGTTCAAAAGCATCAATTCTTCGGCACTCAGCTTTCTTTATGGTCCAACTCTCACATCCATACATGACTATTGGAAAAACCATAGCCTTGACTAGATGGACCTTTGTCAGCAAAGTAATGTCTCTGCTTTTTAACAGGCTGTTGAGGTTGGTCATAGATTTTCTTCCAAGAAGGAAGCATCTTTTAATTTCATGGCTGCAGTCACCATATGCAGTGATTTTGGAGCCTAAAAAAATAAAGTCTGTCACTGTACATTGTTTCCCCATCTATTTCCCATGATGTGATGGGACCAGATACCATGATCTTCGTTTTCTGAATGTTGAGTTTTACGCCAACTTTTCACTCTCCTCTTTCACTTTCATCAAGAGGCTCTTTAGTTCCTCTTCACTTTCTGCCATTAGGGTGGTGTCATCTGCATATCTGAGCTTATTGATATTTCTCCCAGCAATCTTGATTCCAGCTTGTGCTTCTTCCAGCCCAGCGTTTCTCATGATGTACTCTGCATAGTAGTTAAATAAACAGAGTGACAATATACAGCCTTGACGTACTCCTTTTCCTATTTGGAACCAGTCTGTTGTTCCATGTCCAGTTCTAACTGTTGCTTCTTGACCTGCATATAGGTTTCTCAAGAGGCAGGTCAGGTGGTCTGGTATTCCCATCTCTTTCAGAATTTTCCACAGTTTATTGTGATCCACATAGTCAAAGGCTTTGGCATAGTCAATAAAGCAGAAATAGATGTTTTTCTGGAACTCTCTTGCTTTTTCTATGATCCAGCGGATGTTGGCAATTTGATCTCTGGTTCCTCTGCCTTTTCTAAAACCAGCTTGAACATCTGGAAGTTCACGGTTCACATATGGGGGTGAGGGTGGCTTTTGTGAAGGGGAGGAGTGATGGCAGAGAAACGTGTAGATTAAAAGAGACTTAAAAACATACCACCCAAACACAGTGAGTAGACCTTGCTTGGGTCCTGATTTACACCAATGGTAGAAAATTAACATCTATTACATTCTGAGACAAATCAAAGTTTGATATTTCATTTGATATCAAGAAACCTTGAAGTTTCTTCAGGTTACATTAGTACTGTGGTTTATTTTTTTATTCTTTTGAAATTTTTATTCAAGTATAGTTGATTTACAATGTTGTATTAATTTCTGCTATACAGCAAGAAATATATATATACATATGTATCAGTTATACATAAATATTCTTTTTCATATTCTTTTCCACTATGATCTTTAACACAGGATATTGAATGTAGTTCCTTGTGTTATACAGTAGGATCTTGTTTATCCATCCTATATATAATAGTTTGCTTCTGTTAATCCCAAGCTCCCAATCCTTCCCTCCCCCACTGCCCTTCTCTTTGGCAACCGCGTGTTCTCTGTGAGTTTGTTTGTTTCTTACATATGTTCATTTATGTTGGATTTTAGGTTCCACATATAAGAGATATTATATAGTATTTATCTTTCTCTTTATGACTCACTTCGCTTTGGAGAAGGAAATGGCAACCCACTCCAGTATTCTTGCCTGGAGAATCCCATGGTCATGGAATTGCAAAGAGTTGGACATGACTGAGCGACTTCACTTCGCTTCGATTAGTATGATAACCTCTAGGTCCATCCATGTTACTTCGAATGGCAGTATTTCACTTTTTATGGCCAAGTAATATTCCATTTTAATCTGTACCACATCTTCTTTATCCATTCCTCTGTTGATGGATATTTAGGTTGCTTCCATGTCTTGTAAATAGTGCTGCTGTGAACACAGGGGTGCATCTATCTTTTCCAATCATAGTTTTGCCTGGGTATAATCCCAGGAGTGGGATTTCTGGATCATATGGCAACTCTATTTTTAACTTTTTGACGAACCTCCATTCTGTTTTCCATGGTTTTATTTTTTTTAAATATCCTTATCTTTTAGAGATTAAATTACATAATGCTTAGAATTTGCTGCAAAATGATATGCTGCTGCTGCTGCTGCTAAGTCGCTTCAGTCGTGTCCGACTCTGTGCGACCCCATAGACGGCAGCCCACCAGGATATGAGAAAGGAGAAATTGATGAGGATACAGGCTGTGAATGGAGCCACGTGGAGTAGCTGGACCGCTCTCAAAACTGCAATGGTGGAAGGTGCCAGGCCTTCCTAAGGCTCGGGAGGCCTCTGTCTCCTCCTCAGAGGGAGCCACGGGCCGGTCCACGCACCGGCTGGAGTGAGCCATCCTTCTCAGGAGCGCCCTTCTCCAGGGGCCTTCCCTGGAGCCCCTCCCTCTCTCAGCAGGAGCTCATGCCTCACGCCTCGAGCCCCACGCACCCCCATCTGCCAGCCCACCCTCCGGAACAGAGGTCAGGGCCAACTCCCCTGTAAGCGCACCTCCACGGCCCTTAGGATGCAGTCCAGACCCCAGGGAGGGGCCCTCGAGGCCCTGCGCACTTTGCTGTCTGCTGTCGGCACGCCGCCCCTCCCGCCCCACCTGGCCCGGCTCGGCCCGCTCCCGCCCTCCTGAACCCTGGGCTTCCTCTGCACGGCCACATATGCCATTCCCTCCACCTGCTCCCACCCCTCGCCCAGTTCACATCTGTACCTCGTGTTTGTCCTTCACGTCTTGGTTTGGATGTCACCTGTTTCAGGAAGCCTCCTCCCAGGCAGCCACGAGGCCGGCAGACCCGGATCCGCCTTCGGGGAGGCTCCTCTCATGAGGGATGCGTGAGCGAGCAGCCCCGGCTGCCGGCCGCAGGCCTCCACATCCAACCGCTGTGCGGGGCTCCCGCGGGGCAGTGTCAGCCCCACCAGGGACCCCGTGACAGGCTGCCTGCTCTCCGGAGCCCCCCACCCAGCCAGCCGCAGCTTGCTGGGGCGACACCACCGTAGTTCAGTTCCTTCCCTGGCCCCATCCTGCCTCCTCACCTTCCTTTCCCAGGAGTTCACCCCATGCAACATCCCACACCCCAAACTCCATTTCAGCATTCTCTTCCCAAGAATCCAGCCTACCATCCTGCCCCTAGCCCACACCTCTGCTGATTCCGACTCTGGGTAAATGCCTCTTCTAGCTCATCCAACAACACCCACACTCATCCCATTCTTTCAGGTCACCACCCCCCTGCATCATAATTGTCCATGTAAGAGTCTTTAGCCCCCCGCTGGATCAGAAGTTCCATCTTCCAGGCTCACCTTGCTGCACTCCAGACCTAATACAATTCTCAGTACTTAACTAACCTTCAGTCAACTCACAGAAACCCCAGAGAAGAGAGAATTGGAAATCAGTATGACAATCTTACTGTTCATGGAATGCATACATGACTTCCCCACTTTTTTTGATATTTTGCACCATTTGGTCTAGGAAGCCATTAATGTTAATGAAATGAAAGCATCAACATTTCAGAGTCATGAGAAACTTTAGAGAAGAAGCACCGTTTTTTAAAAATAGGTGGATTATTAAGAGAACCATGAAAGATGAGTTATGCAATGGACATAGCTATCCTTTGGATCTATTAATAAAGAACTTTGTCACCTGGGCAAGACATTTGAAGACACCATCCTATAGATAGGTTCAAAGAAAAGTTTTAAAAATACTCATAAAGGCTGAGCAGTGAATGGTAACTGACCTCCTCTGGGATGTGGAGGGCCTGAGGAGCGGTGCAGCTATGCTAAGTCTTCCTTAACATTCACGGGGCTCTCTGGGGCCCATTTTAGACCCATTTTTCATAAGGAATCTGCAGTCAGAAAGAGGCTGCCTGGATTCTCTTTCTAAGTAGCTGTATGGTCATCAGGACACAGAGGGAAAAAAAACCCTCTTCTGTCCTTCCTGTGCCCTACAAGCAGGTGAGCTGAGTCTCCACAGAACAAAATGAGTAATAAGAATATCTGTTGTGTGCTGACTGCTTCATACGCACCAGGCCTGTGCTGTGAGCTCGATGTTGGTTATCTGCGTAAACAGGCTGCAGGTTGCCAGCAGCAAACCTGGGAGACAAATGTTATCCCCAACCAGATGCAGAAGCTGAAACTGAGAGATGAAGATGCCCAAAGTTTGTGGGAACATCCAAACCAAGGTTTGAATCCAGGGCTCTTTGACTCCATAACCCATCACCTGAGCCACAAATGACATCGCCTCACCAAGACGGTGCCTGTCATAGGGACTGACCGTGGCGGCTCTCAGGGCAAGAGGAGGCCCCTGAGGGCAGAGGGACAGCCGCTTCACTGGGCTTATGTTCTGCTGTGTCAGCAAAGACCCGGTTTATAAAGGCCCAGAGCCTGCCTTGTAACTGACTTTCTGAAATATGCTAAATGTATGAAAAGTTCTGGGACCAGTTCCAGCATGGGGGTGGAAGGGCGGAGGGATGGCGGTGAGGGTGGTTTTCATACACCACCAAGCAATTCTCCAAACACCAGCTGGGTGTCCTACAATTTAACCCAATTCTGACACTTTCAGATTCCAGTCTAAAGGTTGCATCTCCTACGAGACTGCCACCCACTCTCCACCTACTGAAGGCGCCCATGTCAAGCCCAAAGCAACCGACTACAGACTGGAGCTTTCATAGGCTTGTTTAATCTGCCAGTATGAACTTTAGATGCCAGTCACAAGTCCAGATTGTTATCTATGCTTCTGATCAACTGGCTATAAACTGGAAGTTGACACAACTCTCTTTTTGAGTTCTACTAGTTGGGTAGAGCAGTTCATGCATGCGTGTGTGCTAAGTTGCTTCAATTATGTCTGACTCTCAGTGACCTCAAGGTCTGTAGCCCACCAATCTCCTTGTTCATGGGCAAGAATACCAGAGTGGGTTGCCATTTCCTCCTGCAAGGGATCTTCCTGACCTAGGGATCGAACCTGCGTCTCTTATGTCTCGTGCATTAGCATTCAAATTCTTTACCACTAGCATCAGCTGGGAAGCCTAGAGAAGCTCTTAGAACTCAGGAAATCAGTTTACTTACTATATTACCAATTTATCTCAAAGGATATTAAAGGATACAAATCAATAGCCAGATTAAAAGATACATAGGGTGAAGTCCTGAACAAAGGAGCTTCTATCTTCATGGAGTTTGGAGCCTGGCATGGGGCATAGGAAGGGTCCTGTTCCCCCAGTCTGGAACCTCTCTGCACTCCTCCTTTTGGGTCTTTATGGATGTTTTCTTACACAGGCAGGATTGATTAAATCACTGACTGCTGGTGATCGCTTTAACCTCTAGTCCCTCTCCCTTCCTTGGAGTGCTCAGGATTAGGACTGAAAGTTGGAAACTTCTATTCAGGGTTGGTTCCCTTGGCCACCAGTCTCCATCCTTCCTGCTTTCCAAAACTCACCTTATTAACATAAACCAAGTTATGGTGGAAAGTGGCTTGTTATTAACAAATAACAAGACACCCATTTAGCCTTTAAGGCTCTCATTTCAAGAACTGAGGACAAGAGATCATAAATGTAAGGGTTTATTGCTAGGCTCTCAATTCCATTCCATGGATCCACACATCTAAATTTATGTCAGTTCTATACTGTCTTGATAAGTGTAGCTTTGAGGTAAGTTTTGAAACTGAGAAGTGTGAGTCCTCCCAATTTGTTCTTTTCAAGTTTTTTAGATATATTCTACATCTTTTGCATTCTATGTGAATTTTATGCCTATGTCTGCAAAAAAAAAAAAAAAACCCACAGAAGCTGGGATTTTGATAAGGATTATATTGAATCTGTAAGTATTTGGGGGAACAATTGCCATCCTAACAAGATTAAATATTCTGCTCCCTGAACATGCATGTTTTTCCATAGGTTTGCTTTCATTTTTTTCAGGACTGTTTTATAGTTTTCAGTGTACAAATCTTATAATAATCTTGTTATATGTATTCCAAAATATTTTCATCTTTTGGATGTTATTATAAATGGAATTGCATTGTTAATTTCACTTTCAGACTATTCATTGCTAGTGTATAGAAATACGACTGATTTTTTATATGTTTATTTTCTATCCTGCATATTAGTAAACTTATTTATTGGTTCTAATTTTTTTTCTTTTTCCTGCTATTACTGTGAACTCTTCAGGATGTTCAATATACATGATTATGTTATCTGTGAATAAAAATAGTTTTACTTTTTCCTTTTCAACCTGGATGCCTTTTATTTCTTTTTCTTGTCTGATTGCCCTGGCTAGAACTTCCCATACAACATTAAATAGAAGTGATGAGATGAGAGCAGACATCCTTGTTTTGTTCCTGAACTTGAAGGAAAAGTATTTAATCTTTCACCACTAAGTATGATGTTAGCTGTGGGTTTTTGGTAATTGCCCTTATCAGGTTGAGAAAGTTTCTTTTCTATTCCTATTTTATTGTGTGTTTTTATCATGAAAGAGTGTTGCATTGTGTCAAATGCTTTTTCTCCATATATTAAGATGATTATTTTTTTTGTCTTTTATTCTATTAATATGGTTTATTACACTAATTGCTTTAACCAACCTTATATCCTGGAGAAGGGAATGGCTAAACACTCCCATATACTTGCTTGGAGAATTCCATGGAAAGAGGCAGACTACAGTCCATAGGGTTGCAAAGAGTCAGATACAAGTGAGTGACTTTCACTTCACTACATCCTGGGATAAATTAGTTATGATATATAATCCCTTTTATATGTTGCTGGGATTAGCTTTTTATTATTTTGTTGAGGATTTTGGCTCTATATTCACAGTGAATATTAGTCTGTAGTTTTCTTTTTTGTAATGTCATTGTCTGGTTGTGGTATCAGAATAATATTGGCCTCATGGAATGAGTTGGAAAGTGTTCCCTCCTGTTCTATTTTTTTGGGGGGGGGTGATGGAAAGAGTTTGTGGAAAATTGGCATTAATTACTTTTTTAAGCTTTTGATAGAATTCATCAGAGAAACCAGGTTTTCAGTATATTCACAGAGTTGTGCAATCATTGCATTCTAATTTTAGAGCATTTCTGTCATCCCAAAGAGAAGCCCTGTGCCCATTAGCGGTAACTCTTCCTTTCTGCCAGCCCGAGGCAACGAGTGCCCTACTTTTTGTCCCTATAGATTTACCTATTCTGAATATTTTATACAAATGAAATCATGCAAAAATATGGCATTTATGACCAGTTTCCTTTGCTGAGCATATTGCTGTCAAGTTTCACCATCCTTATATTAATACTTCATTCATTTTAATTACTGAATAACATTGCTGTAGAGGCATACTAAATTTTGTTCACTGTCGAATGTGAGACATGTGGGTCATTTCCACTTTGAGCTACCATGAGTAATGCAGTTATAAACATTTGTGTACAAGTTTTTGTGTGAGTTAGCAATGTTTTTTTTTTTTTTAATACAATTTAAAAATTTCATCCAGGACTCTGTTTTTGTCAACTGAACTGCCAGAAACAGAAATCAAGTTGTGCTTTTTCCCATTCAGCTTGTGATGCCTTTTTAGCCCTCGCCCTAAAAAGCATTTGGTGTCCCAGCATGAAGAGAATCTCCAGCAGCCGTAACTGAGGGCTTTATGCGGGGGAATGCAGGAAATCCGCCCATCCATAAATACCACTCATTAATTAATAGTTCTGAGCATCTACTATGTACGGTCTAAGCACTGTATGAGAGGCTGAAGATGCAAGAGAGTATGAGACAAATCTGGCTCCTACCTGAGAGCACTTACATTTTAACAGAAAACAAACCAGCAAGCTCCAACACAATTTGATAAGTGCAATGAAAAGGGAAGAACAGGGGAATGTGGGAGGAAACAGGAGGACTCAGACTGAGTGTGGAGAGGGCAGGAAAATCTTCCCAGAGGCAACAGGAGCCACTTCAGTTGTGTGTTTGTGAGGCAGGAGGTTGACATGCGAATAAAACTTCCTTGCACTGTTCACAGCCTCTTATCCAGAGACCCTGATGCAGAAACATATTTGCACAACCCAGGCCCTCCTCCTGGTAGGACGATGAGCTTAGTACAGTGCTTGGCCGAGACATGCAGCTTCTCTCTGTGTGTGCACTGTGTATCTTATGGGACACATGCACACACAAAACGAACGAGTCCATGCCAAAGTGAACTGTATTCCCCAGGGTGACTGTGATCCCAGTGTCTTCCTAGACTTGACTGCTGTATGAAAACTTTCTCCTTCAAGAGCCGAGCAGAAGTGGGGAATATGAAGTTTGTTCTTCAGTTCTCTAGGCTGCAGGACTGTCCCACAGAACTTTTTGTGATGATAGAAATGTTCTAGATCTGTGTTCTGTAATACGGTAGCCACTAGCCACACATAGCTACGGATCACTTGAGATGTAGCCAGTGTGGCTAAAGCACTGAATTTTTATTTAATTTTAATCAATTTAAGTTTAAATAGTTGCATGTGGCTAGACAGCATACAGAACTACCTTAACATTTATTTATGGATGCAGTTTTCACCTCCTTTTTCCTTTACTGTCTCTTTTGATCCTCACAACAATTTTATGAGAGGCAGACACCAGATGTCATTAATCTCATTTCACAGATAAGAAAACTGAGGCTAAACTGAGACTAGAGTTGCCCCTGCTAAAGACTGAGCTTGGCCTAGAGACCTGGTCTCTTGAACAATCTGAGGGAGTGAGGTTCTTGCTCTCTAGACATCAAAAGATGACCAGAAATCCCAAATAATGTCTCACCTCATTGCTATGACTGTTTAAAAAGTGAGGCAGGTGCTGGAAGCCAGCATTGGACTAGCACAACTTTCAAGTCCCCATCCTAGGAGAATCATGGCCATTTCCATGGTGAACCACTAGAGGGGTTCAGAGCAGCAAATTTTGACACCGGGTCATCTCCTTTATTCTAGACTTTTCAAAAGTAGAACAGATGGTCAACTTCTTGGTGATATTTCCATCTCATATGTAGGAACTGGCTCCCAAATATCTTTTCCTGAGATCCAAATGCATTGATTAGATTCAGGTGTTTTTTCTTTTTGGTCTGAAGTTATTTAGAGGCAACTTCCCTGGTGGCTTAGAGGGTAAAGTGTCTGCCCGCCATGCGGGAGACCTGGGTACCCGGGTTCGACCCCTGGGTTGGGAAGATTCCCCTGGAGAAGGAAATGGCAACCCACTCCAGTACTCTTGCTTGGAAAATCCCGTGGATGGAGGAGCCTGGTAGGCTACAGTCCATGGGGTCGCAAAGAGTCAGACAGGACTGAGCAACTTCACTTCACTTTTTCAGAGAATCATTGTTGTTGTTCAGTCGCTAAGTCACGCCCGACTCTTTGTGACCCCATGAACTTCAGCACACCAGGCTTTCCTGTCCTTCACCATCTCCCAGAGTTTGCTCAAACTCATGTCCATTGAGAATCATTGAGGCTTACCAATCATTTTCTGAAAATAGATTGAATAGGAGAAAGAATAGAAAAGCAATGAGTGGGGTAGGATTTAGGGGAGGAATTGGTCACTGAGACAGTAGGAGCAGAGGAAACTGATGGCAAACCTCAATTACTAGCCCAGCCATCTTCCCAAGTGAAAAGAAAACATGTGAGGAGTTAAAAGGATTCCATTATCCCCCTGTGGCTGGTGAGGAGGCTGGGAGGGTTGCGTCCTCCTGGGACAAGGCCCCAGCCTCTGATTTTGAGTATTTCCATCTTATTACAAGAAGCAAACCTAGATAGCATATTCAAAGGCAGAGACATTACTTTGCCAACAAAGGTCCGTCTAGTCAAGGCTATGGTTTTTCCTGTGGTCATGTATGGATGTGAGAGTTGGACTGTGAAGAAGGCTGAGCACCAAAGAATTGATGCTTTTGAACTGTGGTGTTGGAGAAGACTCTTGGGAGTCCCTTGGACTGCAAGAAGATCCAACCAGTCCATCCTAAAGGAGATAAGTCCTGGGTGTTCTTTGGAAGGAATGATGCTAAAGCTGAAACTCCAGTACTTTGGCCACCTCATGCGAAGAGTTGACTCATTGGAAAAGACTCTGATACTGGGAGGGATTGGGGGCAGGGGGAGAAGGGGACGACAGAGGATGAGATGGCTGGATGGCATCACCGACTCGGTGGATGTGAGTCTGAGTGAACTCCGGGAGTTGGTGATGGACAGGGAGGCCTGGCGTGCTGCGATTCATGGGGTCCCAAAGAGTCAGACATGACTGAGCGACTGAACTGAACTGAATTGGGTCTTAAACAACAGCTCTTTCTTATTTCCCCTTTTAAACCTGTGAGCAAGTTAGACAAGGGGGCCACGTGGACTCCATTCTATCAGAAACTGAGCTTCAGTGAGCCCAGTGACCTGCCCAAGATCACTCAGCTGGTAAATGGCAGAACCAGTGTAGAACCGGGACTGTGTGACTTGGCCTGGCCAGTATGGTTGTGTCGGTTGGCCACTAGCCAATTGCAAGAAGTGAATGAATTTAGGCACCTCCCTAGATATGTATGTTTACAATCATAGGTTTCCAGCAAAAGTGCAAATGTTAATCAAAAGTCTTGAGGGAGGGTGCCTGTTTCTAATTTGCTAAAGGGGCCATTTGATCTTTCAGCATTCCTGGCATGGCCGCAGTCACTCATTTATGAGGAAGTAGAGCCATGATGGGTGGTTCCAGGAGCCCAGAAGATCAGCCTTGAGAGCTGGTCCTGTTCAGTTGGCTCCTTCGTGTACCTTTGCTCACCCTAATTCTATTAGGGTCTATGAGAACTTGCTGAATCCCAACTAGGCCTTTGGGTATAGATAGAGGCTAGAGGTCAGTGGAAGATGCCCTTCAGTGAGGAAGAATTTGCTAATAATAATAATAATTGAAAATAAACAAGAAATAAAAAGAGAAAGAGAAATAAAGAAAAGGAAGGAAGGAGGAAAGAAAGAAAGAAGAAAGAATGAAAAAGAAAAACCCATTTCTTTAAGATTTTTTTTTAATGTGGACCATTCTTAAAGTCTTTACTGAATTTGTTACAATATTGTTTCTGTTTTATGCTTTGATTTTGGTCCACGAAGCATGTGGGATCTTAGCCCCCAACTAGAGATTGAACTCACATCCTCTGCATTGGAAGGTGAAGTCTTAACCACTGGGCAACCAGGAAGTGCCCCCCATTCCTTCCTGACCAGGAAAGGAACAGAAACACTGCCAATGAGCTTGGACGGTGGAGGCAGCCAGACTGTGGCCAATACTTGCCTCCATCACCTGCCAGCTGGCTGACAGACAGTAGATCCCTTATCTTCTGTGAACCTCAGTTTCTTTATCGATGGTAGACAGGGAGGGGGTCACACTTACTCAAAAGGTGTGAGGATTAAATGAAATAAAGCACACAGACGGCTTGGCATGGTCCCAGGCAGTGTCTAGGCCCCACAAAGTTCAGCCACCATCTTGGCTCGTGGATATCAGATCAGCAGTCAAGGTTGTGGACTTGGAGGGCTGTGGGCTGGGAATGTGGAAGTCACGGACCCAGAGCCAAGAAACCCTCGGCCATCCTGGTTGACCTGGGAAGCTGGGAAGTCCCACCCCAAATTCATCACAGGAAAGTTATTGAGAGGGATGACCTCTCCTGGGTATGCCAAGAATGCAAGGCCCTGACTGTTCTTTATCCAGACCAATTTTCAGGGTTGTATTTGCTGCAAGCAGTCAGGGTAATGTCTCCCTCTGGACAAAGAGGAGGCTTGCTTACCATGCTCTCTGAAAGCATGGCTGCCTCAAGCTCAGTGATCTCCAGCTTTGAAGCAAACCCACCGCATGGCCAGCATCCGCCTGGACCCAGCTGCATGGTCCTGTGTGATGTCGTCCCCAGTGGCATGGGGATGTGGGAAATGCCAACGTGATGCTCACGCTGCTTTCTGTGCTGTGAAGAACAAAGTCATTTGTCTCTGACTCAGGGGTGTCATGCCTTCTGCCAGCCTCCCTGGAATAGTAACAGGCTAGCTTATTACCTGGGAAGTGGGGCAAAATCCCAGACCCAGATGGGAGGGTTGGGAGCCTTCTGTTTGGGAGGAAGGACTATGGAGATTTGTCATTTTATAATTCTTTTATTGTTAATTTTTTATTGAAATACATTTGATTTACAATATTATGTTAGTTTTAGGTGTACAGTAAAGCAATTCTCTCTATATTTACATGTATACATATATGCTTATTCAGATGAGTTTTCATTATAGGTTATTACAAGATATTGAATACAATTCCCTGTGCTATATAGTACATTCCTATTATTTATCTATTTTGTATATAGTGGTAAGTATCTGTTAATCCCAAACTCCTCATTTATCTCACTCCCCACCACTCTCCCCTTTGGTAACCATGAATTTGTTTCTATATCCTTGAGTTTGTGTCTGTTTTGTAAATAAATTCATTTGTGTTTTTTTAGATTCCACATAAAGGTGATATCATATGATATTTTATCAGTATGATAAACTCTAGGTCTATCCGGTATGGCTGAGTAATATTCCATTGTGTGTGTGTGTGTGTGTGTGTACCACATCTTATTGATCCATTCATCTGTCAATACAGCATATGATAGCTCTATTTTTAGTTTTCGTTTGGTGTGGTTTTATTTTTTATTGGAGCAGAAGTGCTTAACAATATTGTGTTATTTTCTGCTGTACAGTGAAGGGAATCAGCTATATGTATATGCATATCCCCTCCCTCTTGGACCTCTCACCCACCTCCCCGCTTCCCACCCGTGTAGGTCATCACAGACACTGAACTGAGCTCCCTGTGCTTTATATCAGGTTCCCACTAGCTGTCTATTTCACACATGGTAGTGGATATACGTCAGGCTTCCCCAGTGGCTCAGTGGTAAAGAACCCGCCTGCCAATGCAGGAGATGTAAGAGACGCGGGTTCAATCCCTGGGTCTGAAAATCCCCTGAAAGAGGGCATGGCAACACACTCCAGTATTCTTGCCTGGAGAATCCCATGGACAGAGGAGCTTGGCGGGCTACAGTCCATGGGGTTGCAAAGAGCTGGACACGACTGAGGCGATTTAGCATGCACACAGCGTATATGTGTCAGTCCTAATCTCCCAGTTTTCCCCACCCTCCCCTGCTCCTCTGTGTTCATATTTGTCCTCTATGTCTGCGTTTCTATTCCTTCTTGGAGATAGGTTCATCTGTACCATTTTTCTAGATTTCACAGGTATCCATCAATGTATAAAGATATTTGTTTTTCTTTGTCTGACTTCATTCTGTATGACAGACTCTAGGTCCATCCACATAACAAATGAACTAATTTCATTCCTTGTTATGGCTAATACTTCATTGCATATATTACCACATCTTCTTTATCCATTCATCTGTCAGTGGACATCTAGGTTGATTCCCTGTCCTGATGTAAATAGTGCTGTGATGAATATTGGGGTACGTGTGTCATTTTGAATTACAGTTTTCTGGGGGTATATGCCCAGCAGTGGCATTGCTGAGTCATATGGTAGCTCCCTTTTTAAGTTTTTAGGGAACCTCCATACTGTTCTCTATAGTGGCTGCAGCAATTTACATTCCTACCAATAGTGGGAATGTCCACACCCTCTCCAGCATTTATAGAAATTCTTGAAGTTGCATCTGATTATCAAACCACTAGGGGCAGGAGAGCACATTGAAATTGTATTGACATACCTGCCTCTCCCCACAAATTTCCCCTTTGGCGTCGGCACGGTCTTGGACAGTGCCTCGTGATTCAGGAGGCAAGTGAGTTGCCTTGGGAGGCTGGCCACCCTGGCCCACTGCTGGCTGTGTCCCAGATGGTGCCGCTGGGCTTGGGGAGGGAATGGGGTGAGCCTTCAACCCTTTATTAATTCTGGAGTGTGCAGACTGTCCTGTCTCTTAGGAAAGTCTGAGGCTGAGTGGCTCAACTTTCAAGAGGTTTCAAAATTCTACGTCACCGATCTTCAGCATTATTAAAGAAGAGCTGAAACTGGGAATTTGAAATCACAAACATCAAAGGTCTCCTATTTTTGTTTTATGAACCATTCTCTGTGTGTACTTTGCTGCTAGCCGCCTGGAATCCTTGTGGGAAAGATAAAAGATAAAAACAACTAAGCAAACAAATGTCAGAAAGCTCACAATCAGATCTCCTGTGGGAGATGCTGGCCAACTTCAAAGGAGGTGAGAGACGGGAGGGATGGAGATTTTGAGAACATGAAACTGACGTGCTTTTTGAAAGCTGTGTGTAAACAGAAGTTTTGTAAAACTCCCACTTGAAGCGCACGGTGGGGTGGAAGGGATCGTTCCTCGACTTGGGACTCTCGAGGGCCTGTGTCTGCTGTCAAGAAGGTGGAAATGTAAGGTATAGCTATAGTCTTTAATGTTGATTCTTGCTTTTCAAAAAGGAAAGGAGAAAAGGGCAGATTTAGCTGACAAGAAAGCCTGCAGAGTTGATACCATAGAAAGATGGGAAGCATTCTCACATTTGAAACTGTCAGAGGTCTGACAATGGGGGTGCACAGTGAGGACACCCTGAGGTCTGGTTTTGAGGTGTTTGGAAGGATACCACTCTCTGGATTCTCTACCCTCAAGGTGGGCATGGGGTGCAAGCTGCCTGGGCTGACCCAGGAGCCCTCCTGTGCCTACTTTACTTGGGACCCTGAGTGATGGGTGACTGCAGGGACACGTCGCCAGCTTGGGCAAGAGGAGAGATGTTTTGGCACCTCACCAAGTCACCAGAAGGATAGGAGCATGGTGGGGCTGGGACAGTAGGAACGAAGGACAGGAACCCAGCCGGGAGGCTCACAGCCTCTCCTCTCTGCTATGATTTCTCAACTCCGCTTCCAGACCACTGGGCACCTGTCAACCAGACCCCAGTTCTGCCAGCAGAGAAGGACTGCAGCCTGGCTTGAGCTGAAAAGGTTGCCGCAGAGTGCTGGGAGGACTGTGTGCTTCACCACCAGAGAGCTTTCTTTCTCCTTAAAAGCAAAAGTGGGTTGGGCCAAGAATGGAGGTGACAGGTGGTAAGATGCTGACAATTATTGGTGGCTTCATCCATAGCACATCCATATCTCCTTTGCTAACCCAAAGCACAGGATAAGGGATACAGCTGTGTGGGCCCTGACTCAGGGCATCAGTCACGCCTCTGTGTTTGGGGCCAGCTCTCTGTACTTTCCAGTGTCTATGAAGCTGTATGTCTGCAAACTGCTCTCCTCCTCCGCTGTCTCATTGGTTGGCTTATCCCTGGCATCTGGCTGGACAGATTGACTCCATCTCCACCCCAACAAGGCCAGTAAAATCAGTTGCTTCCTGGAGTCCTGCAGAAAACAATGCATGACCCTGGACCATGAGAACTCACCAAGGAGCCCTTGGCACCGGCCTGCACGCTAAGAACAATAGCTGGCATCTCTCACGTGCTTTCTCCTGGCCAAGGTCTCACCGGGTACTACCCAGGGCTGTCTTGTACTTCTGATGGTAACCTCTGTGAGAAAGAGACTGTATTCGCATGTTACAGGTGAGGATGCTGGGGTACTGAGAGGCTGAGTGATGGGCCCAGGCTCACAGCTAGTAAACAGTGGAGCTGGTTTCCACTTGACCGATCTGACTCCAGAGACAGGCCTTCCTGACCGCTCCATGGCCAATGGTGCCATTGAGAGGGGAGGCTATTGCTTTGTTTACTCATGTCATCGTGTTGCTGGATGGCAAAGCGATTCATACCAAGGAGGTGGGAAGTCCCTTGGGGGTGATGTCCTCTCTGCACAATGTTAATGAATTACTTGACACCTAATAACAGCAACAATAATAATACCTGGGGACATTAAATTAGTTAATGCATAGAGAGTACTTGGCACAGTGCCTGGCCCTTGAAAAGTGACAACAGTCAGCTCTGCTTCCTTGGTGGCTGCCCTGATGACATGGGAAGCACCTGTCATCTGGCACCCATGACACAGACACAGTCCAAATCCGACTGGTCCTATTCAGCTCATCAGTCACCTGCCCTTCTTCCTGGTGGAAGCATTCTGGAGCAGAACAATGACTCTGAAGTCTGTCTCCATGCTCTCCTCCCTGTGGCTGAAGCTGCAGCAGGGAGCACACCCGGGGCCTTGGGGTCATTAGACTTGCACACAGAATCCAGCTCCGCCCTTCTTGGGGTGTGATTTCGGGCAGACCTCTTAACATCTTCAGGCCTCAATTTCCTGATATATAAAATGAGCAGGATAATACCTACCTCTTAGGGAGAGGGGAGAGGAAGAGGAGACAGTGTATGTAAAACTTCAGGATACTGGGTCGGGCGGGTGCCTAGTGACACAGACTTTCTTTTCCAAAAGAGTCATGGTAATAGATGGATCTCCAGGCACTTGTGCTCTTCTGGAAGCTTGCCATTTCCACTTGACGAGATCAAGTCTACCCTGCCCCCTACCTGCCCTTGAACCCTGGCAGATCCTTTAAATGCCTAACAAGTAGTTGTGGCAGAGAGATGCTGTGTGACATCCGGGGCCAGGTCATAAAAGGCAGAATGTCTTCTCTCTGGCCCTCTCTTCTCGTGTGCATTTGACACGCAAAACTACGAGATAAAAGGTCCATTCACCCCAAGGTCCACCCATCCTGCATGCTGGAGAGAACGTGGGAGAGACCACAGTGGGAGATGGCTCGGACTCCCCACTCTTGCAGCCTCTATGCTTTTGAGCCACCCCAGCTGAGCCAAGAAGAGCCAAGCAGAACTACTCCCACCCCACCCTAAGTCCTGCCCAAATTGCAAAGTTTTGAGCAAAATAAACAGTTGTTTTATGCCACTAAGTTTAAGAGTAATTGTGACATAGCTATAGAAATGGAAACATCCAGTGTCTTTATTGTCCCTTCTTCATTGTGAAGACTCAAAGCAGCCCTTGGTTACTATCCTACAACATGGCATTGATGGGATCACAGTATATACCTTTGCCAGCTCCCAACACCGATGACCACAGGCCCAAGGCCAGTGTCTTTGACACAGCAGACCACTTGTCTCATGCCCACTGGCCCCTGCAGCCCAGAGCCATGGTGTCCGGAGCACACCCGGCCTCTGTGCCTACTGTCCCCTCTGTCCTGACTTCAGCCTTGTCTCATTTTTCTCACTCATCCACATTCCACTCACATGTCACCTGCCTTTATGCCTTCCTGCTCTTCCAGACCAACAGAACAACCTGTACAACCCATGAGTTTGATGTTTATTATTCATGGTATTGTGGTTCCCTCTGGTCTTTTCACCCAGACTATGAGCATGGGGTGTGGGGTGTGGAGAACACGTATAGCATCTTGTTTATCTTTGCATCCTTCCTCTAATGCAATAAGGGTTCAGTTCAGTTCAGGGCAGTTCAGTTGCTCAGTCATGTCCGACTCTTTGCAACCCCACGGACTGCAGCACGTCAGGCTTCCCTGTCCATCACCAACTCTGGGCGCTTGCTCAAACTCATGTCCATTGAGTTGATGATGCCATCCAACCATCTCATCCTCTGTCACCCCCTTCTCCTCCTGTCTTCAATCTTCCCCAGCATCAGGGTCTTTTCCAATGAGTTAGTTCTTCACATCAGGTGGCCAAAGTGTTGGAGCTTCAGCTTCAGCATCAGTCCTTCCAATGAATATTCAGGACTGATTTCCTTTAGGATGGACTGGTTGGATATCCTTGTAGTCCAAGGGACTCTCAAGAGTCTTCTCCAACACCACAGTTCAAAAGCATCAATTCTTCGGCACTCAGCTTTCTTTATGGTCCAACTCTCACATCCATACATGACTACTGGAAAAACCATAGCCTTGACTAGATGGACCTTTGTCAGCAAAGTAATGTCTCTGCTTTTTAACAGGCTGTCGAGGTTGGTCATAGATTTTCTTCCAAGAAGGAAGCATCTTTTAATTTCATGGCTGCAGTCACCATATGCAGTGATTTTGGAGCCCAAGAAAATAAAGTCTGTCACTGTTTTCCCATCCATTTGCCATGAAGTGATGGAACTGGATGCTATGATCTTCATTTTTTGAATGTTGAGTCAGCTTTTCCACTCTCCTCTTTCACTTTCATCAAGAGGCTCTTCAGTTTCTCTTCACTTTCTGCCATAAGGGTGGTCATCTGCATATCTGAAGTTACTGATATTTCTCCTGGCAATCTTGATTCCAGCCTGTGCTTCATCCAGTCCAGCATTTCGCATGATGTATTCTGCATATAAGTTAAATAAGCAGGGTGACAATATACAGCCTTGACGTACTCCTTTCCCAATTTGGAACCAGTCCGTTATGTCCAGTTCTAACTGTTTCTTCTTGACCTGCATACAGATTTCTCAAGAGGCAGGTAAGGTGGTCTGGTATTCTCATCTCTTGAAGAATTTTTTAGTTTGCTGTGATCCATACAGTTAAAGGCTTTGGCGTAGTCAATGAAGCAAAAGTAGATGTTTTTCTGGAACTCTCTTGCTTTTTTGATGACCCAACAGATGTTGGCAATTTGATGTCTGGATCCTCTGCCTTTTCTAAATCTAGCTTGAACATCTTGAAGTTCTCAGCTCAAGTACTTTTGAAGCCTGGCTTGGACAATTTTGAACACTACTTGTGTTCAAATAGTGTGTGAGATGAGTGCAATTGTGCGATTTGAGCAGTCTTTGGCATTGCCTTTCTTTGGGATTGGAGTGAAAACTGACCTTTTGCAGTCCTGTGGCCACTACTGAGTTTTCCAAATTTGCTGGCATATTGAGTGCAGCACTTTCACAGCATCATCTTTTAGGATTTGAAATAGCTCAGCTGGAATTCCATCACCTCCTCTAGCTTTGTTTGTAGTGATGCTTTCTAAGGCCCACTTGACTTTGGACTCCCGGATGTCTGGCTCCTGGTGAGTGATCACACCATCATGGTTATCTGGGTCACTAAGATCTTTTTTGTATAGTTCTTCTATGTATTCTTGCCACCTTTTCTTAATATCTTCTGCTTCTGTTGGGTCTATACTGTTTAAGCATGCTTCTCAGTATGAATCATGAGGGTTTTTTTTTTTTTTAATGCTATGAACTAGATGTTTTTTTGCTTTGTTTTTTGCAATTAGCTTATTTGGCTGCATTGAGTCTTAGTCATTGCATGCGGGGTCTGCGTTGTGTCGTGTGGCTCTTTCATTGTGGCATGCAGACTCTCTGGTTAGTTGCTCTGTGGCATGTAGAGTCCTAGTTCCCCGACCAGGGATCGAATCTGTGTCCTCTGCATTGCAAAGTGGATTCTTAACCACTGGCCCACCAGAAAAGTCCCAAATCATGAGCTACTGTGATGATTTGGGACTCAGTCTGTTACATGTGGTCCCCGCCAGACTGCCATGGGAGGTGCCACTCCAACTCTGTGTCTCAAATACAAAGGGGCCCTGCATCTGCCATCAGCTCTCTCATCCCTGGGAGAGGCCCCTTATCTGTTTCCACGTGCTGTCTTGCTGCAGGGTCATGCTCATCTCAGCTGTGCTATAAGGTCATAGGTTTTGAGGCTGTCAAGGGAACAGTTCTCAAGCATTGTCTTCTGTGTTCCCATGATCCTGGACTCCAGTCTCCTGGATCTGACACTGAGAGAAATCCCAACCTCCGAGTCTGGAAGGAGGTCTCTGTAAAATCTCTTGGCTCTTTAGGCACATGAGTTAGATGTGAAGCTCTTCTTGAGTGATGCCCTGATCGATCCATTCCACACCCATCACTTCTCCATTCACTGCTTCCCAGGCAGGAAAGGGTGCAGGGCTCTGAAAAGACCTGATGATGCCCACACAGCATCAGCACAGATGGCTCCATCTGCTCCAAAAAGCACTAAAAGGGCTGCGGGAGGGCCCAGTTCTAATCTGGCTCAGCTGGCACTTCACCATGGCCTTGGGAAGGTGCCCTAGTTCTGTTCTTGTTCTCCCAGCTGTATAACAAGGAATCACATAGCCGCCCCCAGGCAGCTTTAATAGCATATAGCCAAATAGCAATAGGGGTTCCCTGGTGGCTTAGTTGGTAAAGAACCCGCCTGCAAGTGTGGGAGATACAAATGATGCAGCCTCAATCCCTGGGTCGGGAAGATCCACTGGCGACATAGCACCCCGAGCCAGATATTATTGCCTGGGAAATTCCATGGACAGGGGAGTCTGGCGGGCTACAGTCCTTGGAGTCACAAAGACTTGGACACGACTGAGTGTGCATGCACTCCATGCCAAATGGCAGTAAAAGACGTACTTAGGTTCATTTTGCATAGAGTGGGAATGTTACTAAGTAGAGATTTCACGTTTATCAGCCACTCATTGCTGCTGCTGCTGCTAAGTCACTTCAGTCATGTCTGACTCTGTGCGATCCCATAGACGGCAGCCCACCAGGCTCCCCCATCCCTGGGATTCTCCAGGCAAGAATACTGGAGTGGGTTGCCATTTCCTTCTCCAATGCATGAAAGTGAAAAGTGAAAGTGAAGTTGCTCAGTGAAGTCGCTCAGTTGTGTCTGACTCGTAGCAACCCCATGGACTGCAGCCTACCAGGCTCCTCCATCAATGGTATTTTTCAGGCAAGAGTACTGGAGTGGGGTGCCATTGCCTTCTCTGCATTGGCTGTCTGGTATTACTCTACAGAAAGCAGAGGTGGGTGGTGTTTGTTACCAGAAGCTCTAAGGCAAAGGGCTCCCCTCCAGCTTACTGTGATGGCCTTGACTGAGAGGCTCAGAGGACTGAGCAGTCTGTGGCTCTGCCCTTTTCACTGTGTTTATTACGGAGGTATGACATCAGTTGCACTGCTGGGACAGGCTGAGTTCATGAATCCAGTGGGAAAGGGGAGCAGTGATCAGACAGCAGGAAGAAATGGGAAAGGGAATTTTGTATTTTTTTAAGATATAAATTATTGACTAATAATTTAAAAATTATTATTATTTGGCAGCAGTGCATGGCTAAATGTGAGATTTTAGTTTCCCAACTGGAATCAAACTCAGACCCCTGACAATGAAAGCATGGAATTCCAACCACTGAACTTCCAGGGAATTTCCAGACTTTTTTTTTTTTTTTTTTTAATTTTAAATAAAGACAGTGCTTATGGCTATTGGCTCCAACTACCTCCCTTCTAGGTAAAATGAAATTGAGAAAACAGGCCAGTGAGAGGGGAGGGCAGGAGCTCGCCTGGCTCCTGCCCCTTGGTGGCTCTCCCGGCTCCGCCCCTCCATGGCTCTCCCGGCTCCGCCCCCTCCGTGGCTGTCCCGGCTCCGCCCCCTCCGCGGCTGTCCCGGCTCCGCCCCCTCCGCGGCTGTCCCGGCTCCTCCCCGCTGGGTGGCTCTCCCGGCTCCGCCCCTCCATGGCTCTCCCGGCTCCTACTCCCTCAGTGGCTCTGCTGGAGAGGCTGGCACAGGAGAGCTGATTGTGGCCGTGGAGCTTGCAGACATAGCAGAAGGGGGAAGAGAAAGAGAATCTGAACAACGGGGATATGTATATGTATACCTGAATTACTTAGCTGTACACCTGAAACTAACACAACTATATGTAAATCAATTATATCCAACATGAAATTTAAAAATTTACCCCCCACCCCGCAAAAAATAGAAGAGGGAAAGATGCAGCCCCAGCTGGGGATGGCAGTAGCTGGCTGGAAAACCAGCCAAATCCTTGCTTCCCAATTGCCAAGGGTGATGGGGTCTTAACAGGTCTGTCCAGGAAAGCTGGTGTACACACCCCAACAAGGATGAGCAGGGAGCAATGTATTTCTTGTACCCGCGACCTCAACTAGACTTAAAGGCAGAGGTTGCCTAATGTAACGGGAAGATCTTGACTCGTAGGCACCCAAGCCTAGGCTCAAATGCCACCCTGACACTTATCTGGGTAAGTGTGGACCCTGGTTACTTGCAGAAGCTCTGTGAATCCCCCTGTACTTGCTATTCTGAGGCCCCAGTGCAGTGACTGATACAAAATGCTCGCCCAGAGAAGGTGGTCAGTTCACCTGCCCCTCTCCTCTTCCTTCAGGAGAGGAATCACTAGAGCAATCTCTACGCCTGGGTTCCCTCAGGATCTGAGATGTGCTAGGCGCATAATTGATTTTCAGTAGTAGCATGATTAAGTGAGGGGTTCCCTGCTGGTGTCGTGGTAAAGAATCCGCCTGCCAGTGCAGGAGACACAGAAGACATGGGCTCAATCCTTGGTCGGGAAGATCGTCTAGAGGAGGAAATGACAACCTATTCCAATATTCTTGCCTGGAAAATTCCATGCACAAAAGGAGTCTGGCGGGCTCTAGTCTGTGGGGTTGCAATCAGACATGATTGAGCAACTGAGCACGCACACACACGCATGCACAACATGGTAAGTGAGTCATGAACCGGGCTTCTGTTTACAGGCTATTCCTCAAGCTAAATATTTGAAAAATCTGATAGACACTTTACAAAATGAAAGTGCCGGGGACAAGACAGGGATCAATGTCATCAACATCACTGGACAAAGTCAGGCTGGGCTCATTGTGAGTTGGGTTATGCCAGGAAAATGTTTTTTCTCGGGGCCAAAGGCTAGGACACTGGATGGAAAGTGAGCCTGTCAGAGCTGGAAGGTTTTCTGGATAGACATAGAGCAGGCCAGGTCGGGCCGGGCCTGAGCCATCAGCTGGGGCCACGGCACTGTCAAGTCCTTGGGATCCCAATGTCACCATGACAGGAATCACCAATTGTGGCTTGGACAGGCACATGGAAATGTTCCGAGGCCTTGGAGGAACTCGGGGGCAGTGTTTGGCCAAGCCTGACTCATACGGCAAGTTTGGGCCTGTTTCTTAGCTCTTGTCTGTCAACGGCTGGGAAAATGCCATGGGGTAGCTGGGGGAAGGGCAACAACGGAACATAGATGTCAGTCAGCTCCCCTCTTCCATACAAAACACTACGCAGCCACCAAAGATAAGAAGACAGGTGTATATACACTGGTAGAGCAATCTGCCTGTGATCTATTACTGAGTGAATAAAACACATTATGTGAACTAGCATGATTGTAATTTTAAAATTAATACTTATTCACATGTATCTGTACACATACGTATTTGGCTGTACACAACTGGTTTTTCCAGTGGTCATGTATGGATGTGAGAGCTGGACTGTGAAGAAGGCTGAGCGCTGAAGAATTGATGCTTTTGAACTGTGGTGTTGGAGAAGACTCTTGAGAGTCCCTTGGACTGCAAGGAGATCCAACCAGTCCATTCTGAAGGAGATCAGCCCTGGGTGTTCTTTGGAAGGAATGATGCTGAAGCTGAAACTCCAGTACTTTGGCCACCTCATGGGAAGAGTTGACTCATTGGAAAAGACTCTGATGCTGGGAGGAATTGGGGGCAGGAGGAGAAGGGGACGACAGAGGATGAGATGGCTGGATGGCATCACCGACTTGATGAACGTGAGTCTGAGTGAACTCCGGGAGTTGGTGATGGACAGGGAGGCTTGGAATGCTGCGATTTATGGGGTTGCAAAGAGTCAGACATGACTGAGTGACTGAACTGACTGACTGAACTGAACTGTCCACAGTGGTGACTTATAGGCGTTTAGAGGGGGAGGTAGCTTCTATTTTGTGTACTTCCTTGTGGGATTGTTTTTGTAATTAATGTGCATTTTTTTCAGCACAGTTTTACTCTAGCTTCCCTCTTCTGGTCTCCCTGAAAACTATCCCTGAAGACATGAAAGCAGAAGCTCGGGAGAACTCATATGTGGTTGAAATTTTAATTAGCATCTACTCTGGATACAGGGTGGCACACCAGGCAGCTCAGAGGTAAAGAAACTACCTGCCAGTGCTGGAGATGCAGGAGACAAGGGTTCGATCCCTGGGTCGGGAAGATCCCCTGGAGGAGGAAATGGCAACCCACTCTGGTATTCTTGCCTGGAGAATCCCATGGCCAGAGGAGAATGGCAGGCTGTACAGTCCACAAGTTTGCAAAAGAATCGGACATGGCTTAGCGACTAAACCACGTGCCACTCACAAACTCTAGAATTTTTGGCAAGAGACTTAGTTCTCTGCCTCTTAGTTTTACCTCCAGTAAAATGAGGATCTAGTAACAGTGCCGGCCTCAGAGTGACCATAAGAATTCAACGTGCTAAGGTAGGAGTGGTTCACAGGAGCATGTGTGTTCAGTCGCTTCAGTCGGGTCTGACTCTGCGACCTATAGACTGTAACCCGCCAGGCTCCTCTGTCCATGGGATTCTCCAGGCAAGAATACTGGAGTGGGTTGCCATGCCCTTCTCCAGGTCACAGGAGCATGGGGTGCAGAAAAACAATAAATAAGTGTCAGCTATTCCTCGTTTCTCTGGTGTCCCTGTCAAGGATGGAGTGGGATGAGATGGGAGGCAGAGGCTCCTGCAATCGTCCAAGTGAGAGATGAGGTCTTGAGCTAAGGCTGTGAGGATGGAGGGAGTGAAAGCAGGGAGGCAACCTGGGAAGGTGGACTGAGTAGCCAGGAACAGGGGAAGGGAGGGGACGGGGTGACCTGGGTTCCCAGCAGAGGTGACAGAGAGGATGCGACAGCTAGCAGAGCAGAGGAAGGGGAAGGGAAGCCGCCAGGTCTGGGGAAACCCACACAGAGGCGTCCAGCAGGAACAGCCCATGAGTTCATTTGGCCAAAACAAACGTACTTCAGTTTTACGTCAGCATCTCTGGACCCCAAGTCCTGGGGGCTAAGGACCTGTCTGACAAAATAAAGAGTGAGATCCTGGCCTGAGAGTGGGCCCTCTGACCACATCTGAAAGTGAAAGTGTTATGTCACTTAGTCACGTCCGAATCTGCGACCCCATGGACTGTAGCCCACCAGGCTCCTCTGTCCATGAGATTCTTCAGATAAGAATACTGGAGTGAGTTGCCATTTCCTTCTCCAGGGGATCTTTCCAACCAGGGGATTGAACCCCTGTCTCCTGCATCGCAGGCAGATTCTTTACTATCTGAGCCACTGGGTCCCTTCTCCCTGGTGCTGCCCCCTAGGTGTACCTGCATCAAAACATGGTCAAGCTGCTCTACATTAAGTCCTTATCTTACAAACAGACCAGAGGCTTGAATTCAGTCTGTCCATCCACACAGACCTCCCGCTGGACATACATTTCCGAAAGAGCCTCAAAAATGCTTCCCCCACTCCCCAACTAGCCATTTGCCTACCAATTCTCTCTAGAACTATTAAAAACAAAATGCAGAAAACAAACCATCAAAGATAAGACCAGTTAAAGTAAAAAACCATGACATAGTACAGGGGAGAAGGACGACTTAGAGAAGTCTGCCTGGGTTGGACTTGCAGCCGGGCATGCACCATGCTTCTCATAAGCATTTCCTCATCAGAAACTCTGGGGTGAAGATGCATCCACCTCCCTCGGAGGTTGCTAAGGAGAAGCAATATTCCAAAGCCAACTCAGAAATGTTAGGACCTCCCTCCCTCCCTCAATCAGAGGGCTGAAACCAATCAGGATTTAAGCGCTGTAGTATGTTTCCAACACAAGGACTAAGATTCACATAATGTGTGCTCAGTCATATTGTATTCTTTTGCAGCTTCATGGACTGTAGCCCGCCAGGCTCCTCTGTCCATGGGATTCTCCAGGCCAGAATACTGGAGTGGGTTGCCGTTTCCTTCTTCAGGCAATTGTCCCGATCCAGGGATTGAACCTGCGTCCCCTGCACTGGCGGGTGGATTCTTTCCCACTGAGCCACCTGGGAAGCCCCAGGATTTGGCGTGCTGCTGATAAACTCTGGCTACCTCCTGTGGTGGGTAGATTCACTTTGTTTTACTCCTAATTACCCAACTACATAGTCTGGGAGCCCTATACTCTGTTTTCACACGAAGAACTTGGGAAGAGTCACCGTTTGACAGAAAGCCACATCAGATGGGGAGGGTCTCCTTCTGGGGCTCCGTAAGGGGAGTTTGGAGGGAGACAGACCGGCCAAGAGAGGATGTCTGCCTGCCAGGAACGCGGCGGCTAAAGGGAGCATGTGGGAGACAGGGCGGTGCCTGATAAAAGGGCACCGGAAACCGGGAGACGGCAAAAGCTCCTATTTCATCATCACTGAACTCTGTATATTTTAAGAAAGGCATTTCAGAGCTCCTGGTTTATTTCTCATTTGGGACCTTCCTCCTGACTACGATGAGCCCAGGCAATCTAAAAGGCCTCGCTACTATTTCCTGCGGTGCAGAGGCCCCGGCCTAGGATTCAGGACAGAGGCCAGAGCTTGCGGGCGACTCTCTCCAGCAGCAGGCACGGGGTTAGGGCAGGGAGATGGCAGAGCGGGGCGCCCAGCTCAGAAGCCCCCCTCTCCTCCTCTGAGCCCCAGGACATGGGGGTCCTCCAGCTGTCTTCCCGAAGTCACGCCAGGAGCTGGAGGCTGGGGGCTGCCAAGTTTGCCCTTTATTCTCATGCGTCACATCTGCACCCATGCAGGGGTCCAGGGGTCCCCGCAGAGAAGAGCTCCTTTGGGTAGAAGGCAGGACAGGTAAGAACCCAAGCTCTCAGCCCCTACCCATGTTTTATCGCCAAGTACATGGGCTCCTGGTCAGATAGACCTGGGTTCCAATCCTGCCATCTTTCACAAGTGACTTGCCCGAGGTTTTTGAGCCTCAGTTTCCTTGTCTTTAAAATGGGGCCAACCAAGTTGTTGTTAAGACTGAAGGCAGGAACACATGCAGGTCACAACAGCCATCACTGCAGACTGGAGGTGGGCCCCTCGCTCACACTGAGGAAGCCTTTGCCAAGCCTGGGTTGGGGGCGTGGGCTGGGTAGGCAAGAGAGGTTTCTGCTAAAAAACACAGGACTAGAGAACAAAGAGGGCATCTTGTCCTCCCTGACAGTGTTCCCAGGCCACTGTCCCCTCGGGACGGCACTGCACCTGGGGACTCTCCCGGCATTTATTCTGAGGCCCCCACCATTTACCACGTGACTTCTACCGAAGCCCCCCACACTTCCCATGACCCTAAGAGACCAACCAGGCAGCAACATCCACCACATCCATCATGGGGTGCAGAGACACGTCTGACCCCAGCCCAGACTCAGGGCCCAGGGACGTCTCAAGGGAACGCTCAGATGCCATCAAAGTGGCCACTATCTCCCGGGCCCACGTCCCTGTGTTTCCTCTTTCCGTACTTGTCTGGAGGGGTGGGTAGGGGGTGGATGGCAAGCTCCAGTGGCCTGGATGACTCATTTCCTCCTTGGGATCAGAGCAGGAGTTCCACAAGGAGGGGGTGGTGGTGGAGGGGTGCAGTGGGGGACTGGAGGCCTCTGGAAGCAAAACAGCCAGTGAGGCCACCTCCAGGAGTAAAATGAGATGAAATTCAACCCACACTGACTGAGCCGGGTACATAAGTTCCTAGGGAAAGAAAAGAGCAAATGAGAGGGAAAGAACTGTTTTTTTTTTTTTAATCCATTTATTATATACAATATTAAGGCACAAATTTAAGCAGCAAAGGATAGGAAAATCTTTGGCTGACCAACAGGATCAATATTTGCTGTGGGGGACACAACCGTCTTCCTGAATTTCCCTGCTCTGTACACAGACCCATCCGGCCGTTGCAGCTCTGGGCTTCCCGCCCCCCCAGGACAGACCAGCCATACGAAGATGCCACAATGATACATCAGAGTCTGCTGGAGAGAATACAGCACACGCACCTGGCAGGAAGCGCAGTGGCACCCAAGCCAGCAGGGTTCTGGCCGAGGTGGGTGCCTGACCCGCCCTGCCTCACAGAACGTCCCAGATTCCGCTCCACAAAGGGGGGAAAACACCTTAAATCAAAGAAAACCACTATGGGTCAGTCTGTTCACATCCCAGTTTGTAATAAATACTTATAGGTGTCTCTGTGCGAACAGAATTCTAGGTAAACCACATGGAAATAGACCACTGGGCACCAAAACTCCAGAGCTGATACAAGAGAATGCTGTATATGGGTTCCATTATACTGAAAACAGTGCTTTAATTCCGTGAAGAAGCAAAGTTTCACGACAAAGAAACACCCCGGTTTTGGCCTAACATGACAATAACATGCACTTAAGTCTAACATGGTTTTATGGAATTCCGACTGGAGGCAGATAGATACTCATGAATGTGCGTTTACATCCGTGTGTACACAGAGATGTGAACACGTATAAGGCGTGACAAGAGAGCAGCTTTTTTTTTTTTTTTTTTAATCCATTGGAAGTTACATGTACTAGTGATTACTGTTTTCCTTTGAAGTGGTCACTCTGAAAGGAGTCCAAAGATGCAGTATCCCCAGGAACATCTTAGGGACTTTTTTTTTTTAAAAGAAAGAGCTAAAAGGATGTGACTTACCTTCATCACCCATTTTTACTTATCCAACTGAGTCAATGACTTGGGTTTATTTCCAATCTTAAACCCATTCTCAAAGGATGATGCTCCCTCATCTCTAAGGATAACCAGAGGAACGTGTCAGGCCCCCAAATCCATCCTAACAGAGGTGTTTACAGAACGTTTCTACTTGGACAGCACTGTAGTCATCAGCAAGAGTCTCACAAAGCAGGGTGAGATGAAACACTTGGATCTTTTGGATATTAAGAAAAGAAACTCGACATACAATCTTAGAGCCACATCTCATGTGTATGCACTGACAATATATACAGGTCTTTTTTTTAAAATGCATGTCTTTAGATACCTTTAAATTACCAAACAAGAAAAGGGGGTGCTACTTAAAAGCGAGAGGAAAAAAAAAACTGCTTATTAGATCCAGAAGAAATCTATTTACTGAAGCGCTAACCTTTTCATGCTCCCAGCTGATCAGCTTCTGGTAACTTCTTAATGACTCTGCCCATCTTCCATGGAGCCACACACAAGGGGCACCCACTGAACAACCCTCATGTTGAATGAAGACATTCTAAACACATTGATTAATTAGCAGGAAAAAAAAAAAAACAGAAGAAGAGAAAAAACATTTGTAAAGCATACACTGCAGCTGCATCAAGCTTGGGGATAAGCGGGCAGTTTTGGGCAGGATATTCTGTGTTAAAGGAGATTATCTGACTCTCTCATATCACGGCTACGATCCTCCCTGGCTCAGGAGGAGTGTGAGATCACGGGGGGCACACAGAAGCTTGCCCACCGGCGCCAGGGCACATATGCTGGCTGTAGGACTTTGTTTTGGAAGACACACCTCTCTGCTCACGTGAGCTCCCTGCCTCCAAACCTTGCAACCTGCCACCTACTCTTAGAACCCTGCCTTTTCTGATGTCTGTGTTCACACCAGGCTCTGGGACTCAGGATGCAGTGGGGGGAGTTTCTACCACCATCAGCTACCAAGGAGGAATGGAGAAGGAAACGGCCATCCACTCCAGTATTCTTGCCTGGAGAATCCCTGGACAGAGGAGCCTGGTGGGTTACATGCAGCCCATGGGGTTGCAAGAGTCAGACATGACTTAGAGACTAAATCACCAGCATTGCAGAGGATGAAGCACGAGACATCTCTAACTGTTGGCACTCAGCATCACAAGGTCAAAGCCGCGAGACAACAAACAGCAGGGATGGCTGGCTGTTCTGCAGGGGGCACTCCGGCACGCCTGGATACCCAGCCCAAGTCCTGTGTAGTCAAACGCACAAGTGGCCAAAGAGCAAGCTCCGCAAACCTAAAGAGAGAAAGAAGGGCCCCCACTCTCTGCCTCCAACCCAAGTCCCGGGAGGGACACGGCAGCCCTGTCCTGCGTGTCCGCTCTGAGCAGGCGCAGCGCAACGCTGTGGCTGGCCTCCAACCTGTGGGAAGCCGAAGACAAGCTGAGAAGAAAACATCAAGGAAAGGCTCTGCACACACTTGGAAATCAGTGCCAGAAAGCAGCGACATCGCCTGCTCCACACGGTACCCTGGGTGGCACGCGGAAACTGCCAGATGACATGCTCAAGGAGGAGGCAGGGTGACTCCGGCATGTCATCATCACCCAGGGCCAAGGCTTGACCCTTCACCCTGAGACAGGGCCCAGGAGTTCATGGTCAGACACCACACTGGGATGTTCTGGAGGAGACCCGGCCTCTGGATTACATGCAAAGAAGAGCTTTATAAAACAGACTTTGTGGCCTAGTGTAACAGTACACAGACTCCCAAGCTGTGTTTACGGGCAGTCCTAGCAGTTCGGAGGGTCGGGGGGATGAAGAACGGAGCTGCTTGTGTGTGCACATGTACACAGACACACACAGGGGATGGAGCGGGTCAAGGTGTGACCCCAAAAGACGCTCATCACCCCCAAGTCAGAGGCAGTCCGGCCCACGTCAAGGCTGCTCTCCCAAACCCTTGGTCCAGACGCTGGTCTCTCCTGCGGAAGGGACTTGACCTCCCTGGACCCGTTTCCTCCTCTGTGAAATAAGGATATAAACCTGCCCCTGCTCCCGTGTTGTCCGAGGATGCACTGAAAGGTACCCAGTGCTTGCACACAGTTGGCACTAAAAAATAGAGTAAGGATTCTTTTCTAAAAATCCAATGAGATCATGTATCATCAACGGCGAGAACGCACAGTGGAAGTTCAGTATCTGCTTTCTCCTAAAGGCAAGCAAGGCTTCGAGAAATCTACAGAGATGAAGAGCAGTGAGGCCCTCGCTGGGCCGGAAATCTGCCATAAAAGAAGAGATTTCAAAGCTGTAAGTCCCTTTTGTTGCAGAGGAGGCAGGTCAGAAGCAAAAAAGGTGGACAGACACCATAGCACAGTAGAAAAACGGTGACGTCTTGTACTGTGAGAGTTACCAGGCCTGGCAACTCAGGGACCGAGGAAAGCCAGCGAGCTTCGTGCCTGTGCTGCCACTGAGATGTGCTGGGGCCTAAAGACGAGGCTCTGGCTCTCCCCCATTTCTGGGGGACACAGCTCACATTTGGGGTGGCCCAGGCCTGGACAGCAGTGGGGGAGGCACCTCTTATTTCTAGATACTAATCTTTTCCTTTCTCAACATTAATCAGGGGTCAAAAGGTCCTTAAGAGAGTCGGCTGCCATCAACTGAGCCTCATCACTTGTCGAAAGTGAAAGAGAAGAGAGATGGGATGGGGAGCTCTCTGCCCCACCATACGCATGTGTCCATACTCGCCACGCCCCTGCACCACCCATGAGGTTCACTGCTCTGGCGGAACCAGGGACTGCTCGGCCCCGCAAAGCCACTCTGGTTCCTCAGGCTGCACAACCCTCAGTGACGCTTAAAGTGGGACCGCAGAAGGCAACATGTGTGATACAGAGTCCCCCACAGAGCTGGGCCTGAGGTGCATCCCTTCTGTTTATTCTGACCACCAGGCAGCTCCGAGAAGCTCCTGGGCAAAGCCAGCAGTTTCCTTCTCTCCACCCACACTTATCACCCTCTTCTACCATGTGGATCTGGGGAGGCTTCACCCAGGTTACAGGGCTCCCCACAGGTGGCCCTCGTGGTAAAGAGCCCGCCTGCCAAGGCAGGAGACGTAAGACACGGGTTCGATCCCTGGGTTGGGAAGATCCCTGGGAGGGTGGCAGGGCAACCCACTCCAGCATTCTTGCCTGGAGAATCGCCATGGACAGAGAAGCCTGGCGGGCTATGGTCCACAGGGTTGCACAGAGTTGGACATGACTGAAGCGACTTGGCAGGCAGGCAGGCACCCAGGTTACACTCCAAAAACCAACCCTTCAAGGAGCTACCCCAGCCAACTTTTTGAAGTGATGGGGTCTTCAGGGCTTCATTTGGGTGGGATGCGAGAAAGTCTCAGATCATGGGCATGAGGACCCAGAGTGACAGAAATGCCGCTGGCCCGGAGGCAGCAAATTCATCAGGACCCCACAAGGGCATCTGATGGCCTGACTAGCCTCTCTCCTCTGATCCAGCACCTTCCAGGTTTGTAAAGGAAGCCAACATCTGAGACGTCAGATGCAAAACCCTACAACACGGGGAAAAGGGGGCCATGGCCTCACTCATTCCGGGCTCTTGGACCTGGTGCTTCTGTCTTACTTTGGACCAGTTGCTTCGAACTAAACCCTTGAACAACCCAACCACACTGTATCGATACTGGCCTATTAGGTTACGAAGCAAGTCCCCAGCAGGGCGGACCTGACTGCTGACAGCCACAGAATCTGTGTGCTCACCAACTACATCCAGAAGGATTCAAGGGGATGGCAGAGCAGGGGCCACAAACAGTAGCAAGCGGGACAAGGTGCCAGGGGAGATTCTAGATGCCACCAAGTCAAGTGTCCCTTGGTTCCTGGAGCACAATCCTGAAAGTCCTACCTCAACGGAGCAATGAGGTGGAGAATCAGAACTCCACGCAAGAGCTGATGTGAGGGGAGAAAGTTGTGGTGGCAGGAGCTTAATGCAGGATGTCACAGTGGCCGTGAATCCTCTGTCTCATCGGAGCTGACCAAGTTCACTGTCAGAAGGTCAACTGCTGTAGCCCAACTCCTCCAAGGCGGAGGAAACTGCCAGGAAGCCACCAAAAGGCTTTGTCCCACTAGTGCATGATGACCCATCAGATACTGCTCTGGCAAACCCCAGACCGAAGGAACCCTGCAAGGCTTATTACAAGAGGGAAAAAAAATGAAGGAAAAAAGGTATAATGAAAGAGAATGAGGCAGAGACAGAGATGAACTCAGAGATGTGAGCAGGGGTGAACCCCAAGACCAGAAAGCTCCCATCCTGCATACTGCTCAGTGCAGAAAAGCCAAGAAGGCCCATAACCTCCTGAAAATCCAAACCAATCAGGTACAGAGGTGGAGATGGCCTTTTAAACCCTCCATCACCCTGGACATTTCTCCTCCCTGCCACACCCACACGCATTCACAGGACACATCATGGAGGGCACAGGTGAAATGACATTGTGTCAAGACAGACTGAGAGATTTCTAGGAGGTTCTTCTCAAAACAAGCTAAGAGGCAAGGAGAATGGGCGTATTCCAAGGAAGATCCATGCTCAGGTTTATCTGTTTATAACCAGACCATGGGTGTACACAGACCCTCCCCGAGAGGTACATTTTTCTGTACAATGAAAACATTTCATTTCCTAGATCTTCTTTGTTTCCAAACCTACATGCATCTTCTCTCTTCCACCGTAAGCGGGAAAAATCCACGGCATCCTCTTCATCTTCAGTCATGTAGGTCTTCTGTTTTTGTTTTAACATTTATAAAAAGAATTCTCACTAATCTGAAATCCTTATCTGCTCAAACCATCCCTGATTTCCCATCCGCAACCTTCATGATCTTTCTTTCTCTTTGCCACGTTCCTTGCACCTCGGTGTTCCACTGTTAAATTCAACAGGGAGCCCAGGGTTAGATGAGAACTTCCATCATCTCCCCGTCGGGGAACTCGGGCTTGTGGAGTAAGTTGCTGACGCGGCCTTTGTGGTCAGGCGACTTTCCGTGGCCAGGAGAGTTCTCTGCCAAACAGAAGGGACATATCAGCGGCCCGTTCCCCAGGAGGACCACAGGCCTACCCAGCTCGCTCTAAAATGGAACCACTTCAACTACCACCCACCACCACCGGCGCACACAGGTTAAGGCCACAGAGCCCAGCTTTGGCGGACCAAAGCTAAATGCCTGGGCCTGGGATTCAGACACAAAGAACACAACCAGGACGTGAGGGAGAGGTCTGAGCGGGGGAAGGGGGCATTAGGACTTTGTGCGGGGACCTCACCCACCCTGCTCCCCTCCTTTCCTCTACATTATCAAGTGCCTACAATGAAGCAGGTCCCTCCCCGGTTCCCTGACTTCTTGGCAAAAGGGCATCCCAAGAATTACATCTCCAAAAATCAACAACATTATGTATACTTGTTTATTTTGGAGAATGAACACAGGGAACCTCGTTGGAGGAAACAACTCATTTATGCCCAGGAGCCCCCACCTCCTCCAAAGGATTCCCGAGCAGAGGGATCCTCACCCCACAACTATGAACAGTCCAAAGCCAAGTCTATGCTCTCCAAGGACATTTCTGGACTCATTGCAAAACTCCTCCCAATCTGTCTTCTCTTAAATGTTTGAAAGCAACTCCTCAGAACTGGCCTGAGTGCTGGGCCACTTCACCCACCCTAAATCTACCTTCTGCGTCAATCGGGACTGAATCAGTGTCTCCTTCAGTCGACACTGAATCCTTGATGAGTAAACACCCTGAAGGCAACATCTCAGTACCTCATGCTCTTGATGGACCTGGTACCTGGTACCAGCTCCCAAACATACGGAGGGTGGGGGAGTTGGGGGAACTAATTCCTTAACATCCCTCGGAGGGTTTGTCTGCACACCTTCTGGGGAAGGGCTAGCTATTAAACATATGCTAAAAGGACAAATGCACTTTCTGTGCTCTTTAAATATGGTAAGAAGTTAGGAGTCTCTACACACATTTTAGGGCTTCCCAGGTGGCGCTAGTGGTAAAGAACATGCCTGCCAATGCAGGAGACATGATACCCAGTCAGGAAGATCCCCTGGAGTAGGAAATAGCAACCCACTTCAGTATTCTTGCCTGGAGAATTCCATGAACAGAGGAGCCTGGTGGGCTACAGTCTATGGAGTCACAGAGTGGGATATGACAGAAGCGACTTAGCATGCAAGCACACATATTTCAATTCCAGAATAATAAAGAGCCTGCAGAGTCTAGGGCATCCCTGGTGGCTCAGATGGCAAAGAATCTGCCTGCACTGCAGAAGACCCAGGTTCCATCCATGGGTTGGGAAGCTCCCCTGGAGAAGGGAATGGCAACTCACTCCAGTATTCTTGCCTAGAAAATCCCATGGATGGAGGAGCCTGGTGGGCTACAGTCCATAGAATTGCAAAGATTCAAACACGATGGAGCGACTAACACTTTGCAGAGCCTAAATGCATCAGAGTAACCATACTATAGAAAGTGAAATCACTCAGTCATGTCCAACTCTTTGCGACCCTGTGGACTATAGCATACCAGGCTCCTCCGTCCATGGGATTCTCCAGGCAAGAATACTGGAGTGGGTTGCCATTTCCTTCTCCAACCATACCATAAGATAACCCATAAGTGAGAGTAGGTTGGTAGCCTGGCTCCCTCCCCAGCTCAATAGAAGCCCCTCTCCCACCCCTGACAGGACAGGGAGCTCTATGGAGTGTGAGAGCAGGTGGAGACCTCGTACCCAGTTTCTCTGCTGTGCCCTTGGCCGCTGGGTGCTTCAGCACGGGGCTGTTGGAAGGGGTCCCGCTGAGCCTGCTGCGCGTGGGCAGGGAGGCCACACCGGGCCAGAAGAGCTCGGCACTCTTGTCGGTCTGCGTGCTGCTGTCCTTGCTGCCCGTCTTAGCGTGGGCGCTGCTGGCCGACGTGCCGGGGGTTGGGGGCGAGAGTGTGGCGGCAGAGGGGGTGGGCAGCAGGGGGGTGGATGCGTGGTCATGGTGCTCCTTCCCCAGCAGCAGCCCTGTGCGTGGAAGAACAGCTTCTTCAGTACCGTGCCTCAAGAAGCAAGACCCATCGGCTCGGCAGGGATACAGACGCCAGCGAAGAGAACGGACGTCTGTACAGGCTGGGGAGCGGTGGACTGGGAGATCAGGACACACATACACACCTAGGTGGCACTCGTGGCCAAGAGTCTGCCTGCCAGTGCAGGCGATGCAGGAGACTTGGGTTTGATCCCTGGGTTGGGAAGATCCCCTGAAAGGAGGGCATGGCTACCCACTCCACTATTCTTGCCTGGAGAATCTCATGGACAGAGGAGCCTGGCGGGTTACAGTGCATGGGGTTGCAAAGAGTCAGACATGACTGAGCTTACACACACATGTAAAAGAGGCGGCTAGTGGAAACCTGCTGTATAGCACAGGGAGCCCAGCTCCATGCTCTGTGGATGGGATAGGGGTCACAGTGGGAAGGGGGTCCAAGGGGGAGGGACAATATGTATATGGATGGCTGATTCACTTTCCTGTAGAGCAGAAACTATAACATTATAAGGCAACTACGTTGCCAACAAAGGTCCATCGAGTCAAGGCTATCATTTTTCCAGTAGTCATGTATGGATGTGAGAGTTGGACTATAAAGAAAGCTGAACACAGAAGAATTGATGCTTTTGAACTGTGATGTTGGCGAAGACAAGAGTCCCTTGGACAGCAAGGAGATCCAACCAGTCCATCCTAAAGGAGATCAGTCCTGGGTGTTCACTGGAGGGACTGATGTTGAAGCTGAAACTCTAATACTTTGGCCACCTGATGCGAAGAACTGACTCACTGGAAAAGACCCTGATCCTGGGAAAGATTGAAGGTGGGAGGAGAAGGGGACGACAGAGGATGAGATGGTTGGATGGCATCACCAACTCAATGGACCTGAGTTTGAGTAAACTCTGGGAACTGGTGATGGACAGGGAGGCCTGGTGTGCTGCAGTCCATGGGGTCGCAAAGAATCGGACATGACTGAGCGACTGAACTGAATACCCCAATTAAAAACCAAAAACAAAAAACCTAGCATGGGGCAGGGGAGGAGCTGTCACATAAACTGGTTATAATATAACAAATGATAGGATACTACTATTCTGAGGATGCTATGGAAAGAAGGGAGAAGAGGTAGCTTACAGGCAGAGTGTCGAGGGGCAGGGGCACTCCCGCAAGGCTTTCTGGAGACAATGCTTTCTTTCTGTCTGCAGCCCAGGAGGGCTAGTCCTGAGCAGTGGTGGCGTGTCTAAGAAAACCTGAAGGCTTCTCTGCTCCTAGACACAGCCCTGTTGGCCTGCTGCTCTGCCTAACAGCCCCCAACTCTACTCCTCCCTGGTAATGAATTGTCTCCCCAGGGCCTGGGTCAAAACAAGCATGCCTCCTGGTTACAGCAACAGAGTTGTGTACAATATTCCCCAGAGGGCTCCTTGTGATGAAGAGCCATGTCTTCCAAGAGGCAGGAAGCCAGCTGAGTTCCTGGGGAGGTCGGCTCAGCTCTTTTTTTCCCACCCATCCCAAGACCAAAGCGTTCAGGGTGGGAAGAGGGCGGCCGGCTGGGCAAAAGGGAGGCGTGACGTGCCCCGTTTCTTCAATGTCTTTCTGCAAGCTGGACAGCACAGCAACTGTTCTAATAGTGAAGTACGGCCCTCATTCAGAAAAGTGCCAGCACTTCACACCAGCCTACAGAAAGTGCAGTAAGCACAATCAAGTGTCTGTTCATTTAACGAAGTTCACACAGTCTCCTTGGTAGGGCTATTTCAGGGTGCCCATTCATAATGCAACACAACTCAATCCAGTCTGTCTACAGCGATGCTTCTCAACGTGTTCACACACATCAATTACTTGGATATAGTTAAGATGAAGATTCAAGTCAGCGGGGGACCTTGAGCTTCTGTTTCTCTAAGAAGCTCCCAGGTGATGCTGGTGGTGCTGGCCCACAGACCACACCTTGAGGAGCAAGAAGCCTTCACTAGATGCTTCCCAGACATCATCTCAGTTCGTATGAGGTAGGTCCTGTTGCTCTCTTTTGTTTTATAGAAAAGGAAATGGCTGATATTAGTGTCTCACAGTGGAGAAGTAGCAGAAATGGCATTTGAAGCCAGAGGTGCCTGCCTTTAAGTCCACCTTGTGTCCTTTTCCACCTCATCACTCTACTCCTGCGTGGAGAGCCCAAGTCTAGCAAGGGTATTCCTGTGCAACTAAGCCACTGGTCAGTCATCTCACCTGGGAGCCCCTGAGCCATCAGACAGGGATCTGCCTCCTTCCAGAGCCTCTCAGACAAAAGACCGTGGAAACGCTGTGGGACCCGTGCAGGAGGTCTGTGGGAATTGAACGTGTGCCTTCCTCTGCAGTGGGAGGGCTCCACTCTTGTCTTGTGACAAGTGGATACTGATCACAGTAACAAGGGGAAATACGAGTGCAGAGAACACAGGAGCTCTTCCTGCGGCCAGGTCTTCCGCTCCCAGGCCTGGCTGTGACACATCAAATGTTAGAGGTACGGGCAGCCCCCAGGGAAATGCCTGCCTGCCTGGATGTCACAGACGGGCCTCTGCCAGAGAGGTTTCTATGGGAGAGGAGCACGTGCTGAGTCCCCTCCCAAGTCTACCTGAGCACCACTGCCGAGGCTCTGTAAATGGGGAGGGGAGCTAAGAGTCCTTGAGAGGGACTTTGAAGATCCTAGCTGCTGTCCACATGCCTCCTCTTTGAAGTGCATTTCCTTGGAGGGCAGGGCCTACAGAAGTAACCCATGGGGGGACTTCAAAAGGAGATAGCGGCTGGGTGCCTTTTATTCCCCCCCAAGTCTGTCAGCTTCCTCCTGGAAGCTCTTATCCCCTTTGACATGAAGCAGCCAGGCTCCTCCACTGTCCTGGGCTGACAAAAACAGGCTCTCAGTTTTACGGATAAACAAAACACACTCTGACCCAGGGAAATGCATCAAAGAAGGGCCAGGCCCCTGGGGCTGCAGAGTCAGGGACAAGAGCAGAGGACGTGTGACTGGGAGTCCTGCCGTGACCCGGGCAGCTCTGTCTCATCCTCTCTGACTCAGCGAGCTGGGCCGCTGGTCCCCATCACCCTAGGAAACCAGTCCATGGCTATGACAGCGTTTGCAGAATACTCTTCCAAACTCTGCCTGTGCAACAACAATCCAACAAAATACCACCAGCAGCCCCTTATGTGAGAGCACTGCTTGCAAAGTGCTTTCTCTCCAGTACGTCATTTTGGCCTTGCAATGACCCCATACGGTACAGCAAGGAAAACACTTCCAGACACCACCCAGCTTTTCTAGACACAGAAGCAGAGGTGGAGCAGTCTTACCACTGGTCTGGGGCAGAACCAAGTTCAGAGGCCTGAAGTCTCAACGTCTTCTTCCTACTAAAAATTTTTATAGTGTAAGACACCTTAGCTTTCAGTAATAATGATAATGATTATGAGTCAACTCATGGCTAACAGTGACTGGTGGGGTGGCCTTTGCTTCCACCACCAAAGTATGATGCATTATCCTTCCCACGCCTCCACTGGAGACTCCTGGACACTCACAGACAGGTCTGGCTCAGTCTCTTGTGGGGTCACTGCTCCTTTCTCCTGGGTCCTGGTGCGCATAAGGTTTTGTTTGTGCCCTCCAAGAGTCTGTTTCCCCAGTCCTGTGGAAGTTCTGTAATCAAATCCCACTGGCCTTCAAAGTCAAATTCCCTGGGGGTTCTCAGTCCCTTCGCCAGATCCCCAGGTTGGGAAATCTGGTTTGGGTCCCAGAACTTTCGCAACAGTGCAAAAACTTCTTTGGTATAACTGTTCTCCAGTTTGTGGGTTGTCTGCTCAGTGGTTCTATGGTGGGGCTCAGACCCCACACCTCCCAGGTCTGCTGCAGCCAGAGCCCCTGTTCCCATGGCAGGCAACTGGTGACCCATGCCCTGCCCATCATAGCAAGACTCAGATTCCCCCACAGCCAGTCCCTCCCATCAGGAAGCTTCTACAAGCCTCTTATCCTCATCCATCAGAGGGCAGACAGAATGGAAACCACAGTCACAGAAAACTAACCAAACTGATCACGAGGATCACAGCCTTCTCTGACTCAATGAAACTATGAGCCATGCTGTGTAGGGTCACCCAAGACCAACAGGTCATGGTGGAGAGTTCTAACAAAACATGGTCCACTGGAGAGTGAATGGCAAACCACTTCCGTATACTTCAGAAGAATACTGAGAAAAACCATATGAATGGTATGAAAAGGCAAAAAGATATGACACTGAAAGATGAACTCCCCAGGTCAGTAGGTGCCCAATCTGCTACTGGAGAAGACTGGAGAAATAGCTGCAGAAAGAATGAAGAGGCTGAGCCAAAGTGGAAACAATTACCCATTTGTGGATGTGACTGGTGTTAGAAGTAAAGTCTATGCTGTAAAGAGCAATATTGCATAGAAACCTGGAATGTTAGGTCCATGAGTCAAGATAAATCGGAAGTGGTAAAACAGGAGATAGCAACAGTGAATATTGACATTTTAGGAATCGGTGAACTAAAAAGGATGGAATTGGGCAAATTTAATTCAGATGACCATTACATCTACTATTGTGGTAAGAATCCCTTAGTAGAAATGGAGTAGCCCTCATAGTCAACAAAAGAGTCTGAAATGCAGTACTTGGGTGTGATCTCAAAAATGAGATTTTTTTTTGTTCATTTCTAAGGCAAGCCATTCAGTATCACAGTAACCCAAGTCTATGTCCCAACCACAAATGCCAAAGAAGCTAAAGTTGAATGGTTCTATGAGGACCTACAAGAACTTCTACAACTAAAACCAAAAAAAGATGTCTTTTTCATCATAGAGGACTGGACTGCAAAAGTAGGAAGTCAACAGATACCTGGAGTAACAGGCAACTTTGGGCTTGGAGTACAAAATGAAGCAAGGCAAAGGCTAACAAGTTTTGTCAAGACAATGCACTGCTCACAGCAAACACCCTCTTCCAACAACACAAGAGGTGACTCTGCACATGGCCATCACCAGATGGTCAATACCAAAATCAGACTGATTATATTCTTTGCAGACAAAGATGGAGAAGCTCTATACAGTCAGCAAAAATAAGACTTGGAGCTGACTGTGGCTCAGATCATGAACTCCTTATTGTCAAATTCAGACTTGAAGAAAGAAGGGAAAACCACTAAACCATTCAGGTAGGACCTAAATCAAATCCATTACGATTATACAGTGGAAGTGACAAATAGATTCAAGGGACACGATCTTGATAGATAAGAGTGCCTTAAGAACTATTAACAGGAGTTTGTAACACTGTGTGGGAGGACGTGATCAAAACCATCTCCAAGAAGGAGAAATGCAAAAAGGCAAAATGGTTGTCTGAGGAGGCCTTACAAATAGCTGAGAAAAGAAGAGAAGCTAAAGGCAAAGGAGAAAAGGAAAGATAGACCCATCTGAATGCAGAGTTCCAAAGAATAGCAAGGAGAGATAAGAAAGCCTTCCTCAGTGATCAATGCATAGAAATAGAGGAAAACAATAGAATGGAAAAGACTAGAGATCTCTCCAAGAAAATTAGAGATGGCAGGGAACATTTTATGCAAAGATGGGCTCGATAAAGGACAGAAACAGTATGGCCTTAACAGAAACAGAAGATATTAAGAAGAGGTGGCAAGAATACACACAACTACTATACAAAAAAGATCTTAATGACCCAGATAACCACGATGGTGTGGCCACTCACCTAGAGCCAGACATCTTAGAGTGCAAAGTCAAGTGGGCCTTAGGAAGCATCAAGATGAATAAAGCTGGTGGAGGTGATGGAATTTCAGGTGAGCTATTTCAAATTCTAAAAGATGATGCTGTGAAAATGCTGCAAGCCAGCAAATATGGAAAACTCAGCAGTGGCTACAGAACTGGTAAAGGTCAGTTTTCATTCCAATCCCAAAGAAAGGCAAGGCCAAAGAATGTTCAAACTACCACATAACTGCACTCATCTCACACACTAGCAAAGCAATGCTCAAAATTCTCAAAGCTAGGTTTTAATAGTACATGAACCTTCCAGATGTTCAAGTTGGATTTAGAAAAGGCAGAGGAACCAGAGATCAAATTGCCAACATTCTTTGGATCATTGAAAATTCAAGAGAATTCCAAAAAAACATCTACTTATGTTTCACTGACTACTTTAGTCAAAGACTAAAGCCTTTGACTGTGTGGATTACAACAAACTGGAAAATTCTTCAAGAGATGGGAATACCAGACCACCTGACCTGCCTCCTGAGAAATCTGTATGCAGGTCAGGAAGCAACAGTTAGAACTGCACATGGAACAATGGACTGGTTCCAAATTGGGAAAGGAGTAGGTCAAAACTGTATATTGTCGCCTTGCTTATTTAACTTACATGCAGAGTACATCATGAGAAATGCTGGGCTGGGTGAAGCACAAGCTGGAACCAAAACTTCTGAGAGAAATATCAATAACCTCAGATATGGAGATGACACCACCCTGATGGCAGATGAAAAAGAAGTGAAGAGCCTCTTGATGAAAGTGAAAGAGGAGTGAAAAAGTTGGCTTAAAGCTCAACATTCAGAAAATTAAGATCATGGCATCTGATCCCATCACTTCACGGCAAATAGATGGGGAAACAATGGCAACAGTGACAGACTTTATTTTCTTGGGCTCCAAAATGACTGCAGATGGTGACTGCAGCCATGAAATTAAGATGCTTGTTCCTTGGAAGAAAAGCTATGACAAGCCTAGATAGCATATTACAAAGCAGAGACATTACTTTGCCAACAAAGGTCCATATAGTCAAAGCTATGGTTTTTCCAATCATCCACTCATGTATCGATGTGAGAGTTGGACCATAAAGAAAGCTGAGTGCTGAAGAACTGATGCTTTTGAACTGTGGTGCTGGAGATGACTCTTGAAAGTCCCTTGGTCAGCAAGGACATCAGAGCAGTCAATCCTAAAGGAAATCACTCCTGAATACTCATTGGAAGGACTGATGCTTACGCTGAAGCCCCAATACTTTGGCCACCTGATAAGAAGGTCTTTTCATTAGAAAAGGCTCTGATGCTGGGAAAGATTGACAGCAAGAGGAGAAGGGGACTATAGAAAATGAGATAGTTGGATGGTATCACGGAGCTGATGGAATGAGTTTGAGCCAAGTTCTGGGAGATGGTGAAAGACAGGGAAGCCTGGTGTGCTGCAGTCCGTGGGGTCACAAAGAGTCGCACACAACTGAGCGAGGGAACCGAACTTCACATGTGAGTAAACTGAGACTTGGAGATACTCAAAATTCCTATTTTCACAAGGGGGTCTGAACTCCATTGGCCAGCTGAGGTGCCTCAGTGTTTGTGTGACTCCTGCTCTTCAGAGGCTCACGTGAGGAGTGGAGGGGCTCACCTATGCAGGGGTGGAGCTTGCCTGGGGGTGAGTGGGCCTCACTTATGGAGGGAGGACCTTGCCTGAGGGGGTGGGGCTCACCTGTAGAGGGGTGGGGTTTGCTTGGGGAGGGGCGGGGCTTGTTGAGGGGGTGGGGCTCTCTGCAGAGGGGCATGGCTTGCTTGGGAGGGGCGGGGCTTGTTGAGGGGGTGGGGCTCACTTGCAGAGGGGCAGGGATTGCTTGGGGAGGGGCGGGGCTTATTGAGGGAGTGGGGCTGACCTGCAGAGGGGCAGGGCTTGCTGAGGGGGTGGGGCTCACCTATGCTTCCCTTCCAGGTCTTCTCCTCCTTTCTCTCCTCAGCCAACTGGCTGCTGGTGAGCGAGGTCTGGCGGGAGTGAGTCCCGGTGGCTGCTGCAATGGATGGCACAGAGCGGGCGGGTCTCAGGCTGGAGGAGTCCGTCTTCCCGGCATCTTTACGGGATCGCTGCTGGAGGACCTTAATCATGGCGTCCTTCTCTATGATTTTGGCATGGAGATTTTTAATACTGTGTAAGAAAACAAAACAGTCATGATCAAAATCCATGGAATGATAGGGATATTTGTATTTTTCTCAGGACCCCATGGATTTTAACTATAATTCCAAGGACAGAGTTAACTGCTGCCTATGTCTTCAGTTACAATCTCCAGTTGTAGAAGACTGATCTTTTGTAGTACCTGAAAAGGGGACACATTCTCTGGCCCCTTAGGAGGCTCTGGGACCCCGAGGACACACAGTTTGAGTGCGTGTGGCCACCTGGCAGGGACATCTTGGACTGAAGTGTGTCTAGAAGCCTGGCAGTAGGAAGGGTGCAAGGAACTACGGGGAAACACACACAAACTCAAGCCTCACACAGGGTGGGCTGCTCAGGAGAGTCAATTTGCCTATTTTCTGAGGGAGGGGTGGTTCGGGAAATGGACAAGTTTTCTGTGAGAAGATGTTGTTTTCCTCCCTGAAGGTCAAAGATGAGAATCAGGAGACATGTGAGTTCTTTTTCACAACCTAAGTAGTAACTTGCTGAGCTTATCAGCGACTCAGCCATGCAGTCCTATTTTCACTTCTGCAGAATGAGAAGCTCAGCTTCCCAGGGCTCAACAGGGAGGGCTGGGGGTGGGCGGCAGGCTAGCTCTGCGATGTCACAAAGCCTGCTGGAGGACTTCTTGTTTACTTCAGGAGAAAAACACATTGGCTACATATGTTCTTTATTACTGGCTGGAATATATAAATACTGGCTCAAAAACTCTGAGACTCTGACATATGATGTTTCCCTCTGTCTAGCTGATAATGTCGAGTAGGCTGTTGAGACAGACACCCAGAAAACACATGGGCTTCTAAATTCTTGTTACTAGCCTCCACCTAAATATCTGCATCTGACATGAAATTAGCTCCCAGAGACCTCGGGCTCCAGGCCCCTTGTTAACAGGACTCTTTCCCTGGAATGCAAACTTGGAGGGCTCAAGCTGAAGGCTATCTAGAACGGGAAGGGGCTGGAGACGAGTGCACACAGCGGGATGGTGGCCCCACCGGGCTTGTGAGGTGGGTGGCAGGCGTGGGGCCCTGGGGGCTGGGCACGGCTGTCCCTTACGTGTACTCCATGTCCTGACACCTCCTGGTGGCCTGCACCACCTCCTCCTCCTCCTGCCAGATGTGGGCCTCCAGCGAGCTCTCGCCATAGCTGCCATTCCTCGAGTGGTTGACAATCGTGGTGTCCCTGGCAACAAGGAACACACACACAGACTGATGTCAGTCAGTTCTCTCCCTGAACTGCTAGAACGAAGCTAGTATCTAAGGAAAATAAAATGCAAAGTTCCAAATTCCCTGCCCCTTCTACCAATGATCCTGAATCATAAGCGACGTGGTGTGCGCTGAATACAGACACTGTACACTTAAGTGTGCACTTATGTTAGGGCCAGTGTCTCCTAACATGTGGACAGTGGATAGTACCAGTATGTCCATGCTTGTGCTCTTTCACACTTCTTTCTTACTTTCTCAACCAGCATTCAGGTGTTATTCTGTTTCTTGCCCACTTAGGAGCTATCTCAGTGTTTTACAATAAATGGGGACTCAGGAAATGCCTGAAACAGAGACTGGTCCTCCTGGACAGCAAGGCCCCGGCTGGAGTCCCCTCCACGCTTGCGTCCGGCTCGCTTCTCCTGTGAGCCCCTGCCTAGGATTCAGGTCTGTTCAGTGCGACAACCATGCCGGGCAGGAGGACACAAACATGAAGAAGACACACCCCATGTCCTGGGAAAGTCCAGTCGAGGGGGTGGAGTTGGGGAGGGGCAGACAGAGGGAGACCGCAAAGCAGTGCAGCTGGCAGCAGGTGCCTGGCTGAAAACAGCCGGTCAACGGGGACTGCTCTCCTGTCACTGGTTCCGTCAATATAATTACTCCTAACAGGGCTTCCCCGGTGCCTCAGACGGTAAAGAATCTGCCTGCAGTGCACAAGACCCTGGTTCGATCCCTGGGTCAGGAAGATCCCCTGGAGGAGGGCATGGCCAACACACTCCAGTACTCTTGCCTGGAGAATTCCACAGACAGAGGAACCTGGCAGCCATGGTCCATGGGGTCACAAAGAGTCGGACCCAACCAACACTTTCTCTTTCAATGATGACTGGTAAAGACAAGATAATCGTGTCATCTAAGTCAGTGGTCCTTAACCTTTTTGGCACTAGGGACAGGTTTCGTGAAAGACGATTTGTCCACGGGGTGGGGTGGGGTGGCAGAGGGTGGATGGTTCAGGCGATGATGTGAGCGATGGGGAGTGACAGACAGATGAAGAAGCTTCAGTTGCTCTGTCAGTCCATTGCTCCTAAGAGGCCATGGTACTGGTTCTCAGCCTGGGGGTTGAGGATCTCTGAATTCTAAGAGATCTAAGCATGTCTGAGGCTGAAAGGCACAATCTTTAACTAGGAAGTGAATCTTTAGTAAGAAGTGATCCAGCTTCACGTCCCTTTAACTTCACATTACAGTGTTAAAATCTTAAAAAGCTCTTTTCTAGAACACCTAAAAGTAGCAAAAAGAGGGGCCTTCTTGCATGTGTTCATGAGGGAGTGTTTCATCATGTCTGGACCTGGGTGAAGCACATTACCCGAGGTATCTCATGTAGCTCTCTCAGGAACTTGGGCAGTAAGCATGATTATCCTCATTTTACAGATGAACAAATGAATGAGTTTGCAAGAGCACCCAGTTAGTGAAGGCAGATGGATTCAAATCCAGATATCCCTGACTCCAGAGTCCATGCTCTTAACCTTCACACTCCTCAGTGTCCTGTGTCTTTATGAAGAAGGCCTCAGCAAAGGTACACGAATGGTAAGATAAACCAACAAAGAGGGCACATGTGAGAATGTGGCCAAGTGCAAACTGCCTAAAACAAATCAGAATGCCTAACAACACAGGGAGCCAGCAGAGTGCTTTAAACATACTGACACAATTATAAATTCACTCCATGGTGCTCAAAACTCATCAATACAGGGTATTAGAGCCAGAAACATTTTCAACTGATTTATTTTTAGAGAATTTACTGGAGACAGATTTAAAAATTCATATTTATACTATCAAGGACAGGAGGTACAATTAGATGAAAACAACTTAGAAGGTATACACACACAACTCTAAACAAAATATTACATTGCTTTGAAATGTTTAAAAAGTTTCAAAACTTCCCCACCCACACAGAACAGCCTAGTCTCTCAAACTTCTGATCATTGGTGCCAAAAATGCATCAAGATGGCAAAAGCAGTTGGTACACAAATATCACACTGCCTATAAACATGAAGTATGCAGCAGTGGCTGCAAAGTCACTAAGCTAATGGCTGGGAATAGTCATTTTTGCCAGTTCTTACATAGCCATTTAGCATCTCAGCAATAAGAGCTCAGAATTTTGACCTTTCTCAAAAATTCTTCATTTTCCCTTTCTCCCTTTTTGTTAATAGCAAAGCCATGCTAAAACTACAGAGGTTTTCTTTGAAAAGAACAGTAAGATAGGAGTTACAAATGTGACCTCCTCTGAACTGACTTTTCCCAAGACTGGGGGAGGCAGTGGTCAGTAGAAGGGAGGGAAGTTTCCCACGGAATTGTTAGATGCTCAGTAATGACATGTGAAAGCAAAAAAAGGGGAAGGGAGGGACGGTGCAAAGTGACCCATCCACCTACAAATCCATCCAGGACTTTAAACAGAGCTAAGGAGGAGAGAAACAGGGCTGGGTAAATCCCACAGGATTACTGTCTGAGAGCAAGAGGCCTGTCCCCTGCTTGAAGGACGACAGATGGCCAAGGCTGGGCCTAACATAGTGGGATGGGGCTGACTGCGTGTGGGCTCTGGCTGGTTCAACTCACAACACTCCGCCACCCCCATCCTGTGCCCACTGAGCAGTCTCATGCCTCAGACCTGTTCCATGCCCTACTTCTGACTTTACATTCCAGTCCCATTTGTCTCGGAGAAGGCAATGGCACCCCACTCCAGTACTCTTGCCTGGAAAATCCCATGGGCGGAGGAGCCTGGTAGGCTGCAGTCCATGGGCTTGCTAAGAGTCGGACACGACTGAGCGAATTCACTTTCACTTTTCACTTTCATGCACTGGAGAAGGAAATGGCAACCCACTCCAGTGTTCTTGCCTGGAGAATCCCAGGGACGGGGGAGCCTGGCGGGCTGCCCTCTATGGGGTTGCACAGAGTCGGACACGACTGAAGCGACTTAGCAGCAGCAGCAGCCCACTTGTCTCCGGAACCCCTCTTCTTCTTTTTTTTTTTTTGGTTGTTGTTTAGTTACGAAGTCCTGTCCAACTCTTTCACGACACCTTGGACTATAGCCCACCAGGCTCCTCTGTTCACGGGATTTCCCAGGCAGGAATACTGGAGTGAGTTGCCATTTCTTTCTCCAGGGTATCTTCCCGATGTAGGGATCAAACCTGAGTTTCCTGCGTTGACAGGTGGATTCTTTACCACTGAGCCATCAAGGAAGCCCTCCTGGGGATCCCAAGCATGCATCTAATCTGATAAATCAGGAGTTGAGACAACAATGACCCATAACAGCCTTGGGTCATGCTTCCAAGGTAGCGCTATTGGGGTTTCTGTGTTCTCAGCCAGGGGAATACAGTCTGCTTCCTTGCACATCACCAGTCAAAGATTTCAGAGATTAGGTAATTTCTGAGTAAAGTAAGTGACACTCAGAAAGGCCTTGTGCAGTCACACACCTACAGTGGGCAAAAAGCAGGCCGTGAGAGCCCTGACTGGCAGAACGCACAGCCTTGCAGGTCAGCGCAGCGAAAGTGCATGCCAGTGAGACAGAAGGGCTGAAAGTGGACGTCCTGCCTGCCTACTCGGTGTTCTTTCCATCAAAAGTCATGCAGATTCCCAGGGCAACCACTGACAGGCAGGCATTAGACTAAGCTGGCAAACAAGGCCACATCCCTCCATGCAACTTTATGATGGGCTGTTCTCTGCCTCGGGATCCAGAGGTGGTTTAGTTTTTAGCTCAGAAAACAAAGAGCTGAAGATAAAAACATTTCAGTTATGTAAAAAATCAAAAGTGTTTCCAAGGGCTTCACCAATGTCACCCACACATTTCAAGGGCTGGCCTGAGGCTGTAACTTCCTCCAAGGCTGGAGCTGCAACTCACCGAGATTGATACGCATCCTGAATGCCTATTTCCACTCCCAAAGACACACTAAGAGGGGACACGGTGGGCTGTTTTCCCTCACAGCACCGACATACAGAATCAACACTTGAGCACTAATAAAGGATCTCCAAACAGTGATTTTCCACTTGGGTCTGCAGGTGCAAGTGTGCTGAGCACCCAGAGGAGGCATCTGTGCCCACGTGGGTAGCACTGGTCTCTCTCTGAGTTCCTGGAGGTGCCATCTGGGCATTCAGCTAGCAATTCTCTACCTGGGTAATGAACATGGCAGCCCACGCTCAACTTATAAAGTAACTCCCCCAAACCACAAGGGACCTTCTCTACCTCATTCAAAAAGAAATCACACAGCCCAAGAAGTGGAGGGCTGACTAACTGACAGCATTCTCTTCTCATGCCTGGTTCACACCCTCCCATCCCCAATGGTACAACAATAACTCTTATGTAGTCCAGTTTTATTGATGCTCCTTTAAAATCTGAGGCTCTCCGCCAAATATGCTGACTCAAAATTTTGGTAAATTCCAAACAACTCTGAATTCAATGCCCAATACAACTTATGGGCAAAAAGGAGGTGGTGAGAATCCAGACTAGCAGAACACAGAGCCTTGCAGGTCAGTGCAACAGAAGTGAATGCAGGCTAGGTGCAGCAATTGAGGGAAACGACCTGCTCATTCAGACAAGGGTAGAACCTAACAGAATTATCGTGTGAATTATTGAGCATTTTGAGCTAGTTTTTAAAGAAAGAGTAAGGCTGTGCACCCACAACAAAGGAAATAAAGCAAGAGAGGTAGGAACTGATAGTCGCAGAAAACCATTTCAAACCAAGTGAGATCAGGCTTTAAGCCGGGCAAATTTCAATTTGACGGGTGGTACCACTACTTACTACCACTGTGTCTCTCTAAACCCTAATTCGAGGAAATATGAGGATATGCAAAATGAGGATAATAGTCCTCACTCTCAGGGCTGTTATGAGGATTGCATGTTCTTGTCTGGCCCATGAAACATACCCACTGTTAAAAAGAACATAAAGTATAGTTTTCCAGCATCATTCTTAAAGACCACATAGTACTCTGTTGAACAGATGGACTTCAGTATTGACTGACTCCCACTTATTGGGCTCTACTCTGTTTTTAAATGTATTGATGTTTTCAACTACATTGAGATGAACGTCCTTGGACATAAGTCTTCAGGCACTTATACAATGATTTCCTTAAAAGAAATGTTGAGAATCAGAATTGTGGAACCAAAGCAGAGATGGTGTTTTTCAGTCGCTAAATCCTGTCCAACTCTTTGTGACCCCATTTGTCCGCAGCAGGCACGCTTCCCTATCCATCACCAACTCCCGGAGTTTACTCAAACTCATGTCCACTGAGTCAATGATGCCATCCAACCATCTCATCCTTTGTCGCCCCCTCCTCCTCCTGCCCTCAATCTTTCCCAGCATCAGGGTCTTTTCCAATGAGTCCTCCAAAGAAGAGGGATAGATTACCAAAATCATTCTCCAGAAACCTTACACCACACCTTGCTCTCCAACTAGCACTACAGCCACTTTGAAATTATTTTTAACCGCTCTCACTCCCTGGGATGCAGCCGTGAACCCCTCCGGACACCCTGCGCTTCTTTCCACTGTTTTCCGAGGCGCGCGGTGCCCGGGCCTCACCTCTCAGCAGCGGCGGTGGCCGCGGCGCTCATGGCGAAGTGGCGGATGGCGCTCTCCTCCACGTACTTCTGCTCCCACTTGGTCATGTCGGCCTCCAGCGCCAGGATGCGCTCCTCCTTCTCCCTCACAAGTTCCATGAGCGCTGGGGCGTTGTACTCCGGCAGGCTGGCCGGCTGGCTGTTGCCATGTTTCTGGAGAAGCGGAAGAAATAACACCTCGATGCTGAACCGGGCTGCAAAGCAGACTGCATGTAGGCAGAGCTCCCCTGGGAAGCGCGCGCGGTTCACGCAGGTCCTGCAGCGCGTTTCACACGCATCCGCACGCCCTTGCCTCCTCTCCAGCACAGGTGACCCTAACGGGTGGATCCCCACGCTGTCAACCCCTATATCCGGTTCCTCTAGCTCATTTAATTCTCCTGGAACTCTACCAAAGGCACAACGTGATCCCAATTTTGCAGACGGGAAAACTAAGCTGTTGAGGAAGCTTGAATGCACTGTTCTGTGTCTCTAAGGCTATTCTTAAGCAGGTTCAGGATTTAAACCAGAAATCTGTCTGGCTACATCCAGCTTCACCTGTCAGGAAGTGCCTTTGTCCAAGGTCTCCCAGTTGATTTATCCCAAGAGTAAGAACAAGAAAGAAGACTGGGTCTCAGGGTCTAGGGCATTTTCTCTAGAGTTCAAGGAAGTGATTCAGCTGTTTGCTTTCCCTGAGGCTGGGAGTCAGAAGGGAGGCACAGGAAGTGGGAGTGAGATGCCCTAAGGCAGCAGCTCTCAACCTTTCTGGCATGGGGACTGGTTTCCTGGAAGACAACCACAGACTGGGGGTGGGGCAGGGGGAAGATGATTTCCGGATGATTCAAGCACAATAATTTATTGTGCACTTTATTTCTATTATTATTACATCAGCTCCACCTCAGATTATCAGGCATTAGATCCCATTGGCTGGGGACCCCTGCCTTGAGGGCATGCTTGCCCAGCCTCACCGCTGGCATCTGGGAAACAGAAATTAACACCTACCCTACGTGGAAGCTGGGTAATCAAATAGGACAGCTATGAAAGCACTTAATACACTTTAAGGGGCTAAACAAAGTGCTACCAGAAAACCTCTGATGCAAATCAAGCTCATTTCCCAGCCCCTTCTCTCCATCTGGGTCTATAAGAGAGCCACCCCTCAGTTTCTGTCCAAATCCCTTGTGTTGCATCTCAGGCTGGTGACCTGCTTGGGTTAAGAGCTATCTGAGCAAATACATGCATTTCAACACTCAAGTGTTCAGAGATAGCACAATCTAATGGGTAAGTATGTTGGCCAGAAAAATATACGAAGAGTCAGGCAGGCCAGCTTCTGCTGCCTGTTCAGCTAGTCACCAAATATTTACTAAGCATGCACTCTGTACAGGGGGTACCACAAGGAACAGTGCAGAGAAAATCTTTGCCCTCAATGTGTTCACCTGGGATAAATGCCCTAATTAGCAACTTGATCTTGAAATGGTCTCTCAGTTGCCCTGGACCTCATTTTGCTCTTCAAGGATATTTCCCCTAGACTTTCCTGGTGGCACAGTGGATAGGAATCTGCCTGCCAATGCAGGGGACACAGGTTCAATCCCTGGTCCTGGGAGATTCCACATGGCATGGAGCAACTAATCCTGTGCACCACAATGATTGAGTCTCTGCTCTAGAGCCTGAGAGCCACAGCTACTGACCCCATGTGCTGCAGCTACTGAAGACCACACGCCTAGAGCCTGTGCTCCACAACAAGAGAAGCCATCCCAATGAGAAACCCACGCACCACAACCAAGAGTGGCCCTCACTCATTGCAACTAGAGAAAGTCTGTGCACTGCAATGAAGATCCAGTGCAACCAAAGCAAAAATAAGTCAGTACATTTTTAAAAAAGAGAATATTTCCCCTTCTCTCTTCTACCTCCTAAGACCACCTGAGCTCTGTTCAAGAAAGAGAAGATTGTGAGTTCTAAAAATTTTAATTTTCCTTCCCTTTTTACCGTTACTCTATTTCACTTTCTTCCACTTCTAATGATGCTTGAGTACTACACTTGGCCTCCCAAAGTAGAGGGAGATGACTTCTAAAAAAAGAATCTGTTCGTGGAGAGCTGCTATTTCCTCCTGGTCCTAGCGTCTTGACCTATCTTCGTCTTTCCTCTTCTCAGTCCAGCCACATTTGTCACTTTTTATTTCAGTGGCATTGGAAAAGTTGGAGCAGTTTGATCAAATGACTCTGAAGGTAATGATGAGAAAAAACAGCAATGATAGTTATTCTTCCTTCATTAGTTGCTAAGTGTCAATCACTGTAAGGATTTTGTGCAGATTCTCTTATTTGTAATTACAAGTATATGGTAAGTATAATTTATGTGCCCCATTTTAGAGACAAGGAAGTGAAGGCGCAGACAGATTACTTTTTCAATAGGAGAAGGCAGGATTCAACACTGGTCAGCCTAACCTCAGAGTCCATATTCTGATCTGATCTACGATTCCATGCCACTCTGCTCACCTCCAGTCTAACCATCCTTCTGGAAGGTTCCAGGGCACCTTGCAGGGATAATGGAGCTCATCTGGGGCTCGGTGTTGTTAGAGGGTTGGGTGGAGAGAGTCAGCAGTGTTTTGGCATGTATCTAAAGGCAGAGCCCTTCTGCGGGGTAGTTGATTCAAAAGTGCTCTAAGTTGTTCTTTCAATGGTCCTTTCCAGAATGACTCTCTATGGGGAAGGTGGGCAGTGTGACCTTACTGCTTTGTTGAAGAGAGAGATGACCGGGAGCTTTATTTCTTTTGTGTAACCTCAGTATGCCTTCTGATAGGGTCAGATAAATACTTGAGTGGCACTAGGGTGAAGGAGCAGGGTGCAGCATGGGCTGCCTACATCCCAGGCGGGCAGATGTGTGAGCTCCTCACAGTGAATGAGGAGGAAGCGGATCAGAGTATGAGTTCCTTGGGTGACCCCGCACTCCAGAGTGGATGCTGGTCATCCCTGCTGAGGGTGAACAGAACTGTGATCACTACAGTTATTCACAGACTCCAGGCAGGAATCGGACCAATCTATATAGTATCTGCCACATGGAACTATTAAAATCCCAAGGTGTTCTGGTGGATTTCTTTGTGACAACATTTTTGCCTTTTCTGGTTATAGAATAACGTATGTGAAGTGTTAGTTGGTAAGTCGTGTCCAACTCTTTGCGACCCCATGGACTGTAGCCTGCCAGGCTTCTCTGTCCATGGGATTCTCCAGGCAAGAATACTGGAGTGAGTTGCCATTCCCTTCTCCAGGGGATCTTCCTAACCCAGGGGTTGAACCTGGGTCTCCTGCATTGCAGGCAGATTCTTTACTGTCTGACCCACTAGGGAGTATGCTCACTGGTAAAATGAGAGAATGAAGCATTAAAGGAAAAAATTAAAAAAAATTATCTTTTTAATGAGTAGGGAAAAGTAGGGAAACCCTCAAGTGTCTTTCATAATAGAGGAGACAGATTAACACTCTCATTAAAAAAACAACAAAAAAAACCCTGGAATATTAATGTAAAGAAATGCTAGGCAATTCTGTTTAAAGATTGTTTCCCCTTTCTCTGGTCTCATGTCAGCCACACACAGCTGGGGTCTGCTATCCCCTCCAAAGACAAGTCCAAACTATAAGCCGCATAATACTCGAAGAGTCCCAATTCTGAACCTTCCGTCCTCCCAGTACGTGCATGCAAAGCCAAGTGGCTTCAGTCATGTCCGACTTTTTGCAACCCACTGGACCCACCAGGCTCCTCTGTCTTTGGGATTCTCCAGGCAAGAATACTGGAGTGGGTTGCCATGCCCTCCTCCAGGGGATATTCCCAACCCAGGGACGGAACCTGTGTCTCTAACATCTCCTGCATCGGCAGGTGGGTTCTTTACCACTAGCACCACCGGGAAGCCCTCTGTCCTCCCCAGGTAGCCTAAATCTGGCAGCTGACTTTATGTACAGCAGGAATGTTGTGTTTGCTCGTCTAAGGAAAAAATGGATGTGAGTACGCAAGGGTCTAAGTGTACATATGGGAACGGGCCTCTGTGGCAATAGAGATATTTTCCAAATGATGTTAACTTCACATTTCTTCTGGATATATAACAAGGATAATGGAGTTGAGTCTGGTTTCTTTCTTTCCTCTTTTATTTTTTTCTTTAAGAAAAAGACATCGTGCAAAACTAAATGTTGATAATGTACAGGAAGATATTCTTATACATTTCAGATAAGAAATTGGTACATTTACTTTGTAGAGTGATTTGGCAATATCTAGCAATGTTTAGCATATGCATTTGCTATCCAGAAATTCCATTTTTAGGTATATCCTCTTGGGAAACTCTCACATTCTTTAGCAAGGAGACATATAAAAAGGCAGCTCACTATAGTAGTCTATAACAGCAATACCACTGACAAAAATCCCGAGAGTAATCAGTGGGGGAGAGGTGGTTGAGAATACACAGAGGAGCTGAAATGAAGAGTCTGGTTTCACGGCACTCAAAATAGAAGATCCAGGGATAAGTAATTTAACTGTAGGGTGTGGGTGGCACATTAACTGGAAAGGAACATTCTTTTTTGCTCTAAGTACTGAGTTGTGCCTATTCTGTCAGCCAGAAACTCATAAATACCCACCAGGTGCCAGCACAGTACCAGAAAGCCTGGCACCAGAGAGCCTACCCTTCAGTTGGGAAGCTTAAGATCTCAATAACCGAGCAACAGAGAACAGCCGAAGGGTGGGGAATGTGGCACAGGTTAGATAGATCGGAGACAGACTCAGTTCTTCCTAAGAAGCCAAGTTGGTGGGGGCCTGGGTGGGCCTCTGAATTTTCCGGGCAATCTTGCCAACATGTCCATTTCCAGCCAAGTACACATGTGCAGAGGGAGCTGTGTGCACTGCCACGAGAAAGGGCTGAACTGGCCTGAGCATATGCTTTCAAGCATTTTCAAGTGTTTCAACCATAACCACTATGCGCTGTCCACTAGACAATTCCATGGAGCCTTGTCTCATGTTTCCCTGGTTCCAAACTTACAGCACACCCTTCACCAGCTGCACAGAGGACTGGGCCCACAGCGCTGGCCGATGATATGCCAGAAGCCCCTGACCAGCCTGTAAACGGGTCTGGCCCAGCTGGTGGATGTCTGCCCTTGTCGAGGCCCACATGGACCCTGGGCTGGGGTGTTTTCATCTGAGCTTGTTCATAGCTGCATTACAGGAACAGCTGTTACCAGGAGAAACCGGGAGCGGCAGAAGGACTAAGCGCCTATGGCCAAAACTAGCTTTTCGGGATAGTCCTGACTCCTTTTGTCCTTTACCTCTGAAAACTCACTGATGGTCATGTCCTCCTTATTTCACCCCCATTCTAGGTCCCCCCCACCTCGACTCCCACCATATCTACCCCCTTGAAGACACTAATAGCCATTTAAGCTGGCTTTCCTGACTTTGACACCTGTCCGTCCAGCCCCTCTTCTGACACCACTGGAGAGCTCCTCCCTTGATCCTACAGGGGTGGGGGCGGGGGGCGGGGAATCCACTTTCCCAACCTGAGCAAACGCCCTCCACAAACTGGCAGTTGCCACCTGACCAGCCAGCTCCTTGGGCACGCTCCCCCAGCTGTCCTGGACTCACCGCGTGTCTCACACCTCTCTCCTCTATGCACTGAACTCCTCTATCTCTGATGCTTCCTGCAGAATGGCCAACAAACTCATCTCTCCAAGTGCTACTCAAAGTCATCTTCTGTGAAGTCGTGTATACTTGCATTCCCCCATGCCCAGCCCCCAAGGGTCACCTACTTCTTTCTGTAAGGACCTCTGTCCCTCCAGGGAGTGGACTGATTGCTCCACTGGCTGGACCTCCGAGCACAGACGCTCTCACCAGCCTTGAGCTCCAAACGCAGAGCGCAGCCCGCAGGCAGCAGGCACCCCGCTTCACGCATGCGCCCCGCTCCACGCATGCGCCACCCCGCCCCGCCCCGCCCCGCCCCGCCCCTCACCTGCTGGGTCCTCAGGGCGTCCAGCTCCCTCTCCAGCCAGGTGCGCAGCCTCCGCTCCATCTGCTCGCGCTTCTCACACGCTGACTGCAGCTGGGTCAGGGCCTGCTGCAGCTTCTCGACTTTCTCCACATATGCCTGCTTCTCTCGGAGCTGAGCAGAGTAAAAAGGAGCACGGGATTTAGACTGTGATTCTTGAAGCTGGAGTGGAGGTGAGGGCGGGGTGAGGGGGAGAGAAGGTCAGAGTACCTGGAGATGCTGTCCTTTCCTCACTCCTATACCTAAGCCGTGCTGAAACAGAAAAGATTTAGGCCAAGGCCAGCAGTTACACCTAAAACGGCTGGGATATTCTGAACTGAAGACCCTAAGAAGTCACCTGCTTTCAGTCATTCACAGAGCTCTGAGCTCAATCCTTGGTTATTGCTTAGTACTTACAGCATGTACGGGCATTGGAAATGAGGTTAATAAAGAATTTTTAAGTGTCATGAGGAAATGATTATTCTATAATGTTAACTGAAAAATCTAGAATCAAAAGTTATATACAACATCATCACAACTATGTCTATCATCAATGTATGAAAAAAGACTGAAAGGAAATGAAAGCATTGTGTTTACCTGTATAGCAAAAAAATAATTTCTCGTCTTCTTTCTTCTGTATTTTTCAAATTTTCTATAAGTATCAATTACTATCGTAACAGAGAGATTGTGTCTGTATGAATATATGCATGTGTATCCATTTGTGTATGTGTGAATAAGTATAAATATTTCTTATTGTAGATATTTGGAAGTAACTTTCTCCTAAAGATTTCAGAGCCCTTTACGGATGAATAGCTGACAGCCCTGGAGAGAAGGATGGGGCTAATGAACATGCAAACCACACAATAACTGAGGAGAAACAGATTAAGGTAAAAATGATTTATGTAAATGTCATGTCAGGTATGAATTTAGAACCATCAATCAACAGCTTCAAATTCTTACCCTCAGAGTTTGTTTTCTCCCAATTAGGCGTCTGGTCCATGTTCATAAATTCCAGGCACATTTCTAACTTGCTGGGGATTGGCTGGGGCCAAAAATCAGACTGAGGCATTTATCTGGTCCTGGGTGAGTAGACACCAGATGCTACTTCCTGTCACTCTGCACCTCAGTGTACAGACGCTTGGCAGGTGGTTCAGATCCTGAGTTCAACCCGACTGCACTGGCAACATGCTAGTGGAATATGCTAGTGATTAAAGTACTTGCTCACTGCGAAGGTCGGTGTCTGACTTCAGCAGGCAGTCCTGCCGTGACCAGTGCCTGTGTCCTAGCCAAAGCCACTGCGATAAAGAAAGGAGAGGCTTCTGACCTTTTGCAGGGAGTGCAGACAGCAACAGCCTTTTCCACACCTGCTCTTGGGCTTAGTTTTCCTCTGGCTTTTCCTTCACTGTGACTTTGGTTGCTTGAGGACCTACTGACTGCAGGTTCCTGTGCTAGAACAGCCTCATCTGATAGAATATTTTGTGAGTACTGTTCATATACCACTTACCATGTCCTGGATTGTATACTGTTTTGAGTGTGTAGCCCCTAAAATACTAAGATAAGTGCCACAAGATCTGTCTCCCTGGGGCAGAGTGTGCAGTATGTCCCCAAGGCTTGGGACAGTATCTGCCATCCAGTTCAGTAAATATTTGTTAAATGAATGAATTAATATTAACTCTAACTGCAGGATTCCTAAAGACATGGTTCACTCTCATTCACCCTTGTAATAGCCCTAAGCCCAGCAAGGAGTATGTAATGATGAGGGTGATTAGTCATAACCGTAATTAATCACCCAACATTTTGCAAGCACAGCATGCCAAGCCTTGTGCTTTATATGCAGTATCTCGTTTAATCTGCCCAATGACAGTAAAGAAGGTAAAGTCTTACTATCTCGATTTAACAGATGAGAAAACTGAGGACTGAATAGGTTAGTGATTCACTCAAAGTTACACAGCTGATTTACCCATCCTGGGGTCAGGATTCTAACTCATGTCTTCTGCCTTTAGAGTCCAAGCACTTAAGCATTGTGGAAAGTTACGGTAAGCCCTCAGTGTGAGCCATCTGAACTGAGTTAACACCCTTCTTTAATAAGAACAAGGAGGGATCCTGGAAGCCAGACACATGAGACATTTTGGAGAAGTTATGTACAATCAGTCGAGGAAAGATCTTATAAATATAATGACAAGGGAAGATCCATAGTGGTGATTATAAAGAACCTGTCTTCAAGGAGTTCACAACTTTGGCTTTAACAGAAATATTAAATAAAAAGGTTAAAAATAATCATTTTTCTTCACTCCACACATGGAGATGGGCCCTTGAGAAATGATCTTAGTTATTATGGATAATGAGTCCCAGCCTCCATTGCTCAAAGCGGGCCTCCGGTCCTTCAGGGGTTAAGGTTACCTTCTGTAGCAAATGATTTCCTATTTAATGAGCTGCTTGGTGGTGACAGGGAAAACTCTGGGGCTGTTGCCTGAGATAACTCATGCTAGCATTAAAACTAGCAGGGACATCCCTGGTAGTCGAGTGGTTAAAATGCCACACTTCCACTGCAGGGGGCATGGGTTTGATCCCCAGTTGGAGAACTAAGATCCCACATGCCACATGGTGTGGCCAAAAAATAGGGGGAGAAAAAGAAAATTAAGTATAAGTTGCTAGAAAAAAATTGTGGGGTTTAACAGATGGGCCTAGACAATGTATTAAAAGAGCAGAGACATCACTTTGCTGACAAAGGTCCACATAGTCAAAGCTATGGTTTTTCCAGTAGTTAAGTACAGATGTGAGATCTGGACCATAAAGAAGGCCAAAGAAGTGATGCTTTTGAATTGTGATGCTGAAGAAGACTCTTGAGAGTCTCCTGGATGACAAGGATATCAAATCAGTCAATTCTAAAGGAGATCAACCCTGAGTATTCACCGGAAGGACTGATGCTGAAGCTCCAATACTTTGGCCATTTAATGGGAAGAGCCGATGCACTGGGAAAGACTGGTGCTAGGAAAGATTAAGGGCAGGAGGAGAAGGGGGTGGCAGAGGAGGAGATGGTTATATAGCATCACCAACTCAATGGACAGGAATTTGAGCAAACTTCAGGAGATGGTGGAGGACAGAGGAGCCTGGTGTGTTGCAGTCCATGGGGTTGCAAAGAGTCAGACATGACTGAGCAACTGAAAAACAACAAGTAGTACTAACTTAACAATCTTTGCCTTTAACTGCTCAGGCTTGAAGTTGAAGTTTGCCGAGACACTCGAGTCCCTTGGCACCAGGAGATGTTTTTGGAAGGAACAGTTTTTCATTTTCAACAAGAATAAAAGCACTTAAATTAATAACAATACTGCATCCTGTGTGTCAAGCACCAACTGGGCTCTGGTGGAGCATATTTCAGTCCTGTGTCTCTCTGACTTCTAGTTCCTGCTCTCCACAGCAGGTCTGTTCAACTCAGCCCCACCACACAGGGGCTTGTGCAGCCAGCTTCTCTGTGCTGCGGTATCTACAGCCTGGATCCTGGAACTGGGGCCTCAGGAGTGGTCATTCTCCTTCCCTGGTCAGGCTTAAAGGAAAAGTGCTTCCCTGGTGGTTCAGATGGTAAAGAATCTGCCTGCAATGTGAGAGGCCTGGGTTCGATCCCTGGATCAGGAAGATCCCCCTGGAGGAGGGTATGGCACTCCAGTATCCACTCCAGTATCCTTGCCTGGAGAAGTCTATGGACAGAGGAGCTTGGTGGGCTAAGGTCCTTGGGGTTTCAAAGAGTCAGTCACAACTAAGAGATGAATGCTTTTACTTTCTACTTCTCAAAACTTCACCTAAAGGCTTGATTTCATCAAAAAAGCACTAAACTCATAATGCTTGAGCAGCATCAATATTTCCTAGACTGGGGCGTGGGGGGGGGGGCGGGCGGTGGTCATTGCTAACTGAGCCAACTTCTAAAAACTGGAGACAGGTTTGCTGAATACCATTCCTACCCCACCCAGTCATAAGACTGGGCCTTTTTTACGCACGCGAGAACCCAAAGATACAACACTTGAACTGTTTTCTTAATTGAGTCTCCTTTCTGCACAGGCACCAGTGGTTCCCAGTCCTTCCATTTATTTCCAGCCCCTGGACACCTGCCAGGTGGTGGGCGGCAGCCTGGGTTTATCGCTGAGACTGAGCTCTTTGCTGACGTATTCACCACTGCCTCTCATCCTTTGCCTGACTCTGGGGTGGATAAACTCTGTTTTTACTCATTTTTATTTGAGAGGTCGCCTACATTGCTCCCCTGGAGTTGGCTCTGGTTAAAGTTGCTGGGTTAGGAAACAGACATGGAGGCCCTTGGGGCTCTGGGCACCACCCCTTGTACCCCCCAATTCCCCTGCGGGCTCACCTCCTCTTCCAGCTTGATGACCCTGGCCTGGGCGTTGCTCAGAGCCTGGTCTAGGATCTCGATGTGTCTCCGGTGGTCCTCACTCGCGGTCCGCACTGCCGCCAACTCCATCTCTAACTTCTCCTTTTCCTTCAGGAATTCCTTGTCTAGAAGGGAGACAGGAACAAAACGAGCTCTATCAGAAAGCACTCCCCGTCTGGGCTCCCCGCCAGTCTACATCTGGCAAGAATTAGGAGTTGAAAAACATGCACAAAGTGGAGGCTGGAACTACTGCTTCTGCTTCTTGTTCATAGGGGTGGTGTGTAAGGCAAGGATTTTCTTAAAAACCACTGTTAACTCTAGATATATTCCAGGTCACAGCTCCAGAGATGCACAGCACACACAGATCTAGTGAGCCCCTATTCTCAGGTGTTCATTTCTGCACAACATTTGCTTTAAGCCTTCAAATTAACCTTGGGCCAATGATTTCCTTTTCGGCTCACAAGCTCCCCACTTCTAACTTCCAAACCAGTGATGGAAAGGCAGGCAATACTAATGATAACACTAACACTCCCGTTCACTGAAAAATAAACCCCGGTCCAGGAGGTTCAGCTTTCGCTCTGAGGCCAGGCAGCAGAGGGGAGCTTCAACCCAGGCCTCCAGTCTCTGGCTGGGTCCTCGTCCATGTAACTGAGCTTCACCTTTTCTCTTGGTTCTGTTCATGAGAGGAAAAGCAAAGTGATCTGGATGTGTGCAAACAGCCTTCCTCTCCTCCACTGATGCTGTAACTGAGGGTGATCACATCTCTCCGCATGTGGCGCGCAAAGGGCACCTCCCCCTTGCCGCTCCCACCTGGCTCTCCCACAGCCTCGCCCGCCGTTTGACAAGCAGACAGGGCCCATGGTGTCATGAGGTCAGTATTTTTTATGGAAAACATGTCTCCTGTTACAAAGCAATGCAGGCACACCTCAGAGATGCTATGGGTTCTACTCCAGGCCATAATAAAGCAAGTCACATAAATTTTTTTGGTTTCCCAGTGCATATAAAAGTTATGGGCTCCCCAGGTGGCAGTATTGGTAAGGAACCTGCCTGCCAATGCAGGAGACGTAAGAGATGCAGATTCGATCCCTGGGTCCAGTAGATCTTAGATTATATTGTAGTCTACCAAGCATGCAACGGGCTTCCCAGTGGATAAAGAATCCGCCTGCAATGCAGGAGCCCAGGTGACGTGGGTTCAATACCTGGATTGGGAAGATCCCCTGGAGTACAGAAGGGCAACCCACTCCAGTATTCTTGCCTGGAGAATCCCAAGCACAGAAGAGCCTGTCGGGCTACAGTCCACAGGATCCCAAGGAGTCGGACACAACCGAAGCAACTGAGCACAGCACAAGCGTGCAGTAATAGGACTGTGACTAAAAAACAATCCTCATACTTTAATTAAAATATACTTTATTGCTAAAAAAGGCCCAAACAAAACAGTACTGTCAAAGATCATTGATCACGTTACCATGACAAGTATGATAATAATGAAAAAGTCTGAGATATTGTGAGATTTACCAAAACATAACATAGGGACTGGAGTAGATACTTTTAGAAAAACGGCACCAAGAGACTTACTCAAAGGTTTGTAACTACAAACCTTTAATTTGGGGGGGGGGGGAAGGCAACCAAACAAAGTGCAATAAAATGAGACATGTCTGTATATTTTATTTTTAAAGTAACTTAGAATATTTAGATATGTTGTTTATAATATGGAGAAACTTGAATGGACTTAATGTGTAAAATTAAGGGATTGGTTAAATAAAATACAGTAAACCCTACAATAGAATAGGATGCTGCCATTAAAACTAAATAAGAGACTATTAGTGATGAGGAAAAAAATCTTCATTGTTGAAAAAAGGTGGCTACAAAACCCTGTGCATACTCTTCGATAGTTGCAGAAAACAGGGCATTTAACAGCAACAACAATAGTTACAAATTGACTTCTTCATATATGGGATTTTTAAAAGTATCATTGATATCAGTTTCTCATTTAAATGATTTCTTCTCTGCAATCACCTTCTGTGTTTTTTCAGTCTTTTAACTTTATTGAGGCTTTCAATGGCTAAGTCAAAGATCTCTCTTGGTAAATGTCACACAGAATCTGAAAATATGTTTGTCATTTTCAAATATCTTTTGATATTGATTTCTAATATAATTCCACAGTGATAAGAGAACAGACTCTGTATGATTTCAATATCTTTAGATCATAAATTTCTTCACCTTGTTTTATGTCCCTGGATATGTTCCAATGTCTCCTAGTTTAGAGTCTATGGGAACTTGAGTAGAATTTGTATCCTACTGTTGTGTGAAAAATATATATATCTTAATTATGTTGAACTGTTTCATTGTGCTTTCAGGTCCACTATATCCTACTTCTATATATTCATTCTATTACTTTTTGAGAGTTTAATACTGAAACTCCAACTAAAAATCTTAATTTTCTACTTAAAAAATAATTGTAACATATAGTGGAACTACATGTAACCTTGTTCTGTATTTTTCAAGTCTCCTATAAATGTGTTATCATAATTTCATAATTTAAAATATAAAAAAGAGAGGAAAAAAAAAGAAATTGATTTCTCTGTGCCCACATACTCAAATGCCTCATACTGGTTATCTAGTCCTCCTAGCAAACCAAACTGAAACACTAAGAACCAAAGTCTAGAAGCTGTACAAGCTTGTGATAGTGGTTTCATTCATTCATGATTTCCTTGGATAGCCACTCATTCATTTAGCACAGTTATCAAACATCAAGGACTGGTCTTACAGGCACTGAAGCAGTAGAAGGAATGCCGCTTGTAAGGAGAAGGGAAAATGTGGTTCTGAACATAGGGCGAAGACATTTTAGGGCTGCTTATTGTTGTTCATTTGCTCTGTTGTGTCCAACTCTTTGAGACCCCATGGACTACAACACGTCAGGCTTCCCTGTCCATCACCAACTCCTGGAGCCTACTCAAACTAATGTCCATTGAGTCGGTGATGCCATCCAACCATCTCATCCTCTACTGTCCCCTTCTCTTCCTGCCCTCAGTCTTTCCCAGCATCAGGGTCTTTTCAAATGAGTCAGTTCGTCGTATCAGGTGGCCAAAATATTGGAGCTTCAACCTCAGCATCAGTCCTTCCAATGAATATTCAGGACTGATTTCCTTTAGGATTAACTGATTTGATCTCCTTGTAAAGGGACTCTCAAAAGTCTTCCCCAACACCACAGTTCAAAAGCATCAATCCTTCGGCTAATACTCAGTAAATAACTCACAATTTTAAAGCCAGGAGGAATCACAGGAAATATCACCATCCAGTTCTGCCCCCTTTGCTTAACACGTGAGGAGAGGGAAGCCCGGGAGCAAAGGCACTTGCCCAGCGTGCCCGCCAGCTGGGGCAGAGCCAGGGACAAAGGCCGGTCTCCTGACGGCTGCTGTGATGTCCTTCCCGCCTGACTGCACTGCCCTTGCCCCGTGAGCTTATGTCAAGGGAATCAGCCTACAATGGAACAGCTTCAGAATGGATAGAATGAATGAGCAGACTTGTAAAGAGAGCGCTGGCTGAGATGGCGAGAAATAATGGCATCTCTCAAAAACAAAGTGAGGCCATTAACATCCTGACCCAGAAAAGAGCATTACTTTTCAGCTCCCATATCCCACTGCAACGACCAACTGCCTTCTCCCTTTCAGTGGCATGAGATGCTACTTCTGAAACTTCCTTCCCCATGCATGCAAGAGGCCTAAACAAATGGGCCAGAAGCTCTGGGCATCCCCATCCACAGCCCCAGGCGGACCAGAGCATTTCACGCCTTCTGTGCAAAATTACTGACATTTGAGCACTAGCTCCCTGGGTTTGGACAACATCTGAACAGGCATGGTGCCCACTGGCCTTGTCCAGGCTCTGGAGGGCACCCAGGGGTTAGCTTCTCAGCAGGCAGACCTGGGGATGCACCACTGGATTTCAGAGTTTCTGCTTGGTTATCAACCTAAGCTTAACACTTTCTGTCTTTGTTGAGGGCAAAGACACCTCAGGTTTGACCAAAGGCAAAGTGTAGAAGCCACAACTAGAGCTTCTTGCAGTTTGCAAGTTGATCACAAACACTGCCTTGTCACAATGACAACTATGACAACTCCTTGGATTTCTGGATTAATGAATACTCCTCCCTTCCCCCGACACATACAATTCCAGTTTTTGCTATTCCCTTGATTGGCAGTATCAAACTGTGGATAGGGGATGGACTTTGGCATCTGAAAGAGCTGGATTCAAATCCCAGGTTCACCACTTTTCAGCTTTGAGGCCTTGGGCAAGGAATAACCTCTTTGAGTCTCAGCACCTTCATCTATCAAATGGGAAAGATAAAAGCTACATCATGGAATTGTTGTGATGAGTCTGTTGACAAAGATGAGGCAGATAAAGACTAAAAGGACAGAAACAGATAGATCTTTATCTCTTTAGGTCATTATTGAGCCTAGACCATTGCCTGGCTCAGTAAGTGTTGTTGAATGAATAAATGAATGAACGAATCTCTACTGGGTGCCAAGTTCACTGCCAACAGTAAAATAAATGGCAGCTCTCATTAGCAGTTAGCATTTGACCTCCTTGGGGTCTCCTGACAGCCTTTGCTATGCAGCGGTCCACTTCACCTCTGAAGCCACCACTCATCAGATGGCTGGTACTGACCTTGAAGTTCTCTGGCTCCCTTCTTCTGCCCAGGCTCCCTGAATCTCACAGTTGGCACATCAGGACAAAGATGTGGGTACTGGCGGGGAGACTGCATTAGCTCTGGAATTCCTGGGTTCAGACATCTCTGCCCTGAGTTTGATGACCTTAAACTTTAGGCTGAAGCAATGTTAATGTCATTCACACTGGCTCAGAACTCCTTGTCCATTGATAGGAAGTGCTCCCGTTTTAAAGACAATGTTCATGACAACTCGTGTTTGTGAATGGCTACTGTGTCCCAGGAATGGTGACTTACATTATTCCCTTTCATTATTCCATTCATGATCTCTCCTTTCAGCTTACTCTACGAGGGAGGCACTGTTAGGATTCCCATTTTCCAGTGGAGAATGAGTAATGTGCCCACAGAGGTGATGCTCGTCAGTAGGAGAGCCAGAACCCTCACCACACCTCTGTAATGCACGTTCACAGGCAAAGTGCCTCATGTCTCCGCTGTACAAGCATGAGGGGTGAAGACCTCCGGGATGACAGAACAGGAGGTTTGGGAGAGCATCATCGCTACCAGCTCATCATGGCACAGGTTTAAGTATGTCACGGGTCATATCATCATCTCAATATACGGCAACTGATACTACACGTGTATCTTTTTGCAAATATTAATTAAGTATTTGCTATGTGGAGGATTCAGAGTACTGGACAAAAGCATGAACCTTTTTCCTTTTAATTAACTTTTACTGGAGCATAGTTGTCTTATAATTTTTTTTTAAACACTTTAAACTTTTTATGTTGTATTGGAGCATAGCCGATTAGCAATGTTGTAGTTTCAGGCGAAGAGTGAAGGGACTCAGCCATACATATACATGTATCCATTCTCCCCCAAATCCCACTCCCATGCAGGCTGCCACATAACACTCAACAGAGTTCCATGTGCTATACAATAAGATTTTGTTGGTTATCCATTTCAAATGTAGCAGTGTATACATGATCTTCCCAAAGTCTCTAACTATCCCTTCCCCTTTGGAAACAATAAGTTCATTTTCTAAGTCTGTGAGTCTCTTTCTGTTTTGTAAATAAGCTTATTTGTACCATTTCTTTTTATATCCCACATATAAGAGATATCATATGATATGTCTTTTTCTCTGATTTGCTTCACTCAGTATGACACTCTCTAGGCCCATCCATGTTGCCGCAAATGGCATTATTTCCTTCTTTTCAATGGCAGAGTAATATGCCATTATAAACAGGTACCGCATCTTCTTTATCTATTCCCCTGTCAATGGACGTTTAGGTAAACAGTAAACAGTATGTTTACTGGTAAACAGTGCTGCAATGAACACTGAGGTGCACATATCCTTTCGGATCATGTTTTTCTCCGGGTATAAAAGCACAAATCTAATATCAAGTTTCCTATACAGCTTTGTGACTCAGAATAAATGAACATCTTTGTGCCTCAGTTTCCTTGTCTTTAAGGTAAGGATCCTACTCACCTACTCACCAACAGTACTTATTTCAAAATGCATATATGCATACAGCAAATATAAACTATGACATGCTAAGGCTATTCTTCTTGTCCAGCAAGTGTGATAAATTCTCAGGCTACAAGGTGAGTAGGCCAGAGCACCCTGCTCTTAGTCGGGTGGGAAGAGAGGCAGGGACACAGGCAAAGGCCCTGGGACCAGCTGCTCTAAGAGATGGTGGCACAGTTTCTATGACAACACAGGGAGGACCCTTGCTGCAAACCCAGGGTAGGAGGAAGAGGGGCTGCCAAGGCAGTGAGCCTACGTGGTGGGGTCACCGTGCCCCTTAATCCCCTGGAGACACTTCAGATGTCAGGGCCATCTGAAAAAGTCATCTCTTGGGGGATGCCAAGGGTGAGTCCTATAAGTGAAACCATCTCATAGGAAGGTCCCTGCAGTTTACTAGTGAAGCCCCTCGGGATGGATCTTGAGAAAGACCAGCCTCACATTAAACTTCTGGTCGAGCTCCAAGGTATATACTGAGAATTCTTAGAACAGGCAAGTTGACACAAGGGAACTCATGCCCAGAATGGTCTGTTTACTCAGTGGATATGAATTACCCTCGACTGTGTGGAGTGGGGCGTTGTTTAGCCTGATGGCTCCAGTCCCATTTACACAGAGGCTGTCTGCGCGCACACTGTTGACTCTGGAAACCACAGCGATGGTGTGGGCTTTGTAGCCGGCCGACCTGGTACGATCCTGGCACCTTCACAGGCTGGCTCACTTTGAACACGTGATTTCCCCTGTTCAGACTCCATCTCCTCCGATGCAACTAAGAAGGGATTTTGCAGGAATGTTGTGAGGATTAAAATGACGACCTAGGTGGTACTAGTGGTAAAGAATCCAGCTGCCCATGCAGGAGACATAAGAGCCACGGGTTCGCTCCCTGGGTTGGGAAGATCCCTGGAGAAGGGACTGGCAACCCACTCCAGTATTCTTGCCTGGAGAATCCCATGGACAGAGGAGCCTGGCAGGCTACAGTCCGTAGGGATGCACAGAGTCGGCCATGACTGAAGCGACTTAGCACATAAAATACCTACCGTGGGGCTTGGCATTTAACAGACACTTAATAAACAACAAGAGCTGAGACGCATGACACTGGTGCTTCTCCTGCCCCAGGAACTGTGCCTTCAGCTTTACCACACAACCTCATTTCATGAATCCTCGCATCAACTCCGTCTGCCAACTGGAAAATCTGAAGCAACATGAGCTATGACACTTGTGACAGGTCTCATGGTAGCTTCTTTTGTGTCTCTACCCATAGGGTCATCTCTCGGCTTGAAAAAGAGCAGAAGTCGATGGAAATGAGAACTGGGTCTAGAATTCAAAGAAGCTCCCCTCCCGTCTTACCCTTCACCTTTGCCAGTTCTGGGCAAAGTCTGCAGTGGACTGTCTGTTTCAAGTGTTCTGCAATTACTATTTGAGCACCAAGCTTAACTGCTGGCTGAAGCACAGGGTGATACATCCTAGTAACCTCTGTGGAGAAACACTGAGGGTGGAGCCTGGGCTGCGGGGTCTGGCAGTGGAGGTGTCAGGGCACCATGCCCTGCACTGCTGGGTTTTTGTTGTTGTTATTTTTAGTTGGAGGATAATTGCTTTACGATGTTGTGCTGGTTTCTGCCATACTGTGATGCGAATCAGTCATATGTATACATATATGTCCCCTCCCTCTTGAACCTCCCTGTCACCTTACCCACCCCTCCAGGTTGTCACAGAGCACAAGGCTGGGGATCCTGTGTCATATAGCAGCTTCCCACTAGCTATCTATTTAACATATAGCCAGTCAGTCAGTCAGTTCAGTCGCTCAGTCGTGTCCAACTCTTTGCGACCACATGGACTGCAGCACACCAGGCTTCCCTGTCCATCACCAACTCCTGGAGCTTACTCAAACTCATGTCCATTGAGTCGGTGATGCCATCCAATCATCTCATCCTCTGTCATCCCCTTCTCCTCCCGCCTTCAATCTTTGCCAGCATCAGGGTCTTCTCCAGTGAGTCAGTTCTTCATATCAGGTGGCCAAAGTATTGGAGTTTCAGCTTCAGCATCAGTCCTTCCAGTGAATATTCAGGGCTGATTTCCTTTAGGATTGACTGGTTGGATCTCCTTGCAGTCCAAGGGACTCTCAAGAGTCTTCTCCAACACCACAGGTCAAAAGCATCAATTCTTTGGCGCTCAACTTTCTTTACAGTCCAACTCTCACATCCATACATGACCACTGGAAAAACCATAGCCTTGACTAGACGGATCTTTGTTGGTAAAGTAATATCTCTGCTTTTTCATATGCTGTCTAGGTTTGTCATAGCTTTTCTTCCAAGGAGTAAGCGTCTTTTAATTTCATGACTGCAGTCACCATCTGCAGTGATTTTGGAGCCCCCCACAAATAAAGTCTGTCACTGTTTCCATTGTTTTCCCATCTATTTGCCATGAAGTGATGAGACCAGATGCCATGATCTTAGTTTTCTGAATGTTGAGTTTTAAGCCAACTTTTTCACTCTCCTCTTTCACTTTCAAAATTTAACATATGGTAGTATATATTATATGTTTCAATGCTACTCTCTCAATTTGTCCCACCCTCTCCTTCCCCTTGGGCTTCCCTGGTAGCTCAGATGGTAAAGCGTCTGCCCGCAATGCGGGAGACCCAGGTTCGATCCCTAGGTTGGGAAGATCCCCTGGAGAAGGAAATGGCAACCCACTCCAGTACTCTTGCCTGGAAAATCCCATGGACTGAGGAGCCTGGTAGGCTACAGTCCATGGGGTCGCAAAGAGTCGGACAGGACTGAGCAACTTCACTTCTTCACTTCTCCTTCCCCTGCTGGATCCATCAGTCTATTCTCTATGTCTGTGTTTCTATTCCTGCTTTGTAAATAGGTTCATCAATACCATTTTTCTAGATTCCTTATATATGCATTAATATATGACATTTGTTTTTCTCTTTCTGACTTACTTCACTTTATATAACAGGCTTTAGATTCATCCACCCCACTAGAATGGACTGAAATTCAATCCTTTTAAAGGCTGAGTAATATTCCATTGTGTATATGTACCACAACCTCTTTATCCATTCATCCACTGATGGACATGTGGTTGCTTCCATGTCCTGGCTATTGTAAACAGTGCTGCAATGAACACTGGGGTACCTGTGTCTTTTTCAATTATGGTTTTCTCAGGATATATGCTCAGTAGTGGGATTGCTGGGTCACGTGGTAGTTTTTTCCCCTAATTTAAGGAATCTCCATACTGTTCTCCATGGTGACTGCATCAATTTATATCCCCACAGCTGTGCAAGAGGGTTCCCTTTTCTCCACAGCCTCTCCAGCATTTAGTGCTTGTAGATTTTTTGGATGATGGCCATTCTGATCAGTGTGAGCAAATACCTCACTGTAGCTTTGATTTGCATTTCTCTACTAAATGCGCTGCTGGTTTTTAATGCAGAGCTCCAACTTATGGCTGAGCTGATGAGGGGAGCAAAGCTACAAACTGGCCCTTCTCAAGCAGGAATTAATTTTCTAGGCCTTTCTTTTTTAAAATTTATTTATTTTTAATTGAAGGATAATTGCTTTACAATATTGTGTTGGTTTCTGCATAACATGAATCAGCCATAGGTACACATATATTCCCTCACTTTTAAACCTCCCTCCAATCTCCCACCCCTTCCCACCTCTCTAGGTTGTTATAGGCCTTTCTTGATATAAAGGTTTTTTGATAAGTTTTCCCCTAAGCCCAATATAGCTGGAGGGACAGAGGAGTCTGGCTACCACCAGCATGACCAAGGGGTGACTAATTCACTAGAATGCTTGGAAGGCAAAAGAGAGGTCCCTTTCCAAATATCACAGAATGTAATTTATATGTGGAATCTAAAGAAAAAAAATACAAAAGAACTTATTTATAAAACAGAAATAGAGTCATAGACATAGAAAACAAACTTATGGTTACCAAAGGGGATGGTGCTTGTGTGTGGGGGGAGATATTAATAAATTAGGAGTTTGGGATTAATACGTACACACTACTGTATATAAAATAGATAACCAACAAGGATGGACTGTACTGCACAGGAATATACTCAGTATCTTACAATAACCTATAATGAAAAAGAATCTGAAAAGGATGATGATATATATATACATATATACACACATATATATTTATATATGTATATACATAAAGTTGAATCATTTTGCTGTACACTTGAAACTAAAACAAAGTTGTAAATTAACTCTATATCTATCTATATAAAGAGGCAAGTACATCTTTACCTGGAGTAGACGGCTGTCACAGTGGCTGCTCAGAGAACTCTCCACTTGGAAAAATGTCTACTATGGTCCCCGTTTTGCAGGGCTAAATTCCAAGCAGCCGCGTCTGCATTACAAAGACCTTCTCATCCCCAATCCCACTCTCCATGTGACAGGAGCAAACCTGAAGGGCCCTGTGACCCGAGCCAGGCCAAGCGAAACGTCTGGAACTGCATGAGGGGGCGCCTGGGCGAGCGGGATGCTGACACAGAACGGGAGCCCAGCTCTGAGGCCAGGGACCACATCCCACATGCATGCCGGACAGAGCGTGTACATGCAGAGGGTGAAGAATCAAGCAGATGGATATGGAGAGGCTATGGTAGGAAGGGGAGAGGGAAAGGGAAGTCCCCCCAAACCATCTCCCCTTGGATTCTCACAGACAGGCTGGCCTGGGTCCCTGGCCCCTGCGAAGCGTGTCTACACATCTTGCCTAGGGCCTCCTTCACATACAAGGATACTACAAAAACAAAAACAAAAACAAACCCAAACCCAACAATAATAGTTCTCTTATCCAGGGCTAAGCTAGCCCAATCAAATTTTTCTTTTTGTAACCAAAAGGTCAATAATACATTCACTGTTCTTTCTTTACACCTCTATGCTCTCTTCCACCAAAAAAAGCCTTGGACTGCAAGGAGATCCATCCTAAAGGAAATCAGTCCTAAATATTCATTGGAAAGACTGATGCTGAAGCTGAAACTCCAATACCTTGGCCACCTGATGCGAAGAACTGACTTGCTGGAAAAGACCCCGATGCCGGGAAAGACTGAAGGCAAGAGGAGAAGGGGACGACAGAGGATGAGATGGTTGGATGGCATCACTGACTCAATGGACATGAGTTTGAGTGAACTCCCGGAGTTGGTGATGGACAGGGAGGCCTGGTGTGCTGTGGTTCATGGGGTTGCAGAGTCGGACACGACTGGGCAACTGAACTGAACTGATTTCCTTCTCCACCAAGAAAGGACCTGGTAGTAATGCCTCAGGACAGGCTGCCCAGGACTCGTGGCAACAATTCTGGTAACTAGACACTGCTCCACCATGCTGATAAAATGGACTCCTTCTTCTGGAAAGACATCTGAATAATTATTTGCCTTATTATCCCTTCCTAAAATGTCCCCTCCTGTTTCTTCTTCCTTAGGATTCTTTGGCCATATCCTGGCACCATATCTTGTAATTCTGAGCAGATGTGGCAGAGGAGCCTATTCCAAGGGTTGGCTATGATTCACGGAATAACTGGAGAGTCAGACCCACTTGCAAGTCTTCTCTGCTGGGGTTATGAGAGTGGAAAGACAAGAGGAAGGTACTCCAAGTACTTCACTATAAGCCAAGCTATTTAGGTTCATTTTGCCTCAAAGATATTCTCTTAATGCCCTCGGAAGCTCCTTCTTCCATCTGCCCTCACTCCCTCACTCCAGTTTGAAAGCCACATTGACATATCCAAAAAATATAATCCAAACAGAGCACTGTTTACAGCACGTAAGAGCAATCTGTTCACATGAAGTTTATCTGATGCAAAACAACCTGAGAGATGATCTACCTTTAAAAGCCACACTCATTCTTTCAGAAATTCTAAAGTGACAGAATACAAAGCTGACCCCATATCCTCCTGGTTTGGCTTTTTGCTGTCTTTGTAAAATGGGCTGATAAAAGTTTCTCAGGTAAGGAAGCTCATTATTTCAGACCGGGCTGTTGGGCTCCCTGCCATCCTCGTACGCGCGTGCGTGCTGTCATGGTTCCCGGAAACAGGGAGACAGGGGCTGTGAGTGGGCGGCTAAATAAGTCTGTGAACAAACACAGAACACTCTAGCCAGGGTTTGCTTTAAATGGCTAAGAATGAACTGTTTCAAAATGAATTCTGTAATAAGAAAGATTAAGAACCAAACTCTGTTCTGCAGAGTCCTGGGAGGAGGAGGGGGAAGGGAAAAAAGGGATGCTGGGCCAGGTAGGAAGGAAGGGGCTCCTGACAAACGCGCCCCTGTCCTAACCAGAAACCTGTTTTGGCTTCGTGCGTTTTATCTGAGCTTCCAGATAAGCGTTCTTTTCTTCTTTATTTTGGCCACACCGCTCAGCATGGGGGATCTTAGATCCTCGACCAGGGATCAAATTTGCACCCCCCTGCATTGGGAGCATGGAGTCTTAGCCAGTGGACCACCAGAGAAGTCCCCAGATAAACTCTCTTTAAATAAGACCTCTGAGGTTGAAAGCTAATAGTTCAGACATTACAAGGGAAACACTGATTTGTGGAAATGGCCGCTGTTAAAATGTAGGGAAGACACTTGGAGAAATGAATCAATATGGGAGGTAAAGCCTTATGTGTGAAGGATTCATTCAGTCTTCATTGCCCAAAGTTAAAAAGAAAATAGAAAATTTCCCTTTTACAAATGGAGAAGGAAATGGCAACCCACTCGAGTATTCTTGCCTGGGAAATCCCATGGGCAGAGGCGCCTGGTGGACTACAGCCCATGGGGTCACAGAGACGTAGCCACGACTTAGCGGCTAAACAGCAGCAGCCTGGCAGCTACATTACTCTAACATACACATCTGTTTTCCAGGCCCACACTGAAGGCTACACATTGATTCTTGCAATCAAGGAGACCTCTCCTGCATGGGAGAACCTGCACACATACACTTTGAGGGGGAAAGCAGTTCTTTCACGAGTGTTGACAGTTTTCTACTTGTACTCCAGGGACAGTGGCCAACGTCTGAGTTAATCCTTCCACCTCCTGGACTTACTGTATACCGTGTCTAAATCCTTTTATCTTTGTAGGATTTTAGGGATCTAAGATAGTAGAAATGTTTCCTATGGGAAGAAATAGAAAAAGTTTAGGCAACACCTCACTGAACGAGTATTCTATTAATACATGATCAAATTCTAACTCAATCTTTAAAAATTCAAAAATAATCCTTTTCAGATGCTTTTCCCTGGAAAGTAACAAACTCAAACCACAAAATCTACTGATCTAATTGAGGAAAACAACACATTTGGTCTTATCATACTCTATTTATCTGCTGCTCTTTAGTATCCAGACAGTGAGTTTAATACTGCAAAGTGCTTTTTATAGCACCCAATGTAAAATATTTCAGGTATGGATTTGGCAAAATATCTGAATAGCAGTAAAAGCTCTGTCAATATAACCTTTTCTAATCTAATCATTTTCAGTATTGCATTTTAATTTTAGAAACTATACTTATACTTTCAAGTATAATTCATAGGTATTTTTTAACCTGCCTAAATACATACACAACCTGCAAACTTACTCAGCAAAACCTTCTATATTCATACATCCATTCACCCGGCTCAGCCTCCTCATGTGCTGTTTGACCTTCCACTTTATATTTTTAACGTGAAGTAAAAACGTACTGCTACTTCTGTGTCACTGCAGACAGCATAATAAATTATGCAATGCATTAAAAATGTCAGGATGCATAGGGCATTTGATTTTGACTATACACCCACGCATGAATCGATTGTCAATGAAACCTGATGGCTTACACTTTCTATAATCTCCACAGAGGTCCTTTTTTGCCTTCTCTCTTCTTCATACAAAATGATAAACAGCGGACACGTCTGTTTCCAAGTATGACAAAGTCAGAACCTACCAGACAATTTTGCTGCCCCTGCAGAAAACAACCACAGAGCCTGGACATAATGCAGAGACCAACAACCTGAAGGGAGTAAGACGTGAAGCAGGGGGACAGATGGTGAGGGGAGGCCTTTCGCTGCAGAGGTCAGAGCTGCACACGCTCGACCTGCACGGGGGCTGGACTGTGACAGCTGTCATGGCTTGTCGCACTGTACACTTAAAATGCGTAAACTTTACTGTGTGAAAATATAGGTATGTGTTATAAACCTATATTTGGTTTAATTAAGGGCCTCCCTGATCATTCAAATGGTAAAGAACCTGCCTGCAATGTTGGGCAGGTTTGATCTCTGGGTCGGGAAGATCCCCTGGAGGAGGGCATGGCAACCCTCTCCAGTATTCTTTCCTGGAGAATCCCATGGACAGAGAAGCCTGGCAGGTGACAGCCACGGAGTTGCAAAGAGTTGGACACAACTGAGAGACTAACACTTCACTTTCACTTCAAGGCATTATTATAATATGTATAATAAAACTATGCTTTCTAAACGGGACCTCTGAATGGCAGACACGGCTTAACACCAAAACCTGGGTGAAAGAAGCAGATGCTGGGGAAACTGTTATATGTGGGAACGGAAGTGGTTTAATCTCCTGATCAGGGAGAAATAAATGAGTCACCTGCAATTACAGATTCTCCCTTCCTTTAGCTTCTGCGAGCTCTTCCATTGTCAATTTCATAACTTGCTTTGAGCAGATCCTTTTCTTCTTCTTTCTACCAAACCACAGTCTTTGTCGGCAAGAAGCAAATTAGAAGCAGATGCAAGCTTATTTTTAATGGTCCAAGACCAAATTTTCTGAACTTAAAAGAAACACTTTGTCCCCTCAAAGTTCTTGGATTCCATTAAGATACAACCGCATATTCTCCTTCCAATTCATGAACCAAAAATAATTTCAAAAACTAATTGTAAGAAACCACACCCCAAGGTTACTTATTGTAATTTGTTTATTTTTTATTCTTATCATCCAGAGAACAAAGAGTTTAATTTCATAGACGTTTTGAGAAAACTTAAGATTCTAGGCTGGTCTCAATAATTTTTTTGTTTTAGTATCTGAGGAGATATACTGAATTATCCAGCAAGGCTTTTTATTATAATTGGCTCAGGTTCAAAGACAGATGTAAAAGGTTAAGAAACATAAAATGTTCATTCCAGTAGCTAGAACTCATTTGAGATGACTTGAATACACTATCATTAAGTTACAGTACTGGGCTAAATAATTTGCAGTAAAAATTCTAGTACAAGAATTATTTATGTTTGCTTACTAAGCTGGATTCTTCTCTGGGTAAACAATGTGAAATCTCTTATTACTCCCAGAGCCAACAGAGATGACCTTTGGAGGCTGGAAAGGAAAAAAAAAACATAAGAAAAAGGAGGTCCCTATTCTTATCATGGTCTTGCATTAAGTACTGAGGGGGCCTTGGACAAATCATTTAATCATCTTTGGTCACAGTTTCTTCTTTAATGAAGCATGGAGGCCACGCTAAGTGAGCTCTAAAATCATTGGGAATCCAACTCTGCTACCTGTCTCCAATGCCTGGTACACAGGAAGTGGCTCTCGAGAATCAGGATGCCCTGGGTTCAAAGCCTGTCTGCTCCACTTACCTGCCTGTATGACCATGGACAAGTTCTTTAACCTTCCTGTGCCCTAGTTCGCTCATCTGTTAAAGACCTGTAATACCTACTTCACAGGGCTGCTTGCAGGATGAACCGGGACTGTGCACTGACAGAGGTCAGCACGGTGCTTGGTGGACAGGAAGTGTTCAATCCGTGGTGGCCACCTCACCGTTTTTGCATGATCTGAACCAGGACCTGAAGGCTAGATTATGAGGGAGCACACTTGCAACTCCACCTAAAGGTAAACTTTGAACCATCAGATCAACAGCCTCTGAAATCACTGTCACTCATAATGGCCATCAGATGGCTTTTAATGAGCTCCAGTTCAGAGGATACACACATGGCTAGTAACCAGACTTATGGCCATTCAGATACTCCTCAATCCAAGAACTGTAGACCTCACCTCACAGCAGGATGCTTATGGGTAGATTAATGGCCCTGCTGGGAGATGGACCCCTAAGACCTCGGCACCCAGGAGGCTACCACTGGTGGCTAACCACAGGACTACCCTGCCCTGCCCTGTTTCCACCATTAGCTAATTACGGATTCCCACTGGACTAACAAAGGCTTGTAACTGCATTCATACGTGTCTCAGTTAATCTCATGTGAAATAACCATGCTCACCTAATTAGGAATGAAGTAAAAGATGACTAAAACCCTACCAGGAAAAGAAAATAACAATTAAATCCTGATTTATAAATTGGGACAATTAACAAAATAAGATCTAATAAATATTTCTGAAGTTATTTTCTATCCTCCTTCTTTGTTGGGGCTTCTCCTTTCCCTTCCTCCTCCATATGCATGCATGCTAAGTCACTTCTCCATAACCAGTGCCTAAAACAGAAGTCCACACACGATGGCCTGCAGGCTGAACCCAGCGCACAGCCACACCATCTGTCCATGGCTAATCTACAGTGACTTTCAGACCATAGGGACGGAGTTGAGTAGCTGCGGCCCCCAAGCCTAGACTTATTTACAGGCTGTCCCTTTATGGAAAGAGTTTCCTGATCCATGGTCTAGAACACAGCTCATTCATAGTAGGTAGCTAATAACTGTTTTGGACAAAATGATAATGGTCATCATTTCATTCAACATCCAACAAGTGCTTAATGCTTCCAAGCACCAGGCCCTGTGCCAGCTTCTGGAAACATAGCAACCTGAGACTACAATGGTGAGAATGACAGGGTCCATGCCCTCATGGTGTGGACAGTTTAGAAAGGGAAGGGAGAAAATGGTCATCCAAATGGTTCCTTATTTACAGTATGATGAGTGTTTACAAAGGGAACAGGGAACTGGAGGGAGATATAAAAGGAAGACTGGATCTTATCTCAGGCAGCCTTCTCTGAGTAACTGCCATTTAATTTGAGCTGAGACCTGAATGTGGATTTCCTGGCTCTGAACTGTCAGCGAAAGTGAAGGGTCCCTGATGCCACATGAAATGCAAATGGGTTTCAGTCTGTGCTTTTTCCATCCATCCATCTAGCTATGAGTGCAAGGAACACAGATCATAATGAAGTTTAAGACACTTGATTTTTCAACCCTCAAACAGGAATAGTAAGCAAATAATTTAAAAACCAATGACATGAAAATCATAAGCCACGTTCGCTTGTTAGAGACTGGACATCAACATGTGACCAAGATACAGGTCTGTCATCAGCTCTGGCTCTTCAGGCAGAGAAAATCAGCCTAAATTGAATAACATTAATTTTCACACTTGGGGAGAAGATTTGATGGAATGTAAACAGACACCCTGCAGGCTGGATGCACTGCTGGTTGTCATGAAGGTTTGAAGTTTCTCAGTGCTGCCTGTCAAGGTTGATCAAGTGGTGTAAGCAGTCACACACTCTGCTTTCAAAACCTAGCAAGGCTCGGCAGGCCACACAGGCATTCCTTGGGAACATGGCCCATTTCCCCACCCTGAAGACTGGCAGGTTCTTCTAGAGAAGGTGGAGGAAGGAGGCAAAGGAACAAGAAGAAGCGATGCAGAATAAATGTATAGCCTTACAAATCCATAAATGCAAGTCTGCAGAATAAATGCATAAAGTCTTCTTTGCCTTTCCTATCACTGATGAGCCCACAGAGCTCTGCTGGCTGAATTGGGAAGATTTTGTTCTCTATTTCTTTCGATGAAATGTAGGTACAGGGAGATTAAGCATCTAACTTCAGGTCACTGAGCATGTGAGTGAGAACCCAAGAACTGGAGGATGTGGTGACTGATCCAAAATTAGGTTGCTTAAGCTTGTGCCTATAAAACCTTTGCTTTTTAAAACTGAATTTTTAGTCCTAGTAAAGCAAGGAGATCAAACCAGTCAATCCTAAAGGAAATCAACCCTGAATATTCATTGGAAGGACTGATGCTGAAGCTCTGATACTTTGGCCACCTGATACAAAGAGCTGATTCACTGGAAAAGACTCTGATGCGGGGAAAGATTGAAGGCAGAAGGAGAAGGGGATGACAGAGGATGAGATGGTTAGATAGCATCACTGACACAATAGACATGAATCTGAGCAAACTCTGGGAGATAGTGAAGGACAGGGAAGCCTGGTGTGCTACAGTCCATGGGATCGCAAAGAGTAGGACATGACTGAGCGACTGAACAACAACAACTAAATTCAGAGGCCACCTAAAGGTTAATTTAGGGCAAGAAAATTTTCTCAGTTTAAGAAATGTACCTTATGTGTTATTAGCTAAGTCATATTTATAAAAAGTAATAGCCACATCACCAAGACTTTTTATAGCTTTAGCAAGTAAATTGTTTAAATCACCAAAATATCATGTTACTGATTATGTTAAAAAATGTTTACATAGTTGAATATTTTAAAATCCATTGGTTAAAAATCCACTGGTTCCAAAATAAAACCTTATTGTATAAACTAAAAAAAAAAAAAAGAAATGTACCTTAGCAGGCTTTCGTGGACATTCCCTTCCTCTGCCCAGGATCTGATGTGTGGTGTCTGGCATGGTCTATGGACTGGTTTGTGCAAGAATATGGCAAGCTGCCCCCAAAACTTTCATATACCATAGTCAGCCTTCAACTTCAACATGACCACAGTAGAGTAAAAGAGGAGTCAGGGAACCAACTACATTTTAGTACATAGTAGTCATTTTCATGAAAAATACTACTGTTCCTGGAAGTAGAGGAAGATTCCCTTTACCTGGATATCTTCCTACTTGAAAAAGCAAGAGAGGAGGGGAAGGGGAAGGTGAAAGGCAAAAAAGAAAAAAAAAAATCAAGCATTTTTAAGTTGCTTCTATTCTATTGTCATTAATAATTTCATGTAATATCTTGAAATAACTGAGCAGAACCAGAGGTAGCTCCTAGCATGGGTGGGAGATTTTGAGCTAAAAAGAACATTTTGATACTGATGTGCCATGATGAAAATTTCAAGCCTGTTCTTACAAGATCTCCCACTTTTACTCATTTCCTCAATAAACATTTATTGAGCGCCAGGTACATAAAGATCCAAGGGGTTTTAATGAAGGCTGGGGCTGGATGTTGACAAAGAATGCCTGTAATTCTCCCATCTAGTGCAGGAGATTCACACTAAGAAACGGTGCCCACAGAGAACATAGGCAAAATAAGTGCTGCGGTACGGGCTTCGCGCCCAGGTGGCAGCTGCAAGCACCATCAGGCCCACAGAGGAGGAGGGAGCCCAGTGCATCCACGTGTGACAATGTCGAGCCTCTCCTTCCTAACGAAGCCCGACAGAAACCCACAGCAGGATGTAATGAAACACAATGAGGATTCAGAATACACTCCTTATGCTCTATGTGGGTCAACAGAATTAATATTTCTGTCATTGTAATTTCTGCTTTGTGTTTCACATAAGCCCTTAGAGGAAATACAGAAAGAAGGATTTTCTTGTAGGAAATTATTTTTGCCTCTTTTATGTTCTAAAAGAGACAGAAAATCAAAGTATCTAAAGTAAGACTTAAGATGATGATTGTAAGATAAATTGAAAACGGCAAATTATTGTTATTTTTAAAACAGTGGTTCCACACTTTTTTTGGGGGGGGTTCATTTTTAAACCCATGGGGATTATAAAGGAAATCAAATCCTATGAATTACTCTTATTTATACCCATAACTTATTAAACAAATAAATGAATGTCCCCAAAATATTTTTTTTTCTTAGAGAGGGACATTTAACAGATAGAATTTAATATACATAGACTTCAGTTTAACCAAATATGCTGAACCCATGAGGCCTAAAGAATCCCACGGAGTGAATGGGGAGAGAAGTTTCTGGCCATCCTGTAACACACATGGGTTTTATCCTGGAATAATACAAGCTGCCAAAGCTCATCAGCTCCCCCTCCACTCAAGAATATAAGATCTTTGCCAGTCTAGTTTCCCCATATCTAATATTTTGTTTTTGACTTTCTGGCTACTAGTATGGGCTTCCCTGATGGCTCAAGCAGTAAAGAATACACCTGCAATGTAAGAGACACAGGAAATGGAGGTTTAATCCCTGGGTCAGGAAGATCCCCTGGAGGAGGAAATGGAAACCACTCCAGACATAATAGTGATAGAAATTCTGCAGAGTTACTAATTTTCAGAAAGAAACAGATAAAACATTTCACTTATTGACAAGACAGAGCTAAGAATGATGACAGACATTCCTGGAGAACTTCGTTTTGTGGACGGTTGTCTACGTTTCTCCGTGTGTGTGTGTGTGTGTGTGTGTGTGTGTGTGTGTGTGAGACAGATGAGTAAATGGGGAAACCAGGAATCTCAGTAAGTTAAAAAAGCTAAAGTACCCAGTTTCACTCGGCCAGATCAAAAAAGAAATTGGTTAGATGCCCTGTTTTTAAGGAGTAATTTGGCTGCAAACATATTTGGAAAAACAAGTAAAACCAGAAAAGGCTTTCCAGGTGGCTCCATTGTAAAGAATCTGCCTGCCAATACAGGAGACTCAGGTTCGATCCCTGGGTCGGGAAGATCCCCTGAAGAAGGAAATGACCAACCACTCAAGGATTTTTGCCTGGGAAATCGCTACAGACCATGGGCTCCCAAAGAGTTGGACATGACTGAGAGACTAAGCACACACACAAAATCAGAAAACACACATACAAATTTTTGAATTCTTCCAAAATGAACAATGCAACATCATGAGGTGACAGAGGAAAAACACTCCCCTGAGTCTTAAAACTCCTGAGCACTTCATTCAGAGAGATTTTTAATTCAGACAATCTCATGTCTAAAAGGAGCATAATTATCACTCTGTTGAATGCTTATTTCAACTTGTAGAGCTATGTGTAATGACCCAGGCAGACCACCCAGGCCTTTATCAGGCTCCAACGAAGAGCAGAGTTCTGTCTTTAAAGGCAAACTACTCTGGGCAGCAGGGAAACTTGGAAATCAGGCCAGGAAGGACATCCCCTTCCACTAATTGAGACTTTACAGAAATCCTCCCAACCGCTCATATTGCAAGAATGCCTTGAGTGTTTTGGGACCTGGACTCCAAGCTTCCGCTGGAACATGGAGCAAAAACATCATACATGTTATTCTCTATTTTCCCCTTTCCCTCTAACTTTTCCATTGGCCAAGGCGGTTGTCAGGGCCTTCCCAACTTAGCCTTAGCTACTGGTAGGTAGATCCAGAGACGTCACTACTGTTTGCTATGCAGTCAGTCTTAGCTTTCTCTTAGCCAAGCATTAGAATCTCAAAGGCTCATCTGAAAAACATGGCTCCTCTTGAGTGTACACTCAGTGTTTATGATTATGATTCTTAGGCATTGAAAAGTATTCTTATAATAGACTTTCTAAAGACTATACAGATAATGGAACACATTAATAACTGAAGAGATAGTGTTTTGTGCCTGCCGTTCTGTGCCCACGTGCTAAAAGGAAAGCCTGACAGAGAGCACCGCCCATCACCAGCCTCCAGGGTACGTCTGCACCTTTGTCATTACAACTGCTCACTTAGCTACGGGCCGCAGCAGGAGATGACTCAACACGCTCAAGGCTCAAACCTTCACTTGTTACCGAATCCCCACGTCTCCTCCTCCTCCTCCTGCTTTTTATTGGTAAAGGATGACCATACATCCAGTGGCTCTAGTCACACTCATTTCACTCTATGTCATTATTCAGTTGGTCATCAAGTCCTCTAATTTATCAACTGTTGATCTGTCTCCTACCCTCGACTACTACTTCTTAGTTCAGGACCTCTACTTCTTTTGTCCAGATACTAAATTATCTGTTAATCAGTCTCCTTGTCTCCAGATTAGTTCTTCATGAATTTCCCTTCTTTTGTGCCTCCTTAACTAGCTTCTAAAACATAAGCCTTAGAAACAATGAAATCATAAACATACGTGAAGAAAACACAGGTGAATATGTTTATAATTTTGGAGTGGAAAAAGCATTTCTAAGCATGACCTAAAACCTAGAAGGCACAAATATAGTCACTTGGAAAATCTATAAGATAAAGGACACTATATTCAAAGATACAAAAACAACTGGGGAAAAAATATCTGCACTATATATGGCAGGAAATATGCTAATTTTCTTCATACAAAGAGTTCTTCCAACTCACTAAGAAAAAAAAAACTATTTGTAAATTTGAAATAACATCTCAAGTCCATCTCTTGGCCACTCCAGGAGAGGAAAAGCTAATGCAAATGATTATAAAGCTGGCAGGCAGGCACAAAGTGTCCTGCAAAGACTAGGTAATGAAACATTGGTTAGCTATCAGTGTTAGCAATCCTGCTTCAAAGGCCCTGCCGAGATGCAATTACATCACACGTCAACACTGAGGCACTCTTCAGCAGTTGAAAAATGCCCCTGGACTCTCTTGTTTATACCTTTGGAACAGCAGAACATATTTGCATGGAACAACTCATTCCTTGTAAAGCTGGAAGGGCCCCTTTGCCTGCATTATTGATGCTTTAGCTTTCAGCCAGAAGGTTAAAGTTGTCGGGAACATTTCTGAACTCACACAACACCAAAATCTATTAGTGCATCAGCACAGCCTGAGCTGGGAGGCTGCAGCAAATGCTCACCTGATGAAACGCATTGACTTTTCCATTTTGATCTGAACTACGTGACAAAATAATATCTCCTGACAAGAAGGCAGAGTATCAGCAGAGTGACATTACTGACATAATGGCCACAAGGATACTTACTCTACCTAGTAATATGATCATCCAAAATTAAGGTGTCAAACCCAGAGGAATAGGGTGAGGAGGCACGTGGGTGGGAGGTTCAGGATGGGAGGACACATGTATACCTGAGCCGATTTATGCTGATGTATGGCAAAAACCATCACAGTACTGTAAAGAAATTACCCTCCAATTAAAATATAAATTAATTTTTAAAAATTAAGGTGTCAAAATCTGAAATGCTAATAGTACAGATGACTCATTTGTCAAATGAATGCTCAGATGAAATGGTAAATCCACTGCATCTATGAGTAGAAATAACTTCTGTTAGGAAAGTGAATAACTCAAGATGCTTATATATATATATAGCTTTGTATACAAGTCTGGAGCACAGGCCAATTCACCTAATGCAAAGGAATCTGACGCAAAAGTTCAAGACTGTATGAGTGTCTATTTGCCAAACAGAGTTTTAAAAATGAAGTTGAGACTCAAGCTGGAGTCTGATCATGAGAAAATCTTGGAAAAACTGGAGCGCAATCGTGAGTAAATTTGGGAAAAACAAAGAAGAAACATTAACCCCAATGGACAGTATTGGGAATTAGAAAATGTAACCAAGTATTTCTCAGCTTTGAAAATGTAGACCTATAATAAGGGATCCAAGCACCAGAATATACTATCACTATACAGTGGATGGCCAGGGTTTGAACAACATTTTTTGCTGTTAGAACTGCCTTTAGCTGTGAGCACTTAACTCACAATGTTGCTGAGAATTATGACAGAGAAATGAATTCAATTTTCTATACAGTTTCCCAAAAAAGACAGCTGGATTTTTTATGTTTCTGATTTAGACAATGAATTTGCAGAAATTCAAACCCTAATTGATGGTTTTTCAAAATCCATTTGCTTCTATTATTTGCCTCTGGTGAAATTAATAGAATATTTCCCAATAAATCTAGAGGCAGAGGAAGCCATTTTATTTCTGGCTGAAATGGGCTCGCTGGGTTCAGCATCGAGCATCAGCAATGAAGACCCTTGCTGGGAACATCTCCATTGCTTCACGCTGCCAGGGGCGGCCAGTTCAGAAATGCTCAACCTACGTGCACACAAAACACGACAAAAGAGCGAATCCCACCACAGACCTCCTTCCTTTTCCATGGAGATAAAGAACTATGCCTTACTTCAGGTGGTGAGGGCCAGGGAATACTGCAAGAGTGTTATTCCTCGGAGGGTATTGTAGAGAAACAGAAACTGAAGGTCAGGAGGTCAGAATAAACACTACTGAAATATTACAACCTCGGCTTTGTCTTGGGCAGACCCAAGAGGGCTTCATCTTAGGCCCAAGAGCTTATATGCCGAGTTAACAAATGAAAAGCAAGCAACACAAATCTTACTTAAAATGAACAGGCTTCTCCCCTTAGGCCCTGAGCTTTTAAAACCACACAGTTGGGAAAGATAAGCAAGGAGACTCACTCTGGGAAGCGTAAAGCCCCTCGGCCGCCCTGTCTTCATGTCCGTCATACTCCCTGCTGGACAGCTGTCTGTTGGCTGTCTCCAGTCGATCTGGACATAGAGAGGAGATGGTTACAAAGACATGCATGTGAATCTAAGTCATCCTGCAACTGACAAACGACCCAGGTGCTGAGAGCTGGTAGGGAGAGCTGCCTGGGAAGGAGCCCCAAACTGAACAACTCTTGGGGAGGAACAAGATGTTCCAAAACACTGAAAGGAAAGTCTTCAGTGGCCACGCCGTGTCTTTATACTCTCCACTGCCAAGGGGTGCACCAGCAACAGGCAATGAAGAGCAGGTACCTGCAAGCCCAGCAAAGTCCTCGCAAAGGGCTTGAGTTCCCCTGGCCTCAAACTGAGCCCTCATCTAAACTTAACTATCAGTTCTCTGTAGCTAGGAAACAAAAAATTAAAAATAACAAATAAATAGCAGGAAACAAGTCAAGATGACCTAACGGATAAAGACTCTACTCAGTGAGTTCTAGGTTTGCTCATGCCATTTCATCAGTCTTCATTTATTCAATTAAATAATTCAACCTAACAAGGTTTTATTGAGCATACAGCATACCCAAAACTGAAGGGTTTACAGTAATTAAAAAAAATGTAGGTTCCAGCTACAGACTCCAAGTACACTGAGTCTTTTGACATGAGAGAACTGAAAAAAATGGCTTGGCTGACTGAAAGTGAAGTACAAGTTCATGGGTCAAATCAATCTGCATATGGGAGGTTGTCAAGATCCTGCAACATGGGACCCGGGCTTTCAGGAAATTGATATACGTTTACTCTTCTCAGAACCATGGGTTTGTTTTTTCTCTAAGAGGGACATGTGTCTAGCTCTGTCTTCTACACTATATATTGAGCAAGTGTTAAGTGTTGGCTTTCAAAGAATGCAATCAAATGCTTCAGCTTGATATGGTAAGGGTTGTGCATGCAACACTGGTCTTTTCAGACATTCCCATTCACAACAAGAATCATGCTAAGTACTTTTGAAGCAAGAAGGAGCTGCACACATATTCCCTCCCTTTCAAGGACTCATGCTTAGAGGTTGTCACTTTTCAGGCTCAATGCTGCACTGGACAACCTATAAGGTGAAAAGAACACGTCTGCTCTTTGGTGCCCCTTCCCCAGGATGCTGGGATTTACAAGGTTATCTAACACAACTTGGACTTGGAGTTAGACTGTCAGCTACATGGGGCGAGGGTGTTTAGGGCAGGGAAAACGTGAGTGATGTACCTCGGAGGTCTCTGTTGAAGTCATGGAGCCTTCGAATCTCGCCTTCGAGTTTGTTCCTCATCGCTTTGTCCAGCGACTCTCGCTTGGTGGTAGACTTGACCAGGCTCTCGTAGGCTTCCGAGATTCTCTGAAGTTCTTTCTCAAACTGAAAGAAACAGCGTGGAAGTGGAACCTCTGACATTCTCACCCATGACTTGGTTATACCGATTCTTGGACATTCCCAGTGTGAAGGCTGTATCTTCATTGCAGCCTTTCTGCACCTCAAGTTTGGCTAGCAAATCCTGCAGTCGACTTCACCCCCCACCCCCACCCTGTGTCCCCCAGGGCCACGTTAGGATCCTGTGAATGACAGTCACAAGTCTGGTGGGACCATCTGATGTCACCTGGTACATCAGGTGTCTCTCAGTACAATGTCCATCAGATGTCTATCAGGAAGGGGTGAATTTAAACATAACGCATACTCTTATATTTTGTATGGTAATTTATAACTATTATTTTTCCTAGTTAACTTAAGAAAAATATTAAAGTACAAGAAAATGAAAGGATCACAGCTAGAACCCAAATTCCCTGAGTCCAAGTACAGTGCTCTTCCTGAGACCCTCATCCTCAAAGGAATATAAAATCCACATGAAGAAAAGCTTCATCGCTTAGTTTTGTTACCCCTTTGTCTATGAAATTATCTATATAAAGGACTAATGGATTTGTATCTAAGTGTAAACCAATCTGCCAGATTGTTTCTCTATATGTGAGGGAACTGAAAAGACATGAATTTAAACCACCTTTTCTCTTGGATTTCACTGAATCCAGGGCTGTCACTGGTGAAGTCTTTAATCTATGGCATACATAAATCTATAACAAGTAGCTGAAACTGTTATAACAGGAGTCTAACACAATAGCATGTTTTAAAGTAGATATTAATAAATCCCATTTTATTGTTGTGCAACATACATGCAGGAGAAAAAGTAAAATGAAAGTTGTTCTGTCGTGTCCGACACTGTGGACACTCTACAGTAGTCCATGGAATTCTCCAGGCCAGAATACTGGACAGAATACTAGAGTGGGTAGCCTTTCCCTTCTCCAGGGGAATCTTCCCAACCTAGGGATTGAACCCAGGTCTCCCAGATTGCAGGCACGTTCTTTACCAGCTGAGCCACAAGGGAAGCCCAGAAAAAGTAAAGAGTGCCCACAAACTTGGCTACTAAAAGTTGGAATCAGAGGCAAAGTGACAGGGTTGAGAACACCAGCACCTCTCCCTGGGCACAAAGAGACCTGCCCTGCATTTTGGTCTCTTCACAGGAGAGCTGTGTACACCATAAGCCAGGTAACCTGATTGCCTGAACTCCAAACGCCCAGATCAGAAAGTTCCTGCTTAGACTCCTATAACTATTGCTAAACCAATACCTACCCTAACAGACACCTATCACACACTCACTGCGTGTCTGGGTGCCAGGGGAACAGAAATAAGACAGTGTCTGCTCCTGTGGGCCTTGCAGCCTGGCTGGCCTGTGTGTAGGCACACACGCCTCTCCAGTGCAGTCTGACAAAAGGTGTGGTGTTAATGCTATGGTAGCCTGCAGACAAAGTCCTTAATTTAGCAGGGTAAGAAGGGGTTTCTTTAAAACAAGATTTCAGGGAAAATGCCATTTAAAATGAGTCCGGAGGGATGAACAAGAACTTGCCAAGCAGAAAAGAAAAGGCTAAAGGGCTTTGGCATTCAAAGCAGAAGACAGGGAGGGCATGAGCCAAGACAGAGCCATGAAAGAGTATGCGTGTGTCTGACAGGGCAGGTCATTTGAGGATGGCAGCAAGGGGCGAGAGGCAGGAGCAAGGCAGCGCAAAGGCAGGGCTTTAAAGAGAATGACAGGGGTGGGAGAGCTTGGGGAGGGCAGGGCAGCATAAATCTCACCTGAGGTTTTACAGAGTTCAGACTAAAGGATGGGGCTGCCGAGACAGGAGGCAGGAGAAAGGAGTCCAGGTAAAAGCTACTGTAAACAGTTCAGTGACACATGACAAAGAGTGAACCCAGACAACCAAAAAGACAGATCCCAAAGACACTGAAGAGTAGACTCAGTAAGCCTCCGTGACAGGTCTGGACAGGCAAGGGAGAAAGAAACCAAACACAGTCACAGCTTAGAAGACAGAGTAACAAGAGTCAGCCAAGATAAATGATGATAAGGCAAACACGTTTACCAAAGAAAGAAAACCAGTCTGGGTTTGGAGATACCAGGCCTGAAGTGCCTGCAGAACAACAGGGCAAAGATTTCCAGCAAGCCGGGGACAGACAGGTCTGAAAGTCGGGAGGGCAAAGCTGTGCTGCTATGTGCAGAGGCCAGATGAGGCCACGAAGCGGAGACCGCTTAGGGAGGCCACCAGATGCTCCTAGGGCCGAGGATGGAGCGCTGACACTTCAGGAGAAGGTGGGACAGGAGGACCCAGGAGAGAGACCGACACAGGGACACCTCCGCAGCCAGGAAGCCAGAAACTAAAGGAGAGAGAGTGTGGTCACTGCCCCAGAGGTTGCAACGGAGCCAAGACACATCAGAGAAGAGGTGGGTGGCGAGGCTGCAGGGCGTCGGGCCTCCTGCTCGCTGGCCTCCAGCTGGGGCGGGGCTGAACACCAAGGCTCCCTTCGGCATGCATGTTCCCAAAGGCCTCTAATACCAGAGTGGGTTCCTCCACAGTCCCCTTATTTCAACGAGGCCTTTCTATCTCTTCCAAAGATATCATGAATTATTGGTCATGTGGCAGGAGAAAGAACAGCCTGTCCTGAATCCTGCTCATAGTCCTACCGCAAAATTATGTTCCTTCCTTTTAATTTTGTTTTCAAAAGAGATGGCTCCAAAACATACCACCACTTCTATGCTAATTTCATCTGTGAAAGGTGGCCTTTGCTTGCAGACAGATGGGCAACGCTGCAGGGACAATCCCCGGTAAGACGGGGCACCAGTGAAGCCTTCTTCAACTAGGCCACCCATAGGAACTTCCCTCTACCTGATTTCATATACTTTCCTATGTTATATTCAGCTGACTGGAATTCAGCTGCATTCTGTGTCTCTGATTTGACTGTCAACTCCTTGAGAGCAGAAACAGCCCCATAACCCTAGACTTGTGCCCTGCCTCATGACAAAAGTACCGACTGCATAATTAACCTTTAAATCTCTTACAGAACTACAACTGTATGTAGGAAGTTAGCAAGATGAGATTGTGATTCAACATCAGGGAGAATTTCCTAACAATCTCTTCCAGAAGTCTACCCAGTAGTAGCGTCTCTACTCTGGAGGCATTCAAGTAAAAAAATGAATGACCTCTTTTCAGAGACATGAGGTTTCTAAGGAGTGGGAAATTGGACTAGAATCACTTTAAGAATTTTAAGTCTAAAGCTCTGTGATTTCTGACTGCACACTCCTTCAGAAGGAGGACCACATCCTCTTCTTCAGAGCCTCGGGTCAGAATACCTTAAGGCCCTCTTAATGTCACTTCCTAGGTGGTGCTAGTGATAAAGAATCCGTCTGTCAATACAGGAGACATAAAAGACACGGGTTCGATCCCTAGGTTGGAAAGATCCCCTGGAGAAGGGCATGGCAACCCACTCCAGTATCCTTGCTTACAAAATCTGATGGACAGAGGAGCCTGGGAGGCTACAGTCCAGAAGGTCGCCCAGAGTTGGACACGACAGAAACAACCTAGCACACACACGCGATGTGTGTCAGAGGTGAAAGGAGTTGGACAGGTTGGTCTTGATATACAGACCATCTGGGCCAGTCCCAAGTCTGAGCAGGAACATATGAAGAGCGTTTGCCTCCACAGCTCCCAGCCTCCCTTCCAGCAAAGACGTCAGGAAGCTCTTAGGGCAGGCTGCAGGAGACCCGGGAATCTCTGAGAAGCAATCTCTGGCCCAGAAACGGAACTCCAAGAAGAATGGAAAGCTTACAGTTTCAGCAGGGGCTGCTGCCATGAAGCAAAGGGGCAGAGAGGGGCTGTGAGCAAGTCTCAGCCCTTCCCAGTTTAGAGACTGGCTTGTTCCCAGACACCTTCACATGCACAACTCAGGGACTTATAGGGTTGAAGACAGGCCTGCCGTCCACGCCTCAGACTGCCCAACCACAGCCACTGCTGCTGTACTGACAAGAGGGTCTTTACTAAAGCAAGCCCAGAGGAACCATCGATGTGTGGCTCTTCAAACATCCACCTACACCCTGATGGCTTCTGAGGCCAACCTGCTCAGCAACCCACAGTCTGGTCCTGCTGGAAATTCCGTGCATGAATTATGCTTCAGGGAAACTGGGAGGAAAAAGAAGCAAAATGAGTGGCCGAAAGGAAGTGATGAAAAACCGCCACTCTCTCTGGGGGTCCGTGGTCCTCATTCCAACACTAACAGGGATAATCACCACCCTGCCCCTCTCTGGAAACAGGGTCTTCATTTCCAGGTGGTTCTTTGGCAGCCTCTGAGCTCAGTCATTGTTTCCTGCTGAGTTCCTGGCATGTCGCACATAGGCTAAAGCCCTGCAATTAAAAATTTATCTATTTTTGGTTTTGCCCTGGAGATGAATCTCCATGAGCGCTCCCAAGGCTGTGAAGAAGGATTCCAGAATGGACATTCCTGCCAACACAGGGCGGCCACATCCTACGCTGTGGCACCACCCAAAGTGGGGGTCTTTATCCCTGAGGAGTACAGTCACCTCACTGGACAAGCCTCTCCCCAGACCTGAGGCTCAAATAAGAGACACAGTTACAGAGACACACGGAGCGGTGGGGCCTGGACTAGGGCGACCTCGGGAACACAGGCCTTGAACCACCCAGTCATGATTTCAGGCCGCTCTGTGTCTCTTGGTCCCAGTTGCCGAGGAGAGCTACGGAACTAGTGCTGAATATGGCTCCTATTCATCAAAATCTGAGTTTTCAAACCGACAATTTCAATTAGATACACAACTAATTAGTGATTAATGAAACGTAATATTTACAGAACCATTCACAACATTCAAGGGACTAAAGGAGTTTGGGATTTCAGAAGGGGTACAGCCTTCGATTCTTCCCCTTTTCCAGAAGTTACCAAAATGCTTTTGGCCGCAAAACTTAAGGATCATAGCCATGCAGGGAAACTGAGTCCCTGTGAGGCTGATTTTGGTTTTCAAAACAGAAATGGTCATCGACATCAAGAAAGAGATGTGTGTTACAGGCCAATAAAGATACGTCTGAATTTTTAAAAAGTCAATGAAGAATAATAAGAACTCCCAGTTTCTGCATCTTCCCTGTAGCTGTTCAAAAATATTTATGGAAAAGGGGGAGAACGACACTCAGCCCTCAGGAGTCTGCACGGCTCCTAGACACATCTGCCACTGGGCTCCCTCAGAGAGAGAGAGAGGAAAAAAAAAGACTAACTTCCCAGGAAGTGCTGAGGTGGCCCGTCCCAATTTTCAGCCTGGACCAGGAAAGAAGCTTAGAGGCAAGAGAGGCAAGCCGAGGCCTGAGTGTGACTTCCAGGCACTGCCAGGAACCCGCACACGAGCTACCACGTGACCGGCCCAGGGCGGAGGCCGCCATCTTTAGGCAGCCCACCGGTCTCCGCCCCTCGTCTGACGCCTCCAGGAAAGGCGGTCAGGCCTCTTGGAGCCAAGCCTGGTCTTGACTTCGGGGAGCTCCAGACCCTCGCCGCGGAAGCTCCACACAAACGCGCTGGGACAGGTCCCGTCTGTGAACGGCTGCATCATCCCACCCACGGCACCCTGCCGACTGCTGCCAGCCCTCGGGGGAATCAGAGGGGCTGACGGCTCTGACACCCGGACCCGCAGAAAGGCCAGGCTTTATGGAGAGGTCAACACTGAGCAGCCCTGTCATATGGACGCAGTGACCACCGTGGTCCAGCCAGGAGCAAGCCCTGGCATGAGGAACCAAAGGGCAAGGCTGCTCTGCTCAGGGGGGTTTACAGTCCCACCCTTTCTCTTTACAAAAGCCCCCACCTGCCCAGGACAGAGCAGGCCCCTAGACTCTTATGAGATGGCCCCGACCACACATGCCGCTTTGTTCCCAGAAAGGAAACTCCGGAGCCCCGTGGCTCTGCTGCCTGAAACCATCCTATGACTTTTGTCCCTCACCTGCAGGGCCTTTCTACCTGCAGCTTTTCAGGTGCTGGCGTGTGGGTCATGGTGAAATCACTGCCTGTAACAGTTCACTCTCACTAGACGTCTCCCTGTTGACTTTGGCTCACAGCATAAAGCCCTAAGAATGAAGGCTGCCGTGTGTCCTAATATTCTCATGACAAAGACACGGGCTGGAATTCTGCAGCATCCCCCACCTGCTGAGTAAGCAGAAGGAGAGCATGCCGGAACTCGCACTCTGCCCTCAGTGCTGAGGCATCACTGCATTTTTTGCAGAGACCGGCTAATGAAACCAGCACAGCAATCACCAGGTTCCTGTGTGAGATCCTAGACGTAAAGGAAGAACCTGCCTCTCTCAGCTTGCTGCTCCCGTATCCCTCTCGGTGTCCCCTCTCCCACACTGTCCGTTTGGGGCGATGCTGCTTAGCTGCTGAGTCCCTGTCCAGGGGCACCTCTCCTGTCTCTCCTGTAGCCCCTTGACATTCTATTGCAGGTTTAGCTTGCATGACTCCCCTCCACCCCTGTTTTTTTTTTGCATAATCACAATAGTAAAAGATGTTTATCAGTTTTCATAATCAATAGCCAGACAAAAAATACAAGATAATTACAACTGCAAGCCATAATGGGAACATGAGTAACCTAACAATATAAACTAATTACCATTTGGCAGGAGGACGTCAGGCAGTGATAAGGTAAGTGGAAGTACATACATGCACAGATTTTCATCTGCTCAGCCAGCCTGTATCTTTTGGTTGGTGCATTTAATCCATTTATGTTTAAGGCAATTATCGATATGTGTTATCCTATTACTGTTTTCTTAATTGTTTGGGGTTTATTTTCTGTAGTTAGGCCTCTTTCTTGTTTCCTGCCTAGAGAAATTCCTTTAGCGCTGGCTATAAAGCTGGTTTGGTGGTACTGAATTCTCTTAACTTTTGCTTGTCGGGAAAGCTTTTGATTTCTCCATCAAACTTGAAGGAGTGACTCTCCCACTTTTGGACGATAAGCTCCTCCAAGGGAGGCACCCTGGCATATTTATTTTTGTCTTCCTAAAGCCTTACATGGTGCCTGGCACAAAAAGGTGTCGAATTAAACGCTGGCCAGTGAGTCAGTGAATCAACCCCCTTGAGCCATAAGGAACTATGTGCCTTTTGGAGAACCTTCCCTCTGGCCTCATCTTGTGCTGTTCCTGCCGTCTGAGCTCTGTGTCCACTTGCTTTCTCCCACTTGATCTGCTCCTCTCAGTCCTGCCTTAGGTCCCGCTAGCCCCTGATCTGATCCATCTACGTGTAATACCTAGAACCTTCCCCCGCCCATCTCCGGGGAAGCCCCCTACCTTGTGGAGCTTGTCGGCGTTGTCATAGTAACCCTGAAGCTCCTGGTGCAGCACGCGGTTCTCCTCCGTCAGGATCTCCACCATCTGCTGGGCTCGCTCCACGATGGCGAACGCGTCAGGGCCAAGCTGCTGGCTGGGCGAGGCGGCGGGCGGGGGCGGCGCGGCCCCCAGGGCCATGGGAGGAGCAAGCGGCAGGGGCACGGAGTGCAACGGCCCGCTGACCGAGGAGTTCTGCGAGGACACCGGGCTGTGCTGCTGCGCCGTGGACGGGAAAGGAAGCTGGCATGGGCGGCTGCAAGGGAAGAGACCAGGAGTCAGAGCCAGGGCCACAGGCTGGGGCTGGGGTGGGGGTGGGGTGGGAGGAACGCCCACAGCACAGGCACTGTGGTGATGCCAGGGGTCAGCATCAACGCAGGGTCCAGGCTGGGCTGAGAGATGCAGCTTCAATCCCCCATCCCACAGATATTCAGCGCTCTCCCTCTGAATGTGCGCTGCTCTGGTCATCGGGAAACGGTGGACCAGACAGACAAGGTCCTTCCCTGCTCTCATGAAGTTTATGTTCTTGGAGAGAGAGAGAGATGGGCACACCACCAAATGATGAACACGCAAAGCTGGGTGTTGAAAAGCAATGACACCTCTCCAAGAATCAACCCAAGGGACAGGGACAGGGAATCACTGACTGGCCAGTTCATACGGAGGGGTCAGGGAAATGGTCTCTGAGAAGCGGACGCCTGAGCTGAAGTCTGTTGACAGCCATGGAGTAAAGAGTGGCTGGGGGCAGGGAGTGGAGAAGAAGCGGGGGAAGTTTTCCAGGTAGAGGGATCGGGGGCGAGCGGGACCAAGAGGAGCAGATCAAGTGGAAGAAAGCAAGTGGACACAGAGCCCAGACGGCAGGAACAGCGAGATGAGGCCAGAGGGATGGGCATGGGCCTCTGGGAGCCAAAGCCAGACCTTCCCTTGGAGTGTGGAGGGGGCAGAGGAGGAGCTGTCTTCATGCCTGTGGGTGGGATGTATGTTGGCGAGGATAGACCAAAGGTGCCCAGTGAGGAAACCTGGGAAAGACTGAAGGCAAAAGGAGAAGGGGCTGACAGAAGATGAGATGGTCAGATAGCATCACCAACTCCATGGACATAAATTAGAGCAAACTCCAGGAGACAGCACAGGACATGGGAGTGAGCTGCCATCCATGGGGTCACAAAGAGACAGATATGACCTAGTGACTGAACAACAACAGCAACAGCCAGGTTAAGAAAACACAGATGTTCCTTGATGGTTCAAATTCTGGTACTAGCTTCTTTATCTGAACCCATGAATTTTCATCTCCAATCTCCCCTTCCGAAGGATCCCCGCCTCCTGATTCTGTTAATCGGTTTCATAAGAATCACTGTATTTTCTTCCAGCCTACGCCAAGAGCTCCTAACAACAACTCTATAGTATAAACAGCAAAGACAGTCTTGGCATCTAGTTCTGCAACCATGGCTATCTCTCCTCTGCAGACTTGGGGAAACTGGTCTTCTTGTTTATCCCTTCAACCTTTAGGTCTCAGTCTGGGAACTGGGGTGCTAAGAATTATCAGCAACCCCCAAATCACTGGGGTCTTTATATCAAAGGGTTGAGCTCCTTCTAGTCTGTAACAGTTTCATGTATTACCTCCATTCCTTTTGATCCTCCAAGGCCAAATCTCTCAGAACTACCTCCCTTTATCCTCAGAGGTCATCTGACCTTATATTTCCTTTTAAGTATATTTGCTGCAGTGTTTTTGGACCGTGTCAGCCTCCATATCTCTCACTGTGCAAGTGTATCTTACAGCATTAAGCAGCCTCTGAATGCTGACTTCTGCAGCTAAACGTCAAACTCTAGAAGAAAGGGTGTCACCTTAGCCCTCCCTACGTGGAGATGCAAACACCCCTAAAGATGACCTTGGAAGAAACCCAGGGATCCCACCAGAGTGACTAACCACTGGCTCTGTTCTGGTAACCAACATCAGAGTGCTCCACCGGGCTCCCAAGCTAGCTTCCAACTAGATCTCCTTATGGTTTTGATCTAGGAGCCCATCCATTTCATGTTAAAATAACTGGGATCTAAGTTCCCAGAGTCAAAATAGGGAACCATGGAGCTTAAGGTAGTTCTTTACTGCTTAAGGGCCTCAGATTTCAGAAAGGAGTGCTTGGGGTGGGGGGGTATAAACCTTCCCCCTTCCCTCCCTTTCCACACCTACGATTACCATCTGACCTTCTCATTAGAAATAAAGTGTTTCTGCAGTTTGATGAATTTGTGCCCCTTCTACACTGAAGTGTATGTGAATGTGTTGTCCCGTGCGCATGAGGATGTCTGTGTGTACAAGGTCCAACTCCATAGTGAGAGTGAAGTGCCCTTGGCTGCCTTTCACAATGCCCAACGTTCACCCCCATCACAGGGATTCCTATCAGTTGTGGACCAAAACACCACAGGTCCTTTGTGAGCAAGTGCATTCCTGCAGCCTGGCTAAATTCTACAGTGTATTTTTCATGCAAAGAGGTTACCTTGACAAGAGACAAAATATCACAAATTACACTGCCTCAATCCAAAGGCAGACACCCATTCCCAACTTCAAGTTCTCCCTTCCCACTTCATCCAATGCAAACAACAAGCATGGTATGTCTCCTTGGAGCTGGGGTGGGCACAGATGAAGCATCAGGGCCCCAATAGGACTTGCCCTCTGACCCTTCAGGCGTGGGCTTCAGGGCGGGCATTCTACTTTTTGACATTTATTGGGCTCTGGCATTTGGAACTCACAGTCAAGGATGGGCCTATGTTCCCTTATATAACAAAAAGGAAGTTTTCATAATGCCAGCCTAAGTCATCCATGATGGTGACTAGCCACCTGAGTGGCAATGCAGGAAAAAGGTTCTTGCCAAGTTCAGGGACGGAAAGAATGGGTTTTTCAAAATAGGAAGTCTTTTATGATAAATAGAGAACATTGGCTTCAAAAAATTACCCGGTTACACATTCAAGAATACACATTCAAGAAGCATGGTATTACAACGGATGATGTCTAGCCAGGAGAGCAAAACACTGTTCCTTGGCTCCGCTCCTCAGCCACTGGGGCAGGTGGGCTCAAAGGTCCGTACAAGGCAGATTTGGATGACAGTAAATGAAGGGGAAAGAATGGTGAGGGGGCACAGGAAAATGTCACACACCATCAGACCAGTGCTATGAATCAAGATATCCTCTGCTTCCAAAGATAATGCTACTGATCGGCCACCATTAGGATAAAGACTTCTTCGCAATGGGGACACAGAGAAAAAAGAAAAAGAGGAGATGGGAACTAATATTTATTGAGAAACTACTTTATATAGAATTCTATGTTGTGCTGTGCTTAGTTGGTCAGTGGTGTCTGACTCTTTGCAACCCAATGGACTTAGCCCACCAGATTCCTGTCCATGGGAATTCTCCAGGCAAGAATACTGGAGTGGGTTGCCATGCTCTACTCCAGAGGATCTTCCTGACCCAGGAACTGAACCAGAGTCTTATGCATTGCAGGCAGATTCTTTATCAGCTGAGCTAGTAAAGGTAAGCCCAGAATTCTATGCCACAACTATCTATTTGACTATAGCTTACTTCCTCTGTTGGGGTTTCCCTGGTGGCTCGGATGGTAAAGAATCTCCCTGCAATGTGGGAGACCTGGGTTTGGTCGGGAAGATCCCCTGGAGAAGGGAATGGCTACCCACTCCAGTATTCTTGCCTGGAGAATTCCCATGGACAAAGGAGCCTGGTGGGCTACAGTCCATAGGGTTGCAAACAGTCAGACACAACTGAGCGACTAACACTTTCACTTACTTCCTCTGTTAGAATGTGAAGGCAGAGAGCTGTTACTCGCATCATTTGTTTCAGTATCCTGGGACCATACCATCACTTGGCTTAAGTTAAAGGACTTAAGGAGTTAATATGTATTAAGCTGGGCACAAATTAAGCACTGAACAAATGTTAGCTATTACCACTATAATTAGTATCATCTGTATCCCATAGAAGGCTGAGCACTGAAGAATTGATGCTTTTGAATTGTGGTGCTGCTGAAGACTCTCGAGAGTCCCTTGGACTGCAAGGAAATCAAACCAGTCAATCCTAAAGGAAATCAACCTTGAATATTCACTGGAAGGACTGATACTGAAGCTGAAGCTCCAATACTTTGACCACCTGATGTGAAGCACCGAGTCACTGGAAAAGATCCTGATGCTAGGAAACATTGAGGGCAAGAAGAGAAGCGGGCAACAGAGGATGGGATGGTTGGATGGCATCACCGACTCAATGGATATGAACTTCAGCAAAGTCCAGGAGATAGTGGAGGACACAGGAGTCTGACATGCTGTGGTGAAGAGTCCGACATGACTCAGTGACTGAACGACAACAACCCAGAGCCTAGCCCTGAGTGTGGCTTTCATGAAAAGTCCAATATTTTTTTTCTGTTATGGCTAACATTTATTGGGCACTTTTGACTCTAGCCACTGTAGTATACACTGCTACACGCATCATCTCACCTTGAGCTTCATAACTGCCTTATAAAATAGGCATCACTATCAAGTCTCTGTATTTAGATGAGAAAACAAGGCACAAGACGGTCTGTGCTAAGTTGCTTCGGTCATGTCTGACCCTTTGTGACCCCATGGCCTGGAGCCCGCCAAGCTCCTCTGTCCATGGAATTCTCCAGGCAAGAATACTGGAGTGGGTTGCCATTTCCTTAAATGGCAGAAACATAAAGAAGATGCAAGCACAGGCTTTGGGATTCCAGAGCCTGCAGCTCACTCGTTCCCTGAACGGTGCGGGGGAACACAGGGAGGACAGGCAGGCGCCCTGTGACCTCTGCTGCCAGGTCCCGTGGCTCAGTCTGAGTGACCGCCACATCCCTGACTCACACCCTAGCTAAAGCATCAGAGCTTTCCGTAGGTTCAAGCCACCTCAGGGGAAGCATGAAGGCTAGAAAGCTGCCCCTGTGTTGTTCTCTTGGACTGTTACTTACCTTCAATGCTGTTGTCTTTCATAGGTTAATGTCTCTTCTACACAAGCATTCAACTAACACTATTAAGGGTCTATACCATCTGCCAGGAAGCACAACTCATCACCTCGCTTTATCCTCACACACACCAAGACAGGACCACCACCAGGTTCTGCTCCTGTCTCATGGAATTGGAGAAATCTTGGAACACTGAAGAAAGGGATCTTTTCCCACCTGCCACCGAACTGACTATTAAATATATCTGAGCAGGGTTGAAAAGCCTCTTCGCCCCAAGTCCACAGTGAGGTATTAGAAACAAGAATCAAGGAATATTTAAAGAGCCACATCTGGGATTTCCCTGGTGGCCCAGTGGTTAAGACTTCACCTTCCAATGCAGAGGGTGCGGGTTTGAGCCCTGTCAGGGAACTAAGATTCCACATGCCTCGTGACCAAAAAAATCAAACATAAACCAGAAGCAATACTGTAAGTAATTCAATAAAGACTTTAAAAATGATTCACATCAAAAAAGTTTTAATAAAAAAAAACAGAGCCACATCTATGATTCAAAATAGGGTCATACAGGGAATATATGTGGGCTGATCTTCCATCATCAATGATTTGGACCATGACTTTAAAAATGATCCACATCAAAAAAATTTTAATAAAAAAACAAAGAGCCGCACCTATGATTCAAAAAAATAGGGCCATACAGGGAATATATATGGGCTGATCTTCCATCATTAATGACTTGGGACCGTGACACATAGCCTGCCCCAGAATCTGCACTCATCTCTTGCTTCCTAATTTACAGCCCTGCCCGACTCACAGTCCGGACAACCTACCACCACTGGCCTTTGTCATGGTTTTGTTCTCTTGAATTTTTATTTAAATATCATTTAATTTTTCATGCATTATTATTCTTCCTAATTAGTATCATGCATGTTTTCTGAGGGTAGAAAATTATGACTTACACTAAATTGGTACCCAGTACATTTTTGTCAGTTGATTTGGCCCCAGAGCCCAACAGCCAGTTATGAGGTCATATATGCTTTATGAACTTCAACACTGTTTTATTGAGGAAGAGACCTCTGGTATTTATATTTGATCTGGATAATATAGTTAGAATCTCCAGTCATGACACTGCCAATTTAATAACATGGCTCCATGTCACTTCCTTTCTCATACACAAAATGCAGCTCAATACTGAAGTGATAATGTAATTTGGATTAGGGAAGCAAGATCATTGGTGACAGCTACTACTCAACAGTCCCTTTGCTTCTCTCTGCACACAACAAGACTTCATAAATAAGCTTGTTTGCATAGTCTTTAAAAACATTTTTTGGGGGCCGTGCCTCACAGCATGTGGGATCCCCAACCAGGGATCAAACCCATGACCCCTGCATTGGAAGCACAGAGTCTTAACCACTGAGCTACCAGCAAAGTTCCCACAAATAAGCTTGTTTAAACATTTGTATTTACATTACACCTAAATGTGTAATGTACTAAACGTGCCATGAATAGCACTTTACCTCTACTGTCACTTCATTCTCACAAGCTTGGACATTCCCTGCTCTCACAACATGTATTATTATTCTGTTTTTAAAGTATGCAAACTAAAGCTCAGAGGATTAATAAACCAGAGATCTCAGTCTTTACAAAGCAAAACAATGGGCTATGAACTGGGAGTTGGAACTCACATACCCCCACCACACCAGGGCTATCGCCCCATGCTAGCACAAGACTGGAGAATTCCTTAATATGGGACTCTTTCTCTGCTTCTTTCTAGCCATGTAACCATGGACAAGTTTTTAACTTCTTCTTCACCTTTAAATGGTGATAACGACGGAGATTTCAGGGGAATACTATCTCATACTATTGCAAACTGGAACAAGAATCTTGGGGAAAGATAGATTTTGAAAGATAGGTATAATTTGGGCAGCTAGAGATGGGTGAGGGTTGTTGGGTTTCTCAGGAGAAAGAAATGATATGGGGAAAAGGCTGGGTGAATTTGATGACCAGCAGAGAGTCTGATGGAGAAAGCAACGGCAACCCACTCCAGTACTCTTGCCTGGAAAATCCCATGGATGGAGGAGCCTAGTGGACTGCAGTCCATGGGGTCGCTAAGAGTATGGCATGACTGAGCAACTTCACTTTCACTTTTCACTTTCATGCATTGGAGAAGGAAATGGCAACCCACTCCAGTGTTCTTGCCTGGAGAATCCCAGGGACAGAGGAGCCTAGTGGGCTGCTGTCTATGGGGTCGCACAGAGTCGGACATGACTGAAGCGACTTAGCTGCAGTAGCAGCAGCAGCAACGATAGTTATCTAATTCACAGAGTTGTTATGAGAATTAAATGAGACCATGTATATAAAGCACTGCACATAGTGTCTGTCATTTGGGAAAGTACTTAATAACTGCTAGTCTCTGTTATTATTATTACACTGCTAATGGGTGTCAGGAGAAAAGCAAAGGATAATGCACCCTTGGGTGTCCCTTCCTCTTAAAACACTCTGTGTGGAGAATCCCAGTCCCTAACACTAAAGCTTCAACCTGGAAACAAAGCAAATGCCAGCACCACAGAAGCTTCTATTTCTGAAGTGATTTCTTGCAATGCAATGCAGAACAAGAGTATAATGTCAAGGTGATGCACATGCATGTCGGGACCCTCTCTTGAACACAGATCCTCACTTTCTTCTAGACCTGTACTGTCCAAAATGCTAGCCACAAATCACATGTGGCTACTGAACACCTGAAATGTGTCTCATCTGAGCTGAGATGTGCACGAAGTATAAAAGGCACATCAAAATTTGAAGACAGTACAAAAAAGGTAAAATATCTCAGCAATAGTTTTTTATATTGATAACCTGTTGAAATGATAATGCTTTAGATATAATGGGTTAAATAAAACATGCATCCAAATGTACGTTTTAAAATGGATTAACTAACGGTATGGAAGTTCCTTAAAAAAACTAAAAATACAGTTACCGTATGATCCAACAATCCTGCTCCTGAGCATATATCCACCAAACACAAAAACCAATTTGAAAAGACACACACGCTTCAGTGTTTACAGCAGCACTACTTACAAGAGCCAAGACATGAAAGCAACCTAAGTGTCCACCCACAGACGAATGGGTAAAGAAGATGTGATAAGCGTACACAGTTGAATATTACTCAGCCATTAAAAGAAAGAAATGCCATCTGCAGCAATCTCTACGATGGACCTAGAGAGTCTCATACTAAAAGAAGTCAGACAAACACAAATATCTGGTATCACCTGTATCTGGAATCTTAAAAAAATGAAACAAATGACCTGACTGACAAAACAGAAATAAACTCGTAGACATAGAAAACAAACTTATGGTTACCAAGGGGGGAGGGGTTGAGGGGGTAGATAAATTAGGAGTTTGGAATTAGATACAAACTACTATACATAAAACAGATAACAAAGTCTTACAGTATAGCACAGGGAACAATATTCAATAACAGAAAAAAAATTTAATGTAGGAAGTATAATGTATAAATGAATCACTGCTTTATAGCAGAAACTAACACAAACAACACTGTAAATTAACTATATTCAATTTTTTAAAACGGGTTAACTAAAACATGTTTTTAAATTAATTTCACCTGTTTCTTTTCACTTTATAAAAATGTGGCTGTGAGAAAAATTTTAATTAGATATCTGTCCCACATTATATTTCTTTTTTAAAGGATGTCAATGTCTAAGTTTTTTTAATTTAGCATTTTAAATTTTTAAATTCTTATTAGAGTATAGCTGACTTACAATGTCATGTTAGTTTCTGCTGTACAGCAAAGTAAATGAGTTATTCACACAGGCACACACAATACATACAAATGTATCTCCACTCTTTTTTAGATTCTTTGCCCACATAGGTTATTACAGAGTATTGAGTAGAGTTTCCTGTGCTATATAGCAGGTCCTTATCAGTTATCTATTTTATACATAGTGGCATCTATACATCAATTCCAATCTTCCAATTTATCCCTCTCCTCTCCCTCCTCAACAATATATTTTCATTGTTCAGCACTGCTTTGGTCCACACTACATGTACACCAAAAGGCTTCATTTTGGAAAGAATTCCAGAATTCAGTGAGCAACAGAGCAATTCACGCCAACAGACCAGTAGTCCCCACTCTACTAACCCCAGATCTCCAAGCATCAATGGTGACCAGGAACCTATATTCAAAATACTATATGTTTTGGGGGCTTCCCAGGTGGCTCAGGGGTAAAGAGTCCGCCTGCCAATACAGGAGACCCAGGTTCTGTCCCTGGGATGGGAAGATCCCCTGGAAAAGGAACTGGCAGCCCACTCCAGTATTCTTGCCTGGAAAATCCCATGGACAGAAGAGCCTGGTGGGCTACAGTCCATGGGTCACAAAACAGTCGGACATGACTTAGTGACTAAACAACAACAACAACAACATGTTTATCTACAATTAGGCCATCATGCTAACATTTAATATGGCTTGTGTGATTGCCAAAAGTTGTCTAAAACATAACAGGAAAAGAGACATCAATGGATAAACAGATGAAGGATGTGTGACCAAGTAATTCAAAAGAGAAACTGCAAGCAGCTAAACAAATTTCCCAAAGCAAAGTTATTAATAGACAACTAAAATCAAAACAACTTTTTTCCATTTATCAATATTAACAATCAGTTCAATGAATGTTTACTGAGCTTTAAAGCAAAGATTCTTTAAAATTCTCAAGACATGATACATATTAGGACTTTGCTTGAGTAAAACATTACAGAAAAATGACTAGAAGGAACTAAGACAAAAGGACAGAAGGACAGTCTCCAGATGACAAATTCATGGATTTGTTTTCTCTCTTCCTATTTTTCTATTCTTTATGTAATTTCTACAATGAATATGGCTAGCTATTCAAAAATTTCTGCATTAATATATATGTTCATCATAGAAAAACATATATTAGCCACAAGGGCTTCTCTTGTGGCTCAGCTGGTAAAGAATCTGCCTGCAATGTGGGAGACCTGGGTTGGGAAGATCCCCTGGAGAAGGGAAAGGCTACCCACTCCAGTATTCTGGCCTGGAGACTTCCAGGGACTGTACAGTCCATGGGGTCACAAAGAGTCAGATATTACTGAGTGACTTTCACTTATAGAAAAATTAGAAAATAGAGATAAGTCAAAAATCAGCACTGTTATTTTAATAATCAGAGGAAGTGAACATGACAAAATAATGTTAAAATGAGGTGAAAAGAACAAATGGCAAGGTTCAAATTTTAAGACTTCTCCCTCAGTAAAAATACCTCTTATTTACCTAGAGGTTTCCAATTTAGAGTATTTTCTTATACTTTCTGACTGTGAAAGCAACAGTGAACAGAGTATTTTAGAGTAGTTTTGGCTGGATAATGGAACTGCAGGCAATTTCTGTTTCCCTTCTTTACCATTTTTTAGGGAGTGGGGAAGTGGGAGTTATCTATATTACTAGATTTTTGATAATGAAAGTGTTTCATTGGTGTAAGAGAAAATCAGTTACTTTTAGGAAACATCAGCTACAACAAATTGCAGATAAGGAAGCTGAGGCCCTGAGAACTTAAGCAATTTGCTACAAAGTGGAAGAGCCAGGACTTAAAAGGGCTCAAAACTTCTTTCCCCAAACCCACAGCCTTCCCACCTGGATCCCTTTGGTGGTGCAACACAGGACTCTTAAGTGTTCAGGCTGAGTCTAGACTCTTGGGTAAACTAAGACCCAAACTATTGCTAGGCAGGATGCATATGGATGATCCTCTTGTTTGGAGAAGCCATGCATTTAATGCACTGCAGCTGGAGTTGTGTTACATTTCCTGAGAAAGCAACCTAAACTTGACCCCAGCCTTTTCAAATTCCCACACCACAGAGCCGCTCCTCACAATAAACAGGGCATTTTACTTGGCTCACCCAGCCACAATTCAGCTTAAAAATTGTACAAACTCGTAAATTTTAATTCTGGTATTCAAAACACATGTTTAGCTGGTGGGATTTTTAAAAAACACTCCCTGGCCTCATTTTTTGTTCAGAGCAACGCGTGGTGGTTAATCCATAAGCTTTGGGTCTGGCTCACCTTTTAATGCCACATAGCAATTCATTTTCGTTAACTATCTACACTGCAAATCAGCACTTTGGAAACACACTCACTCGGACAATCCCCCTTCCTCCTCCAGCCATTTCCAACTCAGAGTGAGAGGGGGCCACTGAACATTCTCTGTTGTACTATACAGCACATTTGAGACCTCACACCCACCCAGAGTAAAGCTGCTCTTCAGCCCGAATTCTCAGGCTTGTTGCACTCTGGCCACACTGCTGGGTCGGCGTGGGTTCCTGGCAAGAGGCACGGTTTCTCTCTAATCAGCCACATGGGCTCCAGGACTCTCCTCTTTGCTCCCCCTCTCCCCGCTGCATTGTCTGACACGTTCCCAGGGAGCATGGGGCTTCCCTGGTGGCTCAGACAGTGAAGAATCCACCTGCAGTGCAGGAGACCCAGGATCCATCCCTGGGTCGGAAGGTCCCCCTGGAGGAGGGCATGGCAATCCACTCCAGTATTCTTGCCTGGAGAATCCCAGAGACGGAGGAGCCTGGAGGGCTATAGTCCATGGGGTCGCAGAAAGTTGGACACAACTGAAGCACCTGAGCATCAGAGAGCATCAGGAACTTTGACTCTGTGCTAAATAAAACCAAACCAGGAGGTTTTTCTAGAGGAAAATTCATAGTGAATATTCTAAGGAAAACATGCATGATTTGGGAGGCTGAGCACACCACAGGGTCCCTCCATGAACGCAGGAAACCACGAGCCCCCTGAACTGATGGGAAGGATGGCTGGCCTGTGAAGAGACGAAGCAAGCATGTTCTATGGAACAGGATCCATGGCACCACTGGCTCTGATGTCATCTCTTTTTTAATATTTATTTGGGGGATCTTTGTGGTGGCATTTGGAATCTTTAGTTGCAGAATGCAAACTTAGCTGTGGTGTGTGAGATCTAGTTCCCCAGTATTCATTCGTGCCTTCACTTCCATTAACGGGACAGACCAGTCAGTTCTAAAGGAAATCAATCCTGAACATTCATTGTAAGGACTGATGCTGAGGCTCCAATACTTTGGCCACCTGATGTGAAGAGCTGACTCATTTGCAAAGACCCTGATGCTGGGAAAGACTGAAGGAGGGAGGAGAAGGGGACAACAGAGGATGAGATCACTAGATGGCATCACTGACTCAAGGGACATGAGTTTGACTAAACTCCAGGAGCTGGTGATGGGCAGGCCTGGTGTGTTGTGGTCCATGGGGTCTCGAAGAATCGGACACGACGGAGCAACTGAACTGAACTGATGAAAGTCAAGGAGGCCTTGACCGGTGGCCTCTCCACGGGGTTTCCCACAAGAAGAGACCATAACCTGCTACACATCTCCCATGGTCCGCGGATCAGAGCAGGTGAGAGAATTCGTAAGCTATGGTAAATCAGTAATGGAGGCCAGAACTCCAGATTCTTATCATCCTAAGCTCTGTGCTCTTTAGACCTTTCCATCTCTAGACAAAAAGCAGTGAAGTCTTGATAGTGTGTGATGGATGAGGTGAGAGCTCTGAATATCCACAACATACTGGGGCTGTCTTTGCAGCTTGAGGCCAGAACATGAGCCCAGTGATCTCAGACAAACGCCTCCCTGACTCAAGGGTCGTCCATGAGGCACTGACCCAACAACCGGCAGCTTCCCAAACCATCACCATTAATGACAAACTGATAACCTGTTAAGCACAAGGAAAGGTGACAGTGAAGTTAAAGGGAGACCTGCTCTTCTCTGGGCTTCCCAGGTGGCTGAGTGGGAAAGAACTCGCCTGCCATTGCAAGAGCCGCCCGAGGCACAGGTTCAATCCCTGGGTCTGGAAGGTCCCCTGCAGGAGGGCATGGCAACCCACCCCAGTATTCTTGCCTGGAGAATCCCATGGACAGAGGAGCCTGGCGGGCTGCAGCTCACAGGGCTGCAGAGTCAGAAATGGCTGAGCACACACGCAATGGCTCTTCTTTTGGTCAAAGATAGCTTGAACATCACACCGTGCTGAGCTTCAGATCCAGTCCTTAGAGCTCAGGCCACACTGAATGTGTCTGAAGCAGGGCTGGTGTGGACGCAACTCTGTTTACCCTGCTGGCCAAAGGCTGCCCTGGGGGAGCCATGCTGGCGAGCTGTGGCCAGGCTCACAAAGCCACCTTGTAGCTCTGGGGCTGAGCCTCAATAGTCTGTCTGTTACATCTTCTAGGCCATTTTGATGTGTCATGTGGACCCAGCTGCCAAGCCCGGCAACCAGCTCAAATCCTTCAGGCATTGCTTCTTCTTTCTGACGTCATCACATCGAAACACATGACACCACCCACAAATACCTGGGCAGCCCTCCAGGAATAGCTTCCTCCTCCCCCTTCCTATCTTCCACTCACAGCATACCTACTGCCAAATGATAAAAAGCAGCAAGACCCCTTTATGCCCTGCCAGGTAACCAAGAATAAAGCCCAAGAGGAGTAAGGAGACTAAGGATATTTCTACTTTTGATCAAGCTCTAGACACAGAGTTAAATGATTAAGAAAAAAAAAAGTGAACTGTCACAACCCAAACTCTGATATGATTCTGCAATCAGTCTGCTAAGTCTGCTAAGTCACTTCAGTTGTGTCCGACTCTGTGCGACCCCATAGATGGCAGCCGACCAGGCTCCCCTGTCCCTGGGATTCTCCAGGCAAGAACACTGGAGTGGGTTGCCATTTCCTTCTCCAATGCATGAAAGTGAAAAGTGAGAGTGAAGTTGCTCAGTCATGTCCGACTTTTATCGACCCCATGGACTGCAGTGCACCAGGTTCCTCTGCCCATGGGATTTTCCAAGCAAGTACCATGGATTATTTAACTCTGGCAAATCAATGTGCTAATAACCAGAAATTTGAAGATATATTTTTCCTCTTCAAACCTAATAGCTTTTAAATTTCAATTTCTCCTTGGCTTAAGGAATCATAAAAGGGTGAGAACAAGAGCTCTCCCAGGCTGAACTTGGATACCCTGGTGGGGTCACACTGTGTCCGCTGCATCCTGCTGCCTGTCAGGGGCCTGCCTGTCGGTACATTGCTTCAAAACTGCCACTGCCACCGAAGGCAGGGAAACGGGTCAGCAGCTGCCAAGTGAGTAACAGGCCAGCTCACTCTGCCAAGGCCCAGTCACTCTCTATTCAGAAGATGTACAGCCAAAGTAGGCCCTGCACCCAGCCATTGGGGTCACTCAGGAAAATCTCAGCTCATTTGACTTAGAATCTGATAAAAAAGAAACCTCTGGCAAGAATGAAGACAAAGCCATAACAGACAGTGACCCACTTGTCTTCTCTTATGCTCCACAGTCTCCCCAGGCAAAGCAAGCTCAGAAACATCTAAACTCCAGCAATTTCCAAATGGGTATCTCCAGAGCCAACTTCTCTCCTGAAAGTTTGCTTTCCAACTGACTTATTTCCCACAGTGTCCATATCTAATCAATCATTAAATGATGTCAGCTCTATTTCTCTTAGCATATAATGCTCTTCCATACCTATGGCCTCAAAGCTGGGCTACTCTCTCCAAGTCTTATCTGGACACAACTCACCTCATCTCTGATGGTCTTCATGGCCTCTAGGTTCCCCTTCCTCTAATTCATCCTTTGCTGCCATTAAAATCAGCCTAGTAAACATCAACACAGTCTTTACTGAAAAACACTGGTTCTTGCAATTGTTTCTGAATAAATTCTAAACTCTTTAGTATGACACTCAAAGATCCTCATCAACTGGTCTCAATTTCCTTGTCCAAACACACTTTCTGCCACTTCCTACACCGCCACGGCTCTGCATGACTGCAGCTCATGCCAGACAAAACCCCCTAAGCTCTGGTCTGAAGAAATGGCCTTTCCCCTGCATAGTCCTGCATAGTACCTCCTGCTACTTCACCTCTACCCCACAGCTCTGATTTCTTCTTCAAGACCCAACTCAAAGGTCACCTCCTCTGTGCAGCTCTCCCCAGGCCCTTCAGCTGTGAGTCATACCACTCTCTCTGGTTCCCGAATGCTCTCTGCACCTTTCTATCCTAAAACGGCACCCTGCAGCCCAAGGATCTGTTCAGGTGCTGGCTTCCCTGAGACGATGCTGGGAGGACCTTAACGGTGGAAACTGTATCTTTATTTCTGAACTGAGTACAGGGCTTTACAGACTACAAATGTGGGAAGTGTTGTTGAATCCATCAGTCGGAGCAATTAGGGCGATGGAAGGAAATGGTTTTGACAGTCAGGATACCTGAGCCTCACTCCAGTTGCCTCAGAGTTGAGTACTGCAGGAACTGAGTTTCTCATCTCTTGAATAAACAGAGCTTCTTCCCTGGTGGCTCAAATGGTAAAAGAATCTGCCTGCAATGCAGGAGACCTGGGTTCAATCCCTGGGTCAGGAAGATCCCCAGGAGAAGGGCATGGCAACCCACTCCAGTATTCTTGTCTGAAGAATCCCATGGACAGAGGAGCCTGGTGTGCTACAGTCTGCTGCTGCTGCTGCTAAGTCGCTTCAGTCGTGTCCGACTCTGTGCGACCCCATAGACAGCAGCCCACCAGGCTCCCCCGTCCCTGGGATTCTCCAGGCAAGAACACTGGAGTGGGTTACTATTTTCTTCTCCAATGCAGGAAAGTGAAAAGTGAAAGTGAAGTCGCTCAGTCGTGTCTGACTTTTATCAACCCCATGGACTGCAGCCTACCAGGCTCCTCTGTCCATGGAATTTTCCAGGCAAGAGTAATGCAGTGGGGTGCCATTGCCTGAGTTGGACACGACTGAGCAACTAATACTTTCACTTTTCTGTTGAATAAAGGGGTGAGGCTATATGATCTCTAGGTCTCTTTAGCTCCTCTGTTCTAGAATTCAGACTACATTTTCCTTTAAAATCTACAATGAAGAAAGACTCTATAAAACCCCATGGTAATAACATGTTCCAGGAGTTTGGACACTCTCCAAAAAGCCAGCCAGGAAAACCACTGCTCCTCTAGCCCACTGGGCCAAGCTCCCCAGGGACAGCGTGCAATGGAGGCTCCACCCCAAACTCAGAAATCCCTACCTGCCTTCGGGAACACCTGGAGAAAATCCCCAGTTGACCTCTATTCTGTTTCACTCTATATATTTTGGCCAAAACTCTGCTTACTAAATATTGTGCACAGACCAAAAAAAACCAAACTGATGACAAAAACCTAATATGCCTTGAAAATAATGAGAGCTAAAACCATGAGTGAAACCACTAGGCTTACTGTGGAAAACAGTATGAAGGTTTCTCAAAAAACTAAAAACAGAACTACCTTATGACCCAGCAATTCCACTCCTGGGTATATAAAAACATTAATTCAGAAAGACACATGCATCTCAGTATTCACAGCAGCATTCTAGGTGGCTCAATAGTAGAGAATCTGCCTGCTAATGCAAGAGACACAGGTTCCATCCTTGTGTTGGGAAGATCTCCTGGAGGAAAAAATGGCAACCCACTCCAATATTCTTGCTTGAAAAAATCCCATGGACAGAGGAGCCTGACGGGCTACAGTTCACAGGGTTGCAAAGAGCTGGACACAACTGAGCAACTGAGCACACACGTATGCAAAAGTGTTCAAAGGGCACAGATCAAGAATCGTGTATTCACAGATGATGCAACTTCACAGAAGATAGGGAAGCAACACAAGTATCATCAACTGATCAATGGATAAAGAAGATGTGATAGATACACATGACGGAATACCACTCAGTCACATTAAAGAATGAAGGTTTGCCATTTGCAGCTACACAGATGGGCTTGGAGGGCAATCTGCTAACTGAAATAGGTCAGGCAGAGAAAGACAAGTACTGTTTGATATCACTAATATGTGGAACCTAAAAAATACAACAAACCAGTGAATGTGATATAAAAGAAGCAGACTCAGGCATACAGGGAACAAACTAGTGGTGACCAGTGGGGAGAAGGGAAGGAGGAGGGGCAGTGTAGGGGTAGGGGATTAAGAGGAACAAACTATTAGCTATTAGCTATAAAACAGGCTGTTAGCTATAAAACTATTATAGCTATTAGCTATAAAACAAACTACTGGCTATAAAACAGGCTACAAGGATACACTGTAAGACATGGGGAATATAGCCAATATTTTATAATAACTATAGATGGGGCATAATCTTTAAAAATTATGCATCGCTCTATTGTACATCTGCAAAATAGTAATAATATTATCTATCAACTATACTTCAATTAAAAGAACAAATTTTTTAAAAATTATCTAGGCTTGATAATCACCTCGTCACCCCGTACTCTGGGGGTGGCTGGTACCTCAGGACGGCCACTTCTGTCCTCGCAGGCTGGGGCGCAGGGTAAGGCTTGACCATCTCGTGGAGGAGCCCGGGGTGCTGGTCACTGTAGAACAGTCCATGCTCCTGGGTCTTGCTGACCGGGGACACCATCTGCTTGGTCTTGAAGGGGTACTCGGGTGGAGGACCTCGGGGGTCCAGCAGCTTGGCTGCAGGCTGGGCTGGGGAGGGCCCCCCTCCAGCCTTGAACGCCTTTCCGTTCCCGGGGCCAGGGAGGTGCTGCTTGGCGCCGTTCCTCTCCAGCGACAGCTGCATGATCCTTTCGCTGAGAGAGCGGACGTGGCCCTGCTTGAGCTCCTTCAGCGCCTCGTCCTTGTGCGCCTGTCCGCTGTTGGCGCGGTTCACCGTCGGCCTGCCCTCAGTCCGGGCCTTCTGACTGGCGCCCCCAGCCATGTAGTAGCTGTGCCCCACGGCCCCCGGTTGCTGCTGTGGCGGCGGCGGCGGCGGCGGCGGCTGCTGTCCCCGGAAAAACTGGGACTGCGCCTTGGCCTCCTCGTACGTGGGCAGCTCCTCGTTGTTCTGCTGAGGCTGCGCGGACCGCACCTGTTTCTCCATCACCGTGTTGTCCACCTGGTGTTCCTGACCCTGCGGTTCCTGGCGTGCTGACTGGTAGACCATTTGTGGGTCTTCTTGAGCGAGGTTTTCCGTGGAAGAAAAGTTGGTGGGGTGGGCTGGCCCTGCGCTCCCTGTGGCCTGGTGCTGAATGGCCAGCAAGTTCATGTTCTCGGTCGGGGTGCCATAGCGCAGTTGCTCCTGGATCAGCCGCTGTAACACTGTTCCAGCTGCCGCATCCTCGGAACCTCTCATCTCCACCTCTGGGATCCTCGGGAAGTTCGGAGGGTGGAACTTACAGAGAGGATCCTCAACTGGAAGATAAACATGGGAAAAACGTGTCAGGCTGTTCCGTACAGGTCTCAGTGTATGTTGTGAATAATGAACTTTCTAATGATAGAGGCATTTAAAGCGTTCCAATACCGCGTCACCCCCATTACCCTGCAGTTTCTCACAGGGAGCATCTCTCCAGCTCAGTGCGCCTCTCCCACTCTCCCTTCCCTCACCTCCTGCTTCCTTCTAGACCTTGGTCAGGCCTTCAAGCTCTCCCTTTAAGCTCTCCACTGACCCTTCTCTTCATCATATAAACAGTCTTTCCCATCTTAAAAAAAAAAAAATCAGAACAACAACAAAAAAAGAAACCACCTTCTCACAGCCCAGTGTAAACCTCTAAGTGCCACCCAGTTTCTCTTCTCTCTTCTCTCCTAACTGTCCTCAGAAAGCAATCGACACTTGCCGTCTCCACTTTTCAAACACTCCAGCCACGGCCCACCCTACTGCTCTGAGAGTTCGAGTTCCAGCAACACACCAAGAACACAGAGTTCCCAAACAAGCTAGCTCTCTCTGGCCTCCAGGACTTTGTCCCCATTCATCCCTCTGCCTGGAAAGATGCATCTCACTACATCTTCTTGGGAAATTCCTAGATGTGCTTTGAGTGATGGCTCCAAAGCTGCCTTCTAAGTAAAACCCTTCCTGCTGCAGCCCAGCAGGCTTGAGCCCTCCTTCTCCAACATCCAAATTCTGTTGTCATAAATCCCAAAGACCGATCATCACAAGTTGTTGTTTAGTTGCTAAGTTGTGTCAGATGGCACTTATTTATGTAAACAAGACTTTGAACATCTTAAAGGCAGAGATCATGGCTCCTCATCTGGGTCTCCCTAGCATACAACTCTACGGTTTTTCCAGTGGTCATGTATGGATGTGAGAGCTGGACCACAAAGAAGGCTGAGCACTGAAGAATTGATGCTTTTGAACTGCGGTGCTGGAGAAGACTCCTGAGAGTCCCTTGGACTGCAAGGAGATCAAACCAGTTAATCCTGAAGGAAATCAACCCTGAATATTCCATGAAAAGACTGATGCTGAAGCTGAAGCTCCAATACTTTGGCCTTTGGCCACCTGATTCAAAGAGCTGTCTCATAGTAAAGACCCTGATGCTGGGAAAGACTGAAGGCAGGAGGAGAAGGGGACGACAGAGGATGAGATGGATGGATGGTATCATGGACTCAATGGACATGAGTTTGAGCTAACTCTGGGAGATGGTAAAGGACAAGGAAGCCTGGTGTGCTGTGGTCTATGGGGTTGCAAAGAGTTGGATTCAACTTAGTAATTGAACAACAACAACAAGCAACCTAGTGCCTGCCTGTAATGGGTGTCAAACATTTAACCAGTAAAAGAGTACCATGAAATATATAATTTATGCCTTTTCACAAAAGTACTCAGAAGGAGTGTATTGAGGATATTTATAGTGATAGGCTAGTAAACATTCTACTACTTACTACTGATAAGACTTGCTGTCTTTGGGCTCAAAATCCTTACCTGTAAAAGCAGGGAGCTAAGCAAGCCCATCTCTAAGTAGCCTTCAGCCCTACAATTCCAAGCAGTGATGGTTCTGTGTTTTTATATATACAAAGGACACATTATTTCCCCCCAAACCGTCTCTCTTCCCCAAAGTTGCCTTTTTTCTGATAAATGGCATCCTCATCTATGATCAAAGAGTCATCCACATACAAAGTGCAGATACAATTTTGTCTCTTTTGTTTCCTTTGCTCCCTCCATTTTTTTAAAGGTTTTTTTAATTGTTGAAATGTAGAGGTACTTTATTAATTTATTTATCTATGTATTTGGCCACACCACATGGCATGTGGGATCTTAGTTCCCTAACCAGCAGTCAAATCCACATCCCCTGCATTGGAAGCATGGAGTCGTAACCACTGGACTGCCAGGGAAGTCCCCTTTGCTCCTTACATTTAATCAAGTGCCAAGCTAGGTTTTCAGTTTATAGTAAAATAAGAAAAAAATGAAGGTGGTGTGATACTCTTACAAGATATATAAATACACACATAATCACACATCTATATGTGTGTATACCTAGACACACATAAGCTGAGTTTACTACCTTCTTTTAGCAGGGGCTGCTATTAAGGACTACATTCCTCTTATACTTTTTGGTATTAAAATATGAGAAAAGGTGACAGTAGATGACATTTTGAGTGTCTCTGTAACAGCAAAGACTGCAGCCCCAGCTTCTATGATCTCAACCATTCCCCAGGTTCCAGCTCCCCTAACCAGTTGCTAAATGTCCTGAACAGCCTAACATCTGGCCTTGTCTCTGGCCTTCTCTTTCAATCAACAGTGTATTTATTACCTGTCTTCCGCTACTAGAATTCTCTAGCACCAGGGAACAGACAGTCTTGTCTTATCACATACTGTGAACCCACTGTCTAGAACACTACCACAATACACAAAAGGCATTCAGGAAAGAACTGTTGGAGGGTGGGAGATATCTTAGAAGTTTGGGATTAATATATACACACTACTATAGTGGCTGAGATGGTAAAGTGTCTGTCTGCAATGCAGAAGACCTGGGTTCAATCCCTGGGTTGGGAAGATCCCCTGGAGAAGGAAATGGCAGCCCACTCCAGTATTCTTGCCTGGAAAATCCCATGGACTGCAGAGCCTGGTAGGCTACCGTCCACAGGGTCGCAAAGAGTTGGACATGACTGAGCGACTTCACTTTCACTTTTCATATATGAAATCAGTAAACAAGGACCTACTGCATAGCACAGGGAACTATATTTGATATCTTGTAATAATCTATAATGGAAAAAAAATCTGAAAAACAATCGACATATACAGATATATAGATATAACTGAATCACTTCACTATACACTTGAAATTAACACAGCATTGTAAATTAACTATACTTCAATTAAAAAAATGGTTTAAAAACGAGAGAGTAAAGAACTCTACAGACTGGTTCCTGAAGCTCACCTCTGATCTACCCCTCGTGAGCTCAGGCAATTACTTGGTTTCTCTGAACCTCTCTCTCCTCTGGGGTCAGGCTTCATATCTACTTCACAGGATGGTATGTGGAGTAAATTCAAACTTACTGCTCATTTTCAGAGAACGTGCACAGTAACTGAGATATAAACCCGAAGTTCAGCAATTAGAACTTTGCAACAACAAAAACAGACCACTGAAAGTCACCCAAGATGAGCTGCTGAGTAACTGTACTACGTGATGCACAATCCTAGGAAAGCAATTAACAGCGTGGGTTGAGTTGAGCCATCACTCACTCCACAAATACCAACTGCCAGCCTGTGATATTCAGGCATTCTGACAGGTGCTGGGTTAGGAGAGTAAAGAAGACAGTTCTTACCCTCAGGGCTTAATGAACAAGCAAATTCAAATAAAAAATCAACACTTCAAATAAAAATGGATAAAAATTCAAATAAAAACGTATTTCCAAAGGAAAATGATTTTTTGGATGAATAATAAAAGGAATGGGGTCTCATTAGGCACAGAAACTGAATCTCCTTTTCATGAGCACATCTGGCAAGAGCCTCAAGATCCTTCTTTAATGTGGTTTTGAAGATTCCTTCATGGTGTAACCAATCTCATAAACCCTTAAAAATAGCCAGGAAATTTTTACAAAGGAAGCAGTTCCTTTCCGAATATAGTTTAGAATTTCTCTGAATTTCTGAATTACCTGCAAAAAGAGGTATAAATGAAAGCAGAGAAGAAAAAAGAAATGAAAGATTCTAGGAAAGAGTACAAAAAAGAACATTTAGGAATTAGAGAAAAATTAAGCACTCAGTGGTATAATTCAAAAGTTCCTAGCTACTCAGGAACTCTCTCTGTTGAGTGAGTCACGTATTATAATTAACAGTCTATTAACACCAGCAGTAATGAATCCGCCTGCAATGCAAGTGCCACAGGAGACAAAGGCTCAATCCCTGGGTCAGGAAGATCCCCTGGAGGAGGGCATGGCAACCCACTCCAGTGTTCTTGCCTGAAGAATCTCATGGACAGAGGAGCCTGGCCAGCTACAGTCCGTAGGGTTACAAAGACTTGGACACTGCTGAAGCAACTCAGCATGCACGCATGCACAATGTTAAGCAAACATTAAAAATAAGGCACCTACCAATAAAGAAACAACCAGTAATCCAATATGTTGCTTTTTAAAAAGAGGATAGAGAAAAAATTATTCAGAAGAGTGAAAAACATAAAATCATTCTGCTTTTCCAACATGAGTGCCAGTGAAAGAACTCACCGACTTTTTCTCTGATGCTGCTGTTTGCCTCCACTGTCAAAGATGCCTCATGCCTCCCAGGATAGAGCTGAAAGTCTGGGAAAAAGTAGCTGGGGTCCTCCAGAATCTGGACGGGACTGCTGGGGCTGTAACAGGCCGGAGGGGGACCTGGGGGCAGAGAGCAAAGTGCACTTCAGTGTCAACGAAGTCCTCCTCGCCATGTGACTCACACCAGCCATTCTCCCCCAAGTCTCTCCACTGGCAGGGGCAGCTCTGTCTTTTTGACTCATAAAATTCCAAAGTAACAATTCAGAATCATCACAAGTCTGGCACCCACCACAATGACCCGTGAGGTCATAATCATAATTTTCAAGACACACTGAGCAAAGGCAGGGGCCTTTTCACACAACTCATTTCCAAGGCCAGTGGCAACAGCAGCCACAAACATCAAGTCCCCTGTGGAGCTGGACAAGCCACCAGGTTCGGAGCAGTCAAAGGGAAGGGGGCGGGGAGGCCAGACAGGGAAAACTAAAACGGAAAGAGCAGCTGTCTTTTGGAGCATCTCGAAGATGCAGAGAGGAGTGGTCATTTTGCCAGACCACGTGTTAGCAAGGGCTGGTTGCAGCCCAGCACAGAGCGATCGGCCCCACTCTGGGGGTTCTGGAGCCTTGTGCGGCAGTGTGAGCCCGGGTCATGGGTTCTGGCCCTCTGCCCAGCACTGGCCTTTCGGATCCCACGTGGCTGCTTCACATACAAAGCTGAACACGCTTTCTGTTTCAATTAAAAGTGACACTGGGTTCAATCCTGCTGTCATTGAACATGAAGTACCAGGACATGACACTGATACAGCACAAAAAACACTGAGGGAGCCCTCAGTGTGATGAGTGGGAGCACTCAGTGTGAGGGGGGAGTCCAGGCTCCACCCTCTCTGCACTGACCTCTCCCCGTGCACACCAAGTTGAAGGCTCTTTTTGGCAAAGGTAATTTAGTTTACTCTGGGCAAAGAGTCATGCTTTTTAAAAATTAAAATCCCTGCCTGCAAGATCATTCCATTAGTAAAAAATACAGTTTTTCAGCCATCACGTCAAATGGGTCATTCAAAATTTCTTGCTAGGATGGTTATCTATCCATTTCCCATAAGGCCAAAGCAACTAATTATTCCGAGAGGCTGTAAGATGGAAATTTACTCATCCTCTTCCTGAGTTTCTCTCCCTCAACCCATGAAATGACATTTGAACGTGTGCTCACATGTAGCAAAAGGCTTTCCTGGTGGCTCAGTCGGTAAAGAGTCTGCCCACTATGCAGGAGACCTGGGTTCAATCCCTGGGTTCAGAAGATCCCCTGGAGAAGCGAAAGGCTACCCACTCCAGTATCCTTGCCTGGAGAACTCCATGGACAGAGTAGGCTACAGTTTATGGGGTCACAGAGAGTCAGACACGACCAAGTGATTAGCTATCTTTCTTTTCACATGGTGCATAAGCATGTCTAGACTACAGAGAAAAAGAGAAAAAAAGATTTGGACAACTAGAATATTTACCTTACAATGTTAAATAATGCAGTTGTGAGTTAGAGCTTAAGGTTGAATATAATCTGAGTATGAATGACATACTATATAAAGATCAGCCTAAAATGACAGTTTCAGCGCCTCTGACAGCATCCGTCAGCATTCTCTTTCTGGCCAATCCACAGGGACTACCATGGAAAGACACTCAGTCCCTTCTGGGCCTCACCCTCTACATCTGTAAGTCTCAAAGTTGAAAGTTAAAATTAGAAATCGTCAATGGCCTGGATCCAAAGGCAAATCTAGGCTGGCTTCTCATGCAGACAGGTGGAAAATGTTGGTGGAAAGTTGGAGAGCCGCACAGAGCAAGCGTGGCCGCCCGAGAGGATCCCCTGGGGAGCTCTCCAATGCCAGCATCCCGGCCTCACCCGGACCTGGCAGTCAGCGTCCCAGGATAGGACCCGGGCATCTGCATTTCATAGAGCTCTTCGTATGATTCTGATATGCAGCCACAGTTGAGAAGCCCTAAGCCAGAAGGAGAACAGTGTACACAGAAAAAGAAACAGGAAAACACAAACACACCTACTGTACCTGCAGCCCCTGCCCCACCAGATGAGCGTCAGGGGCAGTGAGGACCCACACACTTCAGCAAAGAGAAGAGAGTGCGACAGATACACACCACTGTGTATAAGGTAGATAAACAAGGATATATTATATACAAAATAGATAAACCGTAGATAAACTATACGGCACAAGGAGCTGTATCCAATACCTTGTAATAAGCTATAATGGAAAAGAATCTGGGAAAAAATATATATATATATACACACAACTGTATCACTTTACTGTATACCTGAAAGGAACACAACATTGTAAATCAATTACACTCCAATTCAACTTTTTTTTTTTTTAAGTGTGGTATTCTCTTACAGTAGATCTGGGTCAGGAATGGCATATGCAGGCAGATTACAACTTCAGGCCCTACTATCAAATTGTACTATCAGATTGACTACGAATTGTAAGTGATAACAGAGAGCAAACTGCCAATAAAATTGAGGCATACCTAAGAATATACATGTATATTGGATGGGTGTATAAAGGAGTATGTAGGGGATGTGTGTATATGGATACATGCTTTCAACATGGATGCCAGTTATCATGTGCTCCAGCAATCCCACTCTGGGCATATATCCAGACAAAACTCTGAATTAAAAAAGATGCATGCACCACTGTGTTCAGAGCAGCACTATTCACAACAGCCAAGACCTGAAAACACCCTAAATGTCCATCATCAACAGAAGACTGGATAAAGAAGATATGGTACATGTAGACAATGGAATACTACTCAGCCATCAAAAGAACAAAGCAATGCCATTTGCAGCCACATGGATGTAGCTAGAGATTATCATATTAAGTGAAGTAAGTCACAGACAAACACCATATGATATCAATTATGTGTGGAATCTAAAATAAGACACAAATGAACCCATCTATGGAACAGAAACAATGTCACAGACAAAGAGAACAGACTTGTGGCTGCAAGGGGGAGGGGGCTGGAGGAGGGGTGGGGTGGGAGGCTGAAATTAGCAGATGCAAACTATTACATCTAGAACAGATAAAAAGGTCCTACTGCATGGCACAGGTAACTATATTCAATAGTGAATCATCATGGAGAAGATGATTAAAAAAAGAATGCGTGTGTGTGTGTGTATATGTACATATATACCTGAATCACTTTGCTGTATAGCAGAAATTAAAACATTGTAAATCAACTAGATGTCAGTTAAAAATTTTTTTCAAAAATAAATTGGGAAAAAAAAAACAAGAACCCCGCATTAAGTCGCTCCTATCACCACCAGACTGGTATAAATCGTTTTTCCACACCTTATCCAATGGCCTGTCAAGTGGCAGCGAGCTCCAAGGCTCCAGGCCACAGAGCGCTGTGCAGATGGCAGGGCTGGATGCTGGGCATGAGCACTGAGGGCATCAAAGACGTGCCCCTGTCACCATTTCTTCCGCAGGTTCAGTATTAGGAAAGAACAAATGCAGTTCACACTCGTGCATGAACACACGCACACACACACACAAGCACTGATGGAGACTGAAGGACAGGATCTCAGTTCCTCACCGACAGTCATTTAAGATGCGGCAGCCCCCACACTGAGTCCTGTTCCCACTCTGCCCTTCTCAGAGGGCGAGAGAAAAGGCTGGCCGAGCAGATGATCAGGACAGACCCTATGGACAGACAGGCCCAGGGATGATAACTCCACTGAGCCCAGAGATCCCCCAGGGCTGGGGGCGGGGCGGGTACTGCCACACCGGAAAGGAATCACTTTACTTCCCTTCCCTCACTGGGAAGACAAGGGCAAACGACAGTAACACGGATCACAGGCTCTGAACGAGCTTCCTGGGCTATGTGGCAAAAAACAGACACCAACCCCAGGCCCACGAGCACGTAATCTTTCCCTTCCTGTTCATTCAGGATCTTCATTAGGAACTCTGGTCGCGTAATTTGCATGTGTTTTCCTATGTAAAAACACAGTGTCCGTAATCTAACCAGTAGGGTCAAGGGTCTCTGAAATCAGAAACTAGACATCAGTATCCATCATGAGCAGAGATGTGGTTTTCCTTGTTAGCACTTCTCCAGCCCCGGAGCAGGAGCTGCCATAAACCACAGGAGATGCCTAGACGCCACCCCTTCCCGGCGAGTGCTGCAGGGCCTGGCTGGGGCCCAGGGCATATGGAACAGGGCAGTGTTTAGGGGCATCCATGAAAGCTGGACCATAAACGTTGAGTGTGGAAGAACAGGTGCTTTCAAAGTCTCTTGAGAGCCCCTTGGATTGCAGAGATCAAATCAGTCAATCCTAAAGGAAATCAACCCTGAATATTTATTGGAAGGGCTGGTGCTGAAGCTGAGCTCCAATACTTTGGCCACCTGATGCAAAAAGCCCACTCATGGAAAAGATCCTGATGCTGGGAAAGATTGAGGGCAGGAGGCGAAGGGGACGACAGAGGATGAGATGGTTAGACAGCATCACTGACTCAATGGACATGAATTTGCACAAACTCTGGGAGATGGTGAAGGACAGGGAAGCCTAGCATGCTACAGTCCTTGGGGTCGCAAAGAGTTGGACACAACTGATCAGCTGAACAACAAAAACAGTGGCTGAGCAAGGATTCTGCTTCTGTGTAATCTTTGCAAGGAGTTGCCTCGAGGGGTTTCAAAAAAAGTCAATCTCCACATAAGGAGTTACCTGCTTTCAAACCAGACCTTCATCTAAGACCACCAAGGACACAGCTTAGGTCTGCATGGGGAAAGTGGCAGGAGCAACAGAAAACAGGCTCAGGGTCTCCCTCTGGGCAGGGGGCCCCACCTGAAGGAAAACCAGACGTCTGTTTGTGTTGCAGTCCACAGAGGGTGAAATTCTGCAAGTCCAGTTTGAGGGTTCAACCTTTCTACCTTGATTGATGATGACCCATTTCACCCAGAATAGTTCCTTTCTCTTTGCAAAAACTGTACGTCATTTGTCAACAAAAAGAATCCTTTGCTTCTCTATGAGCATGACTGCTTCTGGCTAGCTTCTAAAGCACTGAAAACTTCCTTCCCATTATGGTTCTACACTCTTACTTTCTCTGTAAATGTCCAGAGGCCTTTAGGCAACGCGACCCTGAATAAGGCTTTTTTCTGCCTCACTCCATAGTAGTGATGACAAAGGCCTCCTTGTTGAGAGGAAATGAATCAAGGTAAAAATGAAGTGAGTTTCCTGGCGGAAGTGAGAGGCACAACGAGAACCCTGGTCACCTGCTCACCAGCCTCGCCTTCACCGTTAACTACTTTGTTCCTAAGACCAGATCCAGAATCCACAAACAGACCAACGTAACAGGCTCAGGAGTCTCCTTCAGGTGTAGAGAGCAGACGACACACAGCTGGGAATCACCTGTCCTTAATTAAACTGCACTGTCAGCTTGTCAATCCGCTGTACATCACCATTTTGGCTATTGCTTCAAATTCAAACTCTGCATGGTTTTCAAGGCCACTACACTCAGACCCTTCCTTTAGCTGTCACCAGTCTCGCTGGTCCCCTCAGCATTCCAGCATCCCATGAACATGCCACCCTCATTCTCCAAGGCCCCATTTCACACTCCCTTCCCGAGGTCCTCTAAAGTTCACCCCAAGACATCTTCAGGTTACTCTCTCTAGAACACCTCCCCTTACAATGGCCTGCCTGCCCCCGACAGCCAGGGCAATTATGATCGGAAGTGCACAACTGAGCACTTAAACTGCCCAGCAGCTTGCGGTTGTCATTTAATATAGGCCGGTGCATCCAGCAATTCCACTCCTGGGCACATATCCAAGCAAAGCTGTAATTCAAAAAGAGACATGCACCCCAATGTTCATTACAGCATTATTTACAATTGCCAAGAGATGGAAACAACCTAAATATCCATCCACAGATAAATGGCTAAAGAAGATGTGATTATGTATGTATATATGGGGCTTCCCCGGTGGCTCAGCAGTAAAGAATCCACCTGCAATACAAGAGGTGTGAGTTCGGTCCCTGGGTTGGGAAGATCCCCTGGAGGAGGGCACAGCAACCCACTCCAGTATTCTTGCCTGAAGAATCTGGCAGGCTTACAGTCCATAGGGATGCAAAGAGTCGGACACAACTGAAGTAAGTAAGCACACAAGCATATCGTGTGTGTGTGTGTGTAAATAATGGCGTATTATTCAGTCATTAAAAAGAATGAAATACTGCCATTTGCAGCAACACGGATGGACCTAAAGATGATCAAACTAAGCAAGTAAGTCAGAAAGATCAACACCAAATGGTACCAGTTACATGTGGAATCTAAATGTGAACCAAGTGAACATATCTACAAAATAAAAACAGATTCACAGATACACAGAACAGACTTGTGGTTACCAAGGGTGGGGGAGAGATGGGGGAGGGACTGGGAGCTTGGGATTAACAGATGCAAACTATGTATATATATAGGATGGATAAACAAGATCCCACTGTATAACACAGCGAACTACATTCAATATCCTGTGATAAAACCATAATGAAGAATATATATATGTAGAATTGAGTCACTTCGTCATAACTGCAGAAATTAAACACAATACTGCAAATCAACTATACTTCAATACATATAGGCTGGGGCCAGTGTCCTGGGAACCTTAGAGCTGGGCACTATCCGAGTCCTTGCTCCTTTCTGTATACAGCCTGTGTTCTCTTGCTCCCTCCTTGCTGACCGATGGAGAGACTTGGCATATCCTCTGGGACGCTGTCACTGCCAAGTTTAAAGAGGTCCTTCCAAAGTGGGTCTCTGAGAGTTCCCAACGATTCCCAGGCCCTCTCAGTACCCTAAGAGGAGGAAGCACTCACTGTCCCCACTATAGCCGGCAGTGATGCTCTGGGGTCTGCAGGCCAGGTTCCTCAAAGCCTTTACTCACTGCAAAAAAAAAAAAAAAAAATCCAGAAAACCTCCCAGGTGTCATTGCGCCCAAGTGCAAGACTTTCCGCCAGGCCCACGTAAGCCAAAACCACCTAATGCCTTCAAAAACAACTTTACCGACGAGATGAGAATAACCTCCTCTAACTTTATGACAGAGATTTTAACCACAGGCAACAGAACAATTCTGCGGCCTCCACCTTCCTTTTCAAAGAGCTGAGGAATTTACTGAGTGTGCCAGCGTCCTCAAAGTCAAATGTAAGCAATCAAGCCTTCCGATCCTGGCAGGACTGGAGGTTTCCCCGGGGAGTTGAATAGTCCACTCCAGGAGACAGATGCCCTAGAAACGAGGTCTTAGGAGGAATCTGGAGACCCCACAGCCAATACCAGAAAAATAAGGGCTGGTCTGTTCACAGACCCTCATGTGAAGCCAAGCTCCTTCCCTGAGGTAGCCAAGTCACACTTTTGAACTTGAGGCCTGGGGGAAGACAGGTCCCAGCACCCCAGGCTATGAACACCTGCACGCATTGTAAAAGGAAACAGGAATCTCCAACACTAAACTGAAGGCACATACCTGAAGAGGCCTTCTCACTCACTTTCCCCCAAGGAACCAGTATTTGAAACCCAAGGTGGGAGGGGGGAAGGTTTCCAAACTTCCCAGTCTGTACAGGGTATGGTCATCCTGGGCACTGAACTTGAATTTGAATCCTTGGATCATCATAAAGTACACGTACAGTAAATACACCTATTTAATTTAGACTCTCTCAAGGTGGAATTTGTGATGAATAACTTTCTCTAAAGTTGTGTGAAGTGTAACTCTGTAATGCTTATTTAAAAATATCTCTGAGATATTATCAGTGTGAACCAAAATGCGAATGTATGCTTAAGCTTTAAAGTAACAGCTGAGTTCAACAAGGCACTGTGCTGGGAGCTATAAATAACAAAGAAATGAATAAGACTGTCCTTGGCCTTAGGATGTTATGATTTGGTTCTGGAGACAAGGTGCACACAGCGATCCAAATTTCACTGCGGAGTAAGTGCCCTATTACAGGGACACAAAGTTTTGGAGGCTCAGGAGTAATTCCTTCCTATCTATTGATTGATGGAGGTGATTCAGGAGCTGAAATGACAGGGAGAAAGAGACTCCTAAGCTGAAGTGGAAAAAAGGAGGAGGCTATTAATCCAATTCAGGGTGACGAGAGGGTGCTAGTGAGGAAAGATGAGCCCAGGGAGGTAAAGGTGAGGCACAGGAACTGAGTCACCGAGGTGCCCGGGCACTTTAAGCGATAGGGAGTTCACTGGCGCTTAAGTGTGGGTAAGGAGCACAACGAAGCTGCATCTACAGACCCACAGTCCAGTATTTAAGGGAGGTTTTCAAAATCCAATAAAGTTATCATAGGATCCAGCAATCCCATCCCTTGGCATACACCTAGAAAATTCAAAAAGATACCTGCACATCAATGTTCACAGCAGCACGACTTATACCAGCCAAGACACAGAGGCAAGCTAAACGCCCATCAGCAGAGGGATGGATAGAGAAGATGTGATACGTATGTGCGATGGAATATTACTCACCCACAAAAAAAGAACAGAATAATGCCACTTGCAGCAACATGGATGGACCTAGGGATTATTTTACTAAATGAAGTCAGAAAGAGAAAGGCAGATACCAAATGGCATCACTTACATGCAGAATCTAAAACATGATACAAATGAACAGAAAGACTCACAGACATAAAAAACAAACTTATGGTTACCAAAGGGGAAACAGGATGGGGGGAGGAATAAATTAAGTGTTTGGGATTAGCAGATACACACTACTAAATATAAAACAGATAAAAAGCAAGATCCTGCCGTACAGGGAATTATATTCAATATCTCTTAATAAGCCATAATCGAGGGACTTGCCTAGTAGTCCAGCAGTTAACACTCCATGCTACCAATGCAAGGAGCCAGGGTTCAATCCCTGGTTAGGGAACTAGATCCCACATGCCCCAACTAAGAGTTTGCATGCCACGATAAAGATCCCACATGTGCAAATATGGCACAGCCAATTAAATAAGTATTAAAAATAAACCATGATTGAAAAGAATATGATAAGCAATATATATGTGTGTGTATATATAACTGAATCACTTTGCTGTACACCAGAAACATAACATTGTAAATGAACTGTACTTCAATAAAAATAAATAAAAGCCCTAGTGCATTATAAACACTACAGAAATGGAAAATAATTTAGAATTATGTGGTTCAGCTTTCAACTATTACCTATCATATTCCTGATAGTCAATCACCTCTAATTAAATACTAAATTAAATAGTGTTGGAGAACTCTGAATTCTTTGTGTAAGCCTTGGGGCTGAGTCTACCTCCTGTTACAGAAGCCAAAAGGCCCCTCTCTGTTCTAGCAGTTAGAAGGACCTAGGCCTAGTTAACTGATGTTCCAACCAAAGACTCTGAATCTCGAGGAAATGAAACAAAAACAAAGGGTGTTGCTAAAGTGTCTATGGTAACAGAACCCCCAAGAGTTTAAGAGTAGCAGTGGTGTCTATGGTGACCACCATCATCACAAGACAACAAGTCTAGCCCTGCATGGGTTCCCAGTATATCTTCACCTAAAGATATCCTGCTCATTTTCTGAGGCTTTCCATTAATATGTGAGCTGCCCAAGGTACTTTCAATAAATTCTTCTATTGCTTAAGTTGGCCACCTGATGCAAAGAGCTGACATTAGAAAAGACCCTGATGCTGGGAAAGATTGAAGGCAGGAGGAGAAGGGGATGACAGAGGATGAGATGATTGGATGGCATCACCGACTCAATGGACATGAGTTTGACCAAGTTCCGGGAGATGATGAAGGACAGGGAAGCCTGGTGTGCTGCAGTCCATGGGGTCATAAAGAGTCGGACATGACTGACAATAACAAATTGCTTAATTTAGCCAAACTTACTTTGTGCAGCTTACAATCAAGAACTTCAGATAGACATATATCATATGATACCAGTCATAGGTGGCATCTAAAAAAATTATACAAATGAACTTATTTACAAAACAGAAAAAGACTCACAGACATAGAAAACAAGCTTACACTTATCAGAGGGGAAGGGGAAAAGGGATAAATTAAGAGATTGGGATTAAAATATACACACTACTATATATAAAATAGATAAACAACAAAGACCTACTGTATAGCACATGGAACTATACTCAGTACCTTGTAATAATCTATAATGGAAGAGAATGTAAAGAAATAATAATACATATATTTATACATATATGTATAACTGAATCACTTTGCTATATACCTGAAACTAACACATCGTAAATTAACTAAATTTCAATAAGTTTTTTAAAAAGAACTTCTGATACCTACCTTATTTAAAAAAATTAATTGTTCTGACACCTATTCTAAGAAAATAACACTGTTAATATCTAAAGTACTACATGACTTAGCACAATCTTGTGTCTATTAACCCAAATATCCTTTGCACAAAACCTAGAGTAATACTTGCAGTTCCTCCAAAGTTTTCTCCATCTGGAGGGCCTTTCTCCCCGCATGAGTTGAGTCAAGGAAACTCTAACTTCAGCACACACTAAACACTACAATATATACCCTGACTATCCGAATGTCTCTGGAAGTCCTCTTCTAGTGCCACTTCCTCCAGGAAATCATCTACCCCTCCTCTCCCAATTTTTTACATGCCACTCACTTGTGTTCCCATCACAGTTCATGCACACTTACGCCACAATATATTAAATTCCCTGTGTATTTAATTTTTTTAGTTTGTCCCCCTAATAACTTATAATTGATTAACAGCAGAGGCCATGCCTTATTTACCTCTGTATCTCCAGTTTCTAGCAGGAATAAGACCAAAGTAAGTGCTCAATACTTATTTATTGAATCAATGACTCATCTGCACACATTCATGATAAGTGAATGCAGCAGTCTCTAGCATATAATGGATACTCAATGAAAAAGAAAAAAAAAAAAAGGGAAAATGTTAGTCACTCAGTCGGATACAACTCTACAACCCTATGAACTATATAGCCCGCCAGGCTCCTCAGTCTATGGAATTCTCCAGGCAAGAATACTGGAGTGGGTAGCCATTCCCTTCTCCAGAGGATCTTCTTGACCCAGGGATTGAACCTGAGTGTCTTGCATTCTTTACCATCTGAGCCACCAGGGATACTCGATAAATATACATTAGTGGAATTAAGGTACATGTAAAAATAACCAATCACAAACATATTCTCAATTCTACAGAGCTTAACTCAAAGGTGAGTTGTCTCTTTCAAACTACTCAGGAAACCTGGGCTTGGTAAAAGCTGCTGCTGCTGCCGCTAAGTCGCTTCAGTCATGTCCGGCTCTGTGCGACCCCATAGACGGCAGCCCTTCAGGCTCCCCCAACCCTGGGATTCTCCAGGCAAGAACACTGGAGTGGGTTGCCATTTCCTTCTCCAGTCATAATAGTGAAAAGTGAAAGTGAAGTCGCTCAGTCATGTCTGACTCTTAGCGATCCCATGGACTGCAGCCTACCAGGCTCCTCCATCCATGGGATTTACCAGGCAAGAGTACTGGAGTGGGTTGCCATTGCCTTCTCCTGGTAAAAGCTACTGGGCAAAAAAAAAAAAAAAAGATAGCCATCTAGTGCTAAAACAGGTTAATTACAGGCACGTGTGCGTGCATGCTTAGTCGCTCAGTCATGTCCTACTCTGTGACCCCATGGACTGTAGCCTCACCAGGCTCCTCTGTCTATGGGGATTCTCCAAGCAAGAATACCGGAGTGGGTTGCCATTTTCTTCTCTAGTGCATCTTCCCGACCCAGGGATCAAACCTGCATCTCCAGCATCTCCCACATTGGCAGGCAGATTCTTTTACCACTACTACTGCGCTACCCTGGGAGCCCTGGGACTGTGCTCTAAATGCAGCCTTTGATTTCTGCTTCCTTCCCACAGGTCTGAGAGCTGGTGCAGTCAGGAGACCTCTGAGGGTATCCAACTATGCACCATTAAAAAAAACAAAAAAAGGAATCATCTCAGTCCTACCACCTGGACTCACAATGAGAGAGTCCATGATAAAAGAACTTCATCTACCAAGGGGAAGTCATTTTTTAAATTTGAGGTTTTTTATTTTTGTCTAAGCTGGATCTTCACTGCTGCATATGGAATCTCTCTAGCTGCGGCTGGCAGGGGGCTACTCTCCAGTAGAGGTGCTCGGGCTTCTCATTGCAGTGGCTTCTCTTGTCTCTGAGCGCAGGCTCTAGGGTGCAAGGGTGTCAGCCGTTGCAGCTCTTGGGCTCTAGAGCTTGGCCTTCAGTAGCTGTGGTCCACGGGCTTAGTTGCCTCTTGACATGTGGCATCTTCCCCGACTAGGGATAGTACCTGTGTCCCTTGCATTGGCAGGTAGATTCTTAACCACTGGACCACAAGGGAAGTCCTAAATTTGGATTTTAATATCAAATCCAAAGACTATCTAAATACCTTGACTCATAGATGGAGAAATATACCATGTTCATGGATTGGAAGAATCAATATAGTGAAAATGAGTATACTACCCAAAGCAATTTATAGATTCAATGCAATCCCTATCAAGCTACCAACAGTATTCTTCACAGAGCTAGAACAAATAATTTCACAATTTGTATGGAAATACAAAAAACCTCGAATAGCCAAAGCGATCTTGAGAAAGAAAAATGGAACTGGAGGAATCAACCTACCTGACTTCAGGCTGTACTACAAAGCCACAGTTATCAAGACAGTATGGTACTGGCACAAAGACAGAAATATAGACCAATGGAACAAAATAGAAAGCCCAGAGATAAATCCACGCACATATGGACACCTTATCTTTGACAAAGGAGGCAAGAATATACAATGGATTAAAGACAATCTCTTTAACAAGTGGTGCTGGGAAATCTGGTCAACCACTTGTAAAAGAATGAAACTAGAACACTTTCTAACACCATATACAAAAATAAACTCAAAATGGATTAAAGATCTCAACGTAAGACCAGAAACTATAAAACTCCTAGAGGAGAACATAGGCAAAACACTCTCTGACATACATCACAGCAGGATCCTCTATGACCCACCTCCCAGAATATTGGAAATAAAAGCAAAATAAACAAATGGGACCTAATTAAACTTAAAAGCTTCTGCACATCAAAGGAAACTATTAGCAAGGTGAAAAGACAGCCTTCAGAATGGGAGAAAATAATAGCAAATGAAGCAACAGACAAACAACTAATCTCAAAAATATACAAGCAACTCCTACAGCTCAACTCCAGAAAAATAAATGACCCAATCAAAAAATGGGCCAAAGATCTAAATAGACATTTCTCCAAAGAAGACATACAGATGGCTAACAAACACATGAAAAGATGCTCAACATCACTCATTATCAGAGAAATGCAAATCAAAACCATTATGAGATATCATTTCACACCAGTCAGAATGGCTGTGATCCAAAAGTCTACAAATAATAAATGCTGGAGAGGGTGTGGAGAAAAGGGAACCTCTTACACTGTTGGTGGGAATGCAAACTAGTACAGCCACTATGGAGAACAGTGTGGAGATTGCTTAAAAACTGGAAATAGAACTGCCTTATGATCCAGCAATCCCACTGCTGGGCATACACACTGAGGAAACCAGAAGGGAAAGAGACACGTGTACCCCAATGTTCATCGTGAGCACTGTTTATAATAGCCAGGACATGGAAGCAACCTAGATGTCCATCAGCAGATGAATGGATAAGAAAGCTGTGGTACATATACACAATGGAGTATTACTCAGCCATTAAAAAGAATACATTTGAATCAGTTCTAATGAGGTGGATGAAACTGGAGCCTATTATACAGAGTGAAGTAAGCCAGAAGGAAAAACACCAATACAGTATACTAACGCATATATATGGAATTTAGAAAGATGGTAACGATAACCCTGTATACGAGACAGCAAAAGAGACACTGATGTATAGAACAGGCTTATGGACTCTGTGGAAGAGGGAGTGGGTGGGAAGATTTGGGAGAATGGCATTGAAACATGTGAAATGTCATGTATGAAACGAGATGCCAGTCCAGGTTCAATGCACGATGCTGGATGCTTGGGGCTGGTGCACTGGGACGACCCAGAGGGATGGTATGGGGAGGGAGGAGGGAGGAGGGTTCAGGATGGGGAACACATGTTTTAAAATTATTAAATTAAAAATAAATAAAAAAATAAATAAATAAATACCTTGACTCAAATGGCACATAATAATATAATTCATATTTCACATTGATGTATTTGCTGGTTAACTTACTTAAAACTAGAAGTACCTGGACTTCAGAGATTCTTTTCCTCGAGTGTTTTTTTAAAACCACTTTATTAAGGTGTTATTAACATGTAAAAGGCTATACATAGTTAATGTACGCAACTCATTGAGTTTGGGGATAAGAATACACCATGAAATCATCACCACCATCAAGGTCACGGACATATCCATGACCTCCCAAAGTTTTCTCTCACCCTCTCTGTTGTTTGTGAGACTGATGTGTGCATGTGTGTGTGGTAAGATCTTACCTTAGACCCATCCTCTCAGCAGCTTTTCAATACACAATACAGTACTGTCAGCTCTAGGCACTACGCTGTGTACCAGATCTGTCTCTAGAACTTATTTACTTGGATCGGTTTCAATAAATAAGCTCTATATTAATTGAATGACTGAGATTTAAATCATCTTTAAACATACATATTTGTTCCTTCAGCTTTCCAGAACTTATGGACGCATGTTGCTGCGGCTGAGTGGCCCCCAGAGGCCTGCCAGGCAGCAGTGTCTCGTGGGGGCTGGGACTCTCAAGAGGCAAGTACCTTTCTTCTCATCACACTCACCACCAACTTCACAAATCAACATTGGCTCGTGAATGAACTACACAGTTTAAGCAACCAATATCCCCCCAAGAAATTAAACATTAAACATATAACCATTCAATCAGGAGCTACCATTTATTGAGGGCCTATTAAGTGTAGAAGACTCCTGAGTGTTCCGGAACTGCAAGATCAAACCAGTAAATCCTAAAGAAAATCAACCCTTAATAGTCATTAGGACTGATGCTGAAGCTGAAGCTCCAATACTTTGGCCACCTGATGCAAAGAGCCCACTCATTAGAAAAGACCCTGATACTGGAAAAGATTGAGGGCAGGAGGAGAAGGGGATGAAAGAGGATGAGATGGTTGGATGGCATCACTGACTCAATGGATATGAGTTTGAGCAAGCTCTGGGAGATGGTGAAGGACAGGGAAGCCTGGCATGCTGCAGTCCATAGGGTTGCAGAGTCGGACATGACTGAGCGACTGAACAACATTAAGTGCAAGGGTGATATAAAAATTACTGTATTTAATTATCACAACCCTATTCCCATTTTGTAGACAAGGATACTAGGCTCACAGTGGTTAAGTCATGCCCAAGGTCACAAAACTAACCAGCAGAACAGTCCCTCAGCCCCTCCAGCAACAAAGTTCTTCTTACTAAGCAATCCTGCCTTCCAAAGATCAGTTAGTTATGCACACAATTTTTTAAATCAAATTATAGTTGAGGTACAATATTATATATTACAAGTGTTCAATACAGTAATACACAATTTTATAGGTTATACTCCATTTTTAGTTATAATAAGATATTGGCTATGTAAGCTAAGTATATCCCTGGAGCTTATTTTAATCATAATAATTTGTACCTCTTAATCCTCTCCCTATATTGACCTTCCCCCTGCTTCCCTCTCTTCCCACTGATAACCACTGGTCAGGTTTCTCTGTATCTGTGAGTCTGCTTCCTTTTTGTTATATTCACTAGTTTGGGGTATTTTTTAGATTTCACATATAAGTGATATCATATAGCATTTGCATTTTTCCGTATGTCTTGCCCTCCAAGTCCATCCATGTTAGTGCAAATGACAAAATATCACTCCTTTTTATGGCTGAGTAGTATTCCACTGTGTATATATATCACGTCTTCCTTACCCATTCCTCTGTTGTTGGACACTTAGGTTGTTTCCATATCATGGCAACTGTAAACAATGCTGCTATGAACACTGGGATGCATGTATCTTTTTGAATTAGTATTCTTGGGGTTTTTTTTTGGATATATACCCAGGACTGGGATTGTAATGTATACTTAATTCTTTTTTTTTTTAACTGAAGTCTAGTTAATTTACAATGATTCAGGTATACTGCAAAGTGCACACTTGATTCTAAGTCCTCTTTTCCTGCCTAATTTCTTACGTCAATATTAGAGGAGTTTTAATGAAATGTCCTTGCTTGTGAACAATGGGAAAAGGCTCAGAGAAAGCTTCCTTCTCTCCCTATATGCCTGCATAAATGCCAATATATACAGGCAGGTTTGTGTTATTACTTATAAAAGCTTAGGAGAGCAAGCTGCTGCCAACCACTGCAACACCAAGGCAGAGGATGAAGCCGCCCCTCCCACCTCTCTCATTTAGCCATCTATTATTTTCACAGTAGTGTCTCCACTTTAACAATGAATTCCAGGCCTGTGGTGCATCAAAGTACTCAGGGACATTTTTAAAATGTCACCTCCAAGTCCCCATGTCAGACCTGTAACATCAAGATCACCTCAAGTGTGGACCAGAAATGAATTTTGGAGAGCCACACTTCACAATTGATTTGAATGCAGAATCAGGGTTGGGAAGCCTGGACTTCTCTGTCATATAAGATCTTGTACAACACATGAGCTGAAAAGTTGTGGTGAACTGAAATTTTATAATTCAATCACGTTTTAAGTCAAAACATGTTAGATTTATGAACCAACATGATGATGAACAATTAAAAGTGACAACTTTTCCTAAAATTAGCCAGCCAACTAATCTGCATTTACTCCTGTAAAGTGAAGAATTCTTTGCATAAATTGTTACTTTTTCATAAATTTATATTTGAAGTTGATAGTTTTGGTGCCTTGTTATTTCATAACTGCTAACCTGAATGACTGGTTAGCATAAGGGAATATGGCTATTTCTGCTGCTAAGTCGCATCAGTCGTGTCCGATTCTGTGCGACTCCATAGATGGCAGCCCACCAGGCTCCCCCGCCCCTGGGATTCTCCAGGCAAGAAAACTGGAATGGGTTACCATTTCCTTCTCCAATGCATGAAAGTGAAAAGTGAAATTGAAGTCGCTCAGTCATGTCCGACTCCTAGTGACCCCATGGACTGCAGCCTACCGGGCTCCTCCATCCATGGGATTTGCCAGGCAAGAGTACTGGAGTGGGTTGCCACTGCCTTCTCCAATGACTATTTCAGTTACATCTAAAATATTGTTATAAAGATACAATAACAAAGCAATCATACAAAAAATACATCTAATTCAATATGATGAAAAAAAGCCTGGGAAACTGCCTATCATATTATACAATAAATATGTCTACCTCTGAAACTCAGAAATCACATGGCCAACTATGTCACCAAGCCAAACATGACAAGCAGCTATCTAATTATAGGGAAGGAAGGCATAGAAAGTAACATTATTGAGCACGATATGGTACAAACATTACATCAGATAATCCTCACATCCTTGAGAATTAGGTTTCATTATCTCCTTTTCACCTAAACAAAAACAGGAATGACACTCTTGAGTCACAAAGCTCACGGCCTTAAGGGTGAGATGCAAACTCAACTTGGACTGTTCCAAAGCACACCACAGAATTTAAATGATATTTTAAAACACGTGGGTATTTGTGATAGTATCTGGGTTTCTTATAACTCCTATGAGTTACAAAAGCTCATGGGTCTGTGAGTTGGATTAGCAGCACCGTGCGGAATCACTCACTAATTCGCTCATCTCCTTATGTATGGGCTTCCCTATTGGCTCAGTGGTACATAACCCGCCTGCCGATGCAGGAGACGCAGCTTCAGCCCCTGGGTCGGGAAGACCCCCTGGAGAAGGAAATGGCTACCTGCTCCAGTATGCTTGCCTGGAAAATTCTATGGACAGAGGAGTCTGGCAGGCTGCAGTCCCTGGGATCACAAAGAGTCAGACACAACTTAGCGACTAAACAACTCATCTATACATTCCACAAAGATCTATGACGTTGAGTATCTGTCAGGACAAAAGAGTGCCCAGTACGAGGCTTGTGACAAATATGACATGCTTGAGAGAGACAGCTGTACAAAGTGGAGGACTGCTCACCGGTACAGAAACGTAACGACACAAGCAGCTGGACGGTGGCGTGGAGCAGTGAGCAGGGAGAGAGTCCCACATCCCTCTCAGGGCACACACACTGGATCTGCTGGGCCACGCTTACCTCCTTCCTCTCTTTCACCTGCATGTTTGGGATCACGGACAACACCTTTCAAAGAATCTGTCAAGAGCTACAGAGCTAGGTCAAGAAGAATGCACACACACTGAATTCATGAAGTTCACACACAATAACACCAGTAGAAAAACCACAATTTATTTATTTTTTTAAGGTCTGTGACATTGCTTTTATTTCTGCTGTTCAATTTCCCTTAATTCACATCTGATGACTTATTTTTTTTAACTTTTAATTTTGTATTGGAGCATAGCCGATTAACAATGTTGTGATAATTTCAGGTGGACAGCAAAGGACTCAGCCATACATATATCCATTCCCCCAAACTCCCTTCCCAACCAGGCTGCCACATAACATTGAGTAGAGTTTCCTGTGCTACATAGTAGGCCCTTTGTCGGTGATCCATTTTAAATATAGCAAGTGTACATGTTGGTCCCAAATTCCCTAATTATCCCTTCCCCCCACCCTTACCCTCTGGTAACCATAAGTTCACTCTCTAGGTCTGTGAGTCTATTTATGTTTTGTTATAAGAACCCCCAATTTATACTAGAAAAGAGGGAAACATGCTGCAAAATACAATTTCCTGGAGGCAAATGAACTACATGTCTTGGAAAGAGGGAAATGGAAGTAACCAAACACTGCTGAACATTTCCTACGTGAAGGGCATTGAGGAACTCACATGAACTCATTTAGTCCTCCTAATAGCTTTATGAGGCTTATCTTCATTTATCAAATAAGGAAACTAAGGCACAGAGAATAACTTGCTGGAAACTTACATAACTAGTAAATGGCAAAAAAGCCCAGCTGGTCTGGCTCCAGAATCTATAGTCTTTGCCACTCAAAAAGGAAAAAAGTGCTCCCCTTTACATTTTTAAAATATATGTCAACCATTTAAAAACAATAAACCCAGTATAAGTTACACATTGGGAACACTCATTTCTAAAACAAAAAGTAGTAAGAAGAATGGTATTGTTTTATAATTTTGCCAATTTCTTTAATGTTTGGCTTAACAGAAGACAGCTGTACTCTAACGTTTGCTTCTGCTGTCAATCTACCGCTACACATTTTTTAGGTAAAGAAGATGAAGAAAATCTGGTCTCATTCAAACACACAGTTGGAAAAAGTATTTTAATACCCTTCTCATATATTTGTGACTATTCTTTGAAACTATACCAAAACACAGCAAGTGATAATTCTTTAAAGGTAGTTGCAATGTGCATTATAAAACCATATCATAGACATTTCTCCAAATAAAACACAGAGATGGCCAAAAGGCACATGAAAAGATGCTCAACATCACTAATTATTAGAGAAAAGGAAATAAAACGACAATGAGGTATCACCTCACACCAATCAGAATGGCCATCATCAAAAAGTCTACAAATAATACACGTTAGAGGTGTGCAGAAAAGGAAACCCTCCTTATACTATTGGTGCGAAAGTAAACTGGTGAAGCCAATATGGAGACCAGTTTGGAGGTTCCTCAAAAAACTAAAAATAGAGCTATCATATGATCCAGCAATCCCACTACTGGGCATATATCCAGCTCCTGCTGCTGCTGCTTCTAAGTCGCTTTAGTCATGTCCGACTCTGTGCGACCCCATAGACAGCAGCCCACCAGGCTCCCCCGTCCCTGGGATTCTCCAGGCAAGAACACTGGAATGGGTTGCCATTTCCTTCTCCAATGCATGAAGGTGAAAAGTGAAAGTGAAGTTGCTCAGTCATGTACGACTCCTCGCGGACCCCATGGACTGCAGCCTACCAGGCTCCTCCATCCATGGGATTCTCCAGTCAAGAGTACTGGAGTGGGCTGCCATCGCCTTCTCCGGCATATATCCAGAGAAAACCATAATTCAAAAGATAGACTAGACCTACTCGAATGTTTACTGTAGAACTATTACAGTAGCCAAGACATGCAAGCAATCTAAATGTTCATCAACAGATGGATGGATAAAGAAGATGTGCACACACACACACACACAATGAAATGTTGTGTGTGTGTCAGTTGCTCAGTCGTGTCTGACTCTGCAACCCTATGGACTGTAGCCCACCAGGCTCCTCTGTCCATAGAATTCTCCAGGCAAGAATACCTGAGTGGGTTGCCATTTCCTTCTCCAGGGACAACGGAATGTTACTCAGCCATAAAAAAAGAATGAAATAATGTTATCTGCAGCAACATCATGGACCTAGAGACTGTCATACCAAGGTAAAGTAAATCAATAAGTCATCTTAAAAAATGATACAAATGAACTTACAAAAGATTGAACAGACTCACAGACTTAGAAACAAACTTATGGTTACCAAAGGGGAAAAGTGGAAGGGAGGGATAAATTAGGAATCTGGGGATAATATATACACATTACTATATGTAAAATAGATAAATAACAAGGACCCACTGTATAGCAAAGGTAACTGTACTCAATATTTTACAACCTATATAAGAAAAGAATCTGAAAAAGAATAGATAATAGAACTGAATCACTTTGCTGTATACCTGAAAATAACACAACATTGCAAATCAACTACATTTCAATAAAAAATAAGCTTTTTAAAAAGCCATTTCAGGTGAATGTTTCCCAGATATTTCTCTATATTCTGTTATGTTATAATCTATCAGTCCACCTTTCACTTTGGAATTTTCTTTATCAATGCAGGATTTGCTAACATCATCCGTTGGTCATAGAAAAATAATGGTTCATTGACCTATGCAAAATCTTCCATACATGGAAATATTTCAAGTAAGCAATATCAAGAAAATCACATTTGTTAATTCACCACAGATCACAATCATCAGAAAACTCTTTCACATATTGGGTAGCTGTCAAGCTCACAGTTGGCAAATGCAAGTTTTTCAAAATTCTAATTTTCACTTGAAAGCTTGAGTTTTACCATCAGTCGCAAATACTGTCCATTGATTTTCTTGACGTCTCCCTTTATTCACTTCTGAGAAAACAGCAGCTATCAAATACCTAACTCAGAATAACCATTGTCTGTCCATTGTTCTTTCAACTAAACCTGAGACAAGCTGCTAGTTAAACTCAGGACTCAAGTGCTTGTCACACAAGGACTCTTCTTCCCTTTGCAACAGAAGTACTTTATGTGCACTTCCCACTTGGTCACACACGACACTGAAAAGATGTACTTGAGCCTGGAGATTTAATAGAATTGATCATTTGTACCACTTCAACAAGAACATTCTTAAGTGAAATGGGCTTTCTATACCATGTTGGTTAGAAGCGGCCTGATTTCAACTGCCTTGATTCATATCGATCTGCCTGTAGTTTTACCCACTGTTGCTTCTGTACCATCAGTACAAACATCAATACAGTGGAAAAGACACACATCTTAGTAGTCTTAATATTATTATGTAGATAGTTATTAGGTCTCAGAAACCCCCGGTGTTCCACATGACACCACTTTGAGAACAACTACTCTGTTCTATAACCTCTTCCAGGAAAAGATGTGAAACTTAAGGATAACTTTAAGATGAAAATGGCTGCAAGCCAGTCATACCTGAAAATGAGTCACCTCCCTGCCCAGGCAAAGAAAGATATGCCCACAGCCCTCAGAAGCTGGTGAAACTTACAGAGAAGACACACACAGCCCCTTTGATGCAAAGCCCTGCTTGAACTCTATCAGATGAACGAATCCTGCCGATTGAAGGCAATGCATCTGAAGAGAGAGAGCAGCCTCTCTAGAAAACACCTGCACAGGAATGCATTTTCTTGCCCTTGTTATAAAAAGGAACACAAACCAACAGTGATGTGATTGGCAAAAAGGCTCCGTGAGATTACTTTTAAGAGGTGGGAAGAAAAGAAATTGTAATAACTAGCCCAGCAGGAAGTCAGGCAACACTTGGACAAAGGGAAGGATGTAAGAAATGATGACTGAAAGGAAGAGAATGATGCTCTCAAGCCAGAAGACGAGAGTATTAGAAAGGTTTAAAGAATAAAAATGACAGAGGAGAAAATATCCATTAAATGGAAAGGAAGGATGTGCCATGCTTTTCATTTTATTTTGGCAAATCTCCTTAAACAATGTACGTTGATTCTTAAACAATGTAAAAATCCAGGCTCTGCCATATATTAAACTACCTGAACTAGAGCAAACGAGTTAACTTCTTGTTGGCCATTACATTGGTATTAATAATTGGGGATAATAGGACCTACTACACAGGGCTGTTATAAAGCTTAACTGAGACAACAGCAAGGGCTACAAGCAGTTGTTCCAGCACAAAGTGTATGTTCAATACATTTTGGCTTCTTTTACGAGAATGGGGAAATGGAACAAGAATCATGGCTATTGGATGGAGATTATCATACTAAGTGAAGTTGGAAAGAGAAAGACAAGTATCATATGATATCATTTACATGTGGAATCTAAAATATGACAGAAATGAACTTATCTCAACTTAAATGAACTTCTCTATGTCAGACGTAGAGAACAGACTTGTAGTTGCCAAGGAGACTGGTTGGAGGGATGCATTGGGAGTTTGGAATTAGTGGATGCAGACTAACATAAAAGAGCAGTTTCTACCTTGTTTGCTGGGACACTCACAGCTGGAGCTCTAAGCCACCATGTAAGAATTCTGACTAGCTTGATGCTGAGAGGAAGGGCCACTTGCAGGAGCTCCAGTCTGCACACCTAGCCTTGAAGTGCACCCCAGCCCTGGGGCCAGGTTAATGAATGAAGGAGTCTCCAGATGACCCAATCCCAAATCATCCAGTCACCTCCGGCCTCTTCTCAGCACAGAGGACAGAAACAAGCCGTCTCTACTAGGCCCTGCCACAGTCCAGACCCACGGCACTGACTGTGCACCTTACTTCTATTATTATTACTTTATACAGCTGAAATAATTATACAGCTCACCATACTGCAGAATCAGGGGGAGTCCTGAGCTTGTTTTCCTGAAACTAGACAGTCCCATTTGGAGGCGATGGGAGACAGTGGCAGCCACTCCCCAAGGCCAGCCTCACCAACACAGATCATCAGACATTAGATTCTCTGAAGGAACCGGCAACCTACATCCCTCACATGCGCAGTTCACAGTAGGGTTCGAGCGCCTCTGAGAATCTAATGCCACAGCTGATTGACAGGAGGAGGAGCTCAGGAGGTAATGCAAACGATGGAGAGCGGCTGTAAATACAGACGAAGCTTTGCTGGCTCACCCGCTGCTCACCCAGTTCCTAACAGGCCACGGACCACTAAAGGCCCATGGCCTGGGGGCTGGGGACCCCTCGCCTTTAACAAACCTCCAGCTTCTTACCCTCACAATCCCCACTGTCTTCAGGGTTTCGGGTAAATGGTACTGGGCTGCTGGTTACAGTACTTTCCCAGGTGCCTTCATTTAAGCCTACTGTGATTTCAGAAGGCATTTTCTTTTCCTCTTCTAGTCAAAGGAACATTAGACCACTTCTTTTTTCAGAAACTAGAGTGGACTTAGGTGTGTTCTGCAGGGAGTTTAACACACAAACAGATGTCTACTGCATCCACAAGGTTCCGTAATTCTGAAAAAGAACACTTCCTAGTCTCTGTTTCTACCCTTTCCTCCTTCTTGACCCGTCCCTCAAAAAAGACCCCAGAGAGGCCCTCTTGTCTGCCCTCGCATCTTTTTCTTTGACAATTAATGGCTCATCCTTCAACGTATAAGGAGATCTTGCAAATCAACATGCAAAAGTTTCACATAAATAGAAAGTTCTCAGGAAAACAGATACAAATAGTTTATAAATGTATAAAAGGATGCTAAATGCCACTCATAATAAATAAATAAAAATTTAAAATATAACAGTTTTTTTCTTTATCAGGTGGTAAAATTTGAACAAAACTGACTTGAGGAGAATTTATGGAAAAAAACAGAACCTCTGGAAGGTAACTTGGCTATATCCATTAACATTCAAAATGTACTCATATGCGGTTATCGTTCTAGAAATTTATATTAGATATATATTAGCACATTTGCAAAGAGATAAGCACAAAGCTAGTAAAGTACTGCCTGCAATATCAAGCACTGAAAACAAACCTACGATCCTAAAATAAGGGTTGATTATAAATTAAGAGTTCGTATGAATGAATAAATTGCCCTCACATCTTTCAACCAAATTTTCCCCCATCACCAGGATGAACAACTTGGTGGCCATGATACTAGGAGCCCATCCCTCAGGAAACAAGAGAATATGACATTCCCTCCTTTCCCCAGACTGCCCAGACAGAAAGACTGACTCACGAGAAACCTGGTTCTCAGAGCCCTTCAGAGCACGGCTCCTGTGAGGAAGGGCCAGGCGGGCCCACACCTGCTCCAGGGCCCCACGCCTGGGCCTCCCCTCCCAGAGCAGCCCTTACAGCTGAGCAGTGGCCGCTGGCAGGGACATGCCAGCAGCACGCAGGGAGGCGCAGGGCGACGGGGCGTGTGTGGGCCCCACCTCACACTGAGGAGGCAGAGCAGGCATGAAGACGGGACACCTGCCATCCTTGTCTGGCTCTGCCTGTTCTGAGAGGGGTGGTGGGGAGGACAGGGCTCATCGGAAGAGGTGTGAGACAGCAGAGAGGGGAGCGCCTATCGCGTGGCTCCCACACGAGCCCAGGTCACAGGAGTCCAGCCAGCGGGTCGGTGGGGACACGTGAAGGAAGGGGATGGGTCCAGGAGACTTCCTGGGGCCCACCTGGTGACTGAGCGGGTGCAGGTGAGGAAGGAGAAGCGCTGGACAGTCTGCGGAACACCTTCAAAGGCAGCAACAGCGAGAATGACGCAGTGGGGAATGGCATCCAAGCAAGTCCAAACCGGTGCCCTGAACCAGATGAGCGAGCCCCCCGCCCGCCACCCGCTGGCACAGGCTGGTGCGAAGAAGCAGCTGACCCGAGGTGGAGGAGCTGACGGCCGGGCCTCCCTAGGAGAGGGGCATCTCAGGGCTAAAGCCCTCCCCAGGAGAGGGGCATCTCAGGGCTAAATTCCGCCCCAGGAGAGGGGCATCTCAGGGCTAAATCCTCCCCAGGAGAGGGGCATCTCAGGGCTAAATCCCTCCCGAGGAGAGGGGCTTCTCAGGGCTAAATCCCTCCCCAGGAGAGGGACATCTTGGGGCTAAATCCCTCCCCAGGAAAGGGGCATCTTGATCCCCTCCCCAGGAGAGGGGCATCTTGGGCTAAATCCTCCCCAGGAGAGGGGCATCTCGGGGCTAAATCCCTCCCCAGGAGAGGGGCATCTTGGGGCTAAATCCCTCCCCAGGAGAGGGGCATCTTGGGGCTAAATCCCTCCCCAGGAGAGGGGCATCTTGGGGCTAAATCCCTCCCCAGGAGAGGGGCATCTTGGGGCTAAATCCCTCCCCAGGAGAGGGGCATCTCGGGGCTAAATCCCTCCCCAGGAGAGGGGCATCTTGGGGCTAAATCCCTCCCCAGGAGAGGGGCATCTTGGGGCTAAATCCCTCTCCAGGAGAGGGGCATCTCAGGGCTAAACCCACCCTGACACTTCCATTTGTTTCTCTCAAGGACCAGATTCCTGAAAGAACCCCACAAACAAATCTAGGAATACCCCCGAGAAACAGTAGACCCCACTCCCTTGACAGCAGCCTGCTAAGTTGGTAAGCTCCACTCCCAGATGCCTCACTGACCTACCTTCCAAGTAAAGAGTCTCAGAAACGCCAAGTGGCAAAGTGAGGTTCAAGCTGACAGTGGAGTATCCCCCGTGGTATTTTCTCCCCATCAGTCCACACCAGACCTCCAAGGAGGAGTGGTACATTTCACTCAGAAACATGTCCTGGTCCCACAATAAGAAGCCCAGTGATGCTACCTTCAGACAAACAGGGTTAGTATCTTTTTAGAATAGCACTGGCCAGTGGAACTTGCTGTGATGATTGGAAATGGTTCTTAGGCACCTGAATCGTGGCTAAACTAAACTGAAGGTTTAATTTCATTTAATGCTCATTAATTTTAGATGGCCACATGTGGCTAGTGGTTACCGTGGACGGAGGAGATCTAGAACTTAAAAAAAAAAAAAAAACACAGGGGCCAGGTTAAGCTGCCAGGAAAAAAAAAAAAATCATGGAATTCTATTTCTCTACTGTGAGGAAGTGAACTTCCTTAACAGTGCAGCATCCGCTCCAGCTTTTTTCCAGCTCTGAACTCTTCTCTGGTCATGACAATTATATATCAATGTGCCTCCAACACATCACAACTCGGAAGGCCCTTAGAGACCCGAGCCCAAACGGTCCACTGTAGGAAGCCACTCTACAATGTCCCTGCTGTCTTTACCAGGTGCCCTCAGCAGCAGTGAGACTCAGCATCAGTCCACCCCCAAAATCCTAGGATACTCTTTCAAAGGGAAATCAAGGACGCTCAAAATAATAAAAAATAAATTTTGCACCATGCTTTACCTCTTATGTGGCCCTTTCACATGCATTATCTCAGGTAAGCCTCACCTAACATCAGGATATAAGCATTAGTAACACATTTATTTTACATAAGTGAATTGGCCAAGGCAATGTCGCCGGCACTTGGTCACCACGTACCCTAACCTCACATGTCTTCCAAGGAGTGAGAGGTCAAAAGACAATGGAAAAGTTGTGGTGGTGAAGGGGGAAGGCGTGGAGGAGGGATTAGAGGATGCAATCAGGCACATCAGCCAGGAGCCACAGAAATCAAACTGATGTTAATCTCAACTATTAAACAGGAACAGACTCAGTTCCAAAGAGTAAAGCACCAGTCTAGGCTAATTTATGGGGTTGGGGGAGGCTGGCCCTAAAATAGTGCTTCTTAAAATGTGGTCCCCGAACCAGAACCAGCAGCAACAGTGGCCCCTGGAAACCTGTCTGAAGTGCAAATTCTGAGGCCCTCTCCAAGCCCTGGTGAAATAGAAACAGCCAGTGGGGCCCAGCAGTCTGGCTTAAAACAAGCCCTCCTGATGATTCCCAGGTCCACCCACGTTTGAGAACCACCGCGCCACAATTCTACATCTGAAGCCCAGGCCATTTCCTCTGGGAAATAAACAACCTGGTCATCAAGGGAAAGCAAAGGGAGCTGCCGGGAGTGAAGTTTGAGACACGTCCTGGTGACATCAGCCCTGATGTACTGTACTTCGGGTAATAAAGGACTCAGTCCAGTCGGTAAAAGAATCTGCCTGCAATGCAGGAGACCTAGGTTTGAGCTCTAGGTCAGGAAAATCCCCTGGAGAAGGAAATGGCAACCCATTCCGGTATTCTTGCCTGGAGAATCCCATGGACAGAGGAGCCTGGCAGGCTTCAGTCCATGGGGTCGCAAAAGTCAGACACGACTTAGTGTCTTAGTGACACCACCACCGAGCTCTGAACTAGCTTGGGACCGCACACACCTCCTGTGGTCAGGGCACAGAGGAAATTGTTCTTTACTCAGAAAATCTTGGTTTAGGAGTTTTCCTGTTGGCCCAGTGGATAAGAATCTGGACGCAAGTTCCATCCCTGGTCTAGGAGCTAACTACATGCTGCGGGACAACTAAGCCTGTGTGCTCGGCCACGAGTGCAGCCAAAAAAATTTTTTTACATAAATTCTAAAAAAGAAATTTGTTTAGAAGTAGAGGAAAGGTACAGAGAAGGCGACGGTACCCCACTCCAGTACTCTTGCCTGGAAAATCCCATGGCCGGAGGATCCTGGAAGACTGCAGTCCATGGGGTCGCTGAGGGTTGGACACGACTGAGAGACTTCACTTTCACTTTTCACTTTCATGCATTGGAGAAGGGAATGGCAACCCACTCCAGTATTCTTGCCTGGAGAATCCCAGGGACGGGGGAGCCTGGTGGGCTGCCGTCTATGGGGTCGCACAGAGTCAGACACGACTGAAGCGACTTAGCAGCAGCAGCAGCAGGGGAAGGTATATTCTATAGGGAATACTAGATTGTGAACAGAGTATCCTAGCTTCTAATCTCAATAAATATTTGCAAACAGCAAGGTCTTACTGTATAGCCCAGGGAACTATATTCAATATCTTGTAATAAGGCATCATGGAAAAAATATGAAAAAGAATATATATATACATAAATCACTTTGCTGTACAGCATAAATTAACACAATATTGTAAATCAACTATACTTAAATAATTTTTAGAATAAATAGTATTTAGTACACAACTGTGTTCCCAAGTGTGAAAAGACAAATTTCTATGGCTTTTTTTAAGCTTTGATGATTAAGAGCTGGTATTCCAGTTTCTCAGAGAAAGAAATGAGAATATACAAAACAAATCATTTATCTCCTGCTATTTTAAAATAATAATAGGCGTTTATTGACTGTGCCCAGCACTGTGCTAAGTACTATATATGCATCATTTTATTTCACCTGCACCCTTCTCCCCCAGGTGAGCACTATGACTGTCTCCACTGTCTCTGTGAGGCTGCACAGGTCACATTCGCTGAGCTCACACAGCAGGGAGGTGGCAAGGCCAAGAAGCAAACCAGATCTATCCGACCTAAACAATCCAAAATACTACTGCTTTTTTCATTTTGACACATATTCTAACTGTAAATCTATTCAATCTTACTCATACTTTTTATGCTATTCAGTTTTAAGTACTTCCTTTTAAAGGCTAGTATGCCACGTGCTGTTCAAAAGAGTCCTCAACCACTCGGTTTACTCAGAGTCTTTCAGCCCGTGCTCAAGAACCTGGGTAACTTACACGGAAGAATTCATGCCAGTAAAATACTCAAAACCTAAATCGAAGTAAGAACCCACTGCCTTCTCACCATGCTCGGGCAACACGCCCAGGGAAGCCCTTCCTGATCAGAGGGGAACTCCCTGAGGCTTCTCTTCTCTCGGTTCCCACATACTTCTCCCTTGCTCTTCTCTATTCTGACGGTAACACCTGGGAATGTCTGCACACCACTGCGCCAATAGTGAGCTTGGGAGAGTGGGAACTATATCTGATTCACCAGTGGGCTTCCAGAGCACTAAAATACACAATCGATACCTAAGAGATGGTTGATAACATGGATAGCAAGACATACACATTATTAAGAGGGTATAAGGGAACTGCAATTTGAAGACGTAAAACTATGAGACTTTTAAAAAACAGAAAATCTTTGGGAAATTAACTTGGGCAAAATGTTCTTAGATGTGACACCAAAAGCACAGTTCATAAAAGCAAAAAAAAAAAAAAAAAAATCAATAAACTGGATATTAGCAAAATTTTTAAAAATTTTGTCCTCTAAATGATCCTGTTAAAAGTTCAAAAAGACAGGCTACATGTTGGAAAAAAATATATACACAAGCCACAAATCTGACAAAGGACTCATATCTGGACTATATGAAGAATTCTCAAAGCTCAATAGCAAAAAAAATAAAATAAAATACACTTAGAACATGGGCAAGACAGGAGCAGACATTTCACCATCAGCCATTAGAGAATGCAAATCAAAACCATGATGAGACTAGAACATTTACTGGGAGACTAAAATAATAAACAAATGGTGATGTGGACGCAGAAAAACTGCACCTCTCACATGGCTGGTGGGAATGTGGAAGAGTATAGCCATGCTGGGAAAGTTTGATGATTTCTTTAAAAAAGAAAAAACTAAACACATGCTTACCACCCAAAACCCAGCAATCGCAATCCAAGGCATTTGTCTTAGAGAAATGAAAACTCTGTCCTCATCAAAACCTGTACATGAATGTTCACAGCAACCTCAACTGTAAGAGCCAAAAACTGAAAACAAGCTGGGTGTCTTTTAGTGGGTAAATGCTTAAACAAACTGGTATATCAACACCATAGAATATTACTCAGCAATAAAAAGGAATGAACCAGTGATGATGCAACGGTTTGGGTGGATCTCAAGGGTGTTATGCTGAGTGAAAATGCTAATCTCAAAAGACCACATACCGCATAAAGCTATGTATGTAATATTCTCAAAATTACAGATGGCAAAGAGCCACCCAAAAAACCACACAAGTTACCAGGTTTAAGAGATGGGGCGGGGCTAAGGGAGGCGTGACTACAAAGGCGTGGCGCAAAGAGCTGGGAGGTGATAGAACAGCTCTGTATCTTGACTGCGGAAGTAGCTACAGGAATCCACACAGACGAAGGATACTACACTGCGCTCCGCCCAAATGTCCGCATGTAAAACTGGTGAAGTCTGAATATGGTTTGGATTGTACCAACGTTTATTTACTGGTTCTGCTGCTATGCTCTGGTTACGTGCTGCTGCTAAGTCGCTTCAGTCGTGTCCGACTCTGTGTGACCCGATAGACGGCAGCCTACCAGGCTCCCCCGTCCCTGGGATACGTGAGATGTTACCAATGGGGGAGACTGAAGTGAAGTGAACACGGGACCTCTCTTCGATTTTTCAACTTCCCATAAAGCTACAATCATTTCAAAACTAAAAGTTAAACAACGGAATTACAGGCATTTCACTTAAAACAAACAAAAAAAGAAGTGTACATAACTGCACGACTGGCCAGTGAAGTCCCAATTACAGATTTAAACACACAAAGTAGGCCCACTGGCTTGATTTTTTTTTTTTTAAGTTAAACCCAGTTCTCCAGAGGCATAAAGGGGATACATTTCCTAATATGTTGGAGCTACTGCCTCATCCCCCAATAAAGGGAGGAAAGATGCCTGATGTGTGAGCCACTTTGGGAATCCAGGAGTCTGGTCCTAACAGCCTGGCATGAACAGACCCTAAAGTTTCACAAGGATGGAGGCCAAGAGCCCACAAGTCAGAGGAGAACTGAAAGTGGTGCCAACACACAAGCCCAGGCGAGGCTCTCTTTCAGAAAATGCCCTGTGTGGATCTACCCACGATGGCCAAGATTTAAATTCTGCCTTCCTTCCGAGACAAAACAAACCAACAAAATAAATTAAAAAAAAAAATTGTTAAGCAAACAAATAAAAACCTCAACAACCCCAGACTATTTCCAACAAACCTTATAATTAAATATGTCCTCTTCCATGACCTCCAAGCTACCCCTTGCTTTTCAAGTATTCCACTGCCCAGTGAATTCTGGGACATAAGAACCTACCAAAATTAATGAAAAACTAGGAGGAGAAAAATTATTCAAAACACTAGAGAATTTACTGATCTAAGTTTCTACATCCATTTAAAATGCAGACAGATACTTGGAAGTGGTGAAGGGTTGTGAGGGGGGTGCAGTTCCTGCCAGGAGAATGTTACTTTGTGAGAATTTTGCTTATCAGGACTATTAACAGGTCTTACAAAGTTACTTCCTTTTTCATTTACTGGCCTGGAAAATCAGATTTTTACAATTTTCACTAGCAATCCCCTCCTTTCCTAAGTCATTCATTATTTTTTTTTCTTTGAAAAGCTTTATGTCACACAATACTTCATCATTTTCAAAGCATTTTCACAGATTATTAAGAAACACAGCACTGGTACCCATGGGCTGTACTTTTCCACAAAACTCTCACCAACCAGACTGCCATCTAATTTCAATTAGTTCAGCCATGTTTCCCCCAGGCACTGGGTCCACACTACTCCACAGGGGTAGACATCGAAAAAAAAAAAAAGCAGAGTTCTCTACACAGAAGCCTTCCAGACAAACCAGTCAAGGGCAGACACTCTCAAGTCTAATCAGCAGAGTGCCTTCCCATAAAATCACTCACATTTCTGCATTCCTGTGCTTTTCTTAAGGACAGCAATTTAAAATTTCATTTAAACTCAAAGTCCTCCATTAGCTTCCATGAAAAGATGTATTTTTAAGTGCTTTGATCTCCACATGTCCTTCTGTACATTAGTATTCTTCACCCTCCACCATCTGCACCGAAGCAAAACACCAAGACTTGTGCACATTTTAAAAAGAAGGGAGAGGGAAGTGGATTTAAGAGCACCTTCTCAGGACTTCCCTGGTGCTAGAGTGGCTAAGACTCTGATCTCAAAACCTGGGACCTGAGTTACGTCCCTGGTCAGGGAACTATATCCCAGGGCCACAATTAAGACTGCCTCCCCACCTAAGTCAAAATATAATTTTTTTTTTTTAAGAGTGCCTTCTCTCATCCTATCCTACTTATAGAGTTCACAAGGATTTCTTCATTTATCTTGAAAAAATGTACCTCACCAAAGCAAGTATATCCATCCAAAAACTAAGCATCCACCCACACCCCACTAGGGAGTAGAGGCAGGCGGCTCTAAAGCCTTCTCCTCTATGCCCTACTCCTTTTTATTCTGATCAAATCAGTGGTTTCCAATCCTCTGCTCCCCTGCAGAACAGCTCAAAATGTGTGAAGTACTGTGACCACATTGCTTCCATAAAAAGCGTTATAATAGATGCACTATGATGATCTGAGCCCGGTCCTGGGAGATAAACGTCACACTGGTCTAGATGCTTCAAGAACTTGCAATCTAGAGAGACCCCACCCCCTACCATGTTAGATGTCCAAGGAGAGCTGTGGGGTCCAGGAGAGGTGGGCAGTCAGGGGAAATCTTCAGTCAGCCTGGCAGGGACACACTGGCCAGTTTTGGAAGCAGAGAGAGGAATGACTGTTCAACATTTCAAGTCCAGGCTTTTCACTTCCCGAAAAGGAAGGACATTTTTTGGAATAGGAGCTATGAATAAGCCCTCTATTCTGGTTGTATTTGCTTATAGCAAGTACCCTTATTGTTTGGGGTGGTCCAAAGCATCTTTGGGGATCATAAAGGGTGACTGGCTCCCTACCTCCAGTGCCTGTTGTGTGTGTGTGTTTAGTTGTCGAGTCAGTGACTCCTTCCGACCGTGTGGACTGTAGCCCCCTAAGCTCCTCTGCCCATGAGGTTTTTCAGGCCAGAACACTAGAGTGGGTTGCCATTTCCTTCTCCAGCGGATCTTCCCAACCCAGGGATGGAACAAAAACTCGATCCTCCTAACACGCCTCGGAAGAAGGAAGCCGGCAACCATGTCCACACTCCAACAGGACAGGGCAAAGGAATTGAGGAGGGACCGAGAGCAAAAAGTGTTCTGTCCCAACCGCCAAGTCTCCGAGGCCGGCCCATCATCAGGACCACGTCTACTGAAGCCCCAGTCCAGGTGATCCACACACCAGCCGGGCATTTTCCAAAGCACGTGCCACCTGGGGACAGTAAACCAACACCGAAATCAAAGATGCAAAAACCCTTGGAACAAAAATGTAAAGTCTTTACAGCCATCAATCAAGATACTAGAGGGCAGGGCGTGGCGAGGAGCGGGAGCTGCGGGCCGCCAGCCGGGTTCTCAGCCGGAGCTCCTAAGGGGGAAACCTGGAAAGGTCGCCACGGCGGGGGTCCTGGAGATGGGTGTGTGCCAGCAGCTCGTCGGTTCGGCCGCCCGGCCCTCCAGCTCGGCTGCCCACGGGGCACGTCCGGCCCCTGGCCCAGCCCGGGGGCCCGGCTCTGCCCAGCTGTCATCAACCGAAGTGCCAATCTCCCTCCTGCCACGGAAGTCCCATTCCAAGAAAGGCCAGTGCCACTTGGAAAGTTTAATGTTTCCCCCACCCCGAAAACAGATGCTTTTGAAGCATCAGTAACAGCAAGGGAGAGAAAGGGATCTAACTCCCCAGTTTCGGCCAAAGAAACTTGTCCGCAGAGAACAAAGAAGCAGCAATCGGAGAAGGCGATCCGAGGCTGGGGCGTCCCTTCGCCGCCCCCACCCTCCAGGGCCGAGAGTTTGGGGCCGTAGGAAGGTCCCCGCGTGTCGGGCGGGCGGGCGTGAGCGCCTTTGTCTCGCGCGCCGGGAAGCGGCCGCCGGCCACCGCTTCCCTCCGCCGCCGGGGACCCGCGCGCGGGCGGGTGGTGCGGAGCGCGGCCATATGGCAGCGCCCCTCCGTTAAAGGCCCGCCCCACGGCTGGGGCGCTTCTGCACCCCGGGTCCCGGGCCGCGACGGCCAAACGACTCCCAGTCTGGGGCCTGCAGAGTGGCGCGGAAACGTAGTTTTAATTTTTTTTTTTTTAAGTAATCTAGGTAAGGGGGATCAAGATTCCGGTGGCGGGCACTCTCGGTCCCCGGGGCCGAAAAAAAGGCTGCCCAAGTCGCTCCGAAGCCCGGCCGACCTCAGCCCGGAGCCCCCCGGGAAAGGAGCTCTCCCCACCGCTCCCCCGGCCCGGAGTGGTTGGGGGCGGAGAACATCGATCGGCTGGGTCCTCGGCGCTGGAGACTCGGGGGCGCCCCTCCCTGCACCCCGAGCGGGGACTGGTTACCTCTCACCGCAGACTCACAAGTTCCCCGGCGCAACTTTGCCCTCCGCATGAGGCGATCATGGCCAGCTCAGCTCCGCGGCTGGGGACGGCGGCCGCCGGGCAGCGCGCTGGGCACGGCGTGGGGGCAGCCTGCGGAAGCGGCGCCCGGCGATCGCCCCCATTCACAAGGGAAGCGGAGACCAGCCCGGGGCTTCCCCTCCAGCCCCAAATCCCAGCGCCGCCTCTGGGTCCTAGAGCGCCCTGGCGCCCGCGCCGCCGCCCGGGGAGGGTGGTCCGGGCTGGTCCGCGTAACCCTACACTCCACCCCCGCCGGGCGCCCGGCCGCTGGGCCCTAGAGCCCGCCCTCACCCGCTAGCCGCCCCTCCCCAGGCCCCAGAGACCGCCTGCTGCCACCTCCCTGGGCTCCAGCTCGAGTGTCCGCCCCGGAATGAGGAGGGCAACGGCCTCTCTCGGTTCGGTCTCCTTCCTGCGACTTTCTCTTCCTCCCCACCAGACCAACTCCGGCCGAAGTCGTTTTCCCGATCTGCCCTCAAAGTCCAGATGAGGTCTCTGTAGGAGTCTTTTTTTTTCTTCTTAAGAAGCATTTTCAGATGAAAAGTGGCCAGAGTTTTCTCTCTGCATTGCCCTGGTCTCCAGGGCTTCTACCACGCACTGGGATTGGGCGACCAGCCGCTGCGATGGTCTCCGTTGACAAGCATAAGGGCCAAAACAGATTCTACAACCCGAGAGCCTACAACTGGTGGTCATAACCCCTCTAGGAGTGGAGGCAAAGAAAGGAACTCTGGGAAAAGGCTGCTGATTCTGCCTCACGTCTTAAATCAGGCTATATCGAATATAACATCCTCAATCGCTCCTGCATATCCAATTAATGCATCTCTGGAGCCTTGATCTGGGGGCCTGAAACTCACCCACATCTTGTAACATTTCTCCCTAGTTCCCAGGAGCTGGCTCTGCTGCTCAGCGGAGGAGAGTCAGGGCATTCCAAATCTCTCACCTTGTGCTCCTCTCTAGACCAGGGTTCTTTCAGGGATTCCTGCCTGGACTGAGGCAATGAGCTAAGCAATCCACCAGCAGTTTTACCCCTCCACTCAATCCTAGTGGGTGGTGTGCCCTTCTGATTCCAGTCTGTTCTCCTCATACATCCCTAATGGTTCAGGAACCTCTGCTCTCAAGATTTGTTGTTGTTCAGTCACGAAATCCTGTCTGACACTTTGTGACCCCCATGGATTGCAGCATGCCAGGCTTCCCTGTCCATCACCAACTTCTGGAGCTTGCTCAAACTCATGTCCATCGAGTCAGTGATGCCAACCAATCATCTCATCCTCTGTTGTCCCCTTCTTCCGCCTTCCATCTTTCCCAGCATCAGGGTCTTTTCCAGTGAGTCAGTTCTTCGCGTCAGGTAGCCAAAGTATTGGAGATTCAGCTTCAGCATCAGTCCTTCCAATGAATATTCAAGACTGATTTCCTTTAGGATTGCAGTCCAAGGGACTCTCAAGAGTCTTTTCCAACACCACAGTTCAAAAGCATCAAGGTGCAATAATATATAACAATTATTTACCAAATACCTATCACATTTAGAGTTTGATACCCTAGTACTTGATAACACACAAAAGAAACAAAAGCAGCAGCAGCTAACCAGCCCTTCAGGGATTTATTTATTTAAAATAACAAAATATGCCACCACAGAGCAGGAAAGCACTGAAGATACTCGGAAAAACTGAGAGGACCGAGTACATGCAGGAGAAAGGAGAGCCTTGAAGGGTTCTGGAGCTCAGAGCCACTGGCATTGTAGGGATTTAGCTTCGCCTGGGGCTTCTTCAAATCAAGCTTCTTGGTGGTTCAGATGATAAAGAATCTGCCTGCAGTGCAAGAGACTGGGTTCGATCCCTGGGTCAAGAAGATCCTCTGGAGAAGGGACTGGCAACCCACTCCAGTATCCTTGGCCTGGAGAATCCCATGGACAGAGGAGCCTGGTGGGCTGCAGTCCATGGGGTCACAAAGAGTCAGTCATGACTGAGTGACTAACGTAGGCTGAGGGAGAATGATGTATAGAAAAAGGAGGGAAAGTAGGAAGGAAACTAAAATGTATTAATTGCCCATGATTCAATATCACTATATCCCGAGAGACAGCAGAATTTAATAGTTTAAAAGTATCCACTGGAATGAAACCTAAATGGATTGGCGAGTCACAGTTCCACCACTCTATCTGTGGACACTTGGGCAAGTCACCTAACTTTGCTAAAACCTCAGTTTCTTCTTTTGCAAGATGAGGGAAATAGCATCAAACCTCACGAGGTGGTTGTAGGGACTGAATAAATTAGTAAATATAAAATAGCACAATGCACATAAGTGCTCAACACACATTTGCTATTATTTCAAGCAACACTCCAATAGCCCTGGTGATAGGAAGCCCATCGGGGAAATAGCTGCAGAAAACAATGACACATGAGGTTGGGCAAAGGAGATAGAAAGGAAGAGAGATACCAAATCTTTGAAGATACCAAATACAGGGAAGATAACCAAATCTTTGAAGCAACATTTTATTCTTTTCATTGACTGGACAGCTATCCTGGGAGAAAGAACAAAGTAATCAAGTTAACTCGGATTTTGTGGCTGGATCATAGAAAGAATGGATCATTCTTGGAAGACTTATAAACCAATTAATCCAATGGATGGACCAAGGATGGAAGAAGAAGAAGAACTGAGAGGGAAAACTGGTTTGAGAGAGATGTTGAAGGGCTTTCTGTAGAGGAAATAAGGCACAAGGGCCTTAGCTGAGAAGTCAAGAACAGAATTATAGAGAAAAAGAGATGAAGCTGTGAAGATAAGTTTACTTGGAGAATGCCCATAACAGAAAATTCAGGGAAGAAGGAGGCAGAAGAGGCAGGAGCTGGGGAAGAACACGGGTCTCCCGCGTTGTAGGCAGACACTTTACCGCCTGAGCCACCAGGGAAGTCCAGTAGAAGAGCTAGGAAGGTTTAAAGGCATGTAAGACAGGGGGGGGTTAAGAAGATGCTATCAAATGCTACAGACTCTTAGGCTTCTGAAGAAGTGACAGGCACAGAATGTGGGCTCAAGAATCTGCTGACCAATCAAGCAGACCACACCTAGAATTTTCAAATTGATCCAGAGTGATGATTAATTTGGCAGGCAAATTTTCCCCCTCCACACATTTTAATTTTCTCAACCATTAATAATCACTATATCAAATACAGAAAATGAATAGTCTTCTACATCAAATATATATGACTATTTTTCAGGAGCGAAGACCTGAGAAAAACACTTTGTATTTGACCAGTAAGAGGTCATCAGTAACATTTTACATATATTTGGTTTCAGATTCCAACTATGATTGGGACCAAATAGAAACAAGGTTAGTTTACACTAAAAACTGAATGCAGCTCTACGAGCAGAAAGGTAGTTAACCAGTCAGCATCTGTGGTTTTGGATCTACATACTCTACATTGCTTTCAAACTGTGGTGCTGGAGAAGACTCTTGAGAGTTTCTTGGACCGCAAGAAGATCAAACCAGTCCATCCTAAAGGAAATCAGCCCTGAACATTCATTGGAAGGACTGATGCTGAAGTTGAAGTTCCAATACTTTGGCCACCTGATGTGAAGAGCTGACTCATTGCAAAAGACCCTGATGCTGGAAAGATTGAGGGCAGGAGGAGAAGGGGACGACAGAGGATGAGAGGGCTGGATGGCATCACCGACTCAATGGACATGAGTCTGAGCAAACTCCAGGAGATAGTGGAGGACAGGGAAGCCTGGCGTGCCGCAGTCCCTGGGGTTGCAAAGAGTCGGACACGACTGAGCAACTGAACAATGAAACAAGCAGGGCCAGGCTCTGTGCTGTCATCCTACGCAAGCATTTGGCTCATTGAGTGAATGATGGATCTGAGGCCGGTTTGTCTGGATGTTTCAGCTTCACACCCATGGTGACACACTGGTCTCTTCTTGCCTCATGGCTTTCTCCTCTGAGCACACTACCTAATATTCATTAAACACATGTGCGTGTGTGCTAAGTCTCTTCAGTCATGTCTGACTCTTTGTGACTCCATGGACCCGCCAGGCTCCTCTGTCCAGGGGAATCTCCAGGTGAGAATACTGGAGTGGGTTGCCGGGCCCTACTCCAGGGGATCTTCCCTACCCAGGGATTGAACCTGAGTCTCTTATGTCTCCTGCATTGGCAGGAGGGTTCTTTACCAGTAGCATCACCTGGGAAGCCCATTAAACACATAATCTGGTCTATATAAAACACAAGGAGCAGAGGGTGGATACCATCATGTACAGGGAAAATGCACTTACATCAGAAAGCTCATAAGGAAGAGGAGAGACGTTGGCTGCAAACAAACCCAGGGTCAGATCCTGACTGAGACACTCAGCAGCTCAGAATATAAAGCACCTGGCATGTCACAGGTATTTATTAAATGATAATCATTGTTATTTGCTATTCTTACTACAGAAACCTTCAGAATATTGAAAGCTCATACTTTTTTGGCTGAATGGTTGTTTCAAAGTTTCTCAACCTTGGCACATGTGACATTTGGGGTTGAGATTTTTTTTGTGGTGAGGACTGCCTTCTGCACTGTTAGATGCTTAGCAGCGTCACTGCCTCTACCCATGTGATGCCAGTAGCAACCTTCCCATTCCACGTTGTGGCAACTAATAACGTCTTGTTGTCGTTGTTCAGTCGCTCAGTCGTGTCTGACTCTTTGCGACTCCATGAACTGCAGCATGCCAGGCTTCCCTGTCCTTCACTATCTCCTGGAGTTTGCTCAAACTCATCTCCTTTGAATCAGTGATGCCATCCAACCATCTCATCCTCTGTCGTCCCCTTCTCCTCCTGCCCTCAATCTTTCCAGCACCAGGGTCTTTTGCAATGAGTCAGCTCTTCATATCAGGTGGCCAAAGTATTGGAGCTTCAGTTTCAGCAGCAGTCCTTCCAATGACTATTTAGGGTTGATTTCCTTTAGGATGGACTAGTTTGATCTCCTTGCCATCCAAGTAACTCTCAAAAGTCTTCTTCAACATCACAGTTCAAAAGCATTACTTTTTTGGTGCTCAGCTTTCTTTATGGTCCAACTCTCACATCCATCCAAACTACTGCTTTAACCAGATGGACCTTTGTTGGCAAAGTAATATGTCTGCTTTGTAATATGCTGTCAAGGCTTCTCATAGCTTTTTTTCCAAGGAGCAGGCATCTTTTAATTTCATGGCTGCAGTCACCATCTGCAGTGATTTTGGAGCCCAAGAAAATAAAGTCTGTCACTGTTTCCATTGTGTCCCCATCAATTTGCTATAAGGTGATGGGACTGTGATGCCATGATCTTTGGCATTTTTTGAATGTTGAGCTTTAAGCCAGCTTTTTCACTCTCCTCTTTCACCTTCATCAGGAGACTGTTTAATTCCTCTTCACTTTTTGCCATAAGGATAATGTCATCTGTGTATCTGGTAATGTCATCTAGTTATTGATATTTCTCCCGGAAACCTTGATTCCAGCTTGTGCTTCATCCAGCCCTGCATTTAGCATGATGTACTCGGCATATAAGTTAAATAAGCAGGGTGACAGCCTTGAGGTAGTCCTTTCCCAATTTGGAATCAGTCCATTGTTTCATGTCTAATTCTAACTGTTGCTTCTTGACCTGCATGCAGATTTCTCAAGAGGCAAGTCAGGTGGTCTGGTATTCCCATCTTTTTAAGAATTTTCCACAGTTTGTTGTGATCCACACAGTCAAAGGCTTTAGTGTGGTCAATGAAGCAGAAGTAGATATTTTTCTAGAATTCTCTAGCTTTTTCTATGATCCAATGCACTGCCAGGGTCCTCTGTTCCTGCGATTTCCAGGCAAGAATAATGGAATGGGTTGCCATTTCCTTCTCCAGGGAATACTGGCTCCAGACATTGCCAAATGTCTCCTATGGGCAAAACTGCCCCTGGTTGAGAACGTCTGAATTAGCTAAGTAGTTAATATTGCCCAGCTTACAAGCTCCCAAGCTTCTAACTATATTGATCGTTCCATTGAATTGTTGGGTGAATCCAATTGCATTACTAATACAAGCCAGCCTCGGTTTCGTTCATTCTACAGTTTATGTCATGTTATGACAATTTCTTTCTCTTTCTCTCTTCATGAACAAAAAACTAGTTAGGTTTTATTCTGTTTCCAATGATGGTATAGAGAGTGTCTTTTTTTCATAAAAACTGGAATCATACTAAGTTTCTAAAACAACAACAACAATCACTATTAAAAACAAGGACTGTTATAACTGGAGATAACTTTGGTCAGAATGTTCACACTTAAGATTGCTTACAGTTACCATTCTGAAAAGTATGCTGGTGTGTTTTATTCCGAAAACATGTCCTCTCTGTTCATAGCTAGAAACAACAGAGAGAAGAATGGCCCCTCCATGGCCTATCCAGCAGTTCTAGTTCTTCTCTTTCTAGAATATGTAGTAAAGACAAGAACATCTTCCAGTACATCTTGTACCTTAAATGCCAAAGACAAAGAAATGGGAAAGCTCTCACCATCCCCAAGGACTCCAGCCACTCTGGATGGTTCAATTAAAGAGAAAAAAAATTTTTTACAGCATAATCTCAGAGTGGGGGTTTTTGTGGTTGTTCAGTTGCTCAGTCATGTCCGACCCTTTGCGACCCCATGAACTGCAGCACACCAGGCTTCCCTGTCCTTCACTATCTCCCAGAGTTTGCTCAGATTCATGCCCATTGAGTCGTTGATGCCATCGGACCATCTCATTCTCTGTTGCCCCCTTCTCCTCCTGCCCTCAATCTTTCCCACCAGTGGGGGTGAGGACACTATGGATCACGTATAGATTATATGGATCACGTATAAAATTCACACCTTATACGTGATCCATCCAGAAATCAAAAATTACTTATTGTGCGTCAGTGACAGAGCCAGTATTATGCTAAGCAGAACATAATATTCAGGAAAGTCCAAGGTCAGGAGGGGAAAAATTAGAAATAACTATAAAAAAATTAAGTCCTAAACAAAAGGACTATGTGAAAGAATTAATAGAAAGTACAACAGAGTTTGAAAGGAGGCAGAACCATGTGAGAGCTGCAGTGGTTCATTTATTCATTCATTTACTCAAAAAATATTATCAATTACATTGAATAAGCCACACCCTCCACTAGGTGTGCAAATACCCTACCACAGGCCCTGCTCATTAGAATGTATATAAATCTATAACTACAAACTGGTCTACCTGTGATGAAGAAAAGGAACAGGGTTCAATAACAAAGATTAATGATGGACAGGGTAGCTACTGAGAGGGAGTGGAAAAGAAGGCTTCTCCAAGCTGACAAAGAAGAGGATGAAGAACAGTCGAGTTGAACAAATAGCCTGAGTGGGTATGTTAAAGCAGGAAGGAGCTTAAAGGAGGCAAAGCAAGGGGTGCCTGTAGGGACCCAGGCCAGAGCACCCCAGGATGAGTTCCTTAGGAAGGTTATGTGTGTGTTAGTTGTTCAGTCATGTCCGATCTTTGCAAACCCATGGACTGTAATCTGCCAGGTGGCTCTCTCCATGGGATTTCCCAGGCAAGAATAATGGAATTGGTTGCCATTTCCTTCTCCATTAGGAAGGCCGAAAGTGAAAGCCATTCAGTAATGTCTGACTCTTTGCAATCCCATGGACTATACAGTCCATGAAATTCTCCAGGCCAGAATACTGGAGTGGGTAGCCATTCCCTTCTCCAGGGGATCTTCCTAACCCAGGGTTTAATCTCAGGTCTCCCACATTGCAGGCAGATTCCTAACCAGCTGAGCCATGAGAGAAGCTCAAGAATACCGGAGTGGGTAGCCTATCCCTTCTCCAGGGAATCTTCCAAACCCATGAGTCAAACCGGGGTCTCCTGCACTGCAGGCGGATTCTTTACCAACTGAGCTACCAGCCTCTGGGAATGGTCCCTTTCCAATCATCATTTCCTGGTGGCTCAGATGGTGGAGAATCTGCCTGCAACGCAGGAGACCCTGGTTCAGTCTCTGGGTTGGGAACATCCCCCTGGAGATGGAAATGACAACCCACTCCAGTATTCTTGCCTGGAGAATTCCATGGACAGAGGAGCCTGGCAGACTACAATCCATAGGGTTGTAAAGAGTTGGACATGACTGAAAGATGAACACTCTCACTTTCACTTTAGGATGTGATACTTTATGAGTCTCCAGCAACATGAGTTTCAAATTAAGTGGAAGAGAGAAAAGGAACACCAGAAAATGACCAATTTGGCTCATCTCACACACTAGCAAAGTCATGCTCAAAATTCCCCAAGCCAGGTTTCAACAGTACGTGAATCATGAACTTCCAGATGTTCAAGCTGGATTTAGAAAAGGCAGAGGAACCAGAGATCAAATTGACAACATCCACTGGATCATTGCAAAAGCAAGAGAATTTCAGAAAAACATCAACTTCTGCTTTATTGACTATGCCAAAGCCTTTGACTGTGTGGATCACAATAAACTGTGGAGAATTCTTCAAGACATGGGAATACCAGGCCACCTGATCTGCCTCTTAAGAAATCTGTATGCAGGTCAAGAAGCAATAGTTAGAACTGGACATGGAACAATGGACTGGTCCCAAATCAGGAAAGGAGTACATCAAGACTGTTGTCACCCTGCTTATTTAACTTCGATGCAGAGTACATCATGAGAAATGCTGGACTGGATGAAGCACAAGCTAGAATCAAGACTGCCAGGAGAAATATCAATAACCATATGCAGATGACACCACCCTTATGGCAGAAAGCAAAGAAGAACTAAAGAGCCTCTTGATGAAAGTGAAAGAGGAGAGTGAAAAAGTTGGCTTAAAACTCGACATTCAGAAAACTAAGATCATGGCATCTGGTCCCATCACTTCATGGGAAATAGATGGGGAAACAGTGGAAACAGTGACAGACTTTATTTTGGGGGGCTCCAAAATCACTGCAAATGGTGACTGCAGGCATGAAATTAAGAGACGCTTGCTCCTTGGAAGAAAAGTTATAAGTAACCTAGACAGCATATTAAAAAGCAGAGACATTACTTTGCCAACAAAGGTCCATCTAGTCAAAGCTATGGTTTTTCCAGTAGTCATGTATGGATGTGAGAGTTGGACTATAAAGAAAGCTGAGCACTGAAGAACTGATGCTTTTGAACTGTGGTGTTAGAAAAGACTCTTGAGAGTCCCTTGGACTGCAAGATCAAACCAGTCCATCCTAAAGGAAATCAGTCCTGAATATTCATTGGAAGGACTGATGCTGAAGCTGAAATTCCAATACTTTGGCCACCTGATGAGAAGAACCGACTCATTTTAAAAGACCCTGATGCTGGGAAAGATTGAAGGTGGGAGAAGAAGGGGATGACAGAAGATGAGATGGTTGGATGGCATCACCAACTCAATGTTACATAAGGTTTGAGTAAGCTCTGGGAGTTGGTGATGGACAGGGAAGCCTGGTGTGCTGCAGTCCATGGGGTTGCAAAGACATGACTGAGCGACTGAGCTGAACTGAACTGAATCATAAAAAGTTTAAGATGGGAACAACCTGAACATGAACTCTATGTTGGTCACATAACCACATGAAAGGTGCAGGCTCTCTAGAGCCTTCAACAAAGTCCTGCTGAAAACAGAGGAAGACTCAGGATGCTCAGTGTCTACAGGGCAGTGGTTCTTAAACTTTAGCTGCATGAAAGTCACCAGAAGAGCTTGCTAAAACAGACTGCTGTGGCGCACCGTGGAGTTTCTGATTCTGTCGGTCAGAGTGGGGTCCAAGAATTGCACTTCTAACAAGCTCCCAGATGATGCTGATGCTGCTGGTCTGGACCACACTTTGAGAACCCCAGGTTTAGAATATTTGAGGACCTACATTTCAATGCACTCAGAATCCCAACCTAAATGAGGGAACAGGTAAGAGATACTGTAGGCGGAGATTTATCAAAACTCAGTTTTCTGTCTGGAGCAAGCAAGTACGGAAGAGCATCTCCTGTGTCCCAGGTGATGTCGTGTGTTACCTTGTTTCACCGGTACATGACACACTGCATGGGCGGCATCATTATCTATGTTTTACACCTGAGGGAAAGAGGCTGGGCCAGGTTATGGGAATCTTCCAAGATTATATGGCTCTAAAGTGACAGGGCCAGGTTTCAAACCTGTTCTTCAGAGCAGAGCTCTTGATCTTGCCGCTATACTTTGTAGCCTCCCAAGCACATGTCTCCTCCTCCAGGCTCCCCTGGAGAGGAGAGATGCTTCCCTGGCGCCAGACCCACCACGCCACTGCAAAGCACTCTGGGGCCCACTCCGAGCAGTGATGGGTACAAACAATTGTCTCCTGGGCTTCCCCAGTGGCTCAGATGGTAAAGAATTTGCACGCAGTGTGGGAGACCTGGGTTTGATCTCTGCGTTGGGAAGATCCCCCGGAGAAGGGACTGGCAACCCCCTCCAGTACTCTTGCCTGGAAAATCCCATGGACGGAGGAGCCTGGTGGGCTGCTGTCCATGGGGTCACTAAGAGTCGGACACGACTGAGCGACTTCTCTTTCACTTTTCACTTTCATGCATTGGAGAAGGAAATGGCAACCCACTCCGGTGTTCTTGCCTGGAGAATCCCAGGGACGGGGGAGCCTGGGGCTGCCGTCTGTGGGTAGCACAGAGTCGGACATGACTGAAGTGACTTAGCAGTAGCAGCAAGAGGCTAACACTTTCTTTCTCTCATCTCTTGAGGGCTGCTAAGGACCTGAACTTGTATTAAGTTCTTCTCTTTCCTTAGGAGAAGGAATAAGCTCTATTAAGCCCCCACAAATGCACTGCCCAAAGTATGTTACAGGGCTTCCCAGGTAGCGCTAATGGTAAAGAATCTGCCTGACAATGCAGGAGATGTCAGAGACATGGGTTTGATTCCTAGGTTGGAAAGATCCCCTGGAGTAGGAAATGGTAACCCACCCCAGTATTTTTGCCTGGAGAATCCCATGGACAGAGGAGCCTGGTGGGCTACTGTCCAAGGGGTTGCAAAGAGTTGCACACGACTGACCCCGTACAGGGTAGAGGGAAGCATGTTACATACATTATCTCTTTCTAAACCAGCAGAAGTGGTTTTCAGTCTTGGGGGGGTGCAGTTAAGTATTTTAAAACACAGGCTGAGGACTGAGATGGTTCTGGGCTTAACTTCCCTTCTGTCACTTATTAGTTATATGCCTGGCCAAATTAATTGACTAAAGATCAGGTTTTCTTCTTTTGATAAAGTAGTAATTACAACAGTATTTGCCTCAAAGGATTGTGAGAAATTCATGAGTCACTTGCGTGAAAAGCTGTCAGCTCTTAGCAGGCAGCAAAAACTCCATAAATTATTAGCAATGATTGCTAACCTGTTACCCATTTTTTTTCAAAATATAGCCATTTTAGGGGAGTTTTAATTATTGATGTGCCAGACAGTGCTAGGCACACAGCTTCTTCTTAACATTTTTTTTTTTTCTTTTGGCCATGCTGTGTGGCATGCAGGATCTTAGTTCCCTGATCAGGGGTCAAACCTGTGCCCCCTGCAACAGAAGCACAGTGTCTTAACCACTGGACCTCCTGGAAAGTCCCTTTTGATGTCTTGAGTTTAAGAACATTTGGTTGGTGGATCCAGGAAATGTGAATGATGGCATCTTGATTTGAGCCTCTCCCACATCCCAACTAGGAAACACATCTCCAGAGACTCTTACAGACAAAACAGGAAAAATATGAATGATTTTTTGATTAGGCATTTTGGGTACATAAAAAAATTAAATAAGCACACCCAATGGGTACTGATTAATGGAGTGATATTAACTTGAGTGGCCTTCTCTGGAGGCTCTGTGGTAAAGAATCTGCCTGCCAATGCAGAAGACATAAGAGACTCGGGTTCTACCCTGGGTCAAGAAGATCCCCTGGAGGAGGAAATGGTAACCCAGTCCACTATTCTTGCCTGGAAAATGCCATGGACAGAGAAGCCTGGTGGGCTACAGTCCATGGGCTTGAAAAAGAGTCAGACACAACAGAGCGACTAAACAACAGCTCCAAATTAATTTGGGTGGGGGTTTGAGGCCAAGGGTTCTGATGGTCCCACTATGACAAGTATTGGTCAAGCTATATGTGAGGTCAGGCTCAGTTCTTAATGACAAGTTAAAACCAAAATCTTCACTTGGAAAGCACCTGGCAGAGGTTGAGCAGGATGGGAAGGGATGGAAAACCAGAGCATGTTAAAAAAGAGACCCACAGCCACTGTGGAAAACCATATGCAGGTTCTTTTAAAAACAAAAATAAAGTTACCATATAATCCAGCAATCGCACTCCTGGGCATATATCCAGAGAAAACCATAATTCAAAAAGATATAGACACCCCAATGTTCATAGCAGCACTGTTTACAATAGCCAAGAAATGGAAGCAACCTAGGTATCCATCAACAGATGAATGGATAAACAAGATGTGCTACATATATACGATGGAATATTACTCAGCCACAAAAAGAGTGAAATAATGCCATTTCACAGCAACATGGGTAGACCTAGAGATGATATACTAAGTGAAGTCAGACACAGAAAGACAAATATTATATCAGATCAGATCAGTCGCTCAGTCGTGTCCGACTCTTTGCGACCCCACGAATCGCAGCACACCAGGCCTCCCTGTCCATCACCAACTCCCGGAGTTCACTCAGACTCACGTCCATTGAGTCAGTGATGCCATCCAGGCATCTCATCCTCTGTCGTCCCCTTCTCCTCTTGCCTCCAATCCCTCCCAGCATCAGGGGCTTTTCCAATGAGTCAACTCTTCGCATGAGGTGGCCAAGGTACTGGAGTTTCAGCTTTAGCACCATTCCTTCCAAAGAAATCCCAGGGCTGATCTCTTTTAGAATGGACTGGTTGGATCTCAAATATTATATGATGTCACTTAAATGTGGAATCTACAAAATAATACATATGAATCTACATACAAAACAGAAAAAGACTCACAAACAGAAAAAAACACTTGGTAAGCAAAGGGGAAGGAGGGAACCATAAATTGGGAGTATGGGATTAACAAATGCACACTGCTGCTGCTGCTGCTGCTGCTAAATCGCTTCAGTTGTGTCCGACTCTGTGCGACCCCATAGACAGAAGCCCACCAGGCTCCCCCGTCCCAGGGATTCTCCAGGCAAGAATACTGGAGTGGGTTGCCATTTCCTTCTCCAATGCATGAAAGTGAAAAGTCAAAGTGAAGTCGCTCAGTCGTGTCCGACTCTTAGCGACCTCATGGACTGCAGCCCACCAGGCTCCTCCATCCATGGGATTTTCCAGTCAAGAGTACTGGAATGGGGTGCCATTGCCTTCTCCAAAATGCACACTACCGTATGTAAAATAGAAAAGCAAAGATTTACTGTATAGTGCAAGGAACTACATTCAGTATCCGGTAATAAACTATAATGGAAAAATAGAAAAAAGAATATACATATATATGTATAACTGAATCATTTTGCTGTATACCTGAAACTAGCACAATATTGTAAATCAATTACAATTTTAAAATTAGAAGTAGTAGGGAGAAGATTAACATACAACTTGATAGCCATCTTTGAATACCTCGAGAGCTTTCAGAAAGACCAGAGGAGCAGATTTACTCTATGTTTGCTATAAAACCTCTAGAACATTCTTTTCCAAACAGTAGTAGGCAACCCATTACTGGAAATCAATTGAACAGGTTAATCAACATTTTAAATAAATAGAACAAAATGGAAAATATCAGATGCAGTTAATCTAATAAAAGGTAATTGCTATTCCACAAAACTTCTGCTTTAGTTATATTTATATTCAAATTTGTGTGAGTTTAATATAAAATGTATCCTTATGTTGGGCTACAGTGAAAAAAAAGTGTGAAAGCTCTAGAAGGGAAAACATGGACAAGTGGGTGCAAGAAACAAGAAATCAGGTTTCAGCTTTTTCAAAGAAGCTAAAACTTCTTTGATTATAATAATCAGTTCATTTCAGTTGCTCAGTTATGTCCGACTCTGCGACTCCATGGACTGCAGCACGCCAGGCTTCCCTGTCCATCACCGACCCCGGGAGCCTACTCAAACTCATGTCCATTGAGTTGGTGATGCCATCCAACCATCTCATTCTCTGTCATTACCTGCCTACATGGGTGTCTCTAAACTTGCTTTAGAGGATCCCTCGGCTTCTCATTTGGCAAACAGTCTGGAATTTCAAGGTGACAGTCACAAAAATAATGATGATTATAATGGAAAAAGCAGTGAAATTCAAAAGAACATGGTTTAACAGCTTTGTCCTACTGAACCCTACCACTCCAAATTTGAGGGCCAAACAAGTGGGACAAACACAGGACTTCCCTGGTGGTCCAGTGGTTAAGACTCCACCCTCCCAATGCAGGGGGCCTGGGCTCGATCCTGGTCAGGGAACTAGGTCCCACATGCCCTGACTAAGAGTTTGCATGCCACGACTAAAAGAGCCAGCATGCTACAAAGACGGAAGCTCCCGTGTGCTGCAACTAAGACCAGATTCAGCAAATCAGATCAGATCAGTCGCTCAGTTGTGTCCGACTCTTTGCGACCCCATGAATCACAGCACTCCAGGCCTCCCTGTCCATCACCAACTCCCGGAGTTCACTCAGACTCACGTCTATCGAGTCAGTGATGCCATCCAGCCATCTCATCCTCTGTCGTCCCCTTCTCTCCCTGCCCCCAATCCCTCCCAGCATCAGAGTCTTTTCCAATGAGTCAACTCTTCCCATGAGGTGGCCAAAGTACTGGAGTTTCAGCTTTAGCATCATTCCTTCCAAAGAAATCCCAGGGCTGATCTCCTTCAGAATGGACTGGTTGGATCTCCTTGCAGTCCAAGGGACTCTCAAGAGTCTTCTCCAACACCACAGTTCAAAAGCATCAATTCTTCGGCACTCAGCCTTCTTCACAGTCCAACTCTCACATCCATACATGACCACAGGAAAAACTCTTATATATATATATAAAAGAGTGGGACAAACAGACCCCACAGGACGTGCACAGAATTTGAGGAAGGGGTTAATGACGTTACAGTCTCACTTTGTAGAGTTTCCATGCTCAAACTGGGCTGTACCAGGGAGAACATCCTGCCTCATTCACCTGCACCCCAGCATTCAGAACTCAATTTCAGGGACCCCAGAGGAGGAGTTGACTTTAGCTGCCTCCAGCTGTTCTAACACAGACATAACCTGTTCATGCCCTATATCTTTCCTTTGCAGCTCATGCTGTGAGGGTGGCTTTCTTCCAGGAAGCTTGCCTGGCTTCCCCTTGACCTCCATGGATTAGTCAGGCTCATCTTCCCTGGGGTCCCACGCCTCCTTGAATACTTCCCTTACAGCACTCATCATCATAAAAAGTAACTGAAAACACTCATGGAGTGCCAACTGTTAATATGTGCTAAGCACATGGTTTGCATAGATCATCTCATTTAATCCCTTCCCTCTACCCTATGAAGGGCTTCCCTAATGGCTCAGCGGGTAAAGAATCCACCTGCAATGGAGGAGAGACTGGAGACACTAGTTCAATCCCTGGGTCCAGAAGATCCCCTAGAGGAGGAAATAGCAACCCACTCCAGGGTTCTTGCCTGGGAAATCTATGGACAGAGGAGTCTGACAGGCTACAGTCCAAAGGGTCACAAAGAGTCAGACACGACTGAGCGAATAAGTACATCTCTACCCTATGAAGTATTTGCCTTCCCATACGAAAGATGGGTAAACTGAGGCCAGAAAGGTCAGATAACTTGTACAAGGTCACATAGTCAGTAGGTGCCCACTGGCCTAGAGAAGCCAGAGCTCCTAAATTATAAATTTTTCAGTCTATTGAGCTTTCTCCTTGAGTTAGGTTATCAGGTTTCTGAGGGAAGGATTGGGTCTTATTCACCCTCATGTCTCCAAGCCCAGCCTGCTGTGTCTGGTAAGCTGTAGGCAGTATTATAAATGGGTCAGCCCATAATATTATAGTCAAACAGGCCCTTGGACAGCAAGGAGATCAAACTAATCAATCTAAGAAAATCAATATTCATTGGACAGAATGATGCTGAAGCTGAAGCTCTAATACCAGAGGACGAGATGGTTGGATGGCATCACTGACTCAATGGACATGAGTTTGAGTAAGCTCCAGGAGATGGTGATGGACAGGGAAGCCTGGCGTGCTGCAGTCCATGGGGTCGCAAAGAGTGTGACATGACTTAGTAACTTAACAAGAACAAGCCTGGATGCAAATCATGGTTCTGCCAAGAATCTACCACTGAGAATCAAGAGTCTGGGTTCTAGTAATTTGCTCCAGAGTTGAGGACAGAGGTTAGGAATTCCAGCAAGAGAGAACAGAACTGGCTCAAGCCCTGGCTCCCCGACTCCCCAGATGTGACTTGGCACATTACTGAGCTTGTGTAAACTCTCGCTCTCCATCTGTCAAGTCAGGGAAGCCTCCTACCTCAGCGCCTACCTCACAGGATTGTTTTGAGGTGCCTGACATAAAGTTCTTAGTGCGACACCTAATACGTGAAAGGCACTCCACAAATACTAGCTCTTTGTAAAGTTAATTAATTACTTAATTAATTAATTTGGCTGCACTGTGTCTGAGTTGTGGGATGTGAGATCTTTGTTGAGGCATGCAGGGTCTTTCGTTGCAGGGCGCAGACTCTCTATTTGTGGTCTTCGGGCTTAGTAGTTGAGGTACATGGGCTTAGTTGCCCCAAGGCATATGGGATCTTAGTTCCCCAACCAGGGGTCGAACCCATGTTCCTTGCACTGTAAGAAAGAGATTGTCAACCACTGGACTGTCAGAAGTCCCAACTCTTTTTATTATTAATATACTGATTTTATAAAGCCACTTGAACTAGAGTAAATAAATTTTGGTTAACTATTGGCATAAGTATTGCAAGTTTTAGACACAGCTTTTATTCAGGGGATCAGAACTTGGGGAAAACGTGTAAATAATTTCAGGGAAATTTCTTGCATAATTATTTATTTATTTGGCTGTGCCAGGTCTCAGCTATGACCTGCAGGATCTTGATTCTTCATTGCAGTGTGCCGTATCTTTTAGTTGTAGCTTGTGGGATCTAGTTCTGTGACCAGGGATTGAACCCCGGCCCCTTGCACTGGGAGCAGGGAGTCCCAAGTACTGGACCACCAGGGAAGTCCTGGGGGAAATTCCTTTTAAAGAATTACTCCAAGAAGAAGTTGGGCTTTCTTGTATTTACACAACACTGAAAGAGTTCCCAGAAAAGGAGAAAAAAAAAAAATCCATGAGAAGGTTGGGGATGAGGAATCAGGGCTAACGTGTCCAGTTACATAAGCTGTTCACTGCACAAGAGTGCCTGGCTAAGGGTGTGTATGAAACAGAGGCGTGGAGCCAGAATCTAGCTTGCCTTCTACTCATGAAACTGGGAACACAGTCTCTGCTTTTCATCCACTTGGAGAGAATGCTTTTTTCTATTTTGCTCTAAGGCACTCTTCGGGCCTCTGGTGGCTCTAGCTTTATACCTTTGTGATTGATCCAGTTTGTTCTTTTCTTTCAGTGTTGCTTCCCTGGTGGCTCAGATGGTAAAGAATCTGCCTGAAATGCGAGAGACCTGGGTTCGATCCCTGGGTTGGGAAGATCCCCTGGAGGAGGGCATGGCAACCCACTCCAGTAGTCTTGCCTAGAGAATTCCATGGACAGGGGAGCCTGGTGGGTTACAGTCCATGGGATCGCAAAGAGTTGGACACAGCTGAGTGACTAAGCACCAATAGATGAACATAACAGGGGAGAAGAGACAGAATGGAGCTTCGGGAAGGAAAACATACTTGAAAGTGATGAGGGAAGTGAAGGAAGGCAGGAACAAAGGAAAGCAGTGGAATAAGGGTAACGTTTAGTAAATGCTGGTCATTTGTCAGGCACTGTTCCATGTGCTTTAGTTGTGCTGACTCACTGAGTCCTGGTTACACTCCTACACGACAAGGAGAACCATTGGAGGAGGAGGCGGCAGGCGGGCGTGTGAGGTTAACCCATACATGCATCTGCCCAGGACAGAAACTGCTGGCCACGCTCCTTAATCTATGAAAATGTTCAGAATCTGGAAGCTCTCTTTTGAGTCCGTGGTGGAAATGGCTTTTAGAGCCAAAAGGAAAATAGTTTTTTAAAGGAGATAAGTCTGAGTTCTCAGGTGGGTGGCTGGCCCACCACCAGGGCTACATAATGGACTTCTATTTCTGATCAACAGCCGGTCCTTTGGCAGACAGAAGCAAAGGCCCCCTGACAGGTTAGAAGTCCCAGCTTGTAACATGGTCCCAAAGTTCGACCATGAACTTTCCATATGGTTCATCTCAGACCAGGTTCTGACACACAAGCTCCTTCTCTATTTTCTTAAGAACCTGTGAGTGCATGCTACATTGCTGCAGTCATATCCGACTTTGCAACTCTATGGTCTATAGCCCACCAAGCTCCTCTGTCCATGGGATTCTTCAGGTAGGAATACTGGAGTGGGTTGTCATATTCTTCTCCAGGGGATCTTCCTGACCCAGGGATCGAACCCCCCATCTCCTGAGGCCCCTGCATTGCAGGCAGATTCTTTACCGCGGAGCCACCTGGAAGAACCTGAAGTTCCATAAGATATTTACTGTTAAACAGTGACCTGAAAGCAGCTCCAGTGTCCACTTTTCCTGGTGGTCTTTAAAAGAAACCCTTCAAGGGTGTGCTAGGGAACCCTCCTACACTGTTGGTGGAAATGTAAATCAGTACAAGCACTATGGAAAGCAGTATGGAGGTTCCTAAAAAAACTAAAAACAGAGCTTAACTTAAAATACAGCAATCCCACTCCTGGGCATACACCCAGAGAAACTGTAATTAGAACAGATACATGCACCCCAAGGCTCACTGTAGCACTACTTAGAATAGCCAAGACCCAAGGCCTTAGGAAGCAACCTAAGCAACCATCAACAGATAAAGAAGATGTGGTATGTATACAGTGGAATATTCAGTTCAGTTCAGCTCAGTCACTCACTTGTGTCTGACTCTTTGTGACCCCATGAATCACAGCATGCCAGGCCTCCCTGTCCATCATCAATTCCTGGAGTTTACTCAAACTCATGTCCATTGAGTCGGTGATACCATCCAGCCACCTCATCTCTGTTGTCCCCTTCTCCTCCTGCCCCCAATCCCTCCCAGTATCAGAGTCTTTTCCAATGAGTCAACTCTTCGCATGAGGTGGCCAAAGTACTGGAGTTTCAGCTTTAGCATCAGTCCTTCCAAAGAAATCCCAGGGCTGATCTCCTTCAGAATGGACTGGTTGGATCTCCTTGCAGTCCAAGGGACTCTCAAGAGTCTTCTCCAACACCACAGTTCAAAAGCATCAATTCTTCAGCACTCAGCTTTCTTTACAATACAACTCTCTCAATCCATACATGACCACTGGAAAAACCATAACCTTGACCTTTGTTGGCAAAGTAATGTCTATGCTTTTGAATATGCCATCTAGGTTGGTCATCACTTTCCCTCCAGGGAGTAAGCGTCTTTTAATTTCATGGCTGCAATCACCATCTGCAGTGATTTTGGAGCCCCAAAAACTAAAGTCTGACACTGTTTCCACTGTTTCCCCATCTATTTCCCATGAACTGATGGGACCAGATGCCATGATCTTTGTTTTCTGAATGTTGAGCTTTAAGCCAACTTTTCACTCTCCTCTTTCACTTTCATCAAGAGGCTCTTTAGTTCCTCTTCACTTTCTGTCATAAGGGTGCTGTCATCTGCATATCTGAGGTTATTGATATTTCTCCCGGCAATCTTGATTCCAGCTTGTGCTTCTTCCAGCCCAGCGTTTCTCATTATATACTCTGCATAGAAGTTAAATAAGCAGGGTAACATTATACAGCCTTGACGTACGCCTTTTCCTATTTGGAACCAGTCTGTTGTTCCATGTCCAGTTCTAACTGTTGCTTCCTGACCTGCATATAGGTTTCTCAAGAGGCAGGTCAGGTGGTCTGGTATTCCCATCTCTTTCAGAATTTTCCACAGTTTATTGTGATCCACACAGTCAAAGGCTTTGGCAGAGTCAATAAAGCAGAAATAGATGTTTTTCTGGAACTCTCTTGCATTTTCCATGATCCAGCAGATGTTGGCAATTTGATCTCTGGTTCCTCTGCCTTTTCTAAAACCAGCTTGAACATGTGGAAGTCCACGGTTCACGTATTGCTGAAGCCTGGCTTGGAGAATTTTGAGCATTACTTTACTAGTGAGTGAGATGAGTGCAATTATGTGGTAGTTTGATCATTCTTTGACATTTCCTTTCTTTGGGATTGAAATGAAAACTGACCTTTTCCAGCCCTGTGGCCACTGCTGAGTTTTCCAAATTTGCTGGCATATTGAGTGCAGCACTTTCATAGTGTCATCTTTCAGTATTTGAAATAGTTCAACTGGAATTCCATCACCTCCACTAGCTTTGTTCGTAGTGATGCTTTCTAAGGCCCACTTGACTTCACATTCCAGGATGTCTGGCTAGATCACTGGTGTGATCACTGGCTAGATGTCTGGTGTGATCACTAGGTGAGTGATCACACCATCGTGATTATCTTGGTCGTGAAGATCTTTTTTGCACAGTTCTTCTGTGTATTCTTGCCACCTCTTCTTAATATCTTCTGCTTCTGTTAGGTCCATACCATTTCTGTTCTTTATGGAGCCCATCTTTGCATGAAATGTTCCCTTGGTATCTCTAATTTTCTTGAAGAGATCTCTAGTCTTTCCCATTCTGTTGTTTTCCTCTATTTCTTTGCATTGATTGATGAAGAAGGCTTTCTTATCTCTCCTTGCTCTTCTTTGGAACTCTGCATTCAGATGCTTATATCTTTCTTTTTCTCCTTTGCTTTTCGCATCTCTTCTTTTCACAGCTATTTGTAAGGCCTCCCCAGACAGCCATTTTGCTTTTTTGCATTTCTTTTCCATGGGGATGGTCTTGATCCCTGTCTCCTGTACAGTGGAATATTACTGAGCCTTAAAAAAGAACAAAATAATGCCATTTGGGGCAACATGGGCGGATCTAGAGATTATCATACTAAGTGAAGTAAGTCAAAGACCAAAATTGCTTATGTGTGGAATCTAAAAAAAAAAACAGTACAAATGAAGTTATTTATAAAACAGAAATAGATGCACAGACATGGAAAACAAATTTGTGGCTACCAAAGGGGAAAGTGGGAAAAGGGATAAATTAGAAGTTTGGGATTATACACACTATTGTATATAAGATAGGTAACCAACAAGGGATACTGTATAGCACAGGGAATTCAAAATCTTGTAATAACTTATAAGGAGAAAGAAATTGAAAAATTATATATATATGTATAAAGATAGATAGAGAGCTGAATCACTGTGATGTACACCTGAAGCCAATACAGCATTATAAGTCACCTATATTTCAATAAAAAAAAATTGTAAATAGATACAATAAAATTTTCTAGGGCCCCCTCCAAAAAAAAAAAACCCTTCTGAAAAGAGGGTGAAAATAAACCTTGCTACCAGGTGGTCAGTAATCTTGCCTACTCTGGATGTGGGGCTACAAAGGTGATGAGGGGATGAGAATTGAGCAGAGACAAATACATATACATTTACATATTTGATGTTAAAACAACCACACCTGTAACATGATGATGAATGCCCGCATCTAGCTATTCTGTAAGGAAGGTGTTTCACCTGACAGCCTGAGACAGCAAAACCACCCCTGAACATCTGTTTCCCCCATTTTGCCACAGAGCATTCTTTTGTAATCCTTTTTTTATAATTTGACCTGTTCCATTTTTCTGGCAGAGGGCCCTGGCAAGGCAAGCACTTTTCTGTCTGTATTCCAACTTCAGATGGGAACAGGAAGGAGGCAGCAAGAGGGGAAGGGAGAGGAAAAGACAGAGAGGAACTGAGGCAGACACCGGGGAGAGGGTATACAGGGATCCAGACGCGGGGAGAAAGGAGAAAAGGGGAGGGAAACCCAAGAGAGAGAGAGGCGAAGAGTCCCAGAAGGCCACTTTAATGTGCCCACCCAGGGGGGCACGACTGATTTGAAAGAAACCCAAACCGACAGGACATAGTCCAGAAAGATCATCCAGTACAAATGTGACCCAGAAACCTGTAATCACAGCATTCTCGAACAGATCAAACTGGTTATTTAACACTCTTTAGACTCAGAAAGTCTTTAACAATTGATGAAATATCATCATTTCTAAGTGGTTTGTGTTTAACATTCAGGAATAATTGGACACAGTCTTAAAACATCTCTTTGGCAAGGAAAATGCCCTTTCCATTCTGTGTGTGTGTGTTTGTGAATTTTATCCCACTCTTCTATATCGCTTTAGCCTAGACAGACAACCATTTGGGCTTCCCAGGTGGCGCTACTGGTAAAGAACTTGTCTGCCAATGCAGGAGACATTAAGAAACTCTGGTTTGATCCCTGGGTCAGGAAGATCTTCTGGAGGAGGGCATGGCAACCCACTTCACTATTCTTGCCTGGAGAATCCCATGGACAGAGGAGCCTGGCAGGTTACAGTCCATGGGGTCACAAAGAGTCAGACACGACTGGAGCGACTTAGCACAGCACAGATAACCATTTACCCACCAGAAGTGATTCTCATTTTCTCCTGCCTACTCCATTCTCTCTCCCAAGGAAAACACCCTGAAATAAGACCTCGCCTCCTGCGCAGTGAGCAGTATCACTTCGCCGACAAACACCAGGGGAACTGGGATGAGTTTTACACCCAGGCCGGGGTCCACCTGCCCTCAGTTAGGCTTTCAGACATTCCCCTCCAGGCTGCCCCTGCCCTGCCCCGAACTGCGCTGCCGCCAAGGTTTGGTTTCCTTAGAAATGGCGGCGGCACCATCCGGGAACTGTAAGAGCTTTCCTGTCCCAGAGGCTCCGCACTGCTGAAACATGGGTAGGAGAGAGGGAACTGGATGATGGAAGCTAGGAAGAGTTTTTCTGATTGCCGTTTCAGATCCCATTATGGAAAATTCCTTTGGAATATATTAACCATTATTTGTTGGTCTAAAGAAAAAAAAATATGTGTGTATACACATATGGCTTTGCGCACCTACTATTCATTCATTTATTCAACAAGAACATATTGGACAGGCATCTACTGTGCAGTCAGGCCCTGGGCTAGTTACTTTTACATCATTTATAGCAACCAAATCCTCCTGCATGCATCTCCGTTGTGTCTGATTCTGCAATGCTGTGAACTATAGCCCGCCAGGCCCCTTCTGTCCATGGAACTTTCCAGGCAAGAATACTGGAGTGGGTTGCCATTTCCTTCTTCAATCCCCCTGAGAGGAGGGCAACTTCTATATTCTCCTCTCCAAGAAACAGAGACTTGCTTCTGGAGCCAGAGATTCTATTTCGAGTGGAAGTTTTCCCTCTAACTAGCTGTGTGGCATTGGGCAGATAACTTAATCCCTCTGAGCCTCTGTTTCCTCCTCCATGAGGTGAAGATAATTCCTTCTGCCTCACTGAGTCCTTCTGCATTTGAAACGAGCTGATAAACTCAAGGAGATCAATCATGTAAGAGGCTGAGTGCCCAGATTTAGGAAACTGTAACAATGGAGAGCCACTCTGTGATTGTTTTGCTGGAGCCAGGAGGCCAGACCGCGCCTTGCGGTAGGGTGAGGTTTCCTGTGAAGAGAATTGAATTTTCCACAGTCAATCATCCTGAGAAAAGTTAAACTGGAGTGAAAACTCCCTCCCTCTCAGAAGCCACGGCCGGCTGGCGGGGGAGGAAGGCAGGACAGATGGGCTTCGCAGGGTGCAGAGATCTGGGGGCATATCCAAGGGTGGAGTGAACGGCCCTGGCTGTTTAAAGACCAGCTCAGAGCCCGGCATGTGGCCAACCTGATCCCAGCCCCTAAGGTGAGTGGGGGTTTGTGTAGTGACTAGAAAGCTCTGGGCCAACTCTGCAGCATTTGGAGAGGGGTGCCCTCGGCCCTTTGGCCAGCCCAGGGCAGGCCACTGGGAAACCAGTTAGGCTCCGGGCAGGAGAACGCCAAGCCCTGGCTTCTGTCCTGTGTAGAGGCAGCAGCAGCGATGGCTGTGTCGTGGGGTCACTGGTTTCTGGCAAAAGAGGTTGTGAGCAGTTACCAAGGTGTCCACTGGCCTCAATAAGGTGTATCTGGATTCCAGCTCCCTTGGCAAAAGACTAGAACAATCAGAACTGACTCTGTGGATGTGAACAAGCACCCCTGAGAATTCCTGGGCTTAAAATTAGAGGGTAGCCTTAGAAAAAGACTTGATTTGTTAGTAATGTGTGCTTAGCTGCTCAGTCGTGTCCAACTCTTTGCAACCCTTTGGACTATAGCCTGCCAGGCTCTTCTGTCCATGGGATTCTCTAGGCAAGAATACTGGAGTGGGTAGCCATTCCCTTCTCCAGGGGATCTTCCCAACCCAGGGATTGAACCCAGGTCTCCTGCACTACATGCAGGAGCCATCAGAGAAGCCCAATTTGTTAGTAATACGCACAGGAAAATCCTTGGAAACTGTTATTGGGCTATCAATGGGGGTGGCATGATTTAAACTCCAAGCTGGGAAGCTGGGTAGACTGTTTACACCCCTACAGAGCCTAGCACAGGGTAAGTGAATAATAAGAAAGGTCTGGGACCTTTCTCCTTATTTCTCCCCACATGATGAGAGGGAAGAAACTTTGGTTGCAGGAACACATCTGCAACCTCTTGGTGCATCCTCTTAACACAGGGTGCAGAAGAGGAGATGAGTGGCCATATTATTTAATTTATATGTCAAAAACCAGGTCTTTCAGAAGGTTTGACCATGCCTGTAGGGATCAGGGCATTCGTCCAGGGACATGAAACATAGTAAACATTTAATGATGGTTACGACATTCAGAAGACTCTTGAGTCCCTTGGACTGCAAAGGAGATCAAACCAATCAATATTAAAGGAAATCAACCCTGAATATTCATCAGAAGGACTGATTCTCAAGCTGAAGCGCTAATACTTTGGCCACCTGATGCAAAGAGGCAACTCGTTGGAAAAGACCCTGATTCTGGGAAAGACTGAGGGCAGGAGGAGAAGGGGGTGACAGAGGATGAGATAGTTGGATGGTATCACTGACTTGATGGACATGAGTTTGATCAAGCTCCGGGAGATAGTGAAGGACAGGGAAGCCTTGTATGGTGCAGTCTCTCGGTTCACAAATAGTTAGACATGACTGAGTGACTGAACAATAACAACGACGACATTCAAGTGTTCCTTCTAAAACCCATTTGCTCCTCACCACTATGGTCTGAGGCTGGTACTATTATTAGACCCATCATATCAGAGAAAGGAAATGGGTGGTATACTCTAAAAAAAGCGGTATACCACAGGAAATGCGTGGTATACTCTTAAAAAAAGTGGTTGAAGGGCCTGCTGATGAGAGTGTGATGGGCAGACAGAAGGGAAAACAGACGATGGGGGAGCAGCCTGGGGCGAGCCAGATGGGGCATAGCTGCCACCCCTCATTCAGAAGGGGAGGTTCCAGAACCCAGAAGGATCCGAAGCTGCAGGAGAGCAAGCAGTGGCCTAGACTGATCTAGCCATGTCATCCCACAGCCCCACGGGAAGGGACTAAGTACCTTGACATCCCTTGGTTTCCACCCTCCCACATCCTGGTGGCACCTTTCACTGGCCAAAAAGGAAGCCAGGGGTGTCCATCCAGAAAGGTAAGGTTTCCAGGGCACTGAGCAGGGTGGTGAAGGATGGTAAGTGGGTCTGGAAGAGCATCAGAAGAGAGCTGACACATGAGTTTATAGATTAGGAAACAGAGATATAGATGACATAACCTGCCCAATGTCACAGAGCAAATAAGAGGTGGGATCAAACTGAAGCCCACACAGTATGACTGAATCCATGCTCTCAACCACTAAGACATGCATCCTAGAACTGATTGAAAAGACTACTGGTTATCCAGCACCTTTTCCCCGCTGCATCCGACTTAGTCATCCTTCCAGTAAAAGACTCCACTTACTCCCACCCAGATTTTCCAGCCTTCTTGGAGCAAGGTATGGCATCTGACTAGAGTTCAGGCCAAAGGAATGCAAATGAAACAATGTGAGCAGCTGTTAGATTACACCCTCCACTTTTCTTCTCTCTTTCCTATAGACGGGGATGTGGGATGTGATGGTGTGATCTGAAGCAGCCACCTTAGCCCACGGCAGGGAAACTCCATTTGAGGTTATCAGAGGAGCTTATGCTGCACGTGAAAGACAACTTAATTTGTTTCTTGTTTCACTCACTGTAGCTCATTCACTGTGGTTAAAGCAGTAGGAGTCGTGATCAGTAGAGATGGTTAGTGATCACCAATGCAAGTGTGCTCCTCTTCTTTCTGGCTGTTACTAGACTACCTTTCCCAGCCTCTTTCCATCTGCGTGAGGCTATGGGACTAGCTCCCACCTCTGGAATTGGAAGGAAGGTGAGTGTGTTACCCCCAGGCTGAGACAACCATCGGTGAGTGTACCTTTGTCCCGCTCACCTTATTCACTCGTCTGCCAAATGTATGCAAAGCATCCAGTGAAGGAATCTGATGCTCTAGAGTAGGATGGATGAAAACAGGAAAGGTGCCTGGGGCTTTCCATGATCACATGGATCAGAGCCCTCTGACAACTCAACACTTGACTACAATACAAGCAACAAACACCACCTCTATGGTGTTAAGTCACTGACATTTGAGCTTGTTTGTTACAGCAGCAGTTTGTCTGTCTATTCTGACTATTTTCATACTTCCCAGTTGCTGCACTCTGACAGACGTAAGTAGTATTATCCAGCAGTGCAGTCTTAGCCCCTGTTTTAGGAGGGCAAGGGGGTGGGCTGGTAAACATTTACTGTTTTAAAGAAGTTACACAACTGTTACTAATTATTGTGATAAAGCCCCTACATCCTGCTTGAATAAGGAAGGCAAGAATAGTACAAGAAAACCCTTTCTCATGGTACACTGGCCCTGGGGGCACTGGCCCTGGTCTCTCAAGAATGCTATTCCCATGAACATTCCTTTGGGGACTCAGGAAAGTTCACAGAGTCTGAGCAAAAAAGAGCATCAGCTGAACACACTGAGGCATTTCAGAGGGTCAAGAAACCCCAAAGGGCAGCAAATTAGGGAAAGTAAAGGAAACAGCGACCCATCTATGTCCATGTCCTTTTCAGTGGTGAAGGAGTGGGCTCTCTTCCATTCTTCCTAACGTCCAGATTTTCTAAAGTAAGCATGTGCTACTTTTATATTAAAAAGTGGTTTTAAATTTTCCATTTTTAAGAAACAAAATAAACCGATTAAGCCTAAGGAATGAACAGACAAGAGAGATACAGGTCAAAGGATACAAGTGCCCCAAGGCATTGGTATGACAAAGAGACAGTTCAGCCTTAGGAATATACAACCATGAAAAGACAAAGCATCTCAGAGGTGACCCTCATTCACTCGTTCAATAAGCATTTCCTGTACCAGGTACTGGGCTGGCTGCTAGATCTGCAAAGAAGAATGAAGTGGCCACAACCTCATACAGTAGCTGACAACTTTGGCTACACACCAGAATCACTTGGGATTCAGTTTTTAAAACATACAGTGATAAAATACGGATGCTTAGGTCCACACTCCAGGGATTCTAATGCAATTAGTCAGGGTTACGACTTGGTCGTAGGACTTTTAATAGCTCCCCTGATTCTAATGAGCAGGGTGGAGCATCCCTAGGAGCACGTGACACATGAACTGAGTGTTGAAGGAAGGGTAGGAGCCAGCCAGGAGAGGAAGAGAAAAGGGGTGATATTATGTAGCCAGAGCTGCATTTAGACTGTAGTTCAATGTAACAGATGGTTATGGTGAGTGGGAATGATGCAAATGATGGGCGTTACCCCATGGCTAACCGAATGTCTATCTTCCAGGTAGTAGGAAGTTGATAAAGGTTACTAGACAGGGGCAGACATGATCATACCTGGCTTCATTCCAACTCTCCATGCATTCTCTCTTACCCTCTCCGATGGCCATCGTCTCTATCTACACATGGGGCTATAGAAGGGCTATGGAGAGACGATGCGGATTTTGCCTCTAGAAAATGGTACCATCACAGGAGACAGGGCATATTTCTGGACTCTCCATCAGAAGACACCTTCAACACAGCACTCATCTCGAGTTAGACTCCTATTTTCACTGCCTTTTCAAAAATTCCTTTTTATTTTATAGGGGAAAACAAAAGTTTATTTTACTCACAGGCCTGAGAAACAGGAAGTGTGACACACTTCTGGGGGGCACGAGAGATGCCTCAGGGTGGTCAGAGGGCAGAAAGTAGGAGTGCAGGGGAACAAAAACCCCTTTTTGGTTACTTAAATTCATTACGTGATCTTGCTGCAACACTGAGAATAAATGCCCCAAAGCGCTAGTCATAGCTTATTTGGAGACTGATATGAAAATTTGGAGTTGAAGCAGACTACCTATCGCATCATGAGAAAGTAGTGGCATTGTCACTGAAGACCCTCGACGGAACACCATTCCACATGCAGCTCCAAAACAAATCACTAGACAATTCAAATGACCTGATCACCATTTCTGAGCATCTGTTTGAAGAATAAGAAGAAGAATAAATTACAGAGGAATTTCTAGAAATAAAAATGGTTTCAGTTAATAGATTGGGACAATTGGTGAGAGCTAGTCCATACTTCATGCACTGGAAATGTGTCTTTTAACTGAATAAAATAATAATAATGAATTAACAGCCATAAGCACTTCCTGAATATCTGCACATACAACATGTGGGGCTAGGACTTTACACACACCATTGACCACAGTCATGCAAGGTCTGCAATTAGGTTGAGAGATAACCGAGGCTCAGAGCAGTTTTATCTGCCCAAGGTCACAGGTAAGTGCAGTGATAGAATTCAAACTAAGTCTTCATGGCCTCTCTCCCTCCTTCTCCGGGTCCCTAAGATCCTGGCCAAGGGGTGAATCTGTGCTCTTTCGTGCTTCAGAAAGAATGGCTGCTTGACAAGCTCATCAACTGCTGTAGGGTAATCTTCCCTGCTGTGTGTCTAAGGAAAGCACCGAAAAGTATCACGATTCTTTCAAGGGAAAAAATGCCAGCTCCCTCTTTGACCTGAATAGCATGGAAACAACACAGTCTCAGCCAATGAGCTGCTCTGTCAGGAAGAGGAAATCCCTCTGGAGACACCATGCACCCAAGCAGTATGGCACCCGGTGTAAATAATAAACACCCAAGAGCCACACACCTCCTTTGGCTTAAGATTTCAGGAGGCTGGAACTGGGTGATGCGTTAGGGGCTGCTTGGCACAACCCCTGCTTTTCAAAGATGAGAAAACAGACTGGTTAACAGATCTACTAAAGCAGGCAAGGGGTTCCCAGGTGGCTCAGTGGTAAAGAATCTCTCCATCAACACAGGAGACGCAGAAGACATGGGTTCAATCCCTGGGTCGGGAAGATCTCCTGGAGTAGGAAATAGCACCTGACTCCAGTATTCTTGCCTGGAGAATCCCATGGACAGCGGAGCCTGGCGGGCTACAGTCCATGGGATTGCAAGAGTCGGACACAACTGAGCACAAGCCTATACTAAGGAAGGCATAGCAGCCAGAAACTTGGTCTCAAACTCCGACTCTGTATTTTATCTTATTTTGTATTCTCAATCATCTTGCATCCCAGAGCCCAGGAGGGAACCCCAGGATTCCTATAACACTCTCACCTCCTCATGAAAAACTGGGCTTTCCCCACAGAGGAGCTGAAGGGGAAAAAAAATGCTGTTTTCTGAATTTCTACTGCTGATTTGAAGGGCTCCCCCTACTGATCAGCTGGACCGTCCAGTCTGTTGGTTCCAAAGGGAGAGATGGAAACAAAAGAGGATCAATCACCTGGGCCTTTCAGGTACATAAATCGTTCTGTGAATGCAAACAATTAGGTGTTTATACAGGTGGTTTCTTGGAGCAAGGAATGCTCTTTCTGCCATGGCTGACACTTATCTATAATTTAAGAGAACCAAACAGCTTCTGTCCCATGTAAAGCACCAATGCTGGTGTCATTCACACACAATTAAACACGTGTAGAGCAGATCATCAAGAATATGCCCTCTTCAGAAACTGCTTCATGCAAAGCTATGGTTTAGATTTCATTTCCATTTCATAAAACGGCTCACCACAATGTCCCTTCAGAAGCTAGTTTTGTTCATGCATTTAATTTGTGATTCCATTTCCAGAGATGTGATTGCCTCAGAACTTGTCAGAAACACATTTTCTGAATAAAACAAGGTCCTCTTCCCTGCCTCAGAATGCCTCCCCTTGATCTAGACCTATTTTGGGTGCCTGGCTCTTAGAAATGGATGGAAGTCCTTGCTGCGGTGGAATTTAATTAACTTCAGCCAGTGTGGGTCTTGCTGAGGACACGCAGACCAGGAGGAAAGGATGATCAGACACATGGTACCCAAGGCTCAGAGCCTCACTGTGGATAAACATTTTTAAACAGCTGTCATTTCATGGAAGGAAGGCGAGATGTTCAAGCTGGTGATAAAAGAACAGCAGGGACAGACGTGACAGCCCAGATTGTTAGCGGCTTAAGGAAACCGAGAATGAGAAAGAAAACCAAAACCAAAAATCAACCACTAAGCTACCAAACGAGACTGGGTGGCAGGAATACTTGGAGATAACCCGACAACGCAAATGTCCTTCTCTTCATGGGAGGAAGTCTATCTCTGACAAGTGTGTCCTGGCTCACCCACCACAAATCTACACTTAGAATGACAGGCGGAAGAGGATGAAATGCCCTATTCCAAGACACCTGGAGGAAAAACAGACGTCAAGGGCGATCGCAGCTCCCAGGTCTTGAAATTTAATTACCAGAACGTTTTTGGCCCTGGACTTCATTAAATTCAGGTTAGGGAGTAGCCACAAGATGTCCTTCTTGTGGCATTTACCGGCTAGCTACATCTTTCCAGGCAGGATGAGACCGCCTGCTTGCAGGGTCCCGCAGATCAGGAAGTTTGCTGTGGCGCGCTCCTGGGAGCATCACCAAAGACCAGGACACACACACACGCACACACGCACACACCGCACAGCCGACTCTCACCCCTGCCACCTCCAAAGCTCACGCTCCAGGAAAAGGCCAGTTCTCACAGCAAAAGGAACGTGCAGCAGGGCGAGAGTCCCCCGGCCAGCCCTTTCTCTCCGCCCCTCGGGCATGGACTCCAAATTCGCGATTCCCAGGCTGGGTTCTAACAAGAAAAGGCAAAAAGGGCAGACTTACCGAACTCCTCCGGGCTGTAGGGCGCGGGAGAGGCTTCCACAAACTCGTTGTCTGGAGGAAGAAGAAAAGCAGAAAACAAAAATAGAATCTTAACCTTTCAGGGCTAATCGATTAAAAATCAGTTACCGCCCAGGTCCCTTAGAAAAGCGCGCGTTTCTCTCTCCCAGCGACGGAAATCCGTGAACCTGGGGCCTCCCGGGGTTCCAGATGCCAGATCCACTGGGGGTAAGAAATCGTTAAAGAAACTTGGCGGGGAGCATTTCGGCCCAGGAACCAAGCGTCTTCTGGGCGCAGGCAGGTGCGCGCCAACTTTCCGTAGGTTGGAGCCCATGGATCCCCCGGCCCGGCGTGCCAGGCAGCGACCTCCCCCTCTACCCTCAGCCCGCGGGGCGCATCGCGGCGTCCCCCGGGTCTAGTGTCGACGCCCCGGCGCCCAGGAGCCCCAAAGTTTCCTAGCGGGTCCCGGAGGCCCGAGAGCGCGCAACGGCAGCGGCGGCGAGCTCCCTGCGCCCACCCGAAGGAGCGCCCGTGCGCATCCCCGCTACCCGTTGCTAGGCGACCGCGGCCTTCACGCTCTGCAGTGGCGCGCGCGCTGCCTCCCGACTCCTGGTGGGAGGGCATCTTCCCCATCCCCACTCTCTCTGACCATTTATGACAAACGAGCGCGTAACCAGTTGTAAAAACGATTTCTGCATTTTTGTATTATGTCTGTCCTGTTCCGATCGATGCTTGGGAAATCGTTTTATTTTTGCTTTGCTTCTCCTGGGAAAAAGCAGGAGTTTCAGAGCTTGAATATTCCCTGCAGCAAGGAAGGGTTTCCAACACCCTCAACCCTCTCCTTTGAACCTGAATTCTGACTTCACTCCAAGCAATATTTCTTCCTCTTAAGAGACTAGCAGAGAAGATAATATGCCTTCATTTCACAGGTAGGGAAACTGAGGCTCAGAAGTTAAGTAACTTATGTACGACTGCGCATCGTTGTGATACTCTCTGTGTGTGTGTGTGTGTGTGCGCGCGCGCACACGTGTCAGGAGAGAGCAGAGCCATATTCCTTCTAATATTAAAAGAGTTGCGCAGTTTCACGTACAGAATGTAGAAACAAAAGTTTGGGTCTGAAAATTTGAGTTGTAGGTCCTAAAGAAATTGATGTCAGCTTGCGGGAGTCTCCCTGCCTAGGTCAGTAACTTGTACAGATGCATTATGTGTTTCTACCAGGACTGACTGATGCCTCACTCAGGAGGGCCCTGGGCTATGGGAAAATGGTCTAGAGATGCTGGGAGGAGGCAGAGGAAGGAAGGCGCAGACATAGAAAATGGCTGTCTCTTCTCCATCCCCGGCCTTGGACACTGATAGTTGGAGAGTGAACAGTCTGGGCAACATCCGGACCTTCTATAGTCTCAGACTGATCAGATCGCCAGCTGCAGCAGCCCGAGGGCCCGTGGACCTGTGCTGAGGTGCTCTGATTCTGTAAACCTCAGTCATCTCTGAGTGTTCTACTGTCAGTCTACAATTTACCGTGGAGGACAGAAAGAAGGCGCCCTGGCCCGAGTGCCCACGGAGGAATGGTCCGGGACCAAGCTGAGACTGTCCTCCTTCCGCACCAGGGTAACCGTTCTTCTTCTTCCTTTTCTGTTGGCTGCCCTGAGAGTGGCTTGAGGGATATCTCAGTTCCCTGACCAAGGACTGAACCAGGGCCACAGCAGTGAAAGCCCCGAATCCTAACCACTAGGCCAAGGAACACCCCAAAGCAACCATCTTGAACTGCCCAGCCTATCTCTCTATCCTCTTCTGTTTTCCCCACTCCTGACAATCTGAGCTCTGAAATCCAAGATGTGAATGTGCTTGGGTGAATTTTTGCACATATCAAGACATCCCCTCCCATCTCCTGAAAACCTCCATTTGCTTTCAGGAATTCATGGGCTTCCCCTGATGGCTCAGTTGATAAAGAATCCACCTGCAATGCAGGAGACCCCGGTTCGATTCCTGCATTAGGAAGATCCCCTGGAGAAGGGATAGGCTACCCATCCCAGTATTCTTGACTTCCCTTGTAGCTCAGCTGGTGAAGAATCCACCTGCAATGTGGGAGACCTGGGTTCGATTCCTGGGTTGGGAAGATCCCCTGGAGAAGGGAATGGCTACCCACTCAAGTATTCTGGCCTGGAGAATTCCATGAACTGGATCCCAAAGAGCTGGACACGACTGAGTGACTTTCACTTTCACTTTCATTCATGGTTTGTAAAACTTTCTTTCAACTCCTCACTCTGTTGGAAACCTGGCTCTCCTTGAAAATAACAGAGCATGTTGTCCACAACCCTTACTCACTGCAGCCATCTACAGACCTCTGTGTTATTCTACCTCATTTCTTGAAGGTGTTGGCATCTGGATCACTGTCACTTTTCCCAATACCGTTCCCATGATAATTTTTATTTCCAAATCTACCAGTGGATTCTTCTCGTACTCTGATCTCTCAGCTCTTCAACATCCTCTCCCTTCCTGCACCTCCAGCTATCCCAGCTTCCTGCCCTTCTAGTAACACCATCTGTAATCTCAACACCAAGCATTCCACTTTCCTATCACCACCACCCAGCCTTCCAAGCTTTCCAGCTTATTCTTCCTGTTAGCCTCACCCAATGTCTCCTTGACCCCAACCGCTCCTGTAATTTGCTGATCCTGTGATCTTTTCTGTGTTACTCTCCCTCTTGACATTCCTTTCTCTTTTAACCACCCTAGTTTCCAGGTTTACTATTATCATTTCTCTTATATACCCTTTCAAATCCACCTCTCTCTCTGTCTACTAAGTCTTTGGGAAAACCATACCCCTGATAAAATCTATTTCTTTATCTTCTCTCTGCTGGCACCCAGTGAAACATGATCAGAGAAGCACAGCATCATGCTGACTGGTCTTATTTTCAGTGTGTGACCACTAGCCTCAAGTGGACATTAGTGCAGCCCAGCAATCAGTCTGTTTGCCTGGTTTACTTACTCTCCTGCTCTCTAGTTACTATGGATGAACCATCCATTTTCCAGCTGAGGCCAACTCCTCTGTTGTGTATCAGATCCTCCGTGCCCTCTCACATGGATTTCTCCCCCATCTCTTCTCTAAGTTGATGTTCTCCTCTGTTCTGGATCATTCCCATCAGTATACAAATGTGCTATTATGTTTCTATCTTTAAAAAATCTTTTCCAATTCTACTTCTGTCTTCCAATTACTGATCTCAAGTTTCAGTGACAGTTTACCACAAAATTCATCAAAGAATTGTTTATACTCATTGTTTCCACCATCTTCCCTTAATCTTAAAGGCAAACAGGCTTATAGCTCATCACTCTTCCAGAGTAGCTCTTGTCAAGGTCAAGACTGACCTTGGCACTGCAAAATTCCAACGGTCAGTTCTTGATCTGAGTAGGAGTCTTTGACTCCCTGATGCCATGAGGAGGTGAGCTCAGATGGCCTGTTTGCAGGACTGCTGCTGCCGCTAAGTCGCTTCAGTCATGTCAGACTCCGTGCGACCCCATAGACGGCAGCCCACCAGGCTCCCCCATCGCTTCCAATTCCCCATCGGATCAGGAGGCAACTAGCCTTTGCATTCCAAGAGAGACAGTCTACAGAGGGCTTTGGTATGAGCACCAAGGTCTGGTTAGGGGTCAACCAGACCTTGGCTCTAATACCAGATTCACTATTAACTAGTAGTTTAATTTCTGCTAACCTTAGTTTTCTATAAAGATGGAGATAATAATTATACCTAACTCATAAGGTTGTAGCAAGAATGCAATAACCTACAGCATTTAGAGCCTGTAAAATAGAGACTGTCACACTGTGAAAATCAAGTACATGTTAGTTATTATTAGATGGTATGCTCTTTCACAGCTGAGGAAAATGAGGCTCTTTTCTCTACTTTAATGACTTCAAGTTACTGAAAGGAATCACTAACCACAGATTATGCTTCCATTTAAAAGCAATGTACATGGTCCCACCTCTTAGTTTGCTTTCTAAGAGTTTCCTTGAAAGTTAGTTATGTGGAATTAGGATCAGGCATTCCCCATAGAAAGAGCATTACAAATATTCTACCAGGTGATTAGGTTCTGGAGCCTGCCAGATTGTTCTAACTCACAATGGACTCCCTTTCAATTTGTTCCCTATAAATGGATGACTCATAAGCTAAGAATTTTTCTTACAGCCCTTCAGTTATTTAAATTTCCTAATCAGCTGAAAGTTAATGAAAAAATATTTTTCTTGTTTTAATATTTGTTGTTGACAATTTTTCTAAAATATATGATTCCAATTTTCTATCTTAGGAAGCAAAGCAGAGAAAACAATAACATTTCCTGTTAGTCAAACAATACTTATGGGGAAGTACCATGCTTCTCTGGTGGTTCAAATGGTAAAGAATCTGCCTGCAGTGCAGGAGACCTTGATTCCATCCCTGGGTCAGGAAGATCCCCCGGTGAAGGGAATGGCAACCCACTCCAGTATTCTTGCCTGGAGAATTCCCATGGACAGAGGAGCCTGGCAGGCTATCGTCTGTGGGGTTCAAAGAGTCAGATACAACTGAGCAACTAAGCATACACACCATGCTTTCAGGGTGGTAGGCAATGCATCTGTGAGGCAAGGCAGATACAATAGTGGTCAGAACGGGTTCCTGTCCTCATGTTGCTCACCTTCCAATAGGTTCAGAAGACCTTCCTAACCTTAGGCAATATCTCAAACTGGATGCTTATAGACCTCATATAAAGAAATGGTTCTGCAAATAAGTTAATCAGTACCATTTTTCTAGATTCATATATATGCGTTCATATACAATATTTGATTTTCTGACTTACTTTACTCCACATGACAGGTACTATTCTATTTACAGGACAGAAATAAAGATGCAGATGTCAAGCACGATCACGTGAACATAGCGGGGGAAGGGGAGGATGGGGCAGACTGGGAGAATAGCATTGACATATACACTATCATGTGTAAATAGACAGCTAGTGGGAAGCTGCTGTATAGCACAGGGAGCTCAGATTGGTGCTCTGTGATGACCTAGAGGGGTGGAATGGAGGGAAGAGGCTCAAGAGGGAGGGATATATGTATACATAATAGCTGAGTCACTTTGTTGTACAGCAGAAACTAACACAACGTGGTAAAGCAATTATGTGAAGTGAAGGTGCAAGTCGCTCAGTTGTGTCTGACTCTTTGCAACCCCATGGACTATAGAGTCCATGGAATTGTCCAGGCCAGAAAACTGGAGTCGTAGCCATTCCCTTTTCCAGGGAATCTTCCCAATTCGGGGATCGAACCCAGGTCTCCCACATTGCAGGTGGATTCTTTACCAGCTGAGCCACAAGGGAAGCCCAAAGCAATTATACTCCAATATAAAAAGAAATTGTTCTGCTGGGAAGTTATAAAAGAGAGTACACAATATTATAGGTTGGAATCTCATTTCTGTCAAATTATTAGGGGAGAAATCATAGGGTTGTTACTAGATCTCCCAGAGCTTCAGTTTCCTGACGATAATACTTAATACCGTATTGCTGGGAAAAGCTGAGCAGGTTAAGTGTGAAACAGACCAAGCACAGTGCTGGACACTGTGGACGCTGAGGAAGAAATGTTCCTTTCTCTCCCACACAGAAGGCTTGGGCATGCTGGAGGCCCTTTTTTTGACTCTCCTAGTGGGGCTTCCCTTGTAGTTCAGTCGGTAAAGAATCTGCCTGCAAGGCAGGAGACCCAGCTTCGATTCCTGGGTCGGGATTATTCCCAGGAGAAGAAATTGGCAACCCACTCCAGTATTCTTGCCTAGGAAACACCATGGACAGAGGATCCTGGCGGGCTACAGACCATGGGGTCTCAAGAGTCAGACACAACTTAGCAACTCAACCACACAGAAGGAGAGTGGGCTTCCTGCTGCTATGGCCTCTAAAGACAGGGAAGCAATCTCTGATCTTATTTCTAGGGCAGCATTTATTAGAAAGTGGGACATGTGGAGAGAAAGCAGCAAGAAGGAAATATTTCTGGGGCTTAGGGTGAATTATTTCTGGGACTCAGGTTTTCCATAGAAACATAGTACAACAAGGGGCTGATGGCTCATCTTCACTCTTACTATTACCCCCTACATGATTTGAGCAGACTTTTGGGAGCTAACCTGGGAACCCAATCCCTAGCTTTAATATTTCTTCAGATATATAAAGTTAATAATATATTATTCATTAATATTAATAATTTTATATAACACATCAAACTATAAATGTTTTAAGTTAATTTTATTATATAAGCAAATAATATATATTCAAGGGGAAAGAAAAAGACATTTAGTCCCCATGGGTATAAACTGCAAATGGAAGTCCTCCTTTCTCAGTTTCCATCCACAAACTGAAATAACATCCACAGATTCTTGCATGCTCGAGATTGCTTTTTAGGCACATTCAAACATGTTTATGAATTACTGAAATAAGTTAAGTATCCTATGATGGCTTCTGAATGAAAGACAGTGCATTTCTAAATGAGATCTTGGTCCAACCCCAATCATAAACTGAGGTATGACTATTTTCTCAGTTTATAAACTGAGGTATGACTATTTTCTCAGTAGGGCAAGAAAGTGTATAAACAAATCTTTGGAAAAAAGTCTTATCAACTATTATGTATAGAACAGTAAAATCTTGAACAGTATGTAGGTATTTAAAGGGTTCTACTTCAGTTATCCTGGAAACTCACTAAGCAGAGCTCTCATCCCTCCACCCAGGAGCTGTGCTCATGTGGCAACATGAAACATAATGCTAAAATCAAAGGAATTCTTTGGTCCATTTTTCTAGAGTTAAAAGCACTGGAAAATGCTTTTGGAAGTGTTTCTAGCAAAGCAGCCATCACTAATATCCTGCATGGTGGGCAGGATGGCAGCTGCGTACCAGCCCCTGCCCCCAGGAGGCTGGGGATGCCATCAGCCCCTGTCTGGCCTCTGCTGCGGTGGGGCCAGGGCCTGCCTTGCTGCAGCGCTGCTTGGAGCAGAGGCCACAGGGAGGGCCAGGCTAGATGGGCTGCTTTCATACAGCCCCTTGGTCAATGGAGAAAAGGAGGAGACGGGCCTCATACAGGAGGTGACTTCTTCCCCCAAGAGATGGATGAGAGGTCTAAATGCCACCCTAGGGGGACTTCCCTGGTGGTTCAGTGGTTAAGACGCCACGCTTCCAATACAGGGGATGCAGGTTTGATCCCTGGTCAGGGAACTAAGATCCCACGTGCCCTGTGATGCCGCCAAAAACTTAAAAACAAAAAGTTAAAAAGAGAAAAAAAAATGCCACATAGGGAAAAGGTTATTTTTCGGCCAAGGTATGCTATCAATTCCCTTTGCAAGAAAAAGCTGCATGGATGCTGTAGTAAGTTAGGATGGTGGCCACAGGCTAGGATCTGTGCACAGCCTTCCCGATCCCTACCCCTGGGAGGTCACCGATTTCAATCATGAAAGACAAGGAGGAGAGAGCTATACCTTCCCCCTGCCTCCCTCTTCTCCCTGGTGTTGCCCTTGGCTCACGTTCTCTGCAGGTAGCCTTCTGTCTCCTGGAGGCTCTCTGCTAGTTAATGGCAGAAGGGAGTGGAGATGCGAAGCTTGCCCCTCCTCCTCTCCCTACTCTGGGGAGCGAGGGCGAGACTGGTTTAGGAGACAAGAGAGAGGCCGTGGCTGCCCGGGGCCGGTCTGACTCTCTGCTCTTATCCTGTCTCTGTGTGCATCCTCTTAGGACAGCGGACAGAGGACAGCAGGGGCACATATGTGCCCACCCATAGCGTTTCATCAAAGAGAATTTTCATCTAATTGGTGTCTCAGCATTAGCTCCAGGGCTGAAATGGCCTAAAGGACATCTCTCTTCTCCTAGGGTTTAATATTCTTTTCTTTAAGCACAACCCCACTTTTTTTTTTTTTTTTAATAATCCTTGATGCAAGGCAGAAAGAAAACAGAGTTGCTTCGTTCCCTTTAAATGAAAATCAAGCCTCAGAGAATGCTTTAAGTGTTTGATACTGTCCAGAAGAAAGAAATGGCTTTAATGGAAGAATTGTGGGTGTGTGCGCGCTAAGTCGCTTCAGTCGTGTCTGACTCTGCGACCCTATGGACTGTAATCCTCCGGGCAATGGGATTCTCTGGGCAAGAATGCTGGAGTGGGTTGCCATGCCCTCCTCCAGGGACTCTTCCCCACCCAGGGATCAAACCCATGTCTCACGTCTCCTGCATGGGTAGGCGGGTTTTTTTTTTTTTAACCACTAGTGCCACCTATATGTCACTATATGTCACCTGAAAAGAAAAATCATTATTCTTACAGAAACAGTGCAAGCCAAGAGATGATATGGTACCAAGTCTGACAGGAAGACAAGGATTCATTTTGGTAAAAATGCTAAGTATGTTCTCTGAACAATTCAAATACCAATGCAGTAGATGTTACTAACAACAGCAAAGTGTTTTATGAAGTGTATGAACTTGGAGCCATCCAGCCCACCTCCCACCCCCAGGTAACACCCCCTGTTACCAACTATGGAATAGAGGTGAAGATTTAAAAGACTCTTCACTCAGCATCATATCAAAGGAAATGAACTCTGGCTGAGCCAAGAAGCAACTAGAAGGTATATGTGGCTATGACTCAGAATAAACCATTCCAAAAATACACACAGAAAAAGGTCCCTGCAGAGGAAAATAATATACTTCCAGCTTGCATTCAGCTGCATCTATTGAGTGAAATCAGACAAAATGCCTTGTGTTAATGTGAAAGGTAAAAACATTTGGTGTCACTGAAATCTATAACTAAACCATTATAAGAGAGGTCCATAGAATGGATGTGAGTTTCTGCTGACATGCAGAGACCATCCTCATCTCCCATTTTGGTCTGAGGCCTGTGAGGGAATCACTTCTTTCAGACATTGCAAATAGACTCTACCTGGTGCACAAGAGCCTCTCTTTTTTTCACATTAAAATGGTTTTTCCAATAAACTATGGCCTTACCAATATAGGTGCTGAAAGGGTAAGCAGAAGCCTGAGTTCTTGCCTTAGTTTTGCCACTAAATCTTTGACAAGTCTCCATACCTGCCTAGCCTATGATCACCTCTGTAAAAAAAAAAAAAAACCTGACGTTTATGCAACTTGTTAAAACAAATGTCAACGTGTATACCTGTGGCAGATTCTTGTTGATATATGGCAAAACCAATACAATATTGTAAAGTTAAAAAATAAAATAAAAACAAAACAAAAACAAATGTCAGTAGGAGACCAGGGATGACAGATTATGTTGTATCAATCTTTTTACCACCCTGTATGCAGGAGAAACAGACACAAAGCTCAACTATACACAATTTTATTTTATGAAATAAAATAATTTTTTTTAAAAAAGAAATAGGACTTCCTTGGTGGCCCAGTGGTTAGGAATCCAGCTGCCAATGCAGGAGACACGAGTTCGATCCCTGATCTGGGAAGATTCCATATGCTGCAGGACAGCTAAGCCCATGTACCCAAGCCACCACAGTGAAAAGCCCTCACCCTGCCATTAGAAAGTAGCCCCACTCACTCAAACTAGACAAAGCATGCAGAATCTTCCTGGATACATTTCGTGGAGTGCTGCCTTCAGGTTGTCTAAGTCAGAGCAGTGCTTATTGGAATTAATCATTTGGTTTGATCCCTCATCCAGGAATATGCCGCATGCTGCAGGGCGACTAAGCTGGTGGCCACAGCTACTGAGCCCACGTGCCCTAGAGCCCGTGCTCTGCAACAAGAGAAGCCACAGCAGTGAGACGACCACGGACCGCTACTGGAGAGTACTCCCTGCCCACTGCCGCTACAGAAAGCCTGCACACGGCAACAAAGATCCAACACAGCAAAAGTAAGCAAATAATAATTTTTTTGGTTTTTTTTTTTTTTTTTGGTAAGAAATAAACTCAAAGGATCAAGCTTCCTAGACACGTGGTGCTGCCCCCTTGAAACTGATGGGGAAGTGAACTGGATGGAGCAGAACCCTGGAGAACAAAGACCTAAGTGTGACTGTGAGCTCTACTGTCGTTTGCCGTGCAAGCTGGACTTCGTATTTGTGTCTTCACAAGTCTCAGTTTCCTCATCTGCAAAATGGGGGTAATAGTAACTGCTTGAAGAGATTTCAGTGAGGATATGAACAAAATGAAATAATGTCCCCAGCAGTGCTTGGCACCCAGACCACACTTGGAAAAATGTCCTTCCTTCCTGCAGGAGGGAAGTCCACCCCTTCCTGTTTTTATAACCAGAATGGGGAAACAGCGCCAATAAATTTCTAGACACACCTGGCTCTGGCTGCCAGGTTATGTTCCCCACACTTCCTGCCTCTTCCCTGATGATAAGTTTAAGCAGGTTGGGCCCCCTGGGAGGAGTGAACGACAACAGGGTTCCCAAACAGCTGAGTGAGCGCAAGTATAACAGGAAGACATGTTTTATGGATTCACTGTGAAGGTCTGAGGACGCCTCCCCTCCTGCGCCAAATCCCCACATGTCTGACGGGGCAGCTGGCGAATCAGAGGAGCCTGCGGTGGTGGTCAGAACCAGGGCTCTGGCCCCCTTCTGTTCTGTGTGTTAGGCCCTGCATTTAATTTCATTTGGAAAATGTGTTCCAGGCCTTTAAAATAAATTTGCGTAACCACTGGCCCAGGCCCTTGAGGGGATTTTAAGAGTGTAGGCTTTGGGAGTGGAAGAGGGACTTTCGTGGAGAAATTCTGTATCTCCCCCAGACATCCTGGGCTCTTCCCAGCCAGCTTTCCAGGAGGTTGACCCACCCTCATGGCAGCCGAGATGCCCAGATGTTGCCTGGAACTGGCCTTGCCTCCAGGCCCATGACTCACCAGGATGACTGAGCCACCCTGGCAGGTAACACGGTTCTCAAAGGACTCCGTGAAGCCAAGAATAAGATCTCAAGGCTTGCGCACTTTCAGGACTTTCCCTGGTAGCTCGCTAGAAATGTAAACCCCATTAGCCCACAGTGAGCCTCCGAGATGGAGCAGCTGGGACCAGCCAGTGTTGGGAGAGGGGGGACGTGGGGTAAGAGGTGGAGGGAAGATGGTCTGAAGCAGGTGGATCAAGGCCTTGGCAATGCATTAGCTGAGGTGCCCATTGGTGGCTCTTGGATGGTAACCCACACATTGCAACAGCACTGTGGGTTTTCTGGCCTTGTTAAGAGCTAGTTGTCTTTTCTACTGTGACAATGAAATAAGCAGCAAAAAAAAAAAAAAAGTCTGTAACTGGACCCCCAGAGCCTTTAATTGAGAAGGCAGAGTAGCTAGTTTTGGAGGGTGAATCGTCAGGCAATAAATTGGCATGGTTAAGTGTCAGGCAGACCTCCGTTCAAATCCCCACATTGCCTGTGACCTTGAGCAAGTTTCCCAACATCTTCAGGCTCAATTTTTTTCATTCATAAAAGGAGAATAAGGTTGTTGTGAGAATGAACAGTGATGGTCTTTATCTATACTAAAGAAAGGTGTAGTGTCACGTCCGGTGTAAGGTATCTATCTAATGAGGGATTACAAATATTTTTTTGTAATTCATCCAGTTCTGACTTAAGTCTGGCACAGGGGTCTCCCACTGTGCAAGTTTGTTTGTTTCTGAGTGTGAGTTTCCTCACCTCATTTCAACATTTCACCGTATTTCCATTTTGCCACCCTACCTAGTCCTCTTAGGACCTGCATCCTTTCCCTGAACCCTGACCTAGGCCTCTGGAGGTGGTGGTAGTTTAGTTGTTAAGTCATGTCCAACTCTTGAGATGCCATGGACCATAGCCCACCAGGTTCCTCTATCCATAGGACTTTCCAGGCAAGAGTACTTAAGTGGATTGCCATTTCCTTCTCCAGGAGATCTTCCCAATCTAAGGAGAGAACGCGGGTCTCCTGCAGTGCAGGCAGATTCTTTACCGACTGAGCTACCAGGGAAGCCCCGCTTAGTCCAGCCTGAGAACCACCCAGATCCAGCCGCTCACAAGAACTTTCACATTTCAGCATACTGCTTCCTTGAGAGGGTGCTTCACCCACACAGGACAACACAGCCAAAGTCTGTCTTGGACACCGCCAACATCACAGACCGACTGTCTGAACTGGGGCCAGATAACAAGGGATCTGCTGCCCATCTGAGCTAAGCTTTTCCATCAGCTCCAGATGCTCATCACTACCCAAGAGCAGTGCCTCTCCATCAGGCAGATCTAGACACCGGGCTGGGTCCCCTTCCTACAAGCCAGATGTATCTCCAAAGACTAGATATATGATGTGGTGAACTCAAGGAGATGTGTGATAATGCTTGGAACTGCTCACAGTAGAATTTCTAGCCACCCTGTTGTCACAGTGACCCCTGAGGCTTCTTTCTGCTCTAAACTTCTATGATGGATGATGCAGGCAAACCATACTTACTTACTTCTCTCCTATGCCATCCAGCTTTAATGAACAAGCCTGGGGTCACTGAGAAAAATGCTCTAGGTGTGCCCAAAGCAAGGTGGAGTGATTCCAGAAGCAGTTGTGCAATGCATTGGGCTGCCACAGTCAAAAGACATTCTCAGTGACCACAGAAATCTGCAGAGGACCTGGTTTCAGCCATCATTCATTCATACATCCATTCATTCATCAAGCCACCCAGCCAGCCAGCCACCAAATACGTATCAAATATTTGCCAGGCTGCTTGTGAAAGGGATGCAAAAGCAAATAAAACAAGATGTCTGCCCCTGAGAGGCTCACAGGTCATCTAGGATGCAGACAGTGACAATACAATGTAGAAACTTGGTGACATGGAAAGCTGCAAGCTCTGTGGCAATACTGAAGATAGACTGCTCATTCCGATTAGGATGGGGGTGGACGGGTGAAGAGATCCCAGAAGAGATGACTGAAGCTGGCGCTTCAGAGATGAGCAGGACCTGGCCAGGTAGAAGGCATATACTAATGACAGTCTTTGCAGAGTCTCACAGGTGTGTGAGGACGTGAGGCACTCAAGGATCCAGGGGGAGGTAGACACGGTGATGAGGAAGGCTTCGTGTTTAGTGAGGAGCTGCAGGAGATGAGTCTAGAGAGGCAGGCAGAGGTCAGACCAGGAAAGGCAGGCTGTGTGTGGAGCTGAGGAGGTTCAACTTTGTGCCCTGGGCTGTGAGGAGACATGGCTTAAGAACCTCTAAAAAGTGGCTCAGGTGGCAATGTGACAGGGCGTAGGAGTGAACAGCGATTGGTTTTTGTCTGGACTGCATCCAAGTTCCTTCTCTCAGAACCTAAAGCTTCCCTCTGGGGAAACTCCCATTGTGTGCAGCTGTCTTGGTTGGAAAATGTACCCTGATGCAGTGCAAAAACTAAGTAAGTGTTTATTGCTATCTAAGTTACCCCATTTTAGAGATGGGGTACAGTAGGGAATGTAGTCTGGTGATCTCTGTGTTTATCTTAATCTCTTTCTTATATTCCCAGTGCTTGGCATGTAGTAGCTGCTCATTATTAATTGAGTGAATGAATAAATAACAGCAAATGAGAGGCATACCATTTTTAAAAACATCTTGTGAATGCATTAACTTCAGTGGCCTCTGTTTTCTCATCCATAGATTAGCTCCTACCAAAGTGGATCCCCATTAGATGGGCAATGGGGCAGACCTTGGGCCTGACAGAGGACCACTTCCCTGAGTCAGGGGTATGGTTTTGACACCTGTGTGCTCCATGCCAGGACAGTAACAACATCCCGAACTTAACTCTGAGTTGTATTAATCAGATGCTAGGATGTGGACACAGAATGAAGGAGAGCCAATCTATGCCAGTTATACCGGTTGCATTATCCCCAGTCTTAATCTTTGCAGGGCTGTGGAGAGGAGATGAGAGGGGAGGAGATGGGAGACAGGCAAGAAAATAGTGCCTGGATGTTAGGTGCTCAAAGTTATGTGACCGGCTTCCCACTCAGCTAGGGTAAGGTCTCATTCAATGACAGCTTACATTACTTAATGGTGCTCATCGCAAACCTCCAAGTAGGCATTCTTACTCTCATGTTAAGGCTGAGGACACAATAGATTTTCTTAAGGCCCCATAGTGCATAAAGAGAAAATTCCATATCTGAACCTGGGTCTGTCTGACTCCAAAGTCCATGCCTTCGCCTCTCCACCCAGCTGGTTTTGAAAAGGCAGATAGCGCTGGGCATGTAGTGTGTACCGCTGGGTTGACCCAGTGGGTGCATGAGTTGAAGAGGACCACGTGTATCTGGGACAGCAAAAGCAGCCATACCCCCTCTGGTGTTGGCAAAATGATGAACTCCAGCGTGAGACAGCCAGGTTCCTTCCTCCAAAGGCCATTTTTCACTAAGGTCCATGCTTCCCGCAAGTCTCTTGTATGTGCAGCTCTCTCATCAAACGGAATCTCCTGAAATAATGAGCACGAAAAAATGGAGAAAATTGACTACTGATACTCTGCTGGGGCGGGAACATGTTCTTGAAGGGAAGCACTCAACTTCTAGTTTATTATGTTTCTTTAGCATGTGAAGATTGTTGTCAAGATTCAGGCATTCACAACAGCCAGAACAACCCCACTTCTGGGCATATATCCAGAAGAAAACTCTTAATTCTAAAAGATATACACACTCCTATGTTCATAGCAGCTCTATTTACAATATCCAAGACATGGAAGCAACCTAAGTGTCCATCGACAAATGAATTGATAGAGAAGAAGTGGTACATATATACAATGGAATATTACTCAAGCATAAAAGAGAATGAAAAATGCCATTTGCAGCAACAGGGATGCAACTAGAGATTCTCATACTAAGTGAAGTATGTCAGGGAGAGAAAGACAAATGCTATATGATATCACATATATGAGCAATATAAAATATGACACAATTGAAGGTATCTATGAAGCTGAACCAGTCCATTCTAAAGGAGATCAGCCCTGGGTGTTCTTTGGAAGGAATGATGCTAAAGCTGAAACTCCAGTACTTTGGCCACCTCATACAAAGAGTTGACTCATTGGAAAAGACTCTGATGCTGGGAGGGATTGGGGGCAGGAGGAAAAGGGGACGACAGAGGATGAGATGGCTGGATGGCATCACCGACTTGATGGACATGAGTTTGAGTGAACTCTGGGAATTGGTGATGGACAGGGAGGCCTGGCGTGCTGCAATTCATGGGGTCGCAAAGAGTCGGACACGACTGAGCAACTGAACTGAACTGAACTGAACTGATGAAGCTGAAACAGACATAGAGAACAGACCTGTAGCTGCCAACAGGGAAGGAGGGTCATGGGGGATGGACTGGGAGTGGAGCTAGTAGATGCAAACTATTACATATAAAATAAAACAGATAAACAACAAGGTCCTAATGCATAACACAGGGAACTATATTCAGTGACCTGGGATAAGCCGTAGTGGAAAATGATATAAACAGGAATATATATGTGTGTGTGTGTGTGTGTGTGTGTGTGTGTGTGTGACTGAGTCACTTTGCAGTACAGCAAGAATTAACACAACATTGTAAATCAACTATGTGTGTGTGTGCGTGTGCATGTGTGTGTGTTAGTTGCTCAGTCGTGTCTGACTTTTTGTGACCCCATAGACTGTAGCTTGCCAGGCTCCTCTGTCTATAGGATTTTCCAGGCAAGAACAGTGGGGTGGGTTGCCATTCCCTTCTCCTGGGGATCTTCCCAACCCAGAGATTGAACCCAGGTCTCCTGCATTGCTGCCAGATTCTTTACCATCTGAGCCATGTGTACTTCAATAAAACATAAAAATTAAAAGATTCAGGCACAGTCTGAGTGTGAGATCTTCAACAAGTCTAATCGAGTCAAAAAATCATGGTTCCCTTTTTCATTCAGTTAGCATGTTTATGGAGCAACTATCGCATTCAAGGCTTTGAGCAAGGGACTTACTGTAATTAGTTCTGCATGTTTTATAGAATCCTAGAACTTCAGGGTAGGATAACAGTTGCATTAAAAAAAACTAAGTATATACTTCTATATGTGACTAAAAAACAGACTGGAAAATCTGAACTAAACTTTGGAGGTAAATCCCATCATATTGAAAATATGAGTACTTCCCATCATAATGGAAATATGAGTACTTCTCATTTTCTTTGTAATCTTCTGCATTTTCCATAAGAGACATGCATTATTTTTATAATCTGAAAAAATATATAATAAATATTATTTTCAAAGAAAATCCCAGGGCTGAGAAGGACCATGAAGATGCATTTTCCACTTTCTCTTGAAAACCATGATAGAAGGTCCATGTCATGAGGGCTCTAGTTTTCATAAAAAGGACACTTCACTGGCTGTCTCCAAGAAGTCCAGCCTGGGAATCCCTTCCTGTAAACCGTATCTGGGAAGATTACAACTCACAGCCAAACTTCTCCCAACATTACAAAGAGATTTTATAATTCTCTGCATTGCAGGTCCTCCAAAGAACACGACTGAATAATTGAAGGTGACTGATGGACCTAATCTGTGAATGCAGCCAGTGGGACATTCTCCAGGGCAGAAACCCTGTCAGCCTCATTAGGATGGGTCCTGGTGATCACCAGCTGCAATCAGAGCAGCTGGCTTCCTTTGGTCTCAAGAATGCTGCTCAGAGTTGCCCTGCAGGTTCCTGCACTGCCAGTCTGTCTGCGGACAAGGCAGACTGATGTGATGGGTTTTGGCTGTCTGCCTAGAGAAGGGTGGTACTCTTGGAGAGTTGCAACAAACATCCACAAATCTCTAGTTGAATACCAGGAGGCACCAAAGATTGTACTGCACTTAATTGGGCCCTGGCTCACTAGGGGTTTGTGTTCAATCCAAGCACCCGAAAATTTTAGAGGGGAACTCTAGACCAGAATGGGTATAGCATAATACCATAGGGACAACACTGGATTTGTCAATAGAGTCAGATTTTAATGCTAATGCTGGCACTAACTGGGTGACTTTGGGCAAACCCATTTATACTCTTGAGGTTTAATTTCCTCAACTTCAAATGAAGGAATTAGGACTAGATGATGTCAAAGGTTTGTGAAGTCTATAATACTATGCTTTTACATACAAAGGTCACCTATCCAATTACGTTAGTAGGCTGAGAAAGCTGTGTTATTTGTCCACTAGCAAATTTGAGACTTTAGCCTCAGCATGTGAGAGGTGGCTGATGAGACTAGAGGTAATCTGCCTTTGGAACAAGATGGGTGCTCTGTGCAAACCTAAAAACATGTTTGGAACAGAAATTCAGTTCTGGGCCATGATCATACCAGTTTCTTGTTCAATCACTAAGTTATGTCCAACTCTTTGCAATCCCATGGACTGCAGCATGCAGGCTCCCCTGTCCTTCACTATCTCCCGGAGTTTGCTCAAACTCATGTCCATTGAGTTGGTGATGCCATCCAACCATCTCACCTTTTGTCACGCCCTTCTCCTTTTGCCTTCAATCTGTCCCAGCATCAGGGTCTCTTCTAATCAGTTTGGCTCTTCACATCAGGTGGCTAAGTATTGGCGCTTCAGCTTCAGCCTCAGTCCTTCCAATGAATATTCAGGACTGATTTCCTTTAGGATTGACTGGTTTGATCTCCTTGTAGTCCAAGGGACTCTCAAGAGTCTTCTCCAGCACCAGTTTGAAAGCATCAATTCTTTGGCACTTGGCCTTCTTTATGGTTCAACTCTCACATGCATACATGACTACTGGAAAAGCCATAGCTTTGACTAGATGGACCTTTGTCAGCAAACTGATGTTTCTGCTTTAATACACTGTGTAGTTTTGTTGTAGTTTTCTTTCCAAGGAGAAAGTACTTTTTAATTTCATTAAAACTGCAAGTTTTATGGGTATCATCATTTAATCAAATAAACTAATTACTCAAAGTCTTATATCTTTACCAATTGTAAAATAACATTAATAATATTACATCCTTTAAAAGCAACATGTATTTATCATATACTGTTCATTCAAAATCATTTTATTAATCTTGAGAAGTGAGTTGGAGATTATAATAACTTTGTTTGACAAAAACAGAACTTTACTGAATCATTGGAGAAGGGTTTTCAAAGTAGATTCATCTCTCTTGGTCCAGTGGCCTAGACATCCACTTCCCTTCTCCAGGGGATCTTCCTAACCCAGGGATTGAACCTGGATCTCCCACATTGCAGACAGATTCTTTACCATCTGAGCCACCAAGGAGGCGGGGAGAAGAAACCCACTGGACCACAGGAAAGAGAATTGTAAGGTGCTATCTTCTGGATGAGGGAGGTTAGGCTCTCACACCCATACATTTTATTTTATTAATCTGAACTACATAGGTTCATGTTGAGTGTTTTATTAACTTCAACTTGAAAGCCCTGCTGGTTTCTCTGATGCTTGAATTTCACACCTCAACTTGGGAAAGTCAAGCACAAAATGTGAAATGAAATTGCATCAAACACAAGTATTTCAAGGAAGACTGATCAGTCACATCTGTTCCTGCAATTCTAACACCATCACATCAGTCACAGGAAGCCCCAGAGTTGCTCACAAAACTCTGGAGGCTAGTGGATACTTTCCTAGCTTCTGGCCATATAAGACAACTTATTCAGAGTTTTCTATAAAATGTTTAATCTGTAGCCAAATCAAAATTCTATCAAGGACCAAGTCCATGTAAAAGAAACTAAAAGGCAAAAAAAAAAAAAAAAAAATTATTGCAAGCATAGGAATAAGAAGTGAAGAAAGTTTTCTGTAAAACAGCACATGGCAGCTCAAACAATAATACATACAATAGGGCGGAGTAGAGGGCATGAGTGGGAAAGTACTGGGAACTTACACTTGTAATTCTGACTTTGAGAAGCTCTTTTGTTCCCAAGAGATATCTGTACTCCCACATTCACTGATGCGTTATTCACAATAGCCAAGATATGGAAACAACCTACGTGTCTTGTCGGTGGACGAATAGATGTGGAAGATACATACAATGAAATATTATTCAGCTGGGGCTTCCCTGGTGGCTCAGGGGTAAAGAATCCGCCTGCATTGCGGGAGACCCAGGTTCAATAGCTGGGTCAGGAAGATCCCCTGGAGGAGGGCATGGCAACCCACTCCAATATTCTTGCCTGGAGAATCCCCATGAACAGAGGAGCCTGACGGGTGACAGTCCATAGGGTTGCACAAAGTCGGACATGACTGAAGAGACTTAGCACACACATACACAAACACACATTATTCAGCCATAAGAAAGAAGGGAATCTTGCCATTTGCAACCACATGGATGGACTTGGAGGGCATTGTGCTAGGTGAAATAAGCCAGACTGAGAAAGACAAATAGTGCATGGTATCATGTACATGTAAAATCTAAAGGAAAAAAAAGAGCTCATAGAAACAGAGAGTAGAAAAAACAGTTGCCAAGGCCAGGGTGGCAGGGGAAATAGGAAAAGGTTGGTATAAAGGGTAGAACTTTCAATTATAAGATGAACAAGTTCTGAGGATCTAATTGTATAACACTGTGAGTATAACTGATAACACTATTGTATAATTGAAATTTTTTAAAAGAGTTGAATTTAATGTTCTCACTGAGAGAAAAAATAAGATAAATATATGTGAGATGATGGATGTGTTTACTAGATGGGAGAATCATTTCACAATGTGTGTGTGTGTGTGTGTGTGTATGTATATATCAAATCATCATGATGTACACTTTAAATGTCTTCCAATATTATTTGTCAATTATACCTCAATAAATCTGAAAAAATTAAAATAATAAATAGTAAAAAATGGGGAGAGAGACAGAAAGAAGAACTGAGCAGAGTTGGACACTGGGATCTATGGAATATTGGAGTGCTTTGAGCATAATATTGATATTTAATAAATACTGGATGATTCAGTTCAGTTCAGTCCCTCAGTCATGTCCGACTCTTGTGACCCCATGGATTGCTGCATGACAGGCTTCCCTGTTCGTAATCAACTCCTGGAGTTTACTCAAAGTCATGTCCATTGAGTTGGTGATGCCATCCAACCATCTCATCCTCTGTCACCCCCTTCTCCTCCTGCCTTCAATCTTTCCCAGCATCAGGGTCTTTTCCAATGAGTCAGTTATTCACATCAGGTGGCCAAAGTATTGGAGTTTCAGCTTTAGCATCAGTTCTTCCAATGAATATTCAGGACTGATTTCCTTTAGGATTGACTGGTTTGATCTCCTTGCAGTCTAAGGGACTCTCAAGAGCCTTCCAACACACAGTTCAAAAGCATTGAATGAATGAATAAATGATAATGGCCAATGTGAGTAAGGACCCTAGTCAGATACTATATCCTATTAAGCTCCCAAAGGCAACCTATCTATCCTAAGAGAGGGTGTGAAGCCAAATGCGCCTTTGGACTTGAGTTTAGGGCTCAGAGTCTCCAACCACCAGAACTCTTTTTGGAGCTGCCTCTGGAACAAGCCACAGCCTCAGCTGCCTGAGGGATCTTAATTCCCAAGCAGGGATTGAACCTGGGTGCTGGCAATGAAAGCACCAAGTCTTAATCACTGGACAACCAGGGAATTCCCTGGTCATCCTTGATTAGTTGATTGCATCTCACATCCAATCACCAAACTTTGTCCAGTCTAACATCTAAATATCTCAGGAATGCAATTGCTACCCTCTGCTTTCATTGCCTCAGCCTAGATCAGCCACTGTCCCCTCTTACTGAGACACTGTGGTGACTTCAGTGGGTCCCTGGTCTTTCTTTCCTCCAACCCTTTCTCCACACTTTGCTGTAATATTTTTAGAACACAGATTTGATCATGTCCCTCCTTGATCAAAATACTCTAATGATTCATTATTCCCAGGAGAAAGTCTGGACCACTTAACATGGCATATAAGGGCCAACTATTGCAAAATATTTGAAATCCCTAAATTAGTTCCCTTCTTAGATTTTTTGGATATGCAGCCATTGCTGGAGCTGAAGCAAGAGTGCTCTTCCTTCCTCACCTTGCAATTTATCCTTCACATTTCATCTGGGATTTGGTTCCTTGTCCCCTAGACTGCCCTGTGCTTGCTTCATTACAATGTGTATCACACTGCACTGTAATTATCTGTTAATATGTATGTAGAGTTTAGTTCAAGTTTATGTACATAAGGGCAGAGATTCTATTTGTGTCTGTAGCATTGATACAGGGGTTTCACAAGCACCAACTATTTGTTGAATGAATGAATATATGACTGAATGGTGGTGTTTGGAGCAAGCATACCTCATTTTAACATGTCCCTTTAGCAAGGATTGTCTTTGCAACCTCATCCACCTCCTCTGCTTCTCTAGTAATTTCTCCACCTAAAGATCACACCCTATTTGCCTCTGCTTCCTGGCTTTGTTCTTACCTTCTCATCTGGTCTAACTGGCTGAGATTCTCCCACTTATGCTCCCACTTCAGTGTGCATACCTGCTCCTCCACCCGGCATGCCTCTGTCCATTGTACACCCACCTGCTTCCCTTCCCAAGACTGGATGAAACTACGCTTCTGATCATCCACAGGAGACTCTTGCCCACTGAATGCAGCCAAGTCACACCTAGACCTCTAACCAATACCTCCAGGGTCTTTTCTAGTGGTGGGGGGTTTAATCTAGAGATACAAATTCATAAAAAACCCTGTTCCTACTTTGATTCTGCCTTAGCTAGCATAAAAGAGCTCCATTTTGTAGAGAAGGGATGAAATAATTAGAAGTGCCATGTTTGGAGATTCATATGGCATATTCCATCATTCAGGCATTCAAGCAGCCATGGGTTCTAAAGAATCTGAACACCCTCCACTTGCTGATAACTTACACTATAAATCAAGGTATATATATATATATATGTGTGTGTGTGTGTGTGTGTGTCTAGCTAGAGATATCAGTATATAAAATAAACTTGTTCATTCATTTGATAAATATTTACTTGATGTCTCCTATATACTAGTCACTGTGCTAAGTGCTTCGGATAGAAAAGGATAAATCTTGTCTTTCCTTCAGAAAGTTTTCAACCTTGAGGGGGAGACAAACATCTGGGCATATTACTACAGAACAACATACTAAGTGCAAGCTTTGAGTCATGTATAGATAAATCAAGGATCTGCAAATAATAGAATCAGGAAGTTAGCAGCTGAGGACCTTTAATCTAACCCTTATGTTATACATGACTCTCCAGTCTATGTCTTTGCAACCTGTACTTCAATACCCAGTAAGGAGTTAATTTTCTCCCAGACAGACCATTGTATTTGTGAACTCTTCTGTCAAGAAATCCATTTTAAAATTTTCAACAAAATATTGATAGTCACCAAAAGTCCTCAGTGCTGCTGAGCCATTCTGGGACCTCTTGCCCCTTGTCTTGTTCTTCAGAGGTTGCTTGAAGATGAGATACTCTTCCTGGAATATTAAGATTATACCCCAGTCCTAATGCCCTCCAAGCTTTGCAGATCTGGGCCTTATTCTTCAGTGAGTCAGGAATCAGAAGGAATGTTCCATCTTGGCTTTGAATAGGGAGTATAAATCTGTCTGATTACATCCAGAAAACAAACCAAACAACTAAATTGAAGCACAAGAGGGAAGAGGTCATGTGATGAGATCTTCCTTCTCAACTAGGAATTTCTAGCTAAGATCTCCATTACCGAGGGGCTAGGTGTCTTTGTCAAGATTGGATGCTATAACCGAGTACCACAGACTGGATGGCTTATAAACAAAAGAAATGTATTGCTTATAGTTCTTGAGCTGGAAGTCTGGGATTAGGTTGCTAGCATGGTCAGGTTCGGGAGGAACTCTCTTCCATTATAGAATACTGATTTCTCATTGCATTTTCTCATGGCAGAAGGAGAGCTAGAGAGTTCTCTGGGGAGGGGGATCCTCTCATAAGGGCACTAATTCCATTCACGAAGCCTCCACCCTTATGATCTAATTACTTTCCAAAGGCCCCACCTCCTAAGACCACCACAGTGGACTTTAGGACTTCAACATATGGATTTTGAGGGAACACAAACCCTCAGTCCATTGCACAATGTCAAGCCTGGCATTAGCTATCAGAAAACTCAGTCATAGGCACCCTTGTGGACCACAGTAAAATAGAGGGCACTCTCCTCTTGGGCTGCCCCAAGGGTTTGACTCTAATGAGTTTCAGTTTCTAAACTTTGACAGATATTTTCCTTTTGTTGTTGTTCAGTTGCTAAGTTGTGTCTGACTCTTTGTGACCCCATGGACTGCAGCACACCAGGTTTACTGTCCTTCACTATCTCCCAGAGGTTGTTCAAACTTATGTCCATTGAGTCGGTGATGCCATCCAACCATCTCATCCTCTGTTGCCCCCTTCTCCTCCTGTCCTCAATCTTTCCCAGCATCAGAATCTTTTCCAAAAAAAAAAAAAAAAAGAATCTTTTCCAGTGAGTCAGCTCTTTGCATCAGGTGGTCAAAGTACTGGAGCTCCAGTATCAGTCCTTCCAATGAATATTCAAGGTTGATTTCCTTTAGGTTTGATTTTAACTTCAAATAAACCAAACACATCAGAGTGTACATCTGGGCTCTTAATATTCCAATGATTAAATTCAGTAGCACATACAAGACTTTTTCTTGGTTGGAAGAGAAGAGAGAGTAGAATACTCTAAATATCCCCTGTGAAAGAAAATACTTCTTTGATGAATAAAAGGACATGAAATCTAGAGGCATGAAGTCTTCCTCTGAAATGGGCTGATGTTTAGAGAGTTGACATGATTCTTCTGGGCTTCATTTGTTTTTCCGCATAGTCTTACCAACTTTGTAGAATTGGAAACCATTCTTTCAAATTGGCTTAAGCAACTGGGCAGAGTATTTGTGAAGTTCCTATGGAATTTACTGATGTTAATATTTTAAGTACTCCACTGAATAATTCATGCTACTCTCTAAGGAGCTGTGGCAACAAGCATATTTTTAGGAAACTTAATAAAGTTATAAGATGATGAAGTCCTTTGCAGAATACTCAGTGTCTCAGGCTTTTCATCTCTAAAGTCAGTCCATTGAAACCAAACTCAGAAGTTCCCTCCACCATGAAACTTTCCCAGGGAGAGTTATATCCTTCTCCCTTTCCGCCTCTCCTAACTTTTAAAATTCCGTTAAGACTACACTTTCCCATTGGATAATACTCTCTTTGCAAGATGATTCCTGTCCTTGTTAGAAGGTAATCTTACGACAAAGTCGTATCTTATCCGCCTTTCTATGTTCACTGTTAGCATGATGGCTGGCCAGATTTAGGGTCAGGAAATCTTGCTGAATGAATGAAACTGACACGCCTACAGCTGAGAAACTCATATGAGTCTGTACCTGCAAACACTTGCCATAACTCACATTAAATCAGCCATTATAACACATGATTTGCCACCATATTCTGCCATCCAAGCAGCATAATGCCTAATATACTCTGATGAGGAAAGAAAAAGGAGAATAAATATTTCCAGAAAACTGGGTTCTTGCCTGGCTGGGGATTGTTACTCAACGAAGTAGCCCCAGAAGAATCATTTCATCTTGTTGGAGCTCAGTTTTTCCAGTGTGTGAAATAGGGCTCATAAAGCCCATTTTTATTTTTTTAATCAAAGGTTTGTGAGAATTGTATGTCAACTAGAGAATCATCAAAACAAATGCACAGCACTGTTATCATTCAGCAAATTTGCTTATACATGTCACTTGCTCTGAGGCATTGAATTCCAATTTGGAGTTCCTAACTTGGGAGGTGACACAGCATGTGAAAGGCAGTGTTAAATGTAATGGGGAAGAGCAAGGACTTTGGGACGGATGTGGGTTTAAATCCCAGGGCCCCCATTTCCCAGTGATAGGTAAGCAAGGACTGTAATGTCATTAAACCTAATTTCTCCCATTTGTCATAGGGGATCATAGCATAGGCTTTGTGCGATTGTTGTCAGGGTTAAATGAAAACTTTCTGTAATGTAACCAGATTAGATCCTGGCCAGTAATAAAACTCAATAAATAACAGTAATTGTTTTTATTAAGATCATTATTAATTTTTGAAGTTGATACATTTCAGAAGTGACTTAGTTCCATCCACAAACTTCATTCCGTGGGGAACAAAGCTAAAGGGTGACGAAGCATTAAGAAGCAGACATTTGTCCCCAAAGGAAAGGGCTTTTGTAAAAAGTGGGCAAAGATACAAAGGCAAGCTATTTGCTGTGTGCCAGTCCTGGAAAGGAAGGAGGGAATCAAGGCAAGAAAGAATAACAGAGACCAAGAGGCAGAGTGAAGTTCTGTAAGGATTCTCTGAGGCAGAGCCATAGACAGGGCTGCCTGTCCAGGGGATGTTGGGAAACCACAGGAGAGGATTAAGTGTTTCTATTTGAGAAAAGCAATTGGGCCGCAGTCTATGAGGCAAAGAGAAAGAACCGGAGCAGGATGAACTGCTGCAGCTCTAATTACAAACCAAGAATAAGATACAGACGTGGGCCCCGCAGCAAAGAGCTGTCATTTATACACAGATCTTTACAGCCAAATCCGTGCAGGGGAAAACAGCAGAGTTACTGTCTAACCTAGCTGTCCCTGTGTCCATAATGTGAGCCATATGTGTCATTTTAAATTTTCTAATAGCCACATTTTTTGAAAAAGTAATACAGATGAAATTAATTTTAATAATATATTTTCTTTAACCCACTATATCCAAAATAGTATTTGGTTGGCCAAAAAGTTGGTCTGGATTTTTCCATAACATCTTAGGGAAAAAGAACTTTTTGGCCGACACAATATTTCAATATGCATTTAATAAAAAAATTACTAATGAATATGTAAGGTTTCTTTTTTTAATACCAAAGCTTCAAAATCCAGTCAATTATAGCACATGCCAACTTGTACCAGCCACACCTCAAGTGCTCAGTAGCCATGTGTGGCCCAGAGCTAATCCCAGGGGAAAATGAATTCCATTCTCTTGACCTCCTAGGCTGCTGTTTAAGACCTTTTAAAAGCTCAGAGTCATAGAGCAAGAAAAGAGCTTTGGAGAAGTACTATGGGCAAGGGCTATCTATTTATTCCTAACAGTTTTTCTTTAACATCTCTGCTTCAATTTAAATAGTTCACACCCCACTGAAAACCTCCAATTGGACACTCACTGGTGACTAAGTGCTTGGTGCATGTGCTATGTCACTTTAGTCATGTCCTGCTCTTTGCTACCCCATGGGCTGTAGTCTGCCAGTCTCGCTGCCTATGGGATTCTCCAGGCAAGAATGCTGGAATGGGTTGCTGTGTCCTTCTCTGGGGGATCTTCCTGACCTAGGCGTCAAACCCGCATCTCCTGTATCTCCTGCTTTGCAAGCGGATTCTTTTACCACAGAGCCACTGGGGAAGCTCAAGGGCTTGGTCTAGGCAGGTTAATCATGGTGAATGTTCTGTCCACTCTCCCATTCTAAGGGAAACTGCCTCACCCACACTTTCCCCCTGCAATCCCAAGGCAGCTTTATGTACCCACCTCTTCTCGCTATACCCTCTCTGGCTCAGGTGACCAGGGATGAATAGGCATATGACTCCATGAACTGTTGTATTTATCTCTATAGTCACCAGGTGTGGAAAAGCTTGTCCAACCAGAGACTGACCACTGAGGACTAGTTGGGCCAATCAGCTCCTCTGTCAGGAATATAGAGGCAGAGTCAGGCTTAGGGAGAAGCATCAGAGGAAGACACACACACAAGAAGCAGAAAGAGCTTCAATAAAATTGTGTTTCCAGTTATTTCTTCAGTTTCTTCATGTTCCTCTCAGATCTACTTTCCACCTCAGGATTCCCGAGGCATTTCATTTGAACAAAGCAATTCTCCAGATGAAAGAACTTTGAAAGCCTCCTATGGGAGGGTTTCCAAGTAACCCCGGTTCTTGGAACTCTGTTGGAACCTTCTAGTATCAACCACATTCTGAGTTCCTAAAGCATAGCTGTTTTGCTGTTTCTAGTTTACTTTGAGATTCTTGTATCTTTTATGGTTATGATTAGTTTATAAGACTCCCTTATGTGTGACACAGTGATAAAAAATCCGCCTACCAATGCAAGAGATGCAAGAGATGCAGATTCTATCCCTGAGTTGATATGAATAGGAAATGGCAATCCGCTCCAGGATTCCTGTCTGGGAAATCTCATGGACAAAGGGTCAGACATGACTGAGCATGCATGCATGCATATGTGTGGAGGAATCCTGAATGAGTCTATACCTGTTAACATTAAGGCCTACCACAGACATGGATGCTTCTATACACATTCAAGCAAAGCTCTTTTCCATCACTCTCCTCCAGTCTTGTTTGCACTCTGTCTCATGCCTACATTTAGCCTGACAGAGAAATGATAGATTACTTTGGGTTGCATTCTCAAATAATTATGCTCTGAAAAGACCTCATTTCAGTGACCTTCCAGGGACCCTTTAAGCCGCACATCATCAACAGTAGTGATTCTCAACTATGACTGCACACCACAAACACCTGAGGTACTTCTAAAATTTATCAATGCCCACAGCCCTACCCAGACCCACGAAATAAGAACCTCTGGGAGCAGGTCCCTTGACATCTGGATCTCTTAAAAGGTCTCCAAATAATTCTAATGTGCAGCCACAATTGAGAAATACTGATATACAGGATATGCCCTTGTATAGGTTTGGGTTTATGGTAAATCAAATCAGGTATTGTCTTAATTATGAAAGAAATGCATATTTGTTTTCTAAAGAATACATAAAAAGTGGAGAATGGTCAAAGGGGAAAAGTCTCTTTCATCAATAGAATCCCCAACAATCTCACTCCCTGCAAATAACTATTTTAGCTTCATATGTGCCCTTCCAAAAATTGTCTGTGCCAATGCAAATATATGGGGTTTCCCAGGTGGCCCAGTAGGTAAAGAATCTGCCTGCAGTGCAGAAGACACAGGAGATGCAGGTTCAACCCCTGGGTCCGGAAGATCCCTTGGAGAAGGAAATGGCAACCTGCTCCAGTATTCTTCTCTGGGAAATTCCACAGACAAAGGACCCTGGTGGGCTATAGTCCATGGGGTTGCAAAGAGTCAGACATGTCTGAGTGACTGAGCACAGCACAGCATACAAATATAGGTATGGATATATGTATATCAGTTCAGTTCAGTCGCTCAGTCATGTCTGACTCTTTGCAACCCCATGAACCACAGCATGCCAGGCCTCCCTGTCCATCACCAACTCCCGGAGTTCACTCAAACTCATGTCCATCGAGTCGGTGATGCCATCCAACCATCTCATCTCTGTCGTCCCCTTCTCCTCCTGCCCCCAATACCTCCCAGCATCAGGGTCTTTTCCAATGAGTCAACTCTTCGCATGAGGTGGCCAAAGTATTGAGTTTCAGCTTCAGCATCAGTCCTTCCAATGGACACCCAGGACTGATCTCCTTTAGGATGGACTGGTTGGATCTCCTTGGAGTCCAAGGGACTCTCAAGAGTCTTCAACACCACAGTTCAAAAGCATCAATTTTTTGGTGCTCAGCTTTCTTCACAGTCCACCTCTCACATCCATACATGACCACTGGAAAAACCATAGCCTTGACTAGACAGACCTTTGTTGGTAAAGTAATATCTTTGCTTTTCAATATGCTATCTAGGTTGGTCATAACTTTCCTTCCAAGAAGTAAGCGTCTTTTATATATGTATATATGCACATGTATTTATATACAGAAACATAGGTATATCTATGGAGAGAGGCATACATATAAACAAATATATGTGCACATATACATTTTTTCCTATGGTTGGCTTTTTTCATACTAATATATTTTAGTTATTAGCCTAAAAATTTGTGATTTAAAAAATAATAGCAGGGGACTTCCCTGGGGGTCCAGTGGTTAAGAATTCACCTTCCAATGCAGGGGATGCAAGTTTGATCCACGGTTGGGGAACTAAGCTCCCACATGCTACAGAGTAACTAAGCTCACCTGCCACAACTGCTGGAACCCACATGCTCTGCAGCCCACACACTGCCAACTATTGAGCCCACACCACAGCTCGAGAGTCTGTATACCACAAGGAAACGTCCCACATGATGCAAGGGAAATCCCAAGTGCTGCAACTGAAACCTGACACAGCCAAATAAAATAAATAAGTTTCGCAGATGACATTGGAGACACAAGAGATGCAGGTTTGAGCCCTGGGTCAGGAAGATCCCCTGGAGATGGAACTGGCAACCCACTCCTGTATTCTTGCTGGAAAATCCGAGGACAGAGAGGGTGGGCTATGGTCTATGGGGCCACAAAGAATCAGACATGACTGAGAAATATCCTATTAGTTGATATAGGTATAAATATATATATATATATATATATATATGTAATAATGGCAGTGTTTGAGAAGTTATTTACTTTCCCAGATAATACAACAAATTATAAAGCTAAAGTGATTAAAATAGTGTGATCTTATTCCTAGAATAAATTGTTTGAATAGAATAAAAAACTCAAAAAATAATGAAATTGATTTGGTATATGAAAAAATTGGCATTTCAGATCAGTAAGGGAAAAGATAGACTACTCAATAAATTGTGTTGGGGTAATTGGCTACTTTTTAAAAAGTGGACTCTTTCCAAGCGGTGGTCACTGGTGGAGTCCCAATTCTACTAGATTGAAATGCTACCTTGACAGGTTTATTGGATCTATTTCTGAATGCTTCAGTGCTTTTCCATAATCTCTCTAGTGTTGCACCAGTATTTTAATTATTATATTTAATTGTTGTGACATTTTAAAATATCTAGTATTATTAGACTTCCTTCCTGACATTATTTTTCCCCCCAAATATTGCCTGGCTAGGGATTCATCACCTGCTCCACACTGACTAAGCAGCCCAGGAGGCACTTACAATAATAAAGTGAAAGTTAAAGTGTTAGATGCTCAGTCTTGTCTGACTCTTTGGGAGAACATGGACTGCAGACTTCTCTGTCCATGGACTTTTCCAGGCAAGAATACTGGAGTGGGCTGCCATGCCCTCCTCCAAGGGATCTTCCCGACCCAGGGATTGAACCTGTGTCTTCTGCATTGAAGGTGAATTCTTTACCACTTAGCCACCAGGGAAGCCCAATAATAAAGCAAGAGCCCAAATAATACCAAAATAAAGTATCCCATATCAGTATTGAAAGAGCTCTGAAAACAAATTGTCATTGCAACTATAGCTCACAAAAGTTGGCCAGAACCTACACTCTAAGTTTAAATAAAGTGACTGCTACTAAAATAAAATATTTGGGTATGATCAAGAGTCTCCTAACATGTTATCCAAAATGTCCAAAATATAGCTGGAAATCACTCATCATACCTTCAAGATACAGGAAAAGCATAACTTGAATGAGAGAAGACAATCAAACAACGCTGACATTGAGGTGAGTCAGATGTTGAAAATATCTGACAAGAATTTTAAAGCAGCTGTTATAAAAATGCTCCAAGAATAATTACAAATTCTCTTGAAACAAATGAAACAATCTCAGCAAAAAAAAATGAAAGTTATGGTGGTTTAATCACTAAGTCATGTCTGACTCTTGCAACCCAATAGACGGTAGCCTGCCAGGTTCCTCTATCCATGGGACTTTCCAGGCAAGAATACTGAAGTGGGTTGCTATTTCCTTCTCCAGAGGATCCTCCCAAGACAGGAATCAAACCCAGGTCTCCTGCATTGCAGGCAGATTCTTTAGCAGTTGAACTCCAAGGGAAGCCCCTTTAATAGGATATTATGTAGTAGTAGACTGCATAGTATCCCACTGTATAAATAGACCATAATTTAATTAATCCATCTCCTACCATGAAAATTTAGGTTATGTCTCAGTACTGTGATGAACATCTTTATACATATATAGTTGTGTGTTTCCATGCTGGAGAATTTTTTTAAGTGTAAAAGTCAAGCCATTAAATATACTATAACAGAAATTAATAAACAGGAAGAAAATAATAAAGATAACATCAGAAATAAACTGAAAACAGTAACACAATAGAGAAAATCATTAAAAACAAATATCTATTGTTATAAGAAAAAAAAATCAAGATTAGTAAACCTCTAGCTAGACTGATAGATATGAAAAGAAAAAAGACAAATTACCAACATTAGGAATGAAATAGGAGGTATTGCTACAAATCTGGTAGCCTTTAAAAAGATAATAAAGAAATAAATGGACAACTGTTTTAAATCCAGAAAAGAAGTGGACTAATAGCTTAAAAACAATGAGTAATGAAAATTCAAGTCAAGATGAAATGTCATCTAAATAGTTCTACAATTATTATAAAAATTGATTTTATAATTTAAAAGCTCACAAAAAAGAAATCTCTAGGTTCAAATTATTTCACTGGAGAATTTTATCAAGCATTTAAGGAAGAATTAACACCAATTTTATATAATCATGTCCAAAAAATATAGAGAAGGAATCACTTTGTAATTCATTTTATGAGACTAGTATTACTTTGATATCAAAAGCAGATAGTACAAAAAGGGAAAACAGCAAATCAGTAACTCATGAACTGATACACAAAAATTGTCAACAAAGTATCAGTAAGTTGAATCCAGCAGTTTTTCCTAAAAAAGAATAATATGACCAAGTGGGGTTTTATTTCAGATATGCAAAGCTTCCTCAAATTTCAAAATCATTCAGATGTAATCCCCTCTATCAATAGGCTAAAGATGAAAAAACATATGATCATATCAATTAATGCAGAAAAAACATTTAAAAAATTCAACATTTATTCATGATTTAAAAAAAGAAACCTTTCAACAAGCTAAGAATAGAGGAAAACTTTCCCTACTTGATCAAGAGCACTTACAACAAAATCTAAAATTAACTTTATTCGTAATTGTGAAAGAAAGGCTGAAGGCTTTTCCTTTAAGATTGGGAACAACTAATAAACAGAAATCTCTTGCATTCCTATACTCTAACAATGAGAAAACAGAAATGAAGGAAACAATCCATTCACTGCTGCAACAAAAAGAACAAAATAAATATAAATGAAAATACTTAGGAATAAATTTACCCAAAGAAACAAAAGACTTGTATATAGAAAACTATAAAGCACTGATGAAAGAAATCAAAGATGACACAAAGAGATGGAGAAATACACCATGTTTGTGGATTGGAAGAATCAATATAGTGAAAGAGTATACACCCAAAGCAATCTATAGATTCAAAGCAATCCCTATCAAACTACCAATTGTATTTTTCACAGAACTAGAACAAATAATTTCACAATTTGTATGGAAACACAGAAAACCTCTAATAGCCAAAGCAATCTTGAGAAAGAATGTAACTGGAACAATCAACCTGCCTGACTTCAGACTATACTACAAAGCTACAGTCATCAAGACAGTATGGTATGACACAAAGACAGAAATACAGATCAGTGGAACAAAACAGAAAGCCTAGAGATAAATCCACACACCTATGGAGGCCTTATCTTTGACAAAGGAGGCAAAAATATACAATGGAGAAAAGATAATCTCTTTTAACAAATGGTGCTGGGAAAACCAGTCAACTATCTGTAAAAGAATGAAACTAGAACACTTTCTAACACTATACACAAAAATAAACTCAAAATGGATTAAAGATCTAAATGTAAGACCAGAAACTATAAAACTACTAGAGGAAAACATAGGCAAAACACTCTCTGACATAAATCACAGCAAGATCCTCTATGACCCACCTCCCAGGGTAATGGAAATAAAAGCAAAAATAAACAAATGGGACCTAATTAAATTTAAAAGCTTTTGCACAATGAAGGAAACTATAAGCAAAGTGAAAAGGCAGCCTTCAGAATGGGAAAAAATAATAGCAAATGAAACAACTGATAAAGAATCAATCTCCAAAATATACAAGCAGCTCATGCAGCTCAATACCAGAAAAGTAAATGACCTAATCAAAAAATGGGCCAAAGAACTAAACATACATTTCTCCAAAGAAGACGTACAGATGGCTAACAAACACATGAAAAGATGCTTAACATCACTCATTATCAGAGAAATGCAAATCAAAACCATAATGAGGTACCATTTCATGCTGGTCAGAATGGCTGCCATAAAAAAGTCTACAAACAATACATTCTGGAGACAGTGTGGAGAAAAGGGAACCGTCTTACACTGTTGGTGGGAATGCAAACTAGTACAGCCACTGTGGAGAACAGTGTGGAGATTCCTTTAAAAACTAGAAGTAGAACTGCCATACAACGCAGCAATCCCACTGCTGGGCATACACACTGAGGAAACCAGAATTGAAAGAGACACACGTACCCCAGTGGTCATTGCAGCACCATTTGCAATAGCTAGGACATGGAAGCAACCTAGATGTCCATAGGCAGATAATGGATAAGGAAGTTGTGGTACACATACACAATGGAATATCACTCAGCTAAATAAAAGAACACATTTGAGTCAGTTCTAATGAGGTATACAAAACTGGAGCCTATTATACAGAGTGAAGTAAGTCAGAAAGAGAAACACCAATACAGTATATTAACACGTATATATGGAATTTAGAATGACAGTAACAATGACCCTATATGCAAGACAGCAAAAGAGACACAGATGTGAAAAACAGACTTTTGGACTCTGTAGGAGAAGGCGAGGGTGGGACAATATAAGAGAACAGCATTGAAACATGTATATTACCATATGTAAAATAGATGACCAGTGCAAGCTCAATGCATGAAGCACAGCCCTCAAAGCTGGCACTCTGGGACAATGTAGAGGGATAGGGTAGAGCGGGAGATGGGTGAGGGGTTCAGAATGGGGGGACACCTGTACACCCGTGGCTGATTCATGTCAATGTATGGCAAAAACCACTGCAATATTATAAAGTAATTAGCCTCCAATTAAAATAAATAAATTAATTTAACAATCACATTAGATAATTTACCTTAGTTAATATACATGTTGTACTAGGTAAAGGAAATCAGATTGTCTCAATTTTCTAGGAAGTTTGTTACTTTTCCTACAGATTAAAACATTTGATTTAAAAAAAAGATTGGAAACAAGGTAAGGGTGCCTGAATCACTATTCATACTCAACATAGTACTGAAAGTTCTAGCCAATGCAATAAGACAAGACAAGGAATAAAAATCATATAGATAGGAAAGAGGAAATTAAAACAATTTCTATCTGTAGATGATATGATGATCTATGTAGAAAATCTCAAAGAATCTATTAATATAAGAAAAAATATCCCAAAACTACTGAGTTCAGAATGATTGCAGTATTTAATATCAACACACAAACATTAATTGTATTTTGAAGAGATATTGATCAAAGTATACATTCAGTTATAAGATGAATAAAATCTAGAGACAGAGTATACAAGGCTTCCCAGGTGGCACTATACATATCTATCTCAAAATGGATTACACACTTAAATGTAAAACTATAAGGCATTTAGAAAAAATAGGAGAAAATCTTTGAAAACTAGGACTAGGCAAAAAGTTTTTATTCTTTCTTCTAAAAGAACAACCTACAAATGAAAATATTGATAAATTAGACTTTGTCAAAATTTAAAACATTTGCTCTTTGAAAGATCTTATTTAGAGGATGAAGTACAAATTTACTGAGTGGGAGAAAATATTCATAAACTACACATCTGGAAAAAAGGTATTTACCTAGAATATATAAAGAATTCATGGAACTCAATAGTAAAAAAATCCCCTAAAAAAACTAAAGATCCAATTTAAAAATGGATAAAAGTCATTAATTTGACATCTCATTGAAGAGGATATATAGATGGCAAATAAGTACATAAAAAATATTAAACACTATTAGCCATTGGAGAAATGCAAATTAAAATCACAATGAGATATCACTACCCACCTATCAGAAAGTCTAAAATAAAAAATAGTGATAACACCAATGCTGACAAGGATGCAGAGAAACTCCATGACTTCTACATTGCTAAAAGTAATACAAAACGTTACGGCCACCCAGGAAAATAGTTTGGCAGTTCACCCTAAAACTAGAAATGGGCTTACCATAAGACTCAGATATTGTACTCTCAGGCATTTATCTCAGAGAAATGACAATTTATGTTCATGCAGAAACGTACACACAAATGCTAATAATTTTATTTGTAGTTGCCCAAAACTGGAAGCTACCCAGATAGCCTCCAATGGGTAAATGGATGACTAATTAAACAAATTGTACAATTCCACATGCTGAGGAATACTATTCAGCAGTGACAAAAGAATCCACTATTGATACATGCAACAACTTGGATAGGTCTTAAGAAAATCTTGCTGAGTGGAAAAGTCTGTCTCCACCACGTAATTACTGCATGATTGCATTTATATAACGCTTCTGAAATAAAATTATGCAGATGAACAACAGATTAATGGTTTTAAAATGTTAAAGATGAGTGGAGTGGATGCAAAGAGATAGTGAAAGAGAGCCTTGTGGTGATGATAGGGTTTTATATCTGAATTGTTGTGATAGTTACACCACATAGTTACATGATATTAACATCATAAAATGGCATACAGTTATATACATGTACACAAATGAGTTCATGTATAACATAAAATTCTAATAAGGTAGATAGATTGTACAAAGGTCAGTTACCTAGTTTTGATATTGTACCATAGTCATGCAAAATGTAAATATTAGGGAGACTGATTGAAGTGGGCACACACTCATGAATCAATAAATATTTCACTAGAAAAAAAGTTTTAAGAAGTACACAGATCACTTCAGTGATCACGTGAATCACAACCTTTTCTAACTCAATGAAACTATGACCCATGCCACGTAGTGTTACCCAAGACTGACAGGTCATGGTGGAGAGTTCTGACAAAGCATGGTCCACTGGAGAAGGGAATGGCAAACCACTTCAGTATTCTTGTCTTGAGAACCCCATGAATCGTATTAAAAGGCAAAAAGAAATGATACTGAAAGATGAACTCCCCAGGTTGGTAGGTTCCCAATATGCTCCTGGAGAAGAATGGAGAAATAACTTCTGAAAGAATGAAGAGATGGAGCCAAAGCAAAAACAACGCCCAGCTGTGGATGTGCCTGGTGATGGAAGTAAAGTCCGATGCTGTAAAGAACAATATTGCATAGGAACTTGGAATGATAGGTCCATGAATCAAGGTAAATTGGGAGTGGTCAAACAGGAGATGGCAAGAGTGAACATTGATATTTTAGGAATCAGTGAACTAAAATGGACTGGGATGGGCAAATTTAATTCAGATGACCATTATATCTACTACTGTGGGCAAGAATCCCTTAGAAGAAATGGAGTAGCCATCACAGGCAACAAAAGAGTCCTAAATGCAGTAATTGGATACGGTCTCAAAAACGACAGAATGATCTTTGTTTGTTTCCAAGGAAAGCCGTTCACTATCACAGTGATCCAAGTCTATGCCCCAACCAGTAATGCTGAAGAAGCTGAATGGTTCTTTGAAGACCTGCAAGATCTTCTAGAACTAACACCCAAAAAAGATGTTATTTTCCTCATAGGGGAATGGAATGCAAAAGTAGGAAGTCAAGAAACAACTGGGATAACAGGCAAATTTTGCTTTAGAATACAAAGTGAAGCAGGGCAAAGATTAACAGAGTTTTGCCAAGAGAATGCACTGGTCATAGCAAACACCCTCTTCCAACAACACCAGAGATGACTCTACATATGGACATCACCAGGTGGTCAACACCAAAATCAGATTGCTCTATACAGTCAGCAAAAACAAGACCAGGAGCTGACTGTGGCTCAGATCATGAACTCCTTAATGCCAAATTCAGACTTAAATTGAAGAAAATAGGGAAAACCACTAGACCATTCACGTATGACCTAAATCAAATCCCTTACAATTATACAGTGGAAGTGGCAAATAGATTCAAGGGATTAGATCTGATACACAGAGGGCCTGAAGAACTATGGACAGAGCTTCATGACATTGTACAGGAGGCAGTGATCAAGACCATCCACAAGAAAAAGAAATGTAAAAAGGCAAAATGGTTGTCTGAGGAGGCCCTACAAATAGCTGAGAAAAGAAGAGAAGCTAAAGGCAATGGAGAAAGGGAAAGATATACCCATCTGAATGCAGAGTTCCAAAGAATAACAAGGGGAGATAAGAAAGCCTTTCTCAGTGATCAATGCAAAGAAATAGAGGAAAACAATAGAATGGGAAAGACTGGCGATCTCTTCAAGAAATTAGAGATACCAAGGGAAAATTTCATGGAAAGATGGGCACAATAAAGAATAGAAATAGTATGGACCTAACAGAAGCAGAAGATATTAAGAAGAGGTGGCAAGAATACATAGAAGAGCTATACAAAATAGATCTTCATGACACAGATAACCACCATGGTGTGATCACTCACCTAGAGCCAGACATCCTGGAATGCAAAGTCAAGTGGGCCTTAGGAAGCATCACTACAAACAAAGCTAGTGGAGGTGATGGCATTCCAGCTGAGCTATTCCAAATCCTAAAAAGATGATGCTGTGAAATTGCTGCACTCAATATGCCAGCAAATTTGGAAAACTCAGCAGTGTCCACAGAACTGGAAAAGGTCAGTTTTCTTTCCAATTTCAAAGAAAGGCAATGCCAAAGAATGTTCAAACTACCGCACAATTGCACTCATCTTACATGCTAGTAAAGTAATGCTCAAAATTCCCCAAGCCAGCCTTCAACAGTATATGAAACATTAACTTCCAGATGTTCAAGCTGGATTTAGAAAAGGCAGAAGAATTCGAGATCAAATTGCCAACATCTGTTGGATCTTCAAAAAAGCAAGAGAATTCCAGAAGAACTTCTACTTCTGCTTCACTGACTATGCCAAATCCTTTGTGTAAATCACAACAAACTGGAAAATTCTTCAAGAGATGGAAATATCAGACCACCTTACCTGCCTCCTGAGAAATCTGTATGCAAGTCAAGAAGCAACAGTTATAACTGGCCATGGAACAACAGATTAGTTCCAAATTGGGAAAGCAGTATGTCAAGGCTGTATATTGTCATCCTGCTTATTTAACTTATATGCAGAGTCAGTCACTCAGTCAGTTCAGTCACTCAATCGTTTCCGACTCTTTGCGACCCCATGAATTGCAGCACACCAGGCCTCCCGGTCCATCACCAACTCCCGGAGTTTACCCAAACTCATGTCCATCAAGTCGGTGATACCATCCAACCATCTCATCCTCTGTAGTCCCCTTGTCCTCCTGCCCCCAGTCCCTCCCAGTGTCAGGGTCTTTTCCAATGAGTCAACTCTTTGCATGAGGTGGCCAAAGTATTGGAGTTTCAGCTTCAACATCAGTCCTTACAATGAACACCCAGGACTGATCTCCTTCAGAATGGACTGGTTGGATCTCCTTGCAGTCCAAGGGACTCTCAAGAGTCTTCTCCAACACCACAGTTCAAAAGCATCAATTCTTCAGCACTCAGCTTTCTTTATAGTCCAACTCTCACACCCAGACATGACTGGAAATACCATAGCCTTGATTAGATGGACCTTTGTTGACAAAGTATTGTCTCTGCTTTTTAATATGCTATATTGGTTGGTCGTAACTTTCATATGCAGAAGTACATCATGCTAAATGCCAGGCTGGATGAAGTATAAGCCGGAATCAAGAATGCTCGGAGAAATATCAATAACCTCAGATATGCAGATGACACCACCCTTATGGCAGAAAGCAAAGTGGAACTGAAGAGCCTCTTGATGAAAGTGAAAGAGGAGAGTGAAAAAGCTGATTTAAAGCTCAATACTCAAAAAACTAAGATAATGTCATCTGTTCCCATCAATTCATGGCAAATAGATGGGTAAACAATGGAAACAGTGTCAGACTTTATTTTCCTGGGCTCCAACATCACTGTGGATGGTGACTGCAGCCATGAAATTAAAAGACGCTTACTCCTTGGAAGGAAAGTTATGAGCAACCTAGATAGCATATTGAAAGGCAGAGACATTACTTTGCCAACAAAGGTCCGTCTAGTCAAGGCTATGGTTTTTCCTGTGGTCATGTATGGATGTGAGAGTTGGACTGTGAAGAAGGCTGAGTGCCGAAGAATTGATGCTTTTGAAGTGTGGTGTTGGAGAAGACTCTCGAGAGTCCCTTGGACTGCAAGGAGATCCAACCAGTCCATTCTGAAGGAGATCAGCCCTGGGATTTCTTTGGAAGGAATGATGCTAAAGCTGAAACTCCAGTACTTTGGCCACCTCATGGGAAGAGTTGACTCATTGGAAAAGACCCTGACACTGGGAGGTATTGGGGGCAGGAGGAGAAGGGGACGACAGAGCATGAGATGGCTGGATGGCATCACTGACTTGATAGACGTGAGTCTGAGTGAACTCCAGGAGTTGGTGATGGACAGGGAGGCCTGGCGTGCTGTGATTCATGCGGTCGCAAAGAGTCCAACATGACTGAGCAACTGAACTGAACTGAACTGAGGCTTACCTGGTGTCTCAGACGGTAACGACCCAGAGGGATGGTATGGGGAGGGAGGAGGGAGGAGGGTTCAGGATGGGGAGCACATGTATACCTGTGATGGATTCATTTTGATGTTTGGTAGAACTAATACAATTATGTGGAGTTTGGAAATAAAATAAAATTTAAAAAAAAAAAAAAGAATCTGCCTGCAATGCAGGAGAACTGGGTTCGATTCCTGGGTTGGGAAGATTGTCTGTAGAAGGGAATGCCAACCCAGTCCAGTAACCTTGCCTGGAGAATTCCATGGACAGAGAGGCCTGGTGGGCTACAGTTCATGGGGTCGCAAAGCGTTGAACACGACTGAGAATCTAACGCTTTCACTTTTTCATTTCATTCACAAAGTATAAATAAAGCAGGAGAACTTAACACTCACACTTTGCTCTCAAGAATCATGTTATCCTTCTACCTTGATTTTCCTACCAAAGTGATGGCATCTGTGAAATGGTCTTGACATTTCTGTAGCACCTTGGGCTCAGGATTCCTGCAAAGTCACCCAGACTTATTAAATAGAATGCTTAGAATAATGAGTTAAGATGTATTGATTGTTGAACTGCTCAACTTCTACGCAGTAGAAGGTCAGAAGACGACTCATGAAAAAATAAGAAAATATGATTTTAGCTTATATTGCTTAAGATACAGGAGAAATAATGCACAGTCATGCTTTTAAAGCCTTTGGAAATACATTTGGGAGAAAATAAGAAAAAACATTGGTGGTAGATTAAATAGTCAGAATATAGATAGTTGGTCTGTGTTAAGTACTCATTGAACACTTATCCTGGCCATCTGTGGTGTGACTGGTTGACAGTCTCTGGTCTTGCCAGGAGCCTGTGGCTTTGGGACTTGTGACAGCAGTAAAGCATAGGACTCTAACACTGTCACTACTGATGGGTTGACTGCTGTTCATTCAGCACCAGGTGTTAAACATCATCTCAGTTAATTATCATGAGAACTTTATGAGATGGTATTATTATCCAGCTTTTAAAGATGAAGAAACGGAGAAGACAGCCATGAAAAAGAACAAAGCAATGCCATTTGCAGCAACATGAATAGACTTAGAGATTATCATACTGAGTGAAGTAAGACAGACAAATATCATATGATATCACTTATATGCAGAAACTAAGAAAGGGCATGAACTTATTTACAAAACAGAAATAGAATCACAGATGTAGAGAACAAATTTATGGTTACCAAAGGGGATGAGGGAGGGATAATTCAGGAGTTTGGGATTAACATGTACACACTACTATATATATAATAAAACAGATAAGCAATAAGGTCCTACTGTATAGCACAGTGGAGAAGGCAATGGCACCCCACTCCAGTACTCTTGCCTGGAAAATCCCATGGACGGAGGAGCCTGGTAAGCTGCAGACCATGGGGTCATGAAGAGTCGGACACGACTGAGTGACTTCACTTTCACTTTTCCCTTTTATGCATTGGAGAAGGAAATGGCAACCCACTCCAGTGTTCTTGCCTGGAGAATCTCAGGGACGGAGGAGCCTGGTGGGCCACCATCTATGGGGTCGCACAGAGTCGGACACGACTGAAGCGACTTAGCAGTATAGCACAGGGAGCTATATTCAGTATCTTATAATAACCTATAATGGAAAAGATTCTGAAAAAGAAGATACATATATAGATGTTGAAATAACTGAATCACTTTGCTGTATACTTGAATCTAACACAACATTATGAATCAACTACTGTACTTCAGTAGAAAGAAAGGGACTGAGAAGAGAGATGTCTATATCCTTTCCAAGGTCAGCCAAGTAGAAAATGTCAGAATCCAGATTGGAACCCAGGTCACGTGATTTCAAAACCCATGCTTTGACTACTAATCCCTGTGTCCAGACGAGAGCGTGTTTGTAAATCCTCGTCTTAGTTGCTCTTTTCTAAGGGTCTCACTTGCTTTCCCCCAGGGCTCTGGGCATTTTCTCAAATTCATGTTTTTTCTGCCTGTTTTTCCCAGCAAATTTCAGGTGGAGGATGGAGCAGAGCTCAAAGAGCAGGTGAGGGAGCCCTTCCAGCAGAGCTTTGTATGCATGGAGTTAGATTCCGAAGTGATGGGGCAGATGGCAAGAGGAGAGAGAGAGACAGAATTCTTTCACCGATTTGGCTATAAGGGTAAAACTAGGTAGTAAAGTAATTGAGTCTCTTTGGCAAGCTTTTAAAAAATAATATGCTAAATTTTTATTTTATTCATTCTATTTATTTTTGGCTTCCCTGGGTCTTCACTGCTACATGGGGGTTTTCCCTAGTTTCAGCGAGCAGGGGCTACTCCTTAGTTTCAGTAAACGGGCTTCTCATTGCAGTGGTTTCTCTTGCTGCAGATACAGGCTTTAGGGCACATGAGCTCAGTAGTTGTAGTGAATGGGCCTGGGTGTCCCGTGGCATATGGAATCTTTTCGAATCAAGGATCAAACCCATGTCCCCTACATTGGCAGGTGGATTCTTAACCACTGGACCACCAGGCAAGTTCTCTCAGGCCTTTTTAATCAAAATGTTTTCTCCCTTAGTGATCTGAGGCCTAGACTTCTGCTGCCGCTGCCAAGTCGCTTTAGTCGTGTCCGACTCTGTGTGACCCAAGAGACGGCAGCCCACCAGGCTCCCCCATCCCTGGGATTCTCCAGGCAGAGGCCTGAGACTACACGTGGACAAAGAATTCTTTGGATAGACCCCTCTAGACCTCCAACACTCGTGGAGGCTTAATCTAGGCTGGCTTCTGCATAAGCAAGAATACATACCACCTTGTTCCAGTTATTTTTGCTGTGTAACAAACACCTCTAAACTCAGAGGATATGAATTGTCACATCTCTCAGGATGCGGTGGGGTGAGTGGGCTGAGCTGACTGGCTCTCCCTCAGGGTCTCCTATACAATGTAGTCAGACAGTGGCTGAGTCTGGAGTCATCTGAGGGGTTTTTTCCTGTAACCTAAGTGTGGATGGCTGGAAAATCTGGAGCAGGTTGGGTTTCTGTCCATGGAGCCTCTCCATGTAGTTAGCTTGGGCCTTCTCAGGGTGTAATGGTCTGAGTCACCAGCAGTCACGCATCGGGGCTGGCTTGTACAAACTTGTAAGAATTGATTCTATGTATTTCTTTCCAACTCTTGCTTTCAGTGCTGTCACTCTGGTGGCTTGAAATCAGCCACGGTGGGAGGGAATATTTATATCATGAAAACTGGTAAATAGTGCAAATCAGGGGGATTCCCCAACCTCCATAAATCCAGGTTACCAGCACATGATTTTATATGGTGGTTGGCTTCCCCTAGAGTGAATATGCCAAGAAAGCCAGGAGGAGGCTGCAAGGCTTCTGAGAACCTATCTATGGATGCTCCCATAGTTCACTCTCTTTTTATCCTATTGATCATCAAGTCCTTAAGGCTATGCCTGATTCAAGAAGAGGAGAATTACCCATGTCGCATGGAAGAGTAGCAAAGAAATTGTATAATAGAGGAGCCAGCACAGAATAGGCATTCAACAAGTGTTTGATGAATGAATGAATGAGCAAAGTCACTTAAACTCTAATCTGTATCTCCTTAAATCACCCTGAATGTGTAAAGCCTTCTGGAAAGTTTTACATCAACATCAGAGAGGCCAGTGACCTTTAAGTCCCCAAAGAGCCTAACTCTAACACTGCTTGATATAAATCTATTTACACTGTCTGCCAGTATTCACAGACCTGTTTACTCAAGCCCATCCCACTTACGTGCTCAACTGGGACTGTACACATGACAATGGCAGATTGCTTGTTTTATTGATGTTTTCACGCTAGGTACGTTTGCTCTACCTCTCTAAGTAAATTGCAGATTCCTTGAGAGCGTTCACATGTATTTCTTTGCCATTTCTTCTCCCCACTTACCAAAACTAGATAATCATACATACACATACACTTGGATACTTATATGATAATTAGAGGTTATAAGCCTTAAAGGAGAAGGAAAGAAGGAAAGAACTAAAAGCTCTCAATGGCTGTGTTTCATAAATGTTCTCATTTAACTCATATTCATCCCAGTGAAGTAGGCATTATTATTTCCATTTCATAACTGAGGAAAATGAGTCTCAAGAAAATTTAACCAATTTGGTCAAATCCACACTAGGAAGTAGGGAGCTAGGATTCCGACCTAGACCTGCATGGGTCCAAGGCCAGAGCTTTATGTGTTCTTTCCCATTGAAATATACACTCCCATCTCCCGCTACTTCTCTTTGCCCCCCACCTTGAAGTAGTCACAAAAAGTCATAGAAATGCTAATGTTTTTAAACCCCAGATAGACTAATAGCTGTTTCAAGTTCTGCTTTTGTAAGAAACGTCCTTAAAAAGCTTGGGAGAGGACTTCCCTGGTGGCACAATGGATAAGAATCTGCCTGCCAGTGCAGGGGACATGGGTTTGATCCCTGATCCAGAAAGATTCCACATCCTGCGGAGCAAGAGTCCGTGTGCTACAAATACTGAGCCGGTATGCCACAAATACTGAAGCCTGCGCGCCGTAGAACCACACACCACAACTACTGAGCCCGCATGCTGCAATGACTGAGGCCTGAACACCTAGAGCCTGTGCTCCGCAACAAGAGAAACCACCACAATGAGAAGCCTGGACGCTGCAACGAAGAGTAGTCCCCGCTCACCGCAACCAGAGAATGCCCTTGGGCAGCAACAAAGATCCAGTGCAACCAAAAGTGAAAATAAAGTATTAATTAAAAAAACCTCTAATGTTTAAAAAGGAAAAAAATCAGCTTGGGATAGCAAGAAGCTTCAAGTGTCTTACACTAGGAAGGGAGTGAGTCCAAGAGGTCAGCTAAGCAGCTCTTACAATAATTCAGGCAAAAAGCATTGATGGGATGGACGAAGGTAAGAGTGGAGGGATGAGAAGGTGTAAAAAGTTTTGAAAACTATTAGGAAGACAGATCAACAGACTAGTGATGGTTTGGATCATGCAGGTGCTGTTCAGTCATAGAATCACCGCTATGGCTGCTCTGGGAGAATGAGGCTGGAGAAAGGAAGCCAGGATGGGAGGTTTCCGTATTTGTGGAGAAGATGATAAGGGCTGAAAGTAGTCGTGGAAGTGGGAGAGAGGATGGATCTAGAAAGAACAAGGAAGAAGAATCTACGGGACGTGCCACCAAGCTAGACGTGGGAATGTGAGGGTGAAGGAGGGGTCCAGGGTGAAGTCCAGAAATCTGTTGCAGACAGCCGGGTGTTTTTCACAGAGGTGGGGGGCACAGGGCTGGGGGGAGGGGGGCAGCTTTCAGGCAAAGATGGATTCTGAATGTGCCAGGTTTGAGGTGAATGTGTAAGCTGGCACTGGCAGCCAGAATGCAATTACATTTAAAACAAAACAAGCCTCTCTTATCTCAGTGAGATTCTTTGTCTCCTTCAGAGGCTGTGGGTGAAAGCACTGAAGCCTGTGTGACGCAGGGTTCTGCGTCAGGTCATAAAGCAACTCTGCAATTCTCAATGTTTTCACTTTATAGTGGTTCAACTCTATCTCAAAAGCCATTTATCACCCAGTAGGGGCCTCTGTCATCACCATGATGTCTTTATCGAGAATTCCAAACTCATAGGAGCAGTATGATTCGATCAGCGGTAGTGACTCACATAACTCATAGAAAGTGTGGCAAGGAGGTTTCAGCGGCCCCTAGGGCCACAGGTTGGCCATACACACACACACACACACACACACACACACATACCCCATAGGTTAAAACTCGCATGGACAGGCTCAAAGACATTTTTGCTCACTTCTGTCCCACAAAAGAGCACTGGCATTGTTTACACAAGGCCCCTGCATGTCAGGACAGGGAGCCTGGCCCTTTGTGCCTGCTACAGAGGAAGAAGGGAAGCATTCAAGCGGGTGAATGAGCAGATGAAGACTCTCCACGGAGCTACTGCTTTTCCCGCACATGAACTTTCATCACGAAACCCTCTACCCCAAATCCAAAGCGAGTTGTTAGGAAGGCAAATTGCATAGGGTCTCCCAGCTCAAGGAGACTACTTGTAGTTGCTTCCTCAGTGTATTCACTGTGCTGGTGTTAGGACACCCGAAACCAAGCCTGGGTTAAACTCCCATGCCCGTTGCAGTGCGAGTTAAGTGGTCACCCGGCTCAGGGCCTGCCAGCCCACCAGGTGGGGACCAGCTGCCTGAGAACCAACTGCCCTCCTCATTCAGAATGTCCTTTGACCCAACTCCAACTTTACCCAGAGAGGCCCCCGTCAAATCAAGCTTTCTTGCATGGAAACCCTCTAAAAAGGAGCTTCCTTACCTGAGAGAAGGTCCCGGTGCCTGGCTGTGGGAAAAAAAAAACCTAAAAAACCAAGTTCCAGCAGACGTGACAGGGACTCATAGAGCAGATCTGTTGCTTTTAAAAGAAGAAAGGTGACTTCATCCCTGGTGCCGTGGTGTTTAGAAGAGCAGTGAATGCTGCCTGACTGAGCCAACTCGGCCTCACCAGCGATGACTCCATCCAAACTATGCAGCCACTGCCCAGACATGCTCAGCCTTCAGAAGGTGGATCGCTGGAATCTGACTTGCCCCGGCATTTTCAGAAAGTTTCAGAAAGTCTGGAAACATCAATCGCCTTCACTGGCACCAGGGGTAGGGAAACCACACACTTATTTCCCCCCGAGTCATATTATTATCTCCCAAGAATCCAACACTCTAGGGAAGGAAAACAGGTATTTAAACTTCTGAGAGGTAGCAATTCTTGGGGAAGAAGGGGAGAGAGAAGAATGAAAATCTTTCAAGCAGGATGCGCGTGGGGGACAGTAAGAAGCTGGAAACAATCACTGTGCTAAGAGGTTTGCAGATCTAGTGGGTTTGTGAGCCTTCAAAGGTGACAAATAGGTGATGGCCTGGACTTCAGGAGGGAAAGTATCTAGTTCAACAAAAGGAATGTGTCACTGTAAGAAAGGAAAGATGGTAGTCTTTCTTTTTTTTTTTTAAGGACTGTTGTGAACTTGAATTATCACTGGAAAACTGCAGCTAAGGTAATTTGTTAATAATACAAATGGTGGTAACACTTGGTCTAGAAGACATGACCTCTGACTTCTCTTTTTCTTTCTTTTAAAATTTTATTTTGTGTTGGGGTATAGCCAATTAACAATGTTGTGATAGTTTCAGGTGAACAGCGAAGGGACTCAGCCATACATATGCATTTATTCATTATCCTTCAAACTCCCCTCCCATCCACGCTGCCACATACCATTGAGCAGAGTTCCGTGTGCTATACCACAGGTCTTTGTTGGTTATCTATTTTAAATATAGCTGTGTGTACATGAGAGAAATGGTTGTAATGGTAATGGTATGGACGAAATGAACTTGAGTTTAAACTTGGGAAAAAGGTGACAGTCTTTTAAATGAAGGTGACGTATTTTCATTTTCTTTTTATTGAATGTGGTACCACTCAGTCCATTTGGGATCATCTGTAACATTTATGCATCAGCTTATAACAAGCCCACATTCCACCAAGCTTTGGGAAGAGACATTTATTTAAGTCAGGAGTTGTCTCTTTATATGTCAAAGGTAAGACTGAAGCAATGGGATTTGGAACGTGGAATTCAAGGCCACATCAAGCTACCTAGTAAGCTGGGTGCCTCTGCCTGATGCCACGTCCTTGGGTTAAACTTTGGGCAGAACTTCTGGCTGTGATGCCAGGATAAGACATGGTAATGCCAGTGACCTCCGTTGGAAGTAGGGCAGAGCTTAGCAGCTGGCTGCCTTCCCTCTCACGTCTGTACTTTAGGAGAGTGTACGGTGACTTTGGGTCACTACACACATGTCCAGTTTCTTTTTTTTTTTTTTTTCCAGTTTCTTGCTGAACTATTTTGAGGCTTTGGGGAATCTTCCTGTGTCAAGTTTCACTCCAGAGAGGATAAAACAAGAAAAAAAAAATGTTCTTTCTATTGAAATGAAGACATTCAGTTCCAACATTAGAAATGAGTTTTTGAATTCAGAGATTTAAGCAATGTCAACATGGCCTTATAGAAGAAACTTGCAAATCTCTTGGTTGGGGTGTAAACATTCAGAGTAGAAGATGAGCAGAGTTTCATTAATGATAAAGTCAAAAAAGGGCAGAAACTACTTTTATTTGGTTTATCACAGACTCCTCATATCCTTGCACAGAGAGTAGTACATAGTAAGTGCCCAGTAGCCAGAGAGTAAATGGTGTCTGACAATCCCTTCTGTTCCAGATTTTTAGAACACATCCGTCGAGGATCTTTTTTTTTTTTTTTAATTGAAGCATAATGGACATACAATAGCAAGTAGTTTTGTATGTGTTCATCATAGTGTACATCATTGTGATTTGATATTTATATGCATTAAGAATTCTTAAATTCCCTATCTGGTAAGCAAGGCAATTGCAGAGCGCGTGAACCAATGGGTCTTATGAAATGCAAGAGGCACTTTGTCCTTTGCTTTGTCTTAGTCCCCAGGTTCATTGCCACAGTTAGAACAGAGCAAAGAAAGCCAATTTCTGGACCCAGGAGCCTGCTTTGTAACCCTGTTTCCCTCTACATCAAGTAGACTCCGGTGTCTTTCCTCAGGCCCAGGACTCCATCTCACAGGCAATCTGCCAATTCTCCTCAGTTTTCTTTTGTTCTCAACACTCTAATATAGAATGTTCAAACTTACAGCTATGTTGAAAGAATTTTAGAGTGAACACCCAAATACATACCACGTAGTTTCTTCAACTGACATGTTACAGTATTTGCTTTATTATATATTAATTCTCTACACATTCAGCAGCTAATTAACTTTGTTAACTACATTTCGAAGAAAGTTCCAGACATTAATACATTCCCCCAAATACTTCAACGTTATTAATCAGAGTTCAAAATTTGTTTACAATTCTTTTATCTCTTTTCAGATGAAAATCTTGTACTGTGCAATGCAAAAACTGTCAGTATATCATTCAATGAGTTCCTATAAATGCATACACCTTTGCAGCCCAGATCCTATCAAAAAACAGAACATGGACCATCACCCTAGAAAGTTTCCCAGCAAACTCTTACCTTAACACTCCTAGAGAGATCCAACCTTCTCATATTCTACCAGATATCAATTTTACCTATTCTAGTACTTCATATAAATAAAAGCATACAATTTGTATTCTTTTGTGGAATTTGTGTTCACTCAGCATGTTTTGAGATTCGTCTGTCCATGTTGTTGGTTTCTTTTCTTTGATGAATAGTATTTTACTGTATAACCCCACATCCAAGGAGCCGTGGCTGCGCGGGCGCAGGAGGGCCTAGAGGAGCTATCCCACATTGAAGGTCAGGAAGGGCAGCGGTGAGGAGATACCCCTCGTACAAGGTAAGGAGCAATGGCTGCGCTTTGCTGGAGTAGCCGTGAAGAGATACCCCACGCCCAAGGTAAGGGCAAACACACTGAAACCATACTCACAGAAAACTAATCAATCTAATCACACTAGGACCACAGCCTTGTCTAACTCAATGAAATTAAGCCATGCCCGTGGGGCAACCCAAGATGGGCGGTCATGGTGGAGAGATTTGGCAGAATGTGGTCCCCTGGAGAAGGGAATGGCAAACCACTTCAGTATTCTTGCCTTGAGAACCCCATGAACAGTATGAAAAGGCAAAATGATAGGAAAATGAAAGAGGAACTCCCCAGGTCAGTAGGTGCCCAATATGCTACTGGAGATCAGTGGAGAAATAACTCCAGAAAGAATGAAGGGATGGAGCCAAAGCAAAAACAATACCCAGCTGTGGATGTGACTGGTGATAGAAGCAAGGTCCGATGCTGTAAAGAGCAATATTGCATAGGAACCTGGAATGTCAGGTCCATGAATCAAGGCAAATTGGAAGTGGTCAAACAAGAGATGGCAAGAGTGAATGTCGACATTCTAGGAATCAGCGAACTGAAATGGACTGGAATGGGTGAATTTAACTCAGATGACCATTATATCTATGACTGCGGGCAGGAATCCCTCAGAAGAAATGGAGTGGCCATCATGGTCAACAAAAGAGTCCGAAATGCAGTACTTGGATGCAATCTCAAAAACGACAGAATGATCTCTGTTCGTTTCCAAGGCAAACCATTCAATATCAGAGTAATCCAAGTCTATGCCTCAACCAGTAATGCTGAAGAAGCTGAAGTTGAACGGTTCTATGAAGACCTACAAGACCTTTTAGAATTAACACCAAAAAAGATGTCCTTTTCATTATAGGGGACTGGAATGCAAAAGTAGAAAGTTAAGAAACACCTGGAGTAACAGGCAAATTTGGCCTTGGAATATGGAATGAAGCAGGGCAAAGACTAATAGAGTTTTGCCAAGAAAATGCACTGGTCATAAAAAAACACCCTCTTCCAACAACACAAGACAAGACTCTACACATGGACATCACCAGATGGTCAACACCGAAATCAGATTGATTATATTCTTTGCAGCCAAAGACGGAGAAGCTCTATACAGTCAGCAAAAACCAGACCAGGAGCTGACTGTGGCTCAGACCATGAACTCCTTATTGCCAAATTCAGACTGAAATTGAAGAAAGTAGGCAAAACCACTAGGCCATTCAGGCATGACCTAAATCAAATCCCTGATGATTAAACAGTGGAAGTGAGAAATAGATTTAAGGGCCTAGATCTGATAGATAGAGTGCCTGATGAACTATGGAATGAGGTTCGTGACATTGTACAGGAGACAGGGATCAAGACCATTCCCATGGAAAAGAAATGCAAAAAAGCAAAATGGCTGTCTGAGGAGGCCTTACAAATAGCTGTGAAAAGAAGAGAAGTGAAAAGCAAAGGAGAAAAGGAAAGATATAAGTATCTGAATGCAGAGTTCCAAAGAATAGCAAGAAGAGATAATAAAGTCTTCTTCAGCGATCAATGCAAAGAAATAGAGGAAAACAACGGAATGGGAAAGGCTAGGGATCTCTTCAAGAAAATCAGAGATACCAAAGGAACATTTCATGCAAAGATGAGCTCGATAAAGGACAGAAATGGTATGGACCTAACAGAAGCAGAAGATATTAAGAAGAGATGGCAAGAATACACAGAAGAACTGTACAAAAAAGATCTTCACGACCCAGATAATCACGATGGTGTGATCACTGACCTAGAGCCAGACATCCTGGAATGCGAAGTCAAGTGGGCCTTAGATCATCACTACAAACAAAGCTAGTGGAGGTGATGGAATTCCAATTGAGCTCTTTCAAATCCTGAAAGATGATGCTGTGAAAGTGCTGCACTCAATATGCCAGTAAATTTGGAAAACTCAGCAGTGGCCACAGGACTGGAAAAGGTCAGTTTTCATTCCAATCCCAAATAAAGGCAATGCCAAAGAATGCTCAAACTACTGCACAATTGCACTCATCTCACACGCTAGTAAAGTAATGCTCAAAATTCTCCAAGCCAGGCTTCAGCAATATGTGAACCGTGAACTTCCTGATGTTCAAGCTGGTTTTAGAAAAGGCAGAGGAACCAGATATCAAATTGCCAACATCCGCTGGATCACAGAAAAAGCAAGAGAGTTCCAAAAAAACATCAAATAGATAATAAGAATAGAAATAGAAAATAAATAAAGCAGAAATACTGCTTTATTGACTATGCCAAAGCCTTTGACTGTGTGGATCAGAATAAATTGTGGAAAATTCTGAAAGAGATGGGAATACCAGACCACTTGATCTGCCTCTTGAGAAATCTGTATGCAGGTCAGGAAGCAACAGTTAGAACTGGACATGGAACAACAGATTGCTTCCCAATAGGAAAAGGAGTTCGTCAAGGCTGTATATTGTCACTGTTTATTTAACTTATATGCAGAGTACATCACGAGAAATGCTGGACTGGAAGAAACACAAACTGGAATCAAGATTGCTGGGAGAAATATCAATAACCTCATATATGCAGATGACACCACCCTTATGGCAGAAAGTGAAGAGGAACTCCAAAGCCTCTTGATGAAAGTGAAAGAGGAGAGTGAAAAAGTTGGCTTAAAGCTCAACATTCAGAAAACGAAGATCATGGCATCCGGTCCAACCACTTCATGGGAAATAGGTGGGGAAACAGTGGAAACAGTGTCAGACTTTATTTTTGGGGGCTCCAAAATCACTGCAGATGGTGACTGCAGCTATGAAATTAAAAGATGCTTACTCCTTGGAAGGAAAGTTATGACCAACCTAGATAGCATATTCAAAAGCAGAGACATTACTTTGCCAACAAAGGTCCGTCTAGTCAAGGCTATGGTTTTTCCAGTGGTCATGTATGGATGTGAGAGTTGGACTGTGAAGAAGGCTGAGTGCTGAAGAATTGATGCTTTTGAACTGTGGTGTTGGAGAAGATGCTTGAGAGTCCCTTGGACTGCAAGGAGATCCAACCAGTCCATTCTGAAGATCAGCCCTGGGATTTCTTTGGAAGGAATGATGCTAAAGCTGAAACTCCAGTACTTTGACCACCTCATGAGAAGAGTTGACTCATTGGAAAAGACTCTGATGCGGGGAGGGATTGGGGGCAGGAGGAGAAGGGGACGACAGAGGATGAGATGGCTGGATGGCATCACTGACTCGATGGACGTGAGTCTGAGTGAACTCCGGGAGTTGGTGATGGACAGGGAGGCCTGGCGTGCTGCGATTCATGGGGTCACAAAGAGTCGGACATGGCTGAGCAACTGATCTGATCTGATCTGATTTTACTGTATGAATATGCCAAACTTTTTCAAGTTTCCTGTTCATGGACACTGAGTCCTCAAGTTTGGGGCTATTATGAATAAAGCTCACATGAACATATTTTAACCAACTTTTTGTGGACATTCATTTGTTTAGGTTTAGTTCAGTCACTCAGTCATGTCGGACTCTGTGACCCCATGGACTGCAGCACACCAGGCCTCCCTCTTATTCCCCTGGGTAAATATCTAGGAATAGAATTGCTGGGTCTTAAAATTGTTGTGCAGTCACTCAATCATATCTGGCTCTTTGCAACCCCATAAACTGCAGTACACCAAGCTTCCTTCTTCTTCACCATCTCCCAGAGTTTTTTCAAACTCATGTCCATTTAGTTGGTGATGCCATCCAATCATCTCATCCTCTGTGGTCCCCTTCTCCTCCTTTTCAATCTTTTCCAACATCACAATCTTTTCCAACATCACAATCTTTTCCAAGGAGTCAGCTCTTCACATCACTTGGCCAAAGTACTGGCTTCGGCTTAAGTCCTTCCAGTGAATATTCAGGGTTGATTTCCTTGCAGTCCAAGGGACTCTCAAGAGTCTTCTCCAACACCACAGTTTGAAAGGATCAATTCTTTGGGTCTTAAAATAGGTGTGTATTTAATTTATATGAAACTGGAAGATCTTTCCTAATGTCTTGACCATTTTTTCCTGCCTACAAACCATGTACAAGAGTTCTAGTTGCTTTGCATTCTTCTGACAACACTTGGTGCTGTCAGTTAAATTTTAGCCCTGTTGGTGCATGTGGAATGGTACCTCACTGTGGCTCAATTTGTAGGTCCTTGATGACTAAAAAGTTGAACACCTTTTCATGTGCCTGTTGGCCATTCATTTACCATCTTTTATGAAGTGTCTGTTCAAATCTTTTGGCCATTTAAAAATTGTCATTTTATTACTGAGTTTTAGGATCATTTTGTATATTCAGAATACCAGTTCTTTCTCTGACATGTTTTGCTGATATCGTCTCCTGCCCTATGGCTTGCCTATACATTTTATTAATGATGTTTCTTCTGATAAACAAAGTCTTGATTTTGATTAAGTGAAGATTTTTTTTTTTTGCTTTTGTTTCCCCCACCACCCCCACCCCAAGTCATGAAGATAATCTGCTGTGTTTCTTCTAGAAGTTTTATAGCTCTGGCTTTTATATTCAGATCCATGGTCAATCACAAATTGATTTTTGTGAATAGTATGATTTAGGGCAAGACTGATTTGTTTCCATTTGAATACATAATCATTTCAACACCATTTATTCCTTTTCTAACAGGGTTATTTTAACACCTTTGTCAAAAATAAAATAAATATCTAAATATGGATCTATTTCTGGACTCTATTCTGTTTTACTCATCTATTGATCCTTGTGCCAGCACTGCACTGTCTTGATTATTGTAGCTTCAGGGTAAGTCTTGAATCGAGTAGAATAAGTCTACACCTTTGACTTCTTTTTCTCAAACCTTCTATTAACATTCTAAATTCCTTACTTTTCTACAGAAATTTTAGAATCAGCTTGTCAATTTTGACTAAAAAGCATACTAGGATTATGATTAGGATTGTAATGAATCCATAGTTCAAGTTAGTAATTGCTGTCTTAACAATACTGAATCTTTCAATCCATTCATGTAGTATATTTCTCCATTTAGTTACATCTTCAATTTCTCTCAGCATTTTGTTGATTTTCTCTTTGTCATTGATTTTTAGCAGTTTGACTATGATATGCATAAAGGTTTTTATCTTTGTTTTGCTTGTTTTTGATATTAATCTTTCTTGGCATTTTTTGAAGTTTTAGAGTCTATAAATATTTGTCTTTTCCCAAATTTATAAACTTTTCACCTGTTATTTATTCAAATACTTTTCTGTGTTGTTCTTTCTCTCCTCTCCTTTTGGGACTTCAATTATATGCATATAAGACATTTTGATATTGCTGCAAGGATCTATGAGTCTCTGTACATTTACTACATCTCTGTTCCTCAGTTTGAATCATTTCTTATCATCTGTCTTCTAGCTCACCAACTTTTTGTTCTTTCATTTCACACACTGAATTTTTATCTCAGAAGTTTATTTTTCAGTTCTTATGTTTTCATTTGATTTATAAAAATAATTTCTATTTATCTGCTAAGGTTTTCTATATTTTCCTTCATTATAGACATTTTCCTTTACATACTTGAGCATACTTACAATAACTTCTTTAAAATTCTTGTTGGTTAATTTTCATCATGCAAATTGTCTTAGATGTTGGTCTCTGGTGATTGTTTTTTCTTTTTAAAATAAGTCATGTTTTCCTATTTTGTTATATGTTGAATAGTTTTGGAGTGTATTCTGGTCTTTAAGAATGACATGCTGTAGAAAGTCTGGATTCTATATTGCTCTTCTGATGAATACTAACTTTTCTTTATTCAAATATTTAAAGTGGCTGAACTCAAACTACAAAACTCTATCTCCCCTGTAGTAGCTAGAATTTTAATTCAGTTCTTTTAGTTTAGCTGGGACTTTTAAAGTCTTCTTCTTTTGTATATGGTTCACAATTAGCCATAGATCTGGGCAGAATTTATCCATAGAGTGTAGGGCTTCCCTTCTGCCCTGTTTATGACAGACAGGGCCCTATTCTTAGGCTAAAAGCTGAAAATCAGGGAACTTAACCCATGCCGTTCTCTTCTTCCAATGGCTCAGTCTCCTGTGTTTTTTTTTTTTTTTTTTTCCTCTTAGGACCTTCAGTTAGGCATTTTTACATTTTGTCCAGGGCTTATATTTGTTATCTATAAGATGGATGATCCAAAAGGAGCTACATGGCCATAACATTCCATTACCTTTTGAGTCACCTAGTTTACCTTCAACAAGATAATTCATAGCTCTTTCCTGGGGTACTAGTAATGTTTTATTTCAAGTACTACCTCAGGTTCAATGATTATGTTGAAATGGATACTGAGTTACAGCAGAAAAGTGTGACATAATCAATAAGCAAAGGAGGGGAGGTGTAAGCTGGATGTTTACAATTTCTGTTATGGTTATTTACAAAACAATATAATACTCAGCTGTTTGTACCTACCAGAACATCTTCCTGAAGTTTGTACTTACTTGTTTGACTGTTAATCTTCTCTGTTAAATTATAAACTTCCTGAGAGCAGGGATTTGTATTTGCAAAATTCACATTTATATGACCAGTGTCTGTCATCTGGAATATAGCATGTTCTCAATAAATATTAGCTAAGTGAATGAGAGTAGTGTGTGATGAGGACCCATTCCAACTTACAAGTTATCATTGTTAGCAATCTATCTCTGAAAAAAGTGGACCATTTAGAAATACCTAATTCAGGTTTTATTCTTCCCAGGTGGCTCTAGTGGTAAAGAACCTGCCTACCAATACAGGAGACATAAGAAATGCAGGTTCAACCCCTGTGTCAGGAAGATCCCCTGGAGGTGGGTACAGCAACTGACTCCAGTATCCTTCAGTGGAAAATTGCATGGACAGAGGAACCTGGTGGACTACAATCCACGGGGTTGCCGAAGAGCTGGACTTGACTGAAATGACTTAGCACAGCACAGCACAATCCAGTTTCATTTTTACCTTAGTCTTACTTTTTGAAATTATGTAACCAATGTGGAGAAATAGAGAACACAGATCAGCAAAAATAAAATAAATCAACAAACCCCATTTTTTTTCCCTTCACAGACATACCATTTTAATCATTTTTTTCCACATAGCTTTTTATTATCCTTCAGTTTTGCTTCTCAGCCTTGGGTGCATATTCTAATTCTCTGGGCAACTTTGATAAGTGATAATGTTCATATCACATCCAGGACCAATTTAATCACATTCTCAGGGACTGGACTCAGGAATTAGTACTATTTTTAATTTCCAAGATGATGCCAATATGCAATTAAGAGGACCCAAAGATGTCCCAGCTGGGACTATCAGAGGTTTTTCAGATCTTATTTTCTGTCTCCTAGATGATGCAGTCCCTGTCTTCCAGGAGACTTCAAACTAGGCAAGACTTGAAGCAATTAAATATGAAACAAGTAGAAATCAAAACATCAAAGATACATAATCAAGTGCTAATCTGCATAGAAGCTGTTAAGTTAAATGTGCCTGGACAGACATTCCTGAGTGACAGCAAAAGTGGACTCACCTGTACTTCTCACTTCTTGGCTGGGAGCCCTGCCAGTTACATCAAGGGACTCTCCTCCATCTATAAAGTTTTGGTGAAATGGGCACAGTTCAGTTCAGTTCAGTTCAGTTGCTCAGTCGTGTCCGACTCTTTGCAACCCCATGAATAGCAGCACACCAGGCCTCCCTGTCCATCACCATCTCCCGGAGTTCACTCAAACTCACGTCCATCGAGTCAGTGATGCCATCCAGCCATCTCATCCTCTGTCGTCCCCTTTTCCTCCTGTCCTCAATCCCTCCCAGCATCAGAGTCTTTTCCAATGAGTCAACTCTTCTCAAGAGGTGGCCAAAGTACTGGAGTTTCAGCATTAGCATCATTCCTTCCAAAGAAATCCCAGGGCTGATCTCCTTCAGAATGGACTGGTTGAATCTCCTTGCAGTCCAAGGGACTCTCAAGAGTCTTCTCCAACACCACAGTTCAAAAGCATCAATTCCTCGGCATTCAGCTTTCTTAACAGTCCAACTCTCACATCCATACATGACCACTGGAAAAACCATAGCCTTGACTAGCCGGACCTTTGTTGGCAAAGTAATGTCTCTGCTTTTTGATATGCTATCTAGGTTGGTCATCACTTTTCTTCCAAGGAGTAAGCATCTTTTAATTTCATGGCTGCAGTCACCATCTGCAGTGATTTTGGAGCCACCCCCAAAATAAAGTCTGACACTGTTTCCACTGCTTCCCCATCTATTTCCCATGAAGTGAGGGGACCAGATGCCATGATCTTCATTTTCTGAATGTCGAGTTTTAAGCCAACTTTTTCACTCTCCACTTTCACTTTCATCAAGAGGCTTTTTAGTTCCTCTTCACTTTCTGCCATAAGGGTGGTGTCATCTGCATATCTGAGGTTATTGATATTTCTCCCGGCAATCGTGATTCCAGCTTGTGCTTCTTCCAGCCCAGCGTTTCTCATGATGTACTCTGCATATAAGTTAAATAAGCAGGGTGACAATATACAGCCTTGATGTACTCCTTTTCCTATTTGGAACCAGTCTGTTGTTCCATGTTCAGTTCTAACTGTTGCTTCCTGACCTGCATACAAATTTCTCAAGAGGCAGGTCAGGTGGTCTGGTAAATGGACACAGTGTCACGTTAAAATGATAGGTGATGTTGATTCTTGTCCTCCCGAATTTTCTTTTTTTGGAAGGTTGTTGAGAATGCTTTGCGATTTTATTTATTTTTTAATTTACTATTTTATTGAATTTTGTTGCTTTCTGTCAAACTTCAACATGAATCAATCATAGGTATACATATATCCCCACCCTTTTGAACCTCCCTTCCAGCTCCCTCCCCATCTCACCCTTCTAGGTTGACACAGAGCCCCTGTTTGAGTTTCCTGAGACATACAGCAAATTCCCTGTTGGCTATCTATTTTACATATGCTAATGTAAGTTTACATGTTACTCTTTCCATTCATCTCACCCTCTCCTCCCCTCTCCCATGTCCATAAGTCTATTCTCTATGTCTGTTTCTCCATTGCTGCCCTGTAAATAAATTCTGTATCACTTTTCTAGATTCTGTATATATGCATTAGAATACAATATTTCTCTTTCTCTTCCAACCTACTTCACTTTGTATAATAGGTTCTAGGTTCATCCACCTCATTAGAACTGACTCAAATGTGTTCCATTTTATGGTTGAGTAACATTCCACTGTGTATATGTACCACAACTTAAAGAATGGATAAAGATCCATTCATCTGTTGATGGACATCCAGGTTGCTTCCATGTTCTAGCTACTGTAAATAGTCCTGCAAAGAACAGTGGGATACATGTATCTTTTTCAATTTTGGTTTACTCAGAGTATATGCCTAGGAGTAGGATTGCTGGGTCATGTGGTTGTTTTATTCCTAGTTTTTTTAAGGAATCTCCATACCATCTTCTATAGTGACTCTATCAATTTACATTCCCACCAGTGGTGCAAGAGTGTTCCCTTTTCTTCACACCCTCTCCAGCATTTATTGTTTGTAGACTTTTTATAATGGCCATTCTGACCAGTGTGAGGTGATATCTCATTGGAGTTTTAATTTCCTTTTTCCTAATAATGAGCAATATTGAGCATCTTTTCATGTGTTTGTTAGCCATCTGTATGTCTTCTTTGGAGAAATGTCTAGGTCTTTTTCCACTTTTTGATTGGGTTGTTTCTTTTTCTAGCATTGAGTTGTATGAGCTGCTTGTATATTTTGAAAATTAATCCTTTGTCAGTTGTTTCATTTGCTATTATTTTCTCCCATTCTGAGGGTTGTCTTTTCACCTTGCTTATAGTTTCCTTTGCTGTGCAAAGGCTTTTAAGTTTAATCAGGTCCCACTTAGTTTTTATTCTCAGTATTTTAAGAGGTGGGACATAGAGGATCTTATGTTGATTTATGTCATCGAATGTTTTGCATATGTTTTCCTCTAAGAGTTTTATAGTTTCTGTCCTTACATATAGGTCTTTAATCCATTTTGAGTTTATCTTTGTGTATGGTGTTAGGAAGTGTTCTAATTTCATTCTTTTACATGTAGCTGTCCAGTTTTTCCTGGAGAAGGCAATGGCACCCCACTCCAGTACACCTGCCTGGAAAATGCCATGGATGGAGGAGCCTGGTGGGTTGCAGTCCATGGGGTCGCTAAGAGTCGGACATGACTGAGTGACTTCACTTTCACTTTTCATTTTCACTTTCATGCGTTGGAGAAGGAAATGGCAACCCACTCCAGTGTTCTTGCCTGGAGAATCCCAGGGACAGCAGAGTCTGGTGGGCTGCCGTCTATGGGGTCACACAGAGTCGGACACGACTGAAGCGACTTAGCAGTCCAGTTTTTCCGGCATCATTTATTGAAGAGGCTGTCATTGCCCCATTGCATGTTGTTGCCTCCTTTGCAAAAAATAAGGTTCCCATAGATGCATGGGTTTATTTCTGGGCTTTCTATCTTGTTCCATTGGTCTATATTTCTGTTTTTGTGCCAGTACCATACTGTCTTGATGACTGTAGGTTTGTAGTATAATCTCAAGTCAGGAAGGTTGATTCTTCCAGCTCCATTCTTTTTTCTCAAGGCTGCTTTGGCTATTCAGGGTCTTCTGTGTTTCCATATGAATTATGAAATGTTTTGTTCTAGTTCTGTGAAAAATGTCATTGGTCATTTGATACGAATCACATTGAATCTGTAGATTGCATTTGATAGTATAGTCATTTTCACAATATTGATTCTTCCTACCCAGGAACATGGAATATCTCTCCATCTGTTTATGTCATCTTTGATTTCTTTCATTAGTGTCTTATAATTTTCTGTGTACAGTTCTTTTTCTCCTTAGGTAGATTTATTCCTAGATATTTAATTCTTTTTGTTGCAATAGTGAATGAGAGTGATTCCTTAATTTCTCTTTCTGATTTTTCATTGTTAGTATATAGAAACGCAAGTGTTTTCTTTGTATTGATTTTGTATCCTGCAACTTTGCTAAATTCACTGATTAGCTCTAACAATTTTTTGATGCTATCTTTAGGGTTTTCTAAGTAGAGTATCAGGTCATCTGCAAACAGTGAGAGCTTTACTTCTTTTCCGTTCTCAATTCCTTTTATTTCTTTTTCTTCTCTGATTGCTATAGCTAGGACTTCCAGAACTACGTTGAATAATAGTGGTGAAAGTGGACACCCTTGTCTTGTTCCTGATCCTAGGGGGAATGCTTTAAGTTTTTTACCATTGAGAATATAATGTTTGCTGTAGGCTTATCATATATGGCCTTTACCATGTTGAGGTATGTTCCTTTTATGCCCATTTTTTGAGGAGTTTAATCATAAACAGGTGCTGAATTTTGTCAAAGGCTTTTTCTGCATCTATTGAGATTATCATATGGTTTATATCTTCCAATTTGTTAATGTGGTGTATCACATTGATTGATTTGCATATATTGAAGAAACCTTGCATCACTGGAATAAACCCAACTTGATCATGATTATGAGCTTTTTGATGTGTTGCTGAATTCTGTTAACTAAAATTTTATTGGGGATTTTTGCATCTATGTTCCTCAGTGATGTTGGCCTACAGTTTTCTTTTTTTATGTGTTGTCTTTGTCTGGTTTTCATATCAGGGTGAAGTGGCCTCACAGAATCAGTTTGGAAGTGTTTCTTCCTCTGCAATTTTTCTGAGAGTTTTAGAAGGATAGAAATTAACTCTTCTGTAAATGTTTGATAGAATTCTCCTGTGAAACTATCTGGTCCTTGGTTTTTATTTTTTGGGAGATTTTTGAGTCCAGCTTCAATTTCAGTGCTTGTAAATTGGGTTGTTCATAATCTCTGTTTCTTCCTGGTTCAGTCTTAGGAGGTTGAACTTTTCTAAGAATCTGTCCATTTCTTCCAGGTTATCTATTTTATTGCCACATGGTTGTTCATAATAGTCTCTTATAATCTTTTGTATTTCTGCACTATCTGCTGTAACCTCTCCTTTTTCATTTCTAATTTTGTTGATTTGATTCTTCTCTCTTTTATTCTTGATGAGTCTGGCTAAACATTTGTCCATTTTGTTTATCTTCTTAAAGAACCAGCTTTTAGTTTTATTAATCTTTAGTATTGTTTCTTTCATTTCTTTTTCATTCATTTCTGCCCTGATCTTTATGATTTCTTTCCTTCTACTAATTTTGGAGTTTTTTTGTTCTTCTTTTTCCAGTTGTTTAAGGTGTAAAGTTAGGTTGTCTGTTCAATGTTTTTCTTCTTTCTTGAGGTAAGATTGTATTGCTATAAACTTCCCTCTTAGAACTGCTTGTGCTGCATCCCATAGGTTTTGAGTTGTCATGTTTTCATTGTCATTTGTTTCTAGGAATTTTTTGATTTCCCTTTTGATTTCTTCAGTAACCTGTTGGTTATTGAGAAATGTGTTGTTTAATCTCCATGTGTTTGTGTTTCTTACAGTGTTTTTTCTCGTAATTGATATCTAGTCTGTGATCACTGACCTAGAGCCAGACATCCTGGAATGTGAAGTCAAGTGGGCCTTAGAAAGCATCTCTACGAATAAAGCTAGTGGAGGTGATGGAATTTCAGTTGAGCTCTTTCAAATCCTGAAAGATGATGCTGTGAAAGTGCTGCACTCAATATGCCAGCAAATTTGGAAAACTCAGCAGTGGCCACAGGACTGGAAAAGGTCAGTTTTCATTCCAATCCCAAATAAAGGCAATGCCAAAGAATGCTCAAACTACCACACAATTGCACTCATCTCACAGGCTAATAAAGTAATGCTCAAAATTCTCCAAGCCAGGCTTCAGCAATATGTGAACCGTGAACTTCCTGATGTTCAAGCTGGTTTTAGAAAAGGAAGAGGAACCAGAGATCAAATTGCCAACATCCACTGGATCATGGAAAAAGCAAGAGAGTTCCAGAAAAGCATCTATTTCTGCTTTATTGACTATGCCAAAGCCTTTGACTGTGTAGATCACAATAAACTGTGGAAAATTCTGAAGGAGATGGGAATACCAGACCACCTGATCTGCCTCTTGAGAAATTTGTATGCAGGTCAGGAAGCAACAGTTAGAACTGGACATGGAACAACAGACTGCTTCCCAATAGGAAAAGGAGTTCGTCAAGGCTGTATATTGTCACCCTGTTTATTGAACTTCTATGCAGAGTACATCATGAGAAACACTGGACTGGAAGAAACACAAGCTGGAATCAAGATTGCCAGGAGAAATCTCAATAACCTCATATATGCAGATGACACCACCCTTATGGCAGAAAGTGAAGAGGAACTAAAAAGCCTCTTGATGAAAGTGAAAGTGAAGAGTGAAAAAGTTGGCTTAAAGCTCAACATTCAGAAAACGAAGATCATGGCATCCAATCCCATCACTTCATGGGAAATAGATGGGGATACAGTGGAAACAGTGTCAGACTTTGTTTTTCTGGGCTCCAAAATCACTGCAGATGGTGACTGCAGCCATGAAATTAAAAGACGCTTACTCCTTGGAAGGAAAGTTACGACCCACCTAGATAGCATATTCAAAAGCAGAGACATTACTTTGCCAACAAAGGTCCGGCTAGTCAAGGCTATGGTTTTTCCAGTGGTCATGTATGGATGTGAGAGTTGGACTGTGAAGAAGGCTGAGCACCGAAGAATTGATGCTTTTGAACTGTGGTGTTGGAGAAGATGCTTGAGAGTCCCTTGGACTGCAAGGAGATCGAACCAGTCCATTCTGAAGGAGATCCAATACTTTGGCCACCTCATGCAAAGAGTTGACTCATTGGAAAAGTCTCTGATGCTGGGAGGGATTGGGGGCAGGAGGAGAAGGGGACAACAGAGGATGAGATGGCTGGATGGCATCACTGACTCGATGGACGTGAGTCTGAGTGAACTCCGGGAGTTGGTGATGGACAGGGAGGCCTGGCGTGCTGCGATTCATGGGGTCACAAAGAGTCGGACACGACTGAGTGACTGATCTGATCTGATCTGATCTCATAGCATTGTGGTTGGAGAAGATGCTTGATACAATTTCAATTTTCTTAAATTTACTGAGGTTTGATTTGTGACCCAAGATGTGGTCTATCCTGGAGAATGTTCCATGTGCACTTGAGAAGGCTTATTCTTCTGCATTTGGATGGAATGTCCTGAAGATATCAATGAGATCCATTCCATCTAATGTATCATTTAAGACTTGTGTTTCCTGATTAATTTTCTGTTTTGATAATGTCTCTTGGTTTGAGTGGGGTGTTAAAGTCTCTTACTATTATTGTGTTACTGTCAATTTCTCCTTTTATGTCTCTTAGCGTTTGTCTTATGTACTGAGCTGCTCCTATGTTGGGTGCACAGATATTTACAATTGTTATGTCTTCCTCTTGGATTGATCCCTTGATCTTTATGTAGTGTCCTTCCTTATCTCTTGTAACATTCATCATTTTAAGGTCTATTTTGTCTGATATGAGGATTGTTACGCCAGCTTTCTTTTGTTTCCCATTTGCATGGAATATATTTTTCCATCCTCTCACTTTCAGTCTATGTCTTTAGGTCTGAAGTGGGTTTCTTGTAGACAGCATATATATGGGTCTTGTTTTTGTATCCATTCAGCCAGTCTGTGTCTTTTGGCTGGAGCATTTAATCTATTTACATTTAAAGTAACTATTGATATATATGTTCCTATTGCCATCTTCTTAATTGTTTGGGGTTGATTTTGTAGATCTTTTTTCTTCTCTTGTATTTCTTGACTATATAAGTCCCTTTAACATTTGTTTGGTGGTACTGAATTCTCTTAAGTTTTGCTTGTTTGAAGAACTTTTTATTTCTCCATCAATTTTGAATGAGATCCTTGCCAGGTACAGTAATCTTGGTTGTAGATTTTTCCCTTTCAGTACTTTAAATATATCCTCCCATTCCCTTCTGGCCTGCAGAGTTTCTGCTGAATGATCAGTTGTTAAACGTATGGGATTTCCCTTGTATGTTACTTGTTTCTTTTCCCTTGTTGCTTTTAATATTCTTTCTTTGTGTTAGTCTTTGTTAGTTTGATTATTATGTGTCTTGGTGTGTTTCTCTTTGGGTTTATCCAGTATGGGACTCTTTGCACCTCTTGGACTTGACTGACTATTCCTTTTTCTCTGTTGGTGAAATTTTCAACTATAATCTCTTCAAAAAGTTTCTCATACCTTTTCTTTTTCTATTCTTCTTCTTGGACCCCTGTAATTCAAATGTAGGTGCATTTGATATTGCCCCAGAGGTCTCTGAGACTATCCTCAGTTCTTTTCATTCTTTTTACTTTATTCTGCTCTTCAGAAGTTATTTCCACCATTTTCTATTCTAGCTCACTGATTCATTCTTCTGCTTCAGATATTCTGCTACTGATTCCTTCTAGAGTATTTTTAATTTCAGTAATTGTGTTGTTTGGCTCTGAATGCTTATTCTTTAATTCTTATAGGTCTTTGTTAATTGCTTGCATTTTCTCCATTTTGTTTTCAAGGTTTCTGATCACCTTTACTATCATTATTCTGAATTATTTTTCAGGTAATTTGCCTAATTCCTCTTCATTTATTTGGACTTCTGTGTTTCTAGTTTGTTCCTTTATTTGTGTAGTATTTCTCTGCCTTTTCATTATTTTTTTTTTAACTTATTGTGTTCGAGGTCTCCTTTTCCCAGGCTTCAAGTCTGAATTCTTTCTTCCTTTTCATTTCTGCCCTCTTAAGGTTGATCCAGGTCTGCCCTCTTAAGGTTTGTGCAAACCTCGTATTGGGTGAGATTTGTGCTGAGTTTTTGTGTGTGTGTTTGTTTTTCCTCGATAGGCAAGCTGAATGAGGTGGTAATCCTGTCTGCTGATGATTTGGTTTGTATTTTTGTTTTGTTTGTTGTTTAGATGAGGCATCTTGCTCAGGGTGATACTGGTGGTTGGATGATGCCAGGTCTTGTATTCAAGTGGTTTCCTTGCTGTGAGTTCTCACTGTTTGATACTCCCTAGGCACCCCACTCCAATACTCTTGCCTGGAAAATCCCATGGACGGAGGAGCCTGGTAGGCGGCAGTCCATGGGGTCGCACAGAGTCGGACACAACTGAGCGACTTTGCTTTCACTTTTCACTCTCATGCATTGGAGAAGGAAATAGCAACCCACTCCAGTGTTCTTGCCTGGAGAATCCCAGAGACGGGGAAGCCTGGTGGGCTGCCGTCTATGGGGTCGCACAGAGTTGGACATGACTGAAGTGACTTAGCAGCAGCAGGATTAGTTCTCTGGTAGTCTAGGGTCTTGGAGTCAGTGCTCCCACTCCAAAGGCTCAGGGCTTGATCTCTGATCAGGAATGAAGATTTGGTTTGTTATGGCATTAACTGAGATTAAAACAAATACCTGGAAACGAGAAACTAAAGATGAACTCCAGACAAATAGCAGTTACAAAATCAGGCAAATAATAATTAAAATAATGGAATATACACATATACATATACACCCAGAAGCAAAGTCAAAACAGTCCAACAAAAATAAAGTACAGTAGAGTAACCTGGTGAACAAAGGAAATAAAAAATTATATTTACCAGTTAAGAACAAAACTAACTAAAGCACAAACTTGAAAACAAAACTAAATCAAGGTGCCAAGTGGGGAATAAAGCAATGGAAACAAAACTAACAAACATTTTGAGAGGAAAGGAAAGAATGAAAAGAAAAAAAGAATATGTATGCAAAATTAAATAGAAATAAATGAATAAGATTTATATACATTAAGGATTAACTGCAAGGGGAAAAGAACAGCACACCCTGGGTGGAGTCCTACTCTGTAGGTCAATGGGTTTGATGGGCCAGCCTGTCTATTGTTCAGCTGCTGATGCACCCTGGCGTGTGGGAAGAGAGAGGCTATGGTGATGGCTCAACCCCATATGCGTGACTCAGCAGTATCGCCTTGCTTCCATGGCTGCCTGGCTTTTCTCCACAGGCATTTCCCACCACAATCTCCTCCCTCACATCCCCTCAGTCCGTCTCTCCACAGTCAACAGCAGCCCTTGCCCTGGGATTGCTCCACAATCCCTACACTCCAGCTCCCAGCTGCTGTGCCTTCCTGCTGTGCAGGAGACCAGTGTCCCTGTCCGGGATATGCATGGCTGTGGCAAGGACTGATTCTCATTCCATTTAGGCTGCCACGGATGAGCTGTTTCACTCTCAGCCTTAAATCTTTCTCTTCTGATTCAGACGATTGTCTGAATGTGGGGTTTGGACCCCTGCTTCAGTTCCCTGACCAGCCAAGGGCAGGTCCAGTTCTACTAACAGTCCTGTTTTTCCCCCTAGTTCTTTCATCCTACCGAGTTTTGCGTGGTGCTAAATATTCTTTTCCACTGTTCAGGTACTCCTGTCCGCTCTCAGCGGCTGTTCTGCATGCATTACTGTGTCTGAAGGTGTATTCCTGATGTATCTGCAGAGAGAGACGTACTCCATGTCCACCTACTCCTCTGCCATCTTGTTCTCCCCTCCTCCCATTTTTGAAATTTTCTGCTTTATGGAATCCTTTATAGGTTCCTAGCCTCTATCCTCTCTTTATGGGAATGTATTTTAATTATTTACCTGACTTCAGAGATGATCAATCCTCAACCAGACAATCTTCTATGGAAAATGGCCATTATCGACCAAGTAGCTAGCTGGTCTGGAGTGGAACCCAGATAAGTCAGACATAAATGGGGGAACTGATCAGCAATCAACCATAGGAGCCTTGTTCTTGACCCAGGTAGCATAAGAGACTCTCCCAGGAGATTGTAAAATACCTCTGCTTAAGCCCTGCCCCAGAGCAATTACACCGAAGTACTGGGTGATGGTGCCCAGGCATTGGTACTTTTGTCAGGGCTCCCTAGGAAATTAGTACATGATCCAAGGTGAGAAATACTGATGAGGCAACTTAGTGATCCATTCTCATGGGCTGTGGGTGGATTTGAAATTTCCCTTCCTGCTACTCCTAGAGGCAGCCAGGCCTTATGTTAAACAGGCTAGGGTTTGAATCCCTGCTTGGCTGTGTATTGGCTGTGTGATATTGGCTAACTTACTCAATAGCTCTGACATTCCATTCAGTCAATGGTAAAAGAGGCAAAGCAATAGTTCCCAGCAATAAGATTCCACATGTGTGTGTGTGTGTGTGTGGTGTGTGTGCTCAATCATGTCTGACTCTTTTTGACCCCATGGACTACAGCCCAATAGGTTCCTCTGTTCATGGAATTTTCCAGGCAAGAATACTGGTGTGAGTTCCTGTTTCCTACTCTAGGGGATATTCCTTACCTAGGGATCAAATCTGCATCTCTTGCATCTCCTGCACTGGCAGGAGTGGACTCTTGAACACTGTGCCACCTGGGAAACCCTCCACAAGACCCCATATATAAAGCATCCAGCACACTCTTTATCTAGTAAACATCGACTTCCTTCTTTCCCTGTACTTCCCATCCTCACCCTACCTTAGCATTGCCATAAGAGGTATGGGCAGCTCTGGTTTGGTTTTGTGCTATTTCTCCTTGATATGACCATGACCACTGCATCACTCTGGATTTGCAGCTCTGGTCCTTGGATCTGGCGTTCTGATCCTGGCTCCTGAATTTGATATGGCTCTTCTTTCCTGCCTTGCAAGTTACAGGCAGCCCAGTTTCCAACACCTGTTTCTGTTGCTCAGCTCTAAGCCCCAAAGTGATAGTTTCTAAAAGTAACTGGCCCCACCTTGCTCCAGCTGAGTTTAGCACTGGGAGGGGGTGGGGCTAATTTTACATTTGTCCTGGGCTAACATCTGAGAAGAAGCAAGGCCAGGCAAGTCCAACCTTAGTACCCACCCCTCTTTAGCATCTGGGTTGGAGTTTACAGAGAAAAGTTGTGCAGGTGTTGCCACAAGGTTTGTGTCTGCATCCTACCGGGTACCTTATATGGTAACATAATTCAAGAAATCATTTGCCTCAAATCTGTTTGGATTTGAGCCTCAGGGGCTGTGCTGAGTGGGAGTAGCCACAATGTCAACCTGAGTTTTTGATATGCTAATGCTTGTTCTAAACTGGGATGGATTCTTTTCTGCTTCCCCAGGGACAAGATCAGGCAGGCAGGCAGGCAGGCACAGGGCCACCAGACCTGAGAGCCCGCAGAAAAGAGGCTAATTAAGAGAAAAGCTAGAAACAGTTATTGATTCATTTGTGTTTTGGAGAAACTGAGAAGGAAATAGGATGAAGCAGTATGGTGACAGAAAGCCCTGATTGAGAAAACTAAGGAGGACTTGGCAGCTCCTAGAACAGGCCTGGCCCAGAGGAAGCCTTTAATGACTATTTGCTAATAAGCATAGAGTGAAGGGCTTCTAAGGTGGAGAAAGAGAGACACTTTGGGAATGCCCAGTGAGCATCTTGTGCTTTGGAAGGAAGGACAACCAGCTTGGAGCAAATTGGGTGTCAAAGGATGGTCTAGGGGATCCACAGCATCAGAAGGAATTTGTGGCCTCTGAATCAAGGGGAAAGTGGAAGGAGAAATTAACTGTTACAGGATTAGGCCCATAGACAAATAGCAAAGAAGTGCTGAGGTCCCCCAGGGCTAATAAAAAGAAGATAGAAAAGATTAGTGAAAAGAGTAGTCTTTAGAGTGAGTCAAACTACTTTCCTCATTCCATCACTTAATGCTGTATGATGTTATGCAAATTACTCAACTGCTCTGAGCCACAGTTACTCCATATTCACCAACAGATATTTATTGAACATTCATCAGCAGTGTATTGAGCATCTATTGCATGACTCAGACAGTTGGATATGTGGTAAACAGATCCGTTTCTTGTGCAGATGCATCTAATGATCTGGAAGGAAAGGCAGATGAGAGCACAGAGCAAGACAAGGGCAGATGATGCTGAGTGCTGTGAATAAAGTAAACAGGGAGAAGGATGGAGGGTCATTTGGAGAGGGATAAGGAAAGCTTCTTGGACTGCAAGGAGATCAATCCTAAAGGAAATCAACCTTGAATATTCATCAGAAGGATTGACGCTGAAGCTGAAGCTCCAATACATTGGCCACCTGATGTGAAGAGCCCACTCATTGGAAATCCAAGACCCTGATGCTGGGAAAGACTGAAGGCAAAAGGAGAAGGCAAAAAGACAGCAGAGGATGATATGATTAGATAGCATCACTGACTCCATGGACATGAATTTGAGCAAACCCCAGGAGACAGTGAAAGCAGAGAAGCTTGGTGTGCTATAGTCCATGGGGTTACAAAAACTAAACAACAGTCAAGGGAAGCCTCTAAGGAAGAGTCTTGGGACCCAGCTCTCAATTTTGGGCAATGGTGGCCCTGCAGAACACTCTAGGTGGAAGGAAGATCCTGTGCAAAACCCCCCAAATAGCAGAGAGCTTGACAGCCTGCAAAGCAGCAAGGAGGCCTGTGTGGATGGGGGACAGTGAGCCAAGAAGAGTCAGACTGAGGTCAGATGAGAGAGAGAAGGAGGACACAGGGCCTCGACAAGGAGTCTGAACTTTATAAGAGGAGAACTCCCAGCTCTGGGAACACGAAGATAGGCATGAATTGGTTGGCTGGAGGCCTTTTCCTTTGCCACGAGATTGTAATAAAACATTGACCTGCACTGTCAATGAAATTTTCTGAAAAGTTGTCTCTAGTAACCTGGTGACCTATAGACAGGCAAAGACTTCTTCAAGTTTTCTCTTAATCTGTGACCCCTTTGCCCTCTGACCTCCTGCTTATAGCTCTTGTGCTATCTCTGACTGTACATCGTTTTATCCATGGGGGTTCTGCTAAATAAAATTCAGTTCCTGTGAGCCCTGGTGATTTGGTGAGGAGTGAGAGGAAGGCTGCTTTGCATTGAACTGTGTTCCCCCAAAAAGATATTCTGAGGTCCTATCCCCCATACCTCATTGCGAGATCTCTTCTGAAGGTAAGCTTTTTTGGTTTGTTTTTTTAAATTTGATTTTATTTATTTGACTGTGTCAGATCTTAGTTGAGTTACGCAGTAATTCATTGTGTAGTGTGGGATCTTTCATTGTGGCACATGGGCTCCCTAGCTGTGGCACGCTGGCTCCAGAGCATGCAGGCTCAGTGGTTAATGCACAGGCTTAATTGCCCCATGGCTTGTGGGATCTTCGTATCCCCAACCAGGGATCGAATTCATGTCTCCTGCATTGCAAGGCAGATTCTTGACCACTAAACCACCAGGGAATTCTCTGGAAGTAAATTCTTTACAGAGGTCATCAAGTTAAAATGAAGTCCTTAAGATGGGCCCTAATCTGACTGGTATCCTGATAAAAAGGACACATTTGGAGGTAGGTCTATACGCAGGAAGAATACCTTGTGAAGACAGAAGGCAGAGATCAGGGTGATGCTTCTGTAAGGTAAGGAATACCAAAGATTTCACCGGAAGCTAGGGGAAAGGCGTGGAACAGTCTTCCTGAAGGAACCAATCCGGCCGACACCTTGGTCTCAAACTTCTAGCTTCCAGAACTGTGACACAATATATTTCTGTTTAAGCCACCCAGCTTTGTTATGGCAGAACTGTTGCAGGAAAGAGAACAGGGCATGAGAGGCTGGTCGTGTCCTAGGTCTCAGGTGAGTCCCTGGTATGGCCACCAAGTGTGGGTCCTTGACTTCGGGCAGGAAAGAATTCAAGAACAAGCCATAGTGAAGTGAAGGAAAGTTTATTTCCGGAGGAAACACACTCCATGGACAGAGTGTGGGAAGGCACACTTGGAAGGCAAGAAAGGTATTAGCATACGGGATTGTCAGTTTCTGTAGGGATGAGTAATTTCATAGGCTAATGATTGGGAGGCATATCCCAGCTATTCTGGGGAAGGGGTGGGGACTTCCAAGAATTAGGCCACCACCTGCTTTGAGACCTTTTGTGGGAGGCCTTGGAACTGTCATGGCCCTGGTGGGTGTGTCATTTATTATATTTGTCTGCGCTGGGTCTCTGCTGCTGCACGCAGTCTTTTTCTAGTTGCGGCAAGTGAGAACTACTCCATTTGCGGTGCGCAGGCTTCTCATTGCTGTGGTTTCTCTTGTTACGCAGCATGGGCTGTAGCGTGCAGGCTCAGTAGTTGTGGCTCATAGACTTAGTTGGCCTGAGGTATGTGGCATCTTCATGGACCAGGGATCAAACCAGTGTCCCCTGCATTGGCAGGTGGATTCTCAACCACTGGACCATCAGGGAAGCTCGGCTGCCATTCTTCTAAAGATTGTGCCCTGCTTCCTTCCTGTCTCAGCACTAGCAAACTAATACAAAGACTTTAAAGGGAGCTTTATAAAACATGATACTGAAGTCCTGCTTGGGGCTTCCCAGGTGGCATTAGCGGTAAAGAACCCTACAAATGCAGGGGACGTAAGAGATGCAGGTCTGATCCCTGGTTTGGAAAGATCCCCAGGAGAAGGGCGACCCACTCCAGTATTCTTGCCTGGAGAATCCCATGGACAGAGAAGCCTGGTGGGCTACAGTCCACAAGGTCACACAGAGTTGGACATGACTGAAGTGGCTTAGCACAAAGTCCTCCTGAAGCATCCTCAGCACGGAGTAGCACAGAATCTTCGACCTACCTGGTCCCAGCCTCTCTCTTTCTTTCTGCTTCTTTCTCCATCTCCCTTACACCCCGTCTCCTCCCAACTCCACCCCTTCTCGCTCTTTCTTCTCTCATCTCCTCAGAAAAAGAAGATTTCTTACATCATGCATAACGGTCTTGCTCCCATCGGAAAGATCTTACCACATTTTAAAGTAAATTCTTATAGAATTATAAAAAAATGTCCACAAATCTTAAAAAGGTAAAACTTGATGAAGCCCAGGCTTCCTGCTGAGACTTCCCTCCCTCCCCTTCATGTGGGTCCTAGACACTCAGAGTGCTGCCTGTGCCCTTCAGAGCTGCCACTTCCCAATCCTTGAGGTTCTCTGTTCATCCAAAGAAGCCCTTTCCATTTTTACTCACTTGAGGAAAACATGCTTCAGGTATTTCTTAAAAGGTGGAGAACTGATAAAGATTATGGTATCTTTCCATTGCTCTTTTTCAGCTCCTGACTTCCATGAAAGCAGAAAATGCCTCTGGATATTTGTCCTCTTTTCTTATTCCTGAGTGTGGCTCCCACCTTCCACACTTCTAGAAGGGCGTGATGACCCTTCCCCATAAAGCATTGGTTCTTAGAGCAGAAAAATGGATGCCCCATCAGTCAGTTCAGTTTAGTTCAGTCACTCAGTCATGTCCGACTTTTTGTGACCACATGGTCTGCAGCATGCCAGGCTTCCCTGTCCATCACCAACTCCTGGAGCTTACTCAAATTCATGTCCGTCAAGTCGGTGATGCCATCCAACCATCTAATCCTCTGTCATCTTCTTCTCTTCCTGCCTTCAATCTTTCCCAACATCAGGGTCTTTTCAAATGAGTCAGTTCTTCGCATTAGGTGGCCAAAGTATTGGAGTTTCAACTTCAACATCAGTCCTTTCAATGAATATTCAGGACTAACTTCCTTTATTTATTTTTTTAAATTTTATTTTATTTTTAAACTTTACAATATTGTATTAGTTTTGCCAAATATGGAAATGAATCCGCCACAGGTATACCTGTTTCCCATCCTGAACCCTCCTCCTTCCTCCCTCCCCATACCCTCCCTCTGGGTCGTCCCAGTGCACCAGCCCCAAGCATCCAGTAATTGACAGTTTGGATCTCCTTGCAGTCCAAGAGACTCTCAAGAGTCTTCTCCAACACTACAGTTCAAAAGCATCAATTCTTCGGTGCTCAGCTTTCTTTATAATCCAACTCTCACATCCATCCATGATCACTGGAAAAACCACAGCTTTGACTAGAGGGACCTTTGTTGGCAAAGTAATGTCTCTGCTTTTTAATATGCTGTCTCTCCAGTGTTCTTGCCTGGAGAATCCCAGGGACGGCAGAGCCTGGTGGGCTGCCGTCTATGGGGTCGCACAGAGTCGGACACGACTGAAGCGACTTAGCAGCAGCAGCTAGCTTGGTCATAGCTTTTCTTCTAAGGAGCAAGAGTCTTTTAATTTCATGGATGCCGTCACCATCTGCAGTGATTTTGAAACTCCTAAAAATAAAGTCTGTCACTGTTTCCATTGTTTACCCATCTATTTGCCATGAAGTGATGGGACCGGATGCCATGATCTTAGTTTTTTGAATGTTAAGTTTTAAGCCAGCTTTTTCACTCTCCTCTTTCATCCTCATCAAGAAGCTCTTTTGTTCCTCTTCACTTTCTGCCATAAGGGTGGTGTCATCTGCATATCTGAGGTTATTGATATTTCTCCCGGCAATCTTGATTCCAGCTTGTGCTTCATCCAACCCAGCGTTTCTTATGATGTACTCTGCAAATAAGTTACATAAGGAGGGTGACAATATATAGCCTTGACATACTCCTTTCCTGATTTGGAACAAGTCTGTTGTTCCATGTCTGGTTCTAACTGTTGCTTCTTGACCTGCACACATATTTCTCAGGAGGCAGGTGAGGTGGTCTTGTATTCTCATCTCCTGAAGCATTTTCCACAGTTTGTTGTGATCCACACAGGCAAAAGCTTTGGCGTAGTCAATAAAGCAGAAGTAGATGTTTTTCTGGAACTCTCTTGTTTTTTGATGATCCAACGAATGTTGGCAATTTGATCTCTGGTTCCTCTGCCTTTTCTAAATCCAGCTTGACCCATGGGTTGAGTTAAATTTGACACAGAATGAGATGTTGAGGGTTAGCATACAAGGTGAAAATTGCTAGATTTCACCTAGAATAGAATTCTAGGTGAAATTCTATTTTAGAATAGAATTCTAAAATAGAATTCAAAATAGCATAGGAAATCTCTTATAAAGCTATCAATTTTGAAGACTGAAGTGCTATTTTTCAGTAAGTCCAACATAACACCTGCATCCTATACAGAAGTAAACTCCCATTTCTTCAGTTGAGGTAGCTGACTTTTAGACAGACAAGCGTTGTACTATCTTTTTTATCTAGAATCACATTCAGGATGGCAAGTATCTATCTGAGACTGAAGCTGACAGAGGCAGCCTGAAATTCATATCTCCCATTCTTTCTGGAGCACATTTATTATATAAAATTGTCTATTAAGTGGAATTGTCCACAATATTTAAATGGCTGTTCTCTCTCTTGAACCCCAAGTTCATAGAATTTGAATCGCTTTATAATGAGCTGTTACCATATAATAATTTAAATTTTTCATCATCTTAAAACCTGTTCAGAATTTGTCTTTAGGTGGAAACTACCTTTTAGTGGAATTTTTTAAAAGGGGGGGCAGGGAACAACTGGCTTTACTTTCAGTGGTGTCAGCTGTATCAGCCTGATTTGCAAGAGACCAAACCTCCCATTGACAAATGAACAAGCAAGCTAACACACAGCAGAAGGGCTAGACTTTGAAAGGGGCTGAAGGCATTAGAATGTTTCCATGGAAGCCAGGACTGGAGGGGCCAAAGTATCTGAGTGAAGAGGAAACTCTCATTGAGCCTGATATTCTATCCTGCTTTTCTCCTCAAAGGATTTGTCAGTTCATAGTCAGTTTAGGATGAGAGACTGAGAAGCCAAGCAGAAAGCAAAGCTTAGTAGAGCTTTGGGCACAAATTGAAGTTCAGGACCACCAGGGGAGTCAGGAATAGAGGGATCAAGAGAGAAAGGAATGCAGCCAAGTGATTTGACAATCTGAGATGCTTTTCTCCTCAAAGCATCCCTCTGTTCATAAACTGCATGCTGTCATGCTGGTCAGCCAAGCCAAAAGCATCAAATAAGAGGCTGAGAAGTGAGACTTCAGCCACTTAAGCATGGTAAGGAGAGGGGACCTGGGAATCTCAGCTTTCCGTTTGTTGTTTTGAAAGCTGTGTCCCCCAAATTAGGGCAAATATGAAAGACACTCAGTGCTACAAAAACTGAAATGCAGCCTGAAATCAGTCCACTCCCCATTTGGACTGCCTTGGAGAAGTAATTTGGGCTGTAAATTCACAGTAGGTGGCTATTGCCCACTGACTGCTGTTTACGAAAATAAGCAGAGGCTGCAAGGCAGGCAGCCTTTGTAGGAATTCTAAAACAGCTGTGATATGAAAGAAAATTGGGAGTTGGACCTGGCTGACTGGCCTTGGTGAGTGAAGATGACAGAGGAGTTAAGGATGACACCTAGGTTTCTAACTTGGGCAGTTGGACTAATTTTCTCATGACAGATAATGTTAGTCAATGCTTTGTTTATCCACCTCTACAGTGAAAGTATCTTAGATCAAGAAATCCAAAACCACAAAAATATCAAATATTGGCTACTTGTCAGAAACCTCCATCATCCCATTCATTCCTAACAACAACCCAGAGATTAGTACTATTCCCTTTTACCATTTAGCAGATTTAAACAAAACAAAACAAAACAAAAACTGCTTTAGATCCTCCAAATTGTAAATGGATGACCTAGAATTAAGTGTGTCTTACCCTTGAACCTAAGCTCTTATCATTAAGCCTTTTTAGGAGATTGTACTTGAATTTAGCTATGGTCTTTCCAGTAGTCATGTACAGATGGGAAAGTTGGACCATAAAGAAGGCTGAGTGCCAAAGAATTGATGCCTTTGAACTATGGTGCTGGAGAAGACTCTTGAGAGTTCCTTGGACTGCAAGGAGATCCAACTAGTCCATCCTAAAAGAAATCAGTCTTGAATATTCATTGGAAGGACTGATGCTGAAGCTGAAACTCCAAGATTTTGGCCACCTGATGTGAAGAACTGACTCTTTAGAAAAGACCTTGATGCTGGGACAGATTGAAGATAGGAGGAGAAGGGGACGACAGAGGATGAGATGGTTGGATGGCATCACCGACTCAATGGACATGAGTTTGGGCAAGCTCTGGGAGTTGGTGATGGACAGGGAAGCCTGGCGTGCTGCGGTCCATGGGGTTGTAAAGAGTCAGACATTACTGAGCAACTGAACAACAAGAAAGCTGCTCCATAAGAGATGGAATTAATTGGTATTTCCAGGTCTTCTTACATTGAGAGCCTTAGGTGTTGTGTAGATGAAAACTGACCTAGTGGTTAAGTGGGCCGAGCCCTGGGAAATCCTGGGACGTGAGGTTGGTTTTCAGTCTCCTTCCCTCTGTGGGTCCCATCCTGGGAGACTCAGAAACAGAAGCTCTGCCCTGCCATTTAGTGCTTTTTCTGAGCAGCCAAACATGCCACAAGAACCAATTAGTGTCAGCTGGGCGTGCAGGCACTGTTCCCAGGACAGTGACCCTGAACAGTGCTCAGCAGAGTGGAGGTGGGTAGGGAACTCATTACATTGGAGCTTCCATCCCATCTCTCTTCCTCCAGAAAATGAACCCGGAAATGCTCTATTTGCAGCTGTCTCCAAGCTTTTTGGCACCAGGGACTGATTTCATGGAAGACAATTTTTCCATAGCCAGGGGGTTGAGGGAATGGTTTGGGGATGATTCAAGTGCATTACACTTATTGTGCAGTTCATTTCTAATCTAATGCTGCCACTGGTCTGACAGGAGGCACTGGTCCTCAGCCCAGAGGTTGGGGACCCCTGCTCTTGAAATCCCTCTCTGAAAAGACAGCAGCCCCCTTCTCTTTCCAGCCCTCCAATGGCAGGCAGGCACATTTTAATCAGCACATCCCCATGACCCCAGATTGTCTTCAGCCCTCACCTGAATTCATGGGTCTCTGGGCCCAAACTAGGCAGTGACCATAATAATTTTGATATTAACAATAATCATCCTCATGAAAGTGAAGTGTTAGTGTTAGTCGCTCAGTCATGTCCAATTCTTTGTGACCCCATGGACTGTAGCCCACCAGGCTACTCTATCCATGGGATTTTCCAGGCAAGAACACTGGAGTGGGTAGATATTCCCTTCTCTAGGGGCTCTTCCCAAGCTAGGGATTGAACCCTGCTCTCCTGCATTGCAGGCAGATTTTTTTTACCATCTGAGCCACCAGGGAAGCCCCATCATCTCCATAATCACAGTTTAGAATTTGCAAAACACACTTGGATGAGCTCCTGTCATCCTTGCTGCAGGGCAGAGTGGGTATTATCACTGCCCTTGCTTTACAGTGGAGGAAACCAGGACAGAGCTATGACATGAAGCTGATCAGCGTCTTCCCCAGGGTGAGCGCTGCTCTCACAGGATGACCTTAGAACCCAGTGTCATTGAAGGCTGGGTACCCTAACCACAGGAGTGGGGTGAGGTGGCTTCTCAAAGGCTGTGAGGCGCGTGATTCCTTGGAAAAGGAAGACTTCTGAGCTGTTCCCCTTTAGTACCCAGGGCGCATTTGAGAAGCTGACTGGGCCCAGCCCGAATCTGTCTGCCCAAGGCTCGCCCAGTCTCCCCTGCTGGTTAGAGGGCCAGAGTCTTCATCCAAAGCTGTTGACACAGCTCTAATCGCCCCCCTAGTTCACCCCAAAGAGGAACATCAGCCATCCCCAGTGCCATGCTGACTGGCTGCTCTTCAAAACAGCCTCAAGAGAAAAGCCTGGAAACTGGACTTGCCGTTTTCTCACCCTGGGAGTTTTTCACATTAAGTTGGAATGGAGTCTAGGGCATGGCAGGCAAATTGAAGCATGTTTTCCTGTAGACATGATGATTGCTGCCTCCCCAAGCAAGGTTATTTGGATAAGGCTTACACGTCCATTCAAAAGATACATGTTTCTGTCTGTAGGCACAGCTGTGGGTGTGCCAGCGCCCTGCCCTGGGCCCCCAGAGCTCTTTATGAGGTCTGCATCTCTGTTAAAGACAGCTCTCATCACCTTGGATTAAGTCCCCTGACACAGAACCAATCTCTTCATATTCCCAGCATTCCAATAAATGGAAGGGAGGCAGGAAGGAAAGGAAGGATTAAAGGGGCCCCAGTCAATTGCATTACCTTGCTACAAGGGCAGCAAGACAGTGTTAGGTTCAAGAAATCTGGTGTTGAATCCCGGTTCTGCCACTTAGTTCTATGTTCGTGAACAAGTTTTTCCACATTTTTGAGTTTGGATTCCTAGTTATAAAATGGGGGTATTAACACCTGCTCTGCCTGACTCAGAAAGACGTTGTGAGGATAGCATACCATAAAGCATGGCCAAGTGCTTTAGTGTAAGCAAGCCTGGAAGAGCAGCATTGCTAGGACGTGACCTATCCCCAGTTCTGATGGGGAGAGCTACATTAGCAAGCGGCTGTGGGTATGGGGGTTGGGGAAGGCAGAAAAGAAGCAGTGGGTTGGTGGGCTTCAGTTCTGGAGGACAGGCAGGCCTGGGACATGAGTGTAGAGGAAAGCCCTGCCCACAATTTCAGCTTTTCTCTGGACGTTAAACTTTTACACAAATGGCTATCTGCCACAAGTATGATCTTCCTGAGCCTCACATGGTTCTAGAAGGGGAAACCTTGAAGGAACAGTGCCACAGGAGCTAAGGGGCAGGGCTGAGACTAAACTCTATGCCTCCTGAGGCTTATTCCTGTACCCAGTCTCCGTATCAGCCACCCCAATGGGGAGGGACATTCTGATTTGGAGTTAAAGCAAGGATGCCTATGTGTTCATGCTCAGTTGTATCCGACTCTCTGAGATCTCACAGACTCCTCTGTCCATGGGATTCTCCAGGCAAGAATATTGGAGTCGGTTGCCATGCCTTCCTCCAGGGGATCTTTCTGACCCAGGGATTGAACTCGCACCTCCTGCATTAGCTGGCGACTCTTTACTGCTGAGCCATGGGGGAAGCCCATAGAGCAAGGAAGGGTGAGATTATTTTGGAGAATGGGCCACTTCAGGGAGATTAGGCCTGGGCTGGTAGAAACCTTAGGGAGACTTGTCTAAGACCAGAGCACAAGATGAGGGCCCTGGAAATCTAAACAGAAAGTTGTTGTTCAGTCACTCAGTCATGTCCGACTCTTTGCAACCCCATGGACTGCAGCATGCAGGCCTCCCTGTCCCTCACCATCTCCCAGAGTTTGCTCAGACTCATGTCCATGGAGTTGGTGATGCCATCCAACCATCTCATCCTCTGTCATCCCCTTCTCCTCCTGCCCTCAAGCTTTCCCAGTATCAGGGTCTTTTCCAATGAACAGAAAGTAGGGGAGAAAGTATGGAAATGTATTCATTCTTTCATTTATTCACCCACTCATTCATTCATTCTGATAGCCCTTCCAGATAAGAGGGAGCTGGAATGATCAGATCTAGACTGGAAACCTGGGGGCAGGAGCAGCTCATGGAGTGAGGGCAGGGGGATGAAGGGAGGGATGAAGATGCTGTTGGACCAGCCCACAGGGGTTATCGGAGCCATCAGGGTGAGTTTGAAATAATAAGCAAAGCCAGGCAGATGTGTAACCAGTTCATCAACCTGAAGGGACTGGTCGGAGAAAGACCCAGTTCCCAGGGCTTAGAACTGAAACACAGGACTCCAGAGCAGAGTGAAGAAGTCTTAAGGCTGGAGTTGGGCAGGGAGAAGATAGCCTGGGAGACTTCCTGAGTGTCGGGATGTTGAAGGGTGAGAAAGAGTTGCAGAGGTGAGGAGTCAGATGAAAAGGACGCCAAGGTAAGGCTTGGGTATATTCCTAGGAGACTGGGAACCTTGGAACATTTTCAACGAGGGCAGGGGCATGATTGGGTTTGCATTCTAGAAAGACCACTCTGGCTGTAGTAGGGTCACTGGGGGGAAGATGAGTAGTTAGAAGGCTGCCAAAGGGCCTGAACTGATTTAGTGACAATGGCAAGAGAGAGAGAAATGAGAAGTATGAAGAGGCAGAATTCACTGAATTCAGGAATTCTTAGAATATAAGATGTTGTGTGAGCAGAGGGAGGCATCGAGGATGACTTTCAGATTTACTGACCTGAAGACCAGAGAACTGGATTCAAGCCCCCGCTTGGCCATTATTTTGAAACTTTCACAGCACAGGTCACCTTCCCCTGGTAGGCCTTGGCTTCTACTTCTCAGAAAAAGAAAGTTGATCTGGGGTAGTTGGCTTTCTAATTATAGTCCCCAGGGCCATCCTGTGGGTGTGGCCGCAACTCTGGAGGAGCCCTGGGCTGGATGGAGTCAGAAGATCTGGCTCACGTCCAGGTTCTGCCTGTGACACTAGGCAGAACACAGTATTCCTGAACCCGGGTCTTCATTTGTATAAGTAGAGATAATTATCCATTTATGCAAGAAATAAACACACTAGGCAAAAGATGAAAAGAATGAAACTTGGTCTGTGCCTCAGGGAACTCACAGCCCAGGAAGAGAAGCAGACATATAAACAAATTTTTACAAAGGAGCTTGACCAGTGCCAGGATGCTGAAAAATGTAGATGGAGGGAGGTGAGCCAAAGAAGGAGGGACCAGCAAGTGCAGGAGCAGAATCTAGAGATGGGATGAGGACAGTCAGGAAGAGGGTGGGAGGACAAGCTCTGCCTCGAAAGAGTCAGACTCAGCCTTCCCTCCCCTCCCCCAACCCTTGTTGCCCTTCTGTGACCCTTACCTCTCCCTCCTGCCATCTAAATAGTAATCCTCTTCCTTACCTGCAAGTGAGACCCTGAGGGATTCTTCAGAAAGCAAGACTTCAATTTAGTCCATATTATTAACCCCCAACATCACGAGCTGGATGCACCAATGGTGAATGTCCAGGCGTCAGAGGCTCCACCTTCCACAAGCTGACATCAACATATGGAGACTAGGTAAATAGTTTCCAGAGAGCTGCACTGTGTTTAGTTCGTAGTTGTATTCTCAACACCTCATGCCATGCTTGGGACATGGTAGGTGACCAATACTTGTGTGCTGAATAAACAAAACTCCATGGGCTCTTTCGATTTCAATCATTGCCTCATTTATTTCCCAACCTCCAAGCAAAAGTGCATCTCAACTATCACACCTGGACTGCTCAATCTCTTTAACAGATTTAATGGAACCAACCCAAGAAATGTCTCTGCTTTTTCTCCTCTTCTCAGAAGAGGAAAGTTGATCTAGGGTAGTTGGCTTTCTAATTATAGTCCCCAGGGCCATCCTGTGGGTTTGGCTGAACCTCAGAATGAGTCCTGGGCTGGAGTCAGAAGATCTGGCTCACATCCAGGCTCTGCCTGTGACACTAGGCAGAACACAGTATTCCTGAACCCAGGTCTTCATTTGTGTAAGTAGAGATAATTATCCATTTATGCAAGAAATAAACATACTCAGTAAAAGATGAAAAGAATGAAACTTGGTCTGTGCCTCAGGGAACTCACAGCCCAGGAAGAGAAGCAGACATATAAACAAATTTTTACAAAGGAGTTTGACCATTACTTTGCCAACAAAGGTCCATCTAGTCAAAGCTATGGTTTTTCCAGTGGTCATATATGGATGTGAGAGTTGAACCATAAAGCTGAGTGCTGAAGAATTGATGCTTTTGAACTGTGGTGTTGGAGACGACTCTTGAGAATCCCTTGGACTGCAAGGAGATCCAACCAGTCAATCCTAAAGGAAATCAGTACTGAGTATTCATTGGAAGGACTGATGCTGAAGCTGAAACTCCAATACTTGGGCAAAGAACCGACTCATTGGAAAGACCCTGATGCTGAGAAATATTGAAAGCAGGAGGAGAAGGGAGAGACAGAGAATGAGATGGTTGGAAGACATCACTGATTCAATGGACATGAGTTTGAGTAAGCGGGAGTTGGTGATGAACAGGGAAGCCTGGTGTGCTGCAGTCCATGGGGTTGCAAAAAGTCAGACACAACTGAGCAACTGAATTGAACTGAACCCACGAAATAGTCAGGGATGTAGTTCTCTAGTGGCTCAGATAATAAAGAATCTGCCTGCAATGCAAGAGACTGGTTCGATCCCTAAGTCAGGAGAAGGGAATGACTATCTGTTCCAGTATTCTTGCCTGGAGAATTCCATGGACAGAGGAGCCTGGTGAGCTACAGTGTATGGGGTTGCAAAGAGTTGGACACGACTGAGAAACTAACTCTTTCACTTTTTTATAGTTAATTAGCAATGTTGTCAGAGAAGGCAATGGCATCTCACTCCAGTACTCTTGCCTGGAAAATCCCATGGACGGAGGAGCCTGGTGGGCTGCCGTCTATGGGGTCGCACAGAGTTGGACACGACTGAACGTCTTCACTTTCACTTTTCACTTTCATGCATTGGAGAAGGAAATGGCAACCCACTCCAGTGTTCTTGCCTGGAGAATCCCAGGGACGGGGGAGCCTGGTGGGCTGCCGTCTATGGGGTTGCACAGAGTCAGACACGACTGAAGCAACTTAGCAGCAGCAGCAGCAGCAGCAGCAGTAGCAGCTATGTTGTGTTAGTTTCAAGTATACAGCTAAGTGATTCAGTTAAACTTATATATATATTTTTTCAGATTTTTTTCCATTATAAATTATTAAAAGATAACTTACATAATATACTCAATATAATAGTTACATACTCAGTAACTATATTGGGTATGGTTCCCTATGCTATACAGTAGGTCCTTGTTTACTTTATATACAGTAGTGTATATATCTTAATTCCAAACATCTAATTTACCTCTACCCCCCATCCTCTTTGGTAATCACAAATTTGTTTTTTATGTCTGTGAGACTATTACTGTTTTGCAAATGAGTTCATTTGTATTATTTTTTTCAGTTCAGTTCAGTTCAGTTGCCCAGTCATGTCTGACTCTTTGCGACCCCATGTACCGAAGCACACCAGGCCTCCCTGTCCATCACCAACTCCCGGAGTCCACCCAAACCCATGTCCATTGTGTTGGTGTTGCCATCCAACCATCTCATCCACTGTCATCCCCTTTTCCCTCTGCCCTCAATCTTGCCCAGCATCAGGGTCTTTTCAAATGAGTCAGCTCTTTGCATCAGGTGGCCAAAGTATTGGACTTTCAGCTTCAATATCAGTCCTACCAATGAACACCCAGGACTGATCTGTAGGGTGGACTGGTTGGATCTCCTTGCAGTCCAAGGGACTCTCAAGAGTCTTCTCCAACACCACAGTTCAAAAGCATCAATTCTTCAGTGCTCAGCTTTCTTTATAGTCCAACTCTCACATCCATACATGACCACTGGAAAAACCATAGATTCCACATAGCAGTGATACATGATGTTTGCTTTTCTCTGTCTGACTTAGTTCACTTACCATGATAATCTCTATGTTTGTCCATATTGTCACAAATAATATTATTTCATTCATTTTTATGACTAAGTAATATTCTACTATATCATGTCTCATATCTCTAAATTTTATTTTATTTGACAAATGTGCATTGGGCATCTCCTCTGTGCCAGTCTCTGGAAACAGAGATTAATGTGACCTCACGAATGTCACAGCCCAGCTGGACTACAGATATGGCATTCATAACTGCCACAAAGTAGCTCAAGGAGGAAGGGATTAGCAATCTAGTTGGAGGATGCTTGAGCTCCATCTTGAAAAATGAGTATGTGTTCAGCAGGCTGTAGCCTAGTATGTGGCTAGGCTGGGAGGGCCAGGGGAGAGCATACAGTAGCTGGGACAAGAGCATTTAAAACAAAAGATCCCCATAGGTATCATATTTACAGCAGTGCTACTCAAAGAGCTAGGGAACTCACCCCAGCACTGCTTCCTTTCATGAGGAAGTCTTACGATAAACAAATGGTTAGGCTGCATCCCACAGGCCTGCAAATCCTGTACTTGTCCAGTTCAAGGCTGAAGAAAGAGCCTGGAGTCAGAGACAGAGACATCACTGGTTTAATAGATGGAGAAGCATTCATGACTGAAGCAAGCCCCTAGAGTGACAGCCCACCATTTATAGCAGATGGCAGGACATGGCAGCAGACTTCACTCCAGGGGCAGAGGGTGGAGACTGACAGTTATAAGGGGAGTTGACCTCATGTTGGCTCATTGGCTACCAGGGAAACCAGCAGAGGAGCAGGCCCCTCAGTGCCCCCTTTTTATTTTTTTTTAAAACATGCATTCTTTATTCTGATATTTATATATGTGTGAGGAGTTGGAGGGAGGGGCCATAAGCAGCATTTCAGCTGCAGTTGACTTGAGAAGTTAAAGCACATGCACTTTTTCTAGTTGGTTTATTGCATATCAGGTACAGTCACATCTGGTTCTTCATTCAAATAATTTGGAAAGACCTATTTCAATACTTTTCTCTCTGTATACAATTTCCACAAGTAAAATTCTAAATGTTTTATACACACCACTACAATATAAACCATAAAATATGTATTTGGCAATCAAAATTTCTCAATAATAGAATTTTAAAAAGATAAAAATTAATTTTTTACCCTGGGAGCTGTGCTTTTTCCACAGCAGGGACAGCAACATTGTAAGCAATGAGAAATCCATGTTATGTTGCTATTGGCTGCACCTACCAACTTCTCCTGTAAGAACATTTACTAGCTATGGCCTGGGGCAAGAGTGCAGGAAGTTCAGTCATGTGAGTAGGGTGTTGGTGAAGCAGACACTGGTTGGCAGGGGATGTACAGAGAGCAAGAGAGCAGCCATCTTGAGTGGCCTGACCATACATGAACTGTCCTCTGAATCGTGTGTTTAGTGACCACAGATTCACATTCTGGCACAAGCTCCTTCATGGAATCACTAACAAATGATTTTTAGATGGAGGTTTTGCCTCCAGAAAAATCCTGTGAGCTTGGCAAGGCAAGTTTCCATGTATTCATTTTACAGGAGGGAAGGTGAAACTCAGAGAGGTCAAGGTTCAAGTCACACAGCACATTAGCAGTGAGGCCAGGATTTTTTTTTCCCCAATTCATTCTTTTTTAAAAAAATTAATTAATTAATTTTTATTGGAGGCTAATTACTTTACAATATTGTGGTGTTTTTTGCCATACACTGACATGAATCAGCCATGGGTATACATGTGTCCCCCATCCCAAACCCCCCTCCCACCTCTAACCCCATCCCATCCCTCTGGGTTGTCCCAGTGCACTGGCTTTGAGTGATCTGTTTCATGCATCAAACTTGGACAGGTCATCTGTTTCACAAATGGTAATACACATGTTTCAATGCTATTCCCTCAAATCACCATCGAGGATAATGTTTGCTGTGGGTTTGTCGTATATAGCTTTTATTATGTTGAGGTATCTTCCTTCTATTCCTGCTTTCTGGAAAGTTTTTATCATAAAGGGATGTTGAATTTTGTCAAAGGCTTTCTCTGCATCTATTGAGATAATCATATGGTTTTTATTTTTCAATTTGTTAATGTGGTGTATTACGTTGATTGATTTGCGGATATTGAAGAATCCTTGCATTTCTGGGATAAAGCCCACTTGGTCATGGTGTATGATCTTTTTAATGTGTTGTTGGATTCTGATTGCTAGAATTTTGTTAAGGATTTTTGCATCTATGTTCATCAGTGATATTGGCCTGTAGTTTTCTTTTTTTGTGGCATCTTTGTCAGGTTTTGGTATTAGGGTGATGGTGTCCTCATAGAATGAGTTTGGAAGTTTACCTTCCTCTGCAATTTTCTGGAAGAGTTTGAGTAGGATGGGTGTTAGCTCTTCTCTAAATTTTTGGTAGAATTCAGCTGTGAAGCCATCTGGACCTGGGCTTTTGTTTGCTGGAAGATTTCTGATTACAGTTCCAATATCCGTGCTTGTGATGGGTCTGTTAAGATATTCTATTTCTTCCTGGTCCAGTTTTGGAAAGTTGTACTTTTCTAAGAATTTGTCCATTTCTTCCACGTTGTCCATTTTATTGGCATATAATTGCTGATAGTAGTCTCTTATGATCCTTTGTATTTCTGTGTGGTCTGTTGTGATCTCTTCATTTTCATTTCTAATTTTATGGATTTGATTTTTCTCCCTTTGCTTCTTGATGAGTCTGGCTAATGGTTTGTCAATTTTATTTATCCTTTCAAAGAACCAGCTTTTGGCTTTGTTGATTTTTGCTATGGTCTCTTTTGTTTCTTTTGCATTTATTTCTTCCCTCAAATCATCCCACCCTTGCCTTCTCCCACGGAGTCCAAAAGTCTGTTCATTGTATCTGTGTCTCTTTTGCTGTCTTGCATATAGGGTTATTGTTACCATCTCTCTAAATTCCATATATATGCATTTATATACTATATTGCTGTTTTTCTTTCTGACTTACTTCACTCTGTATAATAGGCTCTAGTTTCATCCACCTCATTAGAATTGATTCAAATGTGTTCTTTTTAATAGCTGAATAATATTCCATTGTGTATATGTACCACAACTTTCTTAGCATTCTACTACTGATGGACATCTAGGTTGCTTCTATGTTTTAGCTATTGTAAACAGTGCTGCGATGAACATTGGGGTACACGTGTCTCTTTCAATTCTGGTTTCCTGAGTGTGTCTGCCCAGCAGTGGGATTGCTGGGTCATACAGCACTTCTATTTCCAGTTTTTAAAGGAATCTCCACACTGTTCTCCATAGTGGCAGTATTAGTTTGCATTCCCACCAACAGTGTAAGAGGGTTGCCTTTTCTCCATACTCTCTCCAGCATTTATTGTTTGTAGACTTTTTGATGGCAGTCATTCTGACTGGTGTGAGATGGTACCTCATTGTGGTTTTGATTTGCATTTCTCTGATAATGAGTGATGTTGAGCATCTTTTCATGTGTTTGTTAGCCATCTGTATGTCTTCTTTGGAGAAACGTCTGTATAGTTCTTTGGCCCATTTTTTGATTGGGTCCCTTATTTTTCTGGTGTTGAGCTGTGTGTATATTTTGGAGATTAATTATCTGTCAGTTGCTTTGTTTGCTATTATATTCTCCCATTCTGAAGGCTATCTTTTCACCTTGCTTATAGTTTCCTTCTTTGTGCAAAAGCTTTTAAGTTTAATTAGGTCCCATTTGTTTATTTTTGCTTTTATTTCCATTACTCTTGGAGGTGGGTCATAGAAGATCTTTCTGTGACTTATGTCAGAGAGTGTAATCCCTATGTTTTCCTCTAGGAGTTTTAGAGTTCCTGGCCTTATATTTAGATCTTTAATCCATTTTGAGTTAATTTTTGGGTATGGAGTTTAAAGGGTCTTTTACAGATAGTTGACCAGTTTTCTCAGCACCACTTGTTAAAGAGATTGCCTTTTCTCCATTGTATATTTTTGTCTCCTTTGTCAAAGATAAGGTGTCCATAGCTGTGTGGATTTATCTCTGGGCTTTCTATTTTGTTCCACTGATCTATATTTCTGTCTTTGTGCCAGTTCCATACTGTCTTGTTGACTGTGGCTTTGTAGTAGAGACTGAAGTCAGGCAGGTTGATTACTCCAGTTCCATTCTTCTTTCTCAAGATTGCTTTGGCTAATCGAGGTTTTTTGTATTTCCATACAAATTGTGAAATTATTTGCTCTAGTTCTGTGGAAAATACCATTGGTAGCTTGATATGGATTGCATTGAGTCTGTAGATTGCTTTGGGTAGTAATACTCATTTTCACTATATTGATTCTTCCAATCCATGAACATGGTATATTTCTTCATCTCTTTGTGTCATCTTTGATTTTTTTTCATGAGTGTTTTATAGTTTTCTATATATAGGTCTTTTGTTTCTTTAGATAGATTTATTCCTAAGCATTTTATTCTTTTCATTGCAATGGTGAATGGGATTGTTTCTTTAATTTCTCTTTCTGTTTTCTCATTGTTAGTGTTTAGGAATGTAAGAGAGTTCTGTGTATTACTTTTACATCCTGGAACTTTACTATATTCATCTATTAGCTCTAGTAATTTTCTGATGGTGTCTTTAGGGGCTTCTGTATAGAGGATCATGCCATCTGCAAACAGTTTACTTCTTCTTTTCCAATCTGGATTGCTTTTATTTCTTTTTCTTCTCTGATTGCTGTGGCTAAAACTTCCAAAACTATGTTGATTAGTAGTGGTGAGAGTGGGCACCCTTGTCTTGTTCCTGACATTAGGGGAAATGCTTTCAATTTTTCACCATTGAGGATAATGTTTGCTGTGGGTTTATCATATATGGCTTTTATTGTATTAAGGTATGTTCCCTCTATGCCTGCTTTCTGGAGAGTTTTTATCATAAATGGATGTTGAATTTTGTCAAAGGCTTTCTCTGCATCTATTGAGATAATCATATGGTTTTTATTTTTCAATTTGTTACTGTGGTATATCACATTGATTGATTTGCAAATATTGAAGAATCCTTGCATCCCTGGGATAAAGCCCACTTGGTCATGATGTATGATCTTTTTAACATGTTGTTGGATTCTGTTTGCTAGAATTCTGTTGAGGGTTTTTCATCTATGTTCATCAGTGATATTGGAGGCCAGGATTTGAAGCTCAGAGGCCTCTCCCAGTCTCCTCTCTTCCAGGCTGTGTGGAAAAGCACTGCTGAGTGGTGAGAGGGCTTCATGGCCAGAATGTCCCTAGAAACAAATGTCAGAAAGAGAATCTGGAATAGGTGGCCACATGTGTGACCCCATATGACCCTTTCTCATGTTTCTCTGTCTCATATTCCTGCAGCATCATAAATAGAGGCAGGGTGACTCTCCCTTTCCATCTGCCCACTGTGGAGCCATCCCAACCTGCCATCCCAGGAGGGCCTCTTCCAGCTCTGCTTGAACGCTTGACATTTCACTACCTGAAGGGCTTGGCATCAGCCCCGTGGGAGAGATTATCTCAGAGATACAGCAGGCAGCTCCTCAAAATACACTTCATTTTCCACAGATCTGATTCTGGGCATGTTGCTCTTACCCTGCCAGGTTGGGCCATGTACTATGGTGAGTGACCCCCTCTACTCCCTTCTAATATGGTTCCCTGGGCAGAAACCTCTTCTACTTTTTTCCCCCTAGGTCAAGAAGCCAAGAGCAAGTGGAGACAGCTATGGGAGAAGTCACACAGGCCAGGAGAGAAGGGATCCTCCAGCCCTCAGGAATTATAAATCTTCAGTTATTAAAAAAAATAATTTATTGATTTAGCTACATTGGGTCTTAGTTGCGGATGTGGGGTCTTTGCTGTGTCTTGCACACTCTTTCATCACAGTGCATAGATTCTCTAGCTGTGGCATGCAGGCTCTGTAGTTGCGATGTGTGGTGTATGGGATCTTAGTTCTCTGACTAGGAATTGAACTCATGTTCTTAACCACTGGACCACCAGAGAAGTCCCTAAGTGTGCAGTTATGATCTAACCATTCCTCCAAGCAGCAAGCTGTGGGGAAAGCTCCAAAGTTCAGCTTTGTGGTTTCCACGGTCATTTGACTATGGGACATTTGATGAACCTGGAGTGAGCTGCAGAAGGTCAAGGGCTCTAACACCCAGCCTCCTGGAACACAGCCACAAGTCCTGTCCTGGAGAAGTTTCTTCCTGGTAAGGGCTCTGACACAGCTCCTCCCAGCTGCAGACCCTCAGCTGAGAAGCAGTCTGTGTTTCCAGACTGTTAGAAGGTGAGCATGGAGTGTTGGGAGGATAAAGAAGTAAACTATTAGAGAGTCTTCAGTTCAGTTCAGTTCAGGACTTCCCTGGTGGCTCAGATGGTAAAGTGTCTGTCTACAATGCGGGAGACCTGGGTTCAATCCCTGGTTTGGGAAAATCTCCTGGAGAAGGAAATAGCAATCTGCTCCAATACTATTGCCTGGAAACACCCATGGACAGAGAAGCCTGGTAGGCTACAGTCCATGCGGTCATAAAGAGTTGGACATAACTGAGTGATTTCACTTTCAGTTCAGTTCAGTCACTCAGTTATGTCCAACTCTTTGTGACCCCATGAACCACAGCACGCAGGCCTCCCTGTCCATCACCAACTCCTGGAGTCTACCCAAACCCATGTCCATTGAGTCGGTGATGCCGTCCAGCCATCTCATCCTCTGTCGTCCCCTTCTCCTCCTGCCTTCAATCTTTCCCAGCACCAGAGTCTTTTCAAATGAGTTAGCTCTTCTCATCAGGTGGCCAAAGTATTGGAGTTTCAGCTTCAACATCAGTCCTTCCAGTGAACACTCAGGACTGATCTCCTTTAGGATGGACTGGTTGGATCTCCTTGCAGTCCAAGGGACTCTCAAGAGTCTTCTCCAGCACCACAGTTCAAAAGCATCAATTCCTCTGCACTAAGCTTTCTTTATAGTCCAACACTCACATCCATACATGACCACTGGAAAAACCATAGCCTTGACTAGACGTACCTTTGTTGGCAAAGTAATGTCTCTGCTTTTTAATATGCTGTCTAGGTTGGTCATAACTTTCCTTCCAAGAAGTAACCATCTTTTAATTTCATGGCTGCAGTCACCATCTGCAGTGCTTTGGGAGCCCCCCAAAATGAAGTCAGCCACTGTTTCCACTCTTTCCCCATCTATTTCCCCAGCCACTGTTTCCACTCTTTCCCCATCTATTTCCCATGAAGTGATGGGACCAGATGCCATGATCTTCGTTTTCTGAATGTTGAGCTTTAAGCCAACTTTTTCACTCTCCTCTTTGACTTTCATCAAGAGGCTCTTTGGTTCTTCTTCACTTTCTGCCATAAGGGTGGTGTCATCTGCCTATCTGAGGTTATTGATATTTCTCCTGGCAACCTTGATTCCAGCTTGTGCTTCTTCCAGTCCAGTGTTTCTCAGGATGTACTCTGCATATAAGTTAAATAAGCACAGTGACAATATACAGCCTTGACGTACTACTTTTCCTATTTGGAACCAGTCTGTTCCATGCCCAGTTTTAACTGTTGCTTCCTGACCTGCATATAGGTTTCTCAAGAGGCAGGTCAGATGGTCTAGTATTCCCATCTCTTGAAGAATTTTCTACAGTTTATTGTGATCCACACAGTCAAAGGCTTTGGCATAGTCAATAAAGCAGAAATAGATGCTTTTCTGGAACTCTCTTGCTTTTTACGATGATCCAGCAGGTGTTGGCAATTTGATCTCTGGTTCCTCTGCCTTTTCTAAAACCAGCTTGAACATCTGAAAGTTCGCGGTTCATGTATTGCTGAAGCCTGGCTTGGAGAAATCTTGAGCATTACTTTACTAGCATGTGAGATGAGTGCAATTGTGTGGTAGTTTGAGCACTCTTTGGCATTGCCTTTCTTTGGGATTGGAATGAAAACTGACCTTTTCCAGTCCTGTGGCCACTGCTGAGTTTTCCAAATTTGCTGACATGTTGAGTGCAGTACTTTCACACCATCATCTTTTAGGGTTTGAAATAGCTCAACTGGAATTTAGTAAGAGAGAGTCTTACTATACACTATATATCTTCATCTCAACCCAAAGTCCCATATTCTGAAACAGTAGAATAATAGAAAGGGAAAAAGAATACTAGGTAGCAGTTAGGATATGTCCTGATCTGAACACAAGCTCTGCTTTGGCCAACCAGGGCAAATCCCTTAACCTCTCTGAGTCTCTGCTCTCTGGTATATAAAATGAGAATTCTGTTGACAAGTACAGATGCCTTAGGAATTGGAGATGACCCAAACCAATGCCAAGGGCTATAGCGAGGCATCAGACTCCAGCTGACCACTGCCCTGTCTGCAGTGCCTGCCATAGTGTTTATTTCTTTATTTTGTTTACTTAGATCCATTGGCCCCATACACTATGATTGTTCCTTTCTTTCTTTTCTTTAAAACAACCTTATATGGCCCTCCCATACTGGGAAATTTTGTTAAAAAACCAAACTTGGGTCTGCTCACCCATGCACAGTATAGCCAATCTAGTGAAACCATGCTGTGGTGAAGGAAAGTGCAGCATTATTGCAGGGTGCCAAACAAGGAGTCCAGGGCAGCTAGTGATCAAAATACCCAACCTCCTTAATGGGTTTCAGAGAAGCATTTTTAAAGGCAAGATGAGGGAGGGGAGTCCCAGGATATGTGATCAGTTTATTCATAATTCTTTGACTGGTTGATGGTGAGGTAACAGGGCAGTGTCATGTCATGATCAGTCAGTCCTTAGGTGCCAGTAAGTCTGAGCACTAAATGCTCATGGTCATTAAGTAGTAAATTTCTTCCATTTGGTGGTGGTTTATACATCTGTAAAACAATTCAGGAAATGTGCATCAGATACTATTATTGAGTATCTAGGTACTTCAGAGAGGACCTAAAGCAGAAGACCTAGGGGGAGGGCTCTATCATGTGAAAGACCCACAGAGTCCTGCTTGGTTACAATTTCCCTTTTCATCCAGTATGACCATCTTAAACCGGGGTCATCACCTGTTTGTAATCACAGGATCTAGTGCAGAGCCTACCTGATCCAATAAGTGTCTGTTTAGCGAATGATATTTTCTGTCAGAACCCCCATGACTCCAAAGTATTTATTTTATAAATAACACACACTTAATCTTAGGCTCACGATACCAGGCAATATTCTGAGCATTAAACATGTATTAACTTATCTAGTAAGCATTATTGTTATACCCATTTTATGTATATTTGATTTTATGTATATTCCATTTTATGTATATTCCAGTAGCTGGATCTCTCATTGGTCTGTTTCTCTTGTCAATCATTCTCTTGACTTTGCTCCTTTCCGCTCTTGATTCCTGGTATGTCTGATGATTTGGGATTGAGTACTAGTAATTGTGCATGGAAAATGGTAGAGATAGCTCAAGGTTCAGGAGATGTTATTTTTCTCCAGAGAGGATTTACTTCTGCTTCTGAAGGCAGTCAAGATAGAAGCAGATCAGCTTCACAGATTCTGAGATTAAGCTGATTCTAACCTGTGCCTCAGTCTGCGATGTCTAGTGGTTCCAATTCTTCTTTTTTTCTGGGGTTTTTCATCTTTGTTTCCATATGTCTCCATCCTGGGGACAGCCAATTTCGATTTTTAACTTTTCCAAACCTGAGTGACTACTGAAACCCTGCTCAGCTTCTCAGCTCCTTAGCTGTTCTTGACTATTCTTGGGCTCCTGGCTGCTGCTGGAAACCAGCAAATACCTTGGGGAGAAAACTGCTTCCAAATGTTGGGCTAACTTCCCTTTTTCCTTTTCTTTGGGGTTTAGACCACTGGAGTCCTACTTTTCTTGTTCCTGCCAATACCCTTTAAAACTATATTGTATCTATATACAATGTAATTTTTAAAATATGCATTTATGTAATGGTATATGTATATATACACATATGCACATAAACAGATATTTTTAATGTAATTCAAATATATATAGTTCTGCTTTTATACTTTTCTTAACAAGAGAATTATTCTGATACAAACTAGTCCACCAAAGTTGGAAAAAGTATTTAGTCCCTATTTCATACATGAGGAGACTGAAGCATAGGAATGTTCAATAACTTTTCAGATTACTGTGTTTAAGTAAAATATCTACTCATTTATTAAATATATATGTGTGTGTGTATATATGTATATATATGTATCTTTTTGTTAAGCACCTAACATGTATTAGACACTGTCTTGGGCATTGAGGATACAAAGTTAATAAGCCAACACCTTGTGTTCCAAGATCTTAGAGTTGAGTGGACATCACTTATAATTCAACATAGCCAGTGCAGTTACTGAGGAAGGTACTCCTGGGGCTCAGCTTAGGGTTATCATGCTCACCTGCACTTCTTTGTCCATAGAAATTTCCTCCCTAGTGTACAGTGAACTTCTTGTGATCAGAATCTGTGATTTTTCACCTCTCACACAGTGCCTGGGACAAGGCAGGTGCTCCATAAACAACCCTTGTATCAAGTTTAACTAATTCTCAGACAGAGAAGAAGGAAGCCAGGATAGCGTGAAGGCCATAAGATGACGGACAGTATATTAGCCAGGCAGTCAGGAATCCCTGGCCTGCCAAATAGGTCAATAACTCTCTATGAACATGGCAAGTCACTTCCTCTGTCCGAGCCTGGTTCAGGTTCAGGTTCCTCCAACCTCTCAGCAGGTTGGAGAGATTGGACTCTAGAACATCTTAAGATCTCTCCTAGCAATATGTCCCTGAAGTGAGTGTGACCCAACAGAGAATGAATGACCGCAGCTCACCCTGGTTTGTCCCCAAGTGGCCTGTCAGGGCTGGAGTGCTGGGCCAGACAGGGTCAGACAAAACCAGCGGACAGTTCCTACATCAGTCTCCCCTGCTTTCTCCCATGGGAAAATGAGGCGTGAAAAGGTTTTCCCGAGTTCACCTGGCAAATGCCAGAGATCTTCTCATGCAAGAGAAGCTGGCTAGAGACAGGAGTAGAGCAGAGAGACATTTTCTGGGTCCTCTTCCTTTGGGACTGGCTCCAGCCAGCCCACTTTCCAAGCCCAGAGTTTACTCCCATGTTTGAGAACATAGTGCTGTCTCTCTGGCAGCACAGCGCTTGTCCTGGCTCGTGTATGGGAAGGAAGCTGAGCCCCTCTGTTCATTTGGCTGAGGGAGACTCCTCTGTCCAGACCCCCATTTCCTCATCTCCCTGGGACCTGGACATTCTCACAAAGGCATCCAGAGAAACAAGCGGACATAGACTCACCTTCAGCCGATTAGTAGGAGAGCTCTTTACCCCTCAAGAGGGCACCTGTCCCCAAAAGGCTCTGTCTAAGCACAGAGGAGTTGGCACAAAAGCAACAAGGGATGGTGCAGAGGTGCCGCCAGCTCACCTCCTTTTATAAACGAAAGATGGGCCCAGAGAGGGCCAGTGGCTCTCCTGAGGCCGCACTGTTGACTTGCGATGTGGGGCTGAGTTTAGTATCACAGTGAGGCAGCGCACCAGCCCCCTGGGCCAGGAGCATGGCTCGACTTCATTATGGGATCACACAACCAACTTTGGGGCCCTTTTCTCATCACAGGTCCTGTGGGCAGCAGAGCCCACCAGCCACCCAGCATTCCTGGGCTGGGTTCCCACCCAAACCCTGAAGTCAGCCAGGGCCAATATTTGGGCCCAATGATGTATTTCCAAACATCCGACTCAAGAAGTGGGAGGAGGGAGACAGGCAGCCAGGGTTGCTTTTGTGGATTCTGTAGTCAGTGACCTAAATTTCACACTGGGGAGAATTTTAAAAAAAGGAAGAACTGCCACAGGTAACACTGATACGTTAGGGAAAGTGCTGAGGATATGAAATGCCCGACTAGGGTCTTTGAAAAGTTGTCTGTTTTAATTGGACATGTCTCTTCAGAACTAGCTGGTGGCGGGCCCATCATGGGCTGCTTTTAATCAGTGAAATTCACATTTCCCCGCTGCAACTGAACACAGAAGAAAGAGCAGTGGGGCGGGGGCCAAGGGGGAGGAGGATGTGATTCCAATTTGAAATACCTTAATGTAGGAGAAGGGTTTTATTTAAAACAGAATTGCCCAGTTCCTTCTACTTTATGCCTTCGTGAGGAGATTTTTTTCCCCTAAGGAGCAGGAGCCCAGAGTCATTCTGGCCCATTTTCTCTTCTTTTTCTAGAATATATGTGTATGTGGGTATCCTTCATTCCCAAGGTTCCCAGCATCAGAGCTCACTGTTCCTGGTCCAAAGGGCAGTGAGTGTAGAGATGTGTCAGGAGTTCAGGGTGGAAAGAAAGAGACGAAGGAGGGATCAGGCAGAAGCAGAGAAGCCCTTGGCCTAGGACTCAGACCCTGGGACTCACAGCCAGATCTGCACCTTCCTTCTTTAACTTCAGGAAAGAGAATCTCTGTTCAGGACAGAGAATCAGATGGGGGACCTGGATTATCCTTACACACATTTATACACTCGACAAATGTTGGTTGGACAGAGTTTCTCATGGCTCAACACTGGGACTCACATGTTATAGCCTAAAGGGTCCCATTTCTGCAGTGAGTCAGAGGTCTAGGTCCTAAGTTCATCTTGGGACCACCCTGTAGCAGATCCAAACACTTGGGAAAGTCTCAGGACCAACCGTGGTACCTGGAGTCTATGAGCATCGGACCATGGAATACGCTATGGACCACCTACATCCTGAGGGCAGTTTGAGATTGAGACACAGATGTAGGGAGAAGTAAGAAGGGAGAGACAGGGTGGAGAGAGTGCATGCTGTCAGCTATAGAATCCAACCAACTAGCAGAGAGACTCTCTTGAGGCTATAGCTTAATCTATAAGGAATGGGCCAGGTGGGGTGGATTGATACCTACCTCTGGTTTTCCTATTTCTGATTTAAGGATACTCAAATCAGATTCTTTCAGCAGTTACTTAATAAGCACTCATGGTGTGTCAGGGACTGTACCACACTTAGTGAGACCTGCCTTTAAAGGCAGTGTAGTCAAGGGGACAGTTAGTCCTTGTGCCAACATATTATTATTGAATGCTTCCTTTGATCAAGGTCTGTACTGGGTGATGGTGATATATCAACACATAAACAGGCTTTCTGCCCATAATGGAAGTCCCTGCATTCTTCTTATTTTTCAAAAAATGAAGTATAGTTGATTTACAATATTGTGTTAGTTTCAGGTATACAGTAAGGTGATTCAGTTATACATATATATTCTTTTTCAGATTCTTTCCACTTATGGGTTATTATAAAATATTGAGTATAGCCCCCTGAGCTATACAGTAGGTCCTTGTTTATTTTATATAGAGTAGTGTGTTTATTTTGGGCTTCCCTATCGGCTTATCAGTAAAGATTCTGCCTGCAATGTAGGAGCCACATGAGATGCAGATTTGACCCCTGGGGTGGGGAGATTTCCCTGGAGGAAGGCATGGCAACCCACTCCAGTATTCTTGCCTGGAGAATCCATGGACAGAGGAGCCTGGGAAGCTACAGTCCATAGGGTAGCATAGAGTCGGACACAACTGAAGTGACTTAACACGCATGCAGTGTGTATATTTTAATACCAAGTTCCTAATCTATCCTTCCCCTGAAGATCTCTACCTTCTGTTGTGGGACAGGGAAGCTGACAGTAAACATGTAAGTAAATAACAAGTAAGTAAATAACAAATACACACAACAAGAAACAAGAGAATTTCAGGTAGATAAATGCTAAGAAGAGAAAGGGATGTGTTCGAGAGGGAGTGACTGGAGTGAGAACTGAATTGGATGAGAAGGTGGAAGAGGGCCACTGGTGGGAGTTGGCAGTCAAGCTGAGAGATGGGAAGGAGCTGACAAGAGGGTACCGGTGGGAATAGGCACAAGGAAGAGCCAGGACAAAGGCAAAAAGCAACCCGTTCAGCATGGTTGAGGGCCAGCAAGAAGGCCCGTGGGGCTGGAGCAAAGTAAATAAGGGGAGTTTGCAGAAATGAGAGCAAAGTGGGGGTCCATTCTTGACTCATGGAGAGCCTAGATTTTGTGTCGTGCATGATCCCATCAAGAATTCAGGGATCTGTGTCTCTTCCTCTTCCTCTGTGGCTGACTGACCAATAGAAATCAGGAAATATGATGCTATATCAGGTTTTAAAAGACAGCTTCTACTTCCTGTCTCTTAGAAACTTACTCTTGGAACCCATGCTACAAGGAAATCCAAACATCTCTTTGGAGAGATCCACAAAGGGGAACAGAAATTCTAGAATAAAAGTTCAAGCTGAGCTCTCAGAGAACAGAGGGTATCAATGTGTGAGCCATGGGAGTGAACCAGTCAAGCAGTGAACAGTTCTCAGTCTCCCAAGGCAATGGAAATAACAGCAAAAATAAACAAATGTGACCTAACCAAACTTACAAGCTTTTGTACAGCACAGGAAACTGTAAACAAAAGGAAAAACAACCTACAGACTGGGAGAAAATATTTGCAAATACTGTGACCAAAAAGGGCTTAATTTGTAAAATATACAAATAGCACATACGACTTAATAACAGAAAACCAAACAACCTAATCAAAAAATGGGCCTAAGACCTAAATACATGTCACTAAAGATCCCTGGTGGCTCAGAGGTTAAAGCGTCTGCCTGCAATGTGGGAGACCTGGGTTTGATCCCTGGGTTGGGAAGATCCCCTGGAGAAGGAAATGGCATCCCACTCCAGTATTCTTGCCTGGAGAACCCCATGGGTGGAGGAGCCTGGTGGGCTACAGTCCATTGGGTGGCAAAGAGTTGGACACGATTGAGCGACTTCACTTTCACTTTCAAAGATGGACTACAGATAGCCAACAGGCACACTGAAAAAAATGTTCATCATCGCTAATTGTTAGAGAAATATAAGCAAAAGTACAATGAGGTACCACTTTCCACTGATCAGAAAGGCCATCATCAAAAAGTCTACAAATAAATGGTAGAGAAGGTATGGGATAAAAGGGAACCCACCAACAGTGGCCTTTAAAAAGCTAAAGGTAGAGTTGTCATATAATCCAGCAATCCCAGTGCTGGGCATATATCTGGAGAAAACCATAATTTGAAAATATACTTGCTCCCCAGTGTTTGTTGTAGCACTATTTACAACCTAAATATCCATCAACAGATGAATGGATAAAGAAGTTGTGGTACATGCATACAGTGGAATACTATTCAACCATCGGAAGAATGAAATAATGCCTTTTGTAGCACATGTATGGACTTAGAGATTATCATGCTAAGGAGGTAAGTCAGATTAAGACAAAGAGCATATGATATCACTTCTATGTAGAATCTAAAATATGATACAAATGAACCTATCTACAAAACAGAATCAGTCACAGACATAGAGAACAGTCTTGTGGTTTCTAAGGAGGGAGGGAGAGTGGGGGAAGGATAGATTGGGATTTGGGGGTTAGCAAATGCAACTGTTATATATAGAATGGAGAAACAGCAAGACCCTACTGTATAGCATAGAGAACTATAGTCAGTATCCTGGGATAAACCATGATGGAAAAGACTATGAAAAGAAGGTGTATATATATTTATATATCTACCTATATATATAACTGAATCACTTTAATGCACAGCAGAAATTAACACAACATTGCAAATCCACTATACTTGAATACAATAAGTTTTTAAAAAATCAAACCCTTCACCCCAATCAGGCACCCAGCTGACCTCACTTGGAGCAGAGAAGCATTGTTCCTATGAGCCATGTGCTAATTGTATCATGAGCAAAATCAATGATTGATGTTGTTCAATCTCTTATGTTTTGGGGTGGTTTGTTATGTAACAATAGATAACCCAAACAGATGGGATGCCGATAAAACAGGAGTTTTTCAGCAAAGTTTTTCTGTACGGAGCTACATGGTGAATATTGGGAGCCTAGCAGATCAGAGGATCTCTGTGGCAACTCCTCAGCTCTGCTGTTTCACAGCAAAAGCAGTCATTGACAATACATAATAAATGAGCATGGCTGTGCTTCAGTAAAACTTTTTTTTTTTTTAAAAACATGGTCAGAGCCATTCAGCCAAGCAATTGTAATTTGCCAGCTTCTGAATAGAGAGTTTTAAGCAATAGTGATATATTCTCATTTAGATCTAAAAAGCTGCTTCTGACTGCCAATTGGAGGATGGACTATAAGGGAACAAAAGCAGAAAAGAAGCTGTCACCCAGGTGAGAGAGGGTGAAGGCTTGGCTAGTAGTAATGGGGGATCTCTGTGGGAAGTGGTATCAAGAACTACCAAGACAGCTAATAGCCAGTTGGTCATTGCTTTGAAAGAAATATGAAGAAGGAAGCTATGGGAACTCAGAGCAGGAGCACCCACTCTGAGGATCTACTCCACTTCCTGGAGTAGGCAACTGCTGGTTAGGAACTAAGCAGGGAAAGAATTATCTTCTCCATGAGTAGAGCAGAGTAGCAGTTCAAGATGGCTAAGCTTCAAGGAGTTGGGAGTTTCAGAAATAAGAATAATAGAAAGTAAAGACTCTGGAGAGTGATCAGGGGCCAGACCTTGAAGGATCAGGAGGCCGTCCCCAGCAAGATCAAAGGTGGACCAGCCTGCTAGAGTTCTGTGTGTTTTTCTAGGAGTTTTTCCTAACCATTCTTCCCAATGTTTCCCAAAACCATCTTCCCACCATGAGTTTTGAGGCTGTCCCCTACAATGGGAACTCAGATGTGTTATCAGAAGCTTTGCCTGCCTGTGGAGATCATCAGGTCCTGCCTGTGGCCCTTGATATGTAGGAGCCAGATCTCAGGTCCCTCTGAGCATCAGTTTCCTTCTTAGTAAAATGTTGATGATTCCAACTTCACAGCGTGGCTGAGAGGACCAAATGGGAAAAGCATATGAAAATGCTTTGGAAATGCCAAGGTTTGCTAGAGTTACAATGTTGGTTATTAAAGCTCACCATCCTGCCTCTCCTACAGGTGTCTTTTGTTGCTTTTTTCCTCCCACCATCCTCTAACTCTTCCTCCTAACGTTTTTTCTGAGTTTAGGGGAGACCACTTTGTTTCTCACTCTGAAGGTCTATGGGACATGGCCAACACTTTCCTGCTGAGAAGAAAGCCCTGTCAGCTTTGTTCACTTCCCCAAGATGCCCGGGAATCAGCTTGGATGTTTCTCAAGCAGACATGGATGTATCTGCCACAAGCTCTCTGGCTCATGGAGTAGTCCCTATTACATTCTCTCAGTGCCCCTAGGGAGCCTTCCTCCTCCTGTGGCCAGGCCACCAACACATCTTCCTGTTTTATACTCAGAAAAAGCGCTTTGCCTTGAGATGAGTAAGCGTGGCCTTTGACTTGCTCTGCAGAGCTCACTGTCCAGCACTCCTCCTCTTGTTCTGTTTTACTGGCAGCATTTCAGAGCAATTTGGAAGGTCAGCATGAGTGTGGTATTTCAGTACCATGGCTAAGTGGGTCATGGGGCTTGACCATCCATCCAAGGTGATTTAGCCCTCTGTCACTCCACAACTTGCAGATGTTCTGGCTCAGCTCAGGGCTACAGTCCTGGGTTCAGTGCAGGTTCCAGTCTTCAAGTCTCTGTCATGGCACAGTGTCTGGTATAACAGTTCATGTGGACTGTAACGTGAATGACACCTCCTGGGGTTGACTCTACCACTTGTGCAGCTGTTTGTGACACTGCTTACTCATTCTTAACGTTGTGTTTTATGGTAACCAGCAGAGCTCAGGCTCTCACTTTATGGAATTGTTGTGAGAATGAACATTTTATAATCGAATCACATTTTACAAATAAAGGACACAGAGATGGAGGGTTGACTTGAAGCCAGGTGTTGATACCAGATGGCATACAATAGACCCTCAATAAATGCTAGATTAATTGAAAGTGGATTAGTCGCTCAGTCATGTCCAATTCTTTGCAACCCCATGGACTGTAGCCTGCTAGGCTCCTCTGTCCTTGGAATTCTCCAGGCAAGAATACTGGAGTGGGTAGCCATTCCCTTCTCCAGGGCATCTTCCTGACCCAGTGATCAGACCCAGGTCTCCTGCATTGCAGGCAGATTCTTTACCATCTGAGCTATTAGGGAAGCCCAGATTAATTGAGGAATCACACTACCAGCAAATCTTTAGGTGAAGTTTCAATGGGAATTTTATTTTATCTCTGTAATTATTAATGTTTTCCAAATTTCAAACCATGAGTGTGGATTACTTTTTTAATTAAAAAAATCCAATAAACATGAGCAAATAAGTATAAGCAAGAGGTCAAGAGAAGTTAATGAAGATCAGAGATGAATTTGACCATAAAAATTATATGCAAATTAGTTAGCTGCAACTGTTGCAGGGTTCATCTTTGTTGAACTTTGGAACAAGTTCTTATGATGTTCCATTTGGCTATTTCCTGTCTCCCCAAAAGAGCTTACTCTCTAGTGGAAAGAAAGTCCTATAATTAAAAATGTATGGTAAGGATAAAATATCTAGGAATAAATCTAATTAAGGAGATGAAAGACCTGTACTCAGAAAATTATAAGACATTAACAAAAGAAATTGAAAATGACACAAATAGAAAGATATACCATATTCATGGATTGGGAGAATTAATATTACTAAAATGACCATACTGCCCAGAGCAGTCTAAAGACTTAATGCAATCACTACCAAAATACTAATGGCATTTTCACAGAACTACAACAAATATGGAAAAAACAAGAGAGTTCCAGAAAAACATCTATTTCTGCTTTGTTGACTATGCCAAAGCCTTTAACTGTGTGGATCACAATAAACTGTGGAAAATTCTGAAAGAGATGGGAATACCAGACAACCTGACCTGCCTCTTGAGAAACCTGGATGCAGGTCAGGAAGCAACAGTTAGAACTGGACATGGAACAACAGACTGGTTCCAAACTGGGAAAGGAGAACATCAAGGCTTTATATTGTCAACTTGCTTATTTAACTTATATGCAGAGTACATCATGAGAAATGCTGGGCTGGAGGAAGCACAAGCTGGAATCAAGATTGCCAGGAGAAATATCAATAACCTCAGATATGCAGATGACACCACCCTTATGGCAGAAAGTGAAGAGGAACTAAAAAGCCTCTTGATGAAAGTGAAAGAGGAGAGTGAAAAAGTTGGCTTGAAGCTCAACATTCAGAAAACTAAGGTCATGGCATCTGGTCCCATCACTTCATGGCAGATAAATGGGGAAACAGTGGAAACAGTGGCTGACTTAAAAATTCTGGACTCCAAAATCCCTGCAGATGGTGACTGCAGCCATGAAATTAAAAGATGCTTGCTCCTTGGAAGAAAAGCTATGACCAACCTAGACAGCATATTAAAAAGCAGAAACATTACTTTGCCAACAAAGGTCCATCTAGTCAAGGCTATGGTTTTCCAGTGGTCATGTATGGATGTGAGTGTTGGACTATAAAGAAAGCTGAGCACCAAATAATTGATGCTTTTGAATTGTGGTATTGGAGAAGACTCTTGAGAGTCCCTTGGACTGCAAGGAGATCCAACCAGTCCATCCTAAAGGAGATCAGTCCTGGGTGTTCACTGGAAGGACTGATGTTGAAGCTGGAACTCCAGTACTTTGGCCACCTGATGTGAAGACCTGATTCATTTGAAAAGACCCTGATGCTGGGAAAGATTGAGGGCAGGAGGAGAAGGGGATGACAGAGGATGAGATGGTTGGATGGCATCACTGACTCAATGGACATGGGTTTAGGTAGACTCCAGGAGTTGGTGATGGACAGGGAGACCTGGTGTGCTGCGGTTCATGGGGTAGCAAAGAGTTGGACATGACTGAGTGACTGAACTGAACTGAGAACAAATAATTCTAAAATTTGTGTGGAACTAAGACTCTGAATAGCCAAAACAACCTTGAGAAAGAACAGAGCTGGAAGTATCATGCTCCCTGGCTCCAGACCATACTACAAAGCTACAGTCATCAAAACTAGCACACACACACAAAGACACACAGGTCAATGGAACAGAACAGAGAGGCAAAAAATAGACCCATGCATGTATGGTCAGTTAATTTATAACAAAGGAGCCAAAAATATTCAATGGAGAAAAGACAGTCTTTTCAATAAGTAGTGCTGGAAAAAATAGAGAGTTACATGTAAAAGAATGGAATTAGAACTTTTTTTCCCCCACACTGCATGGCTTGCAGGACTTTATTTCCTCTACAGAGAATAAACTCAAGCACGCAGCAGTGAAAGTGAGGAGTCCTAACCACTGGACTGCCAGGCAATTCCCAAAATTAGAACATTCTTTAACACCACATAGAAACATAAACTCAAGATGAATTACAGACTTAAATGTAAGACCAGAAACCAGGTCTTTCTTCTTTTTCTTAGAAGAAAACAGAATATTCTTTGACTTGAACCATAAGTGAAAGTGTTAGTCACTCAGTCGTGTCTGACTCTTTGCAATCCTATTGACTGTAGCCCACCAGGCTACTCTGTCCATGGAATTCTCCAAGCAAGAACACTGGTGTGGGTAAACATTCTGTTCTCCCAGGGATCTTCATGATCCAGAGAGCAAAACCTGAATCTCCTGCATTGCAGGCAGATTTTTTTTACCATCTTAGTCACTAGGGAAGTCTCCTAGGGCAAAATAAACAAAGGCAAAAATAAACAAATTGGGCCTAATTAAACTTAAAAATTTTCTCACAGCAAAGGAAACCAATTGCCAAAATGAAAAGACAACATGAATCAGAGAAAATATTTGCAAATGATATGACCAATAAGAGGTTCATATCTAATATACATATAAATAACTCTTACAATACAATATAAAAAAAATCCCCAATTTTAAAAGTGGACTTAAGACCTGAATAGGTAATTTCCAAAGAAGACACATAGATGCCAACAGGCACATGAGGTGTTCGACATCACTAAACATCAGAGAAATGCAAATCAAAACTACAATGAGATATTACCTCAGAATAGTTGTCAAAAAGATCACAAATAACAAATGTTGACAAGTATGTGGAAAACAGGGAACCATCATACACAGTTGGTGGGGATAAAAATTGGTGCATCCACTGTGGAAAACAGTATGGAGGTTTCTCAAAGCCTAAAAATAAAACCACCATATGACCCAGAAATTCCACTCCCAGGTATGTATACAAAAAAAAAAAAAAAAACCAAAGAAACCCAAAACATCAATTTGAAAACATACATCCCAATGTTCAGTTCAGTCTCTCAGTCGTGTCCGACTCCTTGTGACCCCATGAATCGCAGCACGCCAGGCCTCCCCGTCCATCACCAGCTCCCAGGGTTTACTCAAACTCGTGTCCATAGAGTCAGTGATGCCATCCAGCCATCTTATCCTCTGCTGTCCCCCTCTCCTCCTGCCCCCAATTCCTCCCAGTATCAGGGTCTTTTCCAGTGAGTTAACTCTTTGCATGAAGTGTTCACAGTAGCATTATTTACAGATACCAAGATATGGAAGCAACCTAAGTGCTCACCAACAGACAAATAGTAAAGAAGATGTGATATATACAGACAGTACAAAAAATAATGAAATGTTGCCATTTGCAACACCATAGATGGACTTGGAAGGTATTATGCTAAATGAAATAAGTCAGAGACAGACAAACACTGTATGTTATCACTTCAATGTGGAATCTAAAAATAAAACAAAGAATGAAACAAAATGGGAACAGACACCCAGATATAGAGAACAACTATTGGTTACCAATGGGGAGACAAAAGGGGGAAGCTCAAGGGAAGGGTAAAGGATTAATAGATATAAACTACTGTGTATAAAATAAATAAGCTGCAAGGATATATCAATATTGTACAACATGGATAATATAGCTAATATTTTGTAATAACTTAAAACTGACTTCAGTCTATAAAAATTTTTGAATCACTAAGTAGCAAACCTGAAACTACTATAATATTATGAATCAACTATACTTCAGTTCAGTTCAGTTCAGTCACTCAGTCATGTCTGACTCTTTGCCACCCCAGGAACCGCAGCACGCCAGGCCTCCCTGTCCATCACCAACTCCCGGAGTTCACCCAGACTTACGTCCATTGAGTCAGTGATGCCATCCAGCCATCTCATGCTCTATTGTCCCCTTCTCCTCCTGCCCCCAATCCCTCCCAGAATCAGAGTCTTTTCAAATGAGTCAGGTCTTCGCATTAGGTGGCCAAAGTATTGGAGTTTCAGTGTCAACATCAGTCCTTTCAATGAACACCCAAGACTGATCTCCCTTAGGATGGACTGGTTGGATCTCCTTGCAGTCCAAGGGACTCTCAAGAGTCTTCTCCAATACCACAGTTCACAAGCATCAATTCTTCGGTGTCAGTTTTCTTTATAGTCCAATTCTCACATCCATACATGACCACTGGAAAAACCATAGCCTTGACTAGACGGACCTTTGTTGGCAAAGTAATGTCTCTGCTTTTTAATATGCTGTCTAGGTTGGTCATAGCTTTTCTTCCAAGGAGCAAGCATCTTTTAATTTCATGGCTGCAGTCACCATCTGCAGGGATTTTGGAGTCCAGAATTGTTAAGTCAGCCACTGTTTCCATTGTTTCCCCATTTATCTGCCATGAAGTGATGGGACCAGATGCCATGATCTTTGTTTTCTGAATGTTGAGCTTCAAGCCAACTTTTTCACTCTCCTCTTTCACTCTCATCAAGAGGCTCTTTAGTTCCTCTTCACTTTCTGCCATAAGGGTGGTATCATCTGCATATCTGAGGTTACTGATATTTCTCCTGGCAATCTTGATTCCAGCTTGTGCTTCCCCCAGCCCAGCATTTCTCATGATATACTCTGCATATAAGTTAAATAAGCAGGGTGACAATATACAGCCTTGACATACTCCTTTTCCTATTTGGAACCAGTCCGTTTTTCCATGTCCAGTTGCTTCCTGTTGCTTCCTGACCTGCATCCAGGTTTCTCAAGAGGCAGGTCAGGTTGTCTGGTATTCCCATCTTTTTCAGAATTTTCCACAGTTTATTGTGATCCACACAGTTAAAGGCTTTGGCATAGTCAACAAAGCAGAAATAGATGTTTTTCTGGAACTCTCTTGCTTTTTCCATGATCCAGCAGATGTTGGCAATTTGATCTCTGGTTCCTCTGCCTTTTCTAAAACCAGCTTGAACATCAGGAAGTTCATGGTTCACATATTGCTGAAGCCTGGCTTGGAGAATTTTGAGCATTACTCTACTAGCATGTGAGATGAGTGCAGTTATGTGGTAGTTTGAGCATTCTTTGGCATTGCCTTTCTTTAGGATTGGAATGAAAACTGACTTTTCCCAGTCCTGTGGCCACTGCTGAGTTTTCCAAATTTGCTGGCATATTGAGTGCAGCACTTTCACAGCATCATCTTTCAGGATTTGAAATAGCTCAGCTGGAATTCCATCACTTCCACTAGCTTTGTTCGTAGTGATGCTTCCTAAGGCCCACTTGACTCCACATTTCAGGATGTCTGGCTCTAGGTGAGTGATCACACCATTGTGATTATCTGAGTCATAAAGATCTTTTTTGTATAGTTCTTCTGTATACCCTTGCCACCTCTTAATATCTTCTTCTTCTGTTAGGTCCATACCATATCTGTCCTTTATTGCACCCATCTTTGCATGAAATATTCCCTTGGTATGTCTAATTTTCTTGAAGAGATCTCTGGTCTTTCCCATTCTGCTGTTGATCACTGAGGAAGGCTTTCTTATCTCTCCTTGCTGTTCTTTGGAACTCTGCATTCAAATAGGTGTATCTTTCCTTTTCTCCTTTGCTTTTTGCTTCCTGTATTTTCACAGCTATTTGTAAGGCCTCTTCAGACAGCCATTTTGCTTTTTTGCATTTTTTTTCTTGGGGATGGTCTTGATCCCTGTCTCCTGTACAATGTCACGAACCTGCATCCATAGTTCATCAGGCACTCTATCTATCAGATCTAGTCCCTTAAATCTATTTCTCAGTTCCAGTGTATAATCATAAGGGATTTGATTTAGGTCATACCTGAATGGTCTAGTGGTTTTCTCCACTTTCTTCAATTTCAGTCTGAATTTGGCAATAAGGAGTTTATGATCCAAGCCGCAATCAGCTCCTAGTCTTGTTTTTGCTGACTGTATAGAGCTTCTCCATCTTTGGCTGCAAAGAATATAATCAATCCGATTTTGGTTTCGACCATCTGGTGATGTCCATGTGTAGAGTCTTCTCTTGTGTTGTTGGAAGAGGGTGTTTTCTATGACCAGTTCATTCTCTTGGCAGAACCCTATTAGCCTTTACCCTGCTTCATTCTGTACTCCAAGTTATTTTAAAAAATTAACAGAAAAAGAGTGTGTGACAAAGGCAGTGATTGTGAAAAGTGAGGGGACAGAGGAGAGGCCTGACCTGGCCTGTGAAGTTAGGAGTCAGTGGGTCAGAAAAGGCCCCAGGAGGAAGAGAGGTATCAACACTTGAGCTAAACATTGATGAATGGCCAAGAACTATGCAGATGGAGAGGCGAGAGCAGGATGATCCGAGGATGCAGTGGCTGGGCACTGTATGTTTTGATCCAGGGCAAGTCAGGAACCTGGCTTGATCTCAACATTTCTGTGAGATGAGATCGTCGCAACAGTTCTTGAGTCTGAATCCTGGCTAGAAGTGAGAATTGTCTGGGGTTCTTAAACCAGTGTCAAAGCCCGAGCCCCACCTCAAATCAGTTAAATCAGAGCCAATAAGTGTAGAAATCAAGTGACAGTATTTTGAAAGGGCCCCAGGTAATTATGAAGTGCAGCCAGGGTCGTGGGCCACCGGAGCAGCAGGTCACTAAGTTTCCTGAGTTTTTCTCTTTCAGATTGACATAAGCCTGATACAGCTTTCCCCTTTATTTTTTTCACTAATAAAACTCTAACAATATATGATATTATAGAAAGGAACATACATGCATTTCAAAGAGCTAAATAAGTCTTGGAATGGCATCAAAGCATGAAGACCAGTCAAAATAGAAAATTTCTAACAACACATTTATATGTTCCCCAAAGACATTTGGGGAAATGTCTTTGGAAAAAAGTATGCATCTATCTTACCCTAGAGTGTTGGAAAAAAACAAAGCAGCTTTCCCTAAGTTTGAAAATTTATATTATAAAACAAATTTTAAAACATCAAATTGCTTTTTTTTTTTTAACCATTCACAAGTACAAGTGGAAAGAGAGTGATGGGAGAAAGAAATCAACAAGAAGCGTGTTTTTATACCAGTAGTTCATTAGTACAGTCACTTATATGACAGAGGTTTTAAGCCTGCTCATTAGGGAACATAAATGGAAGAAACCTTCACTCCAGACCTCTTATTTCAAGGTCTCCTCATTGTCTCTTAGCAGTCTTGTGGACTTGGCAGATCATTTATCAAACCTAAGTAATAAGCCATGTGCCTATCACAGTGACCAGGCCCAGCTCAAACGAGCCAGTGAGAGAAGCAGCTGTATTTAGTTTGCTAGGGCTGACATGACGTGAAAGTGAAAATGTTAGTCACTCAGTTGTGTCTGACTCTTTGTGACCCCATGGACTGTAGCTTACCAGAGTCCTCTGTCCATGGAATTCTCCAGGCAAGAATACTAGAGTGGGCTGCCGTTCCCTCCTCCAGGGGATCTTCCTGACCAGAGACCGAACCCTCATCTCCTGCTTTGTTGGCAGATGCTTTACCATTGAGTTATGGAAAAGACCTGGTTACTGGGTTAGGGTTCACCTAACAATAACTTGATTTCATCTACAAAGACCCTGTTTTCAAAAAAAGTCACACCTACAGGTACTGACAGTTAGGACTTCAACACATCTTTTTTTGGGGCGGTGGTGGGGGGCAGGGTGTGGGGGGTGGGACACACAATTCAACCTATAAAAGTGGCCAACTTAAGCAATTTGGTGAAGGCCTAGGAAAGTTCAGAAAATCATCCGTTTAATCAGATGCCGACCTAAAACATGTTTGGGTTTTTTTTTTTTTTTTTGCATAAACTCATCAAGCAAATAATGAATGGACTAGGCGACTTAACAGTAGCAGTAGGCAACTTTCAGTTTTCACAACAGAAATTGGTGATTTAAAAAAAAAAAAAAACATAAATGTAAAAAAAATAAGAATCTGACCCAGCTTTGTAGGTAACACTCCAAACTGACAAGATAGATAAATCATAGGGCAATTATGGGAAGAGCATTTTGACTTATGAAATGTTTTACTACTTAGTCATAGACCAATATTTAGACATCACTTCATACTCTACAAAACGCTTTCATATGTACTGATGGTCTCAGATAATTTCAACAACCCTATGACTTAGATAGTATTAAAACCTATTAAATAGTATTAAAATCTCTCTATAGTACTTAGAGAGAGATTGAGGAGGCTCCCCTGGAAGTGGGAGACCCAGGCTTCCCTATACCCACTAGGCCCCTAATCAGGGTCCTTTTAAGAGTGTGCACACCTCCTTTCACATAATTGAATTCATGGAATGTTGATTTGCAGCTTGCTGGGATCACATCTATTGTGTTAAACAAAGCTTATCTCTGCTTGTGATTAACACTGTGCTGTGATGTGCTTAGTTGCTCAACCGTGTTTGATTCTTTGAGACCCCATGGACTGTAACCCACCAGGCTCCTCTGTCCATAGGGATTCCGGATTGCCATGGCCTCCTCCAGGGGATCTTCCCGACCCAGGAATTGAATCCAGGTCTCCTGCATTGCAGGCAGATTCTTTACCAGCTGAGCTACCAAGTAAGCAGCTTGCTTAATACTGCTGCTACTGCTGCTAAGTTGCTTCAGTCGTGTCCGACTCTGTGTGACCCCATAGACGGCAGCCCACCAGGCTCCCCTGTCCCTGGGATTCTCCAGGCAAGAACACTGGAGTGGGTTGCCATTTCCTTCTCCAATGAATGAAAGTGAAAAGTGAAAGTGAAGTCGCTCAGTCGTTCCGACTCTTAGCGACCCCATGGACTCTAGCCCACCAGGCTCCTCCGTCCATGGGATTTTCCAGGCAAGAGTATTCGAGTGGGGTGCCATTGCCTTCTCTGTGCTTAATACTAGAACTCTATAAAGAAGAATCAGATTCTTTTGAGGGAAAAGTTTCACTCAAAGCTTGGTGAATTTAGCCCATTCTCCAGCAGCAGTCTTGGTGAAGGATAGGCCATATCTGTCCTCGCCACCACCTAACTGGTCCCTTGGGTGCCCAGACAATTGCTGACTCCTTGTAAAGCAGAAGATGGGTGATTTTCTACTGACATTCAACAAAAAAATTGGCACTGGCCTGGTTTGTTTGCTCTGATTAATTTAGAAAGAGGAGTCACTTGAAAAGAGGATTTCATTAAGAATGAAGTTTCCATTTGGGAAACCAGTATCACAAACAAACAGCTGTAACATTTGTTGTTGTTCAGTCACTAAGTCATGTCCAAATCTTCACAACCCCATGGACTGCAGCACAACAGGCTTCCCTATCCCTCAGCATCTCCTGGAGTTTGCCCAAGTTCATATCCATTGAATTGGTGATGCCATCCAACCATCTCATCCTCTGTCACCCTCTTCTCCTTCTGTTTTCAATCTTTCCCAGCATCAGGGTCTTTTCCAATGAGTTAGTTCTTCACATCAGGTGGCCAAAATATTGGAGCTTCAGCTTCAGCATCAGTCTTTCCAAAGGGTATTCAGGGTTGATTTCCTCTAAGATTGACTAGTTTGATCTCCTTGCTTTCCAAGGGACTCTCAAGAGTAACAGTTATACTGCTGTTAATTTATTTCCCGTATTAACTTGCACCTTACTGTCTTCCAGGAGAGCATCCACCACTCGTGTGACAGACACCAAGAATCACATCACTAAGGACTGGCCTTCAATGACATTCCATTGCAACATTAGGCAAATCCTTCTTGAGCACCCAATATCTCCCAGTGTTGCTTAGGTAGGTGATACATAAAAATCATAATAAGTAAAGCAGAACAAAATGTCTGCTCTCTGATGGAAGGGAAAAGAGACGATGTCTACTACGTAAAGAAGATGTATATGGTGTGTCAGTCGGTGATGGTGTCAAGACAGAAGAAGTCAATGTAAGGATTTTGGTCTCTATTTTGATAAATATAGAGGTTTTTGAACAGAGGAGACCTTAAGAGATATTTTTAACAAAGTGACATCATCTGATTTATGCTTTAATAGCATCAACTGGCTGCTGTTCTGAGAACAGTGGAGGTTGGGAGTAGGTGTCAAGGGTGGAAGAAAGGAAATGGTTAGGAAAATCCTCTACAGTCCTAGAGAGAAGCACAATGATCTGGGCCAGGTGATAGAATGGGGGTGGTGAGAAGTAGCCATGTTCTGGGTTGATGTTGAAGTTCAAGCTGACAGAAATCTACTCACAGATTGGATGTGAGGGATCAGTAAGAATCAAGGAAGACGTGAGGCTTTTGTTTAAGCAACTAGAAGCATATTTTCATCAGCAGCGATGTGAAGGGCTAAAAAGAGAGCAGGTTTGAAGGAGGAGATAAACACTTGAAGACATTTCATGTTTGAGATGTCTACCAGGTATCCAACTTGGAGGACTGGGATATCGTTGTCCGGTAGGTATTGGAATATCATTGTTTGAGGGTCAAGGGAAGTTGCCAGGTTATAGGGGAAATGTAAAGCCAGGAGGCTGGAAAGGGTCAAGAAGGATGTAAATACAAAGGAGAGTGGACTCAGGGGGTCCCTGGGTCCTCTGATACTTAGAGGCTGGAGAGATGAGGATGAACCCGCAAAGGAGACTGAGAAGGTGTAGCCGGTGAGGAAGGAGGAGACCCAGGTGAGCTTGGGGTCCCAGAAGCCAGGCAAAGAGAGCTCTCCCAGGAGGAGACATAATCAACTCTGCCCATTACTGCGGAAATCTGTGGATTGATGCTTGGATTTACCAACATGGAGGCCAAGGAAGGGCAGATCCTTAGCATTAAGTGCTATTTCTGAAGATCTGTCCCTTGGACTGCAAGGTGGTCAAGCCAGTCAATCCTAAAGGAAATCAATCCTGAATATGCATTGCAAGGACTGACCCTGAACCTGAAGCTCCGATACTTTGGCCACCTGATATGAAGAGCTGACTCATTGGAAAAGATCCTGATTCTGAGAAAGATTGAGGGCAAGGTGAGAAGGGGGCGACAGAGGATAAGATGGTTGGATGGCATCACTGGTTCAATGGGCATGAGTCTGAGCAAGCTCTGGGAGATAGTGAAGGAAGCCTGGCATGCTGCAGTCCCTGGGATCGCAAAGAGCCAGACACCACTTGGTAACTGAGTAACAACAACAACAACAACTGAAGCTCTGTGTCCAGAAACTTTGTCAGGACAACTTCAAGCATCCTCCAATTGCCAAACTCTTCTCTAACATAATTGTCTTCTCTGTTTCATTTACTAAAAACCTTTTTTAAAGTCAAGAATAATCCCATTCTTAAATTTCTTGAAAGCTTTTATCCCTTCTCACCAACTTTAGGAATCATTGGTGCAAGTTGTACAATATGTTCTCTGTTCCATTTTGTTGGTTTTGAAGCTGAGTTTGATTTCTGACTTTGCTTGCTGACTGTTTAAGTGTGGGAAAAGTACTGAAGTTTCAAATTTCTTACCTGCAAAATGGGAATTTTAATAAGAACTCATGGGAGTTTTGTAAGAGTTACATGAAAAGCTATTTGTATAGGGCTGAATAGGTAATATTGTGGGTAGGGGTCTACAAAATTTTTCATCCCTTCATGAGGTTACCGCCTATGTGACCACAGGCAGGGAAAACATGTCACTTTGAGAGGCAAATGCTGAGTGGTTGACTAAATTCTCTCACTAGCTAGTAACCACCTTCTGGAAACCTGCCTCCCGGCACATAAATACAAAAGGTAGCCCCAGCAAAACTAGCACATTTTTATATGCTGTGAATTTTCCAATTGCTTGATAGCATTCAAACTAATGGAATTTAAATCAGAAATTGCTATTAATAAGAAGGGTCAACTACCCTGGGTACAGTTAATGAAGCGAAAAGTAGAGAGAAGCATGTAGTAATTAATTCCCCTTGAATGAGTCTTCCTAAAAGAGTCTCGCAGGACTTCCCTGGTGGTCCAGTGATTAAGACCTTGCCTTCCAATGCAGGGGTATGGGATGAATTCCTGGTCAGGGAACTAAGATCCCACACGTCTCAGAGCCAAAAACCCAAAACATAAAACAGAGGCAATATTGTAACACATTCCATAAAGACTTTAAAAATGGTTCACATAATGATCCAGCAACCCCACTGCTGGGCATACACACTGAGGAAACCAGAAGGGAAAGAGACACGTGTACCCCAATGTTCATCGCAGCACTGTTTATAATAGCCAAGACATGGAAGCAACCTAGATGTCCATCAGCAGATGAATGGATAAGAAAGCAGTGGTACATATACACAATGGAGTATTACTCAGCCATTAAAAAGAATACATTTGAATCAGTTCTAATGAGGTGGATGAAACTGGAGCCTATTATACAGAGTGAAGTAAGCCAGAAGGAAAAACATAAATACAGTATACTAAGGCATATATATGGAATTTAGAAAGATGGTAACAATAACCCGTGTATGCGAGACAGCAAAAGAGACACTGATGTATAGAACAGTCTTATGGACTCTGTGGGAGAGGGAGAGGGTGGGAAGATTTGGGAGAATGGCAATGAAACATGTAAAATATCATGTAGGAAACGAGTTGCCAGTCCAGGTTCGATGCATGATGCTGGATGCTTGGGGCTGGTGCACTGGGACGGCCCAGAGGGATGGTATGGGAGGGAGGAGGAGGAGGAGGTTCGGGATGGGGAACACATGTATACCTGTGGTGGATTCATTTTGATATTTGGCAAAACTAATACAATTATGTAAAGTTTAAAAATAAAATAAAATTAGAGAAGAATTAAAAAAAAAAAAAGAATTTCTTAAATGTAGCCTTCTATTTCAATGATAAGTAGTTAATGTACACCTATTCTTGATAACCTGGATAACTGTCTTATAACAAGTACTGATATGAAATTTTGATGCCTATATTTGAGCTTCTATTTATGATAAAGTTGCTGCTAAGCTTTATTTCTTAGACATTTGTCCAGCCATTAAGAAAAGAACAGAGGCAATTTGAGAGTCTTCTCAATTGTGGAACTAAAGTATATACTGGCGTGTTGTACAAAGGATGCCTTTGTGGCAGTTAAAATAGAGGAAAACTGACTAACTCAGTGGGGATACATGGTAGCATAAGCTTCCTAAATACAGGAAAACTTGTGCTTTAGGAGTTAGCGCCATATTCATAGTATTTTATCAGAGCTGTTGCTGCTGCTGCTAAGTCACTTCAGTCGTGTCTGACTGTGCGACCCCATAAGACAGCAGTCCACCAGAGTCCCCTGTCCCTGGGATTCTTCAGGCAAGAACACTGGAGTGGGTTGCCATTTCCTTCTCCAGTGCATGAAAGTGAGAGGTGAAAGTGAAGTCGCTCAGTCGTGTCTTACTCTTCTCGACCCCGTGGACCGCAGCCTACCAGGCTCCTCCATCCATGGGATTTTCCAGGCAAGAGTACTGGAGTGGGGTGCCACTGCCTTCTCCTTTATCAGAGCACTGTTAACATTAATTTATTAATGTAATTAACTTAAATCTTACTAGTTTTGTAGTTTCATTTCTATTTAATTTATATATATTGACTTTATTTCATGTTAGATCTATAGGTATAAAGGGGTTTATATTTAATTTTTATGTATACCTGCATAACTTTCTCTCTGTGAAAAAGCCTGTACAATTCTTCAGCTTGTGAGATACTGCTCTAGGTACCTGAATTCTTGCTATTTGTGACAAAAATAAAAAAAAAAAAAAATAAATAAATAAATAAATAAAAGACTCTTGCATTCAGTCTTGATGACTTTAAAAAAAGATATTGCAGGCCAAGGGAGCAACACGTGCAAGTGTACCGTCTTTGAGGAGCATGGCTTTTGCAGGCAAATAGTCCAGTAAGAACATGGCAAATGTCATGGTTGGGTGGGGCAAGGGATAATAAGCAAAGAGTTGAGGCTGGAAAGGTGGCCTGGGCCACATCAGTGAGGGCCCCTGAGTTTTGTTTAGAGTGTGAACTTTCCCTTATGGAGATGAGGAGAGATAAGGAGAGTCCTATATGCCAGGTCATGTAGGACGTGGCATGGCTATTCACTTGGATGGCAGAGTGTAAGGTGGTCTAGAGAGCCGGGGACCATGAAACAAGATCTGCTTACATCATTTCCAATTCCCTCTGTGTCACACAGTCCATTCCTCTCCAGGCCCTGTGGATATCACGCAAACTTTCTTCTACTGTAGGCTTGAAAACGTACCCCAGTTTCAAATGTCATCACTTTATTCTCTTCCAACTCTGCTGTTCTTGTTCTTCGAAGATATCCCTGAGACCACTGAAATTATCCTGAAGGATTTCCTTGGCTTCATTCAGTAGTATTTCAATGATTTCCCCCCAAGTCCTGAATAATGGTAGCGGTTTCTCCAAAGTCAGTGATGCCACTTGGAGTGATGGGTGTCTTCTCCCTAGCGACCCCCACCCCCATTTCCTAAGCATCATGTGTCTATCACTAGGGAACACTGGTTGAGGATCAAAGTCCCCCAAAGGACTCTTCTTGGGGTTCAAAGAGTATAATCATATTGAGATAATTCCTCCTGAAATGAGGTTTCATATGGTACAAAGAAGAGCAGATTTGGAATTAAGGGCTTCCCAGGTGGCCCTAGTGATAAAGAACCTCTCTGCCAAGGCATGAGATGTAAGAGACCTGGGTTCGATCCCTGGGTCAGGAAGATCCCCTGGAGAAAAGCATGGCAACCCACTCCAGTATTCTTGCCTGGAGAATCCCACGGACAGAGGAGCCTGGCGAGCTACAATCCACAGGGTCACAAAGAGTCAGACACAACTGAAGTGACTTAGCACTCAAGCACGTGCATCTCTTCGGAGGGCCTGCCAGTCTGTACGTGCAGGCTACCACCTTCTCTTAGCCCCAGAGAGACATAGGTGCTTCTCCACACCTGCTCCTGCTGCCCTTTGCTCAGCAAGCCACTGCTGAGAGCAAGGATGCACTGTCCTTGGCCTCATAAACAGCTTTAGATCTTCTCCAGTTCAGTTCAGTTCAGTTCAGTTGCTCAGTCGTGTCCGACTCTTTGCAGCCCCATGAATCGCAGCACGCCAGGCCTCCCTGTCCATCACCAACTCCCAGAGTTCACTCAGACTCACGTCCATCGAGTCAATGATGCCATCCAGCCATCTCATCCTCTGTCGTCCCCTTCTCCTCCTGCTCCCAATCCCTTCCAGCATCAGGGTCTTTTCCAATGAGTCAACTCTTCACATGAGGTGGCCAAAGTACTGGAGTTTCAGCTTTAGCATCATTCCTTCCAAAGAAATCCCAGGGCTGATCTCCTTCAGAATGGACTGGTTGGATCTTCTCCAGGCGACCCTAACCTCTGGGACCTAATGCCTGATGATCCGAAGTGTAGCTGATGTAATGATAATAGGAATAAAGTGCACAAGAAATGTAATGCACTTGAATCACCCCAAGCTACTCCCCCACCAGGGTCCATGGAAAATTGTCTTCCATAAAACCAGACCCTAGCGCCAAAAAGGTTGGGGACCGCTGCTCTGGACCTTCTACTGAAGGTCAACTCCCTTCATTTCTTCCCCAACCCTCTTTTCACCAAATCTCAGATATGTTTTGACTCATAATTAGAAAAATCCATGGGCATCTCCAGAGACACCTGAAGCCAACTAACAGTCCCTTCTCTGAGACCTTCTCTGAAGTTAGCAATATTTCCAATAACCACTTCTCAGACATGACAAACGGAGAAGGCAGTGGCACCCCACTCCAGTACTTTTGCCTAGAAAATCCCATGGATGGAGGAGCCTGGTAGGCTGCAGTCCATGGGGTTGTGAAGAGTCGGACATGACTGAGCAACTTCACTTTGACTTTTCACCTTCATGCATTGGAGAAGGAAATGGCAACCCACTCCAGTGTTCTTGCCTGGAGAATCCCAGGGACGGGGGAGCCTGGTGGGCTGCTGTTTATGGGGTTGCACAGAGTCGGACACGACTGAAGCGACTTAGCAGCAGCAGCAGCAGACATGACAAAACTTGCTGAGATTTTGGGCTTTCCAAGTCTCTTATCTCTCCCAAACTTCAATATTTCCTTTCTACTGAAAATCTCATTAAAGTTCTACTTCAACGACACCTTGTCCTATTCTCAGAACCTTCTGAATTACGTGGAGGAATAGAATTGCTAGATTGACTTCTAGAGGGCCTTCTGTTTTCTCTGCCTCTGGGCAGGAGAGTAGTGGAACAAAGTATTTTGCCAAGAACAGCAGCACACAATACCTGGCAAGACACAAAATATGTATTTGCATGGCTGGGAGAAAGGCTTGGAAACTCGCATAGCAACCTAAGCAATTATAGAGACAGGCACCTGCTCTCCTTTGAGGAGCTGGGTCTGAGCCACAGGAGGAATAGAGCACAGTTTGTGCATTTCCAGGTAAGTTTAATTTAAAAAAGATAAGGAAGAGAGAAATCTTTTTCTCTGATTGTCTCAGAATGTTGTATCTAAAAGGAGAAACAGACTATAGGTAAAGATCAACTTGTGGTTAATGTTAAGATTAAAAGACTCATCTTGATATTTGCTAGAGGGTCTTAGGAATGTATCCAAGAAAAAGAAAATGGAATTGAAAACAAATATAGCAAAGTGTGCATCATGAAAAGCCAGCAGGTTGCTAAAGTTTTAAATACACAAGCAACTGAGCAAAGGTTCTGAAGCCAATGGGAGTGAGGGGCGGGGAGAGGCTGAACATAACCGAGCTTCCTAACTGGAATTCAGATACTCTTGCTCTTTAAGTATGATAAACCATCTCTTGATACAACACATGGAACTCATCTGCACTAAAGTATAAATGAACAGCTACAGATTAAAGTATATCTGTTTTTGAACAAGGATCAAGACGTGAAGCTAAAAGTAGACACACTGAATAACAATGTGAAGGTGTTTGGGGCACAGTTGGTTCAACATACTGTGAATCAGAAAGTAAGAAAGGCTGTCCACATCTGTCTCCTCCTGAGAGGGGGAGAGGTGATGCTTGTTTGGAGTTTTCAACTACCTATATTTCCTGCAGACTATTTCACACCTTCCCATTCCCTCATCCTTCTATGAGTCCTACTGTTCTCTTCTTGTCAAACCCGGCTTAGATATCCACCCCTGCTCCCAACATCACACCCTTCTCTGTGGGCCCTCAGGACCTAGACACCTCCCTACTGCTGTACTCTGCATGTTCTTTCATAATTTGTTTGTTTACATGCCTGTCCCCTCCACTCGCCCAGGAGATCATCAACAAAGCATCGCACCCCACAGGACCGCCACAGAAAAGAACTTCAGAGCATACGTGTGAATTTGAAATAAATCAAAAATTGGTTGGAGTCCTCAGATCTCTCACAATGGGGTCTGTCCAGGCTAGGTTTCTCTGGCAGCTATTTCTAAAGCAGCTTTTCTTTTTTAATTATTGTTGAAAACTCATGGAGTTATATGCCTCTTAGATACAGGTCAGAAGGCTCCAGCTTTGCTGGTAAATGTCAGAGCAATCTCACACATCCTAAAGTTGCCATATTTTATTCCAGTGCATATCAACTCTTAATTGCTTGGTGAAAATGTTCTTCTTATTTTTTCTGAACTAGCAGTTAGGGGTTGCATTCAAATACGGGGAAAGCAGGTCTTACCACTGTTCTAGCCCCACCCCTCCTCCCAGAGAGCAATAGCCATCTATGAGAACCCCCACCTTCTCCAGCCTCGCCTGCAGCTGAGCCCACCTGGACCTAACTGAGCTTCCATGCTGGGTCTTACTTAGTGTCTCACCTACTGTGTGTTTGTCTTATGTCCCTTGGATCCTTTCACATCATCTTGCAAAATGATTAACACACAAAAGATACTCGATAAAAATTTGCTGAACTGTTTTGAAAATCAAACTGTTTTGTCAAGAGCACTAAATTTCAAATTAAAGTTATCTTTTGAGTTTGAGTGAACTCTGGGAGTTGGTGATGGACAGGGAGGCCTGGCGTGCGATTCATGGGGTTGCAAAGAGTTGGACATGACTGAGCAACTGAACTGAACTTTCCACCAGAACTAGTGAAAGTGGAGAATTTTCCATTCAGTTTCAAGAGTCAAAATATTTTTTCCTTTAAGCATAAGCATGGCAAAATTGCTGCTAACATTAATTGAATGTTTACTCTGTGCCAGGTGATATTTTTTTGATTGAAATACAGCTGCTGTACAATGTAAGTTACAGGTGCACAGTATAGTGACATAATTTTTAAAGATTATACTCCATTTGGAGAGGATTCTTGAGAGTCCCTTGGACTGCAAGAAGATCCAGCCAGTCAATCCTAAAGGAAATCAGTCCTGAGTATTCACTGGAAGGACTGATGCTGAAGCTGAAGCTCCAATACTTTGGCCACCAGTTGCAAAGAACTGACTCATTGGAAAAGATTCTGATGCTGGGAAAGATTGAAGGCAGGAGAAAAGGATGACAGAGGATGAGATGGTTGGATGGCATCATCAACTCCATGGACATCAGTTTGAGCAAGCTCCAGGATTTGGTGATGACAGGGAAGCCTGGTGCACTGCAGTTCATGGGGTCGCAAAAAGTCAGACAGGACTGAGCGACTGAACTGAATACTCCATTTATAAGTTATTATAAGATATTGGCTATATTCCCCATGTTGTACAATATATTTTTATAGTTAACTTTATATCTGTATTGTTTTTGAATTCATTGTCTTGCTTTACATAATAACCTGAGACATAGAGATTTTTATCACCATTCGTGATACAAAAAAGTGTGTTAGTCATTCAGTTGTGTCTGACTCTTTGCAACCCCACAGACTGTAGCCCACCAGGCTCCTCTGTCCGTGGGGATTGTCCAGGCAAAAATACTGGAGTGGGTTGCCATTTCCTCCTCCAAGGGATCTTCCCGACCCAAGGAATCTTTGTGATACAGAAAGGGTGACATTTATTCAACATTATGCAGCTCAGCTGCTGTCTATGGGGTCTCTGAAGCGAATTAGCAGCAGCAGCAGCATGCAGCTCAGAAATGAAAGAAGCAGAATGTGAACCAAACTCAGATTCCAAAGGCCATGTATTTTCTACTACATCGCTCTTTAATAAACACAAACTGGAAGGTTCTCCCCTGGTCGTCCAGTGGTTAAGAATCCACCTTGCAATGCAAGGGGCGCAGACTCAATCCCTATTTGGGGGACTAAGATTCAACATGCCATGTAGCAACTAAGCCTGAACACCACAGCTTGAGAGTCCGTGTGTCCCAATGAAAGATCCTGCATGACTCAAAGAAGATGGCATGTGCTACACCCTAAGTAAAATAAATTAATAAATGTTCTTAAAAATAGACATAGACTTAATGTCCCCCAAAGCCTTTCTTTCCACTTTTTCATGCCCAATGATGCCTTGATTCTTCTTATTTCAAACTGCCCCTTCCAACCTAGACTTTTGATCAGAAAATGTACAGACAATTTTTTTTTCTAATTCCAAATATTTCTCTTACCATTGCCAACGCCAGCAGCCTTGGGCTTCAGAAACTGTGCTAAGCCCATGGGTTCACATCAATCTAGTGTTCTGAACATATTATATAACGTGACATTTACCCCTTCCTGTTATTTAACAAGTTATTTCTTTTTCCTCCCTGGGGAGAAGTTCAATGCCTTTTTCAAAGACTCTGATCAAACAGGTGAGCATCAAGGGGAAACATTGTGCCTCCTCTCTGGATACTGTGGGAATCCCCAACAATGGGATATTTGCAAAGGTTTTCTGAGACTAAGTTAAAGCCTGACTGGGTTGCTTTGTCTTCCAGCTGCTGTGTGGATGGGGCCTGGTTTTGTCTTTGTTGTGTAAGAAGGGAAAGCAAACACAATAAGCCTCGCCTGGGAGATAACCCCTAGAGAGAGGGAAATCTTTGATGGCATGTTTCCCTCTCCACTGTAGCCAGTCCTGGAGCCCATGTGCTTCCCCGCATCCCCTTTTGGCATCATTCTCAGCACACCTTTTGCCTGGACTATGGCAGCAGCTCCTCATTTGTCTCCTGTTTCCGCTCTTGCCCTCCTCTACCCCCACACAGCTTCCTACACAGCAGTCAGAGCGATATTTTCAGAACACAAATCTGTATCTGTAACTCTTCTAGTTAAACCCATCAAAGCTTCTCACTGCTTTTTTTTTTTTAAAAAAAAACTAACATTTTATTGGAGCAAGGTTGATTTACAGTGTTTTGTTAGTTTCTGCTGTACAGCAAAGTGAATCAGCCATATGTATACATACGCTGTTTAGTCGCAAAGTGTCCAACTCTTTACAATCCCATGGACTGTAGTCCACCAGGCTCCTGCGTCCATGAGATTTTCCAGGCAAGAATACTGGAGTGGGTTGCAGTTTCCTTCTCCAGGAGATCTTCCTGAAGCAGGGATTGAACTTGTGTATCCTGCATTACAGGCAGATTCTTTTACCTCTGAGCCATTAGGCAAGCCCATGTATATGTTTACCCCCTCTTTTTTTGGATTTCCCTCCTATTTAGGTCACCACAGAGCACTGAGTAGAGTTTCCTGTGCTATGCAGTAGATTCCTATTAGTTATCTTTTATATATGTTCCCATTGCTTTTTGAAAGCAAAATCCTTCAACCAGTATTCAGGCACTTTGTGGTCTGGCCCCTGCCCACCTCCCCATCCTTGTCTTGCCCAACTCTTTCCTATTTCTGCCTTGCAGCCTCATTAGCATAATTTATGCTTTTATGAAGAAGCCAGACTATTCCCTCTGTCAGGAATCCTGTCCCCAGGGCCAATCTTCTCCTGGATAACATTTGCTGACTCTTGGATCTCAGCTTAAATATTATTACCTCCTGAGAAACCTTCCCAGATCTGCAAACTAGGCTAGGGAGCCCCCTAATAACCCTCACAGAAACTTATACATCTCCTCTGTGATCACATTTTAACTAATCATTTCCGTGGTTGTTTATTTGATGGCTCAGGACCACGCCTGTCCTTTTACAGATGACTTGAGCTTCCCAGGTGGCACTAGTGGTAAAGAACCTGTTTGCCGATGCAGGAGATATAAGAAATGTGGGTTCCATCCCTGGGTCAGGAAGATCCCCTGGAGGAGGGTATGGCAACCCACTCCAGTACTCATGCCTGGAGAATCCCATAGATAGGGGAGCCTGGCGGGCTAGGGTCCATAGGGTCCATAGGGTCACAAAGAGTCTAACACAACTGAAATGACTCAGCACGCACTCACGCACAGTTGGGCTGGTTTCTAGAGGTTTCAACAGCCCCCAAACCAAATCTCAAACCTCTTAGGCTTCGTGCTTTCTGGAAGTTCTGAATGGCCAGGATCCTGCTGGTGCCCATAACTTCTGAATTCAGACCAATGGGGTATAAAGAGGTGGGCAATGAACCATGGTTCTTCCTGAGAAAGCAGAATCTCTGCCCAGTTTCCCCAGAGAACTCTATGTCACAAAGAAACGAGATAAGGCTCATCAGTAAGCCTCGGGGCTGAGTTTTGTGTCAGCGGAGCACCATGTTCTGTGGGTTTTTGTCCGGGGACCAGGCATTTCTAAAAATCTCCATCTCTCACTCTCTTCATTGCTGCCAGGGGCAGAGCTGTTCTGTATGACAAGCCATCAGTTCTGGGGCAGCCAGAGCCAAGTAAGATCTTCATAAGATTTTGTTGAAGTAGAAGGCTAAAAAAAAAAAAAAATTAGGAGCTAGGAATATAGCTAATCTGACCTTTTAGGGCCCATCTAGACAATTACAGGTCAGATATGAAATATAGTGCTGGTCATTATTTAAAAGAGAAAGTTGGGAGGAAAAGGAGACAAATATGAAAAAAAAAAAATAAACACAGCTGTTCATTCCCATTCTGTATTAGTTTTCTATTTCTGTGTGACAAATTATCACAAACCAACAGCTTAAAACTTAAAATACTTTCCCCAGTTTAGAAGTCCAGGCATGATGTAACTGGGTCCTCTGCCCAAGGTCTCACAAGCCTGGGGTCTCAACCAGACCTGGGGTCTCAGCTGAGGCTTGAGGTTCTCTTCCAAGCTCATGTGGTTGTGGTTGGTAGTTTCAGGGAGGAAAAAACTTTCCTCTATCCTTCTAGGCTTTTGTGGCTGGTTGAAGAATTAAAAAAATGAGGCACTCACCAAAATGGCTGAAAGCCTCACCTTAAATACTACTTTCAGTTAAAGACCAAAGAGAATCTTGAAGGTGGTGTTTTGGGACTTCACAGGGCAGGAAAGAGACTCACATGAAGATGGAAAAGCAAATGTTTGGCAAATAAGTGTTTGCTGGACAGGCAGAGGCAATGGGACACAGAATGGACTCTGATCTCTACACCCTGCCTAGAATTTCCCCCGCTAGCACAGAGTCGGACACGACTGAAGCGACTTAGCAGCAGCAGCAGCAGCCCTGACCCATATTCTTTGCGGATATCTGTGGTGATAACTCTATTCTGGGAGCAAACCCTCTAAATCCTTTAGGCAGTTAAGGGGGAAGGTCAAAGTTTCTTTCTGAGTCTTTTAGGCTTTGATTGTTTTCAATTCAAAATAACCCACGTGCCAAAGAGACATTGGAGGGTGGCCAGTTTTGTTTCCCTAAAGTTGAATTCAGTTTTTTTGTAGCTATAGAACTCATTCATTTTTTTAAGGCCAGCAAGGAACAGTGAGTCTCTGATTTGTAGACCCGCTTTCATGGACATGGGGAGAGGAGAGGATAGGGTGAGACATATGGAAAGAGTAACGTGGAAACTTACATTACCATATGTAAAATAGATAGCCAACGGGAATTTGCTGTATGTCTCAGGGAACCCAAACTGGGGCTCTGTATCAACCTAGAGGGGTGGGATGGGGAGGAAGATGGGAGGGAGGTTCAAAAGGGAGGGGACATATGTGTACCTATGGCTGATTCATGTTGAGGTTTGACAGAAAACAAAATTCTGTAAAGCAATTATCCTTCAATAAAGAAATTAATTAAAAAGAAAAGAATCCACCTGCCAATGCAGGGACATGGGTTCAATCCCAGGAGAATCCCACATGCCAAGAGGTAACTAAGCTGCTGCACCCCACTTACTGAGTTCATGCCCTAGAGCCCACGCTCCACAACCACAGAAACCACTGCAAGAAGAAGCGCATGCACCCCAGCTAGAGGGTAGCCCCCACTCGCTGGAAACAGAGAAAGCCCATGCGCATCAGTGAAGACCCAGCACAGCCAAAAATAAATAAATGAAAGTGTGAAAACGTTAAAAAAAAAAAAAAAAGAATTTACCTGGTTAGGTCAGACCCACCCAGAATAAGCTCTTATTTGATTAACTTAAAATCAGCTTATTAGGGACTGCAAAATTCCCTCATTCTGTGGTTTATGGGTTAGAACCAAGTTACAGCTTCCTGCTTCCCACAACTCAAGGGGAGGGGATTACGCAGACGTGTAGATAACCAAGGACAGACATCAAAGGAGGTCATATTAAAGTTCTACCAAGCACATCTTTCATTCACTGAGCTTCTGTGGTGTGTGTGTGCACACACACGCGTGCACACAGAAATCAACTTGCTCCAACTCACTTCAACAAACTCAGGGAAATTTGTCTTAAGGAAATGAGGATGCCTTGTGGACCAAGGGAAGTAACGCAGCTTGGCCTGGATAAAAACAGGGATTAGGCTGTGGAATGCTGTAAGGAAGGCTGTGTTTCTCTGTGCATTTGCTTCATCACTGTCATTCTCTGTGAACCAACTTTATCTGATCCCCACTTGACTCTGCAGTTCCAAGCCCATGCTGTCTCCGGTATCCGGTGGAATCCATCTCTCTCTCTCCCCCTCTCTCCCTGCTGCCCTCTAGTTCTAACGTCTGCTCACCTTTAGAGCAGTCATCTCTGACCACAGTGGGGACATCACAATCATAGCCGCCACCCATGGTGACCATGTAGCGGGAGAAGAAGGGGTTAGTTCTCAAAGAGGCTGAGGCCCCACTGCATGGTGTAAGGAATTGTCAGTGGCCAGTCTGCATATTCCCCCATCTTCCTGTACATGATTTAGTAGCAAGGCTCCTCAGGTAGCAGTGGAGGAGGCAGGAGAGGTTATGTTTAATTGCTAATGTGTTTAAAACGATGCTCCCAAGACCACAGCACTTAGAGGAAAAGTCATCCCACTAGAAGAACGCGGCAGCAGCAGAGGATGTAGGTGCAGGCTCGGAGGGCCCAAGTTAGGGACAGAGCCACAGTCATGTCTGACAAAACCTTTCCTAGAATGGCTGAGAAAGCGCATGCTTTGAGTAAGTGCACAGAGCAAAAAAGATCTGAGTAACAAAAGCCCTGGAGGAGGAAGGGGATGTTCCAGCACAGACTGTACAGCTCAAGTTCTTCTAAGAACAAAGTGAGACTCAGAGAGGGTAATCCAGATGGGGCCCGTCGTTAAACCCAGCCGTGCTGCTTGAGAGCTCGCATCAACTCTTACTTGTGAGGAATCAGTATCAGAATCTCTGTGCGTCTTGCAGCTGGCTTATACTCAGGTACACAGTGATGTGTAAACTGGGGGTGGTCCTTATCTTCGGTGTGGGTGCAATACCATCGAATCCTGTGATCTTCCTATAGTTCCAAGTTAAAGGATCATTTCCAATGTTGTCATACTTGTGTAAATGAGCATTTGATGATCACAGTTGATGATCACAAGCAAGATTCTGAGGCTCAGAGTGGGCCCAACTAATTAAATATTCTCCAGTCCCATGCTATTGAAGACCTTAGTTTCACTGAGGTTTATTTATATCCAAGTGTTCTTCCCAGGTGGTACTAGTAGTAAAGAACCCACTTGCCAATGCAAGTAGACGTAAGAGAAGTGGGTCCAATCTCTGGGTCAGGAAGATTCCCTGCAGAAGGGCACGGCAACCCACTCCAGTATTCTTGCCTGGAGAATCCCTTGGATAGAGGAGCCTGGCAGGCTACAGTCCATAGGGTCGTGAAGATTTGGACACTACTGAGGCGACTTAGCATGCACACATTGTTCTACATGTTACAAAAAGATTCCCAAAGTCAGAGACTGAACCTGGCTAGTATTTAAGTTCTACGAGGTGACAGAGGCCAAAACCAAATTATCTGTCTTGTGGTGCCAGCACAAATCAATCACATCCTCAAGAAATGTTGGGTTTAAAAAAAAAATTATTGTAGTTGATTGACAATATTGTGTTAATTTTTCATGTACAACAAAGTGACTCAGTTATACATATGTATCTCTATATATTCTTGTTCATATTCTTTTCCATTCTGGTTTATCAGGATATTGAATACAGTTCCCTGTGCTATGCAGCAGGACCTTGTTGTTTATCTATCTTATATATAAAAGCTTGCATCTCCTAATCCCAAACTTCCAATCCTTCTCTCTCCCACCACCCTCCACCTTGGCAATAAATGTTTATTGAATGAAAAAAAAAGATTATTCTGGATTTTGGTATCATATAATCATTATAATTATAACCTTCTCTTTGTTCTGGCAGACTGTGGTTTTTTAGAACTGCACAGTCTAGGATGGTCACCATGAGCCACACACAGAATTTTAAATTTAAATTAAATACAGATTTAAAATTCAGTTTCTTCATTGTAATAGCCACATTTCAAGTACTTAGTAAGCGCATGTGGCAAGTGGTTCCAAATAGTACTTTCCCATCAGTACAGAGTTTTATTGGCCAGCACTGCTCTTGAAGGTGGAGACTTCCTCAGTTTTCCTCACAGAATCTGTATCAGGGTGCGTACATAGTGTTCAACCATCATTTCTTGAACTAATGACCGTTAGACTCTCCGGGTAATCACAGCCTAGCCTTCATTTCTGCACAAAGACCCCACTGAGTTCCATGCTGTGCTCCCCTGAGACTGAGACAAATCCCTAGCTTGTCAGATTCTGACTCTGACCTCACACAGTACACAAAAATCGACTCCAAATGGATTAAAGAGTTAACCTGCAAAAGTAAAAGTTCTGAAAGAAAACACTAGGGAAAATCTCCATGCCATTGATACTGGCAATGATTTCATGAATATGACTCCAAAAGCACAGGCCACAAAACCAAAAATAAACAAGTGAGATTATATCAAGCTAAAGCTTCTGCATGGCAAAGGAACCATCAGCCAACCATCGGCAGTGAAAAGGCAACGTATGGAATTGGAGGAAATATTTGCAAATCATATGCATGGTTTACAACTATATCTAATATGGTATGGGGTTAATCTCCAAAATATACAAGGAATTCTTACAGTTCAACAGCAAAGAAAAAAAAAACTAATAACCCCAATAAGAACTCAAACAGATGTTTCTCCAAAGAAGACATACAAATGCCCAAAAGGTGCATGAAAAATGCTATAAGTCACCAATTATCAGGGAAATGCACATCAAAATCAAGGTGAGATATCACTTCACACTTGTCAGAATGCTATAATTGAGAAAACAAAAGATAATGAGTGTTGTCAAGGATGTGAAGAATTGGAACAAAGCACACCTTTTTATGGGAATGTAAAATGGTACACAGCTGTGTAAAACATTATGGAAATCCTTCAAAAAAATAAAAATAGAACTATCGTACTATCCAATAATCCCACTTGTGTGTATTTATCCGAAGTAATTGAGATCAGATTCTTGAAGAGCTATTAGTCTCCTATGTTCACTGCAGCCCTTTTCACAGCAATTAAGATGTGGAAGCAACCTAACTGTCCACCAACAAGTGAATAAATATGATATATACTTACAATGGAAATAATGCTTGGTTTTAAAAAGAGGAAAAGTCTGCATAGGTAGCTGTATGGACGAGCCTTGAGGATATTATGCTAATTGAAATAGGCCAATCACAGATAGACAAATATTGCACAATTCCACTTACATGAGGTACCTAAAATAGTCACATTTACAGAATAAAAGAGTAGAATGGTGCTCACTAGGCTGGAGAGAAGGGAAAGTGGGGAATTACTAATCAATGGACATCGTTTCAGTTAAGCAAATGACCTGCTGTTCAACATTGTGCCTATCATCAAAAATTATTTATTGTACACTTAAACATTTGTTGAGGGTACATTAACAAATGTGTTCTTGCCACAATAAAATAAAATAACAAGTTTCTGCTTCCTAGAAAAATAGCCCATCCTTTGCAGCCCTGTCCAGATTCCAGGCTGTAAAGCCCTTGAGAGGTGGGCTGGCACTAATGACTGCACTTTCAGCCTTTGGCTCAATGGTTGACAGAGCAGAGACACTCAGGCAAGTTTATCAAAGAAAATTGAGTAGGGAGCATAAATAAGCAACGTCTTTGTTATTTGCCAAGTTGATGACAGGGTGGGGGTGAGTGCTGCAGGCTGCATCTCTACAGGAGGATGGGACGGCTGTGAGAGGAGAAGCAAGGAACACATTCATATATAATACCAGTGTAAAGGTCATCATTTACCAAACGCCTAGATCTCCAAAGCATCCCAGTTTCTTGAGAAGATTTTCCTACTTTTTCAACTTCTTCCCTCTCAACTCCTTCAGTTCAGTTCAGTTCAGTCGCTCAGTCATGTCTGACTCTTTGCGACCCTATGAATTGCAGCACACCAGGCCTTCCAGTCCATCACCAACTCCCGGAGTTCACTCAGACTCACGTCCATCGAGTCAGTGATGCCATCCAGCCATCTCATCCTCTGTCATCCCCTTCTCCTCCTGCCCCCAATCCCTCCCAGCATCAGAGTCTTTTCCAATGAGTCAACTCTTCGCATGAGGTGGCCAAAGTACTGGAGTTTCAGCTTAAAGCCGAACATCATTCCTTTCAAAGGAATCCCAGGGCTGATCTCCTTCAGAATGGACTGGTTGGATCTCCCTGCAGTCCAAGGGACTCTCAAGAGTCTTCTCGAACACCACAGTTCAAAAGCATCAATTCTTCGGCGCTCAGCCTTCTTCATGGTCCAACTCTCACATCCATACATGACCACAGGAAAAACCATAGCCTTGACTAGACGGACCTTTGTTGGCAAAGTAATGTCTCTGCTTTTGAATATGCTATCTAGGTTGGACATAACTTTCCTTCCAAGGAGTAAGCGTCTTTTAATTTCATGGCTGCAGTCACCATCTGCAGTGATTTGGGAGCCCCCAAAAAGAAAGTCAGCCACTGTTTCCACTGTTTCCCCATCTATTTCCCATGAAGTGATGGGACTGGATGCCATGATCTTCGTTTTCTAAATGTTGAGCTTTAAGCCAACTTTTTCACTCTCCACTTTCACTTTCATCAAGAGGCTTTTTAGTTCCTCTTCACTTCCTGCCATAAGGGTGGTGTCATCTGCATATCTGAGGTTATTGATATTTCTCCCAGCAATCTTGATTCCAGCTTGTGTTTCTTACAGCCCAGCATTTCTCATGATGTACTCTGCATATAAGTTAAATAAGCAGGCTGACAATATACAGCCTTGACGTACCCCTTTTCCTATTTGGAACCAGTCTGTTGTTCCATGTCCAGTTCTAACTGTTGCTTCCTGACCTGCATACAGATTTCTCAAGAGGAAGGTCAGGTGGTCTGGTATTCTCATCTCTTTCAGAATTTTCCACAGTTTATTGTGACCCACACAGTCAAAGGCTTTGATGTAGTCAATAAGGCAGAAATAGATGTTTTTCTGGAACTCTCTTGCTTTTTCCATGATCCAGTGGATGTTGGCAATTTGATCTCTGGTTCCTCTGCCTTTTCTAAAACCAGCTTGAACATCAGGAAGTTCATGGTTCACATATTGCTGAAGCCTGGCTTGGAGAATTTTGAGCATTACTTTACTAGCATGTGAGATGAGTGCAATTGTGTGGTAGTTTGAGCATTCTTTGGCATTGCCTTTCTTTGGGATTGGAATGAAAACTGACCTTTTCCAGTCCTGTGGCCACTGCTGAGTTTTCCACATTTGCTGGCATATTGAGTGCAGCACTTTCACAGCATCATCTTTCAGGATTTGAAATAGCTCAACGGGAATTCCATCACCTCCACTAGCTTTGTTCGTAGTGATGCTTTCTAAGGCCCATTTGACTTCATATTCCAGGAAGGTCTAGGTCAGTGATCACACCATCGTATCTCTAATATTTCTTTTTTCCTGTTTGCTTAGGTTTAAAAATATAAAGATTGCAGAAAAATAGGAAACACTTTATATACCTATATTAAGAAGGGTCCTGATAGGAAATACATGGCAAAGGAGTGAGTGAGGTGTAAAAAACCACAAGAGATGCTGCTGTACCCCAAGCATTCAGGAAACCTTAACATCTTAAAGGCACAAGATGGGGTGTTGTTACCAGAGCCTGACAAGCGAAGGCTTCCTAATAGGAGCTTTCATTTCTGCAGAGAGGGACGGCATAGAGGAATGAATACCCAGACTCCCTCCCTCCCATCTCTGCCCCTGTTCCCAGCAGGATGAACTCAGCGGGAGCCAGAGGGCTGGGAAGTCAAGCAGAGGGACCAGCCTCCTGGGTCATCAGGGTGGAGAAGGGTAAAGTGTGGATCCAGAGGGCGACAGGGAATAACCCCACACCCCTCCATCTGGAAGTAACAAGTGGGAGCAGTTTGTTATTTTTGATCCTCATTTCAAAAAAAGAACTTCACAAGATAGAGTTAGGCCTCTTACTTGTTCACCTCAGTATTCCATTCTCCCCCCTCATCAGAGACAATTTTGTGAATTTGGTGTATGCCCTTTGTGTATATTTTTAACCTTTTTTTACCTAAATATAAATAAGTACCAAATAGCATTATTTTGGCTTTTTGAGATTTTTAGATATGTTTTCATGTTTTTCATATAATTCTGTGACTTACTTTTTTCATTCAAACGTGTATGTGCTTCAGAGAGATTTATACATTAGTATATATGAGTATGGGCTTCCCAGTTGGCTCGATGGTAAGGAATCTACCTGCCACGCAGGAGGCACAGATTTGATCCCTGGCTCAGGAAGACACCCTGGAGAAGCAAATGGCAACCCACTCCAGTTTTCTTGCCTGGGATATCCCGTGGACAAGGAGCCTGGCAAGCTTCAGTCCATGCAGTCCCAAAGAGACACAATTTAGTGACTAAACAACAACATATATCAATATATTTCATTCATCTTAATTGTTGAATAGTATTTCACTCTATCTATCTACTCTTCTACTGATGGATATGTATCTTGTTTACAATATTCACTCTTCAAATAGTATGGTACCAGGGCTCATAGAATCTGAACATGCTCAACTTTAACAGAAATTGCCAAATTATTCTCCAGAATAGTTGTGTTAATTTATATTCTCTTCATATGTGAAGGCTTCTGTTTCCCCACATTCTCACTAACTCTCTGTACTTCAGATTTTAATTTTTGCCTGCATAATGGCATGAAATGGTATCCCACTGTTGCTTTAATTGGCATTTTCCTGATCATTAGTGAAGGTGAGCAACTTTTTCAGATATTTACTAGCCATCTGCATTTCCTCTTCTGTTAATTGCCTGCCTCTCTCCTTTGCCTACATTTTACTAAACTATAAAACTTTTACAACTTTCTTTGTGAGTTGGAAGCCTTGAAGTCTATCTTGGATGTTACATCTTTGTGTGAAATGTGATGTGCAACCCAAGACACTTCTAATTAGCTCAGGATGAGGTTTTATAAAAATTGGAATCAAGAGCTTAACAGGTGAAAACATTCTCAAGGGGTAAAAGAAAGGCAAGGTGGTATTTACTCACATTGCTTCAGGAATTTTTCCCCAACATACTGGACAGTAACAAAGTCTCTAAAAGTCAAAGGGAATGACTGCATTAAATTAAGGCTTGATTATCTATTCTTCACGGAGTTGCTATCTCCAAGTTCCCTGGCTCCAGATGTATGGCATCAAGGGGGGAAATGAAATTGTGACTGTTTTCAGAGTGGGCTGTTCTGACTTGATGATGTATTTCATGATGAATCAATGCTGCCAGGGAGAAATAACTTAATCCACTAAGGTATGTGAACTAAATCCTCCAACTCATCTCGCAGGAATAGCTGCTCAAGGACAGGGCTCTCTCTGAAGACTCTGGTGACAAATTTAATTCAACAGATTCCTGCACCTTGTTCTAGAAGCTGTTTCTTCAGCCAGCAAAATAACTCACATCAGGATGCATCAAGCGGCACTTCTGTTTGAGAGAGGACTGTGCACAGCATTGTGGGGCCATAGAGGAGTCAGCTCCTTCTAGACTCACGTTGGGAACCTTCTTACCATATTCCTGTACCTCCCCTCGTTCACTTCCCACATTATACTGGCATTGTCTGCTCGTGGGTCCCTCTCCCCAGCAAGGCTTTGAGCCAGGGTTTCTCAACTTCAATACTATTGATATTTGGGGCCAGATAAATGTTTGACTGGGGGAGGGGCCATCCTATTCTTTGCAGAATGTTCAGCAGGATCCCTGACTCCTACTCACTCCATGCCACTATCTCTCTCTCTCACACACAGAGTCTCACACACATTGAATGTGTGTGTGCTCAGTCATGTCTGACTCTTTGTAACCCCCTGGACTGTAGCCCATTGGGCTTCTCCTTCCATGGAATTTTCCAGTCAAGAATACTGGAGGGCGTTGCTATTTAGTACTCCAGGAAATCTTCCCGACCCAGGGATTGAACTTGTGTCTCTTGAGCCTCCTACCAAATGTCCTCTGGCAGCCAAATTGCCCCAGTTGAGAACCCTTCTGTCAGCTCTAGCAGAGCAGCAGCCACATTTTCTTTCCCTCTCTGATTCTCAGTGCCCTGGACATGCCTGGCACTGTGATCCAGACAGAACTTTGCTTGGAGGGTTGAGAAAAGGCTTTGTGTTAGACAAGTACTGGATTTTGATTTTGAAGAATGGAGAGGAATAATATGGATCAGTACTCTCCTGCACAGCTTTCTGTGATCATGGAGCTACTCTATATACTTTGTAGAGGACCAACCCTGGGTCCAAGAATCATGGTTGCACGGGCGCAGGAGGGCCTAGTGGAGCTATCTCACATTGAAGGTCAGGAAGGGAGGCGGTGAGGAGATACCCCGACACCCAAGGTAAGAGAAACCCAAGTAAGATGGTAGGTGTTGCAAGAGGGCATCAGAGGGCAGACACATTGAAACCATACTCACAGAAAACCAGTCAATCTAATCACATTAGGACCACAGCCTTGTCTAACTCAATGAAACTAAGCCATGCCCGTGGGGCAACCCAAGATGGGCGGGTCATGGTGGAGAGATCTGACAGAATGTGGTCCACTGGAGAAGGGAATGGCAAACCACTTCAGTATTCTTGCCTTGAGAACCCCATGAACAGTACAAAAAGGCAAAATGATAGGATACTGAAAGAGGAACTCCCCAGGTCAGTAAGTGCCCAGTATGCTACTGGAGATCAGTGGAGAAATAACTCCAGAAAGAATGAAGGGATGGAGCCAAAGCAAAAACAATACCCAGCTGTGGATGTGACTGGTGATAGAAGCAAGGTCCAATGCTGTAAAGAGCAATATTGCATAGGAACCTGGAATGTCAGGTCCATGAATCAAGGCAAATTGGAAGTGGTCAAACAAGAGATGGCAAGAGTGAATGTCGACATTCTAGGAATCAGCAAACTGAAATGGACTGGAATGGGTGAATTTAACTCAGATGATCATTATATCTATTACTGCGGGCAGGAATCCCTCAGAAGAAATGGAGTAGCCATCATGGTCAACAAATGAGTCTGAAATGCAGTACTTGGATGCAATCTCAAAAACGACAGAATGACCTCTGTTCGTTTCCAAGGCAAACCACTCAATATCACAGTAATCCAAGTCTATGCCCCAACCAGTAACGCTAAAGAAGCTGAAGTTGAATGGTGCTATGAAGACCTACAAGACCTTTTAGAACTAACACCCAAAAAAGATGTCCTTTTCATTATAGGGGACTGGAATGCAAAAGTAGGAAGTCAAGAAACACCTGGAGTAACAGGCAAATTTGGCCTTGGAATACGGAATGAAGCAGGGCAAAGACTAACAGAGTTTTGCCAAGAAAATGCACTGATCATAACAAACACCCTCTTCCAACAACACAAGAGAAGACTCTACACATGGACATCACCACTTGGTCAACACCAAAATCAGATTGATTATATTCTTTGCAGCCAGAGATGGAGAAGCTCTATACAGTCAGCAAAAACAAGACCAGGAGCTGACTGTGGCTCAGATCATGAACTCCTTATTGCCAAATTCAGACTTAAATTGAAGAAAGTAGGGAAAACCACTAGACCATACAGGTATGACCTAAATCAAATCCCTGATGATTATACAGTGGAAGTGAGAAATAGATTTAAGGGCCTAGATCTGATAGATAGAGTGCCTGATGAACTATGGACTGAGGTTCGTGACATTGTACAGGAGACAGGGATCAAGACCATCTCCATGGAAAAGAAATGCAAAAAAGTAAAATGGCTGTCTGGGAAGGCCTTACAAATAGCTGTGAAAAGAAGAGAAGCAAAAAGCAAAGGAGCAAAGGAAAGATATAAGCATCTGAATGCAGAGTTCCAAAGAAGAGCAAGAAGAGATAAGAAAGCCTTCCTCAGCGATCAATGCAAAGAAATAGAGGAAAACAACAGAATGGGAAAGACTAGAGATCTCTTCAAGAAAATTAGAGACACCAAGGGAACATTTCGTGCAAAGATGGGCTCAATAAAGGACAGAAATGGTATGGACCCAACAGAAGCAGAAGATATTAAGAAGAGGTGGCAAGAATACACAGAAGAACTGTACAAAAAAGATTGTCATGACCCAGATAATCACGATGGTGTGATCACTGACCTAGAGCCAGACACCCTCGAATGTGAAGTCAAGTGGGCCTTAGGAGGCATCACTACAAACAAAGCTAGTGGAGGTGATGGAATTTCAGTTGAGCTATTTCAAATCCTGAAAGATGATGCTGTGAAAGTGCTGCACTCAATATGCCAGCAAATTTGGAAAACTCAGCAGTGGCCACAGGACTGGAAAAGGTCAGTTTTCATTTCAATCCCAAAGAAAGGCAATGCCAAAGAATGCTCAAACTACCACACAATTGCACTCATCTCACACGCTAGTAAAGTAATGCTCAAAATTTCTCCAAGCCAGGCTTCAGCAATATGTGAACCGTGAACTTTCTGATGTTCAAGCTAGTTTTAGAAAAGGCAGAGGAACCAGAGATCAAATTGCCAACATCCACTGGATCATGGAAAAAGCAAGAGAGTTCCAGAAAAACATCTATTTCTGCTTTATTGACTATGCCAAAGCCTTTGACTGTGTGGATCACAATAAACTGTGGAAAATTCTGAAAGAGATGGGAATACCAGACCACCTGATCTGCCTCTTGAGAAATTTGTATGCAGGTCAAGAACCAACAGTTAGAACTGGACATGGAACAACAGACTGGTTCCAAATAGGAAAAGGAGTACTTCAAGGCTGTATATTGTCACCCTGCTTATTTAACTTATATGCAGAGTACATCATGAGAAACGCTGGACTGGAAGAAACACAAGCTGGAATCAAGATTGCTGGGAGAAATATCAATAACCTCAGATATGCAGATGACACCACCCTTATGGCAGAAAGTGAAGAGGAACTCAAAAGCCTCTTGATGAAAGTGAAAGTGGAGAGTGAAAAAGTTGGCTTAAAGCTCAACATTCAGAAAATGAAGATCATGGCATCTGGTCCTATCACTTCATGGGAATTAGATGGGGAAACAGTGGAAACAGTGTCAGACTTTATTTTTGGGGGCTCCCAAATCACTGCAGATGGTGACTGCAGCCATGAAATTAAAAGACACTTACTCCTTGGAAGGAAAGTTATGACCAACCTAGATAGCATATTCAAAAGCAGAGACATTACTTTGCCAACAAAGGTCCGTCTAGTCAAGGCTATGGTTTTTCCTGTGGTCATGTATGGATGTGAGAGTTGGACTGTGAAGAAGGCTGAGCGCCGAAGAAATGATGCTTTTGAACTGTGGTGTTCGAGGAGACTCTTGAGAGTCCCTTGGACTGCAAGGAGATCCAACCAGTCCATTCTGAAGGAGATCAGCCCTGGGATTTCTTTGGAAGGAATGATGCTAAAGCTGAAACTCCAGTACTTTGGCCACCTCATGCGAAGAGTTGACTCATTGGAAAAGACTCTGATGCTGGGAGGGATTGGGGGCAAGAGGAGAAGGGGACAACAGTCGATGAGATGGCTGGATGGCATCAGTGACTCATTGGACATGAGTCTGGGTAAACTCCGGGAGTTGGTAATGGACAGGGAGGCCTGGGGTGCTGATTCATGGGGCCGCAAAGAGTCGGACACGACTGAGCGACTGAACTGAATTGAACTGAAACACTACCACATGTGGCCTTTGAGCACTTGAAATGTGCGACCAAGAAACTGACTTTTAAATTTTAGTTTTAATTATTTTAAATTTCCAAGGCTACATTTGACTAGAAGCTTTCATACTGAACATTGGGTGGGCTTCCCCAGTGGCTCAGACAGTAAAGAATCAATGTGTGATGCAGCAGACCAGGTTCGATCCCTGAGTTGGAAAGATCCCTGGAGAAGGGAATGGCTACCCACTCCAATATTCTTGTCTGGGAAACCCCATGGACAGAGGAGCCTGGCAGGACAGAGGAACTCCCTCCAGGGTTCATGGAGTTGCAGAGAGTTGGATGTGACTGAGCGACTAACATGCACACATACAAGCCCCACTGTAAGCACAATTCACCAAATATGAGTTTGGGCTTCGACACTTCCCCAGATTTTCAGTACCATATTTACACTTCGTTTCTCTGACCATTATCCAAGCCTACATCAATAGGGTTAGCCAAAATGTTTGTTCAAGTTTTCTGTAATGGCTTGTGAAACTCACTTTTTGGCCAGTTCAATAGTTTGGAATAAAATAAATATTATCATGCTTCACTCTACAGAGGTGATAAAAGAGCTCACCCCACCCATCACAAAGCAACCAGGGACACCATTCTTGACGGTTTTGAGGATTGATGCTGGTGGAATTCTCAGAATCACCCCATTAATGTAAAAGAATGAAAGAGAAAATGAAAGGCCATACCTAAGCCCACCATCTAGACCTAATCACTGTCTGATACTTCTGATAAATATTTCGCTTGTCTTTTTCTTTTTTTACACACAAAATTGGAATAATACTGTACCTATCCTTCTTTTAAAAATGTTGACAGGATGGTACAAAGAGTTCCTATATACTGCCCCCCCACACACACTAGTACATGAATCGTGACAAATCTTACATCAGTATCATGCATTTGTCATGATTCATGTACTAGTGTGTAGGTGTGTGTGTGTGCGTGCATGTGCGCGTGCACTCAGTCGTGTCGACTCTTTGTGACCCCATGGGCTGTAGCCTGCCAGCCTCCTCTGTCCATGAAATTCTCCAGGCAAGCATATTGGAATGGGTTATTACTTCCTTCTCATGGGGATCTTCCCAAATGTACCAGTCTTGATACATTCAGTTCAGTTCAGTCGCTCAGTTGTGTCCAACTCTTTGCGAACCCATGAACCGTAGCACACCAGGCCTCCCTGTGCATCACCAACTCCCGGAGTTCACCCAAACCCATGTCCATTGAGTCGGTGATTCCATCCAACTATCTCGTCCTTTGTCATCCCCTTCTCCTCCTGCCCTCAATGTTTCCCAGCATCAGGGTCTTTTCAAATGAGTCAGCTCTTCGCATCAGGTGGCCAAAGTATTGCAGTTTCAGCTTCAAAATCAGTCTTACCAATGAACCCAGGACTGATCTCCTTTAGGATGGACTGGTTGGATCTCCTTGCAGTCCTTGTTGGAGAAGACTATTAGTCTTCTCCAACACCACAGTTCAAAAGCATCAATTCTTCAGCACTCAGTTTTGTTATAGTCCAACTCTCACGTCCATACATGATCACTGGAAAAACCATAGCCTTGACTCGATGGACCTTTGTTGACAAAGTAATGTCTCTGCTTTTTAATATGCTGTCTAGGTTGGTCATAACTTTCCTTCCAAGGAGTAAGCATCTTTTAATTTCATGGCTACAATCACCATCTGCAGTGATTTTGGAGCCCCCCAAAATAAAGTCAGCCACTGTTTCCATTGTTTCCCCATCTATTTCCCAGGAAGTGATGGGACTGGATGCCATGATCTTCGTTTTCTGAATGTTGAGCTTTAAGCCAACTTTTTCACTCTCCTTTTTCACTTTCATCAAGAGGCTCTTTAGTTCTTCTTCACTTTCTGCCATAAGGGTGGTGTCATCTGCATATCTGAGGTTATTGATATTTCTCCCGGCAATCTTGATTCCAGCTTGTGCTTCTTCCAGCCCAGTGTTTCTCATGATGTACTCTGCATAGAAGTTAAATAAGCAGGGTAACATTATACAGCCTTGATGTACTTCTTTTCCTATTTGGAACCAGTCTGTTGTTCCATGTCCAGTTCCAGCTGTTGCTTCCTGACCTTCATACAGGTTTCTCAAGAGGCAGGTCAGGTGGTCTGGTATTCCCATCTCTTTAAAAATTTCCCACAGTTTGTTGTGATCTACACAGTCAAAGGCAGAAATAGATGTTTTTCTGGAACTCTCTTGCTTTTTCGATGATTCAGCAGATGTCAGCAATTTGATCTCTGGTTCCTCTGCCTTTTCTAAAACCAGCTTGAACATCAGGAATTTCACAGTTCACATATTGCTGAAGCCTGGCTTGGAGAATTTTGATCATTACTCTACTAGCGTGTGAGATGAGTGCAATTGTGCAGTAGTTTGAGCATTCTTTGGCATTGCCTTTCTTTGGGATTGGAATGCAAACTGACCTTTATCGTTAACAAAAATCCATACTTCTTTCAAATTTTCCTTGTTATTTCCTAATGTCCTTGTATTGTACATGATCAGATCTAAGATACCATATTATACTTGGTTATTAGACTCCCTTAGGCTCCTCTTGACTACTACAGTATCTCAGACTTTTCTTGTTTTTGATGACCTTGACAGTTTTGAGGAGTACTATATGACATTTTTTAGAATTTCCTTCAATTGGGATTTATCTGATATTTTTCTCATTATCAACCTGGGATCTACATACACAGGTATCCTCAACCTGGAATTGACAGCTGTTAGTTACCATTTTGTGATATTTGATTCATTTTTAAGAAACAAATAGAATGGAAATTAGATTTTCTTCACTCAATACCATTTGCAGCAATTTGGATGGATCTAGAGATTATCATACTAAGTGAAGTAAGTCAGATAGAGACAGACAAATACCATATGATATCCCTTATATATGGAACCTACAATACGACACAAAAGAACTTACTTACAAAGGAGAGATAGACTCACAGACATGGAAAACAAGCTTATGGTTACCAAAAAGGAAAGAAGTTGTGGAGAGAAAAATTAGAAGTTAGGGATGAAAATATACACACTACTATCCATAAAATATAAAATAGACAACCAAAAAAGACCTACTGTACAGCACAGGAAACTATATTCAATATCTTGTAAAAACCCATAATGGAGAAGAATCTAAAAAAAGATACAACCCCACCACTTTTCTCTACACCTGAAACTAACTCAACACTGTAAATCAACTATATTCAATAAAAATATTTTTAAAGATGATTCCCTTCATTCAACATGCACAGCTTCAGTCTCACAATCCTCCCAGCCTCAGAGATGTCTCCAGTTTAATGTGTAATCTCCCATCTCCACTTTTCCCTTTTATATGTGTGTATGCTCACACCTATACAACCAGGAAAATTTATGGCATTTCACTGTATTTAAAATATTTTCCAAGAGTGGCATCATATACACATCATTCTATGTCTTGATTTCTTTTGCTTTCTCTCAAAAAATATCGTATATGATTTCATCCCAAAACAATGAATTTCACCTTTTTCTCAAGTGCACATGGAACCTTCTCCAGGATAGATCACATCCTGGGCCATAAATCTAGCCTTGGTAAATTCAAAAAAATAGAAATCATTCCAAGCATCTTTTCTGACCACAATGCAGTAAGATTAGATCTCAATTACAGGAGAAAAACTATTAAAAATTCCAACATATGGAGGATGAACAACACCCTGCTGAATAACCAACAAATCACAGAAGAAATCAAAAAAGAAATCAAAATTTGCATAGAAACTAATGAAAATGAAAACACAACAACTCAAAACCTGTGGGACACTTTAAAAGCAGTCCTAAGGGGAAAGTTCATAGCAATACAGGCATACCTAAAGAAACAAAAAAAAAGTCAAATAAATAACCTAACCCTACACCTAAAGCAACTAGAAAAGGAAGAAATGAAGAACCCCAGGGTTAATAGAAGGAAAGAAATCTTAAAAATTAGGGCAGAAATAAATGCAAAAGAAACAAAAGAGATCATAGCAAAAATCAACAAAGCCAAAAGCTGATTCTTTGAAAAGATAAATAAAATTGACAAACCATTAGCCAGACTCATCAAGAAACAAAGGGAGAAAAATCAAATCAATAAAATTAGAAATGAAAATGGAGAGATCACAACAGACAACACAGAAATACAAAGGATCATAAGAGACTACTATCAGCAATTATATGCCAATAAAATGGACAACGTGGAAGAAATGGACAAATTCTTAGAAAAGTACAACTTTCCAAAACTGGACCAGGAAGAAAGAGAAAACCTTAACAGACCCATCACAAGCACGGAAATTGGAACTGTAATAAAAAATCTTCCAGCAAACAAAAGCCCAGGTCCAGACGGCTTCACAGCTGAATTCTACCAAAAATTTAGAGAAGCGCTAACACCTATCCTGCTCAAACTCTTCCAGAAAATTGCAGAGGAAGGTAAACTTCCAAACTCATTCTATGAGGCCACCATCACCCTAATACCAAAACCTGACAAAAATGCCACAAAAAAAGAAAACTACAGGCCAATATCACTGATGAACATAGATGCAAAAATCCTTAACAAAATTCTAGCAATCAGAATCCAACAACACATTAAAAAGATCATACACCATGACCAAGTGGGCTTTATCCCAGGGATGCAAGGATTCTTCAATATCCGCAAATCAATCAATGTTATACACCACATTAACAAATTGAAAAACAAAAACCATATGATTATCTCAATAGATGCAGAGAAAGCCTTTGACAAAATTCAACATCCATTTATGATAAGAACTCTCCAGAAAGCAGGAATAGAAGGAACATACCTCAACATAATAAAAGCTATATATGACAAACCCACAGCAAACATTATCCTCAATGGTGAAAAATTGAAAGCATTTCCTCTAAAGTCAGGAACAAGACAAGGGTGCCCACTTTCACCATTACTATTCAACATAGTTTTGGAAGTTTTGGCCACAGAAATCAGAGCAGAAAAAGAAATAAAAGGAATCCAAATTGGAAAAGAAGAAGTAAAACTCTCACTGTTTGCAGATGACATGATCCTTTACATAGAAAACCCTAAAGACTCCACCAGAAAATTACTAGAACTAATCAATGATTATAGTAAAGTTGCAGGATATAAAATCAACACACAGAAATCCCTTGCATTCCTATACACTAATAATGAGAAAACAGAAAGAGAAATTAAGGAAACAATTCCATTCACCATTGCAACAGAAAGAATAAAATACTTAGGAATATATCTACCTAAAGAAACTAAAGACCTATATATAGAAAACTATAAAACACTGGTGAAAGAAATCAAAGAGGACACTAATAGATGGAGAAATATACCATGTTCATGGACTGGAAGAATCAATATAGTGAAAATGAGTATACTACCCAAAGCAATTTACAGATTCAATGCAATCCCTATCAAGCTACCAACGGTATTCTTCACAGAGCTAGAACAAATAATTTCACAATTTGTATGGAAATACAAAAAACCTCGAATAGCCAAAGCTATCCTGAGAAAGAAGAATGAAACTGGAGGAATCAACCTACCTGACTTCAGGCTCTATTACAAAGCCACAGTTATCAAGACAGTATGGTACTGGCACAAAGACAGAAATATTGATCAATGGAACAAAATAGAAAGCCCAGAGATAAATCCACGCACATATGGACACCTTATCTTTGACAAAGGAGGCAAGAATATACAATGGATTAAAGACAATCTCTTTAACAAGTGGTGCTGGGAAAACTGGTCAACCACTTGTAAAAGAATGAAACTAGAACACTTTCTAACACCTTACACAAAAATAAACTCAAAATGGATTAAAGATCTAAACGTAAGACCAGAAACTATAAAACTCCTAGAGGAGAACATAGGCAAAACACTCTCTGACATACATCACAGCAGGATCCTCTATGACCCACTTCCCAGAATATTGGAAATATAAGCAAAAATAAACAAATGGGACCTAATTAAACTTAAAAGCTTCTGCACATCAAAGGAAACTATTAGCAAGGTGAAAAGGCAGCCTTCAGAATGGGAGAAAATAATAGCAAATGAAGCAACCGACAAACAACTAATCTCAAAAATATACAAGCAACTCCTACAGCTCAACTCCAGAAAAATAAATGACCCAATCAAAAACTGGGCCAAAGAACTAAATAGACATTTCTCCAAAGAAGACATACAGATGGCTAACAAACACATGAAAAGATGCTCAACATCACTCATTATCAGAGAAATGCAAATCAAAACCACTATGAGGTACCATTTCACGCCAGTCAGAATGGCTGCTATCCAAAAGTCTACAAGCAATAAATGCTGGAGAGGGTGTGGAGAAAAGGGAACTCTCTTACACTGTTGGTGGGAATGCAAACTAGTACAGCCACTATGGAGAACAGTGTGGAGATTCCTTAAAAAACTGGAAATAGAACTGCCTTATGATCCAGCAATCCCACTGCTGGGCATACACACTGAGGAAACCAGGAGGGAAAGAGACACGTGTACCCCAATGTTCATCGCAGCATTGTTTATAATAGCCAGGACATGGAAGCAACCTAGATGCCCATCATCAGATGAATGGATAAGAAAGCTGTGGTACATATACACAATGGAGTATTACTCAGCCATTAAAAAGAATACATTTGAATCAGTTCTAATGAGATGGATGAAACTGGAACCTATTATACAGAGTGAAGTAAGCCAGAAAGAAAAACGCCAATACAGTATACTAACGCATATATATGGAATTTAGAAAGATGGTAACAATAACCCTGTGTACGAGACAACAAAAGAGACACCGATGTATAGATCAGTCTTATGGACTCTGTGGGAGAGGGAGAGGGTGGGGAGATTTGGGAGAATCGCATTGAAACATGTATATGTTTCATTGAAATCATGTATGAAACGAGTCGCCAGTCCAGGTTCGATGTACGATACTGGATGCTTGGGGCTGGTGCACTGGGACGACCCAGAGGGAGGGTATAGGGAGGGAGGAGGGAGGAGGGTTCAGGATGGGGAACGCGGGTATACCTGTGGTGGATTCATTTTGATATTTGGCAAAACTAATACAATATTGTAAAGTTTAAAAATAAAATTAAAAATATATATATATCATATATGAAAAGAATCGCCAGTCCAGGTTCGATGCAGGATACAGGATGCTTGGGGCTGGTGCACTGGGATGACCCAGAGGGATGGGACGGGGAGGGAGGTGGGAAGGGGGCTCAGGATGGGGAACACGTGTATACCCGTGGCAGATTCCCATTGATGTATGGCAAAACCAATACAATATTGTAAAGTAATTAGCCTCCAATTAAAATAAATAAATTTAAATAAAAAAAAACATTGTTTTTGAGAAAAGATAAGCATTTGAGGTGATGAAAGTGATACTTAATTACATGGTGAGAATCCCTTCACAACGTATACACTTAAGAAACCACCTAAGTGTACATTTTAAGTATCTTACAATTGTATTTGTCAGTTATACTTCAATGAAGGTGAAAAAAAACCCCAAATTATTTTGAGAACGATTTATGTAGGTTTACATAGACTTAGCTATCGCCTTTAACTGCTGCATGGTATTCTATGGTATGATTGAAGTATATTTTATACATTCTCTTCCTTTAAGGAGACTCTCAAATAAAATTACTGGTTTGTAGGGTATAGGTCTTCCAATATGGTTGTATGATTTTACACTGTAAAATAAAAACAATTTTTGTTTCCTTACATTCTCGACAGCAGTTAGTATTAGCAGACTTTTGAATTTTTCCAAACATATAAAAGTGAAGTTAAACCTCATTAACATTTTATTTCAAATTTTCCTGATTACTGGTGAGCTTGAGCATCATCTCATATGTTCATTAGTCATTTGGCTCCTTTTACCATGAATTTCTTGTTCACATTTTTCCTCATTTTCCTATTGAATGCTTTTTTCTTTTTTTAAATTAGCTAGATAGCCTTTTGTTTTTTACATGTTTTGAGTAGTAATCTTTTTCTTATGAGTATTTTACTAATATATTGTTTTAGTCTGCTGCTTTTCTTTTTAAATTAGCATCTCATTTGTCATTAGGAATACATTTTGACATGCTAGAAGCTATAAATTTTTTCAATCTATGCTATTTTATATAATGCTTAAGAATGTATAAAATATATTTCCCTACGCTGTTCAGTCACTCAGTCATGTCCAACTCTTTGTGACCCCATGGACTGCAGCATGCCAGGCTTCCCTGTTCTTCACCATCTCCCAGAGCTTGTTCAACTCATGTGCATTGAGTTGGTGATGCCATCCATCTCGTCCTTTGTCATCCCCTTCTCCTCCTGCCTTCAGTCTTTCCCAGCATCAGGGTATTTTCCATGAGTTGACTCTTTGCATCAGGTGGCCAAAGATTTGAAGCTTCAGCATCAGTCCTTCCAATGAATATTCAGGATTGATTTCCTTTAGGTTTGACTGCTTTGATCTCCTTGCAGTCCAAACAACTCTCAAGAGTCTTCTCCAGCACTACAGTTTGAAAGCATCAATTCTTTGGTGCTCAGACTTCTTTATGACCCAACTCTTACATCCAGATATGACGACTGGAAAAAACCATAGCTTTGACTAGACAGACCTTTGTCAGCAAAGTAATGTCTCTGCTTTTTAATATGCTGTCTAGGTTGGTCATAGCTTTTCTTCCAAGGAGCAAGTGTCTTTTAATTTCATGGCTGCAGTCACCATCTGCAGTGATTTTGGAGCCCAAGAAAATAAGGTCTGTCACTGTTTCCATTGTTTCCCCATCTATTTACCATGAAGTGCCAACAAAGGTTTGTCTAGTCAAGGCTATGGTTTTTCCTGTGGTCATGTATGGATGTGAGAGTTGGACTGTGAAGAAGGCTGAGTGCCGAAGAATTGATGCTTTTGAACTGTGGTGTTGGAGAAGACTCTTGAGAGTCCCTTGGACTGCAAGGAGATACAACCAGTCCATTCTGAAGGAGATCAACCCTGGGATTTCTTTGGAAGGAATGATGCTAAAGCTGAAACTCCAGTACTTTGGCCACCTCATGCGAAGAGTTGACTGATTGGAAAAGACTCTGATGCTGGGAGGGATTGGGGGCAGGAGGAGAAGGGGACGACAGAGGATGAGATGGCTGGATGGCATCACTGACTCGATGGACGTGAGTCTGGGTGAACTCTGGGAGTTGGTGATGGACAGGGAGGCCTGGCATGCTGCGGTTCATGGGGTCGCAAAGAGTCGGACATGACTGAGCGACTGATCTGATCTGATCTGATCTGATCTGATGGGATCGGATGCCATGATCTTTGTTTTTTGAATGTTCAGTTTTAAGCCAGCTTTTTCATGCTCCTCTTTCACCTTCCTCAAGAGGTTCTTTAGTTCCTCCTCGCTTTCTGTCATAAAGGTGGTGTATTCTGCATATCTGAGGTTATTGATATTCCCTCTCCCAGCCCCACAATCTTGATTTCAACTTTGGCCTCATCCAGCCTGGCATTTCATGTGATGTACACTGCTTTGAAGTTAAATAAGCAGGGTGACAATAAACAGCCTAGATGTAATGCTTTCCCAATTTTGAACCAGTCCATTGTTCCATGTCTGGTTCTAACTGTTGCTTCTTGACATACAGATTTCTCAGGAGGCAGTTCAGGTGGTTTGGTTTTCCCATCTCTAAGAATTTTCCAGTTTGTTGTGATCCACACAGTCAAAGGCTTTAGTCAATGAAGCAGAAATGGACATTTTTCTGGAATTCTCTTGCTTTTTCTCTGATCCAACAGATATTGGCATTTTGATCTCTGGTTCCTCTGCCTTTCCTAAAACCAGCTTGAACATCTGGAAGTTCACGGTTCACATACTGTTCAAGCCTGGCTTGGAGGATTTTGAGCACTACTTTCTTAGTATGTGCAATGAGTGCAATTGTGCGGTAGTTTAAACGTTCTTTGGCATTGCCTTTCTTTGGGACTGGAATGAAAACAGACCTTCTCCAGTCCTGTGGCCACTGCTGAGTTTTCCAAATTTGCTGGCATATTGAGTGCAGCACTTTCACAGCATTATCTTTTTAGAATTTGAAATTGCTCAGCTGGAATTCCATCACCTCCACTAGCTTTGTTCATAGTGTTGCTTCCTAAGGCCCATTTCACATTCCAGAATGTCTGGCTCTAGGTGAGTGATCACACCATCGTGGTTATCCAGGTCATTAAGTTCCTCTTTATACACTTCTGTGTATTCTTGTCACCCCTTTTTAATATCTTCTGCTTCTGTTAGGTCCATACCATTTCTGTCCTTTATTGTGGCCATTTTGGCATGAAATGTTACCTTGCTATCTCTAAATTTCTTGAAGAGATCTCTAGTCTTTCACATCCTATTGTTTTTCTCTATTTCTTTGCATTGTTCACTTAAACAGGATTTAAAAAAAAAAAAATCTCTCCTTGCTATTCTTTGGAACTCTGTGTTCAGATGGGTATATCTTTCCTTTTTTCCTCTGCCTTTCACTTCTCTTTCTTTCTCAGCTATTTGTAAGGCCTCCTCAGACAGCCATTTCGCCTTTTTGCATTTCTTTTCTTGGGGATGATCTTGATCATTGCCTCTTGTATGTTACAGACCTCCGTCCACAGTTCTTCAGGCCTTCTGTCTATCAGATCTAATCCCATAAATCTACTTGTCACTTTCACTGTATAATCATAAGGGATTTGATTTAGGTCCTACCTGAATGGCCTAGCGGTTTCCCTATTTCCTTTAAGTCTGAATTTTGCAACAATGAATTCATGATCTGAGCCACAGTCAGCTCCTGGTCTTCTTTTTGCTGACAGAGTTTCTCCATCTTTGGCTGAAAAGAATATAATCAGTCTTATTTTTGTATTGATCACCTGGTAATGTCCGTGTGTAACCTCTTCTCTTGTGTTGTTGAAAGAGGGTGCTTGCTATGACCAGTGTGTTCTCTTGGCAAAATTCTGTTAGCTTTTGCCCTTCTTCATTTCATACTCCAAGGCCAAACGTGCCTGTTACTTCAAGTATCACTTGACTTCTACTTTTGCATTCCAGTCCCCTATGATGAAAAGGACATCTTTTTTCGGTGTTAGATCTAGAAGATCTTGTAGGTCTTCATGGATCCACTCAACTTCAGCTTCCTCAGCATTAATGAATGGGGGATAGACTTGGGTTACTGTGATATTGAATGGTTTGCCTTGGAAACGAACTGAGACCATTCTGTCGATTTTGAGATTGTACCCAAGTACTGCATTTTGGACTCTTTTGTTGACTATGAGGGCTATTCCATTTCTTCTAAGGGAAGAAATTTCCCTACCCTAATATCTTAAAGGGTTTCCCTCATAGCTCTGTTGGTAAAGAATCCATCTACAGTGAGGGAGACCTGGGTTTGATCCCTGGGTTGGAAAGATCCCCTGGAGAAGGGAAAGGCTACCCACTCCAGTATTCTGGCCTGGAGAGTTGGACACGACTGAGCAACTTTCACTTTGGATTTCCCTGGTGGCTCGGTAAAGCATCTGCCTAGTATGTGGGAGACCGGGGTTCGATCACTGGGTGGGGAAGATCCTTTGGAGAAGGAAATGCCAACCCACTCCAGTACTCTTGCCTGGAAAATCCCATGGATGGAGGAGCCTGGTAGGCTACAGTCCATGGGGTTGCAAAGAGTCAGACATGACTGAGGAGCCTGGTAGGCTACAGTCCATGGGGTTGCAAAGAGTCAGACATGACTGAGCAACTTCACTTCACTTCAATATCTTAAAAATATTCACTATGTTTTCTTCTGGTTGTTATAATTTTTGTTTTTAATTGTTAGATTTTTAATCTACTTGAAATTTTGTTTTTCATATAAGATGAAAATCCACTTTTCTTAGTGTCAGAAGCCCATCCACCTGGTTCCTTTGATTGAATCCTTAATCCTTTCCTTTCAGACTTGTAATGCCAGCTCCATTAAATAAATGTCCATATATGTAGTGACTTGCTCTGGAATTTCTCATTTGCACAACTGACCTTTATCTATGACTCAACCAAAGCCATTCTGTTTTACTCATTTAGCTTCAAAATAAACTCTGATACAGGGTGGAATAAGCATTCCTTTCTTGTCATTCTTTTTTGGAACTGAATGGATATATGGGGGCTTTTATTTTGTCACACGAATTTTGAGATAACTTTACAAGTTTTATGGAAAACTACATTAGGATTTTTACTAGAATTCTATTAAAATTTTATATGTATTTGGAAAACAGTTGCCATCTTTACCACACTGAATCTTCTTAATCACGAGTACTGTTTATCTGTCTACTTTTTAAAATCTTGTTATATTTTTTCAATAGCATTCTTGAAATTTTCTCAGCAAAAAATTATACAAAGTTTTTATTTTTTCTTAGACATCAAACCACTTTATTGTTAAACCAGAATTTTTTCAGTTTCTTTGTGTAATGCTAGCCTGTGAAAATGCTATTTGTTTTTGAAAGTAGTTTTATATGACTTATCCTGTTGAATAATTTTATCAGTTCTGTAGAATTTCTTAGGTTTTCTAAATAGACAGTCATACCAAGCACAAATAACAATAGCTTTGTCTCTTTTAGATCCATTTCCATTGCTTTATTGGCTAGAAACTTTAATGCAGTACTGCTAAATGCTATATTATTATTACATATTACATAACATATATTCTGTTATATATATATGTATCTGTTATATATACATATATATATGTTGAAAAAGACCCTGACACTGGGAGAGACTGAGGGCAGGGGGACAAGGGGCTGACAGAGGATAAGATGGATGGATGACATCGCTGACTCAATGGACATGAGTTTGAGCAAATTCAGGGAGATAGTGAAAGATAGGGAAGCCTGGAGTGCTGCAGTCCATAGGGTCCTAAAAAGTCAGACATGACTTAGCAACTGAATAACAACAACATATATTATATAATAAATAATAGAAGGCAATGGCACCCCACTCTTGCCTGCAGAATCCCATGGACAGAGGAGCCTGGTGGGCTGCAGTTTATGGCGTCGCGAAGAGTCGGACACAACTGAGCGACTTCACTTTCACTTTTCACTTTCGTGCATTGGAGAAGGAAATGGCAACCTACTGCAGTGTTCTTGCCTGGAGAATCCCAGGGACGGCAGAGCCTGGTGGGCTGCCATCTATGGGGTCGCACAGAGTTAGACACGACTGAAGTGACTTAGCGGCATATATTGTATTTACGTATTATATTAGGTGTAATATATAACGCAGTATTGATGATGTGGTAGTGGATATCTTTGTCTTGTTTTTGACTCTAATAGAAAAGCTTCTAAGCACTTATTTTATATGATAAAATTTATTATGATATATGTTTTTGTTAGATGCCTTTTTCCAAGCCAAAGATGTTCAAGTTTTCTTCTGTCTATACTTCATTAAGTATGTCTTTTTAAATCACAAATTAGTTCTAAATTTTCTTAAAAGCTTAGTGTGCATCTTTTCAGTGATCATGTCAGTTGTCTCTTTTAGCTTGTTAATGTGGTAAATGACATGATAGATTTTCTTAAGGTAAAACTTCTGTACATTCTGGGATAAATCATGCTGGGTTATATTTTTTAAGTGTATTCTACTCTGCTAACCTGGATCTGTTAATATTTTACTTAGACTTTTTACATCGATGTTTATAGTGAGTTTGGTATGTAGTCTGCTTTTTTATACTGTGACCCACTTGGGAATGAAATTATATTGTCTCATAAAATAAACTGAATGGCTTTGTCTCTTTGTGTACCCTCTGGAACAGTTTGTATAAGATAGGAATTATCTGTTCCTTGACTATAGCAAAATTCAGCTGTAAATCTTTCTGGCTCTGTTTCCTTTTTAGGGAGGACAGTGTTGGCTATTAATAGTGAGCTCTTGTTATTTTGTTACTACCATATTAGCAGTAGGTAGTACTTATGCTGGAGAAGGAAATGACAGACCACTCCATCATTCTTGCCTGGGAAATCCCATGGACTGTCAGGCTACAGTCCATGGGGTCACAAAGAGTTGGATATGACTTAGCTACTAAACAACAACAAATACTTACGTGGTGCCAGGCCCTTGTTCTAATCTAAGCATTTCAATAACAAATTTAATTGACACAACAGTCTTATGATCTAAGTACAGTCTTTGGGCTTTGGCAGGAAAGAGGTGGAGGGAAGGGGTTGGCTGTGTCCCTTGGCTTGTGGGATCTTAGTTCCCTGACTAGGGAACCCAGGCCCTCAGCAGTGAGAGGGCCTACCTATCTCTAGTCCTAACTCTCTATCTCTGGAGTCCTAACCACTGGACCACCAGGGAAATCCTGATCTAGTGTAGTTATTATTCCCATTTACATGTGAGGAAACTTAGGCAAAAAGAGATTAGGTTATCTTGCTGAAGCTTACACAGTAACGGCAGAGCCAAAATCAAGCCCAAGCAGTCTGATTGCAAGATCTATGCTCTTAACCACCATACTATATTAAAATTTTCTATTTCTTTGAAGTAAATTGTCTTACTTTTCATAGTCCTAGAAAATTACACCTTTCTTTCAAATTTTCAAAAGTATTGGCATAAAGGTATTAAAATATTCATGATATTTAAAAATATCTATTGTGATTTTTTATCCCTAATATTGCTTTATTTCTGTCTTCTCTTTTTGTTTATGAGTCTAAAACTTTTGTTTATGATTAAAACTTCTTTCTACCAGTCTTTCCAGGCAAAGAGCCAGATTTTAATTGTAAGATGTCATGATTTGCTTTAAAATATACAGTAAGTCGTGTAAGAGTGACTCGGTATATTTGAAACAAGATTGAGAGTAGCATGATAATTGTTGAAGTTTGAGCAATGAAGGCTCTTTATACCATTCTCTACTTTTATCCATTTCTGGAAATTTCTACAATTAAAAATAAGATAAGTTAAAGAATTAGATTTTGTTTTTCTCTAAAGAATTAGATTTGGTTTTTCTCATAATCCATTGAACTTTTAAATTTGTGCTATTTTTCATTAATATGTACTTTTATCTTTATTTCCTAATTCATTCTTTGGGTTTTCTCTGTTCTTTAGCTTTCTCCAGTTATATGTCTACTTAAGTAATTTTTAGTCTTGTTTTCTAGCATGCACATTTAAGCCATACATTTCCTTATAAATATCAATTTGACTTTATCCTTCAGGTCTTTTATTATGTAGTACTCTTTTCTAATTAAAAATATTTTTCCAGTATGATTTCCTTTAAATTCCAAACTGTTTAGAACAGTGTTCATAAATGATATCAGCTGTTTGGAATTTGTACAGATTTGCTTTGTGCCTATTGTTAAATCATATGTGTCCATTTCTTTCAGTTAACCTATAAAATTTCTAATGATTTTGTCTTTTTGATCAGTTTTTGAAAGACACATGTTAGAGTCTCTTCATTTAGCTGAATAAATAAATTGGTAAATGTCTTTCTGTAATTCTTTTATTTTTATATTTCAAAGTTATACTAATCCATGGCTACTCATTCATGATAATATCTCCTTGGATATTTTATTTTGCTACTTTTATAAATATGTAACATCCCTACCTTTAACTTCAAATTCTGCTTTGTTTGATACCAATAGCTTTATTTTGGCTATTTAAATTAAAGTTGTCTTTATCTTTTCACTTTCAAACTTTCTATGTTGTTTCATTTTAGATGTACCTCTTATATATAATATATTGCTAGACTTTTTAGATCCAATCTCACCTTCCCCAGTAATAAATAATTTTAATATATAGTATATTAAATTTATTTTTGAGTGTATACGTACCATATTTAGTGCTTCTGTACCGTGTTCTTTTTTCTTTACTCTTCCTCTTTCCTTGTCCTCTAGTGAACTGAAGTATCCTCTTTTCTTCCCTTCTACTGATTCAAAGTAATGAACAGTATTTTTCCCCCTCTTTGGCCATGCCATACGGGATGGGACTATGGGATCCCCATCCCATAGTGTCACATAGCAGCCATATGTGTTTGGCTGCACCAGATCTTAGTTTCTGCAAGAAATTTCTGCGACACACAGAAATCTTTAGTTGCAGCATTCAGTATCTACTTCCCTGACCAGAGATAAAACTTGGGCCTCCTTCATGGGAGCAGAGTCTTAACCACTAGGCCACCAGGGAAGTTCCTTTGGATGGTATTTTTATTCTTTTAGAAGAAATCTACATACATTTTAATGTTATTTTCTAATCATGTGTAAAGCCATTATCTCTAAAGAAAGAAAGAAGAAAGTGAAGTTGCTCAGTCGTGTCCGACTCTTTGCGACCCTGTGGACTGTAGCCTACCAGGCTTCTCCGTCCATGGGATTCTCCAGGCAAGAATACTGGAGTGGGTTACCATTTCCTTCTCCAGGGGATCTTCCTGACCCAGGGATGGAACCCGGGTCTCCTGCATTGGAGGCAGACACTTTAACCTCTGAGCCACCAGGGAAGCGATTATCTCTAATTAGAGATTATCTCTAATCTCCTTCCTAATAAGATAAGGACTTGAGTAAAACCTAAGTGAAGTCACTCAGTCGTGTCCAACTCTTTGCGACCCCGTGGACTGTAGCCTACCAGGCTCCTCCATCCATGGGATTCTCCAGGCAAGAATACTGGAGTGGGTTGCCATGAGTAAAACCTAACTTCCTCCTAAATGTTTTCATCTCACTTGGGTTCTTGTTGCCTATAATGGATTCCAACTTTTATTCACAGGAAATAAAAAATGTGTTTTCATAGACAGCCAATATTAACTTAAATTTACAACATGTTTTACCAATATTCTTTACTCATCTTTGCTTTGCTCGATGGGTTTATTTTCTGTCATGCTGAGGTACATTCTTTAGTAGTTCTTTCAGCAAGGGTCTGTGGATTTATGAATTTTTTAATTCATCACTCATTCTTCAATGATCATTTAGCTGCACATAGAGTTCTAGCTTCATTAATCTTTTCTCTCAAGATTTTCAAGACACTGTTCAATTTTTTCTCATCTATTCTTTTAATTAATTTATTTATTTTAATTGGAGGATAATTGGTTTACAATATTGTTATGATTTTTGCCATACTCATCTATTCTTAAAATGTGAAGTCTACAGAAGGTGTCAGTCCTTCTTTGCAGGCAATTTGCAAGTGTATACTTCTTCTCAGGAATGGTTTTAAGATTTTCCCTTTATAGTTGATGTTCTACAATTTTATCCCACTATATAAGGTAAGAAGATTTGTGATTTTTTTTTCACTTTAAGAATGTATATTTCGATTTTGGAACATCTGAAGGCATTATCTCCTGAAAATTGCCTCCACCTTCTACCTCATTCTTTGTATTTCCTGTCTCTGGAACTTCTGCCAAATGTATGGTGAAGTATCTCATTTTACATTTCACATCTATCTCTCTGTACTGCATATGAAGTGATTTCTTAAAGTCTGCTTTCCAATTTCTTCATCCTCTGTTCATGTATTTTTAGTTTACTGCTTAACAAGTCTATTGATATTTTTGTTTCGATGCTTCTATTTTTCATTTTTAGGATTTCTATTTGGTTCTCTTTTAATCCATCAATTCTTTTCCAGATTTGGGCAAAAGACAGTTTAGAGCCTCACTTTATACTAAAATAATCTAGATGGCTTTACAGCATTACAGAAAAAGAAATTAAAACCAAAAAAGTCATATTCGTCAAATCTCTAGATAGAGATAGATTTTCTAGGTTTCAAATCCCCCTGTGCTTTCATAGTCTTAAAAGAAAACAGTGGGAGAAGGCAGTGGCAACCCACTCAAGTACTCTTGCCTGGAAAATCCCATGGACGGAGGAGCCTGGTAGGCTGCAGTCCATGGGATCCCTAGGAGTCGGACACGACTGAGCGACTTCACTTTCATGCATTGGAGAAGGAAATGGCAACCCACCCCAGTATTCTTGCCTGGAGAATCCCAGGGACGGGGAAGCCTGGTGGGCTGCCATCTTATGGGGTCGCAGAGTCGGACACAACTGAAGTGACTTAGCAGCAGCAGCAGCAACATGGTTTATTGTTGTATTTGAGCTTCTGTGTCCTGGGCTGTATTGGGGACTTCATATACTCATTTATCCTCAACAATTTTTGAGGTATTATCCCTCTCCCCATTTTTTTCCCCACAGACAAGGAAACTTGAGATTGAACAATCTACGTTAACTTGTTCAAGGTTACAGAACTAGGCAAGGTGCAGGCCAGAATTTGAACCCTGGCTTATGACTTCATACTGGTTTAAAACTTTGTTGAAGATGGTTAACTTTGAACTAGAAGCTGTTTCTTTTTTGAGTGTTGGGTTTTGTTGCCTTACCCCTTTCTGTCTGCTTTCCATGTAGAAAGACTTGGTTGACTGTTTCAACAACAAATACTGTATTAATGACTTGAAATTTTTGCCTGCGTCTTATATGTGGATTGAAGTCTCTGAAGACGACAAACTGGAAGGCAGGAAACACTACCGTGGTGGTAGGTGTGGAGGTTGAGGGCCTGTGAAATGGAAATGCTGGGTACTTGGGAAAACTAAAGCAAGAAACACTGGAAGAGAACCTCAGAGTTCATCTAGTCCAACTTTCTCACTTAAAAGGTGTGATGATAGCCTAGACAGGTCATATCACTCATCTATAATCACACAGGTGTTACTGGCAATAGAGATAGCAAAGAAATGGGAACTTGGGGTGTTGATGTGGCATGGGGGATAAAGCATTCTAGAAATCCAGGAGAAGGGTCTGCCCCTGCCTGTGGTAGAGTGGTGTTTGTACGATGGACCAGAGGGCTCCCCACAAACCCTTTCTCTTTGACACATAAGGAACTGAGTGCAAAAAAAGCAGGAAGGAATATTTAGATGAAAATATGAGTGAATTTCCTGAATTTCTTCTCTTTTTGGATTTATTACATTCAGCACTGTGAACTCTTAATAGTAGGCTACTGTTTTTGAGTCATAGGAAGGAGACAGAGCTGAGCAAATATTTGGTCAAAGAAAGTTCCTTACCTGGTGCATTATGGAGAGCAAAAGTTGATGCTTAACATTTCCAAGGTTGGGAGTAAATTCCATGCCTTTCGTTTTCCTTGTGTTGGAATAACCTTTGTATCTTTTAAATGCCTAATTTTATTTATGCAAATACATTACTGTCTTAACTCCTTGGTGAAACAAGGCAAGATGTCCATAAACCCAGTAAGAGCTATTTTAGCTGAGTGGAGCACCTTTTCCAAAGTCTTTCCTAGAGTAACTATCATGTCAAACTGCCTATAAGAATTAGTTGTCTTTAAAAGAGTGAACTTTATGATTGTGAATTATCTGTCAATTTTTTAAAAAGACATGGGGCTGGGGGTGGGCAGGGGGAGGAGAAATCGGTTGCCTCAGAATGGTTCCTAAAAGCAAGGCATAATATGTGTATATCTATATATCATGTATATAATTTCTCTGGACATCTGGGGGACGCAGGAACCATTGTTACTGTCTTGGCCAAGTGCAATACAAACTAAAGAGGATCTGTTACTTGGTGGAAAAAAAAAAAAAAAGAAAACAGTGGTGATTTGAATACATAAACCTTAAATCTCCGAAGCTAAAAAAATGCATAAACAAAATTTAAAAGCACGTAATAAATTAGGGGCATAGTTACAAAAGTATGCTGCTGCTGCTGCTAATAAGTCGCTTCAGTCGTGTCCGACTCTGTGCGACCCCATAGACGGCAGCCCACCAGGCTCCGCCATCCCTAGGATTCTCTAGGCAAGAACACTGGAGTGGGTTGCCATTTCCTTTTCCAATGCATGAAAGTGAAAAGTGAAAGTGAAGTCACTCAGTGGTGTCTGACTCTTCGCACCCCATGGTCTGCAGCCTACCAGGGTCTGCAGCCTACCATGGTCTGCAGCCTACCGTCCATGGGATTTTCTAGGCAAGAATACTAGAGTGGGTTGCCATTGCCTTCTCTGACAAAAGTATGACAAAGTATTAATATCTTTAAAATATAAAAGCCTTATAGACATTAAGAAAGACACAAATGGAAAATATAAAAGGCTAATAATAAACCTTTTCAAATTGCTTACCTATACCAATAATCAAATAAATATTAAAAAAAAAACTATCTGGCATCTACCATACTAACAAAGTATTAATATTTTGCCTCTAATAAGAATATATCAAGCTTATGAGCTACATGAGTGTAAGATATGACATTTGGAGGAAAAAATGCAACATAAATCAAGCACCTTGAAACTATTCTAAATTTGAATTTATGAATTTTGGCTTTTAGTAATCTAACCCAAGGAAGCAACCCAAAATACTGTGAATAAAAACTATGCTATCTTTTTATGGCAAAGAAAAATTGGAAACAACCTATCACTATAATAAAGAGAACTATACATAAGTTTTGCATCTGGGGTGAGCAGATGCAAACTATTATATATAGACTGGATAAACAGCAAGGTCCTAGTATATAGCACAGGGAGCTATGTTCAATGTCCTGAAAAGAATATGAAAAAGAATGTGTGTATATATAAATCACTTGTTGTTGTTGAAGTAAATTTTTAAAAAGAGAGGGGAACAAGTAAATTGATACATCTGTAAAATATTATTCAATCATTAAAACTTAACGCTTACAAAATTTTTAACTGAATAGGAAAAAACTCATGTTATAATCTTATGTAAAAATGAAGTATATAAAACTATACATATGGCATAGCTAAAGACTAGATGAAAAGCATATATCAAAGTGTTGACAGAATATACTTCTGAGTAGTAGATGTATTGAAGATTTTTTCCACAACATTGTATTTTTTCCACCATAAATATTCCATAAAGAACATCTATTATTTTTTATAATTTTAAAATTAATTAAGGATTAAAAAAAAAATCTTTCTCAAGGAACTTGATTTCATCTTTTGTTCTTCAGTCATCCTCACTCTCTCCTTCAAAAGGAGTCCTTTTCTCATCATTCTTGTCGGGACTGTAGGATTTTCTTGGCTGGAGGCAGTGGGTCAAATTGAAGTGAGAAGTACACGTTAATCAGAGCAACAAAACTCAGGCCTTTGACAGCACTTCTCAAAAGAACTTTCTATATCATGTCTGAGATACTGAAGTTTTTAGGAAGATTTAAGAGTAAACTACCATGGAAAATCGCTAACTTGAAACCAATATTTTTAAAATATGACATCTCAAGGTACATAGTTTTCTTTTAAATTTCAGGTTGTGGCCAGTGGATTCCTAACATTAAGAATCAGCTTATTTTTATTAAAAACTTAAAAATGACATAATGTTCATGGAAGTTGTGTCAGTTTGTGTCCTTCAAGAGACAGACACCAGGGCAAAGTTAGACTTCAGAGATTTGTTGAGAAATTGGGAAAGGACTATGTCAACACTGTATATTGTCACCCTGCTTATTTAACTTATCTGCAGAGTGCATCATGCAAAATGAGGGATGGATAAAGTACAAGCTGGAATCAAGACTGCCAGGAGACATATCAACAACTTCAGACATGCAGATGACACCATTCTTATGGCAGAAAGCAAAGTGGAACTGAAGAGCCTTTTGATGAAGGTGAAAGAGGAGAGTGAAAAAGCTGGCTTAAAACTCAACATTCAAAAAATGAAGATCATGGCATCTGGTCCCATCACTTCATGGCATATAGATGGGGAAACGATGGAAACAGTGACAGACTTTATTTTCTTGGGCTCCAAAATCAGGAGGATGGTGATTTTGTGGATGGTAGATGTGGACTGTGGATGGTGACTGCAGCCATGAAATTAAACGACGCTTGCACCTCGGGAGAAAAGCTATGATCAACCTAGACAGCATATTAAAAAGAGTTACCACTTTGCCGACAAAGGTCTGAGTAGTAAAAACTATGTTTTTTCCAGTAGTCATGTATGGATGTGAGAGTTGGACCATAAAGAAGGCTGAGCACTGAAGAATTGATGCTTTTGAACTGTGGTGCTGGAGAAGACTCTTGAGAGTCCCTTGGACTGCAAGGACATCAAACCAGTCAATCCTAAAGGAAATCAACCTTGAGTATTCATTGGGAGGACTGATAGAAGCTGAATCTCCAATACTTTGGCCACCTGATGGAAAGATCTGACTCACTGGAAAAGATCCTGATCCTGGGAAAGATTGAGGGCAGGAGAAGAAGGGGATGACAGAGGATGAGATGGTTGGATGGCATCACCGCCTTGATGGACATGAGTTTGAGCAAGCTCCAGGAGACAGTAAAGGGCAGGGAAGCCTGATGTGCTGCAGTCCATGGAGTCACAGAGTTGGACACAACTTGTGAATAAACAGCAACAATTGTGAGAAAAGCCCATGAAGGACAAAGGTGAGAGGAAGTAGGACAAGTAAGGAGAGCATACAGACCAAGATGCCAATCGGGCTCAATGACAGGAGACAGGGAGGAGAAGGGGATGGGCAGGAAGAGCTCCAGACTACAGGGCAGTTCTGAGAAAGCCTTGGTCAAAAATTTCCATTGTTTACCCATCTATTTACCGAGAAGTGATGTGACTGGATGCCACGATCTTTGTTTTCTGCATGTTGAGTTTTAAGCCAGCTTTTTCACTCTCCTCTTTTATCTTCATCAAGAGGCTGTTAAGTTCTTCTTCACTTTCTGTCATTAGGGTGGTATCAACTGCTGTGAGAGCAGTCAAAGAGGACTGCTCAACAGTAGAGTCCCACGTTGGGCAGAAAAGACCCAAATCTAGCGCCTCTGTTGTGCCCAGTCAGTGGCAAGAAGCAGCCTGGGGAGAGCCCTCTCAAAGTCAGCACTGTGGTGGACCCTGAGTGTAGCAGCTGGAGGTCGTCAGTCAGCTGTGGGAGGTGTGGTTCCTGTACTTCGTGGCTGCCGTAGAAATGTATTTAAAGTGTGCTGTCTTCCAGAGTCTCCTTTCCACTTCCCAAATATTAGCAAAACCAGAAAGCCTTCTCCCTAAAACAGCAACTGGTAGATTGATTGTGTCTAGAGAAAACGTTAACATATCCTTAAGCAAGGTTTCAGAATTCAGAACACCAGCATCTGGCACATTACGTGGACCTGTGAGTACTTGTTGCCTAGATTGGGTCACTTGATCCTTTTCTCCTCATGACGTGTAATAACATAGCATTCTTGATTAAACCCAGATGCCCTAGATTGGACATTTCTAATCCTTACCACAACCCGACAACATGGACACTGTTAGATGTCTTTACAGGTAGATATGCTGAGGCTCAGAGAGGTTAAGTAACTTGCCCAAAGTTGTAGAGCTAGTAAATAGTGCTTCTGGAATTCAGACCCAGTGCCCTAGACCCAGTCTTCTTCAACTCTGGGCAATCATCAGGATCCCACCTGACGAAGATCAGGCTTCATCTCAGACCAATAAAATCACTATGTCTAGAGGTGGGCCCAGGTGTCTGCTTTTTAAAATAAAGTCTTAAAATATAGGAAGTTCTGATGTTTCTGAGGTTTAGCACCACTGATTTAATCCAACCTCTTCTCATATTGCAGATTGGGTAACTGAGTTTTTTTTTTTTTTTTTTTTTTTTTTTTTAACTGAGTTTTAAAGAGGTAAAGTTATTTTATCCCTCAGCTGAAAGAGTTGGAACCACAGTTCAAATGCAGAGTTTCCTAATTCATGTTGCCCTCGGAGCTCACTTGACGTTGGCTATTCTCAGAAGGCTGAGCACTGAAGAACTGATGCTTTCAAACTGTGGCACTAGAGAAGACTCTTGAGAGTCCCTTGGACAGCAAGAAGATCAAACCAGCCAATCCTAAGGGAAATCAACCCTGAATATTCATTGGAAGGACTGAAGCTGAAGCGGAAGCTCCATTACTTTGGCCACCTGATGTGAGGGGCCAACACATTGGAAAAGATCCTGATGCTGGGAAAGACTGAGGGCAGGGGGAGAAGGGGACAACAGAGGATGAGGTGGTTGGATGGCATCACCGACTCAATGGACATGAGTCTGCGCAAACTCTGGAAGACAGTAGACAGGGAAGTCTGGCATGCTGCATTTCATGGAGTCGCAGAGTCAGAAACTACTGAGCAACAGGGTAAAATCAAAGGACTCAGCTCATCCAACAGTCCTTGTGTGCCCCCTGGTGGCTTAAAATGGTAAAGAGCCACTACCTTGGCCACTATTTAACTGGGTGAAAGAATGAGGAGTTCTATACACCTTAGCATTGCCTCATCAACATGCTACATGTAGGTTTATACATGTTGGCTGTTAGTTAGTGGCACTTTACATCATCATTGTACTTAGAAGGAAGAAAACCACATTATCAACACAAAAACACAACCACTCTGGATTTGTACAGTGCCTTCCCCCTGATTGCAGCCATGAAATTAAAAGACGCTTACTCTTTGGAAGGAAAGTTATGACCAACCTAGACAGCATACTGAAAAGCATAGATATTACTTTGCCAACAAAGGTCGGTCTAGTCAAGGCTATGGTTTTTCCTGTGGTCATGTATGGATGTGAGAGTTGGACTGTGAAGAAAGCTGAGTGCCGAAGAATTGATGGTTTTGAACTGTGGTGTTGGAGAAGACTCTTGAGAGTCCCTTGGACTGCAAGGAGATCCAACCAGTCCATCCTAAAGGAGACCAGTCCTGGGTGTTCATTGGAAGGACTGATGCTGAGGCTGAATCTCCAGTACTTTGGCCACCTCATGCGAAGAGTTGACTCATTGGAAAAGACCCTGATGCTGGGAGAGATTGGGGGCAGGAGGAGAAGGGGACGACAGAGGATGAGATGGCTGGATGGCATCACCGACTCGATGGACGTGAGTTTGAGTGAACTCCGGGAGTTGGTGATGGACAGGGAGGCCTGGCGTGCTGTGATTCATGGGCTCGCAAAGAGTTGAACACGATTCAGCGACTGAACTGAACTGAACTTCCCTCTGAAGACTTGCTATATACAATGTCAGCTCTAAAGTGTATAAGGTACTCCCTCATCTAAGAACTCTGGGAGAAGTTTTTTAATCTTTTAGTACCTATTATTAAGGTGGTAGAGTCTTATGGTTCATCTCTCAGGCTTTGGAGTCAAATACACCTGAGGAAAATTCTCCCTTCACAATTACTAATTTTATAAATTTTGGTGAGCCACATGGTATCTTTCATCTTCAGTTTTGCCATCTGTAGAATGGTCATTACAATGCTTAATTTGTACAGTTGTCATGAAGATTAAATATGTATGTAAGGTCTTGGTGCTGTGTCTGCAACGCATTAACTACCCCCTACCCCTTACACTCCAGCAAAGGTTTTTGTTACTAGAAAAGATCCCATGTTGGGTGCATTTGGGCCCAGCCTGGACAAATGCTCTCAATTAGGAAAAGCCTGTGTTTGGTGCCCTCTCATACGATCTGCATTAGTGTCTGCTCTCCCCTCCCTGCTTCTGCAGCCTTCTACACACTCTCTCTCCTGGGAGAAGAATTTGGACTCCAGTCTTTCCTGCGTCAAAATATTTTTGCATGCCACCATATTCTCACCCCTGGGGCATTCACACAGGAAAAGGATAGAAGATGAGGGAAAAGCAGCAAAGGAAACAGAATGAGTGTTGGACGCAGCAGGAGAGAAACCAGGAGAGTGTTACCCTAGAGGCCACGTGGAGTGACGCAAGATGGAGGGAATGACCAACTGGGTCAAATATGGTGACAGGTCAGCGAAGATGAGGACAGAGAACTGACCATCAGATTTGATAAATCAAGTCACTGCCTCTTTGACCAAAGTGATTTTTGCTGTAATGGTTGTGCTGAAATTCTGAGTGGCATATGAAATTGGATGCATCAGTCATGGACGACTCTTGAGAAGCTGAGAATTGGATTATTTCCTGTCGTATCAATAAACAAGGATGCTACAGTCATCCGGATTCCAGCCCTCCAGGGCACTCAGGAAGGAGAAGAGTCCCTGCCATCAGAAGCCATCAGACTGCAGCCACTCCCTACAGGGAGCCCTGAGGAACTCAGGATACTGGCCCCAGAGAGCTGAGATGCATATGAAAGGAATGTCTTCAGTGAGTCCAGACTCTTGCATCTTTCCATACATAGAAAAGAACCAAATACCTTGAGATACCTTATTTCTTGAATTCTTAAAAAATAGTTTTGATATTCAGACTACCTGCCCTTTGTTGCAAACCGATACAACCTGACTCCTCCAACCCTCTCCTCAGAGCAATTCTCTCGGGGTCACTTGAGATGCCGTCTCCCAGGCGTGAAGTCCTAAAAATTCCCACTGGATAAAACATACCTCCCAACTTTAGGATTGTGACTATTTTTTAAGTTGATAAAGTTTCTCTGTAGAGAGGCGCAAAGAAACGAGGTAGGAGCTTGAGGACAAATGTTTCTTTTTTAATATGGAAGAAATAAGAATGCATTTTTCTAATGCTGATGAGTGGAAAGAATCCAGTGTGAGAGGGAAATTGATGATACAGAAGGGAGAGGGAGGAATGGTTAGAGAAGCATCCTGGATAGACCAGAGGGAACAGGAGTTAGTACACGGGCGGAGGGGTTCCACAGGAGCACAGTTTGCTTACAGTAAGGCGGGGAGGGGCAGGGTCTATGCGCACAGATGCCCTCAGGTGGGCAGATGGATGGGAGCCTGTGCAAGTTCTCTTCTGATGGCACCTGTTGTTTAGGAAGCAATAGGAGACAAGATCACAACGAGAGAAGCTGCTACCAAGTGAAATAAAGTTCCACGAGAGAATAAGTAAAATCTGAAAAAGAATACATCTATTTGTGTGTATATATGGGCTTCCAGGTGGCACTAGTGGTAAAGAACCCGCCTGCCAATGCAGGACACTGAGAGACGTAGGTTCGATCTCTGTATTGGAAAGATCCCCTGGAGGACGGCATGGCAACCTACTCCACTGTTCTTGCCTGGGGAATCCCATGGACAGAGGAGCCTGGCAGGCTATAGTCCACAGGATTGCAAAGAGTCAGGCATGACTGAAGTGGCTTAGCATGCACGCATGCATATATGTGTAAATATACATGTATAACTGAATCACTTGGCTGTACACTTGAAACTAACACAACGTTGTAAATTAACAATACTTCAATTTAAAAAAAGGAAGCATAAGTGAAATGTTCACTTTTGGAAATATAACTCAAAGAGTGATGGTGAGGTGGTTTAGGGGCTAAGAGTTTTTGCTGAAAGCCCTTAGATAATGCAGTTCATATGAAATGTCAACTAAAATTCAAATAACAATAAACACGCATGTGATGCTCTCAATTTTCTTTATTTTCTAACAACTACTTAAACCACTCAACAAAACACTCTACAACATAATTTTAAGAAAACTTCTGCAAATTTTAGGGTGGAAATTAGACCCTACCATTAAAATATCACACAAGCACTTATTTAACTTTTTGGTATTCCTTACAGGTGATGGTACATTTTAACTCTATACACCACAGAATTCACCCTGAGCACAAAGCTCTTTAAAATAAAACAACACATGTGTATACCATGTGGCTGATTCATGTTGATGAAACGCAGAGATAAGCACAATATTGTGGAGCAATCATCCTTCAATAAAAAAATTTTTAAATAAAAAAATAAAAATAAACCATCATTTCTTCTGAACCATTTTGGATTCAGTTGCTGTGGCTTTTTTTTTTTTTTTCCTCAGAAGTTAAAACTACACTCAATCTGCTTCCCAGAGCCACAGCCTTGAGCTTATAGAAGATTTTACAGAGTACATCAAGGGCTCCTCAGAATCCTCCACCAGCGATGCCCTCCATTCATGTTATCACAGGTAGAAGAGAGAATTGGCTAATTCCAAACTTGGTTCTTTATGAAGGCTTTGTGCCACCAGGAAGGTCAGCTTGCGTGCATACTGACAGGGAGCTGGAATACTGATTAGGCCCTAAGGAGGAAAATGTATTGATAGTAATTAAGAGGAAAACTTACTCTTCAAAGCAGTATTCTTGCCTGAGGTTTTTTTCATCCACTAGTTATACATATATTAGAATGTGTGTAAATCAGTAAGAACTCACCAACAAAGGGCAACCTCGCTCACTGAGAACTTAAATTCGCTGGGCAGGATGGGGAGCCAAGAGGTTTCATGACACCCGGACCTGTGAGCCACACACTGAGGGCTGACCTACGTTTCCTACAATTTGATGCTCTGAGGGGCTGCACGCAAATCTTGGCTTTGGACCTTGACAGCAGCTCTGGAATGGAGTCACGCCTATTGCTTTCCCACCAGACACAACATCTGAGTTGCCTTCAACTGTCTCATCTGTAACTTGGAAGTAACAATACCCTGATTTCCTCCCAGACCGGTATAAAATAATATATATAGTAATGTCTTCGAGAAATTATCAATGCTAATGCATTCTAATAGTTACTGGTATTTTATGTCTATGATAGAGTGGGTTTCATGCAGTGTGGACTGAGAAATCATCCATCCATCCATCCATCCATTCACTCATCCCTCCTTTGTGGAAATTCAGGCATTGTGCCAAAGGTGAATCGGGGGACAACTTCCAGGTGGGCACCCCAAGTTCTACTCTGCAACTAAGTACACGGCTGTCACTCACCATCCAGTTGTAGTACACGTGACACAGTTTGAATGTGAGTCTCTGCATGTGGTCGGGCTTCAGGCCATTGTCATCATAAATGACATTATAGTAGGTGGGATTAACGGTTCCCCGACAGGCCATCTGGCTGATCAAGTAAAAGTCATACCTGAGGGGAAAGGAAGGATTGTGAGAAAGAAGGCATGCAGAACAGGGCCGAACCTGACCACACATGGTCAAAGCTTTGTTAAAAATTTTTTTCTAACAGACTTGCCATTCCGGCCGTGTTGCTTCCGAATCCACGACAGTGCCAAGTGGTGGGTTCTGCAGATTTCGGCCAGTTTCCGCCAAGAATCGTGGCATGCCCTTCTTCCTGACCACAATCACTGACAGTTTGGGGCTTAAGACCAGAGAGGAAAATAAAAAAATAGTAATAATAAGAAGACGGAGAGAACTAAAACCAAGCCATGCAGCCTTTTCTATTTATTTATATATTTTTGGTAATTTTAAAATGAAATAAATTCATTTATTCACAAAATGCTGCAAAACAAAGAAAATTAAAATTACCCCTAATCTCCCCTCCTCCCTGAAATATAAACAGTCTTTAAATTAAGGATCATCTTCATTTGTTGCCAAAGTGTGGTATGTCCAATCACTTGACCAGTTTCCATCATTGAAAGGGGATGGGGAAGAATGGTTTATCAGTTCAGTTCAGTCGCTCAGTCATGCCTGACTCTTTGAGACCCCATGAATTGCAGCATGCCAGGCCAGCCTGTCCATCACCAACTCCCGGAGTTCACTCAAACTCACGTCCATTGAGTTGGTGATGCCATCCAGCCATCTCATCCTCTGTCGTCCCCTTCTCCTCCTGCCCCCAATCCCTCCCAGCATCAGAGTCTTTTCCAATGAGTCAACCTCTTCACATGAGGTGGCCAAAGTACTGGAGTTTCAGCTTTAGCATCATTCCTTCCAAAGAACACCCAGGGCTGATCTTCTTTAGAATGGACTGGCTGGATCTCCTTGCAGTCCAAGGGACTCTCAAGAATGGTTCATGGGACAATAAATTACAATTAGCACTTCTAAAGAAAGCATTTATAGAATTATACACAAAGAGAAGATTCTTTTTTCCATTAGCAATCATCTCCCTGTTTCACCTTCACTCTTCTTCTCAATTTCTGAATAAAAAATGGAAAACTAGCAGCTCTCCTTACTCCTCCAGTCATTGCTTCTGAATCCTGCAAAACACATGCCTGGGAGGGTGGATGGACAGACCACATACACCTTAGGGGCCAAATGCTGAATGACCAGGTGTTAAGTGTTAATAGATAAAATCCAAATATTCGCCCCTGGTAGCTCAGCGGTAAAGAATCCACCTGCAATGCAGGAAACTTAAGTTCAATCCCTGCACTGGGAAGATTTCCTGGAGAAGGAAATGGCAACCCACTGCAGTATTCTTGCCTGTGAAATCCCAGACAGAGAAGCCCGGTGAGCTACAGCCCATGGAGTCTCAAAAGAGTTAGACATGACTGGGCAACTAAACAAAAACAAATATTTGCCATTATGGGAGAAACCTCCAGATCACTGAAAATTCACTTTAAGCACTTTATCTTAAAAATACTTTATTAATGTTTTCAATCTCAAAACTTTTAAAAGTTGATGTCATGGTGCAGGAGAACTAACTCTTTAGCATTGTCAGCTGCTAAAATGTATCCTTCAATCCCCAAATTGCATGCTGGTGACTCTTGGATCAGTTAGATTGACCCAATGCAAACCACTTCAGTATTCTTGCCTTGAGAAACCCATGAACAGAATGGAAAGGCAAAAGGATAGGCACTGAAAGATGAACTCACCAGGTTGGTAGGTGCCCAGTATGCTACTGGAGAAGAGTGGAGAAATAACTCCAAAAAGAATAAAGAGACGGAGCCAAAGAGAAAACAATGCCCAGTGATGGATGTGTCTGGTGGTGAAAGTAAAGTCCAATGCTGTAAAGAACAATATTGCATAGGAACCTGGAATGTTAGGTCTATGAATCAAGGTAAATTAGAAGTGGTCAAACAGGAGATGGCAAGAGTGAACATTTACATTTTAGGAATCAGTGAACTAAAATGGACTGGGATGGTTGAATTTAATTCAGATGACCATTATATCTACTACTGTGGGCAAGAATCCCTTAGAAGAAATGGAGTAGCCCTCAGGGTCAACAAAAGAGTCTGAAATGCAGTACTTGAATGCAATCTCAAAAACGACAGAATGATCTCTGTTTCCAAGGCAAACTATTCAATATCACAGTAATCCAAGTCTATGCCCCAAATACTAATGCCAAAGAAGTTGAAGCTGAATGGTTCTATGAAGACCTACAGGACCTTCTAGAACTAACCAAAAAAGTGACCAAAAAAAGATGTTCTTTTCATTATAGAGGACTGGAATGCAAACATAGGAAATGAAGTAACAAGCAAGTTAGGCCTTGAAGTACAAAATGAAGCAGGGCAAAGGTTAACAGAGTTTTGCCAAGAGAATGCACTGGTCATAGCAAACACCCTCTTCCAACAACACAAGAGAAGACTTACACGTGGACATCACCAGATGGTCAATACTGAGATCAGATTGATTATATTCTTTGCAGCCAAAGATGGAGAAGCACCAAAAACATGGCCAGGAGCTGACTGTTGCTCATATCATGAACTTCTCATTGCCAAATTCAGACTTAACTTGCAGAATGTGGGGAAAACCACTAGACCATTCAGGTATGACCAAAACTCAACTCCCTTACAATTACACAGTGGAAGAGACAAATAGATTCAAGGGATTAGATCTCATAGAGTGGCTGAAAAACTACAGACAGAGGTTCATGACATTGTACAAGAGGCAGTATCAAGACAATCCCCAAGAAAATGCAAAAAGGCAAAATGGTTGTCTGAAGAGGCCTTACAAATAGCTGAGAAAAGAAGAGACGCTGAAGTCAAGGGAGAAAAGGAAAGATATATCAATCTGAATGCAGAGTTCCAAAGAATAGCGAGGAGAGATAAGAAAGCCTTCCTCAGTGATCAATGCAAAGAAATAGAGGAAAACAGTAGAATGGGAAAGACTAGAGATCTCTTCAAGAAAATTAGAGATACCAAGAGAACATTTCATGCAAAGATGGGTACAGTAAAGGACAGAAACAGTATGAACCTGACAGAAACAGAAGATATTAAAAGGTGGCAAGAATACACAGAAGAACTATACAAAAAAGTATCTTAATGACCCAGATAATCATGATGGTGTGATCACTCACATAGAGCCAGACATCCTGGAATCTGAAATTAAGTGGCCTGAGGAAGCATGACTACGCACAAAGCCAGTGGAGGTGATGGAATCCCAGTTGAGGTATTTCAAATTCTAAAAGATGATGCTGTGTAAGTGCTGCACTCAACATGCCAGCAAATCTGGAAAACTCAGCAGTGGCCACAGGACTGGAAAAGATCAGTTTTCATTCCAATCCCAAAGAAAGGCAATGCCAAAGAATGTTCAAACTACCACACAATTGCACTCATTTCACATACCAGGAAAGTAATGTTCAAAATTCCCCAAGTCAAGCTTCAACAGTACATGAACCAAGAAATTCCAGATGTTCAAGTTGGTTTTAGAAAAGGCAGAGGAACCAGAGATCAAATTGCCAACATCCGCTGGATCATCAAAAAAGCAAGAGAGTTCCAGAAAAACATCTACTTCTGCTTCATTGATTATGTTAAAGCCTTTGACTGTGTGGATCACAACAAACTGTGGAAAATTCTTCAAGAGATAGGAATACCAGACCAGCTGACCTGCCTCCTGAGAAATTTGTATGCAGGTCAAGAAGCAACTGTTAGAACCAGACATGGACCAATGGACTGGTTCCAAATTGGGAAAGGAGTTCATCAAGGCTGTATATTGCCACCCTGTTTATTTAACTTCTATGCAGAGTACATCATGTGAAATGCCGGGCTGGATGAAGCACAAGCTGGAATCAAGATTTCCAGGAGAAATATCAATAACCTCAGATATGCAGATGATACCACTCTCATGGCAGAAAGCAAAGTGGAACTGAAAAGCCTCTTGATGAAAGTGAAAGAGGAGAGTGAAAAAGTTGGTTTAAAACTCAACATTCAGAAAATTAAGATCATGGCATCTGGTCCCATCACTTTATGGCAAATGGATAGGGAAACAATGGAAATAGTGACAGACTTTATTTTCTTGAGCTCCAAAATCACTGCAGATGGTGACTGCAACCATGATATTAAAAAATGCTTGCTCCTTGGAAGAAAAGCTATGATCAACCTAGACAGCATATTAAAAAGTAGAGGTATCACTTTGCCAACAAAGGTCTGTCAAAGCTATGGTTTTTTTCCAGTATTCATGTATGGATGTGAGAGTTGAACCACAGGAAGGCTGAGCATTGAAGAATTGATGCTTTTGAACTGTGGTGTTGGAGAAGACTCTTGAGAGTCCCTTGGACTGCAAGGAGATCCAACCAGTCAATCCTAAAGGAAATCAGTCCTGAATACTCATTGGAAGGACTGATGCTGAAGCTGAAGCTCCAATACTTTGGCCACCTGATATGAAGAACTGACTCATCAGGAAAAGACCCTGATGCTGGGAAAGACTGTAGGCAAGAGGAGAGGGGATGACAGAGAGTGAGATGGTTGGATGGCATCATGGGTTCGATGGACATGAGTTTGGGCAAGCTCTGGGAGTTGGTGATGGACAGGAAGGCCTGGCGTGCTCCAGACCATGGGGTCACAAAGAGTCACACACGACTGAGCAACTGAACTGAAATGAAGTGACCCAAGGTCAGTGGGGAATGAGAAAGTTTGGCTCTGATAGTTTGAATGCAGCTAAACGTGGTTTTGCCACTGAGCTATGATGCTCTCCCTCCTCTCTGATGGTCACTGATGAGGTCAAGGTTTGGCTCTTTGAGCCTCAACAGTTGTATGATGGTATAACCCTACAGAGGAGAGGGAGTGCTATGCACAACTTGGAATATAAGGCTTTCTGAGGATTTTAAGAAGCCATCTTAAGATCATAATCCTCCTCCATTTTTCTGGTTCTAACATTTTTCTTGCACTTACCACTGGATATAATCATGGAGGAAAATGGAGCAAGGCATTGAATCTAGAAATCTGACAGTAGAGAAAGGTTCTTGGTGTTTAGCATGGTCTGATTTCCAAATGCAGCCTTGATTTCACAGCACCCACACCGCACTCAGCATCTTCTACACACCTGAACTGCAGATTAGTGCCTGCACGTCAGAGCCTTTCACCCTTGTGTTGATCTGGGCCTCGAATTTGAAACCAGAGCTTGTTTTTTTTCCCCTAGCATGTTAATATGCACGAAGCATCTTTAGCTGCCAGCAGCCCTGCAAGCTTCCTGCTGAATCTCAGTGTCAGCTGCTCTGGAGATTCCTGCCTTCTTCTGGTACCCTACCCAGGGCCCCCAAAAGCTCACAGCACCCAGACAATTTACATAAGATTATCCCAACCACCCTCCAATCTAGGGGTGGCTGTACTTGCATAAAGCAGAAATGGGGCAAAACTTAACCACACGAAAAATAAAAGAGACAGATGCACATAATAATTTTAATAGTTGCGATGAATGTGTTAGAATTGGAAGTGGGAAAAGAATACTCATTTGATACCTGGTATTTGAACTTGCTTCAATCACACTGCTCAGCAGTTGTGGGACTTCATAGTCAACGAGTGTCTGGAGCTGACCATCGCCGACACCGTCACGGTACACGATTATCCGTGCTGGCAAACCCTGGTTATGCCTATACCACCTGTTCAGCGCCCCTGCAGGATTTGATGTTAGTAAGAGAAGGATGACTTGTCCCATGCCAACAAAGAATAACATTCCCATATATTTCAGTGTTTAAATAGCTTGCTATTTCAGACCACAGTGAGATAGGGTAATACCTAATTTGGGTTATACCTAATATAAAATTGGATAACTTTCTGGAACATTGCTGCATTTCTGCTATTTAAGGAATCATAATAGCTTCTGTGGCATAATATATCCTCAAACTCAGCATATCTCTTTAGTAAAATTTTAATATCTAAGCAATAAATTAAAATTTAATTTATGCCATAGACATACAAATTCCCCCAAACCAAATTAATACTAATTTAGTTTCTTTCAATCCTCTCAAAGACTGGATAATATTATGTAATTTTCTTCTCTAATGAGCATAATGAAAACACAAGGAAAAGACTTGGCTGCTCCTGTAAAAAACATCTCTTCACACTGACTCACCCATAAGTCTCGCTGACAGTGTGAACTCTGAAAAATTTCCACTCACTTTAAGAAACTGCCTAAAGAGCAGAGACTCCTACCCAACAGAAACTTTTCATAACTACTGCTAAAAAAATGACCAGGTTTTGAAGTGAAGGGAAAGTAATATGATAAAATTCCTGCATCTATGGCACCATTGTATTAGGAGAGTTTATGGTCCCGGAGATTGGTTTTAGTTTGATAGAAGACGACCATATGTAGAAGTCCACTACCAGGACATATCACCAAGTGCACTTTTTTGGGAAACAAATATTTACAACCCCTCAGAGTTTATAGTTGTGATGATGCAGATTGGGGGCGGGGGGAGTTGTACAGGTCACATTGCTAGGCAGGGGCCAAGCGAGTTTCGGACCTGGGTTAGAAAAGACATGGGAACCCCAGACCCCTCTTTCCACTGCATTCCTCTGTGAGGAGGGCACCCTCCCCATCTGCTGTCTTCCCCATTTTCTCCTCTGATGCCACACCTGACCTGCCAGCACCCCCACCCCCAGCTCCCCAGGCTTCTCTCCTGTTTGTAGACCTGGTCTGTCACAATTCTTGTTCCTCCAGGCTAAGTTTCTTTTGGCCTTCAAACTGCTTGCCAGAATCACCAGCAGCTACAAACTTTTCTTTCCTCCTGGCTTTCAGTTTTTCACACAGAGACACAAACGTAAATTCCACAGAGCCTATCTGTCAGCCTGAGTCAGGCCACAGCTTTGGGGTCTCCAACTAGGTGCCAATTGACTGAGGGAGACTTAAAGAGTCTGTTTCCACCTGTCTGATCTGCTAGAAGCTTATGGACTTTGGGTCTGAAGGAGCAGTCCTTGGAGCCCACCCCCACTGCTATGAGTTTAGTACCGATCATGAACACTTTTAAGCAGTCTGCAACATGAGCTGTTGTTCTCTGAAGGATACAGCGGGAAAACCACCTAAAGTAAGAAAAGAACCAAAGTAAAGTTCACCTTTGAAAGTTCTGCTATCAACATGCATAAGTATTAAATTAAGAAGTAGACATTATAACTAAATCAATGTTCATAACTTTTTATACACTATATGATTACTATTATATTAAAATGCTCTCCCTCACCCCCTCCCACTCAATAAAATTGACTGATACTAGAAACTAAAGCACAGTGCTAGCATCATATGTCTCTGGGTTCAAGTCTTGGCTGGTAAATTCACCAACTGTGTGCCTCAGTTTCCTCATTTGTGCCAAGGAAATTTACAAAATAGTAATGTAGTTAGTGGCTCCCCAGGTAGCTCAGTGGTAAAGAATCTGCCTGCCAATGCTGGAGCCATGGAAAACTTGGGTTCAATCCCTGGATCAGAAGATCCCTGGAGGAGAAAATGGCAACCCACTCCAATACTCCTACCTGGACAATCCCATGAACAGAGGAGCCTGGTGGGCTATAGTCCATGCGGTTGCAAAGAGTCAGATGCAACTGAAGTGACTTAGCATGCAAAGTAGTTAGTATTTCATAGGGTTGTTGTAAAAATTACATAAAATATGCAAAGTACTTGGTTCAGCACTTGGTACATAATAAGCACTGATAAATACAGGCCACTACATTATTAAGGAAATGTATTAGTTTAGCAGTAGACCTTTTACTTTCAAATTTCAAAGATTTCTCAAGGATAAACTTCATTTCTATAGGTAAGCTTTGGGGAATTGAAATCTTAACATGATTAACTTAATCTAGACTTCAGAAGCAAGTTCATTTACTAAAATTATTAATTAAAAGCACTTGTAAAATGAAGATAATGACTTAGTGATATACAATATCCCCATTTCTCTAGTTCTCTAAAAATGTGCAATAATCATGATGCAATTAGAAATGTTGCTAAGAAGCCAGAAGTCCCTTGCTGCCAAGTCGCTTCAGTCGTGTCTGACTCTGTGCGACCACAGAGACAGCAGACCACCAGGCTTCCCCGTCCCTGAGATTCTCCAGGCAAGAACACTGGAGTGGGTTGCCATTTCCTTCTCCAATGCATGAAAGTGAAAAGTGAAAGTGAAGTCGATCAGTCATTCCCGACTCTTAGCGACCCCATGGACTGCAGCCTACCAGGCTCCTCTATCCATGGATTTTCCAGGCAAGAGCACTGGAGTGGGGTGCCATTGCCTTCCTTAGGTGTTTGATTAAGGAAGTGACACACAGAACAGGGATCTCATACAACCTGGAATGAAGTTGGAGGCATGCAAACTGTTGCTTTGTCTGTTTCCCACAATCCCAAATATATACCTGATCACAAATTAATGCAGTAAATCAAAGAGCTTAATTCTAGGAAGCAAACCTGTTGTGAACAGCCTCAAAACACATTGTATAGTTATAAATATTGAAACAATTCTAAGAACTACAATTTAATATGTACTGTGAGTCAATGTTTAATGTGTTATTCCTCATCCTGCCTATGTTTGCTTTGTTCTAAAGATGATGTATTTTATTTCTTATTTATTTATTTATTTTTGGATGTGTGTCTCAGCAGATGGGATCTTAGTCCCCCAACAAGGGATCAAACCCGTGTCCCCTGCAGTGAAAGAGCAGAGTCTCAACCACTGGACCACCAGGGAAGTCCCCTGCCTATGTTTTTAAAAGCTGTGTAAATAAACAACCACCATATCAAGTTTCTGTGACTATTAAAAATATTAACAAGCATGTCTCGAACATTTACACAGGATAGGTAAGTTGCAGATCAGGATATAAATCCAGGCAACCTGATTCTCAACTGCTTGACATCATGAATGTAAACTTTCTAGTACAGAGCATATAAGAAATAGCCTGTCCTAATGTACATATAAAAATATTTTTATTGAAGCTAAATTTTACTCCAATATTACCCATCACATTTATATATTTATATATGTGAATATAATTTGTGACCACAAGTGTTCATATTTTAAAAATGAGTGAAGAATATAAACTATTCCTTGCTGTATAGCCTTTAGTTAAATCAGAAGTCCAAACAGTTGAAGACTATGTTAGGGTAATTTTAAAAGTACCTGGTGATTCTGGGGTTAATACTGGCCACAAATCCAACCACCATCGTTCTCTGGCTGAATGCATCTTTACAGACATTGATACCAACCACCATCAGGGACTTTAACTGTAAAATTAGATTTTTCATGATTTAATGGAACTAGGTATTATTTTCCTAAGCAATGACTTAATATGCAGTTTTTAAAAGACTCTCCGTGGTTGTGAAATTATTTAAACTCAGCCAGGGAGATCAAGGTCCAGATGAGGCAGATTATTAAACCAGAAACCAGAGAAACTTAAAGACAGAGGGAAGAATAGAGTACATACTTTGATTAAGAGACACACTGTACTCCAAAATGGCCACCAACCACTGTTGGGGGAGGCAAGGGCCATCAATGGCTTAAGGGTTCCGGTAAAGCGGTCCATCATTTATCCCTTGCCTCAGAGCTGAAGGAATCTGAAGGGAAATTCCATTCCCCATTCTTTAGCTCTCCAAGGAATCCTCACTTGTATGCATGCCTCCAGGAGGAGCAGCTGAGGGTAACCTTGTATATCCTGATTAAGGGAACAGGCAACGGGCTCTCATTCCTCCGTCTCCTCACTTCTTCCACAGTGCCCATAGTTCAGGAAAGAGAACAGAATTTTTTCAGTTCCCAACACAAACTGGAGGTTTACATCACAGGCTCTGCTATTTCCTTAAGCCCTCGGAGTGTGGAGCGAAGCCGGCGGGGGGGGCGGGAGGCGTTCCACCCAGGGTGCAAGGGTCCTCTGCAAGGTAGTGGCAGGGAAAGGCAGGGGCCACAGAACCCAGATTTTAAATGATGGCTCCAAATCAAGTCCCTCCAAGTCGATGCCAGACTAGATTCTCTTCCGTGAAATATTCTGTTACCAGCTTGACTCAAGCGCCACGAGGACAGGGGCCACAACTCACCCTCCAGACCTTCCCAGTGGCTGGTGTATAACGGAACCCAGAGCAGACAAACAGATAAACAACAAACCGACCCAATAAACAAACAGTGCAAATATTTCTAGAATCACATGAAAATATCTCCTACTTTGATTCACTTTTTAAAATTCATAACTGATTGGTGACTAAAAGGAAAAGAGAGGCAGTTCCTCACCGGGATCTCCACCGCCCAGAGCTCACCCCCGAGTTTACAGATCATTTGCATGGCAATCTTGGTGGCGACACTCAGCATCATCCCCTGCTTATTCAATGTCTGAGCAAGCACACACTGGCTGGGGACTGGGCAGTCGGAGCTCAAATATTTTTTAATGGAATCATAATAGCTGGTCTGAATAGAAGGCAGAATACACATCACCTAAAAACAAAACAGACAGCAGCAACAACAAAAAGAAGAAAGTCAATTTACTTATGTTGAGAGGATGCTTTAAAAAACAATGAATTTCCATAACATCTTTCACCGTTACACTCCCAAGAGGCGAACAGCACACCTACAATTCTTCTCTTAAATGGTCTTTAAAGAGAAGACAATGAATCTAAGCCTTTTGAAATGCCTTCTCATCAGCCATCTGCTCTGCAAAGCCCCCCTCCAATCCTACCACCTCCTTGGGCTCTTCCTTCCTCTCTGTTTCTCTCCTGATTTGATTCAGTTTCCTCAAATTCCCTTCCAACCTAGCTTTTCCTCCCATTACCTCTCTTCTTTGCAGTGACCCTTCCCTGTGGCTCTCCAGCTCCCCACTCCCCAACTGCATCCAGAGACAAGCAAAGTGGAGAATTCACTTAAATCGTAGTCTTTTCCCCATTAGGCACTGGACATCCAAAATTAAAAAACAACAGTTTTTGTTTTTGTTTGTTTACTCGGACTTGAATGTAGGGTATCATGGGAGGGAAAATAAGGAGAAAGAAGCTTCAGGTGCCCTGGTAAATTCCAGTCTTCTCTGTTACTGCTTACACTTACCATCAGGTATTTCCCTCACAGAAGGACCTCTCCTGGCCTAACTCCACCTCCTTCCTATCTTTTATTCTCTACTTTCAACCACCCCCATCCCCCAAATTATAGAAAAGACAGGCACTGTCATAATCAACAGAAAACAAATATAGTGACTTTTTTCACCTATAGAATTGTTCCAAATCATAACATCAAAAGCGAAAATTATTTACACTTAATCATATAAAGCAGAAGAAAATATTTTTAAAGTACCGGAAAAATTATCTCAGGGGCCTTCCTGCCTTGCATCCTGTGAATCTGGGGCTAAGGAGGAGTGGCCCAATGGGAACCAGGACTATAAGAAGGTCAGAGCCAAGTGAGACTGGTTACACACCAGGGCTGGAGAAGTAAGCAAGTATGTGGAGAATGAAAAGGGCCATGTTTCTCACTCTCAGAGATAAGGGGTACAGATATGGAAAGGGAGTACCATCTCCTGCGGCACTGGGTTGCAACTGGGGACCTGAACACGTTTCATATTTAAAATTTTGATAAAATATTTTAATATATACATAGATACATACAGCAATAAAATAGATGCAAGTGTGCATGTATATATATGAACACCCAAGCAGTGGTGGTAGTTCAGTCGCTAAGTCGTGTCCAACTCTTGTGACCGCACAGACTAGCCCACCAGGTTCCTCTGTCCACTGGATTTCCCAGGCAAGAATACTGGAGTGAACTGCCGTTTCCTTCTCCAGGAGATCTTCTCCACTCGGGGACTGAACCCACATTTCCTGCACCACAGGCAAACTTTTCACTACTGAGCCACCAGGGAAGCCTAAGCATACACACATATATACATATTTCCTAGCTTTGCCCATTGGGAAAGCCTAGGGGCCGTGACACCCCAGCAGCAAATAAGCACACCCAGTGCCCAGATCTTGGTTTGTGATACTGATCTCTTCCAAAAGGAGTCAGGGTTCATTGGAGAAATACACAATTCCAGAGTTGGGCAGAAAAACTTAAATTAACCTGGAATATTTTACTGTGCCAGACAGTAAGGAAGTGTTCCAAGAAAGATAAGAAAACATCAAAAAGACAGAAGCCATACTGAATGGGGTTCCTACTGGCAAAACCAAGGACAATTTGGACATAGGGGCTCAAAGACTCAGACACGACTGAGCAACTGAGTGCATGCACATAGGCTGTAGGAATGGATTAAGACAAGAATTATCAATGGATTCTAACACTAGTGGGTGAAGTTTGATGAAGAACAGGATATTTACATAGTCTCAAAGTATGTCCCTACCAAAAAAATCTTAATTACCAAAAAGTGTAACTTTATAAAGAAGAAGCTTGACAGAAACCACCCTAGTAATGGAGTACCCCGGGTAAGAACACAGAATCATTCCTGTGATACTGCTGCCCAAAGTGCATAAACTGAATTTAATGATAAAGAAACAGTAGACGAACCCAAAGTGAGAGACACTGTATTAAATAACTGGTCTACTATACTCTTAAAAACTGGAAGGTCATCCAAGTCAACGGAAACTACGGAACTGTCACAAACTGAAGGAGAGATTAAAGAGAAAAGGCAACTAAATGCAATATATTAGATCTATTCATTAGAGAAAACCTTCTGGGGACAAATGGAGAAATGTGAATGGAGTGGTAGAGTAGCTGGTTATACTGCTCCCTGATTTTGATGGTTGTTCTGTGGTTCCATAGGAGAGTGACCCTGTTTGTAGGAAATGTGCAAACTGTATTAAAAGGGTAATGTGCATCATGCCTGTAACTTACTCTCAAATGTTTAGGAAAAAATAAATAAATAAGATAGGGAGGGAGGAAGGGAAAGAGGGAGGGAGAGAGGGAGGAGAGGAAATGACAGAAAATGATAGTAAACATGATCAAATGCCAACAATCGGGGAATCTGAGTGAATGGTGTATTAGAGTTCTTTATGGCACCCCACTCCAGTACTCTTGCCTGGAAAATCCCATGGGTGGAGGAGCCTGGTGGGCTGCAGTCCATGGGGTCGCGAAGAGTCAGACACGACTGAGCAACTTGACTTTCCTTTTCACTTTTATGCATTGGAGAAGGAAATGGCAACCCACTCCAGTGTTCTTGCCTGGAGAATCCCAGGGATAGGGAAGCCTGGTTGGCTGCCGTCTATGGGGTTGCACAGAGTCGGACACGACTGAAGCGACTTAGCAGCAGCAGCAGCAGCAGTACTATTCTTGCAACTTTTCTGCAAGTTCAATTTTACATTTTAAAGTGAAAAATAAATGCTCTTAGAGTGAGAATTTCTTTGGTTAATAACATCCTTATGGGCAAATTTTTGTGGAAAGAGCTAGCTAACTAAACTGCTTTGTGTGAGACATGAATAGCAAGGCTGGGAGCTGGGATGAATGAGCCAGGGGAGTAAGAAAGGAGCTGGGCAGAGAAGCACTGCAGTGCAGTGAGAGGCCAAGCGAACATGTCCAGGACACGGGAAGGGTTGAGCGATCCTTTACGAAAATGTAAATCAATTTTAACTTGTCTGGAATGGTGGTATGTGATGTAATCGTGCCTTGGCCCCAAACCCTCAGCAAAGTCAGCTATACAACACACACACATACATACACTCACCACACACACACTCACTACACACACACACTCACTACACACACACCACACCACAAACACACATACACTCACAACACACACACACATACACACACTCACCACACACATGCACTCACTATACACACACCACACCACAAACACACATACACTCACAACACACACACACATACACACACTCACCACACCCACACATATCACACACACATACACTCACTACACACACACCACACCACACACATACATATACACACACTCACTATACACACAAATTACACATACACTCACAACACACACACATACACTCACCACACACACATGCACACACTATACACACACCCCACACATACATATACACACACCACACACATATGCACTCACTACACACACCACACACACACACACACATAAACACACACTCACCACACACATGCATTCACTACACACACACATACACATACATATACACACACTACACACACACGCTAACTACACACACACACACCATACCACACACAGACACTCACAACATACATACACACACTCACCACACACACTCACCACACACGCATGCACACACTACACACACACACCACACATACATACACACCATACACACATACACTCACTACACACACACCACACACACATACACACACTCACTACACACACACACCACACCACACACACACATACATTCATGACAGACACACACACACATTTACCACACACACAGGCACACACTACCCACATACCCCACATACATATACACACACCACACATACACATACACACACTCACCACACACAACATGCATACACACACACACGATACTTTGGGAAATGCAGCAATTGTGGGTATCCCCCAGGGTGTTATAAAGCAGAAGGAAAGGGCACCCATGAAGGGGGACAAGAATTCAGGGGAAAAGGGACATGGGACCATAGGTGACCTTCCAAGAACCCCTGAAACATGAGAACAAAACTGGGTGCCCCAACACTTACGGGATGAGAGTCAATTAATCTTAAACCTTAAGTAAAAGATGACCCCCACCCACAAGCTGAAAATATGCAGATGTCCAACAAGTTGATAAAGGGGTGGGCGCTCAGCCGTGTCCACATCTTTTCGGTTCCCATGGACTGTAGCCCACCAGGTTCCTCGGTCCATGGGATTCTCCAGGCAAGAATACGGGAGTGGGTTGCCATTCCCTTCTCCAGGGGATCTTCCCAACCCAGGGATCGAACCCACATCTCTTGTGTCTCCTGCATTCGCAGGCAGATTCTTTACCACTAGTGCCACCTGGGTTAAAAATTAATATTAGAAATATGAAAGGAAAATAAAATATCTGGTTAAAATATCAAGATTAATACTTTTTGGGTGTTTGGGGAAATGCACAGCAATTTGAAAACATGTGGGAGAATATGTTCAAATTCCTGCTTTCAAGACTATTAGATAAGAAGAAAAATAAAAATTATACCTCAAAACACGAAAAACTATCCTATACTTACCAACTGAACCTCATATTTAACATGCTTCTGTATAGCGTGAATAAACGCAGCTGGATTTTCTTGTACTTTTATGCTACATAAAAAGATTAATTTTGAAAATGTATAAATTTTAGTAGCACATAATCATATAGCGTTAAAAATAATAGCAGTCAATATTTATAACAGACTATAATTTGAGGGAAAAAAATCATTAAACTGAAACCTAAAATTGTCTAAAATTGCTTCTCTCAAACAAGATATGCCAGAAACATTTAATTACTATTTTTATTAACATAAAAAACAGATTAGTGAAAACTGAAATTTTCTCCATTGTATAGAGTCCCCACAGATTCTATCTAAACAACAATTCTGTTGTTCAAAATGGAATTGAAGGCATACTTTTGAAACTACAAGTCTCATTATCAAACACTGAAACAGAGTTCAAGTTAAATTGGGACTAAAAATTCTGTAATCTGAATTTCCATGGGAACTCTAAAATAAAAATCATTAGATTACTGAGATCGAGATATCCAGTTAATCTGTATGATTCAAACTAAAAGATTTTTTTTTTTCCTAGTGGCACCTTGCATGGAGCCTGGAATATCTAACCTTAATTAATCAATCAATCAGTGGACAAGTACTTATCAATTATCTGTTCTGTGGCTACAGTATATTAGGGGCCAGAGGTTACAGAAAATGATTCCACTCAGAGGAATTTATAGATCTATTTTCTTGACATGGGTTCAACCTCTCCTATGTATACATGATTGGAATGGTCCCAATGCCCAGGGGCCTTTGAAAGCTTGCCCACCAAGTGGCAGGACCAACATCTGCCTCGCACTGGTTACAACAGGAGTGACCAGCAGTTCTGTTTCAGATGGGAGAAGCTACGCATATAAATCTAATAAGTAAATAGATATGTCACAGGAGAGAAAAAGGATGGAATAAAATATGAGCTTTCAAACAAAACAGACCAAGAACAGAACAAGAGCACAGACTTGTTGGAATTTGGGTGAAAAAGAGCCTGTGATGCCAGTCCAGGTCTGAGACTGTAGCTTCTTTCTTTAATCTTTTCCTGTCTTCTTACCTCATGGGTTGAGAGAAATTAGAGCAGATGAAACTCAAACCAGGCGATTTGTTAACAGATTTGATAAGAAGAGAACTCTAGACGACAGTGTAAAATGAGACTTCGGGAACAGCTACGGTTTACAACAATTCCTGAGCTGATGATGTAACTAATTAGGAACCACGTATTTAAAGAATAATTCCCCATCCTGGCAATTAGGACATTTGCACCTCCACTACAACAAAGAGAAAGAAGTATCTGTTGTTCTTTTTTTAAGCAATGAAGTAAGGCATGACCAACTTTGTGGCTTTTCTAAATTAAAACAGTATTCAGCTTTGAGTGTGATTGTATATCAATGGATTCCTTACTAAATTGAAAGTGTCATATTTCTCTCATCCCATGCAAATAGCATAGCATTTACTATGTAATAGTAGATACTCAATAAATGTTCAAAGGCTAAATGAATGACCTGGTTCTATCAGCAAACTATCTAGATGACTAATCTTATGCCACAGGAACAGAAGAAGAAAACTTGTTTCAGATTTATTTTTACATTAAATTTTAAATCATAAAATCTATCAAATAAGTCAGGAAATGCAACTTTTGTTAATATCCTGACTGCTGTTAAGTTTTATAAACAAGTGATATGGAGGAATTAAGAAAAAAGCTGAGAAGGCAATATATGGATTTATTAAGAATTCATATCTCAACTAGTACTGGAAAAACATTGAGGTAATGAGACTACTGCCTAGTAAGAATTATGAAAATAAAGTTTTACAAAGACCAACATAAAATACATCTTAACTGGATAAAATTTTAATCATTGCCAACTCTACGTGTAACTATTTTCTTGGGACTCTATAGTAGGAAACTTTACCGACATAAAGAAACATTTGTAGCTCTTTCAGCCATTAACTCCTATTACCTTTCTAATCAAACCATATTAACTTATGAAAAAAATGAGGAGAAATTTCAGCATCTTCTCACATTTTGGGGCAATCCACATTAAATCCCATGGGACCTCCAACTCTTCTCAAGCAGTTCAGAAAGTTCTCTGTCACACTTTCAGCTCTGTTACTACATATAACCAGCCATTTATTCAAAGACTGTGCACTTAAAACCTTGCAAGTTCGTATATCCTTAGACCAGTCAGCTGCAGATGCAGGTTGACACTGAGAAAAATAACAGAGAATAATTAAATAAAAAAGACAATGTGGAGATATTTCATATTTGTCATAACAGAACAATTCAGTACAGTTTGCTACTCACAGACTTAAAACACACATATAAGTACTTCACATCTGAACACAACACACACTTCTTGGGAGTGGAGGCAACTGAATGACATCCCAGGTCAACCCTTCCTTGCCTGTAGATCCTTGGCAAGTCCCTTCACCTCATGGGGCTCTGCCATGGCAAAGGCAAGTGTCCGGTTCAAATCTCTAGGTTCCCAGGAATTCCCTAGCGGTCCAGTGGTTAGGACTCCAAGCTTTGACTGCTGAGGGCATAGGTTCAATCCCTGGTGGGGGAACTAAGACCCCATAAGCTGCACAGTGTGACCAAGAGAAAAAAAAACAACCCCAAAAGCAAACCCCACACAAATCTCTAGGTTCCCTTCCAGCTCTACAAGCCTAAGATCTTTACTACAAAAGCTCACATGAATGACTGTCCAGTTTGGTCTCTTTGCTTTGGGCTTCTAGAAGTCGTAAGTGGGAAATGCTGATGACTGATCTTCCAGGTCACCATACTGAGATGAAAAGAGCCTACCATTAAGACTACACATTATACTAGGAGTAGCTATATCCAGAAGCAAAGATGAAGCCAAGACACAGGCTCCTATCTTATTCTTGGACGGTTCCCCAGGTGACCAGGAAGAACAAGCTCCCAACATTGAAGAGGGCAGACTTCAGACTAGTCCCCAGCTTTCTGAAATCAAATCAAAAGTCCCTGGTGTGTGAGCCAGGAAGAATCACTGGTAGAATTTAAAAGGACACTATAAGCTAATCCCTTGCTACTCAGAGTGTCGTCTTGTAGCAGCGCTGTCTCCTGAGAGCTTGTTAGAAATGCAGTCCTGGGCCCCATCCCAGACCCACTGAACCAGACTCTGCATGTTAACGAGTTCCCCAGTGATTCGTCCGCATAGTACTGTTCAAGAAGCATTGCAATCCCCTTATTTTACAGACTGAAAAGTGACGGCTGAAAGTGGTTATGGAGCCAGCTGGTGGCATGGACTTGACTTTGCAGTCAGGGCATTTTCCACCAAGCACTCTGACTACCAGGCCCCAGCCATCCTCCCAGTGCCATGTCACAGAAGGCCAGGCAGGGGCTCAGCTTCAGGGGACAACCTTCACCTAAGAACCAAGGGGCAGGGTTCAGCCTCCCAAAGGGCTCTGTCTCGAGCCAGGATTCATTCTTTCCCGTTACAGCCAGTGTGAGGAGAACCACAGCCCTCTCACCTACACTCCCACCTTTACCAGCTGGCAGGTGACCCAGGACACACACCCAAGGCCACTCTGAGGCCTGTGAACTTTTTCTGTACTCAGTTTCTCAAAGTGAAAGTCACTCAGTCATGTTCGACTTTTTGCAACCACCATAGTCAACAAAAGAGTCCAAAATGCAGTACTTGGATGCAATATCAAAAACGATAAAATGATCTCTGTTCATTTCCAAGGCAAACCATTCAATATCACAGAAATCCAAGTCTACACCCCCATCAGTAATTGTAAAGAAGCTAAAGTCGAATGGTTCTATGAAGACCTACAAAACCTTTTAAAACTAACACCAAAAAAAGATGTCCTCATCATTATAGGGGACTGGAATGCAAATGTAGGGAGTCAAGAGCTACCTGGAGTAACAGGTAAATTTGGCCTTGGAGTACAAAATGAATCAGGGCAAAGGTTAACAGAGTTTTGCCAAGAGAATGCACTGGTCATAGCAAACACTCTCTTCCAATAACACAAGAGAAGACTCTACACGTGGGCATCAGCAGATGGTCAATACTGAAATAAGATTGATTATATTCTTTGCAGCCAAAGATGGAGAGGCTCTATACAGTCAGGAAAAACAAGACTGGGAGCTGACTCTGGCTCAGATCATCAACTCCTTATTGACAAATTCAGACTTAAACTGAAGAAAGTAGGGAAAACCACTAGACCATTCAGGTATGACCTAAATCAAATCCCTTACGATTATAGAGTGGAAGTGAGAAATAGATTCAAGGGATTAGATCTCATAGACAGAGTGCCTGAAGAACTATGGACGGAGGTTCATGACATTGTGCAAGAGGCAGTGATCAAGACAATCCCCAAGAAAAAGAAATGCAAAAAGGCAAATGGTTGTCTGACGAGGGCTTACAAATAGCTGAGCAAAGAAGAGAAGCTAAAGGCAAAGCAGAAAAGGAAAGATATACCTATTTGAATGCAGAGTTCCAAAGAACAGCAGGGAGAGAAAAGAAAGCCTTCCTCAGTGATCAATGCAAAGAAATACAGGAAAACAATAGAATGGGAAAGACTTGAGATCTCTTCAAGAAAATTAGGGATACCAAGGGAACATTTCATGCAAAGATGAGCACAATAAAGGACAGAAATGGTATGGATCTAACAACAGCAGAAGATAATAATAAGAGGTGGCAAGAATACACAGAAGAACTATACAAAACAGATCTTTATGACCCAGATAACCATGATGGTGTGATCACCCACCTAGAGCCAGACATCCTGAAAGGTGAAGTCAAGTGGGCTTTAGGAAGCATCACTACAAACAAAGCTAGTGGAGGTGATGGAATTCCAGCTGAGCTATTTCAAATCCTGAAAGTGATGCTATGAAAGTGCTGCACTCAATATGCCAGCAAATCTGGAAAACTCAGCAGTGGCCACAGGACTGGAAAAGGTTAGTTTTCATTCCAATCCCAAAAAAAGGCAATGCCAAAGAACGGCCAAACGACCACACTACTGCACTCATCTCACATGCTAGCAAAGTAATGCTCAAGATTCTCCAAGCCAGGGTTCAACAGTATGTGAACCATGGACTTCCAGATGTTCAAGCTGGTTTTAGAGAAGGCAGAGGAACCAGAAATCAAATTGCCAACATCCACTGGATTATCAAAAAAGCAAGAGAGTTCCAGAAAAACATCTATTTCTGCTGTACTGACTATGCCAAAGTCTTTGTGTGGATCACAACAAACTGTGGAAAATTCTTCAAGAGATGGGAATACCAGACCACCTGACCTGCCTCCTGAGAAATCTGTATGCAGGTCAGGAAGCAACAGTTAGAACTGGCCATGGAACAACAGACTGGTTCCAAACTGGGAAAGGAGAACGTCAAGGCTGTATATTGTCACCCTGCTTATTTAACTTATATGCAGAGTACATCATGTGAAATGCCAGGCTGGATGAAGCACAAGCTGGAATCAAGATTTCTGGGAGAAATATCAGTAACCTCAGATATGCAGATGATACCACTCTCATGGCAAAAAGTGAAGTGGAACTGAAGAGCCTCTTGATGGAAGTGAAAGAGGAGAGTGAAAAAGTTGGCTTAAAACTCAACATTCAGAAAATTAAGATCATGGCATCCGGTCCCATCACTTCAAAAGATGGGGAAACAACAGAAAGAGTGACATACTTTATTTTGGGGGTTCCAAAATCACTGCAGATGGTGATTGCAGCCATGAAATTAAAAGACACTTGCTCCCTGGAAGAAAAGCTATGACCAAACTAGACAGCATATTAAAAAGCAGAGATATTACTTTGCCAACAAAGGTCCATCTAGTCAAAGCTATGGTTTTCCCAGTAGTCATGTATGGATGTGAGAGTTGGATCATAAAGAAAGCTGAGCACTGAAGAATTGATGCTTTTGAACTGTGGTGTTGGAGAAGACTCTTGAGAGTCCCTTGGACTGCAAGGAGATCCAACCAGTCTATCCTAAAGGAAATCAGTCTTGAATATTCATTGGAAGGACTGATGCTGAAGCTGAAACTCCAGTACTTTGGCCACCTGATATGAAGAACTGACTCAGTTTAAAAGACCCTGATGCTGGGAAAGATGGAAGGCGGGAGGAGAAGGTGACAACAGAGGATGAGATGGTTGGATGGCATCACTGACTCGATGGATATGAGTTTGAACAAGCTCTGGGAGTTGGTGATGGACAGGGAAGACTGGTGTGTCTAGTCCATGGGGTCACAAAGAGTCAGACAAGACTGAGTGAACTGAACTGAACTATACTGTCCATGGAATTCTCCAGGCCAGAATACTGGAGTGGGTAGCCTTTCCCTTCTCCAGGGGATCTTCCCAACCCAGGGATCGAACCCAGGTCTCCTGCATTTCAGGCACATTCTTTACCAGCTGAGCCACAAGGGAAGCCCAAGAATAGAACCGGGGTCTCCTGCATTACAGACAGATTCTTTACCAACTGAGCTATCAGGGAAGCCCCAGTTTCTCAAATCCAGTTTTAAAAAAGCAGGATCAGCTGAGAAGTCACTGACACAGACAATTCTAACCTACCCAATACCACCTCTAGGGGGCGGGTTCTCCATTTTAGTGCCCCTTCTATGAAGGGGGTATTCCCAGGTGATGCTGCTGTTGCTGTTAAGTCACTTCAGTCGTGTCTGACTCTGTGCAACCCCACAGACAGCAGCCCACCATGCTCCTCCGTCCCTGGGATTCTCCAGGCAAGAACACTGGAGTGGGTTGCCATTTCCCTCTCCAATGCATGAAAGTGAAAAGTGAAAGTGAAATCACTCAGTTGTGTCCAACTCTTAGCGACCCCAGGGACTGCAGCCCACTAGGCTCCTCCGCCCATGGGATTTTCCAGGCAAGAGTACTGGTAAAGAATCCACCTGTCAATGCAAGAGATGGAAGAGATGTGGGTTCGATCTCTGGAGTAAGAGGATCTCTGGAGTAGGAAATGGCAGCCCCCTCCAATATTGTTGCCTGGGAAATCCCACGGACAGAGGAGCCAGGGAGGCTAAAGTCCATGGGGCTGCGAAGAGTTGGACATGACTGAGCACACAGTACTCCTATGGAGATCTGATTCTGGGCCAAAATATGCAAACAAAACTCTTAACAAGTATGATTACCTACAGATGATGAAACAGACCATTTAAAATATTTCACATCTCACTTCACATGTAGAACTAAAACTGAGCTTCTTTTTACTGACTCCTGACCAAGATCTTAATGGGGGTGTACATTTTAGGACTTGACAATATTTTGTGTTTAGTTTTTCCTTAGCTTCTCCAACAAGGATTTTGGTTATTTGAATAGATTATCAAAAAGCAATAATGAAAAAAAAGAAACCCATCATACCAAAAATAAATAAATAAATAAACATTCACTGCTCAATCATTAATTTCAACATGCTGACCTACCTGCATCAAATAAGGGCAAGAAGAACACCTTTAAAAATGAAATGTAACTCACTTTAAAAATGGGCAAAACAGAGGGGCAAAGTAGAGAATGTACAATTTTTGCATAAAATTGGTTCATTTTTTTTTCCAGTGGAAACCCCAGAGAGGCAATGATTTGTCTCTCCAGGTTTCTGAATGCCTCTCTGACTAACTGTTATGGCTAGGTGAGCTCTGGGAGAATTTCTTCATGTTTATGCCAACTGAGCAGCATTCTATTTTGGGGAAGAGAAAGAACTCTGGTATCAGGAAACACAGTCTACTGGAATTAACCTCCACCAGTTAAAACCTTTTCAGGAACCACAAATTTTTTAAGCTATATAAGAGTACAACACCACCCAATAATAGGTTACATGTTTTGATTGCAATGGCGTGAAGTACCATTTTGTAATGCATCTTTTATTTATTTATATTTGGCTGCACTGGGTCATTGCTGCTGTGTGCAGATATTCTCTTGTGGTGGCAAGCGGGGTCTACCCTTCATTGCAGTGCGGGGCTTCTCATTGAGGCAGCTTTTCTTGTTGCAGAGAACTGGCTCTACAGCGCGTGGGCTTCAGTAATTGCAGTATGTGGCTTTAGCTGCTTCATAGCATGTGGAATCTCCCTGGACCAGCGATCGAACCTGTGTCCCCTGCCTTGGCAGGTGGATTCTTAACCAAAGGACAACCAGGGAAGTCTTCTAATGCATCTGTAAATGTGACACCATATCACACTAACCTAAATCTGCTGGGTGCCACTAAATCCTTGTACACTCGGATTAAAAAGGAAAACAGAGGGTCCTTGGGGTTCAGGACAAAGGGAGGGTGGCGAAATATACTGTGCTAAGTCAGTTCAGTTGTGTCCAATGCTTTGTGACCCTATGGACTGTAGCCCTCCAGGCTCTTCTGTCCATGGGATTCTCCAGGTAAGAATACTGGAGGGGGTTTCCATGCCCTCGTCTGGGGGATCTTCCCAACCCAGGGATGGAACCCACATCTCTTAACATCTCCTGCATTGGCAGGTGGGTTCTTTACTACTAGTACCACCTGGGAAGAGACCCCAGAGAAAGCAAATGAACATTATATTATAATCCTACTCTGACTTATGATCAAACTGACATACATTCAAGAAAATACTTTTAAATGAAAATAAAATTACAGAACTTACTGTGTGGTCTTGCATTATTATTTTTTCTGCAGGTGCAACGCGGCCAGTCAGAGACATCTGGCATCCAAAATGCAGCCCCCAGGTCTCCAGCTCAAAACGAGCATCCTTGTTTCTGTTACAGAGTTGAGTCTTAAGTCATTAAAAATGCTTACTATCTAAAAATTGTAATCATTAGAGATAAAATTATAAAGTTAATTATTCAGAGACTGATTTTTTAGGGTTCCTGACTTCTGTTTCTATTCACCATTTTTTCTCTGCTCCAAGGAATTATAGGAGGACTGCACCCATGGGGGACTCCAAGGGATGGAAAGGCTCCCAGTGTGGCCCTCTGGTAAACAGAATGGGCCACTGAGCCAAGTGTCTGCATGTGTACTCAGTCACTTCAGTCATGTCTGACTCTTTGTGATCCTACTGACTACAGCCTGCCAGGCTCCTCTGTCCATAGGATTCTCCAGGCAAGAATACTGGGTTGCCATGCCCTCCTCCAGGGGATCTTCCCGACCCAGGGATTGAACCTGAGTCTCCTGCATCTCCTGCATTGCAGGTGGATTCTTTACTACTGACTCACTGAAGAAGCCCCTGAGCCAAATAGGTCAGGCTTCAAATACAAATTCTGACACAGAATAACATGGACCTTGAGCAAACTCTGAAATCTTTTAAAGCCATGGTTTCCTGATTGACAAAATGTAGGACTAACTTAGCTATTTCATAGGGGTAATGAAAAGGTTAAATATGGCAATCCACAGACAGTGCCACCACACTGCCTGGCACATGCTAGGTGCTCAGTATAGGTGAGATATTATTCTTGATAACAAACATCAATGAAGAGACTTTGTGGAGCATCTGGATGTGGAGATGTTCCCATACCTCTGGAAGTCATCCGCAAGCCTGGCCAGGTGCTGCTGCCTTACCAAAGGATCGAGACGAGTTTCTTTAGCCACAGCCTTCATCAGCTGGAAATCAGAAGTCGCCTGGCCAGGCATCCCTATCCATTGTGAATGAAAACAAAGTGAAACATGAACAGTCCTCAATGTAATCCAGCCCATCTTAGGCACAGAGTAATAAAACTCTGAACTTAAACTGAATCAGATTCACCATCTGACAGCAATGCAAGCCTTTTCATTTAAAATGTTTTCTAGTAGTCACATTTAAAAAGAGCCAGAAAGAAACAGATGCAATTATTCAAACAGTAACTCAGAATATCCAAAATATTATCATTTAAACACATATCCAATATAAAAAGTGAGTTAATGAGATAGTTTCTCTTTTCTTTCACACTGCATCTTAGACGTCTATTCTATATCTTTACACTTACAGCACTGCTCCATCCAATCCCTCAGTTGCACTAGTCATGCGTCAAATGCTCAGTGACCAGTCTGGCTAGAGACCACCAAGAGGACTACACAGATGTGAAATGCCAGAGTATCACTAAGAACGTTCATCCCTCTCTGCAAAGATGGTATCCTTATTAACTTCTCTAATTGCAGAATAAACACATGCACATCAAACTCATTCGAGCATCATAAGTGTAAAATATAGAAAGTCCTCCCATCTTAGTCTCACCCTGGTAATCAGATGAACATGATTAAAAGAATCTTACATAGTCTTTTTTTTTTTTTTGATTCTAGTGTAGAGTGAAGATTACCTTCTGGAGCTCATGCAAAAAGAAAACAAAGAGTATTTTGGCACCTCTCAAAGAATACACCGGAAGAAAATTAAATCACACGATTTCCTAGCCTGCATGTGTGCTAATTCGCTTTAGTCATGTTCAACTCTTTGCGACACCAGGGACTGAAGCCTTCCAGGCTCCTCTGTCCCTGAGACTCTCCAAGCATGAATACTGGAGTGGGCTGCTATGCCTTCCTCCAGAGGATCTTCCTAACCCGGGGACTGAACTTGGGTGTCTTACATCTGCACTGGCAACACCTAGCCTAGTGAAGTTCAAAAACAGGGGGAAAATATCTTGGTTTTAGTAAAACATCTGGCAACCAATTTAACGTCAAAGTAACAAATGGAATACACGAGATAAGGGAAGTAAGATAACCTTCACGGTGCTGACCAATTTCCAAAGGGCACTCTACCCTCCCACTTCTTCTGTGATCAAGTAGATTACCTAAGACTCATCCTCCCTGGGCTAAATTAGAGCTCTGGCACTTATCTAACTTAAGGAGGTTTTGCCCACTGCAAAGTGTCATGAGTCTGTGATCAAGAACTTGAGAGAGAATAAAGTACAAACATTACCTGTTAGAAAGCAGAGCTCAGGAATCAGGTGGGCCATCTGAGCCTCAGAGTTGTCATTTTTCTTGTTTTTCAACAGACTAACAAGAACTGGCTGGTTCAGGTCAGATAAGATAATATCATATTGCTACAGAATGCAAGATCAATGAGGGAAAAGTTAATATGGAAACACTATACAATGAGCACCCTTGCTTAAAAGCAACAAATGAATGGATAAGAAACTCTTTTCAACAGAAGGGGAAAAAAAGTCCCTACTAATCCCCACAGTAACCTACTCATTTCTACTTCCTTCCTGGGACCTATCTCTTACATCTCAGGGGCAGCTTCATGATTTTAATTATTACCTCTTATAATTCAATACCATTATTTTTTCCCCCAAACATTTTCTTGCTCTCTTCTGAGTTTCATCCAGAGCCGTAAGCTGGATGAAATCCATAGAACCATGACCCCAGCTGCAGCACTACCAGTGGAGACTGAGGCCGACTGGCCCATGTGCCCTGGCACCTGTGTGCATTAGGACAATATCACACACAAGTTGGACGCAACGGTCATACTGAGTCAACCTCAGACTTCCCCAAAGAGCACAACTGTCCTTACTTTCCAAGACAGTATGACGTTACAGGGAAGTAGTTTTGAACTCTGACAAATGTAAATCTGGTCCACAGATAGTCTATCTACTTGGACCATGACACTGGGGAAGGGGCTTACCTTTCCTCCTCTATGAAACGAGGAGAACAAGAGCCCAGAGGCGTCCCATGTAAACCACTAGCACGGTGTCTGGTTTATAATAAGTCCTCGGCAATCATTAGCTCCTTCCCCACCCCCTTTCCCTTCATAAACTTGAATTTCCACATTCTCACCTTGCCATGAGTTCATTTACCTTCCAAAGGCAAAGTTTCCATTAACACCAGTATAGCTTACTCAACACTGGTGACAGAACAGGAATTATAATTTACAAAATGTCTGGGGACCACGTGATGCTGACATCAATAATTATAATGCAGGAAGCCAGCAGTGAGGGCTTCTGTCTTCAATAAAGACTTTAAGTCATTAAAATAAAAACCAATTCAGGAAACAGCAATTTAAAGTGGTGATTACAACAACGCTATGGCTGAAAAGCGTGGAGAAGCATTGGTAGAAAGAGTTTTTATACACGACCTCGTTCATTCATATCTTGTGCTTGCTATATTCCAGGGACTGAAGGGAATACAAATAAAAAAGAGGCACAGTCCCTGCCTTTACACATAACTACATTATCTACAAAGCAAGGTAGACCAGAAGCACAAATAATACATGTACGCTAAGCATTTATTGTTTTCCTCATTTAGTCTTTTTTTTAATGGATGAGTACTGTGTTTTTTTAAATTAAACTATAATTGATTTACAAGGTCCTGTTGTTGTACAGCAAAGTGATGGAGTTTTAGTTAGATATTCTTTCCAGATTCTTTTGCCTTATAGGTTATTTAGTATAGTTTTTTAATACTAAATATAAAAATATTTAGTATACTTCCCTGTGCTATACAGTAGGTCCTTGTTGGATACCTACTACATATATATTAATAGTAGTAGCGTATATGTTAATCCCAAGCTCCTGTTTTATCCCCCACTTCTCCTTTCATAATCATAAGTTTGTTTTCTGTGTTTGTGAGTCTATTTCTCTTTGGTAAATAAGACCCTTTCCTCACTTACTCTTAACAACAGAGTGTGATTGTTGTGTGCTCTGTTGTGTCTGACTCTGCAACTCTGTGGACTTCACCTGCCAGGCTCCTCTGTCCATGGGATTATCCAGGCAAGAATACCTGAGTGGGTTGCCATGCCCTCTCCAGAGGATCTTCCTGACCCAGGGATCAAGCCTGCGACTCCTGCATTGGCAGGCAGATTTTTTTACCACTTAGCCATCTGGGAAGCTCTTAACAACGGGATTGTGAGTCAAATATTATTATCATCTTCTTCACTGATGAGGAAACATCATTAGAAATTAAATAACTTCCCAAGGTCCTGTAACTGAAAATTAGCACAACCAGGATTTATCACTTAAGACTTGGGAGCCTCTGCTTGTTACACCACTCGGGGCTGGTTCCCTCACAAGGAATAGGGAGCAAGGTAGTGAAAATAATTTATGGCTGGTAAATTAAGGAAGGCTTCACGAAGGAGGCAGAATCCAAGACAGCACCTTGAAGAAAATGCAGGAGTATTATAAGTTCTGGGAACAGCTCAAGCAAAACTGGGATATATTCCAAGAAGAGGGTATTCTACTATTTACCTAGAGCATGGTCAAGAATTCTACCCACTAAGCTGTGTAATCAGGTGAACTTTATTGTCTCCCAATTTTCTTAGCATTTGGCAACAGTTTTTATGATAAGATAAAATAGAGAAATATAAAGGTCAATATCAAGATGTCTTCCAGTAAAGTTGCCCGGATATAAAATCAATACACAGACATCACTTGCATTCCTATACACTGACAATGAAAAACCAGAAAGAGACATTAAGGAAACAATCCCATTCACCACTGCAACAACAGCAACAACAAAAATACCCATGAATAAACCGACCTCAGGAGACAAAAAACCCACAGAAAACTATAAGACACTGATGAAAGAGTCAAAGGCAACACAAACAGATGGAGAGATATACTATGCTCTTGGATTAGAAGAATCAGTATTGTGCAAATGACCATACAACCCAAGGTAATCTATAGGTTCAATGCAATCCCTATGAAACTACCGATGGCATTTTTCACAGAACTAGAACAAAAAATTTCACAGTTTGTATGGAAACACAAAAGACCCCAAATAGCCAAAGCAATCTTGAGAAAGAAAAATGGAACTGGAGGAATCAACCTTTCCGACTTAACACTACATGCAAAGCTCCAGTCATCAAGACAGTATGGTACTGGCACAGAAACAGAAATACAGACCAGTGAAACAAGGTAGAAAGCCCAGAGATAAACCTATGCACCCATGGGCATCTTATCTTTGACAAAGGAGGCAAGAATATATCATGGAGAAAAGACAGCCTCTTCAATCAGTGGTGCTGGGAAAGCTGGAAAGCTACATGTAAAAGAATGTAACTAACTTCCTAACACCGTATACAAAAATAAAATGGATTAAGGACTTAACTGTAAAGCCAGAAAACTCTTGGAGGAAAATATAGGCAGTACACTGTTTGACATACATCACAGCAAGATCCTCTTTGACCCACCTCCTAGAGCAATGGAAATAAAAACAAACAAATAGGACCTAATTAAACTTAAAAACCTTTGAACAGCAAGGAAAACAATAAACAAGGTTAAAAGACAACCCTCAGAGTGGGAGAAATAATTGCAAATGATACAACTGACAAAGGAGTAATCTCCAAAATATATAAGCAGCTCATACAGCTCTATATCAAGAAAACAAACAGCCCAATCAAAAATGAGCAGAAGACCTAAACAGACATTTCTCCAAAGAATACATACAGATGGCAAATAAACACATAAAACGATACTCAACATCGCTAATTATTAGAGAAATGCAAATCAAAACTACAATGAGGTTATCACCTCACACCAGTCAGAATAGTCATCAAATAATCTACAAACAAATGCCGGCAAAAACCAACACAAAAAAAATTAAAACACAAAAAATAATAGAAAAAAAGAAAAAATCAAAACATGGCTGAAGTGAAAAAAAGGATGTCTTCTACTTTGAGAGTAGACTCTATAGTAATTTATCATCCCTTTCCTGGGACAAAGAGGAAACCATTCTAGAAACTGGTACCATTTTCTTTCTTTTTCTCCCTAATTACAATAGATATGCAGGGAATCACAACTCATTACAAAGAAAGTGAGTGGGATTTTTATCATGATTCCCTTTTCAGAATGTCACAGGTCCTCAAACACATCAAAGAAAAATGAATTTAACCATGCAGGAAAAACCCCAAACATTTAACAAACTCTGTGTTTAATAAACACTAATGGAGAACATTTTTTGCACAAAATGCTTTGCCAAATGCCAAAAGCTATATGTGTTCTGTAAGGACAACTCAATGAGGCGGAGAGGGCGAAGAAGAAGGATACAAAATGATTTCCTGAGACGCAGAATTCCCAAGGAGAGACAGGCATGGGAAAGACAATGAATCCAGTTTGAATTTTGTTCGTTTGAGATGCCTGCAGGATATTCATGCAAATGCAGCCTGAAAATGGAGAGGAGGATGTAATTTAGGAAGAAGGGCAAGACAAAAATACTATATTGGAAGCAATCTCAGAATATGAAGAAAAGATCCTCTGCAAAGGGGCCGTGGTGAGTTATAGCATTTCATGTTTGGGAGAAGTGAAGGAGGGAAATGTTGAAGGAGGCTGAGAAAGAACCACCTGAAACCACATAAAACGATACTCAAAACTCAAACTCAAACGATACTGAAACCCAGGGTGGGGAACCACCCAGGGATGTGCCGTGGGGTCAAGGAAGAGGAGTTCAGCTCACCAGGAGCAGTTTCTAGCATCCAGAGCCACCAAAAGCCCTTTAGAATAAGGTCAGTAGCTGACTTTGACCTTGGAGACCTAGTTCCATAGCAGCAGAACCGGATACCAGATTGTTGAGGCTTCCTGAAGAAGAATGGAAGAGGCGCTTGGAGCTAGTTTAGAGGACCTTTTAAAGAAATTAGCTAAGGAGGAAAAGGAGATCATTTTTCTTGAAAGTGTAGAAAGGTCAACACATTTGCTTTCTCTTTTCGTTTGTAAAACAGTGGTGAGATTTTGGAGACAGAAATATGACTGAATATGCAATAAAGAGAAGGCGCCTCTGAAAGGAACTGAAGTTGGACAGTGGGGATGGGGAAATTCTCATCACTGTGAATCCAGCTCCCAGAGTCAACACGAGATTTCATCAATAAGTGTTTGAGCATCTACTAGATGCTAGCCCTGGGTGTCCAGAAATCAAGAGTTCAAAGTTGAAGAGGGAGAGTCAGACCATTCATATCCTGCCTGTGATAACTGCAAGAAGTTAAGTACAGAGAGGGGACCTGGAGGAGAAAGTCCTAGGGCTCCCTTGACTGCTAGGGGAATTTCCCTGGCAGTCCAGTGGTTAAGACTTCACCTGCCAAAGCAGGGAGTGCAGGTTGGATCCCTGGTCAGGGAGGTAAGATCCCACATGCTTCAGAACCAAAAACTCAAAACACAGAACAGAAGCGACAGTGTAACGAATTCAATAAAGACTTTAAAAATGGTCCATATAAAAAAATCTTATTAAAAAAAAGAGTTGACTGCTGAGCTGAGTCCTGAAGGGTGTTCAGTAATTGGCCGACTGTGAATGGTGTCAAGGACGAGGAAGCGGGGTGTGAGAAAATGCATAGGGGAGTGATTGACTTGAGGAACTATGAACCGTGAGCACAGTAGAACCTTCCAAGGAAACAGGAGGGTACAGATGCGGCTCAAGAGGTGGGCAGGAGTCAGACCATAGCCCTTCCCCAAGCTAGGCGGGAGGGAGATGAGGCTGAAAGGAGAAACAAGAGCTACCTGCTTGTAGTAATCCACGTAGGTGATCTCAGCGCCGTCCCGCTTCCGGAAGGTGTGTGTAGGCTTCACCGACCAGTCAATGTCATCAATTCGATAGGTTTTATTATTGTATCTGGCAAATGCAAGAAATCTTTTAAGTTCCTCTCTGAAATCCTACAAGGTAAGTGGCTAGTTCACTACACCTTAATTCAAAGTATTATCCTCCAGAATTTCAGATATTATGAAAGATAGTAACTCAAGAATAGTCACTTAAAAAAAAAAAAGATAGCTCTTATCTGAGAAGAGCATTGATGAACTCTTCTGTTCATGAGAGGACCCCACATTCCAACAAAACCAAAGGAATAATTGCTGGCCCACCATCTGCTTTTCTCACTGAGAGACACTGTCTATGTGTGTATGTGTGTGCACACGTGTGTATGTGTGTGTGTGCACACGTGTATGTGTGTGCGTGCACTCAGTCCTGACTCTTGGTGACCCCATGAACTGCAGCCCGCCAGGCTCCTCTGTCCATGGGATTTTCCAGGCAAGAATACTGGAGTGGGTTGCCATTTTCTTCTACAGGGGATCTTCTCAACCCAGGGACCGAACTGGCATCTCCTGTATCTCTTACGTTGGCAGGCAGGTTTTTTTTACCAGCTGAGCCACTGAGGCATGCCCGGGAGATACTGTAGCTTCTGGTAAATCATGCTTAAATGTTCAAAGGCTGAAGTATGACTCCAAACCTTCCTGTCAGCTTCTGTTTTCAACTCAGAATTTTTGAACTCCCAGCTAGTTTTTCTCATTAAAAAAAAAAAAAAAATCCTAGGGAGGCTGATGAACCATGCCATTCTGGCAGCCTGCCTCATCTTCTATCTAAGGCTGGCCCTGAGCAAAACTGCAAAGCAGGTCAGCTAAGATCTTTCTAAGCTCTTTCTCCCCTTCATCAGGTACCACGTGGCCTGGAACACTCTCTCATGCCAACCCAGCCGTGGGACAGAAACCTCCTCGTCACTTTTCTCCTGGGCTCTCGGTACCTTGCCAGCTGTCTTGGAAATAGTGTGGTAAGCTAATTCATGGAGCTCATGACAAGAGGATAAAGGGGCAGTGTGGAATTGCCACCTCTCTGCTCTACAACCCAGAAAAACAACTTCAAGTGGAAATTCCAACCTAGACTAGGAGAAGGCGAGCGGGTCTTCTGTAAAAAGTGTCCATGGACTGGCAGCAGCATACAGTGGGCTTTTGTTCCTCAGGAAGTCACCTAACTGTCCACGTTTCATTCGGTTCAGTATGCACTGAGGGCAAATTATACAGACACAGCGAGAGGCTTGAAAGTCCTCAGCCATAAGGACCTCGTAACTTTATAGTGAAGATGAGACGCGGACCTGATGCTCTGTCTTGTTGCTACTGAACCAAAGTTGGGTCGGCTTGCCCAGCACAGTAAAGCCAATCTGCTGACAGCAGGCTGTGGTGAAGGAAAGTGCATCAGACACTGCTATGTGGGTACTTCAGAGACGAGCTAAGGCAGAGGATATGGGGCAGGGGTCTTCCCGGGAAGGCCCCACTGTGATGTAATAAAATGAAATAAAAGGACCCTAAAGAGGTGACGATAAGCACTGGGTTTCCAGAACAGCATAGAGCAGAGAAATGAATAATTCCAACTGAGTGGACCTTCGAGTGGACTTTGTGTGAGCAGAAATCTAAAAGGCAGAAATAGAGGCGGGGAAACCAGGCAGAGGGGCTGGAGCAGCAAAGTGCAGACCACTGGGGGTGAGGGGAGGGTAAGGAAGGACCAGGAGAGACGGCGGGGGCCCAGCACACCCCTCCAGGGAGCCTCAGCTCTAGACAACTGACAGCAGGGAGCAGACTCATCAGATCTGGGCTCCGGCCAGTGCCCAGAGCTCTTCCCCTTCCTATGTGGCATACATAATGCATTCTCTAGAGGAAAGTCTATTTAAAGGCAGGATTTTACCTTGTCAGGACAATGAGCCCAACCAGCTGTTTCTCACACGTCTGGGTAAAGCAGGACTCGCTAGTTTTGCGGCAGAGATCCGTCATGAACTCCAGAACTGTCTCGTTCCGGAGTATTTTGTAACTCACATTAGCACTCAACAGGAGTTTGGTTTCAAAGTGTGATACAGAAATGGCAAACCCAGGCCAAAGAGACAATCTTCAAAAAATAAAAAATTTTTAAATAAATATTTTAAATGTTATATCAGGATAACAATAAATATTTTAAAATGGTGACTTTATATTCTAATTCTCTCAATTTTATGAAACAATTTTTCTTTAAATCTGATTTCTTTCAGCAGCTGACTTAATGCTGCAGCTATTTCCAGCTGGAGTGTCTTTAAACATATGAAGTGAAGTGAAGTGAAGTGAAGTGAAAGTCACTCAGTCGTGTCTGACTCTTTGCAACCCCATGTGGAATTCTCCAGGCCAGAATACTGGAGTGGGTAGCTTATCCCTTCTCCAAGGGATCGTCCCAACCCAGGGATCAAACCCAGGCCTCCCGCATTGCAGGCGGATTCTTAACCAGCTGAGACACAAGGGAAGCAAATAAGGGGAAAATTTAAACATATATTAGAATAAAATACATTTCTTTAGAGCTTCGTTTCTTAACCTTGGCACTACTGACATTTTGACTGGATAATTCTTTGCTAGGGGCTGTTCTGTGCACTGCAGAGTGTGTGAGTGTGTGTGTGTGTGTGTGTGTGTGTGTGTGGTGTGCTCAGTCATGTCCGACTCTTTGTTACTCCATGGACTCTAGCTGACCAGGCTCCTCTGTCCATAGGATTCTCCAGGCAAGAATACTAGAGTGAGTTGCCATTTCCTCCCCTACAGGATCTTCCTGACCTAGGATCCCTGGGTTTGATCCAAATCTGCATCTGTTTCGTCTCCTACTTCACAGGCAGATTCTTTACCACTGAGCCACCGGGTAAGCCTGGGCATTGCAGAATGTGTAGCATACCCCTGGCCTCTACCCACTAGATGCCAGCCGCAACTCCCACGCTGTGACAACCAAAAATATCTCCAGACATTTTCAAATGTCCCCTGAGGAGCAAAACTGCCCATGGCTGAGAGCATAGCTGTTAAGACTGAAGTGTTTACGGAGGGATCTGTCCCAGCATGCAAACATCTAGGTTCAAAATAGCACACTAACTCAATGGCGAAGACAGTGACGAGACTTCACAATGAGACAGAAATAATCTAAGTGATGTCACATATGGACACACAAGAGAAACTGCAGCAGTGGCTACATCTCCTTTCCACATTTATGAATATCATAGTCTGAAGTCTTGAATAAGAAAAAGTTACAGGAGCTGTCAAGAAAGAACAATCTTTTTTTAAATCATTTCAGTTGATATTTTTGTGGACTTCATTGACTGTGATACCAATGCAAGAGTACTGGAGTGAATAACCATTCTCTCCTCCAGGGGACCTTCCCAACCCAGGGATCAATCCCCAGTCTCCTGCATTGCAGGCAGATTCTTTACCATCTGAACCACCAGGGAAGCCCCAAATATCAGCTTCAGGACCAGCATATGCACTAGCACTGAGAGAGGCTGGGAACTGGGGCCTTTTGCCACAATACTGACACCTGGACAAACATCTCCTCCAGCAACAAACTGCAGCGAAACTATCAAGGACTAAAAGTAACTGGGGCATGCACAGTTGAGACAAATTATGGACAATAAGATACAAAAATATACCAAAAAGCCAACTGCCTCTTCTGAAGAGCTGGGAGCAAAAGCAGGGTACTGTGCATGCCCGCTACACCCAACACCACTGAAGGGATGGGCAAACCACCTAAGCTAACCCTCTGGCCAGACCTCTGGACATATCCCTACCTTCACCCCACATAAGCAATCAGCTGCTCCCCTCAGGGAGGAAGCAAGCAAGGGAACCTATCATTTGTTCTTGTTCCTCCCTGTTGCAGCAGGGTCCCTGATAAAGCCTTTCCTGAATTTCCTGTCTGGTCTCTGATCAATTTCTATTGATTAAGGAGACGAAGAATGCTGGTTGGTAACAGCACCAACACCAGCTCATCACAAGACTGGACCCACGAGAATTTCTAATCCAGGTAGAGATATAAGTGACAGGGTGAATGATTAGGTGCTTTATACAGAACAGTCTGACACCACTCAACCAGCACACAGACACCCTGCCTTTTTCCTCCACCTGGCAGAAACCAAACACCCTGCATCCATTTTCTATCTTTTATGTACAGACCTTCCTCAACTGACAATGGGTTTTTATCTTCACAAACCCATCGTAAGTTGAAATATCCTCAGTCGAAAATGCATTTAATACACCCAACCTTTTCTTCAGTAACCTACTGAACATCAGAGCATCGCCAACCTTGTGTGCTCAGAACACTTACATTAGCCAATAGCTGGACAAAATTATCTAACACAAGGCCTATTTTACAATCAGGTGTTGAATATCTTGCGTCCTTTACTGAATACTGTACTAAAAGTGAAAAACAGAATGGTTGTATGGGTTCAGAAGGGTTGTGAGCGTATCAGTCATTTACCCTCATGGCTAAATGGGGTGGCTGCCTGGGTGCTGTGGCTGTGGCAGCTAACCATCATCTTCAGATAGTACCATACTCCATACCGCTAGCCCTAGAAAAGGTCAAAATCCGCAATTCCAAGTGTGGTTTCTGTTGATGGTGTATCGCTTTCACACCATTGTAAGGCCAAAATGTCATTAAATCAAAACATCTTAAGTCAGGGAGCATCTGTATTTCTCCCTTTGGGTCACTGGTTGCCTCTATTTTTGGCTCAAACACATGTTTTGGAAAGCTCAAGACCACCTTCGCTGCAGTCTCTACTTCCTAGTTTAGGATGAAGTGTTCCTCGTGGTTCTATCATTCTGCAAGTATTGCTAATGGTTCTATCATTCACTAGGGCAGCTTAGTTGGCTTGGGTATCTGACATCTTCTTACCCAATAATTTCCTACCTACCACCCTGGCTGTGTTAACTTTGTGTCAGCCGGAAAACAGAGCCCAAGTTATGAGGTATAACATAACAGAGCTTATTCTGCTCTCATGATTACTTGTCACACACACGAAGTTCAGTTTCTGAATTCTAGGATTTATGATAATTATCTAGCTCACTAATATAAGAAAACAGACTGCTACCTTTTGACATTCACCATTCTATTAAAAAAAAACTTGAAAATTAAAAAATCCATTACTTTTCTTACCACGGAGTCTCTCAGAGGAGGCATAATGGTATCATATTGCATCATAAATGATATTGCTCACATTATAACAATTTCAGAGTAACAGAAAACATAAATAAACCTACTTGTGCTGGGGAATTTCCACTGGCTCTGAAGGCTTATAGAAGTTCCGTCCAATTTGGTACATGGATAACTTTTTTAAGATCCTGAAAGTATATATATTTTAAATCTGTGTTAAACATCTGTCTATAACAGTATACTTCTAAGTTTGTATCCATGCTGAAATAAAAACGAGTAGAAAAGCCCAGAACTCTTATTGTTATAATGTTGAAAGTTTAGCTACTGTATATACCTATGAGGGTATATACAAGAACTATCACTCCACATTTGGGAATGACACAATTGAAAATAGTTCTATTCTTCCGGGTTTAACTGCAAAAGGAAGTGGTCCCTTAGCAGATATGACTGTGACGGTAACAACGTGGTTGCCGTGGCTGAGGTGAGAAAAGCCATGTCCACAGGCTCTTCTGGCCCCGTTCTTATTTTGAAATGAGGAGGCTGTTTCCTTTCTTTTTTCTTTCTTTCTTTTTGTATAAGTAATTTACAGTGTTGTATTGGTTTTAGGGTACAACAAAGTGATTCAGTTATATATGTATATTCTTTTTTGGATACTTTTCCCTTATAGGTTATTATAAGATATTGAATATAGTTCCCTGTGCTATTCAGTAGGTCCTAGTTGCTTATTTTATATATGGTATTGTGTATATGTTAATCCCAAATTCCTAATTTACCTCTAACTCCCCATCCCCTTGGGTAACCATAAGTTTATTTTCTGTCTGTGAGCCTATTTCTATTTTGTAAATAAGTTCATTGATATCATTTTTTAAATTCCACATACAAGTGATATCATATGATATTTGTCTTTCTGGGGCTTACTTCAATGAATATGATCATCTCTAGATCCATCCATATTGCTGCAAATGGCACTATTTCATTCTTTTGAAGACTGAATAGTATTCCATTGCATATATGTACCACTTCTTCCTTATCCATTCACCTGCTGATGGACATTTACGTAGCTTCCATGTCTTGGCTATTGTAAACAGTGCTGCTATGAACACTGAGGTGCACGTATCTTTTTGAATTAGAGTTCTTACTAGGTATATACCAGAAATGGGATCACTGGATTATACAGTAGTTCTGTTTTCGTTTTTTAAGGAACCTCCATACTGTTCTCCACAGTATCTGCACCAATTTACATTCCCGAGGAGTTTGGTTTCTAATGAGTCTATTCAGGCTCCTCACTGCTACTATATGACAAGGCTGCCTCTTCAGTAACTAACTCTGGCTGCTTTAGGAATGTGACACATTACTGATCTGAAGCTGCCCTGTGCATTGGGGAAACGGAAGAGTTTCAAGTCTGAAAACAGAGGTTCCAATTGTGTGCTTCTTGGCTACCCAAAGTCATCTGAGCCTCAGTCTCCTTATCTGTAAAATGGGGAGTTTAATCATACCTGCCTCAGGGCAATTGAGTAAAGATCAAGTAAACTCTAGCACCAGAGAAAGAGCTCTGTTACTGCAAAGCACCTTCCAAATGTCAGCTGACTTAAAACAATCAGGGGGGTACATGCAAAAATGGATTCTGAAGAGCGTTTTTTGATCAAAAGACACTTGCCTAGACTTCTGACTAGAATTAGGAATCAGTGTATCTGTGTGATGGAAATTCCTCTATGTGTCCTACTCAGTAAACCCAAACTCCTCTCATCCTGTCCAGAGCAAAGGGCTAAAATCTTAGGTTTTTAACACATCAACCTAGTGATCCACACCAACAGCATGGAAAACAGGGGTCCTCAAGCTTCTGAGATCCCATCTGGGAAGCTTGCCAAAAATGTGGATTTTTCAGGCCCCACTCACAAAATTCTGTTCACTAGGTCCAGTGAAGGGCTAGGGAACCTGCATTTTGTCAACTAACACCCAAGCTGACGCTGAAGCAAGTGATCCTCACATCAGTCTCAAGAACACTGAAAAGCTTAGTGACAACCTTCCTCTGTCCCCGGGGACAAGTGGGGAAAGGAAGGGGTCTGAAAGCACTGAAAGCAGATGGTGATGCCCTTTCACACCTAAAACAAATGAGCCAGGAGAAAAGCCACTCCTTCAGTTTACTGACCCAGTTTTTAAGTCTGGGGACGGAGGCTGGGAGTGGGTACAGGAAAAGGGCAAAGGCACCTGCCCTGGTCCCCGAGACATCACAACCCTTGAGGCCCCTGTCTCAACACAGATGATACTGAATCGTGACAGAGGTGCCCGTTCAAGGCTGTGATGGGCTGTGGTGCGTATTACTGCAGTAATACACAGAAGTACACAGAAAATTGCCCTAAAGAGGACATTGCTGCCGGCACACCGCCTACAAAACTGCAAATACTTTTAATACCCAGGCTCTACGCGGAAAGGCATCATTGGCCTACATTAAATTCACATTTGAGGCACTTTACTTTTTGAAGATGATATTGAAGACCTGGATGCACACAGGAGAACTTGCCGGCAGCTTTCTCGTCAGAGTGATAGTCATCTTTACAGTCTCGCCTCTTTGGGTTTCACTTGACAACTCCGTGACCTGGAAAAAGAAGCACTTAAAACAGACTCTGTATCCTCCAATGCACAGAATGTGGCTGCTAAAGCCATCAAAACTTCACAGGCTCTACCAAAAACAAAGCTGCAGCTGTTAGTGATGTGAGTGATAATCTAATCATTGGGTTACGTTTGGGAGGTTTTTTTCCTCTGTATTTTGCTAATCCCAGAAAAGCAACACATCTCTCCGCTCTCAGATTTCTTAATTGAGAATCAAAACCAGACTCAGGGTTCAAAGATTCAATCCAAAGAGAATTCAGGAATAGGGTTCTTGACTTTTGGAGGGAAAGGGGAGGTAGAGGAAAACAGGTCACAACCTAGTTTGAGAGTCTGATGAAAGTTACAGACATTCTCCCAAGAAAGTGTTACATACTTGAATACCACAACAAGGCATATAATGTACCCATTTACAGGAGTTCATGGATGCCCAAAAGCCTATTAATAAAGTGTCCTGCCCATCTTGGGGATTCCCCCATGACTCAGCAGTCAGGAATCTGCCTGCAATGCAGGAGATGCAGGAGATGTGGGTTCGATCCCTGGGTCAGGAAGATCCCTTGGAGTAGGAAATGGCAACTCACTCAAGTATTCTTACCTGGAGAACACCATGGACAGAAGAGTCTGGAAGGCTATGGTCCATGTGGTCACAAAAAGTCGGACATGACTGAGGACACATGCATGTTGCACGTTGCCCACCTTGAGTTCATGGATTTCAGAAAGAAGCCTCTCAAAAGTTCATTAAAAAAAAAAAAAAACAAAAACAGAGGCGCAGAGGAGAAGAAAGGAAAGGATAGGGAACAGACCATAGGGAAAGTAAATGTGGAAAGAGAGAGAAGAAAACCAGGACAGTTTAGACAGGAAATCTGATTTCATTTTTAAAAGGCCTAGAGAAAGCCCTAGGGTTCTTATAATCTGGAACCACATGCTAACAGTATAGTGAATGCATGAATAGGTCTTTATACCAGGTGCCTAACTAAACCTAAAGCTCCTTAGACCAAGCAAGGCTCGGTAGAGATTTTTTGGAATAAAAGAATGAATAGATCAGCCAGTAGAATCAATGGTCAAGGATTTTTCAGAAGGGTTAGGAATTAGAAGAGGTCAGTTCATTAGCAGGCATTAAGCTCGGCCAAGAGGAGCTACCCTACGTCCGAGGTCAGGGGCAGAAGCCGGGAGGACCCCATGCCCGAAGGGTGGCGGCCAAGAGGAGTTACCCCATGTCCGAGGTCAGGGGCAGTGGCCGAGAGTGCCAGGCTACGACGGTGCCGGAACGGCTGAGAAGAGTAACCCAGCGTCCGAGGTCAGGGCGACAGCCAAGAGGAGCTACCCGGCGTCCGAGGTCAGGGGCGGCGTCCGAGAGGAGCTACCCCACGCCCCCACGCCTGAGGCCAGGGGCGGCGGCCGGGAGGAACAACCCCACGTCCAAGGAGCTGTGGCTGCGTGGGCGCAGGAGGGCCTAGAGGAGCTATCCCATGTTGAAGGTCAGGAAGGGCGGCAGTGAGGAGATACCCCTCGTCCAGGTAAGGAGCAAAGGCTGCACTTTGCTGCAGCAGCCGTGAAGAGATACCCCACGCCCAAGGTAAGAGAAACCCAAGTAAGACGGTAGGTGTTGCAAGAGGGCATCAGAGGGCAGACACAATGAAACCGTAATCACAGAAAACTAGTCAATCTAATCACACTAGGACCACAGCCTTGTCTAACTCAATGAAACTAAGCCATGCCCATGGGGCAACCCAAGACGGGCGGGTCATGGTGGACAGATCTGACAGAATGTGGTCCACTGGAGAAGGGAATGGCAAACCACTTCAGTATTCCTGCCTTGAGAACCCCATGAACAGTACGAAAAGGCAAAATGATAGGATACTGAAAGAGGAACTCCCCAGGTCAGTAGGTGCCCAATATGCTACTGGAGATCAGTGGAGAAATAACTCCAGAAAGAATGAAGGGATGGAGCCAAAGCAAAAACAATACCCAGTTGTGGATGTGACTGGTGATAGAAGCAAGGTCCGATGCCGTAAAGAGCAATATTGCATAGGAACCTGGAATGTCAGGTCCATGAATCAAGGCAAATTGGAAGTGGTCAAACAAGAGATGGCAAGAGTGAATGTTGACATTCAAGGAATTAGCAAACTGAAATGGACTGGAATGGGTGAATTTAACTCAGATGACCATTATATCTACTACTGCGGGCAGGAATCCCTCAGAAGAAATGGAGTAGCCACCATGGTCAACAAGAGTCCGTAATGCAGTACTTGGATGCAATCTCAAAAACGACAGAATGATCTCTGTTCATTTCCAGGCAAACCATTCAATATCACAGTAATCCAAGTCTATGCCCCAACCAGTAATGTTGAAGAAGCTGAAGTTGAACGGTTCTCTGAAGACCTACAAGACCTCTTAGAACTAACACCCAAAAAAGATGTCCTTTTCATTATAGGTGACTGGAATGCAAGAGTAGGAAGTCAAGAAACACCTGGAGTAACAGGCAAATTTGGCCTTGGAATACGGAATGAAGCAGGGCAAAGACTAACAGAGTTTTGCCAAGAAAATGCACTGGTCATAGCAAACACCCTCTTCCAACAACACAAGAGAAGACTCTACACATGGACATCACCAGATGGTCAACACCGAAATCAGATTGATTATATTCTTTGCAGCAAGATGGAGAAGCTCTATACAGTCAACAAAAACAAGACCAGGAGCTGACTGTGGCTCAGATCATGAACTCCTTATTGCCAAATTCAGACTTAAATTGAAGAAAGTAGGGAAAACCACTAGACCATTCAGGTATGACCTAAATCAAATCCCTTATGATTATACAGTGGAAGTGAGAAATAGATTTAAGGGCCTAGATCTGATAGAGTGCCTGATGAACTATGGACTGAGGTTTGTGACATTGTACAGGAGACAGGGATCAAGACCATGCCCATGGAAAAGAAATGCAAAAAAGCAAAATGGCTGTCTGGGGAGGCCTTACAAATAGCTGTGAAAATAAGAGAAGCAAAAAGCAAAGGAGAAAAGGAAAGATATAAGCATCTGAATGCAGAGTTCCAAAGAATAGCAAGAAGAGATAAGAAAGCCTTCCTTGGCGATCAATGCAAAGAAATAGAGGAAAACAACAGAATGGGAAAGACTAGAGATCTCTTCAAGAAAATTAGAGATACCAAGGGAGCATTTCATGCAAAGATGGGCTCGATAAAGGACAGAAATGGTATGGATGTAACAGAAGCAGAAGATATTAAGAAGAGGTGGCAAGAATACACAGAAGAACTGTACAAAAAAGATCTTCACAACCCAGATAATCACGATGGTGTGATCACTGACCTAGAGCCAGACATCCTGGAATGTGAAGTCAAGTGGGCCTTAGAAAGCATCACTACGAACAAAGCTAGTGGAGGTGATGGAATTCCAGTGGAGCTATTTCAAATCCTGAAAGATGATGCTGTGAAAGTGCTGCACTCAATATGCCAGCAAATTTGGAAAACTCAGCAGTGGCCACAGGACTGGAAAAGGTCAGTTTTCATTCCAATCCCAAAGAAAGGCAATGCCAAAGAATGCTCAAACTACCACACAATTGCACTCATCTCACACGCTAGTAAAGTAATGCTCAAGATTTCTCCAAGCCAGGCTTCAGCAATATGTGAACCATGAACTTCCTGATGTTCAAGCTGGTTTTAGAAAAGGCAGAGGAACCAGAGATCAAATTGCCAACATCTGCTGAATCATGGAAAAAGCAAGAGAGTTCCAGAAAAACATCTATTTCTGCTTTATTGACTATGCCAAAGCCTTTGACTGTGTGGATCACAATAAACTGTGGAAAACTCTGAAAGAGATGGGAATACCAGACCACCTGATCTGCCTCTTGAGAAATCTGTATGCAGGTCAGGAAGCAACAGTTAGAACTGTAGATGCAACAACAGACTGGTTCCAAATAGGAAAAGGAGTACATCAAGGCTGTATATTGTCACCCTGCTTATTTAACTTATATGCAGAGTACATCATGAGAAACGCTGGGCTGGAAGAAGCACAAACTGGAATCAAGATTGCCAGGAGAAATATCAATAACCTCAGATATGCAGATGACACCACACTTATGGCAGAAAGTGAAGAGGAACTAAAAAGCCTCTTGATGAAAGTGAAAGAGGAGAGTGAAAAGGTTGGCTTAAAGCTCAACATTCAGAAAATGAAGATCATGGCATCCGGTCCCATCACTTCATGGGAAATAGATGGGGAAACAGTGTCAGACTTTATTTTTGGGGGCTCCAAAATCACTGCAGATGGTGACTGCAGCCATGAAATTAAAAGACGCTTACTCCTTGGAAGGAAAGTTATGACCAACCTAGATAGCGTATTCAAAAGCAGAGACATTACTTTGCCAACAAAGGTCTGTCTGGTCAAGGCTATGGTTTTTCCTGTGGTCATGTATGGATGTGAGAGTTGGACTGTGAAGAAGGCTGAGCGCCGAAGAATTGATGCTTTTGAACTGTGGTGTTGGAGAAGACTCTTGAGAGTCCCTTGGACTGCAAGGAGATCCAACCAGTCCATTCTGAAGGAGATCAGCCCTGGGATTTCTTTGGAAGGAATGATGCTAAAGCTGAAACTCCAGTACTTTGGCCACCTCATGCGAAGAGTTGACTCATTGGAAAAGACTCTGATGCTGGGAGGGATTGGGGCAGGAGGAGAAGGGGACGACAGAGAATGAGATGGCTGGATGGCATCACTGACTCAATGGATGTGAGTCTGAGTGAATTCCGGGAATTGGTGATGTACAGGGCGGCCTGGTGTGCTGTGATTCATGGGGTCGCAAAGAGTCGGACACGACTGAGCGACTGAACTGAACTGATGTATTTTCTATAGTGAAAGTGTAATTTTAATGGCTTTCAGGATGAACCAAGCATGTGGGGGAGGGATGGAAATAAAGAGAAATGCATTCTTCCACAAGTGATGAGATATTTCACTGAAGTGTTTCTTGCCTCAGGTAAAACTGTACAAAAGTCTGGGACTCCCCTGGTGGTCCAGTGATTAAGAATCTGCCTGTATGTAGAAGGACAGGATGATCTTTAATGATAGTAAAACCCTCGAAATATGTCATTTAAGTATGAGAGACTGTACTAGCATGCTATCAACATCTGGTCATGGGACAAAATATTGAGGGACCAATAAGGACTTAGGATGAATAAAAATATTTCTAAATTTACAGATCCAGATTTTACATGTTCTTAAATCTAATCATATGGTATAATTTTAAAATTCCATATTCAGATGAAATAAACACTCAGGTAGCTCCTATAAATCTTAGAATTTCATAAATGGATAAGGGCTTCAAGAGTGTTCAGAAAAGCACTTCTTGAGGAAATTCACAAAGGTTTACAGGGAATCTAGAAATTTCCATTTAGGCTCTAGCTGTCATCCTGTTTAAGATGCTGAACTAAAATGATTACACTTTCCAAGGGACAGAAGCATCAGGTTTTAATTCAATACTCTGCTTTAGTTTTTCATACAGAAACTGGTTCTTTTTCTTTGTAATAATTTTAATATTGCCTTAGAACAAAGCATATGATAAAAACCTTGATATTGGTATTTTGATTTTAGGACTAAAAATGGGAAGGTATGAAAAATGGATATGAATCATGCAATTGCCATATCCAAAGGTCATAACCATTCAAAAATATCCTTAAGATTGATATATGCATGTGTCCTCAGTTGCTTCAGCCATGTCCAACCCATTGTGACCCCATGGACTATAGCCTGTCAGGCTCCTCTGTCCACGGGGTTCTCTAAGCAAGAATACTAGAGTGGGTTGCCATGCCCTCCTCCAGCGGATCTTCCCAACCTAGGGATGGAACCTACATCTCCTGCACTGTAGGCAGATTCTTTTCTGCTGAGCTACCAGGGAAGCCCTAAGATCGACATCAGTTCAGTTCAGCTCAGTTCAGTCACTCAGTCTTGTCTCATTCTTTCGACCCCACGGACTGCAGCACACCAGGCCTCCCTGTCCATCACCAACTCCCGGAGCTTGCTCAAACTCATGTCCACTGAGCCGGTGATACCATCCAATCATCTCATTCTCTGTCGTCCCTTTCTCCTCCTGCCTTCAATCTTTCCCAGCATCAAGGTCTTTTCCAATGAGTCAGTTCTTTGCATCAGGTGGCCAAAGTGTTGCAGTTTCAGCTTCAGCATCAGTCTTTCCAATGAATATTCAGTACTGATTTCCTTTAGGATTGAGTGGTTGGATCTCCTTGCTGTCCAAGGGACTCTCAAGAGTCTTCTCCAACACCACAGTTCAAAAGCATAATTCTTCAGCACTCAGCTTTCTTTATAGTGCAAATCTCACATCCATACATGACTATTGGAAAAACCATAGCTTTGACCTTTGCTGGCAAAGTAATGTCTCTGCTTTTTAACATGCTGTCTAAGTTGATGATAGCTTTTCTTCCAAGGAGCAAGACTGATATAAGTAACTCCTATTTCATATGATGGAACAAGTCATGAAAAATGACAGTTTTAGAATCAAGATTGATGTCAAGTCAATCCTTTGGACAGATGGACAGAATGCACAGGAGCAAAAAAAAGTAAATTTAAAGGTCTGAGACCACAGGTTAAATGCTGTTTCTTAAACTCTTGCCTATTTTGGGAAAAGTTTAAAAAGGATTCCTCTCTCAAGGACACTTTGCCTTGAAAAAAAATTGTCAAAAAAGCAGTGTTTGTATTACCGCTCTTCTTTCTGAAATGCCTGACCGGCAGCTTCTTAATTAGGAAATCAATTGCTGATGAGGTCTTAATTAAGAAGTCTTTTGCTCTCGGGCATGGGAATAGTGACACACTTATTCCAGCTGTCATGAAAATCAGCTAACCTCTAAAATCTATATGGGGGAGTATAAATATATGCATATGTGTGTGTTTAAAAATTAATCATACTATACCTTTTCTTCTAGCTTTTGTGAGAGAAAAAGGATGACACCATCGAATGCTTTTGCTTTGTTGGAGAGTTCCCTGTGACTATAAAGCAGAGCAATTCTCAGCCTTCTAGACTCTATATCAGGACTGTATGTCACGTGATACTGGTATAGCTGCCAGTCCTGGGGCACGTCTAAATTAAAGAGATTTGTGACCAGTTTCACAGGTATTCCACTGGAACCTGAAGAAAACAAATAAAAAATAATTTTTAGTGAAAAAAAATGCATCATGTTCATATTAATCATGGCATTCAAAAATTTATTTGCATATGCATAATTGCTGCTGGAAAGCAAGAACTTTTGTTCAGTGACACGAAGTAAGCTTGAGTAACCGGCAGCCTGATAACCTTACAAGCATGCATGATAAGTCACTTCAGTCGTGTCTGACTCTTTGGGATCCTATGGACTGTAGCCCACCAGGCTCCTCTGTCCATGGGATTCTCCAGGCAAGAATACTGGAGTGGGTTGCCATGCCCTCCTCCAGGGGACCTTCCCAACCCAGGGATCGAACCAAAGTCTCATGTCCCCTGAATCAGCAGACAGATTCTTTACCACTAGCGCCACCTGGAAAGCAGAGTCCTACAAACAAAAGGATCACATTGGCAAAGCAGGCCTCATAAGAACCAAAGAGCAGGAACTGACCTTGTTTGGGGAGAAGAGAAACATCTGAATTCAACTACCCTAGAACTCCTTCCAAAGACTGCCTTCCTGCTGATTCTGTGCAACTCAAATCATTCAAGTGAAAACTTTGTAACTGAGCAAGACCCCATGGGGCCTTCCTGGGACAGACCCTTCTTCCATATCGTCTGCTTTCTCTCCTCTCTAAGTACCTGCTGCTGCTGCTGTTGCTAAGTCGCTTCAGTCATGTCCGACTCTGTGTGACCCCATAGACGGCAGCCCACCAGACTCCCCTGTCCCTGGGATTTTCCAGGCAAGAACACAGGAGTGGGTTGCCATTTCCTTCTCTAAAGCATGAAGGTGAAAAGTGAAAGTGAAGTCGCTCAGTCGTGTCCGACTCTCCGTGACCCCATGGACTACAGCCTACCAGGCTCCTCTGTCCATGGGATTTTCCAGGCAAGAGTACTGGAGCGGGGTGCCATTGCCTTCTCCCTCTAAGTACCTAGATAATAGTATCTAGTGCACATTTCCTGAATTGTTTTACAGATGCTAAAACCCCCACCCAATGAAAGAAGTTAACTACCTGATGACCATGATCATGTAGCTTCTAGACCTACTGGCACCTAAGGATTAATAGGGCTTCCCAGGTGGCTCAGTGGTAAAGAAATCGCCTGCCAACACAGGGGACATGAGTTTAATCCCTGGGTCACAAAGATCCCCTGCTCCAGAATTCTTGCCTGGGAAAGCCCATGGACAGAGGAGCCTGACCGGCTATAGTCCATGGGGTTGCAAAGAGTCGGACACTGAGCGACTGAGCATACACACACACCAGGAAGTTTGGGCTTTTTGAGCATTAGCTGTCCTAGACTCCTTGTTCAGTGCGTCATAACAAACATTGCACTTTGCCTAACTGCAACCTGGTGTGTCAGTAGACTGACTACTGCGCGTGGGTGAGGGGGCCCATTTGGTTTGGTAAGTTTCAGATGCTGCTCTGAAATTATGGAGCTCTCAGATTAGAAAGAAACTCTCCAGTTTTTACCATGAATAGAGCCCCCCCGCCCATTCTCTTGGAAATTCAGATAATAAAAAGTTCACCATATTTCAGAAAATATTGAAACACTACAGTCAGTGGTTAGATGGCTCTGTAAGCCCCAGAGAAGGAGCAGAAGAAGAAATTTCACATCTTCCCTGTGTGAGAACAGACAGGACTCTGGGCTTCTGTTTTTTGCAGGCACAGGAAGGCCATGTGAGCTTCCGGGAACGCCAGGCCCTATAGAACTTTTATTCACCTCCTCAAAATCTAGAGGACAGGGACTTCCCTGGGTCAGTGGCAGAGTCCAGGTCCCAATGCAGGGTACCTGGGTTCCATCCCCGGTCAGGGAACCAGATCCCACACGCTGCGACCAAGAGTTTGTAGGCCACAACCAAAGATCCTGAATGCAGCAATGAAGACACCCGGCACAGCCGAATGAATAAATACACATTTTAAAAATTGTTTTAAAACACTCTACAGGACAAATTCAGAGATGGCCATGACACAGTGGTCAGTGCCCAGGATCCTGTGAACTCCACCAGGACAGACTCTAAGAGGGCGCAAAGGAAGCACTCTCACCTCTCCTCTGAAGGAATTATCCAGTGTTTGTCTTACAGGACAGAATTATCAAACAGTCACTGTTTCGCATTTCTCATGGAGGAAGTCGAAACATGAGCCCTGAGGTCATGAGGATAAAAGAGTATCCTGTGTACCTTAGGAAATATTCCCTCAGTTTTGACACGTGCATTGACTGAAAAATAACACACAACTTAAAAGATGAGAATTATGTTTTATTCAGTGGACAAAACTGAGGGCTTAAGCTTGGGACACGGCATCTCAGATAACTCTGAGAGTCTGCCTGTAAGGAGGCAAGGGAAGAGCAGGACAGACAGGAGTTTTTGCAACAAAGACCAGGGAGTCGGAAGCTCTAAAGATGATTGTAATTAAAGAAAGCCAGACATCCTGTGTTAATGACTTTAGCACCTTGCTATGTATGAAAGAGACAGTGTTAGTCACTCAGTCATGTCCTGCTCTTTGAGAACCCCATGGACTATAAGCCACCCCAGGTCCGCTGTCCATGGAATTCTCCAGGTAAGAACACTGGAGTGGGTTGTTGCTGTTTCCTTCTCCAGGGGATCTTCCTGACCCAGGGATCAAACCTGGGTTGCCTGCGTTGCAGATGGATTCTTTACTACTTGGGAGGATGCAAAAGTCAGTTCACTGAAATCATTCCTTTGCCATGCACCTCAGCTACAGGGGCCAGTATCCTATTCTTTCCCACCCCGAGTCTCCTTAGGGTACATTGTTGGAGAGTGGCTGCAGTAACTGAGGGCTTGGCAGTGGGCAGCCCTCATCCTTAATGTAAATTAACAACATCCTTAATTTACTGATACAATAGGCAATGCTTTTTTTCATTGACACGTGTAAATACCCAGTAGGAACAAGGAATCATTGTGCTATTTTATTCAAAGGAAAGCTTTTTTGTCACTGTCCTCCCGAAGGCCATGCCAACATATTTTAGTTGCTCCTATTAATGGATAAACAGAAGTCATGTAGAATGTCCGAGCAGGCAGGCAACCCTTTGAGATCACTTAACCAAGTGTGTTCAAACTGTAATCCTATCTCATTAGTGCTCCAGTTATGAAAATAAGTGAGGCGAACCATCACGTTTCATAGAAAGACTAGGATACAACAGGATGGATCCAAGAGCCCTGCCACTGGAAGGACAACACTGCCTCATGAAACTTTGTTTCTGTTGTGTTTGTGTAGTGTGTGTATTGGAGAAGGCAGTGGCACCCCACTCCAGTACTCTCGCCTGGAAAATCCCATGGGCAGAGGAGCCTGGTGGGCTGCCTTCCATGGGGTCGCTAAGAGTCTGACATGACTGAGCGACTTCACTTCCACTTTTCACTTTCATGCATTGGAGAAGGAAATGGCAACCCACTCCAGTGTTCTTGCCTGGAGAATCCCAGGGATGGGGGAGCCTGGTGGGCTGCAGTCCATGGGGTCGCTAAGAGTCTGACACGACTGAAGCGACTTAGTAGTAGTAGTAGTATGTGTATGATGGATAAGGATTTATCTACTTATTTTTGTTGCATGGTTTGAAAGAGTTTGAAAAAGACTGATCTGCAGGCTTTCTGCATCACTGAGTCTTAACTTTTGGAAGGAATTACAAAGTCTTTTGAGGATCCTATGAAAACAGTAGGCCTACTTTTCCAAAAATACACATAAAATTTTAGGTTGCAATTTCAAGGGTAAGCCTAGAATCATCATAAAGAATTCCCCAAACAGGCTACACTTTTCTTTTTAGAGCTTAAGTCCAGAAAGGTTATTTTCCCCCATACAAGAAAAAGTTGAGAAAGGGACAAAGCATCTTTGCACACCCCTACCTCAGAGGTAAAGAGAAAATGTTTTCAATGTATGAAATGCAGTTTTACAGAAAATATTATTCTTCCTATTAATAAAAGAGAGAATTAAGGCTAAAACAACGAGTGTCTAGATAATGTTTTTGTTTGTTTGGTTTGGGTTTTTGCCTTTCTTTTTCTATATTTATTTAATTGATTGATGACTGCTTTCCAATATTGGTTTGATTTCTGTCATACATCAACATGAATTAACCCTAGGTATACATATGTCCCCTCTCTCCTAAACCTCCCTGCCACCCTTACATAATGTTTTAAATATAGCAGATGCTCAATACATATCTTTGAAGTCAAGATATGAACTTATTTTAGATCTGGAAATTAAAATTCCTTAGGTAAGATTTGGTAATATTAAAAAGAAAGAAAGTTAAGTAACATGAAGAGTGAGTACCTGTTTTGCAGTCTCTCACATGGGCCAGTTTCTCTCTGGTACAGACAGCCAAATCCATGATGTCCCGTCTGACTTTCCCACCTCTTTCCTGGACGGTACATCCAGAATCACTCGGAGATATACCACCTGCATTTAAAATATGAAGAAAATACCATAATATCTCATATTTCATGCTAGTGATATTGCTTACAACTATTATATAAAAAATGCATCTAGAACCAAAACTCAGATTTTTGTGGGTTTTAATAAAACTGACCCACATTGCTGAAAACAAATGGGGAATGTAAAGAAGTCTGCGGCCTGAAAATTGAAAATTGTGAAGGAAGCATGGTATGTTTTCTTAAAAATAACAGACCCTGGGTTAGTCCCACCTCATATAACATTTGGGGCTGCTCTGATTCTCCTCTTGACTAAGGAGGAAGCCCTCTTTCCCTACATTGTGCTCCACGCCCACTGATGGAGGGTTGGTCTCCCTCCTGTAGCTCTTGTGTAACACCTGAAGAACTACAAATTAAGATTGTTCACAGCAACTTCTGCACAGATTGAGGCTGAAAATCTCCCAACTTGGCTGTCATCAGTTTTTATGCTAGATCATTCCTCTGAGAATGAAAATCAGTACTTTACCTTGGGGCATGTCAATGTTTTAGGATCTAGAAAACATGAAATTGAAATCTATTTCCAGATGAATATTTTCTTTTTTAAATGAGTATAGCGATGCTGATTTTGGATATAACTTTGACACTTTGAAGATAATGTGAAAATATCAATTTTACATTACAAAATTATTACTACAAAGTAACATGACTAGTAGTATACAAATCTCTTTCCTTTGATATAGTCATGATATGCAACTACCCCAAATGGCACTACCCACTCACCCAAAACTGCTGTCCATATCCTTTTCAGTGGAGTCAGAGTCTTTCAGGAAAATAAAAAAATTTATTTCGTTTTTTAAAATGTGATTATTCTTGCTGATTATCCATATAACTTACTGTTCAAATAACATCTGATGGTTTCTAAAAATTCAGTCTACCACAGATGCTGGGAAATATTGAAGGCAGGAGGAAATGGTTGGATGGCATCACCAACTCGATGGACATGAGTCTGAGCAAGCTCTGGGAGTTGGTGATGGACAGGGAAGTCTGGCATGCTGCAGTCCATGGGGTCGCAAAGAGTCGGACACGACTGAGCAACTGAACTGATAGAATAGTAGTTGACAGAGTCTGGTGAAAATCGTTCAGTCGTATCCGACTCTTTGCGACCCTGTGAACTATACAGTCCCTGGAATTCTCCAGGCCAGAATACTGGAGTAGGTAGCCTTTTCCTTCTCCAGGGAATCTTCCCAACCCAGGGATCGAACCCAGGTCTTCTGCATTGCAGGCAGATTCTTTACCAACTGAGCTATCAGGGAAGACCACCAGGGGGAGGGGCAAATGGAGAGGTACTGTTAAATGCGTACAAAGTTTCAATTTTGCAAGAGCAGAAAGGTTCCAGAGATGGATAATGGCAATGGTTGCACAATGTGAATATTGTTAATGCCACTGGACTGTGCACCTCAACATTGTTAAAATGGTCAATTTTACATTCCACATATTTTACCACAATTTTTAAAAGTAAAAATATTCAGTCTACCCTCAGTGGATGAACAGTTTCCATCACTTGCTAGTCACAAGGATGTGCAGCAGATGTGGAAAGAAATTTTCAAAGAAAAGCTGGAATAACACTTGCATGATGACAAGCTGGAATTATGAGACCATACATTTACACTGTCTAAGTCACTTGGTCTGCAGTACTCTATCACAGCAGCCCTGGGAAACCAGCACATTGGGCAGCCAACTCGCACTGTGTGCTATGGGCTATTTAGAGTAGCATGTCAACGAGTATCTTGAGGTCAAATCTGGATTTGCAAGGAAGAGGGCTACCATCAAATGGTGATGTCTACAACAGGTGGGAAAGGAAGACAGAATGGGAAACAGGCACGCCAGGTTTCTACCATCTCTGCAAGGCAATAGTACTGACATTTGTATGTCATAAAGAAATTTTTAAAGATGATTTTTTAAAAAATTTATTCAGTAAGAAACAGAAAGAAATCAGAAAAACTGGCTTCCTAACGTCTGGGGGTTCCCAACTGCCGAACACTACCAGGAAATTCAGTGGCAGACTCTGTGTTTGGAGGTCTCAAAGAAACACAGCAAACACAGAGAGATGCTTCAAGGAAAGGAAGGCAGGATGCTCAAGAAGTGAGTCTGCTGCTCAAAGGCTTGGTCGAGTCACTCCTATTTCATTCAGATGGGATGGAACTGAATGGAACAGATGGAGCTGCACTTACATTTCTGTGAAATCCTGCTTGTTCTCTCACAGTCACTGCTAGAGGATGCTTCATTATCAATAAGCACAACAGATGGAGGCTGAAATGAGTAAAGATATTTGGTCAGAGTTAAGATATTAAGTCATAAACTAAAACCTTCTCACGAGATGAGAATGAGAATGACATCATGTCCTATGTCATTAGAGTACCATGAGCTAGGAAAAGAAAATGTTAGCAGGTAAGATGCTTGAGAGAGGAGAAAAGATTGCCCATTTTAGAAAAGAAGATAAAGCAGAGCTACAGTTTTCCCCATTCATTAATCTTTGATTTCAACGCTAACTGTGAGCCAGATACAGCCTTTAGCTCCCAGAGGCAAAGGTGTGAGCCTTGCACCCCAAAGTGAAGTTGCTCAGTTGTGTCCGACTCTTTGAGACCCCATGGACTGTGTAGCCTACCAAGATCCTCTGTCCATGGGATTTTCCAGGCAGGAATATTGGAGTGGGTTGCATTTCCTTCTCTAAGAAGGTCATCAAATGGAAGGTGGTACAGGTGGTCATAAGCTTCCTGGTGACAGATGGTAAAGAATTTGCCTGCAATGCAGGAGATGCAGGTTCCATCCCTGGAGAAGGAACTGGCAACCCACTCCAGTGTTCTTGCCTGGAGAAATCCATGGACAGAGGAGCCTGTTGGGCTATAGTCCATGGGATCGCACAGGGCTGGACACGACAGAAGTGACTAATATACACACAGATGATCACAGACTTCACACTTCTGTAGCCCTCAGACATAGGGAGTCTGATGTGAACAAGTTTGTAGCAAGAAAATAAACTGAGCCCAGAGGATCTGGGCCACCAGTCTGATGATGACACTCCTGAAAAAACTGGTCCAAAATTAGTTCACAAAACAGATGAAGAGAACCATTAATATTTTCTCTTCACAGTAATTCTCTGTTGAAGAAGGTATAAATCTTAGCCTGCTTTAAAAAAATAAATGGGAAAAATCAACAACAGAAGACCTCTTTCTGAGAGTAAAGGCATAATAAGGACACACTACTCACGTAACACTTCTGGTCTAAGATGTTACTCCAAATACTAAGTTTTTGCTAAGTATTGCTCCAAATACTAAGTGTAACGTCACTCAGAAATTGCAGATATGATTCTCAATTCAACCAAGCTGCCTAAGTTTAATAAGGAGCCCTATGCACAGTGGTTGATTCTAAATTTCATTTGTGTTTGAAATTATTTCTTTTTATATAAATTAGGGAGATGGGTCATATTAAATTACATACCAAATAATAGTACCTTTAAAGGTACCGTCTTTTTCACCAGGAGACTTGCAAACGAATGAAGTAATTAAAACTCAGAAAACAGAAAAGAGTGATCCACTCTCCTCCCACTTTCAGTCCTTTTCAGCGGCCAAAACATCTACATTAATAACTTACTCAGATAAGCTCCCCAATGGTAAATACATATATATATATGCATATGGGAAACCCTGGAAAGACTCAAAGTTGAAAGAGAAGAGAAGAGAAGTCGCTGCTTTCTAGCAGAGAGGGAGAGATGTGCAGAGAAAGGCAGTGTCCACAGAGGAGCAGTAGGAGGGAGACAGCTCAGCTGGAGGCCCCCGGGCACGCCCCACCTCCGCGGCGCCGGGGCTGCGGGCCATTCCCCGCGCCCTCACGCGGGCGCGGCCGCTCTTGTCCCCGCGGAGCCCAGAGGCAGCCAAGTCTCCGTGAGGGCGCTTCTTCGCCGGCATCTGGACGGCACAGCACCGACACGGGCGGAGTGGGTGGATCTACGCAGAATCGCGGCCGGGGCTCCCGGGTGGGTGGAGCCGGGCGCCCAGAGGGGGCGGGGCAGCGCGTGGGCCGGAGGGGGTGGGAGACTGCAGCCAGACTTTTCTTTGCATCTGCCCACCCCCCCCCAAATGTATCCAGCTTTCTAGTTTTTGTCTATCAGATGTGTATATAAGGTTGCATCACGCTTTTTTGTCTGTGTTATCTGCTCACTTCTGCTCCTGGCTTCTGGATGTCTTTGAATATGTCATGTCAGTGTTTTTTCTGAGAAATATCTGATTAACCTACTGGGGCATTGGGAGAATTCATTTAGAATTAAATTAATAGAAAAATGTGAAGGAATGCTTTAAAAAAAAAAAAGGGTAGCCATCTCTTCATCTATGTGATAGATGTGAGGGTTTTTCTGTTATTGTTCTGTGAATTGTCTGTTATATCCTTGGCTGTTTTAAATTGTACTTCTCATGTTTTTCTTGTCATTTCAAAGACTTTTTTTCATAACATAGCAAATATCTACTCTTGATTTATCACCTGTTAATTTTAACTTTAAAGTTCTTTATCTAATCAAGTCTTAATTTCGATGTAGTCAAATCTACTAATGTTTTATTTTATTGTTTGTGCTTTTCAGGTTTTCTTTTTTATTATTATTATTTTTTATTTTATTTTTAAACTTTATAATATTGTATTGGTTTTGCCATATATCAACATGAATCCGCCACAGGTATACACGTGTTCCCCATCCTGAACCCTCCTCCCTCCTCCCTCCCCGTACCATCCCTCTGGATGGTCCCAGTGCACCAGCCCCAAGCATTCAGGTTTTCTTGAAAGAAAATTTTCCCTGCCCTGAATTTACAAGGACTTCATAGGACATTGTGTTTCCCTGGTAGCTCAGATGGTACAGGATCTGCCTGCAATGCAAGAGACCTTGATTTGATCCCTGGGTTAGGAATATACCCTGGAGAAGGGAATGGCAATCCACTCCACTATTCTTGCCTGGAAAATTCCATGGACAGTCCATGGGGTTGCAAAGAGTCGGACATGACTGAGGGACTAACACTTTCACTTCTTTCATATGAAATTTATTAATTTTATGTTTTCTAGTCACATAAGCTACCTTGTATCCTTTAAGAATTTATTTATATTTATACATATAAATATATATTTATATGATATGCATGATGTGAGGTAGGGATCTAACTTTATCTCACTGTGGCAAGCTGTTTACCCCTAACATCATGTATTAAATTTATGTAATGGTTTCTGGAGGCACCATCAAGAAATAGCAAATTTCCATATGTATCTGGATCTGATTTTGTGTCTTCCATTTCTATTCTACTTATTTATATCTGCTCAGAATCAATACTTAACCCCTTTAAAAGAATTTTAATGACTTTAGCATTTACTTATTTTTATTTTTTGGCCACACTGCATGGCATGTGGGATCTTAGTACCCCAAGGCGGGATCAACCTGCAGCCCCTGCAGTGAAAGTACAGAATCTTAACCACCGGACCACCAGGGAAGTCCCAGTACTTTACCTCTTTTAATTATTGTTTCTTTACATTACTCCTAAAATCTGGTGGGGCTAGTCTTTATTCTTTGATTTTTTTGATTCTCTGATTTATTTTTTGCAAACTATATTCTTCCATATAAGTTTTAAAATAAGTTTGTCAAGCTTCTTTAAAATTCCTGATTAATTTCCAATGGGCATTGTATGGAATATATAAATTAGTTTGAGAAGAACTGTCTGCGGTCCATGGGGTCGCTAAGAGTCTGACACGACTGAATGACTTCACTTTCACTTTTCACTTTCATGTGTTGGAGAAGGAAATGGCAACCCACTCCAGTGTTCTTGCCTGGAGAGTCCCAGGGACGGGGGAACCTGGTGGGCTGCCATCTATGGGGTCGCACAGAATCAGACACGACTGAAGTGACTTAGCAGTAGTCACTCTTATAGTGTTATATTTCTTCATTTATTCAAATATCTCTTTATATCCTTTAATAGAATTTAACTTTTTTCATAAAAGCCTTATATATTATTTAATTTATGGAAACATAGTTTTATTAGTAGTTTGAAGCATATCTTTTTTCATTATGTTTTCTAATTGGTTATTATTAATATAGATTCAGGATATTGATTTTTATAAGTTGATATTGTTTCTCAGATTTGCTGAACTCCTTAGTTCATATAGCTTGTCCTTTGATTTCATTAAGCTCGCATTTAGATGATCATATCATCTACAAATAATAGTAATTTTATCTCATCCCTTCTTATTCTTATCTCTTTTATTTGTCTTATCATGTTGGTCAAGTTTTCCTGTATTGTTTTGAAAGTGACTGTGATAGCTGATATTGTTTTCTTCCTGACTTTAAGGAGACTATCTCTGAAATGTTTCCATTCTGAGTTTGCCATAAATATCAGGTTTATAATCTTTCACATTTTAAGGAAGCTCTTCTCTAATCCTAATTTTCAAAGGTTACTTTAAACATGAATATGTATAGAATTTTATTCAATACATCTATGCAAGAAGATCCAACCAGTCCATTCTAAAGGAGATCAGCCCTGGGTGTTCGTTGGAAGGACTGATGCTAAAGCTGAAACTCCAGTACTTTGGCCACCTCATGCAAAGAGTTGACTGATTGGAAAAGACTCTGATGCTGGGAGGGATTGGGGGCAGGAGGAAAAGGGGACGGCAGAGGATGAGATGGCTGGATGGCATCACTGACTCGATGGATGTGAGTCTGAGTGAACTCCGGGAGTTGGTGATGGACAGGGAGGCCTGGCGTGCTGTGATTCATGGGGTTGCAAAGAGTCGGACATGACTGAGTGACTGAACTGAATTGAACTGAACGGATGAATGTATTGAAAGCTGGGGCAGAGGTTATAGACTGCTTATTGTATAGATGGTTTATTGAAGTTATTTATTTATATATTTTACATCAGAATATTCTTTTATTAAGTTGTCTTGGGAAACCATTAGCCCTGAGGGCTGGCAGTGTAAGAGGTATAGTAGCCTTGGACAGAGATGACCAGTCTGGTCTTGGCTCAGTGAAGCCACTGTAATAAATATGTTTCTTTGAAAAGACATGAGTCTGAAAGTTGTGAATGCTCATGAACTGCATGTTAAAAAATAGGGCAGGTGGAGAACAGAATCTGGACAAGGAATCTACTTTTGAAAAATCTGAGCTTTGTTGTGAATATAAGAATAATCTTTATGGAATGTTTTCCAAATTGACCACCTCAAATAAATTTGACTTGTATTGATGTGAGAACACTAACAGTAACAAGAAACGCTGAGAATACCACAGACAACTTCAAACAGTCAAATCCTTTCAATTTTCCAAATAGTAACTCATTATGAAATCAGGAATATCGATTATTTCCAATCATTATCTGCATTTTCAACTCTCTACTATAATTATTATAACAACTGACATACAAATTCACACTGTGACCTCCACATACGATTTTTTAAAGGCACTTGCATATTCCCTGTAACAGAGAATTCACAGCATGGTTACAAGCACACATGAGCTTTAGAGTCCTAAAGATTAGGATTTATATCTTAACTCCATCAACCCACTAGCTTTCTGTCTCAAGAACATGTACTTAATCTCATTTAGCCTCGGTTTCTTCAGCTGTAAAATGGAGATAAAGGTATGCCAGGATTTCTCAACCCTGGCACTATTCACATTTTGGCTCAGATAACGCATTATCTGGGGGGAGGGGGACCTGTCCTATACATTATAGGATGTTTAGTAGTAATCTTGGCCTCTAGACACCAGTATCTCTTGTCATTGTGAGAATCAAAAGTGTCCGTAGACGCTGACAAATGTCTTCTGCAGGGTAAATTGCCCTAGATTAAGAACCACTGAGGAACTTCCCTGGTGGCCCAGTGGTTATGAGTCAACTTGCCAATGCAGGGGACATGGATTTGATTCCTAGTCCAGGAAGATCCCATATGCCACGGGGCAACTTAGCCCATGTGCCACAACTACTGAGCTGCCTCTCTAGAGCTGAAGTTCTGGAACAAGAGAAGCCACCGAAGTAAGAGTTCCGAGCCCTGCAATCAGAGAGTAGTGTCCACTTATCACAGCTAGAGAAAAGCCCATGCACAGCAATGAAGACCCAAAGCAACCAAGAAAAAAAAAAAAAAAAGACTTTGCCTTCCAGCACACAGGGTGTGGGTTCAATCCCTGGTCAGAGAACTAATGTTTCACATACCTTACAGCTGAAAAACGAAAACTTAAAACAGAAGCATTACTGTAAAAAATTCAGTAAAGACTTTAAAAATGGTCCACATCAAAAAAAAAATCTTACAAAAAAAAAACGAAGACCCACCAAAATATGGCTACCTCTCAAGGTTGTTTTGAGGATTAAATGAAATAATAATAATGACACAGTGTAGTGTGTGGCATGTAATAAAAATTGAAGTTCCAGTGCTTTGGCCACCAGATGCAGCATCAACTCATTGGAGAAGACCCTGATGCTGGGACAGATTGAAGGCAAGAGGAGAAGGGAACAACAGAAGATGAGATGGTTGGATGGCATCACTGACTCGATGGACAGGAGTTTGAGCAAACTCCAGGAGATGGTAAAGGACAGGGAAGTCTGGCGTGCTGCAGTCTGGGTCACAAAGAGTGGGACATGACTGAGCAACTGAACAATAACAAATTGTATAATTAGTTATTATTGATACCAGAGAGTAGGTTCTTGTCTCATGGCATAGAGAATTCAAAGATAAGAGAAGGAGGTCAAGAAAGCAGAATGAGGGTTTATATAGGTGATATGCTTTTAGGGGAAAGCAGGCAGACTTAGGTGAGTGGCTGTCCTGAGCTTCTTCGGCAGGTTGGTTATGTGGAGTGTAGAAATGAAGAAGTAGAATATTCACTGGGGAGGGAAGGTTTGGGGAGTCATATTCCCTGATTTTCATCCCAGCTCCACCTTCCTGAGAGGTGCAGGAATTTTTGTTCTTATTTAGTCTTGATTGGAATTGTCATGGTGTCTAGAGATTCCTGCCCTTCCTTGTCCGCCCAAGGATCCCCATTGACCCCCACTGTTTGCAAGGCATGTGGGTTCTTGCCATTCAGCCCATGTCCTCTTTCTCTGCTCATGTCTAGCTAACTGCCTTCTTTGACATTAGTATCATAAGAATGTGTGATGAACACATTTTACAAAAGTTTACTTAATATAATTTTTGCCATGTTTCATATTTGTGTCAAGTCCATTCATGTGCACATACTGGCTCATAATGTTCCTAGTGCTGGACAACTCTTATCTTGTGCCACTCCTCACATTCTCTTCTGCCCACCTTTTAGCTCCAGCCCTTGCTGTGGTGATCAGCTGCACACGGTGTAACCTCAGCTGCACCATACCTCTCTCTCCCCAGCTTCTATCCTGGGGCTTCTCTGCTACTGCAGGTTACCCACAGGAACTCGCTCAGCCATTCCAACAGAGGAGCAAACCTGGAAGTGTGAAAAAGTTTACATCTCATGTCATACTTGGCCAGTGTGACATGGGAAATGATGGGTAAATACTCCCTTCTCCATCCATTGGGCAGACTGTTTTGTGGTGCATTCTATGGCTTCACAGAGGGTTCGAGTGGGGTCAAGTATCAAATGTCACACTGGTGGCCACCTAATGCACTCTTTTTTTAAAATATAATTTTATTTATTTTAATTGGAGGTTAATTATTTTACAATATTGTATTGGTTTTGCCATACATCAACATGAATCTGCCACAGGTATACACGTGTTCCCCATCCTGAACCCCCGTCCCATCTCCCTCCCTGTACCCTCCCTCTGGGTCATCCCAGTGCACCAGCCCCAAGCATCCTGTATCCTGCATCGAACCTGGACTAGCGATTCGTTTCATATATGATATTATACATGTTTCAATGCCATTCTCCTAAATCATCCCACCCTCTCCCTCTCCCACAGAGTCCAAAAGACTGTTCTATACATCTGTGTCTCTTTTGCTGTCTCGCATACAGGGTTATCATTACCATCTTTCTAAATTCCATGTATATGTGTTAGTATACTGTATTGGTGTTTTTCTTTCTGGCCTACTTCACTCTGTATAATAGGCTCCAGTTTCATCCACCTCATTAGAACTGATTCAAATGTATTCTTTTTAATGGCTGAGTAATACTCCATTGTGTACATGTACCAAGCTTTCTTATCTATTCATCTGCTGATGGACATCTAGGTTGCTTCCATGTCCTGGCTATTGTAAACAGTGCTGCGATGAACATTGGGGTACACGTGTCTCTTTCAATTCTGGTTTCCTTGGTGTGTATGCCCAGCAGTGGGATTGCTGGGTCATATGACAGTTCTATTTCCAGTTTTTTAAGGAATCTCCACACTGTTCTCCATAGTGGCTGTACTAGTTTGCATTCCCACCAACAGTGTAAGAGGGTTCCCTTTTCTCCACACCCTCTCCAGCATTTATTGCTTATAGACTTTTGGATCGCAGCCATTCTGACTGGCGTGAAATGATACCTCATGGTGGTTTTGATTTGCATTTCTCTGATAGTGAGTGATGTTGAGCATTTTTTTCATGTGTTTGTTAGCCATCTGTATGTCTTCTTCGGAGAAATGTCTGTTTATTTCTTTGGCCCATTTTTTGATTGGGTCATTTATTTTTCTGGTAATGCACTCTTATGTGGACTCCATCCTCCCTTGTTTCACTCTTCCTTCTCCTTCTCTACTGTGTCTTGCAATCACTTCCCTAAATAGACTGCTTGCATGCAAACCCTTATCTCAGGTTCTATTTTGGAGGGAACCTAGTGTCAACTGAAACAAAAAAAGTACAATTTAACAGCTGAGAATTTGTTTTATATAGCGGTCTTTCTGTGGACTTCAGGCCTGGGAGGCAGTCTCTCAGCTGAGGGACTGCTCCTAAGAGAAGAGGTATCAAGAGTCTGTTCAGTTCAGTTCAGTCGCTCTTTTGTCTCTGACTCTTTGTGACCCCATGGACTGCAGCAAGCCAGTCTTCCCTGTCCATTACCAACTCTCGGAGCTTGCTCAAACTCATGTCTGAGTCGGTGATGCCATCCAACCATCTCATCCTCTGTCGTCACCTTCTCCTTCTCCTTCAATATTTCCCAGCATCAGGGTCTTTTCCAATGAGTCAGTTCTTCACATCAGGTGGCTCAAGTATTGGAATTTCAGCTTCAGCATCAGTCCTTCCAATGAATATTCAGGACTCATTTCCTTTAGGATTGACTGGTTTGATCTCTTTGCAAGCAAGGGATTCTCAAGAGTCTTCTCCAATACCACAGCTCAAAAGCATCAATTCTTTGGTGCTCAGCTTTCTTTATGGTCCAACTCTCACATCCATACCTGACTACTGGAAAAACCATAGCTTTGACTATATGGACCTTTGTTGGCAAAGTAATGTCTCTGCTTTTTAATGTGCTGTCTATGTTCATAGCTTTTCTTCCAAGGAGCAAATGTCTTTTAATTTCATGGCTGCAGTCACCATCTGCAGTGATTTTGGAGCCCAAAACAATAAAGTCTCTTGCTGTTTCCATTATTTCCCCATCCGTTTGCCATGAAGTGATGGGACCAGATGCCACGATCTTAGTCTTTTGAATGTTGAATTTTAAGCCAGCTTTTTCACTCTCCCTCTTTCACTTTCATCAAGAGTCTCTTCAGTTCCAATTTGCTTTCTGCCATAAGGATTGTGTCATCTACATATCTGAGATTATGGTATTTCTCCCAGCAATCTTGATTCCAGCTTGTGCTTCATCCAGCCCAGCATTTCGCATGATGTACTCTGCATATAAATTAAATAAGCAGGTTGAGAATATAAGACTTGATGTACTCCTTTCCCAATTTGGAACCAGTCTGTTCTATGTCCAGTGCTAACTGCTGCTTCTTGAACTGCCTACAGAATTCTCAGGAGGCAGGTAAGGTGGTCTGGTATTCTCATCTCTTGAAGAATTTTCCAGTTTGTTGTGAGCCACATAGACAAAGGTGTTGGCATAGTCAATAAAGCAAAAGTAGATATTTTTCTGGAACCCTCTTGCTTTATCTATGAGCTTTTTCAAGAGTCTGTGTTCACTGAAACGATTCTTTTGATATGCACCTTAACTATTTAGGGCTACTATCCTGTTCTTTGGGCCTCACTGGTGGCTCAGACAGTACTGAATCCACTTGGGATGCAGGAGACCCAGATTCCCTCCCTGGGTTGAGAAGATCCCCTGGAGAAGGGAATGGCTCTGCACTCCAGTATCCTTGACTGGAAAATCCCCTGGACAGAGGAGCCTGGCGGACTCCATGGGATTGCAAAGAGTTGGACATGACTGAGCAAGGAACACACATACTGACTTCATGGCTGTAACATTCTTTGTTTATTGATATATCAGGCAACATTTTTCTCTCTTTCTCTTTTTTTAGGCAACATTTTTCATTCAAACTAGGCTAGCCTTGTTCAGAAAGCAAATGTCGTATTTACTCATTTAAAACATGTTTCATGAGCACTCTGGACACCAGCACTGGTATCTGAATTTTATCCTGCTTGTCAGTTGTAAAGATTTTCAGTTATTTTTCAGTTATTTATTCCAGTAGTTGTAGCTTAAATTTTTTTAATGATTTTTATTAGGAAAACCCTGCAAACAATGACAGTCTACTAGTGCAGATATGTGGTTGAATACCTGTGAAATTAGTGTATTACTTTATTTCAACACTTTAAAATTAACACAGGACTAATTTCAAACAGTCTTATTTTTTAACTTTTTATTTTTAAATGTATTGCATTTACAGAAAAGTTGCAAGACTAGCACAAAGAACATTTTACCAAGATTCACCAGTTAACATTTTGACGTATTTGTTTTATTCTTTTCTTTTTGTGTTGAAGCTAAATCTGGCCTCTGTGTCCCAAGGTCAAATTAAATCTTGGAGGCAGAGTTTTAGTTGAAGTTCAAAACTGAAAGAATAGCTTTAGTGCTTGGGCAGGCAAAGGGGGTCACAGTGAGCTAATGCCCTCAAAACTGTGAGTCCCCCCAACTTGGAGGGGATAGTGAGAAATTTCACAGTAAAGGCTCGGTTGGTGAGCTGATCATTCACAGCATGATCAGTTGGTGGACATTCTTCTGATTGATTGGTGGTGAGCTAGTGGGAATCAACATCATTAACCTTCTGATTCCAACCAGTCTGGGGTCTACGGCATACCGTCCACAGCCATTAATTTTTTCCACCTAGTAGGAGTTTCAGTATCTGCAAGACAGCTCAAAAGATCTTGTGTGAATCCCTTGTTGGAGAACCGGGACCTTGTCCCAAGGCTGCAATATTGTTTCTCTTGACTTTGTTTCTCCTTTGTCTCACATCCCTTCTTCTTCCCTAATTTACAACTTCTTCTGTCTACCCATTGGAACTCAGGAAAGTTCATGCTGAATGAAGACTATTTCCTGTAATCAAAGAAATGGGGGAATGTAGAAAAGCTTTGTGCCCAGGAGCCCCATAGGGCCCTGCTCATTATCAGTGTGTGTGTGTGTGTGTGTGTGTGTGTGTTGCTGACCCATTTACAAAGTAGCTGTAGACATTATACCCTTTGACCCCTTAATATTAGTGTGCATTTGTTAAGAATAACAATATCTTCCAATTTTCTTGTATAACTACCAATCCAATCCCAAAATGTAACATGGATAAAATACTGTTGTCCAAGTGTCATCAGTACTTAATTTAGACAATGTTCCCCAAATGTCCTTTAAAACTTTTTTTTTTTCCCTTCTCCAGAGTACAGTTATGTCAGGGTAACACGATGCATTTGGTTGTTATGCCTCAGTCTTTTCCTTTTATTGTCATTTTTTAACCACCCCATGTGGCGTGTGGGATCTTAGTTCCCCAACCAGGGATTGAACCTACCCTTGTCTCTTGTATTGAAAACATGGAGTCTTAGCCACTGGACCACCAGGGAAGTCCCTGTCTCAGTCTTTTATTTGTGACGGGAACCACCTCTCTCCCTCTCCCTCTCTCAGCAAATTGTAAAAAATACACTATTTTCATTACTAAAATATCCAGAGAAAGAAGAATTCCCACTGTGTATGTTAACTGCTTAGCCACTGTGATGGGCATCTTTCTAAAACATTGCATCTGCCTCTTGGTCTACGGTGAATGCTCTAAGGCCAATGAACTCCTTCTGGAGACACAAACTGACTCGCACTGAGTGTTCCATGCTGCAGAGGTATTTTTATCTCTGTGTGCCCTGTTGTGCTCCAGGAAGGATTTAAGATTACTTATACATGTACAAGATAAAAAAAAAAAAAAGGAAAATGTTTACAATGGAGAGAGTCTCTATTCCCTAGTTCCTACCCTAGTTCTCTAGCCATAAGCTTTACATTCCCTTCACCTAAAGCACTCTTTGGTTGAGAAAATCCATTCAACAAGAAACTCCACCCCAGTGATTTCAGAGCACCATTTTGACTTTCCTTGTCTATAAGCACCTTCACCTTGGTGGGCTCCTTTTTCACTTAAAAGATATTTAAAATTATATCTTAAGACTTAGATGATATAAAGATGAATATATCAACATTATATATTAGAACATTTTCTTGGAACTCAAATTTTTCCTTTTCCAATTTAAAAGAAATGAAACATTTTCAAGCGCTCCCCCCACCAAAACCATTGTGGGCCTTAGACACTATGCTTCCTGCCTCTAATGCATGAGGCAGCCCAACTCTCAAATCCATATGCATTTGCCAAATTGAGTGATTTCATGTGGAGGCATACTCAGGTCCTACACCAGGAGAGTTAGGGATGGCCCCTGACTCCCACCGGATGTTCACAGAAGATGGGTGAGGGTGGATCCCAGGCCAAAGATTAATAGTCAAGGGCAGATGTGGGTCCTCCAGGTCAGATTTCCTTTACAGCAGTCCCCTCGGTGTGAGCTGTATGTCCGCTTATTTTCTTTAATTATGGCAACTCTTTAGTTCTGTTGATTTTCTCTGTTGATTTCTGGCTTTTGATTTCATTGATTTCTGCTCTAATTTCTTCTGCTTCTTTTGGATATAATTTGCTATTTGTTTTCTAGTTTCCTAAGGGGGAAATTTAAGTGATTGATTTAAGATCTTTTTTCCTTTCTAATATATGTGTTTAATGCCATAAATTTCTCTCCAGCACTGTTTTCACTGCATCCTACAAATTTTGATAAGTTATATTTTAATTTTTACTTAGTTCAAAACATTTTTCAATTTCTCTTGAGATTTGTTCCTTTACCCATGTATTATTTAGAAGTGTGTTGTTTAATCTACATGTATTTGAAGATTTTCCAGTTATCTTTCTGCTACTGATTTCTTCTTTATTCCCATTGTGGTTGGACAGCAGACATGGTATGACTTCTATTGTTCTTAATGTGTTAAGTGTGTTTCATGGCCAAGAATATGGTCCATTCTTGAGCTTGAAAAGAATGTGTATTTTTCTATTATTGCATGAAGTAGCCTATAGATGTCAATTATGTCCAGTTGATTGATAATGCTATTAAGTTCAGCTATAGCCTTATAATTTTCTCCCTACATTCTGCCATTTCTGAGAGATGGATGTTGAAATCTCCCACCATGAAAATGGATTCATTTATTTCTCTTTGCAGTTCTGTCAGTTTTTGCCTCATGTAATTTAATGGTCTGTTGTTAGGTGCACACACGTTAAGGATTGTTGTGTCTTCTTCTAGAATTGACCCTTTTATCATTATGTAATGTGCTCCTTTGACACAACCCTTATGGCAGAAAGTGAAGAGGAACTAAAAAGCCTCTTGATGAAAGTGAAAGAGGAGAGTGAAAAAGTTGGCTTAAAGCTCAACATTCAGAAAATGAGGATCATGGCATCTGATCCCATCACTTCATGGGAAATAGATGGGGAAACAGTGGAAACAGTCAGACTTTATTGTTTTGGGCTCCAACATCACTGCAGATGGTGATTGCAGCCATGAAATTAAAAGATGCTTACTCCTTGGAAGGAAAGTTATGACCAACCTAGATAGCATGTTAAAAAGTAGAGACATTACTTTCCCAATAAAGGTCTGTCTAGTCAAGGCTATGGTTTTTCCAGTGGTCATGCATGGATGTGAAAGTTGGACCGTGAAGAAAGCTGAGCACCAAAGAATTTATGCTTTTGAACTGTGGTGTTGCAGAAGACTCTTGAGAGTTCCTTGGACTGCAAGAAGATCCAACCAGTCCATTCTAAAGGAGATCAGTCCTGGGTGTTCTTTGGAAGGACTGATGCTAAGGCTGAAACTCCAATACTTTGGCCACCTCATGTGAAGAGTTGACTCATTGGAAAAGACTCTGATGCTGGGAGGGATTGGGGGCAGGAGGAGAAGGGGACGACAGAGGATGAGATGGCTGGATGGCATCACCAACTCAATGGACAAGAGTTTGGGTGAACTCCGGGAGTTGGTGATGGACAGGGAGGCCTCGTGTGCTGTAATTCATGGGGTCACAAAAAGTTGGACACGACTGAGCGACTGAACTGAACTGAACTGAATGTGCTCCTTTATTCCTGATAACTGTCCTTGCTTTGAAGTCTGCTCTGTCTGAAGGAAAAGTCTACCCACTCCAGTCTTCTGGCCTGGAGAATTCCATGGACTGTATAGTCCATAGAGTTGCAGAAAGTCAGACATGACTGAGCGACTTTCACTTCACTTCACTGTCTGAAATTAATACAGTTACTCTTGCTTTTTGAAATTAATGTTAGCAAGGTACAATTTCCTCCATCCATTTAACATTTAATCTATATGTGTCTTTATATTTAAAGTGGGATTCTTGTAGACAACATATAGATAGTTGGATCTCATTTTTTAAAATCTTTTCAGACAAAGTCTTTTTAATTGATGCATTTAGACTATTGATGTTCAAAGTAATTATTGGCATAGTTGGATCAATATCTACCATGTTACATCTACTGTTTTCTTTTCATTGCATTCATTCTTTGTTCCTATCTTTGTCTTGTACACTTTCTCTGTTTTTTTTTTTGTGGTTTTAACATATTTTTATTGAAATATATTTGACATGCAACACTGTGTATATGTAAGTCTTCCCAGATGGCTCAGTGGCAAAGAATTCACCTGTCAATTCAGGAGATGAAAGAGATGTAGGTTCTATTCCTGGGTTTGGAAGACCCCTGGAGGAGGAAATAGCAATCCATTCCAGTATTCTTGCCTAGAAAATTCCATGGACAGAGAAGCCTGGCAGGCTACAGTTCATGGGGTCTCAAAGAGTCAGACATGACTGAGCAAATAACACTACTACTATTGCACATACACTACATCTTTTGAATCTATACACTCATGGATTGGCTAGTAGATTTTTTCCATATCTTAGCTATTGTGAATAATATTGCAATAAACGTAGGAATGCATATATATCTTTGATATCTTGTTTTTTTTTAATTTCCTTTGTGTATATACCCAGAAATGGAATTGCTGAATTATGTGGTAGGTCTCAAAATTGACAGAATGATCTCTGTTTGTTTCCAAGGCAAACCATTGAATATCATGGTAATCCAAGTCTATGCCCCTACCAGTAATGCTGAAGAAGCTGAAATTGAATGGTTCTATGAAGACCTACAAGACCTTCTAGAGCTAACACCCCCAAAAGATGTCCTTTTCATTATAGGGGACTGGAATGCAAACGTTGGAAGTCAACAAACACCTGGAGTAACAGGCAAATTTGGCCTTGGAATACGGAATGAAGCAGAGTAAAGTCTAACTGAGTTCTGCCAAAAAACGCACTGGTCATAGCAAACACCCTCTGCCAACAACACAAGAGAAGACTCTACATATGGACATCACCAGATGGTCAATACCGAAATCAGATTGATATATTCTTTGCAGCCAAAGATGGAGAAGCTCTAGACAGTCAGCAAAAACCAGACTGGGAGCTGACTGTGGCTCAGATCATGAACTCCTTATTGCCAAATTCAGACTGAAATTGAAGAAAGTAGGGAAAACCACTAGACCATTCAGGTATGACCTAAACCAAATCCCTTATGACTGTACAGTGGAAGTGAGAAATAGATTTAAGGGACTAGATCTGATAGACAGAGTGCCTGATGAATTATGGATAGAGGTTCATGACATTGTACAGGAGACAGGGATCAAGACCATCCCCAAGAAAAAGAAATGCAAAAAAGCAAAATGGCTGTCTGAGGAGGCCTTACAAATAGCTATGAAAAGAAGAGAAGTGAAAAGCAAAGGAGAAAAGGAAAGATGTACCCATTGGAATGCAGAGTTCCAAAGAATAGCAAGGAGAGATAAGAAAGCCTTCCTTAGCAATCGATGGAAAGAAATAGAGAAAAACAATAGAATGGGAAAGACTAGAGAACTCTTCAAGAAAATTAGAGATACTAAGGGAACATTTCATGCAAAGATGGGCTCAATAAAGGACAGAAATGGTAGGGACCTGACAGAAGCAGAAGATATTAAGAAGAGGTGGCAAGAATACACAGAAGAACTCTACAAAAAAGATCTTCATGACCCAGATAATAACGATGGTGTGATCACTCATCTAGAGCCAGACATCCTGAAATGTGAAGTCAGGTGGGCCTTAGGAGGCATCACTACAAACAAAGCTAGTGGAGGTGATGGAATTCCAGTTGAGCTATTTCAAATCCTAAAACATGATGTTGTGAAAGTGCTGCACTCAATATGTCAGCAAATTTGGAGAACTCAGCAGTGGCCACAGGACTGGAAAAGGTCAGTTTTCATTCCAATCCCAAAGAAAGGCAATGCCAAAGAATGCTCAAACTACCGCACAATTGCACTCATCTCACACGCTAGTAAAGTAATGCTCAAAATTCTCCAAGCCAGGCTTCAGCAATATGTGAACCGTGAACTTCCAGATGTTCAAGCTGGTTTTAGTAAAGGCAGAGGAACAAGAGATCAAATCACAACATCCACTGGATCATCGAAAAAGCAAGAGAGTTCCAGAAAAGCATCTATTTCTGCTGTACTGACTATGCCAAAGCCTTTGACTGTGTGGATCACAACAAACTGTGGAAAATTCTTCAAAAGATGGGAATACCGGACCACCTGACCTGCCTCTTGAGAAATTTGGATGCAGATTAGGAAGCAACAGTTAGAACTGTAGATGGAACAACAGACTGGTTCCAAATAGGAAAAGGAGTATGTCAAGGCTTTATATTGTCACCGTGCTTATTCAACTTATATGTAAAATACCTCATGAGAAACACTGGGCTGGATGAAGCACAAGCTGGACTCAAGATACCAGGAGAAATATCAATAACCTCAGATATGGAGATGACACCACCCTTATGGCAGAAAGTGAAAAAGAACTAAAGGCCTCTTGATAAAAGTGAAACAGGAGAGTAAAAATGTTGGCTTAAAGCTCAACATTCAGAAAACTAAGATCATGGCATCTGGTCCCATCACTTCATGGCAGATAGGTGGGGAAAGAGCGGCTAACTTTATTTTTCTGGGCTTCCAAATCACTGCAGATGGTGATTGCAGCCATGAAATTAAAATACTCTTACTCCTTGGAAGAAAAGTTATGACCAACCTAGACAGCATATTAAAAAGCAGAGACATCACTTTGTCAACAAAGGTCCATCTAGTCAAGGTTATGGTTTTCCAGTGGTCATGTATGGATGTGAGAGTTAGACTATAAAGAAAGCTGAGCACCAAAGAATTGATGCTTTTGAACTGTGGTGTTGGAGAAGACTCTTGAGAGTCCCTTGGACTGCAAGGAGATCCAACCAGTCCATCCTAAAGGAGATCAGTCCTGGGTGTTCATTGGAAGGACTGATGCTGAAGCTGAAACTCCAATACTTTGGCCACCTGCTGCAAAGAGCTGACTCATTTGAAAAGACCCCAATGCTGGGAAAGATCGAGGGCAGAAGGAGAAGGAGACGACAGAGGATGAGATGGTTGGATGGCATCATTGATGCAATGGACATGGGTTTGGATGGACTCCGGGAGTTGGTGACGGACAGGGATGCCTGGCGTGCTGCAATTCATGGGGTCGCAAAGAGTTGGACATGACTGAGCGACTGAACTGAACTGTGATAGGTTATTTTCAATTTTTTGAGGAACCTCAACATTGCTTTGCATAGTGACTGAACCAATTTACGTTTACACCAACAACGTGCAAGCATTTTTTTCCCATACCTTCACCAGCATTTGTTGTCTCTTATCTTCTTGATGATAGCCATTTTAACAGGTGTGAAGTGATATCTCCTTGTGGTTTTGATTTGCATTTCCCTGATGATTTATGGTGCTGAGCATTTTTTTTTTATGTACCCATTGACTATTTGGGTGTCTTGTTTGGAAAAATGTCTTCTGCCCATTTTGAAATCAGATTGTTTGCTTTTTTTAAATTATCAAATTGTATGAGTTTTTAATATATTTGAATGTTGACTCCTTATCTGAATACGCTTTGCAAAAAAATCTTCTCTCATGGATGCCTTTTAAATTTGTTAATTATTTCTTTTGCTATGCAAATTGTTTTAAGCTTGATGTAGTCGCATATGCTTTTGGACCAGTATCATACAGTTTTTATTACTATGGCTTGATAATTTTGTTTGAAATCAGAAAGTGTGATACCTCTGGTTTTCTTTCCACCAGAGTGCTTTAGTTATTCAAGGTCTTTTGTAGTTCCATACAAATTTTAGGATTGCTTTTTCTATCTCTCTGATAAATACCATTGGTGTTTTGATGGAGATTGTGTTGAATGTATAGATGTGCTGTTAAATCACCTCAGTTGTGTCCAAGTCTTTGTGACCTTCCGGACTGTAGCCCACAGGCTACATGTCCATGAGATTCTTCAGGCAAGAATATCGGAGTGGGGTGCCATTTCCTATTCCAGAATCTATAGATAGCTCTGAGAAATATGGACATTTTAACAGTTCTAATTCCTCTGATTCATGAACACAGAATGTTTTCTATCTGTGTCTTCTTCAGTTTTTTCAACAAAGTCTTATCAGTTCATTAGACACTCAGTCATGTCCAGCTCTTTGTGACCCCAAGGACTGCAGCACACCAGGCTTCCCTGTCCATCACCAATTCCTGGAGCTTGCTCAAACTCATGTGCATCAAGTTAGTGATGCCATCCAACTATCTCATCCTCTGTTGTCCCCTTCTCCTTCAATCATTCATAGCATCAGGGTCTTTTCCAAGGAGTCAGTTCTTTGCATCAGGTGGCTGAAATGTTGGAGTTTCAGCTTCAGTATCAGTCCTTCCATGAATATTCAGGATTGATTTCCTTTAGGATTGACTGGTTGGATCTCCTTGCAGTCCAAGGGACTCCCAAGAGTCTTCTCCAACACCACAGTTCAAAAACATCAGTTCTTCAGCGCTCAGCTTTCTTTATAGTCTAACTCTCACATCCATGCATGACCACTGGTAAAACTATAGCTTTGACTAAACAAAACTTTGTCAGCAAAGTAATGTCTCTGCTTTTTAATATGCTGTCTAGGTTGGTCATAACTTTTCTTCAAAGAAGCAAGCATCTTTTAATTTCATGGCTGCAGTCACCATCTGCAGTGATTTTGGAGGGCCCCCATCCCAAATAAAAGTCTGGCACTGTTTCCACTGTTTCCCCATCTATTTGCCATGAAGTGATGGGACTAGATGCCATGATCTTCTTTTTTTGAATGTTGAGTTTTAAGCCAACATTTTCACTCTCCTCTTTCACTTTTATCAAGAGGCTCTTTAATCATTCTTTGCTTTCTGCTGTAAGGGTGATGTCATCTGCATATCTGAGGTTATTGATATTTCTCCCAGCAATCTTGATTCCAGCTTGTGTTCATCCAGCCTTGCATTTTGCATGATGTACTCTAAGCAGGGTGACGATATACAGCCTTGACATACTCCTCTTTCTACTTGGAACCCATCTGTTTTTCCATGTCCAGTTCTAAGTATTGCTTTCTGACCTGCATACAGATTTCTCAAGAGGCAGGTCAGGTGGTCTGGTATTCCATCTCTTTCAGAATTTTCCACAGTTTGTGGTGATTCACACAGTCAAAGGCTTTGGCATAGTCAATAAAGCAGAAATAGATGTTTTTCTGGAACTCTCTTGGTTTTTCAAATGTTGGCAATTTGATCTCTGGTTCCTCTGCCTTTTCTAAAACCAGCTTGAACATCTGGAAGTTCATGATTCACATTTTGTTGAAGCCTGGTTTGGAGAATTTTGAGCATTACTTTACCAGTATGGGAGAGGAGTGCAATTGTGAGATAGTTTGAGCATTCTTTGGCTTTGCCTTTCTTTGGGATTGGAAATAAAACTGACTTTTCCAGTCCTGTGGCCACTGCTGAGTTTTCCAAATTTTCTGGCATATGGAATGCAGCGTTTTCACAGCATCATCTTTTAGGATTTGAAATAGCTCAACTGGAATTCCCTCACCTCCACTAGCTTTGTTCATAGTGATGCTTCCTAAGGCCCACTTGACTTTGCATCCCAGGATGTCTGGTTCTAGGTGCGTGATCACACCATCGTGATCATCCAGTTTATGAACATATCCCCTCCCTTCTGAACCTCCCTCGCATCTCCCTCCCCATCCCACCCTTCTTGTTTGATACAGAGCCCATGTTTGAGTTTCCTGAGCCAAACAGCAAATTCCTGTTGGCTATCTGTTTTACATATATATAGTAATGTAAGTTTCCATGTTACTCTTTCCATACATCTCACCCTCTCCTCCCTCTCCCCATGTCCATATGTCTATTCTCTATGTCTGTTTTTGCATTGTTGCCCTGTAAATAAATTCTTCAGTACCATTTTTCTAGATTCTGCATATATGCATTAAAATACGGTATTTATCTTTCTCTTTCTGACTAAGTTCACTCTGTATAATAGGTTCTAGGTTCATCCACCTCCTGAGAATTGACTCAAATGCATTCCTTTTTATGACTGAGTAATATTCCATTCTTTATATGTACCGAAACTTCTTTATCCATTCATCTGTCGATGGATATCTAGGTTGCTTCCATGTTCTAGCTATTGTAAACAGTGCTGCAATGAACAATGGGATACATGTGTCTTTTTCAATTTTGGTTTCCTCAGGGTGTATGTCTAGGAATGGGTTTGCTGGGTCATCAGTTCAGTTCAGTCACTCAGTCATGTCTGATTCTTTGTAACTCCATGGACTGCAGCATGCCAGGCCTCCCTGTCCATCACCAACTCCCGGAGTTTACTCAAACTCATGTCCATTCAGTCAGTAATATCATCCAACCATCTCATCCTCTGTTGAACCCTTCTCCTCCTCCCTTCAGTCTTTCCCAGCATCAGGGTCTTTTCAAATGAATCAGCTCTTCTCATCAGGTGGCCAAAGTATTGGAGTTTCAGCTTCAACATCAGTCCTTCCAATGAGTATTCAGGACTGATTTCCTTTAGGATGGACTGGTTGGATCTCTTTGCAGTCCAAGGAACTCTCAAGAATCTTCTCCAACACCACAGTTCAAAAGCATCAATTCTTCAGTGCTTAGCTTTCTTTATAGTCCAACTCTCACATCCATACATGTCTACTGGAAAAACCATAGCCTTGACTAGATGGACCTTTGTTGGCAAAGCAACGTCACTGCTTTTTAATATGCTGTCTATGTTGATCATAACTTTTTTTCCAAGGAGCAAGTGTCTTTTAATTTCATGGCTGCAGTCACCATCTTCAGTGATTTTGGAGCCCAGAAAAATAAAGTCTGCCACTGTTTCCATTGTTTCTTCATCTATTTGCCATGAAGTGATGGGACTGGATGCCGTGATCTTAGTTTTCTGAATGTTGAGCTTTAAACCAACATTTTCACTCTCCTCTTTCATTTTCATCAAGAGGCTCTTTAGGTCTTCTTCACTTTCTTCCATCAGGGTGGTATCATCTGTATATCTAAGGTTATTGATATTTCTCCTGGCAATCTTGATTCCAGCTTGTGCTTCATCCAGCCCAGTGTTTCTCATGATGTACTCTGCATATAAGTTAAATAAGCAGGGTAACAATATACAAACTTGACATATTCCTTTTCCTATTTGGAACCCATCTATTTTTCCATGTCCAGTACTAACTGTTGCTTTCTGACCTGCATATAGATTTCTCAAGAGCAGGTCAGGTAGTCTGGTATTCCCATCTTGTTCAGAATTTTCCACAGTTTATTGTGATCCACACAGTCAAAGGCTTTCACATAATCAATAAAGCAGAAATAGATGTTTTTCTGGAACTCTCCTGGTTTTTCAATGATCCAACAGATGTTGGCAATTTGATCTCTGGTTCCTCTGCCTTTTCTAAATCCAGCTTGAACATCTGGAAGTTCATAGTTCATGTATTGTTGAAGCCTGGCTTGGAGAATTTTGAGCATTACTTTACTAGTGTGTGAGATGAGTGCAACTGTGCAGTAATTTGAACATTCTTTGGCATTGCCTTTCTTAGGGATTGGAATGAAAACTGACTTTTTCCAGTCCTGCTGGGTCATATGGTGGTTTTATTCCTAGTTTTTTAAGGAATCTCCATACCATCTTCCATAGTGGCTGTATCAACTTACATTCCCACCAACAGCACAAGACCGTTCCTTTTTCTCCACACCCTCTCCAGCATTTATTGTTTGTAGACTTTTTGATGATGGCCATTCTGACCAGTGTGAGGTGACATCTCATTGTAGTTTTGATTTGCATTTCTCTAATAATGAGTGATGTTGAACATCTTTCCATGTATTTGTTAGCCATCTGTATGTCTTCTTTGGTGAAATATCTGTTTAGGTCTTTTCCCCACTTTTTGATTGGGTCGTTTGTTTTTCTGGTATTGAGTTGTATGAACTGCTTGTATATTTTGGAAATTAATCCTTTGTCAGTTGTTTCATTTGCTATTATTTTCTCCCATTCTGAGGATCATCTTTTCACCTTGCGTATAGTTTCCTTTGCTGTGCAAAAGCTTGTAAGTTTAATTAGGTCCCACTTATTTACTTTTGTTTTTAACTTCATTACTCTAGGAAGTGGGTCATAGAGGATCTTGCTTTGATTTATGTCATCAAGTGTTCTGCCTATGTTTTCCTCTAAGAGTTTTATAGTTTCTGGTCTTACATTTATGTTTTTAATCCATTTTGAGTTTATCTTTTTTTTTAATTTTATTTTATTTTTAAATTTTACAATATTATATTGGTTTTGCCAAATATTGAAATGAATCTGCCACAGGTATACATGTGTTTCCCATCTTGAACCCTCCTCCCTCCTCCCTCCCCATACTATCCCTCTGGGTCATCCCAGTGCACCAGCCCCCAGCATCCAGTATCGTACATCGAACCTGGACTAGCGACTCATTTCCTATATGATATTATACGTATTTCAATGCCATTCTCCCATATCATCCCACCCTCTCCCTCTCCCACAGAGTCCAAAAGACTGTTCTACACATCAGTGTCTCTTTTGCTGTCTCTTATACAGGGTTATTGTTACCAGTTGTTTCATTTGCTATTATTTTCTCCCATTCTGAGGATCATCTTTTCACCTTGCATATAGTTTCCTTTGCTGTGCAAAAGCTTATAAGTTTAATTAGGTCCCACTTATTTACTTTTGTTTTTAACTTCATTACTCTAGGAAGTGGGTCATAGAGGATCTTGCTTTGATTTATGTCATCAAGTGTTCTGCCTATGTTTTCCTCTAAGAGTATTATAGTTTCTGGTCTTACATTTATGTTTTTAATCCATTTTGAGTTTATCTTTATGTATGGTGTTAGGAAGTGTTCTAATTTCATTCTTATACATGTAGCTGTCCAGTTTTCCCAACACCATGTATTGAAGAGTCTGTCTTTGCCCCATTGTATTCTTGCCTCCTTTGTCAAAAATAAGGTACATGGGTGCATGGGTTTATTTCTGGGCTTTCTATGTTGTTCCACTGATCTATATTTCTGTTTGTTTTTTTTTTTTTTTGCCAGTACCATACTGTCTTGATGACTGTAGCTTTGTAGTATAATCTGAAGTCAGGGAGATTGATTTCTCCAGCTCTATTCTTCTTACTCAAGACTGCTTAGGCTATTCAGGGTCTTTTGTGTTTCCATATGAATTGTGGAATTTTTTAGTCTAGTTCTGTGAAAAATGCCATCAGTAATTTGATAAGGATCACATTAAATCTGTAGATTGCATTTGGTAGCATGGTCATTTTCAAACTGTTGATTCTTCCTGCCCAGGAACATGGATTATCTCTCCATCTGTTTATATTGTCTTTGATTTCTTTCATTAGTGTCTTATAATTTTCTGTGTACAGTTCTTTTATCTCCTTAGGTAGGTTTATTCCTAGATATTTAATTCTTTTATGTTGCAATGGTGAAAGGGATTGATTCCTTAATTTCTCTTTCTGATTTTTCATTGTTAGTATACAGAAATGCAAGTGATTTCTGTGTATTGATTTTGTATCCTGTTACTTGCTAAATACAGTGATTAGTTCTAGTAATTTTCTGATACTATCTTTAGGGTTTCTATGTCCAGTATCATGTCATCTGCAAACAGTGAGAGCTTTACTGTTTGGCCTCTTTGGCCAGTCTTTCTCTGTAGCTCCGCCCATTCAGGCACTTAGAGGGCTCCTTTGCCTGGGCTCTTTCTCTGTTGTTCGGTGCATCAGGCACATAGAGGGGCCCCCCGGCTGGGATCCTGCTCTGTAGTTAAGTGCGTCAGGCATTTGATGGGCCAGCCTCTCTGTTGTTCAGCTGCTGATGCTGGTGTGTGGGGAGAGAGGGGCTATGGTGATGGCTCCACCCACTACGTGTGACAGCAGTGTCGCCTTGCTTCCATGGCTGCCTGGCTTTCCTCCACCGGCATTTCCCGCCACAATCTCCTCCCTCACATCCCCTCAATCCATCTCTCCACAGTCATCAGCAGCCCTTGCCCTGGGATTCCTCTACAATCCCTAAACTCCAGCTCCTAGCCACTGCGCCTTCCAGGGGACCTGTGTCCCTGTCTGGGGTGTGTATGGCTGCAACAAGGACTGTCTGATTCTCATCCCATTTATGCCACCACAGATCAGCTGTTTCACTCTCAGCCTTAAATGTTTCTCCTCTGACTCAGACAATTGCCCTGATGTGGGGATCGGACCCCTGCTTCAGTTCCCCCACCCACAGAGGGCAGGTCCAGTCCTACTAACACTCTGCTTTCCCCCTTGTTCCTTTGTCCTACCGAGTTCTGCGTGGTTCTGTATATTCTTTGCCACTCTCAGCTGGTGTTCTGCATGCACTTCTGTGTCTGAAGGTGTGTTCCTGAAGTATCTTTGGAGAGAGATATACTCTGCATCCACCTACTCCTCCACCATCTTGTTCTCCCTTTCTCTCCTTGCTATTTTTTGGAACTCTGCATTCTGATGGGTATATCTTTCCTTTTCTCCTTTGCCTTTAGCTTCTCTACTTTTCTCAGCTATTTGTTAAGGCCTCTTCAGACAACCATTTTCCTTTTTGCATTTCTTTTTCTTGGGAATGGTCTTGATCACTGTCTCTTGTACACTGTCACAAACTTCCATTCCATAGTTTTTTAGGCACTCTGTCTATCAGATCTAATCCCTGGAGTCTATTTGTCCCTTCCACTGTGTAATCGCAAAGGATTTGATTTAGGTCATACCTGAATGGTCTAGTGGTTTTCCCTAGTTTATGCAATTTAAGTCTGAATTTTGCAATAAAGAGTCATGAACTGAGCAACAGTCAGCTCCCGGTCTTGTTTTTGCTGACTGTATAGAGCTTCTCCATCTTTGGCTTTAAAGAGTATAATCAATCTGATTTCAGTATTGACTATCTGGTGATGTCCATGTGTAGCGTCTTGTCTTGTGCTGTTTGAAGAGGGTGTTTCCTATGACCAGTGTGTTCTCTTGGTAAAACTCTGTTAGTCTTTGCCCTGCTTCATTTTGTACTCCAAGGCCAAATTTACCTGTTACTCCAGGTTTCTCTTGACTTCTTACTTTTGCATTCCAGTCGCCTATGATGGAAAGGGCATCTTTTCGGGGTGTTAGTTCTAGAAGGTCTTGTAAGTTTTCATAGAACCATTCAACTTCAGCTTCTTCAGCATTACTAGTTGGGGCATAGGCTTGGATTACTGTGATACTGAATGGTTTGCCTTGGAATTTTGTTGTATACCTCTTTCGCTTCCTTGGTTAAATTTATTTCTAAGTATTTTATTGTTTTTGATTGTAATTATAAATGGGATAGATTTTTGTATTTCTTTTTCAGATGTTTTGTCATTTGTGTATGGAAATGCAACTGATTTCTGTACATTGATTTTGTATTCTCCACCTTTACAGAAATTGTTGGTTAGCTCCAATCATTTTTTGGTTGAGTCTTGAAGATTTTCTCTATAAAAAATTATGTTGTCTGCAAATAGTAATATTTTTACTTCTTCTTTTCTAATGTGGATGTCTTTTATTTCTTTGTCTTGCCTATTAGACCTATTTTGGACTTCCAGTACTTTTCTGAGTGAGAGTGGTGAGAATGGGAATCCTTGTCTTATTCCTGTTCTTGGAGGAAAGGCTTTCCATTTTTCTTCATTGAGCATAATGTTAGCTGTGCATTTGTTATATATGAGAGATATATCTTTATTATATTGATGCATGTTCCTTCTAGGAGAAGGGAATGGCAACCCACTCCAGTATTTTTGCCTGGAGAATTCCCTGGATGGACAGAGGAGCCCAGCTGGCTAAGATCCACATGGTTGCAAAGAGTCTGACACGACTGAGCTACTAAGCACAGCACAGCAGGTATTCCTTCTATACCCAATTTGTTAAGGTTTCTGTAGTGAAAGGATATTATATTTTCTCCAGTGTTTTCCTGTGTCTATTGAGATGATCATGTGATTTTTATCTTCCTTTTATTAATGTGATGTGTTGCTTTATCAATTTGCATATGTTGTACCGTTCCAGGGATAAATTCCTCTTGGTCATGGCATATAACCTTTTAATATGTCTTGAATTTGGTTTGCTAATAGTTTGTTGAGAATTTTTGCATTCATATTTGATCAGAGATATTGGTCTATAGATTTTTTTTTCTTGTGGTTTCCTTATCTGGCTTTGGTATCAGGGTAGTGCTGACCTCAAAATATGTGTTTGGGAGTCTCCCTTTCTTCTCAATTTTATGAAAGAATTTGAGAAGGATTGATGTTAATTCTTCTTTAAATATTTGGTCAAATCTTCCAGGGAGCCCTCTGGTCCCGGTTTTTTGTGGTGGGACACAGTGATTATTGATTGAATCTGGTTATTAAATATTGTTGTATTCAGATTCTCTTTTTTGTCTTGATTCAGTCTTAGTAGGTTGTGTATTTCTAGAACTTAACCCATTTCTTCTAGGTTATGCAATTTGTTGGCTAATATTTGCTATTAGTAGTCTTTTATTTCTGTATTAGTATTTCTATTAGTAGTCTATGTATTTCTGTAGTGTTAATTTAATGTCCCTTCTTTAATTTCTAATTTTATTTGTATTTTCTCTCTCTTTTTCTTAGTTTAGCTAAAGCTTGGCCAATTTTGTTTATCTTTTTAAGAAAGCTCTTACTTTGTTGGTCCTATTGTCTTTCTGTCCTCTATTTCATTTATCTTTACTCTGATCTTCATCTTTTCCTTCCTCTGCTAAATTTGAGCTTAATTTATTCTTTTTTTATAGTTTCTTGCCATATAAAGTTAGGTTGTTTATTTGAGGTATTTCTAATTTCTTTTTAAGTTTATTTGTTTTTAATTGGACAATAATTGCTTTATAATATTGTGTTGGTTTCTACCATACATCAGCATGAATCAGCCATAGGTATGCATATGTCCCCTCCCTCCTGAACCTCCCACTCCATCCCACCCATCTAGGTTGTAACAGAACAGGAGATTTGAGCTCCTTGCATCACACCACAAATTCCCATTGGCTGTCTACTTTACATATGGCAAACAATGTATATGCTTCAATGCTACTTTCTCAACTCGTCCCACCCTCTCCTTCCCCCAGTGTATTCACAAGTCTCTTTTTGTCTCTGTCTCCATTGCTGCCCTGCAAATAGGTGCATCAGTACCCTCTTTCTAGATTCCACATATTTGCATTAATAAATGATAATTTGTTTTTCTCTTTCTGACTTACTTTATTCTTTACCCTGTGTAATATGCTCTAGGTTCATCCACCTAATTAGAACTGAATCAAATGTGTTCCTTTTTAAGGGAACACAAATGTGTGTTAAGTCACTTTAGTTGTGTCTGTAACTCTGTGGACTGTAACCCACCAGGCTCCTCTGTCCATGGGATTCTCCAGGCAAGCATACTGGAGTGGATTGCCATACCATCCATCAGGGGATCTTCTTGACCCAGGGATCAAACCTGCATCTCTTATGTCTCCTGCATTGGCAGGCAGATTCTTTACCAATAGCATTAGCTGGGAAATCCTTTATATGGCTGAGCTCAACATTCAGAAAACGAAGATCATGGCATCCGGTCCCATCACTTCATGGGAAATAGATGGGGAAACAGTGGAAATAGTGTCAGACTTTATTTTTTTGGGCTCCAAAATCACTGCAGATGGTGACTGCAGCCATGAAATTAAAAGACGCTTACTCCTTGGAAGGAAAGTTATGACCAACCTAGATAGCATATTCAAAAGCAGAGACATTACTTTGCCAACAAAGGTCCGTCTAGTCAAGGCTATGGTTTTTCCTGTGGTCATGTATGGATGTGAAAGTTGGACTGTGAAGAAGGCTGAGTGCTGAAGAATTGATGCTTTTGAACTGTGGTGTTGGAGAAGACTCTTTTTTTTTTTTTTTGACAATTACATTTATTTTATTAATTTTTTTTCTCGTTTTTTTTTAATTTTTAAACTTTGCAAAATTGTATTAGTTTTGCCAAATATCAAAATGAATCCACCACAGGTATACATGTGTTCCCCATCCTGAACCCTCCTCCCTCCTCCCTCCCCATACCATCCCTCTGGATCGTCCCAGTGCACTAGCCCCAAGCATCCAGTATCATGCATTGAACCTGGACTGGCAACTCGTTTCATACATGATATTTTACATGTTTCAATGCCATTCTCCCAAATCTTCCCACCCTCTCCCTCTCCCATAGAGTCCATAAGACTGTTCTATACATCAGTGTCTCTTTTGCTGTCTTGTACACAGGGTTATTGTTACCATCTTTCTAAATTCCATATATATGTGTTAGTATACTGTATTGGTGGTTTTCTTTCTGGCCTACTTCACTCTGTATAATAGGCTCCAGTTTCATCCACCTCATTAGAACTGCTTCAAATGTATTCTTTTTAATGGCTGAGTAATACTCCATTGTGTATATGTACCAAGCTTTCTTATCCATTCATCTGCTGATGGACATCTAGGTTGCTTCCATGTCCTGGCTATTATAAACAGTGCTGCGATGAACACTGGGGTACACGTGTCTCTTTCCCTTCTGGTTTCCTCAGTGTGTATGGCCAGCAGTGGGATTGCTGGGTCATATGGCAGTTCTATTTCCAATTTTTTAAGGAATCTCCACACTGTTCTCCATAGTGGCTGTACTAGTTTGCATTCCCACCAACAGTGTAAGAGGGTTCCCTTTTGGAGAAGACTCTTGAGAGTCCCTTGAACTGCAAGGAGATCCAACCAGTCCATTCTGAAGGAGATCAGCCCTGGGATTTCTTTGGAATGAATGATGTTAAAGCTGAAACTCCAGTACTTTGGCCACCTCATTGAAGAGTTGACTCATTGGAAAAGACTCTGATGCTGGGAGGGATTGGGGGCAGGAGGAGAAGGGGATGACAGGGGATGAGATGGCTGGATGGCATCACTGACTCGATGGTCGTGAGTCTGGGTGAACTCCGGGAGTTGGTGATGGACAGGGAGGCCTGGCGTGCTGCGATTCATGGGGTCACAAAGAGTCAGACATGACTGAGTGACTGAACTGAACTGAACTGAATATAAAAATATCGAATGCTTCATAAATTTGAAACGCATCCCATGTTCATTGATTAGAAGACTTAATGCTAAGCTAAGATGGAAGTCCCTCCCAAATTGATCAATAGGTTGCATGTAATCCCTATCACAATTCAGCCGGCTTTTTGGGCAGAAATTGTAGACATTTTAAACCATTTTTTAAATGTAAAGCATATGTTTGATCCAAAGGAAGGGACTCAAATGATTTACTTTGGAAAAAGTAAATTGCTTACAAACCTACAGTGTACCAGATACTATTTGAAGTTCTGGAGATTAAACAATGACTAGGACAAAATCTCTGCCTTTCTGGTGATTTATAGTCTGGCTGTATCATTTTTAATGCATAGTTTTACTCCTTGTGGTTATAAAATCTGTATTTTGTTACATTTAACAAAAAGCAAATATTTAGCATAATTTTTTCCTTTTCATATTTCAAAGTTTTTCAACATTTAGTTCTGAAATTTATTTTCACACACAAAAAAATACTTTTTACCAGTCTCCTTTATCTTATATTCCATTCTTCAGTCTATTCTAGTTTTTGTTTGTTTATTTCACTGTGCCAACACTACAGTTCCCTGACCCGCGCCCCCTGCAGTGTAAGTGCAGGGTCTTAACCACTGGACCAACAGGGACGTCTCTGCAATGTTTTACTTTTAATGGGTTTATAATTTGCTTTAATATCTATCTATTAGGGAATTTTTTACTATAATGAAGTGGTTAAAATACCCATTGACGACAGAGGATGAGATGGCTGGATGGCATCACTGACTCGATGGACGTGAGTCTGAGTGAACTCCGGGAGTTGGTGATGGACAGGGAGGCCTGGCGTGCTGCGATTCATGGGGTCGCATAGAGTCGGACACGACTGAGCAACTGAACTGAATATAGTTACAATTTTCTAACTTTGACTTTTTTTCACCTATACCAGAATGTTGTGTACTTTCCTATGTTTTTTCACTCGCATCTTTTCATTTCAAACTAAACAACTCCCTTCAGCAGATCTAGTGGTGGTAAGCTCCCTCAGCTTTTGTTTGTCTTTAAAAAAGTCTTTATTTCTTCTTCATGCATAAAGGATAACTATGCCAGATATAGTATTCTTGGTTGGCAACTTTTCTCTTTCGACACTTTGAATATTTTATTCCACTCTCTCCTGGCCTCAGCAGAATTTCTTCTGAGGAATTCACTGATACTCTAATGTGATCCTTTGTAGGTAATTTTCTTTATCACTACTTTTTGACAATTTCATTGTAATGCATCTTGGAAAAGGTCTTTTTGCATTGAGAAAACAGGCATTTTATTAACTTTATGGATGTCCAATTCTTTCCCCAGGTTTGGAAATTTCTCGTTTTCAAATAAACTTTCTGGGTCCTTCTCCCTTTCTTCTTTGGTAAACCATCTATACTTTTATCTATATTTCCAATCAAATTTGATAAATCTTGTAGAATTTCTTCACTTTTTAGAAATCTAATCCTCTCCCAACTGAATCATCACTTATTCTTTCTTCCATCTGATCTGCCTTGTTACCTGTGCTCTCCAATACATTCTTTATTTCATTCATTGAATTCATTAGTTCCAGAATCTTTGTTTGGCTCTTTTTTATAATTCCGATTTCTTTGGTAAAGAATTCCTTTTCAATAATTTTATTCTTGAGTTCATTAAATTGCCTGAGTTTTCTTGTAGCTGGTTAAATGTCTTCATAACAGCTATTTTGAATTTCCTATCTCTTAGGTACCAATATTCAGTGTCTTTAAGTTTGGTTGCTAGAGAAGTATCATTTTATTTTTGTAAGGAAAATTATCATATTTCCTTTATTCTTCATAGTGTTTGATAGTATGAGTTTCTGCTTTCATACTGTTTACATTGGTTCTTACTTTCAACAGGCTGACAATTAGAAACCTTCCCTGGTGGCTCAGATGGTAAAGAATCTGCCTGCAATGTGGAAGACCTGGATTTGATCCCTGGGTTGGGAAGATCCCCTGGAGAAGGGAAAGGCTACCCACTCCAGTGTTCTTGCCTGGAGAATACCATGGACAGAGGAACCTGGTGGGTCCATGGCATCATAGTCAGACAGGACTAAACAACTAACACTTTCCAATTTTCAAGCTTTGCATTCCAGAAGGTGGCGCAATTGCTCATTTAAAAAAATTTCTATTGAGTGGGTTCTAGGAGCTGCACTCAAGGGCACACGCAAGGAACCCTCAGCAGAGTGGGGAAAGGTGTGGGTTTCGCATCTGGGACTTTGGGGGTGCCCACAGGCCTCACAGGGGACTTCAAGAATTCGGAGGTGGACATCCTGCTGAAGGCCCCAAGCATACAGCAAGAGATGTGTTCCTTCAAGGCCCTTTGATATTCTTATCTGACTCCTCCTCACCTTTCTTCTCTCACTCCAGTCACAGAAGTCCGTCCCTCTTCAGAAATCTGGGCGCTGCTAGAGAGAAATGGGTCCCTCCAGCTACAAGGAGTGCAGTCAAGCAGTCCATCTCTCACAACTTTTGCTTTCCACCTTCTCTGCTGAAGAGGCAGCTGCTGCAGTGGCTCAGTGCCGTGTGCTGCAGTGTCACCCTAGGGAAGGGGATTGCCCTATCCTCCCTCTCCTCTGCTGCCAAACTCATCTCTGTCCTGCGCTGATGGCATGTCAGATTCTCCCAACAGGCAAGCTGGACCTCCACAAAATATCTCCTGGGTGTCAGCCCAGCTTTGCACTCTCCAGGCTTCCATTTTCCCAATTACAGTGAGTAGGGTAGGGCAGGCTTACTGACTCTTTGATTTGCAGCCCCCTCTGAGGTCCTGCTTGGGTGCTAAGTTGATTCATTCATGTCCAGCTCTGTGCAACTCCATGGACTGTAGCCCTCCAGGCTCCTCTGTCCACGGGGATTCTCCAAGCAAGAATATTGGGGTGGGTTGCCATGCCCTCCTCCAGGGGATCTTCCCAACCCAGGGATCAACTTCTGTCTCTTATGTCTCCTGCATTGGCAGGCGAGTTCTTTACCACTAGCACCAGCTGGGAAGCCCACGGCATTCTAATTTACTGCACAGAGACTCCTGTTCAGTTATCAATGTCCAATTAATTGTAAATCAAAGGGAAGAGAAAAAGGGAACAACTCAAACCACATGATGCTGATGTGGCTATACTTCTTATGCTTTGATAGGATTTTAATAACCAGAAAGGTGTCTCTATGTGATCATTTGTTTTCTTATTCTTTTTACCAGAGATATTTTAAAGATAAGCATGAACTGGACAAGATTCTATCATTTGCAGTATTGAAAAATAAGTCCAGGCACCCATTGAGATCCTAAACTGAGCTAGCTGCCCTAAAGAAGTTGCTAAAACCCTGGCTAATTGGAACTAGCTGTTTGTCTTCCATTTTCTGACCATGACAGGCCCATCTGTCCACTGGAGAAATACTTACTCAAAACCTTGTGACTAGAAATAAGATTTTAGGTGGCAGTCCAACCCTGGCAGTCCAGTGGTTGAGACTTCGCCTTCCAATTGTAGGGCGTTCAGGTTCAATCCCTGGTTAGGAAGCTAAGATCCCACATGCCTCATGGCCAAAAACCCAAAACATAGAACAAAAACAACATTATAACCAACAAGAACAAAATTATAACCAATTGTATAAAGATGAAGAAGGCAATGGCACCCCACTCCAGTATTCTTGCCTGGAAAATCCCATGGATGGAGGAGCCTGGAAGGCTGCAGTCCATGGGGTCGCTGAGGGTCAGACAAGACTGAGCGACCTCACTTTCACTTTCTATAAAGACTTTAAAATTGGTCCACATCAAAAAAAGAGGCACATGACTACTCTAGAGGTAGTATTCCTCCTTCCCCTGAGTGAGCTCTCCCTGGCCAACTAAGAACAGGTACACGAAGCAAAGAGCCAAGAGTTATGACATATTCATACATATTCATATGCAGATCTGCCCACAAACAACAGCTCAAGGAAGAGGGCCTTACTCATCTGAGTCACTATGCCTCTATCCAACAGCCATAGCATCCTCTTCTAAAACAGTTTCTTCAAAGACTTTTGTAACTAGTTTCCCTGGCACAGGTTCTTGTCAACAACCACATCCTAGACTTTGTCAGGGTAGTTAGGCTACTTGACCTGTCTCTCTTTTCCCTGGTTTCCTGGTGTCTAGGGCTGCTGTGTAGCAGTGGGTTCCTGAGCCAAGAAACTACAGTTCCAGTAGTAGCCCAGAGGAAGCTGGTGTCTTACTGGACTACTTCTGCATTATTCCATGAGTTATGCCAGAAAGATCTAGAATGTACTATTTCAGCAGGTCCAACATTCCTGAACTAAATCCCTTTCTAATTTAAATAAATAAATAGAAAAAAATACACACACGCACAACCATACAGAAGATAAATCTTTTCCTAATTAAAACACCTTATTGTTTTAAAACCCAATTCAAATGTCTCTTCTTTTTTGAAAGCTTGTTGCATCTTCAAGAAAACATTTTTCAATCTTTAACTTCTTTAACTTTTCGTGTCTTTCTTTTAGTGCTGACCACAATAGTTATTGGGCTTCCTAGGTGGCACTAGTGGTAAAGAATTGCCATTATAAGAGATGTGAGAGACCACAGTTTTGATCCCTGGGTCTGAAAGATCCCTTGGAAGAGGGCACCATCAACAGAGGAGCCTGGCAGGTTACAGTCCATGGGGTTGCAAAAGAGTTGGACATAACTGAAGCAACTTAGCATGCATTATCAATAGTTATTGATAAGGCTGTCTTTTCAAAGTTATTTCAAAGTTAAAGAATCATGAGTTCCTTCAGCACAGGAACAAGTCTGGCCTTTAATACCATCCTAAATTTAGAATAGTTCCTTAAACACAGTAAATGATCAATAAACATTGGTTTAAATACTTGAATTGGAGTCTGGCTTTTAAAAGTGTAAAGATTTGCTACAGAAGAAAGCAGAAACTTAAAGAAGACACAGCCTACAACAATGGCAATAGGTGAAAAAGCTTAATCGCTCAGTCATGTCTGATTTTTTGTGACCCCATGAACTGTAGCCCACCAGGCTTCCCCGTCCATGGAATTCTCCAGGCAAGAACACTGGAGTGGGTTGTCATTTCCTTCTTGGAAATTGAACCTGCATCTCGTGCATTGCAGGCAGATTCTTTATTGCCTAAGCCACCAGGGAAGCTCAAAAAAGGGCATAACAAACAGAAAAGGAAACACAACTTGCCCTCATGGAACACAAATAAGGAACACTGATTATCCTTCTCATCATCAACAACAAAAAGATTATCAAGACTATAGGTTCTGGTTCAATGACAACGTAGGTGGATCCTTCACACACCTCTGCCAGTGGACACATAAAATCTATATATCAGAGATCAGATCAGATCAGTCGCTCAGTCGTGTCCGACTCTTTGCGACCCCATGAATCACAGCACGCCAGGCCTCCCTGTCCATCACTAACTCCTAGAGTTCACTCAAACTCACGTCCATCGAGTCGGTGATGCCATGCAGCCATCTCATCCTTTGTCGTTCTCTTCTCCTCTTGCCCCCAATCCCTCCCAGCATCAGAGTCTTTTCCAATGAGTCAACTCTTCACATGAGGTGGCCAAAGAACTGGAGTTTCAGCTTTAGCATCATTCCTTCCAAAGAAATCCCAGGGCTGATCTCCTTCAGAATGGACTGGTTGGATCTCCTTGCAGTCCAAGGGACTCTCAAGAGTCTTCTCCAACACCACAGTTCAAAAGCATCAATTCTTCAGCGCTCAGCCTTCTTCACAGTCCAACTCTCACATCCATACATAACCACAGGAAAAACCATAGCCTTGACCAGACAGACCTTTGTTGGCAAAGTAATGTCTCTGCTTTTGAATATGCTATCTAGGTTGGTCATAACTTTCCTTCCAAGGAGTAAGCGTCTTTTAATTTCATGGCTGCAGTCACCATCTGCAGTGATTTTGGAGCCCAAAAAAATAAAGTCTGACACTATTTCCACTGTTTCCCCATCTATTTCCCATGAAGTGATGGGACCGGATGCCATGATCTTCGTTTTCTGAATGTTGAGCTTTAAGCCAACTTTTTCACTCTCCACTTTCACTTTGATCAAGAGGCTTTTTAGTTCCTCTTCACTTTCTGCCATAAGGGTGGTGTCATCTGCATATCTGAGGTTATTGATATTTCTCCTGGCAATCTTGATTCCAGCTTGTGCTTCTTCCAGCCCAGCATTTCTCATGATGTACTCTGCATATAAGTTAAATAAGCAGGGTGACAATATACAGCCTTGACGTTCTCCTTTTCCTATTTGGAACCAGTCTGTTGTTCCAATATCCAGTTCTAACTGTTGCTTCCTGACCTGCATACAAATTTCTCAAGAGGCAGATCAAGTGGTCTGGTATTCCCATCTCTTTAGGAATTTTCCACAGTTTATTGTGATCCACACAGTCAAAGGCTTTGGCATAGTCAATAAAGCAGAAATAGATGTTTTTCTGGAACTCTCTATTGCTTTTTCCATGATCCAGCGGATGTTGGCAATTTGATCTCTGGTTCCTCTGCCTTTTCTAAAACCAGCTTGAACATCAGGAAGTTCACGGTTCACATATTGCTGAAGCCTGGCTTGGAGAATTTTGAGCATTACTTTACTAGCGTGTGAGATGAGTGCAATTGTGCGGTAGTTTGAGCATTCTTTGGCATTGCCTTTCTTTGGGATTGGAATGAAAACTGACCTTTTCCAGTCCTGTGGCCACTGCTGAGTTTTCCAAATTTGCTGGCATATTGAGTGCAGCACTTTCACAGCATCATCTTTCAGGATTTGAAATAGCTCAACTGGAATTCCATCATCTCCACTAGCTTTGTTCGTAGTGGTGCTTTCTAAGGCCCACTTGACTTCACATTCCAGGATGTCTGGCTCTAGGTCAGTGATCACACCATTGTGATTATCTGGGTCGTGAAGATCTTTTTTGTACAGTTCTGTATATTCTTGCCATCTCTTCTTAATATCTTCTGCTTCTGTTAGGTCCATACCATTTCTGTCCTTTATCGAGCCCATCTTTGCATGAAATGTTCCTTTGGTATCTCTGATTTTCTTGAAGAGATCTCTAGTCTTTCCCATTCTGTTGTTTTCCTCTATTTCTTTGCATTGATCGCTGAGGAAGGCTTTCTTATCTCTTCTTGCTACTCTTTGGAACTCTGCATTCAGATGTTTATATCTTTCCTTTTCTCCTTTGCTTTTCACTTCTCTTCTTTTCACAGCTATTTGTAAGGCCTCCCCAGACAGCCATTTTCCTTTTTTGCACTTCTTTTCCATGGGGATGGTCTTGATCCCTGTCTCTGTACAATGTCACGAACCTCAGTCCATAGTTCATCAGGCACTCTATCTATCAGATCTAGGCCCTTAAATCTATTTCTCACTTCCACTGTATAATCATCAGGGATTTGATTTAGGTCATACCTGAATGGTCTAGTGGTTTTCCCTACTTTCTTCAATTTAAGTCTGAATTTGGCAATAAGGAGTTCATGGTCTGAGCCAGAGTCAGCTCCTGGTCTTGTTTTTGCTGACTGTATAGAGCTTCTCCATCTTTGGCTGCAAAGAATATAATCAATCTGATTTTGGTGTTGACCAAGTGGTGATGTCCATGTGTAGAGTCTTCTCTTGTGTTGTTGGAAGAGGGTGTTTGTTATGATCAGTGCATTTTCTTGGCAAAACTCTATTAGTCTTTGCCCTGCTTCATTCCATATTCCAAGGCCAAATTTGCCTGTTACTCCAGGTTTATCTTGGTTTCCTACTTTTGCATTCCAGTCACCTATAATGAAAAGGACATCTTTTTTGGGTGTTAGTTCTAAAAGGTCTTGTAGGTCTTCATAGAACCGTTCAACTTCAGCTTGTTCAGCATTGGTTGGAGCATAGACTTGGATTACTGTGATATTGAATGGTTTGCCTTGGAAACGAACAGAGATCATTCTGTTGTTTTTGAGATTGCATCCAAGTACTGCATTTGAACTCTTTTGTTGACCATGATGGCTACTCCATTTCTTCTGAGGGATTCCTGCCCACAGTAGTAGATATAATGGTCATCTGAATTAAATTCACCCATTCCAGTCCATTTCAGTTCGCTGATTCCTTGAATGTCGACATTCACTCTTGCCATCTCTTGTTTGACCACTTCCAATTTGCCTTGATTCATGGACCTGACATTCCAGGTTCCTATGCAATATTGCTCTTTACAGCATCGGACCTTGCTTCTATCACCAGTCACATCCACAGCTGGGTATTGTTTTTGCTTTGGCTCCATCCCTTCATTCTTTCTGGAGTTATTTCTCCACTGATCTCCAGTAGCATATTGGGCACCTACTGACCTGGGGAGTTTCTCTTTCAGTATCCCATCATTTTGCCTTTTCATACTGTTCATGGGGTTCTCAAGGCAAGAATACTGAAGTGGTTTGCCATTCCCGTCTCCAGTGGACCACATTCTGTCAGATCTCTCCACCACTGAGTTAGACAAGGCTGTGGTCCTAGTGTGATTAGATTGACTAGTTTTCTGTGAGTATGGTTTCAATGTGTTTGCCCTCTGATGCCCTCTTGCATATATGGAATATATGGAATAATTGACACTGTAAAATAAAACCAGAAACTGAAAGTAGCTGAGTGACTTCTGTGCATTAGGCAAACTGGGAAATACCCACTTCGAAGCAGTCAGGAGAGGCTAAGACACAGTCCTGCCCACACATAAACCCCACCCCTGGCACAGTCACCAACAATCAGGAGTGAACTCTCACAAACCCAGGTTTCTCCCTGAGAAGTGAAGGGCTTGAAATCCACAATTGGCACTGCAATTTTTAAGAGTTACACCTGAGAGACAAGCCCCTAAAATATATAGCTTTGAAAGCCCTGAGACCTACAAGGACTAGAGAACTGAGAATCTGTTCTTAAAGGACTTGCCCATGCAGATTCATCCATCCCAGGACCCAGCACAGAGCTGAATGAAAGGTGCCCAGACTTTCTGTGAAAGATGCTTGTTTGCTCAGCTTACACCATTAGCCTGAGGGACAGGCATCTACTTTAACATACATCTACGGGCCTACTGAAATAGTCTCCAAAGACAGAGCTTGGTGCATGCCATTTTAGCTCTCTCTTTCTGCTCTGCTCTGTAGTAGCTTACTAGTTATTGTTTAGTCATAAGTTATGTCTGATTCTTTTCTGACCCCACGACTGTAACTCACCAGGCTCTTCTGTCAATGGGATTTTTCCAGACAAGAATACTGGAGCAGATTGCCATTTCCTTCTTTGGGGGATCTCCCTCACCCAGGGATTGAACCTGTATGTTCTGCTTGGTAGGCAGATTCTTTACCTGAGCCACCAGGTACCATCTAGAAAGGAATTTGTACCCTTGCGTTGTGCCTGGGGTTTTATGGCTGGGGCTCAGCGTGTGATCTTTGATTACTTGGCTCTGGTGGCCAGCAAAGCTTTGAAAGGTTGTTGCTGAAAAAAAGATGCCAGGATTCTTGGCCTCCGGAGGAGAAGAATGCAATCCAGGGCCAGAGACGAGGCTTGATCACTTAGAGCTTTTGTGTAATAAAGTTTTATTAAAGTATAAAGGAGATAGAGAAAGCTTCTGACATAGGTATCAGAAGGAGACAGAAAGAGTACCCCCCTGCTCATCTTCAGCTGAATGTTATATAGTCACTAACAGTCTGTTAATGAAAGAAAGGAATGTGTTAAAACTCAGAATGGCACCAGGGCCCTCACCCATAAGATGCATTTTGGGATAATCCTGGCACCAGACGATTCATCCTGGGCCACAAAATGGTTAACTTGAATCTTGTAGAAGGACAGATTACCATACAAATAGTTTTGTTTACATAGATTAGGGAAACAATATCTGAGTATAACATACTTGTTTTCAAGTAGGTTCTGAGCCCTTAGGTGGAACCGACTTGAAGACAGAGTCTGGGGTAAATGCATAGCACATTAGCATAGCTTAAGACAAACATTTCCATAAGAAAAATGCACTGGTTATCTCTAGGTTTGAGAATAGGTAACTTCAGGTGAAACCAGGTGTCATTATGGCAACACAGTGTTTTAAGAGAAACCTTTTAAATTTGTATAGAGAAGAAAAAAATATCTAGTTTGTTTCCTCCTGCCGCTTAAGAGAGAGAAAAATGTCTGACACTTGCAGGCTATTTCCTCTGTTTGGAGACCTCTAGCCTTCCTGCCCGTTACCCTCTCAGCTTCAGATTGTGAGTCCCCTGGGGCTATTACAAAGGGGCAGTTCTTAGCCATCTACCACCCGTGGGTAGTAGCACAGGCCACTTATTGAAACACAGTCTCAGCCTTTCTATGAAAGAGGCCTATTTGCTCATCCTGGAGCTTTGGCCTGAGGGGCAGGCTTCTGGTTTGGCACACATTTAGAGGCTGCCAAGTCTTCAGGGACTGGGGCTGCTGGGTGCTATCTTGGTGCTTTCCCTGGGTCTCACTCCTGGGCTTTCTTGGTGGTTCAGACAATAAAGAATCTGCCTGCAATGCAGGACACCTGGGTTTGATCCCTGGGTCAGGAAGAAAACCTGGAGAAGGGAATGGTTACTCCAGTATTCTTGGCTGGAGAATTCCATGGACAGAGGAGCCTGGTAGGTTACAGTCCTTGGGGGTTACAAAGAGTTGGATACGACTGAGAGACTTTTTTTTTTTTTTCCCAATTTTTGAGTCTCACTCCATACTGCTGATATCTCCCAGAGAGGAGCTTGCACTGTCATCTGGAGTTCCACTTTAGTGGCTGCAGCCCAGCGGACACTTCTAGATGGCCTGGTTCTGGTGGTGAGCGGGGCATACGCTCATGGATACCACAAGACTGTAACCAATAGGGAAAGAGCTCTTCAACAGCTAACACCCACAGGACTCAGCACGGAGGCAGCAGACTGGGGGAGGAGCCCCGAGGCCTGTTAGCCTTTCTGCACAGCTGTGGCCTGAGGGCCAGGCTTCTAATGAAACACACATCTAAGGGCTGACTGTAAATCCATGCAGAGACCTCAAAGGGCAAGTCCTATGTCACAGTCTTCCTCCTCTGCTGAGTCCCAGCAGCTGGTACATGTATCTGGTGCGCAGTTGTGTGTGTGTGGTGGTGGTGGGGGGTGTAATTCCCTGGAAGATGCCCCTTGATTGCCTGGATCGGGTGGCCAGTAAAGCCTGTGTTCATGAACTCAGGGGGATGGTAGCAAAGAAAGAAAGTTTCAAACTGGCCATCACCCCATTGCTCGGCCCACAAGGAGAACACAGAAATGCCCGACTCCTGTTGCAAATTAATTCATCAAGAAGGATAACTGTTGAGGAGTGGCCAAGGTGGTGGAGTCAGAGGACTTGAGCTCATCTCCTCCCACAGGCACACCAAAATGACAGCTATTTACCGAGAAACTATTGATATGAAAAACCAGAAAATGGGCAGAAAGGGCATAAAGGATCTTCTACAACTAAAAATATAAAGAAGGAACCTCAACAAGACAGGTAGGTGGGGTAGAGTCATGATACAGTCATGTCCGACTCTTTGCAACCCCATGGACTGTAACCCACCTGGCTCCTCTGTCTATGGAATTCTCCAAGCAAGAATCCTGGAATAGGTTGCCATCCCCTTCTCCAGGGATATTCCCCACCAAACCCAGGTCTCCTGCATTGCAGGCAATTTCTTTACCATATGAGCCACCAGGGTGACCCACAAATGGGAGGATAATTACAACTTTAGAGATTCTTCCCAAGTGGCAAGGAGCCCAAGTGCCTCATTGGGCTCCCCAGCCTGGGGATCTTGCACCTGGAAGAAGAGACCTCAAGTGTTTGGCTTTTAAGGCCAGCAGGGCTCATTTAGGGCAATCCATAGGGCTGTGGGAAATAGACAATCTACTCCTAAAGAGCACACATCAAATCTCACAGCTCCGGGACCTAGTACAGAAGCAGGTATTTGAAATGAACCTGGGTCAGATGACCATAGGGCTTCCCAGGTGGCGCAGTGGTAGAGAATCCACCACTTCTCCTGCCAATGCAGGAGAAGCAAGAGACACAGTTTTGATCCCTGGGTCAGGAAGATCCCCTAAAGGAGGCAATGTCAACCCATTCCAGTATTCTTGTCTGGAAAATCCCATGCTCAGAGGAGCCCGGGGGGCTACAGTCCGTGGGGTTGCTAAGAGTTGGACGGGACTGAGCACACACACGCTTACACACACAGATCACCTGCTGATCTCAGGAAGCCTCCCAGAGAGGCAGGAAGCAACTGGAACTCATCCTGGGGACTCAGACACTAGCAACAGTCATTTTGGGGGTGCTTTTTCTACCACGTGGATACTGGCGCTGGCAAGTGCCATTTTGGAATCCTCTCCCTAGCTTATTAGCATTGGGATCCACCCACAACCCTCACCAGCCTGCTGGCACCAGTACTAGGATGCCTCCAGCCAAGCAACTAGCCAGGTGGAAATATAGCCCTGCCCATCAGCAGACATGCTGCTTAAGAACCCCTGAGCCCACAGCTGCCCCAGGCCTGGCCCTTTAAAACAAACTGGTTTGCTTATTGGAACAAGAGGGATTTTAGGGTCAGGAAGAGTCATTTTCATTTTCATTTTCATTTGGCATCATTGACGCATGAATGTGAGCAAACTCTGGGAGACAGTGAAGGTCAGGGAAGCCTGGAGTACTGCAGTCCATGGACCTGCAAAGAGTCAGAAATGACTTAGTCACTTAAAGAGTCATTTTAGAGTTCAGTTACTTAAACCATAGAGCTTCAATTTCCATAATTGAAGGATGGAATATTACAGTCTATCTTGTACAGTTATTGTGAGAATGAGAGATAATACACACAAAACTCCAATAAGATTATTTAATGTACAGTAGAAACACACAAGAGGATTTTCTACAGAAGAGTCAAGATAGAAATGTGAGAGATGTGGTATATGACGTTGCCAGCCAGGCACACTTGCACTTAAAGTACGCTAGGTCCTTCCACAGAAGTGTTCCTGTGAAAGCATTTCCTGCTTTTCTTTAGACTGTTGCTCTGGAGCACTATTTACAGAAAATTCAACAAGTGGATTTTGATCTATTCCACCCATCTTTACAGCGGAAGAATACTTTGCTCCCATTATCTTTGTATATTCAGCCATGGAGAAAAAGATACTGAAATAATTTCATGGCACTGATAGCAGCAGCAAGGAAGTGTCCTTAGTTTAGGGTTCTTGTTTACACACAACAGGAACTACTTAAGGAGAAAATTAATTTATCGGGGGAGTGTGTAGGTCACAGAACGGATGAGAAGTTGCTGTGGGACCAGGGGGCCAGGATTCTGCCCCCGGCCCGGCCCTTGTCGGCAGCAGTGCAGACCTTCCCGGGGAGCGGAGCCCGTCCCAGCTGCACTGAGGCTGCAGGCCGTGCTTCTGCCGCCAGAGGGCAGGGGAATGGCAGCTCCCCTCTCTCTCTCACCGTTGCAGAGGTACTGGGAAGGGGCTGAAGTTTGTATGCTGAGCAGCCAGACCCAGGCATCCAGTACAGCTGGGAAACGCGTTTATTTAGGGATCACGAAGAGTGAAGTGAACATCAGTATTTGAGGCCTTTATATCGCTAACATTTATTCTTTCCCACCCTATGAAAATTTGTCTATGATGGTAAAATAACTTATTTCGGGTGGCAGGCTGTCAAGGGCTCCAGTCCTAATGTGATTTTAGGTCTGGCTGACTTGAAGGGTTTTACTTTTTTGTTTACCTTTTTGCTTCACTCTCTGTCATCGAGCATTATCATCATGAACAAAACTCTTAACAAAATGTATGTTAATGTAAATTAAATGAACAAAATTGTGTTTAAAAATTGATTAAGGGGATACTCCATTTTTAAAAACTAGTGAACTAGTTGAGCTTCCCAGTTAAAAAGCTTTGTGCCATGTACTTTGACCAATGTTCTCATCTGATCTTCAAAACTGTGAAACAGGAAACATTTTGGGATTAAAAGTTTTAATTATAAAATACATACTAATTGCAAAAAGCAGAATTATTTGCATCACTCATGGTTGGCAGATCTGGATTCTGAATGAGTCTCTAGCTCCCAGCACTGGAATTCCACCCTGGTTTCCTTTTCCTGTGTTTTTAGTGGTCTTGTTTCCTGCCCACTCCACCTCCGTTGTACCGTTTCTCTGTCCCATCTCAAGTCTTTGGTTTCAGCTATGAATAAGTGCCTTGGAGAAGGCAATGGCACCCCAATCCAGTACTCTTGCCTGGAAAATCCCATGGACGGAGGAGCCTGGTGGGCTGCAGTCCATGGAGTTGCTAAAAGTCGGACACAACTGAGCAACTGCACTTTTCACTTTCATACATTGGAGAAGGAAATGGCAACCCACTCCAGTGTTCTTGCCTGGAGAATCCCAGAGACCGGGTAGCCTTGTGGGCTGCCGTCTCTGGGGTCGCACAGAGTCGGACATGACTGAAGTGACTTAGCAGCAGCAGCAGAAACACAAAAAATGTTTATCATTCTTTTATTTCAAAGCAAAAATGGCAAAATGATTTTTAACGACTGATTGTGGATTCCTGGTGCACTATCATGAGAACAGTATTAATTTGTGATTTGACTCAAGATCCGTGACCCAGGGTCAATGAGAAATCTCTGCCATGGGCACAGTGAGAGAAGCTACAATCTGAGTCGCATTTAACTGCACTCTTCCAGTTAGAACTCCTATTTGAAAGGAGGGAATGGTAAATAGAGTAAAAGTAAGTACAGTTCCATGAGCTCTCCTGAATCTATGAATCAATCACTGAATAAGTTCAAAGAATTGACAACTGTTCAGCTACAAAAAAAAATTATTTTACAAAAATCTGGAATAGTGTCTACTACTGCTGCTGCTAAGTCGCTTCAGTCGTGTCCGACTCTGTGTGACCCCATAGACGGCAGTCCACTAGGCTTCTTTGTCCTTGGGATTCTCCAGGCAAGAATACTGGAGTGGGTTGCCATTTCCTTCTCCAATGCATGAAAGTGAAAAGTGAAAGTGAAGTCGCTCATTCGTGTCCGACCCTTAGCGACCCCATGAACTGCAGCCTACCAGGCTCCTCCGTCCATGGGATTCTCCAGGCAAGAGTGCTGGAGTGGGGTGCCATTGCCTTCTCCGATAGTGTCTACTACCCACAGGCATAGTCAGAAGGCAACTAGCTATGGAGAGGAGATGAAAATCTTAAGGAAATAGGGGGTTATTGCAAAAAAGAGAGAAATCAGTGTCAAAGTACTAGAGATGAATATTTACTGACAGTTTTATAACTGGTTCCCACTGTACTACCTGGGACATGTTTAAAGTAGAAAAGTATTTGCAAAATACCAGTTTTTGGATCAACAGGACAGCAAATATCAAAGTAGACAGCTGACACCAGAAGCCTAATTGCCATACCTTTGCTTTTCCTTCAGAATATATTTATTGTAAATACTCTCTATTCTTTTTGCCTGGCATTCATAAGGGAGAAGCATAAACAATAGCTCACCCAAATCATTACAATTACACCATCAGTTATATCACAAAAGGCAATTAAGTTAAATGCAATTGCTATTATTATTATTTTTGGCTATGCTGGATCTTCTTTGCAGCTCCTAGGCTCTTCATTGCTGCCCCCAGAGTTTCTCTGGGTGTGGCAAACGAGGGCTACTCTTTAGTTGTGGTACACAGGCGTCTTGTTCTGGTGGGTTTTCTTGTTATAAAGCATGGGCTCTTGGGCACCCAGGCTTCAGTAGTTGCAACACACATGCCTAGCTGCCCCATGGCATGTGGAATTTTAGTTCCTGGACTAGAGATCAAACCCATATTCCCTGAATTGGCAGGCAGATTCTTAACCACTGGACCAACAGGGAAGTCCCACTTTTTTTTTTTTTTTTTTTAACTACACCTTTATTTTATTCTGTGGCTTTGCCTTGCAGCTTGCGGGATCTTAGCTCCCCAACCAAGGATCCAACCCATGTCCTCTGTAATGGAAGCTGGAATCTTAATCACTGGACCTCCAGGGAAGTCTCTGCAATTATGTTTTATTACAAATATTACAATAAAGAATAGATCTATCAAAAAAATGTAATGAGTTATTAATACCATTCTAAATAAATTGACAAAATTTAAAAAAAACTGTTTTATTCCTAGTATGGTAAATATTGCTTGATAAAACCTACATAAACAAAATTATCCTTAGGGTACTACCATATCATCCAGCAATCCCACTCCTGGATTTATGGAGAAAACCATAATAGAAAAGGTATATGCACCCCATGTAGCACCCCACATAGTTCATTGCATCTCTATTTACAATAGCCAGGACATGGAAACAACCTGAATGTCTAGGAATGGTGGGATGGATAAAGATGTACTGGAAATTCCCTGGTTGTCCAGTGGTTAGGGCTCTGAACTTCCACTTTAGGGATCACAGGTTTGAACAAGCTGCTACTGATGACCAAAAAAAGAAGAAAAAAAAATGGTGTGGTATGTATATACAATGAAAATTATTCAGCCATAAAAAGAATGAAATAATGCCACCTGCTTTAACATGGATGGATCTCGAGATGATCATACCAAGTGAAGTAAGTCAGAGATAAAGACAAATATTATGTGATATCACTCAAAGGTGGAATCTAATTTTTTAAAATGTTACAAAGGAACTTATTTACAAAACAGAAACAGACTTACAGATATCAAAAAGAAAGTCATGGTTACCAAAGGGGAAACAGGGAGGAGGGGTAAATCAGGAGCTTGGAAAGATAACCAACTAGGACCTACTGTGTAGCACAGGAAACTCTACTCAATATTCTGTGATAACCTATATGAGAAAAGAATCTAAAAAAGAATAAAGATATGTGTATGTATATTGGAATCCCTCTACTGTACACCTGAAAATCAAGTATATTTCAATGAAAAATTAAAAAAAAAAAAATCCTTAGGGTTCTCACTAATTCTTGGAGAAGGAAATGGAAACCCACTCTAGTATTCTTGCCTGGAAAATCCCATGGACAGAAGATCCTGGAAGGCAGGCTACAGTCCACGGGGCTACAAAGAGTCGGACACGACTGAGTGACTAACACTTTCTCACTAATTCCAAGACTATATAGATAATACTGAACCAAAAAGTTTTGAGAATGATGAGTCAGTTCCTGGGGCAGGACTCAGGGTGACAGTGTGACAAAGAATGTTTCAGACAGGAGGAGAGGGCTCAGGGCAAAGTCCCAGGCCCCCCTGGTGTGGGTGTCAGGTCTCAGGCTTCCAGGGCGGTAGAGGAAGCTTCCGATAGAGGAAGCTCAGTGCTACGGTGTCCCGTCTTCCAGGAGTTTCATTTGTTCCTCTCACAACCTGTGTCAGATCCTCCTGCTAGAGTATTCACCACTTTGCCCCAGGTCTTAACTCCCTGTCATATTTCTGGGGCTGTCAATTCGAGTCACCAAAAGTGTTAGTCGCTCAGTCGCGTCTGACTCTTTGGGAGCCTGTGGACTGTGACTCGCCAGTCTCCTCTGTCCATGGAATTCTCCAGACAAGAGTATTTCTCCAGGGGAATGAATCTTCCCCTCCCAGGTATCAAACCTGGGCCTCCTGCGTTGAAGGCGGATTCTTTACCGACTGAGCCACCCGGGAAGCCCAAGGTCACCGAGGGTCCTGATTAAAATTCCGCACCAACCAGGACTGATTGTCCCCAGACCCCCAGGATCCCTATTACGGCGCCCCAACCTTTCCAGTTGCTGCCCTGTGGAGGGGGATGGTCAGCAGACCTGGGAAGCGAGTGCGGGCACAGGAGAGAAAGGAAACTTGGAGGGGAAAAGCTAAGGGACCACTGAGCCAGAGCTGAGGACCCCTGGGAAAGCCTCTTCTTGACCTCCCCCAAATCCCCGCTCAGACCCTCCGCCTACCTGGACCGCGCCCCTCCCTCGTGCCCCGGCCCCTCCTCGCACCCACCCCTGAAGCTCCGGCCTCGCCCTGGTCCGCTGTCCCTTTCCCGTCTCCAGACCCCGTCATTCTCTCCTCCACTCCGGGGGTCCCTTGGACCTCGGCCGGTCGCGGGCAGCCCTGGTACTTCATCAGATGCCTGAACACCCGCGCGGCTCCTACAGCCGGCAGAGGTTGTCTCCAAGCTGCAGGTCAAGATCCCCGTCCCCGCGGGACGGACCCCGGGCGTCTCCCCTAGGTTTCGTTTTCAGTAGGGAGTTCAGTCACGGCCAAGACACCGCCCAGGGGGCGAGGCTGGAGTCGGGGCGGGGCTAGGAGGGCGGGGGCTATGTGGCCTTGGCGGGCCACTGGGGCGTGGCCAAGGCCTCAGAGCCTGCAAGGGATTGGTGGAGGCGGTTTGACAGACGCCTCCTCCGTGGGGGACAGAGAATGCTTTGCCTGTGACGGCGACGTTCCCTGGCCCCGAAAGAGTGCGCCGTCTGGGGTTGCGTAGGGCAGGGTGGCTCGTGCCGCCTGCGCGAGCGAGACGCAGCCGGTGAGGCGAAGCGCCACAGGAGCTATTTGGAGGGGCCATCCTGCGTGGACTGGTACCCAAGACAGCTGGAGAAACCTACTGGAAGGAGACGCTGAAGCGGATCTCCCCGACCTCCCTCTGGGCTGACGCTAGCTTCCCAACTGGAGGGAAAAGTGAAATCAGCGTCAGAATACAGCCCCCTTCCGCTCTGTCTAGACATTTATCTTCTGTACCAGAAAGTGACTGGCCCAAGGGGCCCTCCTTTCTTTCTTTTTTCTATTTTTGTTTTTCTTTTTTCTCATACATTAAAGTGAGAGTCTCTCAGTCGTGTTCGACTCTCTGTGATCCTATAGTGGAATTCTTCAGGCCAGAGTACTGGAATGGGTAGCCTTTCCCTCCTCCAGGGGATCTTCCCAACTCAGGAATCGATCCCAGGTCTTCCACATTGCAGGCGGATTCTTTACTAGCTGTGTTACAAGGGAAGCCCAAGAATACTTGAGTGGAGAATATCCCTTCTCTAGGGGATCTTCCCGACCCTGGAATTGAAAGGGGGTCGCCTGCATTGCAGGCGGATTCTTTACCAGAGTTAATTTCTCATAGATTAAAATTGGCTCTTTCTGATGTACAGTTTCATAAATGTTAACACATGTAATAGATTAGTGCAACTATCACCACAATCCAATATGGAGCAGTTCCTTCACCCCGGAAACACTCTCTCAGCTGCCCTTCTGTATTCACATCCTCCCCACCCAACCTCTAGCAACCACTGATCTGTTCTCCATCACTGTGGTTTTGTCTTTTTGACAATGTTGTATAAACAAAATAGTTGGGCTTCCCAGGTGGCTCAGCGGTAAAGAATCTACCTGCCAAGCAGGAGACTGATCCCTGGAAGATCCCCTGGAGAAAGAAATGGCAACCCACTTCAGTTTTCCTGCCAGGGAAATCGCATGGACAGAGGAGCTTGGCAGGCTACCATCCCTGGGATCTCAAAAGAGTCAGACATGACTTAGCCACTCAACAACAAAAAAATACAATATAATTTTTGACATTGGCTTTCTTTAAAGGACTATTAAGGAACACAGTCTCTCAGGATGGAGGGAGAGATGGTCCCTGAAATGACTGATCAGAGGTTCCTTTTAACCCTAGCTGCTGGCTTGGGAACGAGGACTGTCTTTCTCAAGGCCTATTCTTTACCTGAGAATGCCTTTGGAGGCCTCATTCCAGCATTTTTAAGTCATTCACCCTCTACCCAGATCAGGACCAGCAGTCTGTATTTTCTTTCTTAGAGACCTGGGGCCTCCTACCATGGGCTCTAACTTTAATCTGAGAACTTTCCAAGGAGCTGAAGATTAACCCAGATTCCCCAGTCCAGGCTGATATCTGGGTTTTCTGCTTCTTCCATCTAAACCAATTGTCGTGAACATTCTCAGGAAGGGCAGAAGTGCCTAGTCAATGCCCAGTGTATCCTGGGCCTCAGCTGGCTCATCTTCTCTGCTCCTCTGTCCTTGTCCCTTCAGTAGAGCCTTATCCCACCAGCACGTGTGGTCACAGGGGCTTGAACATCACCTAGGCCCTGTCCTGTTTCCAGGACCATGGACAGTGAGGGCTTCGGGTAGCTGGGTCAGCCTAGGTTCAGGCCTGGGTCCTGCCTCCTGACTCCCATCTTTTGTGTGTTTATTTTTCCTGTGCAGTATTTCTTTGGATTATGCCTGTTGTTATTTGTGTTTGGAGTTCAGGTCTCTTTCTCCTGTGGGTCTGCCATTTCTTTGACAGAAGCAGGACTCATTTTGCCAGTCATTGTCCCCACAAGTCTCAGGGCAGCCCCTGCACACAGACATCTCTGGGGATTGAAATGAATCCCAGACTAATTCAACTCTTGCCTTTTTTCTGGGGGTGTTCCCTGGATTTTTCTTCCCATTCTTTACCAATGTATTTTTTTAAGACAAGCAGAGAAGAGAGATCTGATAGTTTCTCATCTTAATTAAATTCCTCTTGGGTTTCTATCTTCTCTGCAATCTGCACCTTCTCTCTGCCTTAGCTCTAGTAATCTGATTTCTGGCTCCAGTTTAAACTCCTGGATTTATTCCGTCTGATTTTGACTCACAATTGGTCAGAAAATGGGACCTACAAGCCTAGGTTTATCTTTTCTGAAAAGAGAAATATAAATGAATATAACTGTGTGCTCTACTGTGCAGGAGGGTTGGTGTGGGAGGGACATGCTTAATGGAGGGAGGGGCAGGCAGCACTTGTGAGAAAAGTACAGGTGGCACTGATGTCAGTGTGAGTGGCTGCTGTGCTGTGGAGCTTCACAATATATTTGGCCTAAGGCTACATTAATAAAGATATTATCTCTAGAATAGGGAGGTGCTCTACACTAATCATTCATTCAACTGATATTCGTTGGGTGTCAGATATACGACATAGTATTTTTTGCATCTAGGAAACCTCAGTGAACTAAAAATAAAAAAACATTACTGACCTTGTGGGGCATGTTCTATTGGTAAGAGGCAGGCTAGACCATAAGCAGAGTAAATGGGGAGGTGCTTATGTTAGAGTTGTGTAGTATTTTGAGGAAGGTGACTCAGTATAAATGTGTGGGAACAGTGTAGCTGGCTGTTTTGCTGGTGTGGTCAGTGTGGTTTTCATTGAGAAGATGACCACTGAGAAAAGATTTGAAGGACATGAATTGTCCAAGAGGATATCTAGGGGAAGTTCTTTCCAGACAGGAAAAATCTCCAGTGCAAATGCACCAGTGCAGGAGTGAGTCTGTGTGTTCAAGAAAAGCAAGGAGGCTCAAGTGGCCAGAGCAGAGAGGAACTGAGTTGAGGTCCAATGTCTGGATCACGTAGGCCTCAATGACACTACAAAGATTTCGACTTTTCTCTGAGTAAGACATGAAGTTACCAGATAGTTTTGAACAGAAGACAGATCTGGTATGACTTCTTTTTAGAAGCAGTGATCAGTAGTCTGGCCACTGCACAGAATGGACAGGTAAAGGTTGAGTGACCTGCAGAGGAAACTGTAAGATGCAGTGTCCAGGCTGGAGATATTGGTTGCCTGTCTGGGATATGAGCAGGGAAAATAACAGAAGGTGATTGAACTCTGATATATTTAAAGATGGACTTTACAGCATCTCCTGATGGATTAAATCTGAGAAGAAAGAATCAAGGAGGACACTCAAAGCTTCAGACAATATGAGTAGAAATATAGGAGGACTTCTGTGGCAATGGTGACATCATAGGCAACTAATTTAGTAAAGTTGAAGCTAAGATGTGATAGTCACTCAGTCACGTCTGATTCTATGCGACCCCATAAACTGTAACCCACCAGGCTTCTCTGTCCACCAGAATTCTCCAGGCAAGAATACTGCAGTGGGTAGTCATGCCATGCCCTGCTCCAAGGGATCTTCCATACCAAGGGATCATACCTGGGTTTCCTGAATTGCAGGCAGGCTCTTTACCATCTGAGCCACCAGGGAAGCCCTGAAACTAAGTAATCTATTAGAAAATACAAGTGAGGTTAGCAGTTGGATACAAGTGTTTAGGCAGATATCCTGGCCAGAGAAATAAATTTGGGAGGTGATACCATGTAAATGATATTTAAGGCCTTGAGAAAGGAGAGAAAGAAAAGCTGAGAGAGAAGCAAACTTGCCAAAATGTTAACATCTGCTATATCCAGATGAAGATACATTGGTATTTATTGTACTATTGCAACTTTTCTAAAGGTTTTAACTGTTCACAATAATAAGATGGAGAAAGAAAAGCAAGCTAGGTTTGATTCTAGCTTCATCTTCATATACAGTCTTGGTAGGAAATAAGTAAAATTCCATTGAATTTAATATGCTGAAATAAATTAACCTTGGCTTTCAAAAAAAAAGCCTTGAGAACGGATGAGGTTAACCAAGGGTGTAAGGACTGTAGAAGAGAAAGGAACAGGGCTGAACACTGGAACTCCCTTGCCCTATGCTGAGGGATCTCATCAGACCACACACCAAAAGCAGACTGCACAGTTTTGACATCACATCTAAATGCACGATGACAAGAGAGTCCCAAATGTTACTGAGCACAAGAATCACCTGGACATCTTACTAAGATCTAGATGGTCTAAAGCAGAGCATGAGATTCTGAATTCATAACAAGATGCTGATGCTGCTGGTCTTCAGATCACACACTTAGAAGCAAGAACGTAGACCAGAATTCCCACATGGCTGTGCATCAGCCTCCTATGAAGGGTTTGTTAAATTATGTGTTCCTGGCTCCATGCCCTACATTCTAAGATAGGGGTCTGAGGACAGGCCTGAATATTTTGTAATAAACCCACAGATAATCCAGCCAGATTGGGATCCAGGGAGCTCAGAGATCAGAGAGCACTCAGGGCAGGGAGGGGTCTTAAATCCACATGGAAATTTTTTTTCTAGAGGAAAAAAAAAACAAGATGTATGTTGCTTTCTCTACTGTGGGGTAGAGGCAACTGGAAGATTTAGGAAATGGTTATCAGCTCAGCATAAAGAAAAATCTTATGCTAACTAGATTGAAATGTAATAATGTAACATGAGAGTCTAGATCATTAAATGTGCTATCAAAAAAAGAAATGGTTCCTAAACAGTAACATGAGACAGGTTTTACACTCTCCTGCATTTATTGTTTGTAGTTTTTTTGATGACGGGCATTCTGATTTTGCAAAATTAAGGGCTATTCTGTTGGGGGGCTCAAAGCAACTGATTGGGGGCTTACATTCCTACCAACAGTGTAGGAGGGCTTCCTATTCTGATTGGGGGCTTCTGACATCCTCTCCTGCATTTATTGTTTGATTAGTTTTTGATTGGGGGCTTCTGATTAGGGGCCATTCTGACTGGGGGCTTCTGATTAGGGGCCATTCTGATTAGGTGGCACTAGTGGTCAAGAACCTCCCTGCCAACGCAGGAGACACAAGAGATGCAGTTTCGATCTCTGGGTGAGGAAGATCCTGATGTTTTTATATTTTTTAATTTAAAAATATTTTCAATTTTTTTTATTTTTTACATTTATCTATTGTTGCCTGGAGAATTCCATTTATCCATAGGGTCGCAAAGAGTTGTTGCACCCATGCTTGGGAATTCCTGATGTAGTTTTGATTTGTACAGAGGAAGAGATGCTGAGCATGTTTTCATGTGTTGGCTCTCTGTATGTCTTCTTTGGTTGGGGGAGAAAGGCTCAAGAAGGAGAGAGAGTCAGAAGTCGCCTAGTCGACTGATGTGACCCCAGTGAGCCCACCAGGCTTCCCGCCCCTGGGACAGGCAAGAACATTGGAGTGGGTGATTTCCTTCTCAATGCATGGTGAAAAGTGAGAAGTCGTGATATTCCAGGCTCCTCTGTCCTACCAGGCTCCTCCGTCCATGGGATTTGCCAGGCAAGAAAGACAGATTGGTGTTGATGTACAGCAGAGACCACCACCACATTGTAAAGCAGTTATCCTCCAAAAAAAAAAAAAAAAAAGCAACAGGTTATACATCTTACATTTACACAATGTTATATCTCAATAAATCTGGGAAAAAATCTCAGAATCTTTGCTCTCTGAGACTATTCCCTACATGAATTTCTCACTTCTTGTGTGAACAATGGATTCCAAATTGTTCTAATTGAAGCATAAGTGAAAATATATGTGTGTATATATATGGTGGTGGTTTAGTCGCTAAGTCATGTCTGACTCTTGCAACCCAATGGACTGTAGCCTGCCAGGCTCCTCTGTCCATGGGATTCTCCAGGCAAGAACACTGGAGTGGGTTGCCATTTCCTTTTTCAGGGATGTGTATATATACACATATGAATTTGGGCCTTGTTTTATTTCAGGGAAAGCCATAAAACAGTCTTAAGACTGCATAGCTAAGAACTAGATGCAAAATCTCACCCCAGGTCGGGTCCCACAAAGGCACCACTGCCCATGCTGTTAGGCCCAGATGCTAGTGTTCACACCACTGACTCCCCTGATGCTGGACACTGCACCCGCCCTAGGACGGCTTTCTCTGTTGCTCCTGGCAACTGGATAACACTACTGCCACTCCTGCTGCCTGTGCCAAATGCATTCTTCACTGTCCCAACCTGTCTGCCACCAAGTCCTGAGCCAGAGAACTGGCATGCGGTCACCTGCCTGTGAGGGCTTCATGTCCTGCCCATCTGCAAGAACGCTTGGGAAGGTGAGATTGCCTCTCTTATGCAAGGAAGTGGTCTCTGCCTCCTACCAAGAGTCTTTAAGTGTGCAAGTAAGTATTAACTTCTCCAATGTGGGAAGAGGGTACAGGTTCTGGGGATGAGGAGTTTGGCTGGATGAACAAGTGACTAATAAATAACATCTTCCAATGTATTTTCCTGATAGTCTGTTATGGGGTCCGCCTTTGGCTTCTGCAGTTTGTATTCACAAATAAGTGGACAGACACTGTGGAATGATGAAATGATTACTCAAAATCTTCTTTTGCACCTTGTCCCTTGCTAGGATTAAAAAACTAAGATCTATAACACTTCAGATATCAGTCATGTCTGACTCTTTGTGACACCATGGACAGTATAGCCTGCCAGGCTTCTCTGCCCATGGAATTCTCCAGGCAAGAATACTGGAGTGGGTAACCATTCTCTTCACCAGGGGATCTCCCTGATCCAGGGATTGAACCCGGGTCTTCTGCATCGCAGGCAGATTCTTTACCATCTGAGCCACTGTGGAAGTCCATATATACATATACATACATATACATATATATATAGAGAGATTTCATATAAAATTTTATATTTTTACATGCACATATTTCTAGGAAGAGTATATGTAACATTTATCAGTTTTTATGTGATTCCAGCAAAAGTCCAAAAAATCATCCTAGTTTAGACACCATGCTGCTCCATCTCTGGTCTGTGAAGAGCTAATAAACAACCTTTTTAGCAGATTCAATGACATGATATAAATGCTCATCTTTATCTTGGCAATTGTCAATCTGGGACAAATAAGGTGGAAGTTTACTAGCTTATACTCACTTTCAGTACTTGTATGTATCTTATTTTAGGCTGATAATAAACAGTTCACAAAACAGCACTGGCTTGCAGAACACACAGAGTAGCATTGGGTTAGGTAGATTTATATTTCAGTACTTATGTCCTGATGCAAGATAAATAGCAGAAATGAAAAAAAAAAAAAAAAGTTAATGTGGGCTCCATTTCCAGTTACATGATAGGTTAGGTTTTAAAGCTGTCTCTTCCACTAAAAATAACTAGAAATAATAGACAAAATATAAAAATATCCAGAAGAATACAGTCAAGAAACAAGCAAGAGAGTAATCATTTAGACCAAAAATATCTATGTGGTTACAGAAAAGAGAGAAAAGTTGTTTTTATCCTTAGGGCATTTGCCCAATCTGAAAAAAATCTTAGCTTTTGTTTTCTCAAGCTCATGAGCTATAACAGACAGGAAATGATACCTAGAGCTCAACCACATGGGGAACATATGATGCATTCTCTAGCTGAAAATCTGGGGATCCAAGACTCACATGCTCAGGGTAAGGATGAAACAAAACAAAATCTGCTGTGTCCTCTAATACAACAGTATTTTAAGAAAATTTGCCTTTTGAAAAAAAAAAAAGAGGAAACAACTGTTTTTTAAGATTTGCAACCATGGGCTAGCCCTCCTATGATTTGCAGTCCAAATCTGCTTTACTATTTTGGGCCAAAATAACCTCAAGCCCTGACTTTACATTCTAATGGCCCTGGATTTGTGATGACCTAAAAAAAATGGAAGAAAGATATAAAATTCTCTACAGAAATCTATAGTTAACCTAAGTGTCAAAGAATTTGCCAAATTATTGTGCCAGGAAAAAGAGCAACTCATGGCAAGAAATGTATGGAGAACAAATGGGAAAAAAGACAGTGATTGAAAACCAGTATAATAAAATACAATTTATTTATATTTTAAGGCAGGAAAAGAAATTATTTAATATAAAATTCTCCTTATTTGTTTGTTTGGGCCTTCTCCCTCCCTAATATACACCATGCATCTCCATTATACATTAACTAGAGCCCAATCCACTACACATTAACCAGAGCCCCTCAAGGATAGGAGTGCCTGCTGGCACTAGCAATGTAACTTCTTAAAAGAATACTGTTTTTCCCCAGCTCTGAAGGGGTCATGGTGACTCGCTGTTCGCTTTGTACATGTTTACCTGAACCATGTATCCTTGGTGGACTTTATGTAAAACATCAGTAGTGAGTGTGACCCTTTGTCTCAATAATGAATATGATTATGCCTTTGATGTCTAACAAGTGGAATGGTTCTCAGAGCTTTCTGAGAACCTGCTTCCCAGATTATAACACTCAGTGTGGCTCAAATAAAATGTGCTTTTTCTTCTTAACTTGAAAGTTAATAGAGTTTCCATTGACAAGCAGAAAGAAAAGGTAGTCAAAAGAAGCTCATAAAACTTCAATATTGGAATTAGGAAACATAGACTATAACATAAGCAGGATTTTATATAAATATATAATGTAAATATATATTATGTGGTGGTGGTGGTTTAGTCGCTAAGTCATGTCTGACTCTCGCAATCCCATGGACTGTACCTGCCAGGCTCCTCTGTCCATAGGATGTCCCAGGCAACAATACTGGAGTGGGTTGCCGTTTCGTTTTCTAGTGGATCTTCTCCACCCAGGTATTGAACCTGTGTCTCCTGCATTGCAGGCAGATTCTTTAGTGCTGAGCTACCACATGATATAAAAAAATCTCAAAATTGAAAATGCCTGCAGGGAAAAAATGATAAAAGCAAGAGCAACTATTAAGAAACTAACTCAAACATAGTGAAAGATCATTAAATAAATATTTTTAAATTATAGTATAATATATTTACCTAATAAAAAAATCAGCAAAAGAAAATTAGAGGGAGGGAATACATGAGAAATAAAAAACAAAAAGTAAAATGGCACCATAAATCCAACTGTACCAGTAAAAACATTAACTGTAAATTATTAACTAAGTCAGTCAAAGTGCATAAGGTTAACAGAAAGCAAAATTCAACTGTCTTGTCTACAGTAGACACACTTGATTCCATTAATAATAGATTAAACTCAACATCTAAAATCTGAGGTATATCTTTTTCTTGGAAAAATATACATCAGGCAAAAGGCAATCACAAGAAAGCTGAGGTGGCCATGCTAATATTGGACAAAAGAAACTGTAAAAAAATATTAGTAGGGATAAACAGGAACATTTTATAATGATACAAAGAGAGTGATCAAAAAGACGAAACCTATATGTATGTACCTAATAAGTAAGCACCAAATACATAAAAATAAAAGTGAAATAAAATGTTTAAAAATTGGATTCTGCTCCTAAGTAAAAAGGTATGAAAGCCACCTATACAGTCGTCTCCCTTACTTTTGGGTAAGAAACTACCTAAACAATCCTATACAGAAAATTAAAGATTGAAAATGGCAATATCCTGTCCACCTTCATAAGTGGCCTTGGAGTTCACGGGAGTCAACCCCAGCTCGGCAGTGACCTTAAGCAGGTGTGACCTTAAGCAGGCAACTCGCCTCTTAGTTATCTGTATAATGAGGATCATAAACATTAACCCCTGGGCTTCCCTGGTCTTCTAGCAGTTAAGAATCCACTTGGCAGTGCAGGGAACACACACTTGTTTGATCCCTGGTCCAAAAAGATCACACATGCCGTGGAGCAACTAAGCCTGTGTGCCCCGACTACTGAGCCTGCACCTTAGAGCCCGTGAGCAGCAACTGCTGAAGCCTGCTCACCTAGAGCCCACGCTCCACGACAGAGATGCCCCGGAAATGAGAAGCCTGCACACTCAAAGGAAGAGTAGCCCCCACTTGCCGAAACTAAAGAAAGTCCTCAGGCAACCACGAAGACCCGGCCCAGACAAAAATAAAATAAATAAATAAATCTTAAAAAACAAAAACAAAACAAAGTAATATGAACTTGTAGTTAAAAAAAAATGTGTAACCCCCCACGGGGTGACAGAGGATGAGATGGTTGGATGGCATCAATGACTCAATGAAAATGAGTTTCAGCAAACTCCTGGAGATAGTGAAGGACAGGGAAGCCTGGTGTGCTGCAGTCTATGGGGTTGCAAAGAGTCAGACATGACTTAGCAACCGAACAACAACAACCCCCAGGGAGTGCTGAGATTGCAAAATGGGATAATGTGTGTGGGAAATGTATGTGAACCAGCTTAATGGGCCATACAGCAGGTTCAATAAAGTTCACCTTCTCTGTGCTCCCCTTCTCATTTAGGACAATGCTATACATGTATTCTTCCTGTGAAAGGAACTTCTTTCTTACCCTATGCTGTAGAACTAGCTTTCTCTTACTCTAGCCCCGAAAAGATTTAAAAAAAAAAAAAAGTGGGATATCACTCTGAACAATGAGCCCCCCTCATGTATTATGGAAAGTTACTCTGTCTGTTTGAGTACCTGTTTATTTTCTGTTCCCTTCATATGATTCCACCTTGAAGAATGAAACTTTGTATGTTGGCATCTTTAACCCCAGCAACTGATCAGGTCCTAGTAATTGGCAGAATATTTTTTGGATGACTGAAGATGCCTGAAGAGTATGAGGAAACTCCCCTTCGCTTTTTGTTCTCTGGTTTATTTTGTCCCATCACTTCACACTTTTCCACAAAGCAGTTTTATTCCAACTCTTTAATTATGTTTTCCAAATGGCTCTGTGATTTTGGCAGTTATGAAAGCAGAATACTAACATAAGACAAAATCATTTATTCTCACGCATTATAACACACAGAAGTAAACTTAAATCTTAGTTCAACTGGCTCACTGTCTGGAGTCTAGGTCCTAGACTAGTATGCTCAATAAATAAAGCAAGATATTATATTCATAATCCCAAAGGAATGTAAACAGAATTTCAAGAAGAACGGCAGGGTTGCAAAAGCTGATGTCTAAATAATTGTGGTTTATGGTATATGCTATATGCTTTACAGACTTCACTTCAGTCGCTAAGTTGTGTCTGACTCTTTGCGACCCCATGAATCACAGCACACCAGGCCTCCCTCTCCATCACCAACTCCCGGAGTTCACTCAAACTCATGTCCATTGAGTCGGTGATGCCATCCAGCCATCTCATACTCTGTCGTCCCCTTCTCCTCCTGCCCCCAATCCCTCCCAGCATCAGAGTCTTTTCCAATGAGTCAACTCTTCGCATGAGGTGGCCAAAGTACTGGAGTTTCAGCTTTAGCATCAGTCCTTCCAATGAACACCCAGGACTGATCTCCTTTAGAATGGACCGGTTGGCTCTCTTTGCAGTCCAAGGGACTCTCAAGAGTCTTCTCCAACACCACAGTTCAAAAGCATCAATTCTTTGGCACTCAGCTTTCTTCACAGTCCAACTCTAACACCCATACATGACCATTGGAAAAACCGTAACCTTGACTAGACAGACCTTTGTTGGCAAAGTAATGTCTTTGCTTTTTAATATGCTATCTAGGTTGGTCATAACTTTCCTTCCAAGGAGTAAGCGTCTTTTAATTTCATGGCTGCAGTCACCAACTGTAGTGATTTTGGATCCCAAACAAATAAAGTCTGACACTGTTTCCACTGTTTCCCCATCTATTTCCCATGAAGTGATGGGACTGGATGCCATGATCTTCGTTTTCTGAATGTTGAGCTTTAAGCCAACTTTTTCACTCTCCTCTTTCACTTTCATCAAGAGGCTTTTTAGTTCTTCTTCACTTTCTGCCATCAGAGTGATGTCATCTGCATATCTGAGGTTATTGATATTTCTCTCGGCAATCTTGATTCCAGCTTGTGCTTCTTCCAGCCCAGCTTTTCTCACTTTACAGACTTACTAGGCAATAAAAGACTTGGTAAATCTTTAAAGAAGGAAAAGACAGAGTATGACTATTTCTGAGTGCTACATAATACTCTCAATTATTTTATTATGAAATAATGAAAAAAGTTTAGAATTTTATTAGTCATTCTGGAGGACTGCTGGCAACTAAGTGCTCTCAGATAGAATAAGGCATATGTAAGGAGTAGAGACATTCATTTCTTTTGGCCTCAAGGGGAGCCTATCTGTTCAGACTGGTAGAAAGAATAAATATAATACAGAAAAGTACTAAAACAAAGGAGCAAATAAATTTGAATAGGGGAAACTTTCAAAATGGCATCTAAATTAGACTTCTCTGGTCAGTTATGGCAGAAAGTGAAGAGGAACTAAAAAGCCTCTTGATGAAAGTGAAAGTGGAGAGTGGAAAAGTTGGCTTAAAGCTCAACATTCAGAAAACGAAGATCATGGCATCCAGTCCCATCACTTCATGGGAAATAGATGGGGAAACAGTGGAAACAGTGTCAGACTTTATTTGTTTGGGATCCAAAATCACTGCAGATGGTGACTGCAGCCATGAAATTAAAAGACGCTTACTCCTTGGAAGGAAAGTTATGACCAACCTAGATAGCATATTCAAAAGCAGAGACATTACTTTGCCAACAAAGGTTCGTCTAGTCAAGGCTATGGTTTTTCCTGTGGTCATGTACGGATGTGAGAGTTGGACTGTGAAGAAGGCTGAGCGCCGAAGAATTGATGCTTTTGAACTGTGGTGTTGGAGAAGACTTTGAGAGTCCCTTGACTGCAAGAAGATCCAACCAGTCCATTCTGAAGGAGATCAGCCCTGGGATTTCTTTGGAAGGAATGATGCTAAAGCTGAAACTCCAGTACTTTGGTCACCTCATGTGAAGAGTTGACTCTTTGGAAAAGACTCTGATGCTGGGAGGGATTGGGGGCAGGAGGAGAAGGGGACAACAGAGGATGAGATGGCTGGATGGTATCACTGACTCGATGGACGTGAGTCTGAGTGAACTCCGGGAGTTGGTGATGGACAGGGAGGCCTGGTGTGCTGTGATTCATGGGGTCGCAAAGATTCGGACACAACTGAGCGACTGAACTGAACTGAACTGAAGGAGTAGAGACATTCATTTCCTTTCACCTCAAGGGGAGCCTATCTGTTCAGACTGGTAGAAAGAATAAATATAATACAGGAAAGTACTAAAACAAAGGAGCAAATAAATTTGAATAGAGGAAACTTTCAAAATGGCCTCTAAATTAGACTTTTCTGGTCAGTTATGGATGGAGTATGATAAATAGTTGCTCATTTAAAACTGTAACTCAGAAATTCTTACAGACAAAGTGTCTATGCCTGAAAACTCAAAGAGATTCATAGCTAAGTGGAAATAAAGAGGAATCTTTGTGGTCAGTCTTACTTATTTGCTTTACAGACAAAACTAGAAAGCAAAGCTGCAGGTGCTACTATAAATTAATCACCATAATATCACATGAATCCTTCTCAATCAATGAATAACAGGACTTGCCTGTTTACTTGTATGGGATGGTTTCATTTCAGGCTTCCTACGTGTTCTGACTCAAACAGTAGTACTGACTTAAAACCAAAGACGGAACCACATACAGCTGGCACGTTTGCCATTTTAGTCTCCTGGGTAAGAATATCAAACCATTTCCTTTCCAGTACATTATGTAGAATTGCCAGGCCTTTAACCAAGTAAGAAAGACAGTAAAATAATAATAATAATATCAATAGTTTCTTCTTATTTCTTAGGACATAAAAACCTGCATTCAGCAATTAAAAGGAAGGAATTACTGACAGATACAATAATATTGAAGAGTCTCAAAAGCATTATGTTAAGAAAAAAGGAGCCGTATAGAAAGGCTACATACCGCTCCATTTCATTTATGATATTTTAGAAAAGCAAACTATAGCAATAGAAAGCAGATTAGTGGTTGTCAAGAGCTTGGAGTGGCAGGAGTTGTGTCTGAAGAAGTAGGAGGAAAATCTGGGGAGTGATGTACTTGACCACAAGACCTGGTTTCTAGATCCTGGAGTGGCCTTGGCAGTGCCATTCCACCAAAATCACTGGACTGAACTGACTAAATGTCATCAGGCTTCAGGCATGCAGATGAACAGGGTGAACTGAACACCTAAGACTGCTATCCACTCTGGGACCCAGAAACGTGTGCCTGTATTTCTTTTTTTTTTTCCCTAATTTTATTTTATTTTTAAACTTTACATAATTGTATTAGTTTTGCCAAATATCAAAATGAATCCGCCACAGGTATACATGTGTTTCGTGTGCGTTAATAAATCCGATTGACTGTCTGACTTTGGATTTCTAGTTTTCCCACCACCACTTTGTTTTCAGATACAAAATTTATACAGATTAAGGTAGACTATAATAGTGGGAGAAGATACTACATACCAGGTTGGAGGGGTCATACTTGACCATTGATTGGCTATAGATCACCCATACGGCAGCACCATTCAGGAAATTCTAGTGTCACGGCTTACACAATATCAAGATGACAGGCAAATCAGACTATCCAATGTTCCTACGTACTCTTCCAATTTGATCATGGTTCTATAGGCCCAGATTTAATCTCAAGTATAATAACAAACAACTGGAATATGACTGAAATACTTCTTACTCTGCTTTGAGGAAAAGAAGAAGTGACAGAGATGGGGGAAAGAAGACAATATAGTTCGCTTAGATAATTATTGGGGATGGAGCTAGGTTTAGATGAATGAGACCAAAATGAATAAATAAATCAATTAACTATTCACAAGGGAAAAACCTAAAAATTTCAAGGTGATTTTCATATGTAATTTTGGCATAACAATGGTTTCTTTCAAATCTCTTTTCAATTTAGTAAGGTGGTTCCAATATAGAATCCAAGTAATATAAATGATAGCTATAAATATGCAACATATTGTTTGGCTATTATTGTTAAAACTGGGCTTCCCTGGTGGCTCAGTGGTAAAGAATCTGCCTACCAATGCAAATTTGTTCCCTGGGTCAGGAAGATCCTCTGGTCAGAGGAAATGGCAATATACTCCAATATTCTTGCCTGGGAAATCCCATGGGGAGAGGGGCCTGGCAGGCTACAGTCTATGCGGTCACAAAAGAGCTGGACACGACTTAGCAACTAAACAACAGCAACAGCAATGTATGCATATTTATCCTTATTTCTCAAGTTTGCATTTAAAAATGGGGTATCATAACTTTGGAGGACAGCCTTCCTGCTCATGGTGATTAAGTTTTTGACAGCTGTGGTGGATTCCCCAGTCCAATCTGGATAAACTCCTTTTTGGGAGGGGAGGGTCGTGCATAGTGGGAGACCAGGGAGATATGCTGAGCTGTGCACTGGAGGCTCCTGATTATTTCTTTGCTTTTAGAGAATCAGAAGTTTCAAGATGGAAAAAGTTTATTCAAAAGATGCTCTCTTGGATTGAAGCTGAAAATTTTAAATAACACTATAAAAAGGCACTTTGCAGAGGAGTTTGGTAGCTAAGTAAAACATTTTGATCTAAGTGTTATTGATATAATGTGGATTTGTGGATTTCTTCTACAAGAATTTCTCTAAAACTAGAATTATCTACCCCCTCTTAAATATCAGCCATTTCCCTTCTTGCTATAATGTCATTACTCTGAAATTATGTTCATATCAAAGGCATCTTTGTTCTAGAATTATGTTTCTGTTACTAATAGACATATATTACTTAAGCTACAGACAAACGGAAATAGCTAGAAGCTATGATAAAATCTGAGAAATACCGTGTGGCATGCAGGATCTTAGTTCCCCCACCAGGGATTGAATCCTTGCCCCCTGCAATGGAAGCACGGAGTCTTAAACACTGGACCATTAGGAAAGTCCTTCAATAGTTATTTCAGTGACCACAACTCAAAATTATTACACTGATTTTCAAAACTAAATAATTTGTTGTTGTTTAGTTGCTAAATTGTGGCCGACTCTTTTGCGACCCCATGGACTGTAGCCTGCCAGGCCCCTCTCTCCGTGGGATTTCCTAGGCAAGAAGACTGACTTGGATTGCCATTTCCTTCTCCAGGGGATCTTTCTGACCCAGGGACTGAATCCACATCTCCTGCATTGGCAGGCAAATTCTTTACCACTAAGCCACAAGGGAAGTCCCACGCATACATTACAAAATGCTATAAACTGAGTCATCTAAGAAAATTCAGGGCCATGGCTACAAGAAGTCAAGAGCTGAAATCAATGGCCAGGGCTCCATATTGTCCACAAGTCAGCACTCTTTCATGTTACCGCATCCCCTGTTGTTCCTTCACTGGGAATGCAAAGAATTAGAAGCTAGTGACAGGATGAGGAACCTGGCACCAGATGGACCCATCAAGAAGAGCAGTTATGCTTTCTAGTTTCCTTCCCGAGCTCTGCTCAGAAGACTTGGAATCTTCTCTAGCTCTTGCCAACCTTACCCACTTAGGGACTGAAACCCACTTCTGCACTCCCAGCCCATTGTTGTGATCCTGCTTTAAACCACGTGGATTGACTGCCTGAAACAGCAAGGTTACCACTACCCATCTGGCCACACAGACACTCTTGTAGTCAATCCACAAGATCAAAACTGCTATTAACTTGAATCTGTCCCTCACCACAAGGTCTCTGGGCTTTCGTTGATACCATGGTAAGAGCTACTGGCTGCCACCCAAAGACATTGCCTCTAGTGAGTCAATTACCCTTGTTGCTTACTTCCTGAAAGGAAAGTTATGACCAACCTAGATAGCATATTGAAAAGCAGAGATATTACTTTGCCAACAAAGGTCCGTCTAGTCAAAGCTATGGTTTTTCCAGTGGTCATGTATGGATGTGAGAGTTGGACTGTGAAGAAGGCTGAGTGCTGAAGAATTGATGCTTTTGAACTGTGGTGTTGGAGAAGACTCTTGAGAGTTCCTTGGACTGCAAGGAGATCCAACCAGTCCATCTTAAAGATCAGTCCTGAGTGTTCATTGGAAGGACTGATGTTAAAACTGAAACTCCAATACTTTGGCCACCTCATGAGAAAAGTTGACTCATTGGAAAAGCCCCTGATGCTGGGAGGGATTGGGGGCAGGAGAAGAAGGGGATGACAAAGATGGCTGGATGGCATCACTGACTCGATGGGCATGAGTTTGAGTGAACTCCGGGAGTTGGTGATGGACAGGGAGGCCCGGCGTGCTGTGATTCATGAGGTCGCAAAGAGTTGGACACAACTGAGCGACTGAACTGAACTGAACTGAAACCCGTCGATGTGGGAGACCTGGGTTTGATCCCTTGGTCAGAAAGAGCCCGTGGAGGAGGAAAGTGCAACCCATTCTAGTATTCTTGCCTGGAGAATCACATGGACAAGAGGAGACTGGCAAACTACAGTCCATGGTGTCGCAAGGAGTCGGACATGACTTAGCAACTAACTTAAGCCCCTTCCAGTCCCGACTCCTGCTTCTTTCCAAATGTCAGACACTGAGGTCCCAGCAAGCTTCCTGGTAAGCCAGTGCAAGACATGTGCCTCCATATTTTACAGATGAGAAAAATTCAAATTTAGAGGAGTTGAGAAGATTGCCCATTTAAGCAGCAAAAGATTAGGGAAAGTTATGTAAATTAGGACAGAGGAGCATACCCACAGTTACTGCAAAACTAAAGACAGGGTACTATAATGAAAGATTTGGAATCAAATGGAGTTATATTAGAATCCTGGATCAGGTACTATCTGTAGGACTGTACACGCTTAACCTGTTTCTCATTTTTCTTATCTCTATAATGGGAAAAATACCAGCGTTAGTGATCTATTGTTATATAACAAATACCCCTACACAAACCCTAAAACAAGAGACATATATTATCTTACAGATCCTGTGGACCAGGAATCTGGGCTTGCCTCACCTTGGGGCCTCTGACTCCAGGTCTCTTAAGAGGTTGCAGTTAAGATGTCAGCCAGGCCTGGGTCTCCTCTGGAGGTTCCGCATCTGGCGGGCAGGATGCAGTTCCTCACTGGGTTGGCCAGAGGGCCTCCCCGTTTCCTGTCCCAGGGTAGCTCACATCCCGTCAGAGCAAGCAAGCTATAAAGCAGGAAAGGCCCCCAGAACAGAAAACCAGGCTTTTCATGATCTAATCTCGGAAGTGTCAGCTTTTCACTTCTACCATATTCATCTCTTCATTAGCGATGAGTCACTAAATCCAGACCAAACTCAAAAGGAGATAATTACACAAAGGTGTGGACTGCAGGTCAATGGGGGTTATCTTAAAGACTGACTACCACAATGCCTAAAATGTAAGAGTTAAAAAACAGAAAAAGAAATATGTAAAGCATCCTGCATATACTAGGAGCTTAATAAATGACACATTATTAGTGAGCTACAATGTCTAGCCAAAAATCCTTGTGTAAAAGTAACAAATGTGTACGTATATACATATGTGTATGTGTGTGTATATATATATCTCCCAAAGAAGGAGGCTTGACAAATCCTTAGATGTGACTCATTTTTATCTAAACATGTTTTTGTTTGATCAGTGTGATGGTGGTGCCTCATTGTATTTCAGATTAAGTTTCAGGAAGTAGAACAGAAATTTCTAAAGTGTTTATCTAACACTATGAGAAGGAGGAAATCACAGGGTATGAGGGGTGTGCCTAGTTGCTAGGAGAGCAAAATCCCTATAGAGACTGGACATTTAGGTTAGTTCCCTGTCTTGGCTATTATAAGCAGTGCTGCAATGAACACTGAGGTGCATGTTTCTTTTCAGACCACGTTTTTCTCTGGATATATGCCCAGGAGTGGGACTGAAGTGTCGTAAGGTAGCTCTATTTGTTTTTTAAGGAACCTCCATACTATTCTCCATAGTGGCTGTACCAACTTACATTCCCACCAACACTGTAAGGGGTTCCCTTCTCTCTACACCCTCTACAGTGCTTATTGTTTGTGGATTTTTTTATGATAGTAATTCTAGCTGGTGTGAAGTGATATCTCATTGTGGTTTTGATTTGCATTAATCTGATAGTGATATTGAACATCTTTTCATGTGTCTATTGGCCATGTGTATGTCCTCTTTGGAGATATGTCTATTCAGATCTTCTGCCCATTTTGGAGTGGGTTATTTTGATGCTGTTAAGCCCACAAAGGTCCGTCTAGTCAAGGCTATGGTTTTTCCTGTGGTCATGTATGGATGTGAGAGTTGGACTGTGAAGAAAGCTGAGTGCCAAAGAATTGATGCTTTTGAACTGTGGTGTTGGAGAAGACTCTTGAGGGTCCCTTGGACTGCAAGGAGATCCAACCAGTCCATTTTAAAGGAGATCGGTCCTGGGTGTTCTTTGGAAGGAATGATGTTAAAGCTGAAACTCCAGTACTTTGGCCACCTCATGCGAAGAGTTGACTCATTGGAAAAGACTCTGATGCTGGGAGGGATTGGGGGCAGGAGGAGAAGGGGACGACCGAGGATGAGATGGCTGAATGGCATCATTGACTCGATGGACATGAGTTTGAGTGAACTTCGGGAGTTGGTGATGGACAGGGAGGCCTGGCATGCTGCAATTCATGGGGTTGAAAAGATTAGGACACGACTGAGCGACTGGACTGAACTGAACTGAACTGATGTCCTCTTTGGAGAAATGTCTATTCAGGTCTTCTGCCCATTTTGGAGTGGGTTGTTTTGATGCTGTTAAGCATCATTGGCTGCTTGTGAATTTTGGAGACTAACCCCTTATCAGTCACTTCATTTGCAAATATTTTCTCCAAATGTGTGGGTTGTCTTTTCATTTTGCTTACTGTTTTCTTTGCTCTGCAAAAGTTTTTGAGTTTAAGTAGGTCCTATTTATTTTTGTTATTTCCATTATTGCTGGAGATGGATCCAAAAAAAGATGTTGCTGTGATTTATGTCAGAGAGTGCTGAATATATATTTTTTGAGTGCAGAGTCCTTGCCTTAGTTTCATTTACAACCCCAAGTCCTAGCACAGTATCTGCACAAAGCAGACACCCAAGAAATGTTTGCAAAATGTTGTTGAAATCCATTTCCCTATAAAATAATTCAGATAAGACTTGTAATTCTCATGATCTAACAGAGCATTCATTTTTAGCATATTTAGGGAAGATTCAGTAATTTTCAAAAACATTAAATTGAAGATCTCAGAAATACAATTCTTTACAAGTTACTTGAAATAGTTTTCCAATAGGGTTGGTTCCCCATGACACTAACAATGTACTAAATGTTCTTTACCCCTTCTATGTTTTCCTCTGACTCTTCCTCAGTGGAGTCAGTTGGTGATTATGGCTATTTTAAAAAACAATAAATTTCTCTAAAAATAGATTCTGAGTACAGTTGAAGCATGCTGACTGGAAATTAAAAAAAATAAAATAATCTGTCACAATGTGATTTTTTACAAGATGAGAAAGAAGCATTCACAAGAGTTCAAGAAGCTGTTGTAATCAATTATGGGGCACTTCTATATTTCTGCTGAAATGTTAGTTTATTCCTTGTTAAGTTCCTGACTCTGTGTCAGTGATTTTAAACTTCATGATTTCGCTCCCCATTTGCCAAAGGATGCTGCATTTCACATGGGAACGAAGGTTTCTCTGGAGGACAGGGGTATTTAATGGCAGATCTTACACTGTCCCTTCATTCTCCGGACACATGTTCCTCCTTTATCCTATTTTCTTTGTCATCTCACTGTATCTTCCCTCTCCTCTTTTGCTACCTTCTCACTTTCTCTTCAAGCACTTCGTACTCATTTACCCCAACATCTTTTTTTTCTCTTCCCACCTCACATATATTTACCACCAGTTCTGCTTTATAATGCATTTCTTGTAACTCTTTCATTATGGAGTCCTCTTTTCCTGTCACACCTGCTCCTACCCTCACTGGCCATCATCAGTTTTCAGTACTTAAATGAGCACATCAGTGTGCGTCTATTGGAGAAGGGAAACTAGGGGCTGCCCCTTGGACAGTCCAAGTTCCTCTTTTCCCCTTTTAATAATTTGAGCATCAGCAGTTAAGAAAAGAGATACTTCTGCCCACCATCACATTCCTAGACTTTAGTTCATCTCTTTTATTTTTTAGTTTTTTGGCCATGATGCACAGCCTGTGGGGTCTTAGTTCCCTGACCAGGACTCAAACCTAGCTCTTGGCAGTAAATGTGCAAAATTCTAACCACTGGATGGCCAGGGTTAACTGGTGGTTAACCAGGTGGAATAATTCCCATTATTCCACCTCTTTTAAAAATGGTATTATTTAATTTAGAGCACAGAAGCTAGAGACAGTACAGAGGACATCTGAGCACTTAGCAAAATAAACTGGAATAAGAGAAAAGAGTATGCTACTTACACCCTTGGAGATGAATCACTGGGTTAAAGTGAAGAAGCCAGGCAAGAAAGAGCAGAGGGCAAGATGAATGAGACCTTGTGTGGTTCAGAAAAATCAAAGTCATCACATTTCAGTTTACCAGTGACCTTACAGAAACCCCTTGACCAAGAAACACCCAATGTATCACTGTTGAATTCACTAGTTCCTGGAGAATATACATTATAAAAAAAAAAAGTCATTTTTCATCTCATTACTTTAATCATTTTGTCAAAATAATCTGAACTTGGGTACATAAATGCTCAATTTGTATTAGAATGTGCACCTTAAAAGTCCCTGAGAAACAGTTAAAAATGATTGAAATGTATTCAATGCAATTATTTACCATACTAATTGCCAAGGACTTGGCTCCCTTCTCTGATACTTAAGGCATGTGATGTATCATACATGTATATACACACAACATCAAAAAGCTTAAGGTCACGGCATCCAGTCCCATCACTTTATGGCAAGGAGACGGGGAAAAAGTGGATGCAGTAACAGATTTTATTTTCTTGGTCTCCCAAATCACTGTGGACAGTGACTGCAGCCATGAAATTAAAAGATACTTGCTCCTTGGAAGGAAAGACATGAAAAACCTAGACAGCATATTAAAAAGCAGAGACATCACTTTGCTGACAAAGGTCCGAATAGTCAAAGCTATGGTTTCTCCAGCAGTCATATATAGATGTGACAGTTGGACTATAAAGAAGGTTGAGCACTGAAGAATCGATGCTTTTGAATTGTACTCCTGGAGAAGATTCTTGAGTCCTTTGGACAGCAAGGAGATCAAACCAGTCAATCCTAAAGGAAACAACCCTGAATATTCTCATTGGGATGACTGGTGCTGAAGCTGAAGCTCCAATACTTTAGCCACCTGATGCGAAGAATCGACTCACTGGAAAAGACCCTGATGGTGAGAAAGACTGAAGGCAAAAGGAAAAGGGAGTGGTGGAGGATGAGATAGTTAGATAGTATCACTGACTCTACAGACATTGAATTTGACAAACTCCAGGAGATAGTGGGAGACAGGGGAGCTGGATGAGCTGCAGTCAAAGGGGTTGCAAAGAGTCAGACATGACTTAGCGACTGAACAACAATATGTTCACATATATAATGTATAATATTTATAATTACATATTCTATATAAATATATTTATTTTATATTAATGCCACATCAGAGTATCCCTCTTTGGTGCCTGCATTTTTTTTTTTTTTTTTTTTGACAATTTACTGATGCTGCATAGTAAATAATTTCCAGACTGGAAGGCACTTAGCGAGGTAAATTCATTCTTTAAGTCCTAGGGTGTCAGTTAGTAGAGTAAGGGCAATGGAACTAGAAGGTTGTGAGAGATGATGTTGTCCAACTCCCTCATTTTTCAGTTCAAGTGACAAAGGCTCAAAGGGGTTGTGACTTGCACAAGCATGTCTGGTTCTGCCACTATTACTGTGAAGTAAAACTGGAAGTGTTAGTAGCTCCAGTTGTGTTCAACTCTGTGACACCATGGACTTTAGCCTGCCAGGCTCCTCTGTCCATGGAATTCTCTAGGCAAGAATACTGGAGTGGGTTGCCATGCCCTTCTCCAGGGGATCTTTTCCATTCCACCCGAACTCGGGTCTCCTGCATTGCAGGCAGATTCTTTACCATGTGAGCCACCAGGGAAGCCCCAACTATTACTGTAATCTTAGACAAGTCCTTAACTACATCTGGACTTCCACTCCCTTCTCTGTAAAATGGACAGGTGATCATCACAGCTAACATCTCTCAGGTGCTTCCTATGTTTCCCACACTATCCTGAGTACTTTAAGTGTCTAATTCTCCCAACACCTTCATAAATTATATATAATTACCTTCAATTAGAGATGAGACTATCAAAACACAGAAAGCTTAAATAATTTGCCCCCGATAAGACAATTGGGAAATGTTGCAAAGCTGGCCTAGTAATCTAGGAATAACTAGCTCCAAGATTCTCAGATGCCAATTCTTAAATCCCTTCTAAGAAAACTCCATTAGGAAGCTTCTCAAATTCCTCTAGCTCTGAAAGTCTACGGCAGAGTTAACAAACTATGGTAACGCCTTTGTTTACAGATAGGCAGTGGCTGCCTTTGCACCACCAACAGCAGAGATTAGTAGAGGCAATAGAGATTGTATTGTCAGTAAAACCTGAAATATTTACTCTCTGGTTCTTTACAGAAAAAATGTATGCTGACACCTGCTTTAGAGCTTTGAAAATTTAGAGTATGTTGAAACTGTACAGCATTTTACAATGTACAAAGCACCTTGGCAAATGTCAACACATTTAATCCTTGTTTTGCAAGGGGCATTCACTCACTATAAAGGAGGAAGTTAATTTAAGTAACTTGCCTAATCAGGGTCACAGAGGCAGTGGCAGAACCACATACCCAGGTTTGGACTCCAGATTGTGAGCTGTTTCCATGAAGCTACCCTGTCTCTTCTAAATTACTGCTAAGGAAGGGTTTGGAAACTGGAAAAGACCTGTGAATACTGAAGGTGAGTCAGACTGTCTTCCTGTTGTCAATATCATTCCAGGTGCACTGGTAATTAAAGTCATCAAGCACTAAAACTAGTAAATTAAATTTGTAATAAATTGGAAAGAAAAGTTTAAGAAAGCCATTTTGGAACATGTGATGTATTTCTGTGTATTTTTGTACTAACATATATGAAATTTTAAACTGCTCAACTTAGAATGACTTGAAAAATGAAATTACATAAAATGAACAATTGCCCATTTCTCTTGCTATTTGATGAGATTAGCCTTAAAATAAATTGTTTTTTTCCTTACCTAGGATTTTCTCATGAATAAAACTGCAATTATACCTTCCTCATGCTTAGCAATAAAAAAATACATGGTTAGTTTTAAACAGACTTAATACTAAAGAGAGTAGTAGTAAAATAATACTTAATATAACTTAATAAAAACTTAATATAACAAAACAAATTTAAAAAAAATTTTTTTTCAAAGAAAGCACAGGTGCTTCTTCCTACCCTGCAAATTCAAGCTCAATCTAAATAGCAATGATGCATCTTGAATAGCAAGTATGGCTAGCTTTAGGGATTCATTTGAAATACATGATATGAGGTCACTTGCTTTTTATTTCAGATATATTCTGTAACATATCTTGAGATTTAATTTCATAATCCATATAAGCGGCTATGGAGGTAACCTGAAATCACTCCAAGAAGGGGAAAAAACCCTATTTTTCTGTCACCAATTGAGTCACCACTACGTGTTAGACACCTTTTTATTTATTCTCTGAACAGCTCATAAGCTGCTATGAAGCCAATTCCTGCACCATTTTACAGATGAGAAAACTGAGGCCCAGGGTTATTACCAATTTGCCTGAGGTCACATGGCTGGAATTCAAATCTAAGCCAGAGTACCTTCAAAATCCAAACTATCTCCCAACTGTCCCATGTAGATTTCCAATAACCCCAAGATCATTGGCCAATAAGTCATAAATAGTTATTTAAAGAGTAGAATTTTTCCTTCTTTACTGAATGACTCTACTTTGATACTGTAGTTCTGCCCATGCTATAATATTTCAATGAGAAATTTTATCCAGGGATTTCAATTTCTCTTTTTAAGGAAAAGGAAGAATTGAAGCACCTAGATTTTAGTGAGTTTTTCAAGTCTGCAACAAATACTCACAGACAAGTTACTTCATGAATCAGCTCATTGTACTAATCAAATGCAAAATGACTGTTTACAGCAGAATTCTGTATAAACCTAATTAATGTTGGACCTCATCCATAATAGTCACTGAGGGTGCTTATTATAATAAATCAAAGAGGAAAAAAAGAGCCCATTATTTTAGGCTTTAAATCAACTGGCTTTCTAATAATTGATTTATGGTACTATTAATGTCACTTTATTATTTATTATTAATTTAATACATTAATAATAATTATTATTAATTTATTATTAATGTCACTAATTTATTCTTCCTCTTCAAATTAGGAGTTTGGGATTAACAGATACATACTACTATATGTAAAACAGATAACAAGGACCTACTGTATATCACAGAGAACTATATTCAATATCTTGTAATAAGCTATAATGGAGAAGAATCTGAAAAAGAATATATATACCTATAATATATGTTATAGAGAATGTAGGGCTTCCCAGGTGGCCTTAGTGGTAAAGAACTGGCCTGTCAATGCAGGAGACATAAGAGACTCGGGTTCAATCTGTGGGTCAGAAAGAATGTTTACCCACTCCAGTATTCTTGTCTGGAGAAACCCATGGACAGAGAAGCCTGTAGGACTACAGTCCATAGGGTTACAAAGAGCTGGACACAACTGAAGCTACTTAGCATGCATAGATAATATATGTATTATATATTACATATATATACACAACTCAATCACTTGGGTGTATACCTGAAACTAACATCACATTGTAAATCAACAATGTTAATTAAAAAAAAAGAATGTTACTTTAACAAATAAGTTCTGCCAATTGCTTTCTGACAAAAGTAGATTTCAACAGCCTTAATGATAGGGACCTTGTCTTACATATTTTTGTCTTTCTCACACTCAGGGTCTCACACAGTGCAGGTACATGGTGACACCTAACATGCTGTTCATTCGACAGTTTTTAGTCAATGAATATAGTTTCAAAGTTGGTCCCACAGCACAGTCTCAAGGGCCATAGAAATGTTTGTATCTGGATGGTAAAGAATCTGCCTGCAATGCAGGAGACCTGGGTTTGATTCCTGGGTCAGAAAGATCCCCTGGAGAAGGGAATAGCAACCCATTCCAGTATTCTTGCCTGGAGAATCCCATGGACAGAAAAGCCTGGCAGGCTACAGTCCATAGGGTCACAAAGAGTCAGACATGACGGAGCAACTAAGCACGTCCACGAACGTACTACTGGGCAGACCAGAAATCCGGTGGCCCCAGGCAGAATTGCAGATTTTTGTAACAAAAGATAAAGTTTTACTGCAGGCACAGATTTAGTTCTATTCCCTAGCAACCATTTAACTTCAAACTGACAAGAGTCAAAAACTGCCATTAACAGCCACCAGACTTTTTTCCTTTTGCATGATTCCATAATACAGTGCAATCTCACTCTGTTCTGCAGAGGGGTAATGCCAGCACCCCTGGAGGACTGACTTTCTGGGTTTAAATTTCAGCTCCCGTAAAGACACAAAAATAAATAATTCTGTGGAAAATGACAGTATGGCTTCCTTTTCTATGTAAACACAGGCTGGATTTCTGGGATGAAGGGAGAAGAAGGTTGCTTCTGCTTTATTTTCACATCTATAATTATGCTTTTTTAAAAACCCAGGTTATAGAAAAACGGATACAGAAGAAATCAGGAGATGATTATTCACATTGTAAAGGGATTCTCCACAGGGTTCCATAAACACTGCGCTCTCTTATAACAGTGGATTTGATTAAAAAGCGGCCTTTCAGGAATACATTTGTATAAAGCGAGGTACACCAAATATTCACTCTCCCTCTTCTCCAAGGACAATCCAGCATCTTGTTTCCATTCATAAAGCAGGGGAACAAACAACAGTAGTTGTTACTGAAGTCAATGGAGTCTTGGATCACCCTCCTCACCTTTCTTAGGCGATGAGGCTTTGAGGAATCCAGGTACAAAGAGTAAGACCCTGGTGGCCACAGTCCCTTCACTATCCTGCAACAAGGCTCTTTCTAAAACCAGGGTTTTGCAGCATTTGGCCCAGGGACATGTGAGTGGAGGAGTCTGTGAAATTTGGACTCAGCACAGGTCACAAATATAGCCTGTGGCTGATGAGGAAATTCAGAGCCACAGACCATGGTTTCTTGTAGGTAAGCTGTTTCCTCACCTTAAAATGAGGAGGAAACGTCCCCTTCTTCATCCCTGAGCTCGGATGCCCTCGGACAACCGAGAGTTATGCAAAAGCCATGAGCACCCAGGATCCTTCCCACCCAGTCTTTGTGTTGAATGACATTAATTGGTAAATCAATTTGTTCCCATAGATTAAAAACGGGTATTTAGGAAATGCAGTCCCACGACTTGGCAGTCAAGGAGAGGCACCGCAGAGCATCCAGACATGGCTTCCAGGGTCACACCCAGGGGGACAATGACCTCACTGTTGAAACCAGCCAGCCAAGTTGGGGACGCTCTTGCGTTGGTTCCCAGCCTTCTGCACAGCCTGGCAGGCCAGGCACCAGGGCTCGTCCCAGAAGGAGGTGACATGCACGGCATGGCTCCGGCGCCACCTGAAGTAGCCGCGATAGACAGTCGGGTTGCGGTCCAGGAACTGCAGGTGGGCGGCCAGGGAGGAGGCAGAAGGGAAGTCGTCCACGTGGATGAAGGCATTGGAGGGCACGAAGCGCTCGTAATTGGTACGGTTGGGGCCCAGCACGACCGGCACGGCCCCGGCCAGGAAGGCGTTGCGCCACAGCTTCTCGGTGATATAATCCAGGTGCTGCGAGTTCTCGAAGGCCAGGTAGAACTTGTAGCGGGCCACCGTGTGCACGAGCTCTGCGTCGGGCAGCGGCTGCCCGGGCCCGCCCTTGCCGAACACGTCCACGGTCACGTACTGACTCAGCTGGCGGTAGTAGCGCACGCGCGCCTGGCGCTCATCCCAGTTGCTCACCACCCAGGCCACCAGCCCCTGCTTCCGGGCCAGCGGTGGGACCAGCCCTGGCGGCTGCTCGCTGGGATGGGTCCTGGGGTAGAGGTAGCCGTAAGGCACGAAGATGTCCGAGTCGGCCCTGTAGGAGAGCGTCCAGTTGAAGATGTTACCTGCCAGGCCCTGCAACCCTGGGGAATGGGAGGGCGACTCGAAGTTCATCCACACCCAGCGCTGGCCCGGGGGCCGGGGGCCCAAGGCGGCCGAGGTTTCGGCCTCAGCCTCTTGCCCCTCGTCGTCCATCACCAGCCCTTCCCGCTCCTCCACCGGGGGCATCTGGACGCCCCAGGGCGGAGGCCAGTCCGGGGGTCCCTTCACCAGGTCTCGGTGGTGGAAGAGCACCGCCTGGGCCTCCTCGTAGGCCGCGCGATCCGTGTGCAGGACGCAGCCGCTGATGTTGAAGCGCCGCTGGCAGTCGGGGGGCGGCCTGCGGGGGTTGTGTCGGCCCCTGAAGGGCTCCCACCACAGCAGCACGTTCACCGGCCGCGGCGGGCTGGGGGAGGCCCACGGCAGAGGCGGCAGCTGCTTCCAGCAAACGTAGATGGCCACGGCGGTGGACAGCAGGCTGGCGGCCAGCAGCGCCAAGTGGGTGCCGGGCAGCCCCGGACCTCCGCGCCGGGAGCCCCGCCGGCCCCAGCGCGCGCGCATGGCGAGCGCGGGCAGAGCCGCCGCCGCCGCCGCCGCCCGCCGCGCGGCCGCGAGCGTGGAGCGCCGGCGCCCGCTCTCATGCTGCTGCAGCGGCTCCAGCCTTCTTAGGCGCTTGCCCCCCGCCCTGGAGCGCGAGAGGGCGGTCCCGGGATCTGAGGACGCGCGGGTCCTGCTCTCCTCCCCGCCGCTCCCCTCCCGGCGAGGTTCCAGGGTGAGGAGGGCGGACCCGACGACCCAACCTGGCGCCGCTGGGTCCCTCCCCTCCACCGTGTCGCCGGCCCGACCGGCCCGGCCAGGCCCCGGGCGCCTCCTGCGGCACCTCCGTCCGCTCCTGCGCCCCTCCAGGGTTCCTGGATTTCCCCTCCGCGGCCCACCCCGCGGCTCCGGATGCTTCTCTCCGCACACCCCACGTCTCGGCCCGAAATATTCCCTCCCAGCTACGCCCCAGCCCTCAATCGCGGTGGCCCAGACGCTTGCCTTCCAGGGTGAGGGCCGGGCTCACCCCCTGGCGCGGGCAGGCGGCGTGAGACCCTCCCGAAGCCTCGGTGGCGGCGCGAGAGGAGGCGGGCACCGGAGAAAGGCGGCCCGGGGGTGGGACCGGGGAACCGCTTCCTTCCTCTTTTGCTGTCCGGGGTCGGTTACGCCTGCGGGAGGGAGGGAGCCCGCGAGGCCGAGGTGCTGAGCGGAGGGAGGCGCAGCCTTGACCTCGTGACCTGCCGCCGACCCCCGCAGGTCGTGCACTCGGCCTCCTCGGCGCGGCCACAGAGGTGGTGCATTTTGTGAAACCAAGTTTTCCAGGAAAGCCTACTGTCAAAAAGACCTTCGCTTTGCCTATGCTCCAGCAGTGGAGAGAGAATTGTTTCTGAACAATGGAATTGTTCTGTTTCTTCCCTCCGCCACTGAATGAACGCTTCTGCCTGCTGGCTCAAAACTTTCTTTGTACCAGGGCTAGGAGAACTCATAAACCAAACGTAAAAATGTGGCCCTTGTGGCCATTGTCCTCAGGGAAATCCCTGCCTATTCAATGAGATGGATGAATGAACGCCACCTTTTTTTTTTTTTTCTAAGCGCTTAAGAAACGGCTTATCTGCACTTAGGAATAGGAAGATCATTCAAAACACAGGACTATAAAATGATGACTAAGATAAATATCATAGCATCCAAGTTTAGGATATAAAGGATAAGTATCATCACAGTGGTACCTTCTGGTTGATCAACGAAGCAACCGAGGCATCTACCTCCACAGTGACTTAAGGAGTTTTTTCCCTATGGCTTGATTTTGAATTTCTGGATTTTGACCTTCATTTATGTAACTAAACTTTTCTTCAGCAAATTTCTAAATAGGGCATGGGTGGGCTGCTGACCTGAGAAGAGCAGGCTGTTTTGAGAGAATTTTTAGAGCCCAGCGGTGCGTGGGTGGTGTCCCAGCCCACTGCCAGGTAAGTTACAAGATGTTAGGGAAGAAATAGACTTGCTGGGAAGGGGCCAACCTGACAGGTGTTTTTGATGTTATGCCGTATGGATTTATTGTGAAGAACTTTTTCATTGTAAACCAAGTACAGATTGTAAAAGCTTCCATAAAAATGGTTTCAGGTGGCACTTGCTGCCTGGCTACACTGACAGCTTGGAAGCTGAAAGAACAGTGTTAGGTGCTCTGGCTATACCCATCAACCTAGTGATACTTTCTCCTACACCAAAACTTTTTATAATGTTTTTCTTTCCATAGAATCACTTTTCAAGATATTAATAGTTAAGCAAATGGGCTTTGAAATAAGATATCTCAGTGATTCTTCAATTTATTTTTAATTAGAAAGAAAAAACTATAAATGAATGAATAACTTCCTTTCAATCAAAGGAAGGAAAGCACATGTTGGGTTTTCTTTTTATAACGATTTGGAAATCTATACCTTTATGCCCATCCTCTCTCCCCCACTTCAGTAAAATGAGACATCATAGACAGAGCCTAACACTGTGTTTGGCATTTGGTAAATGTTAATCTGCTTGCTTATTTATTCAGTTTTCCCTTGTTGTTGTTCAGTTGCTCAGTCATGTCTGACTCTTTGCAACCCCATGGACTTGCAGCACACCAGGCTTCCCTGTCCTTCACTATCTCCCTGAATTTGCTCAAACTCATGTCTGTTGGGTTGGTGATACCATCCAACCATCTCATCGTCTGTCGCCCCCTTTTCCTCCTGCCCTCAATCTTTTCATAGCATCAGGGTCTTTTCCAGTGAGTCAGCTCTTTGCATCAAGTGACCAAAGCAATGAAGCTTCAGCTTCAGCATCAGTCCTTTCAGTGAATATTCAGAGTTGATTTCCTTTAGACTGACTGGTTTAAGCTTGCTGTCCGAGGGATTCTCAAGAGTCTCTCCAGCATAACAGTTTGAAAGCATCAGTTCTTCAGAGCTCAGTCTTCTTTATGGTCCAACTCTCACATCTAGACATGACTACTGGAAAAATCATAGCTTTGACTAGATGAACCTTTGTAGGCAAAGTGATGTCTAGGTTTTTAAAATACGCTGTCTAGGTTTGTCATTGCTTTTTTTCCAAGGAGCAAGTGGAAATGGCAACCCACTCCAGTATTCTTGCCTGGAAAATCCCTGTGGACAGAGAAGCCTGTTGGACTACAGTCCATGGGGTCACAGAGTTGGACATGATTTAGCAACTGAAAAACAACAACAACATAACCAATTAACAATGCTGTGATAGTTTCAGGTGAACAGCAAGGGACTCAACCATACATATACATGTATCCATTCTCCCCGAAACTCCCTTCTCATCCAGGCTGCCACATAATATTGAGCAGAGTTCCATGTGCTATACAATAGGACCTTGTTAGTTATCCATTTTAAATATAGCTGTGTGTACATGTCCATCAAGATTAGTATTTTTAAAAGCTCACTTGTGAAAGGAGATGTGTATACACATGAGATGGGCTTCTGGCATGCTGGCCATGTTTATTGATGTGGGCACTGGTTAATGGGTGTATTTGCTTGAGGAAATTCATCAGACTGTATGCTTACATATGTAATTTTATGTATGTATAGTATGTCAATAAAATGTTGCTAAGAAACAAATCATTCTGTCATCAGTGAAGAATGAACTGGGTATTGTGCTTAGTTTCTCAGTCGTGTCTGACCGTTTGGACTGTAGCCCCCCAGGCTCCTCTGTCCATGGGGATTCTCCAGACAAGAACACTGGAGTGGGTTGCCATGCCCTTCTCCAGGGGATCTTCCCAACCCAAGGATTGAACCCAGGTCTCCCGCATTGCAGGCAGATTCTTTTCCATCTGAGCCACCTGGGAAGTTGGATATTAGGGACCAGTATAAGAGTAGAAGTATCTAGTCCAGTTAGAAAACTCTTGCTATAATTCAGATGTGAAACAAGAGAGCCTGAACTAAGATAGTAGCTGTGAGAATGAGATTAAATTAAACTTAAAGGAGAATCAATTCAGAGATGTGTAGCAGGCCAGTCTCTTTTTCCAGGAAGCCCTCCTGGACATCCATATGCATACATCTGGGGTAGGTCACATGCCCCTCCTGTGTGCCTCTATATACATCTTTCAGAACATGATTGGGCAGTGATCATGGCTGTTTCTGTCAACCTCTATCCCTAGCACAGAACCAGGCATCTAGTTAGTTGTATTCATCATCTCAATGAATACTTGTTGAATGAATAAATGCTCTAATTGTATTATTAAAATGCTCTGTTAATATCACTGATCCCCAACTAGAAAGTGGGCAAGTATCAGGAGAAGCTGGCTATTCGAATGACTTGTTGTGACTTTAAGAAGTTCCTTAGGCTTTCAGTGGTAAATGCTATACATATATTAATCAGGACCCTGGGGACAGTCATCAGAAACTCCATCAAATTAGGCTGGGTCTCATTGGCACAACCTGGACTAGGCACTTATGCTTGAAGAATCACTGTGGTGAGGGCATGAGGACTCCCTTTAGACCTTCTTCTGGGTCTAGGGGGTAGAATCAATCTCATATAAAGACTGTGGACTAACGATGGGGGAAAAGTAATTCCCCAAAGGAAAAAGTGAAGTGCTCTTACCTGAAGAAGAGAGAAGGGACAGTGGCAGAGACCAAAATCATGTGTCTACCAGCCTTATGCAATTCTAAATAAATTCTAAATCACGTTAGAACTTTAAATATTCTATGATTCTTTTTGACTTTATAACAATAAGCAAATGCTTCTTTTGTATGTATTTAAAGACCTCCTAGTTTCCACAAAATATTACACAAGAAGAACTGGATTTCAGTCATAAGCATGATGACAATGTCAGGTATCAATAAGGAATTTTGACTAAAGGTTTGTACAAACTAGAGGAGAGCTCCAAAATTCAAGGCTCACTTTATCAAGATGATTGAGGGATCCATGCACAATGGGACCGAGGATGGTGTATTCAGTTCCAAAATTTGATATAGGGACTGGATTCTCTGGGGGCAAGAACCAGGCCAACTGTGGTTCCTAAAAATTCAACTCATGCTTTGTTCTTCTCCATGGAAAGAGTTCATTTTAAGCCTGTCCTGCTGCTCCTCAGGACTTACCAAGTGGTGCAGTGGTAAAGAATCTGCCTGCCAAAGGAGGAGATGCAAGAAACATGAGTTCCATCCCTGGGTGGGGAAGATCCCATGGAATAGGAAATGGCAACACACTCCTGTATTCTTGCCTGGAAAATTCGATGAACAGAGGAGCCTGGCAGGCTACAGTCATAAAGAGTCAGATGTAACTAAGTGACTGAGCACACACACACACTGCTCCTTCCCAGAGACAGATGCTATTTTCCAGAGATGCCTCAGAATGTGTTGTGACTGCCCTGGGTCTGCCCACCAGCACCAAATTCACGGTCAGCCTGGGTCCGTGAGAACCAGACTGTCCTCAAATGGGTTGCTATTTTTTATTAGATCTGAGATTTCTGCAACTGAACATTGACCTGCTAAGTATACTTCAATTTTTTTTTTTTTTCCATTGAAGACAGAAAAGGGCAAAGTTCCTCCCAGGATGACATGCTTATTAGGAAATGGGGAGCAACCAGTGAGCAGATATAACTGCAAAAGCTAACTCCTATGCAGAAAGGTGATTATTTCTTTTCTCAGATATGATTTTTTTCCTGTGCATAATTGGGCTGACGATTATGGAGTTACTTAGTTAATAACTGTTAAGGATTGTGTAAGTTCCATAACAATCCACAAGTTATTGTTCATTGCCCTATTAAACCCTTGATAGAAAAATAAAACTAGCACCAACTTCTAAGGTTGTTTGTCTTTATCCCAGTGCAAAATTTTACTGCCCCTAAAAGATTGTCATGAATAGTCAATATGATAATGTATTACACTTACTTTAGGATTTTAACTCTTATGCACTCAAGTCCTTTCTATATTCTTACTTGACTGAACAGGTAATGCAAGAATTTTGGATGTTCAGGAAAAGGTACATTGTGAAATTCTGGTTTACAGTCAGAAATATTTGTATCATATTCACAATGTTTGTAGGGCTTACATCTGCATTCTCCTTGTTAAACTACTCTTTCTTAGAGTGTATTTGCAATCACGTGTACAAGTTATGGAATACAAGACTTACATGAAAGAAAATTATTTTGGCCTTCTGAGGTGACCCACAATCTGTCTGTGGAATGTGTTTCTCTCTATATAAACCCACTTCTTACCTCCCAAAAAAAGAAATAGAAAATTACATTGACATTGCAATGAACATGTTACTATCACATAGTGTAGTGCCTGGCACATGTAAGGTGTATAATAAATATTTGTTACATAAGCGAATAGATGAGTGAATGAGTGAACAACACTTATAATTTTTTTTTTTTTTTTTTTTTTTGGCCGCATCACTCATTATGTGGGATCTTAGTTCCCTGACCAGGGATTGAACCCACACCCCCTGAGGTGGAAGTACAGAATCTTAATCACTGGATCACCAGGGAAATGCCCACTTTTAATTTTACATTTCATGAAGCACTTATGAAACAGTTCACTTTGTTCATTCATGAAGAGTATGGAAAAGACTGGACTGAAAAATAATGACTAAGGTAAATAATATAGCACAAGTGTAGGGTAAACACGTGGAGTGTCATACTGGCTTCCCCAAGTCCTCTTCATGTTCACCAGCACGATCTTCATAGCTCACCTGAAGTCTATTTGGGTCCTTGGTCAAATGAGTTAGCACAAATCCTGTACGGTCTCAGGATCGCAAACAGGTCTGATCTGGGTTTACTATGGTACCGGCTCCACATCAGAGCTTACGTGTGGCCATACTCAAGGCAATCGGACCCTAACTCAAGACAAGACCTGAACTCAGGAAGGCAGCCCAACTCTTTACAATTGGAGGAAGGGATGGTGAATCCCCTCACCTTTCCCCTGTCCTGACCCCACTTCTCACACAGACCCAGGGCACACCTCACTACAGAAAATGGAGAGGAGATGCATTTTCCATAGAAATCAGGGAAGTCCGCCTCGACCAGCAAATTTCCCTTGAGCAACCATTGAGAACACAAAAGTAGTCAGATCAGATTCCATCACGCTTGTTCCTGTGATTCTTCTTCTAAAAGGAGTCTGAGGAACTTGAAATATTAGGAAATACTTGCTGGATTAAAGTCAACAAAACTAGTGACATATGAATGATTTTGAAAGTATATCGGAATGGAAGGGTAAATCCATGTTGCTCATGCATGGCAAGGGAGAATTATTGCCAAAGAAGTGGGGCAGCCACATTTTATAGTTTCATGACCAGCTTCAGTTTCAGTTCAGTTCAGTAACTCAGTTGTGTCCAACTCTTTGTGATCCCATGAATCACAGCACGACAGGCCTCCCTGTCCATCACCAACTCCCGGAGTCCACCCAAACCCATGTCCATCGAGTTGGTGATGCCATCCAACCATCTCATTCTCTGTCGTGCCCTTCTCCTCCTGCCCTCAATCTTTTCCAGCATCAGGGTCTTTTCAAATGAGTCAACTCTTCGTATCAGGTGGCCAAAGTATTGGAGTTTCAGCTTCAACATCAGACCTTCCAATGAACACCCAGGACTGATCTCCTTCAGAATGGACTGGTTGGATCTCCTTGCAGTCCAAGGAACTCTCAAGAGTCTTCTCCAATACCACAGTTCAAAAGCATCAATTCTTTGGTGCTCAGCCTTCTTCACAGTCTAACTCTCACATCCATACATGACCACAGGAAAAACCATAGCCTTGACGAGATGGACCTTTGTTGGCAAAGTAATGTCTTTGCTTTTTAATATGCTGTCTAGGTTGGTCATAACTTTCCTCCCAAGGAGTAAGCGTCTTTTAATTTCATGGCTGCAATCACCATCTGCAGTGATTTTGGAGCCCCCAAAAAGAAAGTCAGCCACAGTTTCCCCATCTATTTCCCATGAAGTGATGGGACCAGATGCCATGATCTTCATTTTCTGAATGTTGAGCTTTAAGCCAACTTTTTCACTCTCCTCTTTAACTTTCATCAAGAGGCTTTTTAGTTTCTCTTCACTTTCTGCCATAAGGGTGGTGTCATCTGCATATCTGAGATTATTGATATTTCTCCTGGCAATCTTGATTCCAGCTTGTGCTTCCTCCAGCCCAGCGTTTCTCATGATGTACTCTGCATATAAGTTAAATAAGCAGGGTAACAATATACAGTCTTGATGTACTCCTTTTCCTATTTGGAACCAGTCTGTTGTTCCATGTCCAGTTCTAACTGTTGCTTCCTGACCTGCATACAGATTGCTCAAGAGGCAGGTCAGGTGGTCTGGTATTCCCATCTCTTTCAGAATTTTCCACAGTTTATTGTGATCCACATAGTCAAAGGCTTTGGCATAGTCAACAAAGCAGAAATAGATGTTTTTCTGGAACTCTCTTGCTTTTTCCATGATCCAGAGGATGTTGGCAATTTGATCTCTGGTTTCTCTGCCTTTTCTAAAACCAGCTTGAACATCTGGAAGTTCACAATTCACGTATTGCTGAAGCCTGGCTTGGAAAATTTTGAGCAGTACTTTACTAGCATGTGAGATGAGTGAAATTGTGTGGTAGTTTGAACATTCTTTGGTATTACCTTTCTTTGGGATTGGAATGAAAGCTGACCTTTTCCAGTCCTGTGGCCACTGCTGAGTTTCCCACATTTGCTGGCATATTGAGTGCAGCACTTTCACAGCATCATCTTTTAGGATTTGAAATAGCTCAACTGGAATTCCATCACCTCCACTAGCTATGTTTGTAGTGATGCTTTCTAAGGCCCACTTGACTTCACATTCCAGGATGTCTGGCTCTAGATGAGTGATCACACCATCGTGATTATCTGGGTCATGAAGATCTTTTTTGTAGAGTTCTTCTGTGTATTCTTGCCACCTCTTGTTAATATCTTCTGCTTCTGTTAAGTCCCTACCATTTCTGTCAGGTATGACCTAAATAAAATCCCTTATGACTACACAGTGGAAGTGAGAAATAGTTTTAAGGGACTAGATCTAATAGACAGAGTGCCTGATGAACTACGGACGGAGGTTCATGACATTGTACAGGAGACAGGAATCAAGACCATCCCCAAGAAAAAGAAATGCAAAAAAGCAAAATGAGTCTCTGAGGACATCACAAATAGCTTACAAATAGCTGTGAAAAGAAGGAAAGCAAAAAGCAAAGGAGAAAGATATACCCATTTGAATGCAGAGTTCCAAAGTATAACAAGGAGAGATAAGAAAGCCTTCCTCAGCAATCAATGCAAAGAGATAGAAGAAAACAATAGAATGGTAAAGACTAGAGATCTCTTCAAGAAAATTAGAGATACCAAGAGAACATTTTTTATGACCAGCTTGAAAGTGAAAGTGAAGTTGTGTCCGACTCTTCGTGACTCCATGGACTGTAGCCTACCAGGCTCCTCCGTCCATGGGATTCTCCAGGCGAGAGTACTGGAGTGGGGTAAACCACAGTCCAGAAATCTTGCACAATTCACTGCGGTGAAATCACAATAAAAATGCTCGTTATATTATTTTCAATCACTCCAAAAAGAACCTTTGGGTCTGAATTTACCCTTAGCAATATTTCTGTATGCTCAGTCGTGTATAATCTTTGTGACCCCACGGACTAGAGACTGCGAGGCTCCTTTGTCCATGGAATTTTCTAGGCAAGAATACAGGAGTGGGTTGCTATTTCCTACTCCAAGGGATCTTCCGGACCCAGGGACCAAACCTGCATCTGTTGAGTCTCCTGTATTGGCAGGCGGATTCTTTACAACTGCACCTGGGAAGCCATAACAATGTTTAACCGGATTCAACAAACATTTGATCTCAGGAGGAAGAGAATCTACAGGTGACTAAACACTGCGCCAACTGTCTGATTGCATTGCCGGAACTACTTCTGGCCTCGCAGCACCACACAACGCTGCACACACACAAAAAAACCCCGGAAACTTCTTTGCATGAGTCACTGTTCAAAGGCAATTTCCAGGAGCATCTAAGACAGTAGGAGGAGTGCAGCTCCTCTTAAAGTCAGAGAAGAGAAATTCGATGTGATTGAAGACTGGAGATGCTGTCCGACCACCATTTATAGAGCCCGCTTTTCATCACTGCAAAGCTGCTTTGCCTCTTGGGTTCCCTCCAGGCTCTCAAGGACCCATTTCCCTGTCCACAGTTTGAGAAAGAACTTTAGGGATTGTTGTTAGATTTTGGTATGATGACCTCAGGATTGCCTGTGTTCCTTTAAAATATAAAATGCTGTGATTTTTCTCTATTTTGATATATTTTGACATTATCAGCTTGCAGAGCTATTCCTAAAGTGTTTTCCAAGCCATATGGCACTGAGAATCATTCTGTATTGATATTGGGTTGGTTTAAAACCAAACAAACTTTTTGGCCAACTCCATATTTGCAGGGCTACATTAGGGTCAGAACTTGTTTGGGTTTAAAAATTTGCAAAAGCTATAACTTCATGTAGTAATACTTATTGGATGTCAAGTGTGTGCCAGGCGTGAGGTATATCTGAACAAACAAACAAACGAACATTTCTACCCCTGTGGGACATGCTAACTGTCACATTCAACCCATACTGTGAATTGTAGCTTTAGAGAAATTTCAGACTTGAAGAATCCAAAAGTAGACTTTAAAAGCTGTGATGTGAGGTGAAAAAACGCGCCTCTTCCCTGGCTAGCCCTAATTTGCATAGGGCAGGCTCACTGGGGAGGAGACAAAAACTTATAAAAAGAGGGAGCCAAAACGCATTGGGCTTCCTTGGTGGCTCAGAGGTTAAAGCGTCTGTCTGCAATGCAGGAGACCTGGGGCAGATCCCCTGGAGAAGGAAATGGCAACCCACGCCAGTATTCTTGCCTGGAGAGGGTCATAGTCCAACCGGGTCGCAAAGAGTCGGCTTTCACTTTCACTTTCAAAACCCACTGAGGCCTCTCCTTTGGAGTCCGCTTGCCCTCACACCTGGAGGTTGTAAGACAGAACTGTAAAAAAAAAAAAAAAAGCTGTGATGTGTTAGGCTTTTAGTAACCTTGCCCATTTGCCTCTTGAAGCAACATTTCCTTGATCGCCTTGTCACTTTGTCCTTTGTCATTTTGAATTAATCAAGTGTCACCATCAGAGTGGAAAGTTTTTTTAGACACCTATCTCTGCAACTCTTTCATATACAATTATAATTAGTTAAGCAAGATTTTTTCATACTGTCACATAAATTTTTCAGGTTAAAGGGAAGCTAGGATTTGTGAGGGGCGGGGTGTAGACAGTGGGTCTCTCCACCCAAAGTTTCTACTCTCTCTCCTTTAGTTATAGAGATGTGGAAATAAAACTAGAAGGAAGCTATTTAGCCCATAGGTGTGCTCCAAGGAAGCACTATAATTAAGACAGATAAAACTAAAGGCAGTTGTACTGTTGCAAGAAGGGGGACCCCTTCCAGGGCCCAAAACTGGGCTCTTGTCTAACACTCAGAAATGAATTGTCTAAGGAGACACATGTGCTGACAAAGCAAGAGATTTTATTGGGAAAGGGCACCCGGGTGGAGAGCAGCAGGGTAAGGGAACCCAGGAGAACTGCTCTGCCACGTGGCTTGCAGTCTTGGGTTTTGTGGTGAGGGGATTAGTTTCTGGGTGGTCTTTGGCCAATCATTCTAATTCAGAGTCTTTCCTGGTGGCGCACGCATCACTCAGCCAAGATGGATGCTAGTGAGAGGGATTCTGGGAAGTGGACAGACTTGCCATGTCTCCTTTCGACCTTTCCCGAACTCTTCCGGTTGGTGGTGGCTTATCAGTTCCGTATTCCTTATCAGGATCTCCTGTCATAAAACAACTAATGCAAATAGTTACTATGGTGCCTGGCCAGGGTGGGCGATTTCAATCAGTGTGCTTCCCCTAACAGTACTACAAAGGATTCTTTTGGTTGCAATTACAGTGGCCTGCCAGAGGCAGCTTTTGACAAAAAGGAAAAGGGTAGGGGACAAAATTTACTATTATGTAAGAAGTAGGTCTCATCAGTTCAGCTCAGTTCAGTCGCTCAGTCGTGTCCGACTCTGCGACCCCATGAATCGCAGCACGCCAGGCCTCCCTGTCCATAACCAACTCCCGGAGTTCACCCAGACTCACGTCCATCGAGTCAGCGATGCCATCCAGCCATCTCATCCTCTGTCGTCCCCTTCTCCTCTTGCCCCCAGTCCCTCCCAGCATCAGAGTCTTTTCCAATGAGTCAACTCTTCGCATGAGGTGGCCAAAGTACTGGAGTTTCAGCTTTAGCATCATTCCTTCCAAAGAAATCCCAGGGCTGATCTCCTTCAGAATGGACTGGTTGGATCTCCTTGCAGTCCAAGGGACTCTCAAGAGTCTTCTCCAACACCACAGTTCAAAAGCATCAATTCTTTGGCGCTCAGCTTTCTTCACAGTCCAACTCTCACATCCATACATGACCACAGGAAAAACCATAGCCTTGACTAGGCGGACCTTTGTTGGCAAAGTAATGTCTCTGCTTTTGAATATGCTATCTAGGTTGGTCATAACTTTCCTTCCAAGGAGTAAGCGTCTTTTAATTTCATGGCTACAGTCACCATCTGCAGTGATTTTGGAGCCCCAAAAAATAAAGTCAGCCACTGTTTCCACTGTTTCCCCATCTATTTCCTATGAAGTGATGGGACTGGATTCCATGATCTTTGTTTTCTGAATGTTGAGCTTTAAGCCAACCTTTCCACTCTCCACTTTCACTTTCATCAAGAGGCTTTTGAGTTCCTCTTCACTTTCTGCCATAAGGGTGGTGTCATCTGCATATATCTGAGGTTATTGATATTTCTCCCAACAATCTTGATTCCAGATTGTGTTTCCTCCAGCCCAGCGTTTCTCATGATGTTCTCTGCATATAAGTTAAATAAGCAGAGTGACAATATACAGCCTTGACATACTCCTTTTCCTATTTGGAACCAGTCTGTTGTTCCATGTCCAGTTCTAACTGTTGAGTCTCATAGTGACCCTCTTTTTTTTTAATTTTTTTAAGAGTTGAAGAGTTTTATTAAAGATAGCAAGAAAGCTAGTGTAATTAAGTTATAGAGTCACTCAGCAGAAACTTCCTTAAATGATCAAAGATTTAAGCCATCTGTGAGGCCAAAGGCCCCTCCACTGAGGGACACTCTCACCTGACACTCATGGGTAGCTAAGGCCTTGGTGTCCTGCACCCAAAGCGAATCTGTGACAGAGGGCTCGCTTGAACAAAAGTTACTCTCTTGTGAGAAGGGTTTCAAAGTCCAAAAGGAGGACTGTGGGACAGAGAACGCTGTCAGAATTCTACATCTGCTTCTTTCCCTCCACCCCACCACCCCCATCAGCTCTCTGTTTCTCCTGTTCGCTGGGCAGAACATAATCCTCCATAGCTCCATGATTCTCCAACAGCAGTGTCTGACAAGCAACTAAGTCTTTGGCAGCAAGAATCTGACTGGACTATCTTGGGTGTGGTGTTCACCTAGTGAAATTAGCTATGGTCTGGCATAGGGTCCAAAGGTGTGGTGGTCAGCGGGTGGGCTGGGGAAGGGAGTGGGGATGGTAGTTTCCAGAGAAATGAACACCTTTGTGAGCTGAACAGTTCTGAAGAGGTGTCTGACTCTTGTTTTCCTTTTTATTTTAAACAGATGACCAAGGAAGAAACTTTCTCAGTCTATTATTTCCATAAACAAATGCTTCCTTATATCTACTGTAAAACAACTTATTATGAAAAACTATAAACACATACAAACATAGGAAGAAAAGGGTGATGAGCCCCTCAGTTCCCTTCATCAAGATTCAGCAATTATTGATTACCCACATATGCTCCACTTAACCACTTTCCCTTTATTTCTTTTTATGTTTTCAAGTAAATCTCATTTATCATATCATTTCCTTCCTTCATGACTGTGCCACCTACAAAATCTACTTACTCAAAAGGGATTACATGAATCTAATCAAGCCACCTGGTAACTTGACACCAGGTGGCACTCAGTGTTCCATTGTCGCCCTTGTGTCATTTGAAGATAAACTACAGATTCTGGTGGTGCCCAGCCTTCCCTCCCAATGAGGAACCTCCCATCAACACTCGTCTAATGGTTTCATCCACTGATGAGCACAGTCAGTCAACGCTTTGTGGATTATAAAATGATGGTTTCATTAATCTCTCATTCTTTCCACATTTATTAACTGAAATTCTGTAAAGAGGATTTCCCTTAATCTACGAGGGCTCTTAGGTACCTAAATTACCAAATTGTTCAGAAAAGGTAAGATAATAGATGATTCTTTCTTTTCAGTTACTACCTTTGTAAATAAGAATTAATGCCTTTGCAATCTTAGTTGGTATTTAGTGAAACTGGGTTTTGTTTCTGTTGTTGCCATTTGCCTTCATTCTCTTTCATTTAAAAAAATATCCATATGAACTCATGGCTCTTTATATTTTCTGTGTGTGTCATTTATTTTGTGCTCAAATTTCTCCATCTTTGGACAGAGGACTGCTTTATGGTGACTCCCAAGTGCTTTGGATGTGACCTATTAATTTTGGAAACTTCCCTGTTTTCTGGTACAACAAGATGTCCTAAATTCACATTGGAGATTTCCTGCCTTGGGTCTAGAATCAGACAGTTTCCAAGGAGCTCTGGTTTCTTTTTTAATCTAAGTATTTTTTAAAAATCAACTTTATTGAGGTATTAGGAGTTAGGTTTTCAACATAAAATTTTTGTGGAGACACAATCCAACTTATATTCAAACCGGGGAGTTTTTACAAATGTTATGAACAATATTATTTTACTTATCAGGATTTCCTTTCAATATTGGCTACCAGGATCAAACTTGGTAAACTTTAAATTAGAATTTAAATGAAAGAATATAGTGAAGTAAAGATCAGGATCAGGAGGAAAAAGACATAGCTTTTAATGATCCATGCACACTTCCAGTAGGGAGACTAAATCTCATTGTACAGGAAACTGAAGTGACAAATCTCCTTTTGAAATTGGCCAGAGCATAAAGAAATAAAGGCTAGATGGGGAAGGAACAAAGGAAGGCAGACAGACAGTCAGAAAGAAAAAAACAAAGGAAGGAAAGAAAGGTGAGAAAGAAGAAAGGAAAAAGAGAGGGAGTATAACAGGGGAGAAATGAGAGAAACAGAGAGAGACAGATTCTTTGGCCAAATTAGGAAGTGGGTTGAAGCCCTATGACTCAAGTGACCCAGCACCCCATGGCAGCTGTCCCTGGCTTGAACCCAGGAAGCAAGGGAATTCCAGACCCGGGAGCAGATAAGATGAAGGAGGAAAGTGGGCAAGATCCAAGCATCTTTAGGAAAAAAGCAGTTTTCTTTTGTCCTCTCCTCAAAAAGAATCAGAGAAGGCAGTGGCACCCCACTCCAGTACTTTTGCCTAGAAAATCCCATGGATGGAGGAGCCTGGTAGGCTGCAGTCCATGGGGTTGCGAAGAGTCGGACATGAAAGAATGCTTCTGTTGCATTTCATCAAGAATAAAAAGAGCCATTGGTTTAAGATTGCTATAGATTTTTTCATTTGAAAGAATGTCCTTGTAACCCTGGCTTTCGAGGAGGTTTCATTTAAAAGTGCTTTTAAAATTTAAAAAAGAAAAAATAACAAGAGGCATCCTATTATATAGTAATTTTAAAAATCATCCTCTACATTATTCATTATTATAAATAATCCTGACATGAAAAACCCTCTACATGAAACCGGTTTGGAAGATGTGCAGTGGGGCAGTGAAGAACAGAATTTAACCCCAAAAGGACCAAGGCCCCAAAGTGGAAAAGAGAGAGGAGTCCTAGCAAGGAAATAGTGCTGTGACATCAGTCCCTAGGGGGAAGGCTGCCGTGTGTGCTAGAGGCTGCTGGGAAGCCCCCGGCCCGGACTGCAAAGCTGAGGATGAACTGGGGGGAACTTGTTTGGGGGCAGGAGTAGAGCAGACGTGGGGAAGGATATTTCTAAAGTCATTTCTAGTCAAAGGGGACATCATTTCTGAAAACAGGTGGCTCAGTGGTAAAGAATTTGCCTGCCAATGCAGGGGACTTAGGAAACGTGGGTTTGATCTCTGGGTGGGGAAGATCCCCTGGAGGAGGAAATGGCAACCCACTCCAGTATTCTTGCCTAGAGAATCCCATGGACAGAGGAGTCTGACTGGCTATAGTCCATGGGGTTCCAAAGAGTTGGACATGACTGAGCAGCATGTGCAAATAAAAGTCAGTCACCTACAGAGTCCCACTTGGGGTCTGTGAGCTAACAGCAAGGCTTGAATCTGCTCTGCAGGTAGAATCAATAGAAACCGAGCTATCTTTCTTGTAGTGAAACAAGATTCAGACTTCTGGCATTGACAGCAGCCTTGCTGCTGCCTAGATGGAACTACCAGCCAGCTCCCTTGGGGACATCATTCCAGGTCCCTTTTGCCTGTGGCCACGTGGAAAGGTATATGAGCCCAGAAATCTTCTCTGAGTATTACTGTTTGGTGTTGTATCTGTACTTGAGTACCTAATAACCATTTTTTCTTTTACAGTAGGAAAACAGTTTTCAAAGTTCTTTTCTAATCTTTCCTTACATAACATGTTTATTAATCAGAAATAAAAGGATGCTGCCTCTTTTGTCATGAAAGTTCAAATCTATTCAGCCAGTATTTATAGAGAATAGTCTAATCATCTGGCATTTATGTCACCTTATGAATTAGGGCAAGTTTTGGGATCTGGGGCAAATTACCTAAATACTCAGTCTTGGCTGTCTTGTCATATGTATATGTGATTTGTAACATGAGATTAGCAATGTATTTATTGTTAAATAGGATCTTGCTATTCAAGAAAAGAAGGAAATGGCAATCCACTCCAGTACCCTTGCCTGGAAAATCCCATTGACGGAGAAGCCTGGTAGGCTACAGTCCATGGGGTTGCAAAGAGGCGGAACTGACTGAGCGCCTTCATTTTCCTTTCCTTTCCTTTATTCAAGAAAATAAGACTTGCCCCAATGCCTGCTACTGCTGCTAAGTCGTTTCAGTCGTGTCCGACTCTGTGCAACCCCATAGACTGCAGCCCACCAGGCTTCCCCATCCCTGGGATTCTCCAAGCAAGAACACTGGAGTGGGTTGCCATTTCCTTCTCCAATGCATGAAAATGAAAAGTGAAAGTGAAATCATGTCTGACTCTTAGCGACCCCATGGATTGCAGCCCACCAGGCTCCTCTATCCATGGAATTTTACAGGCAAGAGTACTGGAGTGGGGTGCCATTGCCTTCTCCGTATACAGTCACTGCTGCTGCTGCTGCTGCTGCTAAGTCGCTTCAGTCGTGTCCAACTCTGTGGGACCCCAGAGATGGCAGCCCACCAGGCTCTGCCGTCCCTGGGATTCTCCAGGCAAGAACACTGGAGTGGGTTGCCATTTCCTTCTCCGCCCCAGTGCCTGGAGCCTAGTAAATAATGAATAAAAGGTAACTGACAAAACAATGATGCCAGTGATGATAAGTAGGAATAAAGTCACATTCATCATTCATTTTCTGAATACTAACGATAGCAATCTATGTTTTATGCCTTGGAGCACATTAGTAAAAGTAGTATATATACACACACAGAAATGTTGAAAGGTTGCAGAAAGGTTGATGATATGAATTTTGATAAGGTTAAGATTTTAGATTCATAAGAATAGTAAATGCTTTACCCCAACTCCAGGTAGTTTTTGGTGTTATATTTCTTGGCTCATTGAAGATATAATCTCTCCAATTTTAGCCACTGGCTCACAACACTGTTTTTTAAGTATCCAGTGATGAGAGAGTTCCATAAACATGGTGGTGGCTGGAATTGGCTTACATGTAGGATCTCTTAATGTGTATTAACTAAGTGGAAATTTTTATATTAAATCTGGAAAAGTTTGGATTTTGACTCAAGATTGTTGACTGTTTCATAGCGTAAATATTTTTAAGTAGGGAAGGGACATACGCAGTCAACAAATCTTTGTTGACCTCAGTTGATTTATTTCATTAACTCTGAGAAATGAACTCGAGAACTATAAACTGGAGAAAATTTTAAGATGAGCTTTAGAGTGGAAGGTGAATGAAAGTTGTGTAATCACAAGACTAGGAAAAAAAAGTTTTTTAAATTTGAGGGGAAGGCTGTAAGTAAACTGGGCTTCCCTGGTGGCTCAGCAATAAAGAATCCACCTGCAATGCGGGAGATGCAGGAGATGCTATCCGAAAAACCCAAATATCCAAAAAGTAGAGTAATAAATGCAAAAAAAAAAATTAGTACAAACATATACAGATTTTTAATATAATTATTCAGTTATATTTTAATGAATAGGAATGATATGTTAAAAAGGGATAACATATATACCATACAATGTGATTTCAAACGTGAAATAAAACATGCATAGGAAAAAAGAATAAAACTATATAAGCATGTTTGCAGTGGTTATTTCTAGAAATGAAATACAGATGGGTTTTTTTCCCTTTATTTTCCAGTTTTCTATATGGTATATATATTATTTTTGACAATTGTGGGGGAAAGGAAGGTTAGGGGTTTTTGTTTTTGTTTTTCTCCTTTTCAACCTCTTTTTAGCCCAGTAGTATTATATTGAGTATTTGTAAAACCTCTCACCCCCACTCCTGTTTTCAAGATCACTTCATAAATTTCCCACTTCCTTACTTTTTAGTGGACAAAATTCTAGAGAAGTGATGAGTTCTACCAAGGCTAACATTAAAATGGTTGTCTCTGAGTCAGAGGCTTTTCATCTTTGCCATTCATTTACTAACTTATACCTACATGGATAAAACTTTTACCTGGATATTCTTCTTAATGGATGACCATAATCATGCTACAGTGAAAGGTTAACACATTTACCTTGAGGACTCAATAAAATGCCTTTGTTTCTTATCGTTTTTGGCATGTTTAATAAAATAAGCTGAATTAGACATCCAATGTATTCTGTGACAACTAAAAATAAATATAATATTTTCCTTCATTGTTTTCAGGTACTTAGCGAACTTTACCAATAGTCTTTCGTTGCTTTGGATTAATTTACAGATAGGAAATAATACCGATAATAGGAATTACAGGCTAATATATGCTTCTTGTACACATCTAAACTGTGAAACAAGCTTGGGTTTCTTCTGTTTTTCAGACATCAGGAGAAAGCAGTTTCTTCTCAATGGAAAAGTTGTTCATCTTATCCTAGAGTAAAGAAATAAGTGGACAAATAAGCAAGTTTGTCCTTTGGGGGAAATGTTTTTTAGTCCCAACCCCATTTTAATCTAAAATTGATTTAATGTTCTCAACAGTGTTTCATTGGGCAGAGCACCATGTAAAAGCATGTAAATCACCCAAGAGATTCAAGTAACTGGAGAAACCTCAGTCTTCTAGATCCCCCTATCTCAGAGCATAGTGTCTGGACTGGCACCAGCATCATCACCTGGGTGCTGGTTAGAAATGCAAAACCTCAGACCCTACCCTAGACTGACTATATCAGAAACTGCTTTTTAATAACATACCCATGTAATTTACAGGCACATTAAAGCCTGAGAAGAGCTGGGCTAGATAAGTTTATTATTATTGTTTTGTTGTTCAGTTATATGCCACAGAATACGAAGGAAATGATACAAGTAAATAACTCAATCTTATTAGTATAATGAAAGCAGGAGATACTTCACAGTCTCTAACTAAAGTGGTTTTTAAAAATTTTTTTAATTATAAAAGTATGATAACACATTGAGAGGAGATTTGGAAAATACAGAACAAAGTTACATATAGTCCCACTATATATTACAATTATTTTATTATTTTTTATTGGAGAATAATTGCTTTACAATATTGTGTTGATTTCTGCCATACCTCAACATGTGTCAGTGCTTTTCAGGTCTACTATATCCTTCTACTTTGCTGTCTATTCATTCTAGTAATTTTTGAGAGTTTGATATTGAAACTCCAACCAAAAACTTCACCTTAAAAAAATAAAGATTTTTAGCTGGAGTTTCAACATCAAGCTCTCAAAAATTAATAGAATGAATAGACAGAAAAGTAGAAGGCAATAGTAAACCTGAAAAGCACTATGAACTGATTCAACATAACTAAGATTTATACAATTTTCACACAACAGCAGGATACAAACTCTATTCAAGTTCCCATGGACAACTGTAAGACACTGGAACATATCCAGGGACATAAAACAAGGTGCAAAAATTTCATGGTCTAAAGGCGTTGAACTCATACAGAGTCTGTTCTCCTATCACTGAGACATTATGTTAGAAATCAATATCAAAAGATATTTGAAAATAACCCACATATTTTCAAGTGCAATGTGACATTTTCCAAGACAGACATTTGACTTAGTCATTGAAAGCCTCAATAAAGTTAAAAGACTGAAAAAACACAGATTGCAGAGAAGAAAGCACTTAAATGAGAAATTGATATCAAAGATATTTTTTAAATACCATATATTTGGAAATTAAATGTCCACTTTTAAATGATGGGTGTATTGAAGAAGCCATAACAAGAAAAATTAGAAAATAATTGTAAGAGAATAAAAGTGAAAATAATTTATCAGAATTTGTTGTATGCAGCTGAAGTTGCTCAATGCAACTAAACACAATGTAGAATCTTGAACAGGTATGAAAACAAATAATGGAAACTAGCATAAAATTTTGTGAAATTTGAACAAAGCTGTACTTTAGTTAATAATACTGTGCTACTGTTGCTGCTAAGTCGCTTCAGTCGTGTCCGACTCTGTGCGACCCCATAGATGGCAGCCCACCAGGCTTCCCCGTCCCTGGGATTCTCCAGGCAAGAACACTGGAGTGGGTTGCCATTGCCTTAATTTCTTGTTTTTCTTTTCTTTATTTTTACAGTTTAGCATTTCTTTGTATCCTCAGAATTGGATTAAAAGTTTCAAGCTTCAAAGTTTAAAAAAAAATTATTAAGATAATAAGCTGTCTAGACTTTTTGCAGTAATACTAGATGCCAGAATAAATGGGACGATATCAAAGTTTTGAGTGAACATAAATTAGAAATCTAGCATTCAATTCATACTTAGTCAAAGAAGTGGAACCAAAATGTCATAAATTTTTTAGTGAAGCAAAAATTCATAAGTTTCCTAAGCTATAAATATTATGTCAGATCTGAAGGTGGCTGGCAGTGAGGGGCAGCAGGGTCACTCTTCAACTGGCTTTTCTGGGTTTGGCATCTGAGACAGAGTTTCTGACAGAGTAAAGGTACTCCTTTCTGCTACTCTCTTGAGATCTTTTAGGGGCAGGTCCCTATATCTGGGAATTGGAGATACAGAAACTGAGCGTTGGGGCAGGGAACTGCTCACTTAGCAGCAGAGCCGGGTTGGGCCAAGTGCTTAGGGTAGTGCCTTGCACAAATTCCAGGTCAAGTTAGTGGAGTAGGACGATCCTGGGCTCACCTCCTCCCAGGGACACACCAAAACTACGACCTCATAAAGAACAACTGTCTCTCAGGACTGACCTGAAGACTAGCACAACAGACTTTCTACAACTAAGGGTATAAGGAAAAGGCCACGATGAGAAAGGCAGGACGTGCAGAGTCCTGGTCTGTGAGAACCAAACCTTGGTTTTACTTCTGTGCGGCAACCCACAACCCCAAGAGACATCACAACCACAGAGGTACCCCCTGAGGAGCCAGGGGGCCAAGTCCCATATCATGCTCCCCAGCACCAGGACCTAACTGGGAAGCTGAGTCCCCAAAAGAGCTGGTTCTGAAAACCAGCAAGGATTAAATCTGGGGGCGTGGCAGTGGGGGGACGAGGATGGGGGCGTGCCCTGGGAAAGGGGGGAGACTTCACTCTTAAAGAACTCCTCGCAGAAACTCACTCACTCCAAACCCAGTGCAGAGGCAACAGCTTGAAAAGCTCCTGGGCCATACAAGATGGGGAGTCCTTGACTCATTTCGGGGCCCAGAGTGGGTGGGGTTTGTCACAGTCTTTGTAGACTGGGACCTGGGGACTGGAGTTGATGAGAAGAGGGATGCAGGGGACCCAAGTCTCAAGTGAAACAAGGGTGCTTTATTTGCAGAAACACACGTTTATATATCTTCATACAAGGCAGCTTTAGACAGTAAAAAAAAACTGAGCAAAAACAAAGCCAAGCAAATAACAGTCTTCAAAGGGCCAGAAAGCATTCCATATCCTGAGTAAGAGGGGCATAACTGAATAGATTACATTTAAGTAAGGTCACTGAGAGTTCCAGAAAAAATATCTATTTCTGCTTTATTGACTACGCCAAAGCCTTTGACTGTGTGGCTCACAATAAACTGTGGAAAATCCTGAAAGAGATGGGAATATCAGACCACCCTATCTGCCTCTTGAGAAATTTGTATGCAGGTCAGGAAGCAACAGTTAGAACTGGACATGGAACAACAGACTGGTTCCAAATAGGAAAAGGAGTACATCAAAGCTGTATATTGTCACCCTGCTTATTTAACTTAAATGCAGAGTCAGTACATCATGAGAAATGCTGGGCTGGAAGAAGCACAAGCTGGAATCAAGATTGCCAGGAGAAATATCAATAACCTCAGATATGCAGATGACACCACCCTTATGGCAGAAGGTGAAGAGGAACTAAAAAGCCTCTTGATGAAGGTGAAAGAGGAGAGTGAAAAAGTTGGCTTAAAACTCACCATTCAGAAAACAAAGATCATGGCATCTGGTGCCATCACTTCATGGGAAATAGATGGGGAAACAGTGGAAACAGTGGCTGACTTTATTTTTTGGGGGCTCCAAAATCACTGCAGGTGGTGACTGCAGCCATGAAATTAAAAGACGCTTACTCCTTGGAAGAAAAGTTATGACCAACCTAGATAGCATATTGAAAAGCTGAGACATTACTTTGCCAACAAAGGTTTGTCTAGTCAAGGCTATGGTTTTTCCTGTGGTCATGTATGGATGTGAGAATTGGACTGTGAAGAAAGCTGAGTGCCAAAGAATTGATGCTTTTGAACTGTGGTGTTGGAGAAGACTCTTGAGAGTCCCTTGGACTGCAAGGAGATCCAACCAGTCCATTCTGAAGGAGATCAGCCCTGGGATTTCTTTGGAAGGAATGATGCTAAAGCTGAAACTCCAGTACTTTGGCCACCTCATGCGAAGAGTTGACTCATTGGAAAAGACTCTGATGCTGGGAGGGATTGGGGGCAGGAGGAGAAGGGGACGACAGAGGATGAGATGGCTGGATGGCATCCATCATTCATCATCGATGGACGTGAGTCTGAGTGAACTCCGGGAGTTGGTGATGGACAGGGAGGCCTGGCATGCTGCAATTCATGGGGTCTCGAAGAGTTGGACACGACTGAGCGACTGAACTGAACTGAACTGAACTGAAGGTCACTGAAGGGAGTCACTGATGGGAGTCACTGAAAGGAATCCAAGCAGGTGCCTCTTCTCATGATCTCAGTCCTGAGAACTGCGTGCATCTCTACTCGTTCCTGTTTTCCAGGAACTGATAAGGAATAGAGAATCCTTGAGAAACGGAACACAAAACAAAAGAATAACATATTGGATCCCTTAAAGCTGAACGTCCCCTGACAGGCGTCCAGTGGAACTTCCTCTGGGGGCGGAAGTGCCTGCAGAGCATCATTCGTTTTCACATTCTTCCCACGTAGCTGGCCTGGTGCTAGTGAGCACCGTTTCTATCAGTCTCCATAAGACTAACTAACACTACCTGCTCTGGCCCTGCTTTCTCCTGAGAACCCAAGAGGCCAGGCCTACACACCAGCACCCGCTCCCTACAGCGGTCACAGCCAGGTCTGTGGACATTTGGACCAGGAACCGACTCCACCTACTAGGATGTCTGCTGCAATCACAGGGAAGCCTGCCTGGGGACCAACCTCACCCACCATCATACCCACAACTGTTGTCCACCCATCACAGGAGGGCACATGCAGCCTACACTGGGGATACCTCTGGGGCACCTGGCTGTGTTGACCAGGGGAGATTGTACCGCTGGGCCCTATAGGACACCTCCTACATAAGGTCACCCTTTCAAGACTGGGCGATGAAGCTGATATATGCAGAAACAGAGTTCAGGAGTCAGTCAGTTCAGCAGTGTCTGACTCTTTGCAACCCCATGGACTTCAGCACACAAGGCTTCCTTGTCCATCACCAACTCCCGGAGCCTGTTCAAACTCATGTCCATCGAGTTGGTGATGGCATCCAACCAGATCTCATACTCTGTCATCCCCTTCTCCTCCAGCCTTCAATCTTTCCCAGCATCAGGGTCTTTTCCAATGAGTCAGTTCTTTGCATCAGGTGGCCCAAGAATTGGAGTTTCAGCTTCAGCATCAGTCCTTCCAATGAATATTCAGGACTTATTTCCTTTAGGATGGACTGGTTGGATCTCTTTGCAGTCCAAGGGACTCTCAAGAGTCTTCTGCAACACCACAGTTCAAAAGCATCAATTCTTCAGTGCCCAGTTTTCTTTTTAGTCCAACTCTCACATCCATACATGACCACTGGAAAAACCATAGCTTTGACTATATGGACCTCTGTTGGCAAAGTAATGTCTTTGCTTTTTAATATGCTGTCTAGGTTTGTCATAGCTTTTCTTCCAAGAAGCAAGTGTCTTTTAATTTCATGGCTGCAGTCACCATCTGCAGTGATTTTGGAGCCTCCCAAAATAAGTCTGTCACTGTGTCCATTGTTTCCCCATCTATTTGCCATGAAGTGATGGGACCAGATGTCATGATATTCATTTTTTGAATGTTGAGTTTTAAGCCAGCTTTTTCACTCTCCTCTTTCACTCTCATCAAGAGGCTCTGTAGTTCTTCACTTTCTGCCATAAGGGTGGTGTCATCCGCGTATCTGAGGTTATTAATATTTCTCCTGGCAATCTTGATTCCAGCTTGTACTTCATCCAGTCCAGCATTTTGCATGATGTACTCTGCATATAAGTTAAATAAGCTGGGTGATGATATACAGCCTTGACGTACTCCTTTCCCAGTTTGGAACCAGTCTGTTTTTCCATGTCCGGTCTGGTTAGAAATGGAATTAGGCAAAATGAAAAAACTACAGAATATCTTTCAAAGGGAAGAATAAGATAAAACATCGGTGGTGGGGTGGGGGGAGGGGGGGTGGGCGGGGAAAAGAACTAAAGGAAAAGGAGATACAGTTTATCAGATAAAGAATTCAAAGTAACAATCATAAGATGCTTATCAGACTCAGTAGAAAACTGGATGCATTTAGGGAGAGAATCAACAAAAGGCTAAAAGGATTGTAAGCCTCTTTCACCAAAGGGCTAGAAGATATAAAAAAAGAAAGTTTTTACAGTTTTGAATTCATTAACTGAAGTAAAAAATACACTAGCAGAAACCAGCAGGAGATCAGATAATACAAAAATAAAAATACAGACCAGTGATCTGGAAGATAAGGATAGTAGAAGTCACTCAATCAGAATAGCAAAAGGGAAAGAAAATAAAACAAAATAAATAAGAAGAGGGCTCATGAGGGGTCCCAGCTCCTCTGGCAGCAGGAGGAGCAGCAGTGGACAGGCAGCCCAGCTTCTGGATTTCTGTCAGCCCCCACAGTGTGCGCCCGGCCCACCGCCAGCATGCCCGACAAGGGCAGCTCCGCATAGAGGACAGCAAAGGAAGACTCCAAGAGGAGAGCTTGGAGGTTGCCATCTAAACCTGCTCCTCCAAAAGTGCAAACAGAGCCAAAAAAGGCAGCAGGATGGGATACATCTTCGGACAGAAAAGTGCAAACAAAACGGAAAGGGGGAGCGAAGGGAAAACAGGCAGAAGTGACTAAACCTCTGGTTGGAGGTTTGCCTGCATAAAATGGAGAAACTGAAAATGAGGACAGCCCAGACTCTGAGGAAGCAGGAAAGAAAGAAGCTATGTGTGGTTAACATCACACACCGGGTCCTATCGGTGGTCCCTGTCTACCTTCTCGTTCAATCCAGATGAATATTTTTATTAATTAGTTTGTAAATGCAAGTTTTTTTAGCAGTTCTAGTAGTATTTTTAAGAAAGGGAATCCCACTTCATTTTTAAAGTGTAAGTGCTTGTTTCTTTTTAAATTGGAGTATAGTTGACTTACACTGTTGTGTTAGTTTCACGTGTATAGCGAAGTGAATCAGTGTATATGCATGTATACATATACATAGATCCACTCTTTTCTAGATTCTTTTCCTATATAGGCCATTACAGAGCACTGAGTAGAGCTCCCTGTACTATAGAGTAGGTCCTCATTAGTCATCTATTTTATATAAAGTATGTGTCTTTGTCAACCCCAGTATGCTCCCCCCTTCCCCGCTGGTAACCGTAAGTTTGTTTTCTACATCTGTGACTCTATTTCTGTTTTGTAAATAAGCTTATTTGTACCATTTTTAAAGATTCCACACATAAGTGATATCATATGGTATTTGTCTTTCTCCGTCTGACGTTACTCAGTATGACAATCTCTAGGTCCATCCATGTTGCTGTTGTAAACAATTTGCTGGTTGCTTTGTTTGTTTCTTTTTTTGGTCCAATCAGAAATAGTGGGATATTGAATATGGGAAATTTTGATTGTGTTAGGTGTCAGCTTAATATTCCATAGATGGGGTAGCTTTTATATCCTATGATACAAAGAATACCAAATGACAGTTTGGAGTCAGTTGTGCATTTAATGTCTTGAATACTTTTTTTTTTTTTCGGCTGTGCCACATGGCATGCAGGATCTTAGTTCCCCGAGCAGGGATCGAACCCATGCTCCCTGCATGGGGAGCGTAGAGTCTTAACTACAGGACCACCAGGGAAGTCTCACTGAACACTTTACTTCTCTTCCCATGTTGATTTTGGGTAGAATTATTTCCTAAAACAAACCACTCCTTGATCTTGGCTATCCTGGTCAGAATTTTGTGCACTCTGTACCATCTTTCTTTGGTCATGGTAGTCCAATTTTCCTGGTAACTTTGTTAATGTGCTGTGAATTCATCAAAAACTTGAAAAACTTGAGTAGATTTTGTACATAATATCAAATTGTGAATTAGTGGGACTTATGACATAACAGACCCACTCCAGTGTTCTTGCCTGGAGAATCCCAGGGACGGGGGAGCCTGGTGGGCTGCCGTCTATGGGGTCGCACAGAGTCAGACACGACTGAAGTGACTTAGCTTAGCTTATGACATAACAGCACATCAACATTTGAAGATATTGGTACTTGTATCCTGTTAAGGAAAATTTGCCTCGACCTTTTCAGCTGGAAAGTCACTGGAATAACTATTCAGAAAGAATCACATCTACATGATTTTTTAGATTTTTTGGTATGTATATTAAGAATTGTGTACAAATTGAAATGTCTGTGTCCTGATCCTCAAAACAACCAGTAAAATCTCAGTCATGAAAGAAAAGAAAACAAAAGTGAGGATAGTAAAGGGACCACTGAGAGAACGTCAAGGGGAGGAACAGTCACATAAAAGAGGTCCCAGAACAAGAAAGAGAAAGGGACAGAAAACTTATTTGAAGAGATAATGGCTGAAAGCTTCCCTAATCTGGGGCAAAGGAATCAGACAACCAAGTCCAAGAAGCCCTGAGTCCCAAACAAGATGTACCCAAAGAGACCCCCACTAAGACACATAATTAAAATGTCAAACTATCCCACAGGCCTCATGGCCAAAAAAAAAAAAAAAAAACCCAGAACATAAACAACAGAAGTGGGTTTCCTGGTGGTTCAGTGGTGAAGAATCCACCTGCCAATGCAGGATACATGGATTTGGTCCCTGGTCCAGGAAGGGATCCCTGATCCCTTAGTTGCCGTGAAGCAACTAAGCCTGTGGGCCACAACTACTGAGCCCGAGAGCAGCAACTCCTGAAGCCCGTGAGCCCTGGAAACCATGCTCCGCAACAAGGCAGGCCACGGCCACAAGAGGCCCGAGCACGGCAACCAGTGAGTGGCCCTTACTCTCCGCAGCTAGAGAAAGCCCACATGGCAATGAAGACAGCACAGCCAAAAACTAAAAGGTAAAGGGTTACCCTTTTTGCTTTGGGGATGCTGATAAGACTCTGATTCCTATTCTAAGTGCTGGTTACTCAGATGTGCTCAGTTTGTGAAAACTGAGCTGTACACCTACAATATGTGAACTTATTTGTATGTATATTATGCTTCAGTTTTTAGGTCTCTCCTCTAGTGTCTTTCTCCTCCCTAGAGACAACTTCTATAACCAGTTTCTACGTCCTTCTTGAGTTATTTTAAGCATATAAAAGTTTATATCTTTTAAAATATATATATTATATTATGCATATTACTTATATATGTATGTGTGTGTGTAAGTCGCTCAGTTGTGTCCGACTCTTTGAGACCCCATGGACTGTAGCCCACCAGGCTCCTCTGTCCATGGGATTCTCCAGGCAAGAATACTGGAGTGGGTTGCCATGCCCTTCTCCCAGGGATTTTCCCAACCCGGGGATCAAACCCAGGTCTTCTGCATTACAGACAGATTACTTACTGTTTGAGCTACCCGGGAAACTCCATTTATATACATATGTATGCAAAAGCTTTTCTACTACACTTGATAAAGGCTTGAGAAAGAACAACAACAACAACAAAGACACAAATTGGAAAACATAAACTAAATGAAAGCACTGAATTGAAATACAAAGAGTAAAACAAATTAGATAAAAGTAAAACATCATCATCGGAGAAGGCAATGGCACCCCACTCCAGTACTCTTGCCTGGAAAATCCATGGACAGGGGAGCCTGGTAGGCTGCAGTCCATGGGGTCGCTAAGAGTCGGACATGACTGAGCGACTTCACTTTCACTTTTCTCTTTCATGCATTGGAGAAGGCAATGGGAACCCACTCCAGTGTTCTTGCCTGGAGAATCCCAGGGACGGCGGAGCCTGGTGGGCTGATGTCTATGGGGTCACACAGAGTCGGACACGACTGAAGTGACTTAGCGTTAGCATTAGCAAAACATCATCATAGAGTCCAGTTGTTTCTAAACATGGCTGCTCATTAGAATTACATCTGCAATTTTGGAGAAAAAACCAGTACTTGGGCATTTGTATTTTTCAAAAAATTCCAAGATAATTCTAATGTACTTTTGGATTTTAAAAAGTGATTACAGGTTTTTTTTTAAATTAAATGGTAGTTTTAGTGATATAGAATTCTATTATTTTCTGTTGACCAATCATGATACAATGGTATTAAAATGAGTAATAGTTACATAATCACAGTAGTAAAAAAATGTTTATCAGTTTTCACAATCAATAGCCAGACAAAAAAATAAAAGATAATTTCAATTGCAAGCCATAATAGAAACATGATTAACCTAACAATTTAACGTAATTATGTACAATTTGGGGAGTTAAATACAGTGATGTCGTAGGTGGAAGTGCATACATGTACACATTTTCATCCACTCAGCCAGTCTATGACTTTTGGTTGGTGCATCTAATTCATTTATATTTAAGGTAATTTTCGATATGTATGATCCTATTACTATTAATTACTTTTTTTTTTTAGGTCTTTTTCTTCTCTTGTGTTTCCTGCCTAGAGAAGTTCCTTTAGCATTTGTTGTAAAGCTGGTTTGGTGGTGCTGAATTCTCTTAACTTTTGCTTGTCTGGAAAGCTTTTGATTTCTCCAACAAATCTGAACAGGAGTCTTGCTGGGTTGAGTATTCTTGTCTAACCTAAGTGTTTTAGAATTTAGAACTACAATTGATTCTAGAATTAAAAAGGATTCTAATTTTAAATGGCGTGTGTTAAATGTTGGAGGAGTCACAACTCCAGTGATCACTACACTGCAGACAGTGATTCTTCCTATCAATTATCAACCGATTCTTATGGATTCATCAGCTATGATTTGTATAGCAGACAGAAGCATTTTAGATGGCAAAATGCAGCTGGTAACTTACAGAGTTGTAGCTAAAACATTCAACAATAACAGTTACTGTAACATGATCACTGTAAGAGCTTGACAGTGGGCTGGAGATAGAGGGCTGAGGGCTGCTAGGAAGGTAATGTGGAAGAGTATCAATGAGTGGGAGCTGTGAACAAGTTTCTCCTAAACTGTATGGGTGAAAGTATTGTAATTATAGTCCAAATCAAACATATGTTTTTTATTATATGCCCTTAATTGATAAGTCGGGGAATCTGTTGCACTTCTATGTCTTAAGCTGAAGGTAACTTGTTCTTCAAACCGGTCTTATAATATGACCTTAGAAAATCACCTTTAAAATAAATTGCTTTGTGAGTTTTATTGGAATGCTAGATTTACCCTCTAGAGTTGGGACCTGACTAACTGGGTGGAAAGTTAAAATAAACAGTCCCCGCTGGGCAAGTGTCCCAGACTTGGGTTGAACAAGCAGTACTTTAGGACATGCACATCTGTGGGTTTTCATTCAGTTGCCTCCCAGGTCCCTAACCCTGCATTCCTTGGCCCTGGCATTTGAGCCTGTTTAACCACTGCTATTCAGCCCTTGTTGTCCGATGTGTGAATTTCTCTGCCGTGGTTTCACAGAGGTTGAAGCATAGTGTTGGAAGTGAGACAGACATCGGCTTATAGTTCTGGCCTCACTACTCCCTAGACATAGGAAGTTGGGTAATGCAAAAAGTCTCCAAGCCTCAATTTTCTCACCTGGAAAATGGAGACTAAAACCGTCATCTTGTGTGACTCTGCAGATTACATAACTATAAAACTCCCACTGCCATGCCTGGCACACTGTAAATGGTGATTATGACTACGTTATTATTATTAAACCCAGGTGTCCATTACTGGTTCCTTTTTGCTACGTGAATCCCTTAGGTAACAAGTTTTTATCTTTTTACTTTGTGTGTCAGTCTTTAGTGGCTGTATTTTCCTCCTGCTGCTGCTGCTGCTAAGTCGCTTCAGTCGTGTCCGACTCTGTGCGACCCCATAGACAGCAGCCCACCAGGCTCCCCCGTCCCTGGGATTCTCCAGGCAAGAACACTGGAGTGGGTTGCCATTTCCTTCTCCAATGCATGAAAGTGAAAAGTGAAAGGGAAGTTGTTCAGTCGTGTCCGACTCTTAGCGACCCCATGGACTGCAGCCCACCAGGCCCCTCTGTCCATGGGATTTTCCAGGCAAGAGTACCAGAGTGGGTTGCCAGTGCCTTCTCCATATTTTCCTCCTACTGAATCCATATTCCAGAGGCCGCCTCCCTGGGAGCCCCTTCTTTTGTGGCACTTGGGCTGAGCCTCACCTGCCTCCAGGCCCAGCGGACAGCCCAGCTCCTATGCACTGCTGACTCACAGAGCTGCTGGTGTCTAGTCACTTCTTCTCGCTAGCTGACTGGCTTGAGTAAATTATTTCAAGCTTTCTAGGTCTCAGTTTTCTCATCTGTGAAAAGAACTGTACCTGCTTCATATGATTGTTGTGAAGATTTAATAGATAATTACATTAAAAGGGTCTAGAATACAAAGCGCTCCATAGCACTCAGTATGACTCACATTTAGGTAAAGAGTACCCAAGCTTGGCACTTACCCACTTCTCTCTTCTCAGCCCAGGGTTCCCTCTCAACGTAGAGCTGTTTTCAGGACCTAACTGCATGTCCCTCCACTATCTGGACACTGCTTGTACCCCCATGTGAGAATCCCTGCCTTCTCCACATCCTGCCACAAATATTGCTGGCAGACGCTGGCAGGAGAGTGAGGAATGAGTAATACTTTTTTCCCCAAACATACTGTCTGTGAGGAACAGTGTACTGGGGCCACCCTGTTGGCCTCCTACCTAAAATAGGATAAAACTCATAGAACCAAGTAAAACAGTTACCTTATTCTTCCTGAATTTCGTCATCTCTCTTTCTTCATTGCCACTAGTAAACACAGATCAACCATCTACAAGAAAAGGACAGTGCAAGATTCCTACCCGCTGAGTCTGTGGGCTGCAAAGTGTGCCACGGATAAAAAGAGTCAGGGGTGTAACTCAGGAGTGTGAACTTCTATTGTATCCATGGGGTAAATTGGTTACCTGAACTATAACTGTTCAAGTTCCACAATAAAGCAATGAATTGAACTGCTGAACTACAAGTAACCTGAGAGAAACAAGTCAAAAAAAGATTGGATTTTGACTGAGAACTATAAATAAAACACATCACTGGTTTATAAACTGCTCAGCGCTAGTGGTAAAGAACCTGCCTGCCAATGCAGGAGTCGTAAGATGCAGGTTTGATCCCTGGGTTGGGAAGATCCCCTAGAGAAGGGAATGGCAACCCACTCCAGTATTCTTGTCTGGAGAACCCTTTGGATAGAGGCATCTGGTGGGCTACAATCCATGGGGTTGCCAACAGTCGGACATAATGGAAGTGACTTAGGACAGCATAGCAATAGCACCCTCCACACTGGGCTTGGAAATCAAGTATGAAAGAAAGAGTTAGTCGCTCAGTATGTCCAACTCTTTGTGATCCCATGGACTGTAGCCCACCAAGATTCTCTGTCCATGGGATTCCCCAGGCAAGAATACTGGAGTGGGTTGCCATGACCTTCTCCAGGGGATCTTCCCGACTCTGGGATCAAACCCAGATCTCCCTCACTGAAGACAGATTCTTTACTATCTGAGCCACCAGGGAGCAGGGGGAAATCAAGGGTATCAGGATCTTACTTCTCAGGCCTCCGTGCCTTGAATAGTATTTGGCTTGTGGCAGTAAGCTGTTCCTGATCTGCAGTCCTGGCTTCAAGCCTCCCACAGGAAGGTTCCTTTTAATGCTCCAAATCCCTTCCAGGGCCACTGTCAATATTTTCAAAAGCAAGATAATGATTATTAGTTTCTACTGTTTTTAGCACAGAGTGTTTTTAAACTATTTACCTGGTGATTATTTTTCTCAGATTTGGGTGGAGACTTACTTGAGTTAATTACACTACCCAAAGACTTTAGCATTTGTTTAATGTGTAATTCCAGTTCATTTGTTCAATTATTTCCTATGCAGTTAAACATCTACAGTGCTACTAATTTAACTTCCCCTAAAGAAAGAGCTGAAAAGTCAATAAAGAAACCAACAGCAAAACACAGAGAAATTAGGAATACGTAATAGGTAAAATGTGGACTTCATTGGTCAGTCTTATCTGATTCTGATTTAACTTCTAGAAGCACAAAATATTTCCAAAGATAACATAACCTAAAGTTACCAGATTAACTCCTCCAGTAGATCCTACAATCCTTTAAACTAGATGCTGGTTAATCTTCCCCTTGAAACAGTAAACTAACTGGAAAACATCACTGCAAAATATTTGTAACGTAATGTCTACTAAGAGGAGGTGGCAAGAATACACAGAAGAACTGTACAAGAAAGATCTTCATGAACCAGATAATCATGAAGGTGTGATCACCCACCCTCACCTAGAGCCTGACATCCTGGAATGTGAAGTCAGGTGGGCCTTAGGAAGCATCACTACGAACAAAGCTAGTAGAGGTGATGGAATTCCAGTTGAGCTATTTCAAATCCTAAAAGATGATGCTGTGAAAGTGCTGCATTCAATATGCCAGCAAATGTGGGAAACTCAGCAGTGGCCACAGGACTGGAAAAGGTCAGTTTTCATTCTAGTCCCAAAGAAAGGTAATACCAAAGAATGTTCAAACTACCACACAAGTGCACTCATCTCACACGCTAGTAAAGTAATGCTCAGGATTCTCCAAGCCAGGCTTCAGCAATATGTAAACCATGAACTTCCAGGTGTTCAAGCCGGTTTTAGAAAAGGCAGAGGAACCAGAGATCAAATTGACAACATCTGCTGGATCATTGAAAAACCAAGAGAGTTCCAGAAAAACATCTATTTCTGCTTTATTGACTATGCCAAAGCCTTTGACTATGTGGATCACAATAAACTGTAGAAAATTCTGAAGGAGATGGGAATACCAGACCACCTGACCTGCCTCCTGAGAAACCTGTATACAGGTCAGGAAGCAACAGTTAGAACTGGACATGGAACAATAGACTGGTTCCAAATAGGAAAAGGAGTTCATCAAGGCTGTATATTGTCACCCTGTTTATTTAACTTATATGCAGAGTACATCATGAGAAATGCTGGGCTAGAAGAAGCACAAGCTGGAATCAAGATTGCCAGGAGAAATATCAATAACCTCAGATATGCAGAAGACACCACCCTTGTGGCAGAAAGTGAAGAAGAACTAACGAGCCTCTTGATGAAAGTGAAAGAGGAGTGTGAAAAAGTTGGCTTAAAGCTCAACATTCAGAAAACTAAGATCATGGCTTCTGGTCCCATCACTTCATGGGAAATAGATGGGGAAACAGTGGAAACAGTGTCAGACTTTATTTTTCTGGGCTCCAAAATCACTGCAGATGGTGACTGCAGCCATGAAATTAAAAGACGCTTACTCCTTGGAAGGAAAGTTATGACCAACCTAGATAGCATATTCAAAAGCAGAGACATTACTTTGCCAACAAAGGTCCGTCTAGTCAAGGCTATGGTTTTTCCAGTAGTCATATATGGATGTGAGAGTTGGACTATAAAGAAAGCTGAGCGCTGAAGAATTGATGCTTTTGAACTGTGGTGTTGGAGAAGTCTCTTGAGAGTCCCTTGGACTGCAAGGAGATCCAACCAGTCCATCCTAAAGGAGACCAGTCCTGGGTGTTCATTGGAAGGACTGATGTTGAAGCTGAAACTCCAATACTTTGGCCACCTGATGCGAAGAGCTGAGTCATTTGAAAAGACCCTGATGCTGGGAAAGATTGAGGGCAGGAGGAGAAGGGGACGACAGAGGATGAGATGGCTGGATGGCATCACCGACACAACGGACATGGGTTTGGGTGGACTCCAGGAGTTGGTGATGGACAGGGAGGCCTGGCATGCTGCGGTTCATGGGGTCACAAAGAGTCTGACACGGCTGAGGGACTGAACTGAACTGAATGTCTACTCATTGCAAAAGGCAAGTTATAGTCCTAAATCCTGATACTGTCAATAAGTGTTGGCTTAGTAATGATTTGCACTGGGCTTTTCTATGTATCTTAAAATCACATGTTTACATTTGGGGAGTCAGTTAACAAGTATTTAGTGAGAATTTACTGTGTAGAAAACTGTGACCCAAGTTAAACAAAGAAGTGAATTCAGGTAAGTGCCATTAAGTTGGTTTTCCCATTTCTGAAGCTACAAATGTTAATATCCAATATTCTCCATAGACGTAAGGTTTCCCATGGCAAACACAGTGACATGACCCCTCCTGAACGGAGTCTATAGCAGGTAATGACTGGGGGCACAGCCTTTGGGATCCGAGGCGATCTGGGTTTCAGTCCCTTCCCTACCACCTACCAGTTTTATGACTTTGGGCAAATCATTTAATCCAGTATGTGTCAGTCCTCTCACGGGGATGACAGTGATATCTACCTTGAAGGATTGTTGTTGCATTTGGATGAAATGGACATAAGTGCTTTGTACCCAATAGATAGTAGCTTTTTTTTTTTTTTTTTTACAGAGACAATGATTTTCCTGTCCAAGAGACTCTGTTTCCAGAGGCATAGTCATTGAACTGACTCACTGAACTGACTCCTTCTCTGCTCCTGAATGGAGTGGCTGAAGCTATCTGTCAAGATTAGTTCCCCGCTCCTTTCTAAAGACCTTCAAGGAAGCCTCCACAACCTCCTTCTGCCAAGACCTTACAAAATTCAAGCTGTTTCTAATATCTAACCCAAATCTTCTCTTGACTGATCAAGGCAGTTTCCTCTTTTGCCCTGTGTAGACATAGAAAAGGGTAATAAACTCTTAGATGAAGGAGTCCACAAACATTTATTCAGTACTCTCTGTGACACCCTATGTGACACTAAGGAAATACGTTTCGATTTATTCCATATTGTGGGAAGGTCTGGTAAATAGAAAACAGTTAAAAATCCAGAGGCAGGGACTTCCCTGGTGGTCCTGTGGATAAGACTCCGTGCTCCCAATGCAGTTGGCTGAGTTCTATCCCCGGTCAGGGAACTAGATCTCACATGCCACAACTAAGAGTTCATATACAGCAACTAAGACCCAGTACAGCTAAATAAATAAATATGAAAAAAAAAAAAAAAGATCCGGGGCAAAACTCTGTAGAAAACCCATCTCAAATTAGATGCAAAGATTGTACCAATCTAATTTCGTTTGCTCTTTCAGATGCAAGCACAACTTGATAGAAACAATCTGTTGCTGTTGTTGTTTATTCCCTAAGTCACGTCCAATTTTTTGCAACCCCTTGGACTGTAACCCACCAGGCTCCTCTGTCCTTGGGATTTCCCAGGCAAGAATACTGGCGTGGGTTGCCATTTTCTTCTCCAGGGGATCTTCCTGACACAGGGATCAAAGCCGAGTCTCCTGAATCGGCAGGAGGATGCTTTACTGCTGAGCCAACAGGGAAGCCCTAACAGAGAAAGTACCTGAAACACGAATGCATATGCCCAGAAACACCTGGGTGAGAAAAGAAAACTCTCAAAGCAGAATACTGTTAGTCACAAGCATTTATTGTACTTGGGGATAGAGGCTGCTGGGATAAATAGCGTGATTTTGAGCAGATAGGATATTTTTGGATGAAAATGTTACGGAAAGTGATACATTCTCCTGGAGGAAAAGAGGACCAATAAGAAGTATGAATACCCGTTGAAGCAGCGGCATCTTTAAAGGGAGCTTCAGCCTCTAAGCTCTGGGCAAACGCTTTCCAGGTGGAGACAGGAAGACAAGGACGGGGAGGGGTGGAGCTGGCCAGAGAGACCTCTGCTGGCAGCTTAACCTGAAAAGAGAAGCAGGCACAGAGAGAAGCCAGGAGAAAAGAATTAAGTCCTTTCTGGAAGGTAGAAATATTATAGAGATTCTTTTCTTTCTTCTCTTTTCTTGCCTCCAAGCCTATTCTACTCAGAAATCTTTTTAGGTGTGTTTTTATCCTGAATTTGAAAGTTACAGAGCAAAGTCTTTATGCTGAAAATTTTGGCCGATGGGATCTGACCTGGTCTGACAGAGAAAGCTGCCCTTTAAAAACATTTTTGTTTCCTTCAGCTGTCTCCAGACTGTGAATAATGAACATTAGACCTTGAGAAGCCAGCTTAGAAACATACTGTCCATGCTTCCTTTGTGTAAACGTGGTCAGAGGAAGAAAATTTCAAGTCATTTAAACTTTTGTTTGGTGACTTCTGAGCTCTGTAATTATCTCTTTTTTTTTTGGTAATTATTTTAACATGCTTTTGGTGTCTAGTAAGTTCCTTGTATATTGCAGGTACAAAAACATTTTTGTTGAATGTGTTAATGAATAGCAAAAATATCCGCAATTGCTGGGTAACGTTTTACATTTCTTAAATTTATACTAAACATAATAAACCAGACTCAAAGTAAGTTTGCATGCATTCAGGCACATATAGACACAAATGAATGTGTCTGGTAGCACACTCCCAAAATTAATCAGGAAATAGAATGTTGTGTAAGAGAAAACTAGTAAGCTTCATTCATCAAATTTTTCACGACTACCATAAACTCTGCTAGTTTTAGCCAGAAAAATACAAAAAACCCTAGCAACTTAAAAACATTAAATTAGTACATTAATTTACTTCTGTGTGGTTCTCTTACAGAATTTTTTGAAATGTAGATATTGTTTTAAAATCAATGGCAAAATGAATGCAATAGTCCTGTAATGCATGCCTCATAAACCTACCTCTTCTTTTAAAAAACTTGGAAGGAGGGGAAAAATTTCAGGGAACCACTAAAAATACATGAATTATCAGTTCAGTTCAGTTCAGTCGCTCAGTCTGACGACTCTTCGCGACCCCATGAATCGCAGCACGCCAGGCCTCCCTGTCCATCACCAACTCCCGGAGTTCACTCAGACTCACGTCCATCGAGTCAGTGATGCCATCCAGCCATCTCATCCTCTGTTGCCCCCTTCTCCTCCTGCCCCCAATCTCTCCCAGCATCAGTCTTTTCCAATGAGTCAACTCTTCACATGAGGTGGCCAAGCACTGGAGTTTCAGCTTTAGCATCATTCCCTCTAAAGAACTCCCAGGGCTGATCTCCTTCAGAATGGACTGGTTGGATCTCTTTGCAGTCCAAGGGACTCTCAAGAGTCTTCTCCAACACCACAGTTCAAAAGCATCAATTCTTCGGTGCTCAGCCTTCTTCACAGTCCAACTCTCACATCCATACATGACCACTGGAAAAACTATAGCCTTGACTAGATGGACCTTTGTTGGCAAAGTAATGTCTCTGCTTTTGAATATGCTATCTAGGTTGGTCATAACTTTCCTTCCAAGGAGTAAGTGTCTTTTAATTTCATGGCTGCAGTCACCATCTGCAGTGATTTTGGAGCCCAGAAAAATAAAGTCTGACACTGTTTCCACTGTTTCCCCATCTATTTCCCATGAAGTGATGGGACTGGATGCCATGATCTTCGTTTTCTGAATGTTGAGCTTTAAGCCAACTTTTTCACTCTCCACTTTCACTTTTATCAAGAGGCTTTTGAGTTCCTCTTCACTTTCTGCCATAAGGGTGGTGTCATCTGCATATCTGAGGTTATTTATATTTCTCCCTGCAATCTTGATTCCAGCTTGTGCTTCTTCCAGTCCAGCGTTTCTCATGATGTACTCTGCATATAAGTTAAATAAGCAGGGTGATAATGTACAGCCTTGACGTTCTCCTTTTCCTATTTGGAACCAGTCTGTTGTTCCATGTCCAGTTCTAACTGTTGCTTCCTGACCTGTATATAGATTTATCAAGAGGCAGGTCAGGTGGTCTGGTATTCCCATCTCATGAAGAATTTTCCACAGTTTATTGTGATCCACACAAAGGCTTTGGCATAGTCAATAAAGCAGAAATAGATGTTTTTTTGGAACTCTCTTGGTTTTTTGATGATCCAGAAGATGTTGGCAATTTGATCTCTGGTTCCTCTGCCTTTTCTAAAACAAGCTTGAAGATCAGGAAGTTCACAGTTCACGTATTGCTAAAGCCTGGCTTGGAGAATTTTGAGTATTACTTTAATAGCGTGTGAGATGAGTGCAATTGTGCGGTAGTTTGAGCATTCTTTGGCATTGCCTTTCTTTGGGATTAGAATGAAAACTGACCTTTTCTAGTCCCATGGCCACTGCTGAGTTTTCCAAATTTGCTGGCATATTGAGTGAAGCACTTTCACAGCATCATCTTTCAGGATTTGAAATAGCTCAACTGGAATTCCATCACCTCCACTAGCTTTGTTCATAGTGATGCTTTCTAAGGCCCACTTGACTTCACATTCCAGGATGTCTAGCTCTAGGTCAGTGATCACACCATCGTGATTATCTGGGTCATGAAGATCTTGTTTGTACAGTTCTTCTGTGTATTCTTGCCACCTCTTCTTAATATCTTCTGCTTCTGTGTTAGCTAAATTCTTTACTTATCCAGAAAGTTACATGGTGGTGGTCAGCCATTTAGTTGCTAAGTGAAAGTAAAGTGAAGTCGCTCAAGTCGTGTCCGACTCTTTGCGACCCCATGGACTGTAGCCCACCAGGCTCCTCTGTCCATAGAATTCTCCAGGCAAGAGTACTGGAGTGGGTTGCCATTTCTTCCTCCAGGGGGTATTCCCGACCCAGGGATTGAACCCTGGTCTCCCGCATTGCACTCAGACACTTAACCGTCTGAGCCATCAGGGAAGCTCAGACCCTCATGGACTGTAGCCCACCAGGTTCCTCTGTCTATTAGATTTCCCAGGCAAGAACACTGGAGTAGGCTGCCATTTCCTTCTCCAGGGCATCTTCTGACCCAGGGATTGACCCACATCTCCTATATTACAGGGCTTCCCAGGTGGTGTTAGTGCTAAAGAACCTGGCTGCCAATGTAGGAGATGTAAGAGATTTGAGTTTGGTCCCTGGGTTGGGAAGATCCCTTGGAGAAGGAAATGGTAACCCAGTCCAGTATTCTTGCCTGGAGAATCCCATGGACAGAGGGGCCTGGTGGTCTACAGTCTATGGAGTCGCAAAGAGTCGGACACAACTGAGCACTGAGCACACACACACTTCTGTACTACAGCTGGTCTCCTGCACTGCTGATCAGAAAACCGCATTTCTTTTCCTCAGGATGATGAGATTCTGTAGATCCAGGCCCAATGGCTTATCTGACAGAACGTGTAAAGCCTCTGAAACCTGTTCTATCTCAGGTTTGAACCTGAACCTGGATAAGATCATGACAATCTTGTGTTAACCGAAAATAATACTATTTGCTACCAATGCAGTTTCAAATCTTTTTTCCCTCTAAGAAAATATAATCTTATAAAGTATAACCCAGTGACAAAGAGCAAAGATATCAGCTTCAGATGAACCTACATTCATGTATCAGTTATTCCACTGAGTGGCAACAGTTACTGTACCTTCCCCTAGTCTCAGCTTCTAGAGCTACAAAATGGGAAGAACAGTGATACGGAAAGAGTAAAGGGACAAAGTAGGAGATTAAATAGCTAATCCCACTGGGGGACTGTAAGTGAAGCAAAAGGTATAGGAGACTCCTGTAAGTTAATGATAACTCAAGGAAGCAGACTTGCTTAACAACAAAACCAAGTAGGCTTGTTTAGCAACAACAACATGTAACAAGAGCAAGAGACATGCCCCCAAACACTAAAACAATGCTAGAAGTGAGGCCCAGTGAGGTCAATAAGTTAACGATTCCCAGGATTTAGATAGGCTTCGGTGTACTCCGGGAGTTGATGATGGACAGGGAGGCCTGGCGTGCTGCAATTCATGGGGTCGCAAAGAGCTGGACACGACTGAGTGACTGAACTGAACTGAACTGGGTGTATATAAAGAACAGTATATATTGCTTAAATTCAAATAAAAATATATATTCATATGTGTATATACACATAGAAAAGAGAGAGAGAAAGGGCCAGGCAAATAATATAAGTAAGTAGAGGAGGCTAGAGGTAAGAAATAATTGGCTCTCCCAGTTTTTTCTTTTTCCACATTTATTGGAGGCATGGATACCACAGAAATACTTTTTTTCTTATTTCTACCACTTGCTGCATGGAAGAACAACAAACCTAGACATCATATTAAAAAAACAGAGACATCACTTTGCTGACAAAGGTCTGTATAGTCAAAGCTTTGGTTTTGCCAGTAGTCATGTACAGATGTGAGAGTTGGACCATACATAAGGCTGAGTGCTGAATAAATGATGCTTTTGAACTGTGGTCCTGGAGAAGACTCTCAAGGGAATTTCAAGAATAACTGTGTGGCTAAAGTGGAGTCAGAGAGTATGGGAGATGAGTTCACAGAGGTGAGCAGGCCACACGACAAAGTTGAAATTTAGCCTAAGGAAAATAAGAAGGCATTGGAGAGCTTTAAGCATGGTGGTGATGGGCAAAGATTTATGTTTGTCAGAGATGCCTCTGGTTTCTGAGAAGAGAATAGACTGCAGGGGGAAGGAGTAGAAATTGTCAGTGGGGGCTATTGCTGAGCCTGCAAGAGACGAGTGGGGTTTGGAGCAGGTGATTGTGGGCAAAGTGGTCGCTATTGTTCAGCTGCTTAGTCATGTCTGACTCTTTGTGATCCCATGGACTGCAGCACACCAGGCTTCCCTGTCCATCACCATCTCCTGGAGCTTGTTCAAACTCATGTCTATTGAGTCAGTGATGCGATCCAACCATCTCATCGTCTGTTGTCCCCTTCTCCTGCCTTCAATCTTTCCCAGCATCAGGGTCTTTTCTAATGAGTCAGCCCTTCCCATCAGGTGGCCAAAGTACTGGAGCTTCAGTTTCAGCATCAGTCTTTCCAATGAATATTCAGGACTGATTTCCTTTAGGACTGACTGCTTTGATTTCCTTGCAGTCCAAGGGACTCTCAAGAGTCTTCTCCAGCATCACAGTTCAAAAGCATCAGTTTTTCAGTGCTTAGCCTTCTTTATGCTCCAACTCTCACATCCATACACGACTACTGGAAAAACCACACTTTTGACTAGACTGACCTTTGTTGGCAATATGCTGTCTAGTTTGGTCATAGCTTTTCTTCCAAGGAGTAAGTGTCTTTTAGTTTCATGGGTGCAGTCACCATCTGCAGTGATTTTGGAGCCCCCCAAAATAAAGTCTCTCACTGTTTCCACTGTTTCCCTATTTGCCATGAAGTGATGGGACCAGATGCCATGATCTTCATTTTTTGAATGTTGAGTTTTAAGCCAACTTTTTCACTCTCCTCTTTCACTTTCATCAAGAGGCTCTTTAGTTCTTCATCTTCTGCCATAATGGTGGTGTCATCTGCATATCTGAGGTTATTGATATTTCTCCCTGCAATCTTGATTCCAGCTTGTGCTTCCTCCAGCCCAGCATTTTGCATGATGTACTCTGCATGTGAGTTAAATAAGCAGGGTGACAATATGCAGCCTTAATGTACTCTTTCCCCAGTTTGGAACCAGTCTGTTGTTCCATGTCTGGTTCTACCTGTTGTTTCTTGACTGGCATACAGGTTTTTCAGGAGGAAGTTAGGGTGGTCTGGTATTCCTATCTCTTTCAGAATTTTCCATAGTTTGTTGTGATCCACACAGTCAAAGGCTTTAGCATAGTCAATGAAGCAGAAGTAGATGTTTTGGGCAAGGTGGGGAGATTTCAAATATCTTTCAAATGTAGATTTCACAGGATTCACTGATGGACTGACCATGGAGAGAGGATTTGCCTTCTAGGCCTAATCAACTGAGTGAATGGTGGTACCATTTCTTGAGATGGGGAAGACCCACTGAAGAGTGGGATTTAAAAGCTGGGATTTAGGGATGTCCTTGGTGGTCCAGTGGTTAAGATTTCACCTTCCAATGCAGAGGGTGCAGGTTTGATCCCTGGTCAGGGAATTTGGGCTTCCCTCGTAGCTAAATGGGTAAAGAATCTGCCTGCAATACAGGAGACCTGGGTTCAATCCCTGGGTTGGAAGATCCCCTGGAGAAGGGAATGGCACCCCAACTCCAGTATTCTTGCCTGGAGAATCCCATGGACAGAGGAGCCTGGCAGGCTACAGTTCACAGGGTCGCAAAAGTCGGACACGACTTAGAAACTAAAACACTACCACCAGGGAACGAAGATCCTGCATGCCTCGTGGCCAAAAACCCCAAACATAGAACAAAAACAATATTATAAAAGATTTAATAAAGACTTAAAATGGTCCATATTAAAATTTTTCAAAGATTTTTATTCAGTTCTGTTCTGGTCATGCTAAGTTTGAGAGGCCTTTAGATATCCAAGCCAAGTAGGCTTCTGGGAATTTGAAAATCAGAGGGCAGAGATATAAATTTTGGAGTTGTCAGCACAAGAGGGCCAAGTGTGATCTGCAGGGAGGGAGTATGGATACAGAAAAAGGTCTATGACTGAATTTTACACATTTTAGAGCATAGAAGAAGCAGAGTCAGAAAGGAGGATAGAGAACGGATGGTACAACTCAAACCAGGAGACTGGAGCATGGTGACCTGGAGGCTGAGCTGAGAAAGTGTTTCCGGGGAAGGAGTAAATGGTTATGTCATATGCTGTGGAGAAGTTGAGTTTGTGGATTGGATTTGACCTTGAAGATCACTACCTTTGACCTTAACAACAAAGGTCATTTGCAATCTGGAAAGGAACAATTTCCTTGTATGCGTGGAAGCAAAGGCCTAATTGGGATGGGTGACAGAGCCAATAAGTGAAAACGTAGAAATAATGGGTCTAACTTCTAACATCTAGGGATGGCTGCTTATAAGTCATGTGCGTGCGTGCTCAGTTGCTGTTGTATCTGACTCTTTTGCAACCCCATGGACTGTAGCCCACCAGGCTCCTCTTTCCATGAGATTTCCCAGGCAAGAACACTGGAGTGGGTTGCCATGCCTTCCTCTAGTGGGTTGTCATGCCTTTCTCTAAGGGATCTTCTCAACCCAGGGATCAAACCCCTTTCTCCTGCATCTCCCTCATTCACAGGCAGATTCTTTACTACTGCACTACCTTAGAAGACTACATTCAAGGTCCTAAAAATCCCTAAGAGTTTTATGCAGAATTCTGGGTGTGTGTGGCAAGGTGTGTCCTCCAGCAAGAGAGGCCGTATCTTTCTTCTGATATTTAAAAGAGTTTGTCACTGTAAACCTTGCAGTTTACAGTAGCTGATGAACACTGCCAGCCTTAGCTCTCGGGGCTAGGCTGGAAGAGTGTGGAACTCTCCCTATGTGCTAGTTTCCTGTTCTGGTCCACATGGGGCTTCCAGCCGTGAAAAGGAGAAGAAACGAAAAAGAAAAAATTTAGTAGGCTTCCGTTTTTTATCCATTAGAGCCCTTTAAAACTTAACATTACAGAAGCAATTCTCAGCTTTGAAATATTTTTTCTAGGCTAAAATAGCACCTCTGTGCGACCTCTGGTGGATGCTACAAAAAATGCAGCACCCCATGCGGTCTTCATTTTATATGAAAAATATTTAAGAAGTCTTCCCTGATAGCTCAGTTTGTAAAGAATCCACCTGCAAGGCAGGAGACCCCAGTTGGATTCCTGGGTCTGGAAGATCCTCTGCAGAAGGGATAGGCTACCCATTCCAGCATTCTTGAGCTTCCCTTGTGGCTCAGCTGGTAAAGAATCCATCCGCAATGCAGAAGACCTGGGTTCAGTACCTGGGTTGGGAAGATCCCCTGGAGAAGGAAAAGACTACCCACTCCAGAATTCTGGCCTGGAGAATTCCATGGACTGTATAGTCCATGGGGTAGCAAAGAGGTGGACATGACTGAGCCACTTTCACTTTCAATATTTAAGATTGCCTAGAAAAATAAATTTTTATAAACCAAATGATTTTTCCTAATTATTCAGACTGACATAAATAAATTTATCCATTAAGAATCAATACACCATCCAAATAGTGTATAAATGAGCTTTTATGTAATCTCTGAAATGAAGGGGACCCAAATACAATTGCAGATTGGGTTTCAGAGAAACAATTTAGTTGGTCATTCTGCATCCATCTGTAGAGTTCAAACTCTAAGACTTTAAACTTTCCTTCAAGACACTGTATGAACAAAATTAGCCATTCCTTTGACCTCTCTTTCCATAAGAATGGGTGAGGCAAGAAGACCTTAAAAGGCGTTTCTATGCTGGTTTTAAAATGTAAAGTGGAGGGAAAACAATTCTTAAAGGAAAAAGAAGACATTATTAAAAGCTGTAGTATCAATGTGGCATTGAAATAGATCAATGGGACAGAACAGGGAGTGAAGAAATAGGAAAACCCCATAAAGTGTGAAACTATGTCACAGAGTCTGAAAGTTGTACCTCTGGGCCTGCAGCCTCTGTTCTAATTTGGGTCCCACTAGCCTGGGCTTCCCAGGTGGCACCTATGGTAAAGAACATGCCTGCCAGTGCAGGAAATCTGAGACATGTTCGATCCCTGGGTCAGGAAGATCCCCTGGAGGAGGAAATGACTACCCACTCCAGTTTTCTTGCCTGGAGAATTCCACAGACAGAGGAGCCTGGTGGGCTGCAGTCCATAGGGTTGCAAAGAGTTGGACACGACTGAAGCAACTTAGCACAGCACAGCCCATTTTTCAACAATTCTCCTCAGAAAACGTCAAGTTCTCTACATACAGGAGTCATATCTCATTTCTTTTATATCTTCAAGCAACTGCTGGTATCCAAGAGGGTTTCAATAAAAACATGAAATATGCACCTAGTAATCACTGAGAAGGAACTATAAAAAATAAGGGGCTCTAGCAGTTTCAAAATAATGTCTATAAGGGATTCCTTAGAGCATGCATGTGTGTGTGCTCAGTTGCTTTAGTCATATCCAACTCTGTGCGACCCTAACCTGCCAGGCTCCTCTGTCCATGGGATTCTCCAGGTTAAGAATACTGTAGTGGGTTGCCATGCCCTCCTCCAGGGAATCTTCCTGACCCAGGGATCGAACCCACATCTCCTGCATGGATAGGCAGATTCTTTACCTCTGAGCTCTCAGGGAAACCCTCTTTAGAGCATATCTTTTTTCAAATGAATCATCAGTGTGAGCTATCAATGCCCAGACCATGTAACCCATATACTATGTGTATGTGAGATAAAATCCTGGGATGAATTCACCTATTTAAATGACTTAGATTCTTCTGAGTCAGTGATTTGCAAAGTGGGGTCTCTGGACCATCATCAACTTGGGACTTGGTAGAAATACAAATTCTTGGGCCCCATCCCAGACTTTCTAAGCCAGTTACTCTATAGATGGGGCTCAGCTGTCTGCTTTTAACCTGTAATTCCTAGATAATTCTGATGCAGTCAATACTTTGAGCATCACGGTTATTGGTACTACTTATGGAGAAGGCAATGGCACCCTACTCTAGTACTCTTGCCTGGAAAATCCAATGGGCAGAGGAGCCTGGTAGGCTGCAGTCCATGGGGTTGCTAAGAGTCAGGCACGACTGAGCGACTTCAATTTCACTTTTCACTTGCATGCATTGGAGAAGGAAATGGCAATCCATTCCAGTGTTCTTGCTTGGAGAATCCCAGGGACAGGGGGCCTGGTGGGCTGCCGTCTATGGGGTCGCACAGAGTCGGACATGACTGAAGTGACTTAGCAGCAGGAGCAGCATATTGATAAAAATTGAGGATGTTATTGTGCTTTCCAGACACTTGGAAAAAATTCTACTTATCATTAAGTAGAAATAAATCCACCAAAAATGTGGGACAGCAATGTAAATACATTAATTTATTTGGGCAAAGGCAAAATAATTATAAAATTATCCAAGAACCTCTCAGGGGGCTGTTTTTCTTTTAATACTCATGGTTTTACAATAAATAAAATAATCACTGCCATCAAACAGGTAATTTTATATCCATTTTGCAAATATACTTAATTTGTCGCTGAGATTACCTGCAGGTGGATGTTTAATGTGGCATTCATCTCTTTTAATATAAAGTTCTTCTTCGAGTACTTCCTTAATTCTTTTATGTGGTTCACAATATAAAAACTTCTTCCCTGTAAAGGTATTAACAAAATTGGTTACTTATCATAAATTCTGCCCAACCTTCTAGCCATTATTTACATAAATAACTATTTTTTAAAGAGACAAATCTTTCCATACAAATAACAGGTATTTCATCCTGCAGACTCTATTTTGGAAAGATCCCTTCCAGTGTAACTTTTAGCTTTGCCGGGGAGAACTTTATATTTTGTGGTTAAATTTCAGATAACTTATTTTAAGTATTATGAAGTAATATATGAAGTTTTCTTCATTAACTTGAAGAAAACTTTCATTTATTCAATAAATTCTTATTAAAGACATACTCTGTGCCAGGCATTTGGGGCAGAGGACACAGCAGTGAATAATAAAGATATATGGCGGCTCAGACGGTAAAGAATCTGCCTGGAATGTGGGAGACCTGGGTTTGATCCCTGGGTTGGGAAGATCCCCTGGAGAAGGGAAAGGCTACCCACTCCAGTATTCTGGAGAATTCCATGGACTGTATAGTCCATGGGGTCGCAAGAGTTGGACACGACTGAGCAACTTTCACTTTCATGCATAGAGCCTACAATCCAGATACATGATACAGAACAGTCTAGTAGTATTTCATCAGCTTTTTAAAAGAATAAACCTGAATTGTAGTGGAGTGTCACTAATGGACATATGACCTCTTCCTGACCTCCAAACCTGGCCCCACAAGACTTCACTGTTACAGTTGAGGATGGACTGTTTTTTCTAAGCTCTTTAGCTACATTTCTTCTGCTCAGCCCAGGGAGTCATCTGAGCCCATATGTCTCTCCAGACTCTCCTGTCAGCCCTTCTCTCTCTTGCTCTCTGAGCTCCGGCCACGTGGCCTTTCTGTCCATCCCCATACATTGTCTCTTTTGTACATTCTATTTTCTCTGCCTGAACTGTCCTTCTCATAATTATTTTTGCCTGGGTAACTTCTACCTGAATGTCAGGTCTAGGCTGAGATGTCAGTTCTTTAAGGAAATTTTCCTTGGCTCCACAATGTCCCTGGTTACTTTTTCTCATAGCATTCTCCTCTTTGCTTTCATTTGATTTATTGATTTATGGTTTACGGGCTGAATGGCAAACTCAGGACTCAAAGGGCCTTCCATACTTGGAATGAAGTGTTCATATCCATAGGATGGTATTGATGGGGATAATATAACGACCTGCATTTAGAACTAAACAGAGGAACTCCGTAAGTATAGGACAGAAAAGGCCTTGGTCAAATGTTTTCAATTGGACAGATGGGAAAAGAGAAACTAAGGATGTCATAGATTGCATTTGTTGTGTGTTAAGAATCTAATGTGTCTGCCTAAACAGCTATTGTGAATTTATATAGATTCACCTAATAGAAGTATAATGTTCAGATCAAGCAAAGTTATGGTCCTACCACACTACCCTAATCTGATGGTACCTAGAATACCGGATTCAGTGATTTAATAAAACGGAGAATATTGGGATAGTTCAGCCAGCATGGTGAGAGCACTACAAATTATTTTAAAGATAACACTAAAATGAATAAATAAAGGTAACACTGAGGCGATAAAAGATTTGGTGGGGCTCAAATGGCCACCGTTATATAATTCAAAGATGTTTCAGTGGGAAAGGGCCACATTTTATCTGTGTATATTTGGGAGCAGATGTGTGATTAGGGAGTAGAAGCTGTACAGACACTGAGGACCTTTCCAGAAAATAGAGACTGAAGACTTAAAAAAATTTTTTTTTGAAAATTAAATGGGTACTTGTGCCCATTTAATTTAACAGGTATGAATAATCTGTCTCTACTTGAGCTGAGGCCCTAAACAATGAGCTCAGGAAGGTTGAGGCAGGCACTCTTCATATGTTTCTACCCTGACTCTGTCAGCCCCTGAGTGTTTGGACACCAGCCTTAATTCATTACTCATTTCCCAGCAACTGCCCAATGGAAGGCACGCAATCAGGACTCAATATTTGTTCAACTGACAAGCAAATGGCTAATTCCACCTTTTACTCCTACAGCCAAAAGGAATAAAGAACCTCTAAATTCTAGTATCGCTTATGAGAAAATTTCCAGGTAGAATTTCAAGTCAGAGTAAGGAATTCCTTAAATATACTGAATACTTACATATACCCTGAACTTAGTTGCTCTAAATAAGGTCTCTGCCTGCTGTTGACAAGAACAAGAATGAGGCATCATAATCAAGTATATTGTGACTGATGCTGAGGAAAGAGGCAGGCAACAGCAGTTCTGAGGCTCCTAGGGAGGTGCGGGGCTCTCAAGAGGGGGTGTGTGGTCCCTGGGGGAGCGGAAGTCGAGCTGCTTCAGCCCAACCCTTGCTCTCTAGAGGGGTAATCAGCAAGGCTCTGCAGAATGGCTGGAATTGCTCACCTTCTTCAGACTATTATTTTCATCTTCATCATTCCTTAGCACCTACTGAAGACATGTGGGGCACACGGGGCTGGGAAATATCTGTAAATTTATGGAACAAGATGGATAAGCGCTTTGACCTGGCGCGGACTCAACTTTCAACTATGTTGGTTGTGAACCAGAATTGCTTTTTACTTCTTGCAAGGTTGTTTGTATGTTTGGCAGGGCAGGAGGAAACAGCAGCAGTGTGTTAACATGTGACCCATAATTGTGAGACTCTAAAAGGGTCAGGTAATCATAATTTATGAACGGAGAATCCAAGAGATGGGAGTTTAAGTGTTTGAAGGCGTTCTCCTGCACTGAGTGATGCTGGGCAAGGTACATCCTTTCCGCTAGTTTAGACTTTAGTTTCCCGGTTTGTAAAATGAAGGAATTGACAAAAATGATACGTGTATTTCCATGCGTGTGTATATAATTTATGTATTTAAAAATTAATTTCATATTTTATATGTAAAACAAATTTTTATATTTTACACAATTTTAATTAAAATATATTTTGTAATTTAATATTTTGAATACTATATGTATGTGTATTCATACGTACACAATTTTTTTCAATACCTTCCAGGCCAATGCCACTGCCCATTAAGTTGGAGGCTACCTGGGCTCAGATAACCTTTTATGAAGGAGGGCTTGGGGAAATGGACCAGATGCCTTTGGCCCTTACCTTTGCCAAAACAGCAACTCCAACCCCTCCCTCCAAAACCTTTGCGGCTTCAGCTAGTCCCACCGCAGTTTCCCCGTTCGCCTTTCACGGCTTCCCCTCGCCCACGTCCCTCCCACCGTGTCGACGGCTGGAAGGGAACTCACACTGCTTGCGGGACTCCTGGGGACCACCGCCGCCCGGTTCTCCGCGCACCGCCGCGCACCCCAGGCCTGCGGGAGGCCCGGGCTGCTCGCCATCGCGGCCAGCCTGAGGCACCGTCACGACTGCCGCGGCCTCCTCCTCCCTCATGGCGCCGGGGTCTTCGTGGCCGGCAGCCGGCTGGCCTTCTCTGCTCTGCCGCGGGCAGCCAGGGAACGCAAGGCGTCTCTGGTTGCCATGGTGACAGGATCCTCCCCTCTCCCCAGCCACCGCCTAGCAGCTCTATTATGCCGGTGTCTCCTGTGTTCCGCGCGCCCAGGAAGACAGGCGCTGGAGTTGGGGAGCTGTGATTACTTACCCACCAAAGCAAAGGACTTTCTGTTAATTTCTCGTGTGTTTGTCACAGCAGTTTCGCAAGAGAGGCTTTACTATTGCCTCGTAGGGAAGCTGAGATTCAAAAAGCTAAGAACATTGTCTGAAGTTAGGCAACCAGAAGTGGCACAAGCTGGAATCCGAATTCAGAAAAGTTTGGTCCCAGAGGCCAAAGAGTAGATAGCCACCTGGAACAGGTAAGAGCGGGAGCAGGGACTGGACACGTGAGTTCAGGCAAGGTCACTGGTTTCACGCAGTGATAATGTTTGTTGTGTCCCGGCTCCTTGCTACACACACAACATGATGGAATAAATCAATATTAAGGATTCCTAACTTTTGGATTGTAAATTCTTGTTGTTAAACAACTCTTGTAGTGTCCAAGCACTTTTGTATTCACAATCTATTTCAATCCATATAATAAGGGATTTTACAGATGAAGTCAAACTCAAAGTTCAATTTGAATAGCAAATGGGAAACTCTAGGGTTTTTGGAGTATGAGGTTGCTTTTGTTTTTGCAGTTATTTAAAACAATGTTGTGGTTTTACTTTTATGAAAGCTAAATGTGCAGAATTAAAAAGTTCTACAAGGAATGTAGTCCAATGCAACTGCCTCCATCTTACCTCCATTTTACTCCACTTTTCACATCTTTGGGCTGATAATTTAGTATCTACAACACATAACCAAATGCTTACTTTGCCGCTTTTTATATTTTTCAGTTTTAGGTATCATATCTTGATTTCCTAGTATAGGAGATGAGAATTTAGCTCTCTTCCATGCTTCCCACCTCACATGTACTTACTACACCTCAAGACTCTGAATGTAGATAAACTGAAATTTTTCCTAGAGTTTTTTCATTACTATGGCTATGTAAACTCTAATTGCAGACAAGTTTATCCATCACCTAATACCCTAGGGTCACTTTTTTCATTTGCATAACCTTTGAATTACTTGGAGTTAATAGTTGCCTTGTTCTTTTTTTCACTTCCTTCTACTTGGCCAACAAAGGTCTGTCTAGTCAAGGCTATGGTTTTTCCAGTAGTCATGTATGGATGTGAGAGTTGGACTGTGAAGAAAGCTGAGCGCCGAAGAATTGATGCTTTTGAACTGTGGTGTTGGAGAAGACTCTTGAGAGTCCCTTGGACTGCAAAGAGATCCAACCAGTCCATTCTAAAGGAGATCAGTCCTGGGTGTTCACTGGAAGGAATGATGCTAAAGCTGAAACTCCAGTATTCTGGCCACCTCATGTGAAGAGTTGACTCATTGGAAAAGACTCTGATGCTGGGAGGGATTGGGGGCAGGAGGAGAAGGGGATGACAGAGGATGAGATGGTTGGATGGCATTGCCGACTTGATGGACGTGAGTTTGAGTGAACTCCGGGAGTTGGTGATGGACAGGGAGGCCTGGCGTGCTGTGAATCATGGGGTCACAAAGAGTCAGACACGACGGAGCGACTGAACTGAACTGATAGTTAATTTACAGTGTTTTGATAGTTTCAAGGGTACAGCAAAGTGACTTGGTTTATGTATATGTGTATATGTAGTGTATAACACTACATATATTATAATATATATACATATATATTGTTTTCCAGATTCTTTCCATTATAGATTATTGCAAGATATACGGTACAGTTCCCTATGCTACACAGTAGGTCCTTGTTGTTTACCTATTTTATATACAGTCAGTATGCCTCTGTAATCCCAAACTCTTAATTTAGCTCCCCTCCATCCCCTTTGTTAACCATGTTTGTTTTCTATGTCCGTGAGTCTATTTCTTTCTTTTTTTTTTTTTCGTGAGTCTATTTCTGTTTCATAAGCAAGTTCACTTGTATCATTTATTTTAGATTCCACATATAAGTGATATATGATATTTATGTTTCTTCTGACTTGCTTAACTTAATATGATAATCTCTAGGTGACTTGCTAATTTGTTAGATTTTTCATGTGCTTATCACTGATTAATTCCCAAATTCTCTTTGTGTAAAGCTCTTAGTATGTTTAAACACATGAAGAATTGTATCAATTTCATCTTTTTGAAAAAAAGATCCCTTCCAGAGAGACCTGTGATCTGCTCCAGTCTGCACTGGTCGCTCTCCAGACCTGTGGGTGCACAGCTGCTGTGTAAGGATTTCCCTTCACCATCATACCTCTCTCTTGCATTGAATCCCTGATTTGTAGAGCCCTCTTCCTCACTTTCCTAGTTTACTTGCTTACTTGGTGGAGCCTACCTCCAGGAGATTTTTTTCAGAAGTGGTGTATGGGAAATAAAATGTCCAGGTGTAGAAGTGTCTTTATTCTTTACTAATGTGAGTGTCTAGCTGGTTAAATAATCTAATTTGGAAATCATTTTTCTTCATAACATTAAGGTCATTGCACCATTGTCTTTTGGCATCTCCTGTGGCCAATAGAGAATTCTACTGTCATTCTATTCCTGCCCCTTGAATAAGACCCATCCTTTCTTTGAAACGTGGAGGATCTTCTCTTTGCACTCATTGTTCTGAAATTTCATGATAATGCACCTTGATATCATTAAATTTTCAACCATTATACTGGGAACTCATTTCAATCAAGAAATTCACATCCTTCACTTTGGAGACTTTCTTGAATTATTTGTAATCTTTATTTTCTCTGTTCCCTTGGGAATTCTGTCATTTGTATATTATTAGTAGATCTTCTGATTTGTCCTCTAGTTTTATGACCTATTTTTTCTATTTTATATCTCTCTATTTTTGCATTATTTTCTAGGAAATATCAACATTATTTTCTAAACATTTTATTTTTCACTTCTGCTATCATGTTTCTATTGGTTTGCCCCAAAAGTTCCTTCAGTTTTTAAATAAAACTAAGACACAATTTTCATTTTCACAAAGAATGTTATTGAACAATGTACTCACCATTTTGTTTCACTACCTTCTGCCATTTTCCAGGCAACTTCATAATTCCATCTTCCCAAAATTGTTTGTATTTTTGAGCAAAGAACTGTTCCAAGTGCCCTTTACAGTCTTCCAGGGAATTAAAATTTTTTCCATTAGGAGAATTTTGTAAAGACCAAAATAAATGGACATTTGAAGTTGTAATGTCTGGTGAATGTGGAGGATGAATCAGAACTTCTCAAACTGTAACAGTTTTTGCTTGGTCATCAAACAAACATGTGGTCTTCCATTATGCTGATGGAAGATTATGCATTTTACATTGACTAATTCTGGATGCTTTTTACTGAGTGGTGTTTTCAGTTGGTCTAATTGGGGGCATTTGGGGATTAATCACTTGGTTTTCTGGAGGGAGTTCCCTTCTAATCCTATCGTGTACACAACATCACCTTCCTTGTATGAAGAGCAGTCTTTGGTGTGGTTGATGGTGATTCATTTTACTTGCCCCATGATCTCTTCTGTTCCACATTATGTACAATATCCACAGTATTCCTTGCCCATCACAATTTGTTTTAAAAATGAAACATTTTTGTTACATTTCAGTAGAGAAGCACATGCAAAAATATAGTCAAGAAGGTTTTTTCACTTATGTGAAACACAAACATCAAAGCAATTAATGTAACCAAGCTAGTGCAGTTGATTTTCAACACTTGATTTGCATATTTTGAGTATGTCACATATCTCCCTCGTGGTGTAACGGAGATTGTTCTCAGTTCATGTCCCCATTTGATTGCTATCAGTTTCAACAGGTCTACTCGAATATGAAGCATTGTCCAGCAAGAAATCTCCAGCACAAATCTTCGCCAACCACTTTTGATACATTTGATAAATCAGAGCACTTTCTCCAAACACTGAACAAATCTTTATTTTGTGATTCAGTTGTGTTTTCACCTTTATTGACCTTTATTTATAATATGTGGAAAATGTTGCTTGTTTCTTCCATTTTCAACATTAAAATGGCTATACAAGAATTTGCCACTTTTGATAAGTTTTTAAAAAAAATGTAAGCTAATATGACAGCTGTCACAATAGTCTAACAAAATTGTTTTGAATGAAGTTAAAGACAACTCAGTGCTACTAGAGTCATCGTACTGAAAAAACTGAACAAACTTTTTGGCCAACTCAAAAATTTCTCAGAACTCTTTTGTGCGTGTGTATAACACCTTGTCCTTATATCATGGATGGAATATCTTATCTCTCTAAGGATATTAGTGATATTATTCCAGTATTACTTTTTCCTTGTATAACTGCTGCACCCTCCAAGTTAAGTATTCTGGTTTGTTTTGTCCTCTATCTTTGTAGCTTCAGTTGATTGTTGACCATCTTGCCCCATCTAGTAGGAGAGTATGACTCTCTGCATACAGGTGGACTTGTCAACTGGGGGTTTCACTGATGGGTGATCTGTTTGGAGGAAGCCCTCATGTCACTGTTACGGCCTTATTTCTTGAACTTCTCTGATTCTTCACAGAGTGACTTGTCTTGTCTCCCTGCTGGAGAGTATCAGTCTGGTGCCAGCACCCTAGGAAGTGAGGGGAGGAAAGAAGTGAAGGCTCAAGAAGAAGAATGTAAATATTCATGAAATTTCCACTTCGGTGTAGTGCTCCTACCCTCAAGAGTGCTCCTTGAGGTACTCAAGAGTACCTCCCACCCATGAAAGTCTGTTTGACTTTCTTCAGAGAATTACCCTCAGTCTTCTGCTAGGGTAGAGGTGGGGGTGTCATTCATCTGGCTGCTATGAATGGGGGTTCTGGAGGCCTAACTGCTTTTTTATTGTGGTAAAATGTACATAACATAAAATTGACTCTTTTAACCATGTTTAAGTATATAATGCAATGGCATTAAATACACTCACATTGTTGTACAGCCATCACCACTATTTCCAGACTTTTTTCATTATCCCAAACAGAAGCTGTATCCATTTAGCAATAATTCTCAATTTCCCTCTCTCCCAGGACTCTGGTAACCTCTTCTCTTTTCAGTCTCTATGAACTTGACTACTTGGACATTTTGTATAAATGGAATCATACAAAATATTCCTCAAACAAGAATAACAAAATTATTTTCTTCCAACAAAAATAACAACAATAATTTGTTGTTATTTCATCCAACAAAATGTTTTTAAAGTTCATCCATGTTGTAGCATGTATCAGAATTGCATTCTTTAAAGTTGAAATGATATTCCATTTTATGTACACAATATGTTGTAACATATTGTGTATCTGTTCATCTGGTGGACATTTGAGTTGCAAATAATGCTGAAATGGTGTAAAAAGATCAGTTTGAATTCCTGCTATCAGTTCTTTAGAGAATATACTTAGAAATGCAATTACTGGATCATGTGGTAGTTTGATGTTTAACTTTTTGAGGAACCATCAAACTTTTTAAAGTCCCTGCACCACTTTACATTCCCACTAGCAATGCACAAAGGTTCTAATTTTTCTATATCCTTGTGGACATTTGTTAGTTTCATTTTAAAAAATGTAACAGCCAACTATTCTGATGAACATGAGCTGGTATCTTTTTGTGATTTTGCTTTGCATTTCATGTGCTTATAGCCCATTTGTACATCTTCTTTGGAGAAACGTCTATTCAAGTATTTTATCCATTTTCAGATTGGGTTTTTTGTTGAGTTTTAAGAGTTCTTTGTATATTCTGGATATTAATCCTTTATCACACATATGATTTATAAATATTTTCTCCCATTTAATGAGTTGCCTTTTCACTTTGTCTTTTGATTTTTAAAATGTTTCAATTTTGATGTAGTCCCATTTATCTCAATTTTTCCTCTAATGCCTATATTTTTGGTGACATATCCAAGAATTCATTGCCAAATATAAAATCATAAAGATTTCTCATATGTGTTTTTCTAAAAGTTTTATAGTTTTAGCTTTTATATATAAGTATTTGATCATTTTGAGTTTATTTTTGTATTAACATTATAGTATGATAGATGAGCCCAACTCATTCTGTTGCATGGTTTTCCCAGCACCATTTGTTGAAATGGCTACTATTTTCCTCCATTGAATTGTCTTGACATTGTTGTCGAAAGTATTCAAAGATCCATAATGTGAGGGTTATTTCTGGACTCAAAATTCCATTCACTGATATATATACATATATATACACACACACACACACACACATATACATTTATCATTATGCCATTACCACAAGGTCTTGATTAACAACAGCTTTCTAGTACATTTTGAAATCAAAAAGTGTGAGGCCTCCAACTTTGTTTTTTTTTTCAAGATAGTTTTGGTGCTTCTGGGTTCTTTGCATTTCCATATGAATTTTAAGATCAGCTTGTCACTTTTTATGAAGAAGTTAGCTGGAATTTTGACAGATTGCATTAAACCTATGATGTTAAAACTATGATGTTAACTTTCAAGAGATATTATACTGCTTCAGGCATAAGTTAAGAACCTTCCATTTCTCTCTTCCCAGTATTATATAAATGACAACATATATTTTGCATTTAGATATGCTATAAACTGTAAAAATTGTTAGTATTTTTGTTAAAATGGTCAATTATCTTTTAAAAATACTTAGTTTCCAAATCTGTATTATAATATTTATTTGTAAAATTAATGTATGAGATGATTCAAGCATTCTGACAATCACAAACAATTGCAGTTATATTTTTTATATGACTAATAGTTTTTTAACCATCTTAACCATTTTAAAGTGTTGAGTATATTAACATTGCTGTGTAGCAAGATCTCTAGAATTTTTTTATCTTGCAAAACAGAAACTGTGTACCTATGGAACACCAACTCCCTATTTTTCCCTTCCCCCAGCCTCTGGTAACAACCAGTCTATTTCTATGAATTTGAATATTTTAGATGTCTCATATGAGAATTTACTTAACAATCCTTTCCTGCCTTCCTTTGTGTGTAAGACCAAGGTCACCCTTCCACATATCAGTTTATAAAGCCTGGCTCCACCCATTAGTCTGTGTAGTGCTACCAGTAACATTCCTATTATGACTGAGGAAACAGGCTAGAGAGAGACAGAGCCCTCAGTTTGTTTAAATTCTCTAGGCCCCAATGCTGGAAAAGATTGAAGGCAGGAGAAGAAGGGGACAACAGAGGATGAGATGGTTGGATAGCATCACTGACTCAATGGACATGAGTTTGAGCAAGCTCCAGGAGCTGGTGAAGGACAGGGAAACCTAGGATGCTGGAGTCCATAAGGTTGCAAAGACTCGGACATGACTGAGTGACTGAATTGATACTGATGAGTAGTTCGTAGGTGATAAGTCACTTTAGTCGTGTCCAACTGTTTGTGACCTTTGGACTGTAGCCCACCAGTCTGTCCATGGGATTCTCCAGGCAAGAATACTGGAGTGGGTTGCCATGCACCCCTCCAGGAAATCTTCCCGACCCTGGGATTGCACCCACCTCTCTTATGTATCCTGCATTGGTAGGCGGGTTCTTTACCACTATCGCCACCTGGGAAGTTTGTCTTTTTGTGATTGACTTATTTTATTTAGCATAATGACCTCCAAGTTAATTCCTGTTGTAGCATGTGTCGGGATTTCCTTCCTTTTTAAGGCTTAATAATATCATATTTTACATATACACTGCATTTCTGTATTCATTACCTATTTATTAATCCTGGGCATTTGGATTGCATCCATATCTTAGCTATTGTGAATAAAGCTATAATGAATGTGGGTAAGCAAATATCTCTTCAAGATCCTTCTTTGAATTCTTTGTGTGTGTGTGTGTGTATCTACATATCTCTCTCTCTCAGAAGTGGAATTAATTGCTCAATCATATGGTAATTCTATTTTTAATTTTTGAAGAACTATGTCAACATGGTTATACACATAGAAAATGCAAATGAATGTATACACAAATGATTAATATTAGAATTAATACAGTTATTAGGATCAGTGGACACATAGCCAATAAAGACAAATAAATTTCACTTTGATATATAGAAACAAAAATATAGAAAAGTGGAACTATTTACAATAGCATAAAAAGTGAGCAAATGCATGGGTAAATCTTTTTTTAAAAAGGAAAGAATACCAGAACACTCTAAAACATTATCAAGAATAAATAATGAATATCTAAATACATGAAGGGATATATTACATTCAAGAATTGTGACACTTTATTATAATGTTAATTCCTCAAATTGATCTATAATGTAACCTCAGTCTATGTCTTAGCAGGGTTGTTTTAAAATCGAAATTGACAAGGGACTCTAAAATTGAAAAGCAAATGCAAATATCCAAGAATGGCAGAAACAGCGTTGAAGAATAAAAACAACATTGGAACATTTATATGACCACATATCATGATTTCCTATAGGGGAATTCCCTGGTGGTCAGTGCTTAGGAATCCGAACTTTCACTGCTGGGGCCCTGTTTTAATCCCTGGTTAGGGAACTAAGATCTCACAAGCCACATAGCCTGGCTGAAAAAGACAACTTACTATAAAGCTATAGTATCAAACCTGTGGTATTGAGGGAAAGATAGGTCAATTTGAACAAAACAGAAAGTCTAGAAACAGGCCTGATCACATACAATCACCAAAAACATGGCACAGTTGTCACTGGTGTGTAACATGTGACATTTGTGTGTGGGGGGGGTGTTTTTTTTTTTAATAGTATTGAATATATGGGATATTTATATAGGTAAAAAAGTGAACTCACTCCTACCACAATCAAACAAACAAAAAAATAAGTCAAAATGAATTATAGCACTGAAACTAAAACAGTAAATTTCCTAGAAGACAACTGTGAAAAAATATGTTGATGATCTTGATGCAGGCAAAACTTCTTAAAAATGAAATAAGAAACACTAACCATAAAGAAAAATAGTCAATAAATTAGAGGTAATTGAAATTAAGATCTCTTTATTAAAATTGCCATTAAGAGAATGAGAAGTCAAGTCATAGACTGGGAGAACATTTTTGTAACACATATGTTTTATGAACGATTGTTGCTGCTGCTGCTGCTGCTAAGTCGCTTCAGTCGTGTCTGACTCTGAGCAACCCCATAGACGGCAGCCCACCAGGCTGCCCCGTCCCTGGGATTCTCCAGGCAAGAACACTGGAGTGGGTTGCCATTTCCTTCTCCAATGCATGAAAGTGAAAAGTGAAAGTGAAGTTGCTCAGTCATGTCTGACTCTTCGTGAACCCATGGACTGCAGCCTACCAGGCTCCTCCGTCCATGGGATTTTCCAGGCATGAGTACTGGAGTGGGTTGCCATTGCCTTCTCTGATGAATGAATAATATCTAATATATACAGAACTTCTACAAACTGATAAAAACAGGGCACACAACCCAACAAGAAAATGGAGAAAGATTTCACAAAAGAGAAGATCCAGATGTAAAATCAGCATATAACAAATTGTTCCACATCATTAATCATCAGAATAATGCAAATTAAAACTTCAGTGAGACATTATTACATACGCACTAGAATCAGTTCAGTTTAGTTGCACAGTCGTATCCAACTCTCTGTGACCTTGTGGACTGCAGCACTTCAGGCTTCCCTGTCCATCAACGTCTCTTGGAACTTGGTCAAACTCATGCCCGTTGAGTTGGTGATGCCATCCAACCATCTCATCCTTTGTCATCCCCTTCTCCTCCTGCCTTCAATCTTTCCCAGCATCAGGGTCTTTTCCAATGAGTCAGTTCTTTGCATCAGGTGGCCAAAGTATTGGAGTTTCAGCTTTAGCATCAGTCCTTCCAATGAATATTCAGGACTGATTTCCTTTAGGATTGACTGGTTTGTTCTCCTTGCAGTCCAAGCAACTCTCAAGTCTTCTCCAACACCACAGTTCAAAAGCATCAATTCTTCGGCACTCAGATTTCTTTATAGTCCAACTCCCACATCCATACATGACTACTGGAAAAACCATAGCTTTGACTAGATGGACATTTTGTTGACAAAGTAATGTCTCTGCTTTTTAATATGCTTTCTAGGTTGATCATAACTTTTCTTCCAAGAAGCAAGTGTCTTTTAATTTCATGGCTGCAGTCACCATCTGCAGTGATTTTGGAGCCCAGAAAAATAAAGTCTGTCACTGTTGCCATTGTTTCCCCATCTATTTGCCATGAAGTGATGGGACCAGATGCCATGATCTTAGTTTTATGAATGATGAATTTTAAGCCAACTTTTTCACTCTCCTCTTTCATCAAGAGGCTCTTTAGTTCTTCACTTTCTGCCATAATGGTGGTGTCATCTGCATATCTGAGGTTATTGATATTTCTCCCAAAAATCTTGATTCCAGCTTGTGCTTCATCCAGCCTGGGATTTCGCATGATGTATTCTGTGTGTAAGTTAAATAAGCAGGGTGACAATATACAGCCTTGATATACTCCTTTCCAGATTTGGAACCAGTCTGTTGTTCCATGTCCAGTTCTAACTCTTGCTTCTTGACCTGCATACAGATTTCTCAAGAGGCAGGTAAGGTGGCCTTGTATTCCCATCTCTTGAAGAACTGTCCACAGTTTGTTGTGATCAACACAATCCAAGGCTTTGGAGTGGTCAATGAAGCAGAAGTAGATGTTTTTCTGGAACTTGTTTTCTTTTTCAATGATCCAGTGGATGTTGGAAATTTGATCTCTTGTTCCACTGCTTTTTCTAAATCCAGCTTGAACATCTGAAAGTTCACGGTTCATGTACTGTTGAAGCCAGGCTTGGAGAATTTTGAGCATTACTTTACTAGCGTGTGAAATGAGTGCAATTGTGTGGTAGTTTGAACATTCTTTGGCATTGCCTTTCTTTGGGATTGGGATGAAAACTGACATTTTCCAGTCCTGTGGCCACTGCTGAACTTTCCAAATTTGCTGGTATATTGAGTGCAGCACTTTCACAGCATCATCTTCTAGGATTTGAAATAGCTCAACTGGAATTGCATCACCTCCACTAGCTTTGCTTGTAGCGATGCTTCCTAAGGCCCACTTGACTTCACATTCCAGGATGTCTGGCTCTAGGTGAGTGATCACATCATTGTGTTTATCTGAGCCATGAAGAACTTTTAAATATAGTTCTTCTGTGTATTCTTGCCACCTCTTCTTAATATCTTCTGCTTCTGTTAGGTCCATACCATTTCTATCATTTATTGTGCTCATCTTTGCATGAAACGTTCCCTTGGTATCTCTAATTTCCTTGAAGAGATCTCTAGTCTTTCCCATTCTGTTGTTTTCCTCTATTTCTTTGCATTGACCACCGAGGAAGGCTTTCTTATCTCTCCATGCTCTTCTTTGGTACTCTGCATTCAGATGGGTGTATCTTTCCTCTTCTCCTTTGCCTTTCACTTCTCTTCTTTTTTCAGCTATTTGTAAGGCCTCCTCAGACAACCATTTTGCCTTTTTGATTTCTTTTTCTTTGGGATGGTCTTGATCACTGCCTCCTGTACAGTGTCACAAACCTCCATACATAGTTCTTCAGACACTCTGTCAGATCTAATCCCTTGAATCTATTTCTCACTTCCACTCTATAATTGTAAGGGATTTGATTTAGGTCATACCTGAATGATCTAGTGATATTCACTCCTTTCTTCAATTTAAATCTGAATTTGGCAATAAGGAGTTCATGATCTGAGCCACAGTCAGCTCCTGATCTTGTTTTTGTTGACTATATAGAGCTTCTCCATCTTTGACTACAAAGAATATAATCAATCTGATTTCAGTATTGACCATCTGGGGCAGGGACTCTGGGGGCAGCACACCTGGGTGTGACATAAACCATCTTGGAGGAGGTCACCATTAACCCCAGCACAGAGCCAACAGAACTTCCACAGGACTGGGGAAACAGACTCTTGGAGGGCACAAACAAAACCTTTTGCACACCAGGACCCAGGAGAAAGGAGCAGTGACCCCACAAGAGACTGAACCAGACTTGCCTGTGAGTGTCCAGGAGTCTCCGGCCGAGGCGTGGGTCAGCAGTGGCCCACTGCAGGGTTGGGGGTACTTAGTGTGGCAGTGTATACATAGGACCTTTTAAAGGAGGTTGCCATTATCTTTATTACCTTCACCATAGTTTGGTCTCAAGTCAAACAACAGGGAGGGAACACAGTCCCACCCATCAATAGAAAATTTGATTAAAGATTTACTGAGCATGGTCCTGCCCATCAAAACAAGACCCAGTTTCCCCCTCAGGCAGTCTCCCATCAGGAAGCTTCCATAAGCCTCTTATTCTTATACCTCAGAGGGCAGACAGACTGAAAACCAGAATGACAGGAAACTAATCAAACTGATCACATGGACCACAGCCTTGTCTAACTCAATGAAATTATGAGCCATGCTGTGTATGGCCACCCAAGGTGGATGGGTCATGGTGGAGAGGTCTGACAAAATGTGGTCCACTGGAGAAGGGAATGGCAGACCACTTCAGTATTCTTGCCTTGAGAACCCCATGAACAGTATGAAAAGGCAGAAAGGTAGGACACTGAAAGATGAACTTCCCAGGTTGGTAGGTGTCCAATATGCTACTGGAGAAGTGTGGAGAAATAACTTGAGAAAGAATGAAGAGACAGAGCCAAAGCAAAAACAACACGCAAGTCTGATGCTGTAAAGAGCAATATTGCATAGAACCTGGAATGTTAGGTGCATGAATCAAGGTAAATTGGAAATGGTCAAACAGGAGATGGCAAGAGTAATCATCGACATTTTAGGAATCAGTGAACTAAAATAGACTGGAATGGGCGAATTTAACTTGGATGACCATTATATCTACTACTGCGGGCAAGAAACCCTTAGAAGAAATGGAGTAGCACTCATAGTCAATGAAGGAGTCTGAAATGCAGTTCTTGGATGCAGTCTCAAAAACAACAGTATGATCTCTGTTCATTTCCAAGGCAAACCATTCACTATCACAGTAATCCAAGTCTATGTGCCAACCAGTAAAGCTGAAGAAGCTGAAGTTCACTGGTTCTAAGAAGACCTACAAGACCTTCTAGAACTAACACCCAAAAAAGATGTCCTTTTCATTATAGGAGACTGGAATGCAAAAGTAGAAAGTCAAGAGATACCTGGAGTAGCAGGCAAATTTGGCCTTGGAGTCCACAATGAAGCAGGGCAAAGGCAAACAGAGTTTTGCCAAGAGAACACACTGGTCATAGAGAACACACTGGTCATGGCAAACACCCTCTTCCAACATCACAAAAGAAGACTCTACACATGGACATCATGCACTAGAATAGTTATTTAAAGAAACAGACATGGCAGTGAGAAGGGTGAGGAGGGTATGGTGCAATTGGAGATCTCATTCTCTGATGCTAAGATTATAAACTGGCATAACCACTTTGAAGATCTGTTTTGGCAGTTTTTACTAAAGCTGACTGTATAGGTATACCCTGCATCCCAGCAGCCCTAACATATATGTACATCAAAATCTTGTACTAGAATATCATGCCAGCACTATTTACAAAAATACCAAACTGGGAACAGTCCAAAAGTGCTTCAAAACTGGCATTAAAATGTATATATTGTATATTCCCATAACAATACAACAATGAAAAGGAATAAATTCCTGCTACATGAAGAAATATGGATGAATCTCACAGCTGTGATGTTTAGTGAAAGAAGCAAACAAAAACATACAAAATTAATGATTTCATTTAAGTAGGCAAAACAAATGATGGTGATGGAAGCTTGAATAGTGATTACCTCTGAGAGAGCACGGAAAGAGGGAGCACAAGGTTGACTTTTGGGGCACTGGCTTTGATCTGTTTTGCAGGGAGGGGTGGCTGCACTACACAGTGTGTGGGGTCTTAGTTCCCCAGCCAGGGATTGAACTTGGGCCACGACAGTGAAAGCACCAAATTCTAACAACTCAACCCCCAGGGAATCCCTGCCTGTTGTGTTCTGTGTCTTACGTAGGTGGTAGTTAAATGGACTTGTTCACTCTATAGAATTCATCAATTTCTAAACTTTACTGCATTTGCCATACTTCTATAGAATTATACAAAATTAGCATATTTTAGTTATAAAAATTAGTATGAAAATTTTTTTACTCATAAGAAAATGTGGTTTATTTTGATCAAATGGTAAAGAATTATGCAATTATTGCTTTTGTTTGCAGTACCAAAATACTTGGAGATAATTATCATCAACTATAGTAACTATATTAACTTAAGTGGTTTATTTCCTCCTTTCTCCTAAATGGCTTTTGGTTTTCTGTTCCCAATTATTACATGCATGCAACTAATTATATACCACCTGAGATCTTTTGGGGAATAAATATTGATAAAAATAAGTACTTTTTTATCCATGAACTGTGGTTACCATTTTTTTCTTACTTTTTTTTTGTAATTCCAAAAAACTAAAAATGAACAACAAAAGCAGAAAGCCTTATTGTCCTTTTTCATTTTAGTTAAATGAGAAAGACCAAAATGTCCACTAGATGGAGGCAAAACCCAAGGCTAAGCTTTTCTGGTTGCTGCTGCTGCTAAGTCGCTTCAGTCGTGTCCGACTCTGTGCGACCCCATAGACGGCAGCCCACCAGGCTCCCCTGTCCCTGGGATTCTCCAGGCAAGAACACTGGAGTGGGTTGCCATTTCCTTCTCCAACGCGTGAAAGTGGAAAGTGAAAGTGAAGTCGCTCAGTCATGTCCGACACCTAGCGACCCCATGGACTGCAGCCTACCAGGCTCCTGCGTCCATGGGATTTTCCAGGCAAGAGTACTGGAGTGGGGTGCCATTGCCTTCTCCGAAGTTTTTCTGGTAACAAGTAAAAAATTGTATGTAATGTATAAACAGAAATTCTTTATCAAGGAAAGAAAACAAGATATTGCCCAAGTTAATTTATTACTTTGTGTTACTTAATGGTATATTAGTAAAAAAAACCTGGGTGGATTAAGTTTTACATTCTACATTTAATTCTGTAGATTTTAAACACATCTCGAGAAGTCATCTTAGTCTTTCTTCTGCTTAGTAATAGGACAATCCAATAAGCAATGGGATGTTTAATGTTATTTTTTTGGTAAAAATTTTGGGATTTATTTATTTTTAATTTTTTATTTCATGTTGGAGTAAACCCAATTAACAATGTTGGGATAAAATATTTTTGTTTTTTCTTCAGAGGAGTAGATGCTACAATCACTTTGGTATGCTATTCTAGATTCTGACAGCCTTGATCTAAATTATTTTAAAAGCCAACAAAATCCTTCTTACAGTAACTATAAACCATCTTTTTCAAATTTGCTGAATGCTGTCAAGTGACTATTTGGGAGCAAATATTTTGTTTCCTACTCTATCATTTAATTAAGAAACTGCTCCTTGCAGTTACAAAGGGTTTTTGGATTTGGATTTTAAAATTCCAGTGAATTGGTGACATTTTTTTTTTTTTTTTTTGATAACTCACAACACTCTGCAAGCCCCCAGGAAGATATAGCCCTAGAATTTGGGGAGGAGGTTCTCATATATTCCTCCTTGTTAGTGAAAATAACAAAAGGATGAAATTAGTCATCCCTGGATGACAGTTTTTGAAAATCAAACTTATTAAAGTATAACTTATGCATTAAAACAAAGATCATGGCATCTGGCCCATCACTTCATGGGAAATAGATGGGGAAACAGTGGAAACAGTGTCAGACTTTATTTTTCTGGGCTCCAAAATCACTGCAGATGGTGACTGCTGCCATGAAATTAAAAGACGCTTATTCCTTGGAAGAAAAGTTATGACCAACCTAGATAGCATATTGAGAAGCAGAGACATTACTTTGCCAACAAAGGTCCATCTAGTGAAAGCTATGGTTTTTCCAGTGGGTCATGTATGGATGTGAGAGTTGGACTGTGAAGAAATCTGAGCGCAGAAGAATTGATGCGTTTGAACTGTAGTGTTGGAGAAGACTCTTGAGAGTCCCTTGGATTGCAAGGAGATCCAACCAGTCCATTCTAAAGGAGGTCAGCCCTGGGTGTTCTTTGGAAGGGATGATGCTAAAGCTGAAACACCAGTACTTTGGCCACCTCATGTGAAGAGTTGACTCATTGGACAAGACTCTGATGCTGGGAGGGATTGGGGGCAGGAGGAGACGGGGATGACAGAGGATGAGATGGCTGGATGGCATCGCCGACTCGATGGACGTGAGTTTGAGTGAACTCTGGGAGATGGTGATGGACAGGGAGGCCTGGCATGCTGCAATTCATGGGGTAGCAAAGAGTCGGACACGACTGAGCAACTGAACTGAATTGATGCATTAAAAACTTCATCCCACTTAAAGTATAGAATTCAATTACTTTTGAACAATATGTACTTGTAAAACCACCACTGCAGTCAAGGTACAGAACATTTCTACCACCTCCAAGAGAATTTTCCTGACCCTGTGCAATTGAACTTATGTATCTGTCACCAAGCAACCACTGCTCTGCTGTTTATAAAGTAATTTTTCCCGAAATGACTATTCAGTTGTTCTGGATTATTTTAAGAGAATTCCCCCTCCCCCAACAAAGAGAACTCACTGCATTCCTCAGCATCCTTGTCAAAAATGAAGTGACTCTTGTTCCCCCTGCTCCCTCTTGTAGTCATGTTTTGCCCTGCCATGAAGTTTAGCTTTGCCCATCGGAAGGCGACCTGCAGCCTCTGCTTTGCCTTGCTCTCGGACCAGCCTCCGCCCCAACAAGGGGATCAGCTGGGTTCTATGAACCTGTACAGTACGTGTGATTACATAGTACCACCAGTGGAAAAGGGCTTCCCTGGTGGCTCAGCAATAAAGAATCTGCCTGCCAATGCAGGAGAGGTGGATTCCATCCCTGGGTCAGAAAGATGCCCTAGAGAAGGAAATGGCAACCCACTCCAGTATTCTTGCCTGGGAAATTCCATGGACAGAAGATCCTGGCAGATTACAGTCCATGGAGCAAAGAAAAGTTTGAAGTCAAAAAGAGTGATCAAATTGCACAGCTCATGTGTGAATGGATATTTTACCCCAAAATAGAGGAAGTTCATGTTAGATGACATTGAAAATGATTTAGGTGGTTTCAAAGGTTCCACTGGAAATAATTAAAATTCAAGCCAAAACAGAAAATGAGAAAATGTAATTTTTTCTTGAAAATAAAGACTTTGCTTAAAGGGGCAAAAAAATGAAGTGACTAGTGTATATCTGGATCTATTTCTAGACTGTGTTCTATTGGTTTACATTTTCACCCACCAGTACCATAATTTTTTAAAACAGTAAGTCCTTGTTATGTGTTTTAAACACAGTAATGTGTACATGTCAGTCCCAACAGTAGCCTTGATAACTGCTTTTTTATAATTATCAAATCAGGTTGTACAAATCCACCAACTTTAAAAAAAAATTACTATGGCTCTCATGATTTCCAACTGATGGATTCTTTGCTTATGTTTTTGTGCTACAAATTGCAACTTTCTCCTAATAATAAGTGAAACTCGCTCCTCTTTTTGGACGCTTTGCCACCCCATGGGGATTTCACAGGGTGAGAGCAGTGCTTTTGCCAGCAGAACTCAAATGGCAGGTTCACGCCCATCATACCTCTCTGCTGTGTCCCAGCCCTGAAAATACACACTTGGCACTAACAAGCCTTCCATAATGGCCAGAGTTGAACTGATTTCTCTCTATGGGGTAGGTGGCATGAACGTAAATGCATTAACAACGCTGGTGTTCTATGAGGTGAGCTTTTAGTATGGACATCCAAGCTCATTGTTTCCTTTAGGAGTGTCACTTCCTTACATTTATGGACTGTAATGAAGTCAATTACCCAAGGAAAGCAAGCACCCAACCTGTTTTCCTAGGTGGGTTTGAAAGTGAAACACTCTTAGCTTGCAAAGGGTGAGAAAACGGCGTTTGCGCACTGAACGTAAATGGCCGAGGCACACCCCGCATAATCCGCGGCTGTCTGGCAGCGCTAGAAACGAACAGTTTAGTACAAACCGAAACTGTGCGTTTAGTGAATTCGTCTCTATGTGGTGAGTGGCAAACCCATACGACACAGTAGGAACCTCAGGTGTTAAGCAGAGCTGGTAGTAAGGAGAGTCAGGCAGATTTTACTTTAGAAAATTTACTTGATTGCACTAAATATGGATGGTCGTGAACTGAGAATCAAGGTGTTTTTGGAAGAGGCTTCAGACATGCCAGCAGTCCACAAACGGCAAGTTCACAACAAGTGTATTTCCTGGCAGTGTCCCAAACGTGAATCTACTCACTTGGAACACACTGAACCTTTCCACAAAGGAAGGGGTGTGCACTGGTTGATCACTGTGCGTGAGTGGCTTCACCCTCCAACATGTTATGAAGCTAGGCATTCTGTGGGCACACCTCCTAGTAAGGAGATGCAGGTACAGCGTTTCTTCAGAAAAGTCATGGCCGGGTGACCAGTACTGACGGTAGCAAGGAGAGAAGCAGCACCCAAAGTGTTTTCTCAAACACCCAAAGTGTTTTCTTAAATAGCTCAAGTGTTTCCCTAGGTGGGTTTCAGAATGACACATATCTGCTTTCACAGAATGAGAGCAGACTTCCTGCTAGCAGAGCCCAATTTCCAGTTTGACACCCAGCATATTTCCTTGCAGTGTCTCAGCGCTGAAAATACACACCTGAGTCAAACAACCTTTTAACAGTGGAAGTGGAGTGAACTGGTTGTTCTCCGTGGGTTGAGTTGCAAAACCATACGAGAAATTATGAACCGAGGCATTCTAGAAGATGAGCTCTTAGGAAATCCAAGGACCGTGTTTCGGCCAGAAAATTCACGTGCTGGCATCAGGAATTGTTTGTAGTGAAGAAAGAATCAGCACCCACAGAATTTTCCCACGTAGAGTTGAGAGTGAAACAGTCTAGGTTTCAGGGGCTGAGAGCAGTCCTTTTGCCAGCAGAACTCAAATGGCAGATTCACACCTATCGTACCTCCCTGCCACGTCCCAGTCCTGAAAATACACACTTGGCACTAACTGAAGTTTCCGTAATGGCCGAGGTCAAACTGATTTCTGTGTGGTGTGTGGTATAAACATAAACCATAGGAACTTTGGTGTTCTGCGACATGAACTCCTAGTATGGATATTAAAGCACGTTGTTTCCTTTAGTAGTGTCACTTCCTTGCACTTATGGACTGTACTGAATCAATTACCCAAGGAAAACATGCACCGAAGCTGTGTTCCTAAGTGGGTTTGAGAGTGAAACACTCTAGCTTTCAAAGGGTGAGAAAATGGTTTTTGCCCACTGAATGTAAATGGCCGAGTCACACCCAGGATATTTCTCTTATGTCTCACAGCACTAGAAATGCACAGTTGGTGCAAAATGAACCTTCACATTTAAAAAGTTACATGAACTGTTCTCTATTTGGCTAGTGCAAAACCCATACGACACAGTATGAACGTAGGTGTTCTATAAGCAGAGCTGGTAATAAGGAGAGTTGGGCAGATTTTACTTTAGAATAGTTACTTGCTTGCATTAACAATTGACAGTAATGATGTGAGAATCAATGTTATTGTAAGGGGCTTCAGAGTGAAACATTCTCGGATTTACAGGGTGAGCACACTGTTTATTCTAGCAGTCCACAACTGGAGTTCACACCCAGCATACTTCCTGGCAGTGTACCAAATTTTAAACTACTCGGTACACACTGAACCTTTCCACGAAGGAAGTGGTGCGACTGGCTGATTCTGTGTCGATAGTGGCCTAGCACTAGAATGTGTTATGAACCTAGGTGTTCCATGGGAACAGGTCCTAGTAAGGATATCCAAGTACAGTGTTTCTTCAGAAATGTTATGAGCTAGTGACCAAAATTGATGGTAATGAAAGTGTTTTCCTAGGTGGGTTTGAGAATGACACATTCTTGCTTTCACAGGCTGGAGTACAATTTAGGCTAGCAGAGCTCCATTGCCAGTTTCACACTCAGCATGTTTCCTTGCAGTGTCTCAGCACCGAAATCACACACTTGAGTCAAACAACCTTTAGTTGACAGAAGTGAGGTGAACTGTTTGCTGTCTGTGTGTTGAGTTGTGTAACCAAACAAGGCATATGAACCTAGGTTTTGTATGAGACAAACTCCTAGTAAGGTGATTCAAGCATGGTATTTCTTCAGAATTATCACTTGATAGGGACAAAAATTGACTGGAATGAAGGGAGAATCAGCACCCAAAATGTTTTCCTCAGTGGGTTTTGAGAATGTCTCTTTTGAGCTTTCACCATATTCAAGCAGTGTTTTTGCTGCTGCTGCTGCCAAGTCGCAGTCGTGTCCGACTCTGTGCGACCCCAGAGACGGCAGCCCACCAGGCTCCCCCGTCCCTGGGATTCTCCAGGCAAGAACACTGGAGTGGGATGCCATTTCCTTCTCCAATGCATGAAAGTGAAAAGTGAAAGGGAAGTCGCTCAGTCGTGTCCAACTCCTAGCGACACCATGGACTGCAGCCTAGCAGGCTCCTCCGTCCATGGGATTTTCTCTAGCAGACCCCAATTGGCAGGTTCGCACAGAGAATAATTTCCTGCAATGTCCCAGCACTAAAAATACACACTTGGATCAAACTGAACCTTTCCATGAAGGAAGTGGTGTGAACTAGTTTTTGCTGTTTTTTAAGTGGCGTAACCATACAAGGTGTTCTATAAGCAGAGCTTGTAGTAAGGAGACTCAGGCACAGTTTTTCCTTCAGAAAAGTAACTTGATTGCACTAAAAATTGATGGTAGGTGAAATGAGAATCAAAGTGTTTTTATGACTTCAGAGTGAATCATTCTCAGACTTACTGGGTGACCACAGAGTTTTTGTCAGCAGTCCACAACTGGTAAGTTCACACCCAGCATATTTTCTTGCAGTGTTACAGAACTGAAGGTGCTCACTCTGAACAAACTGAATCTTCCACGAAGGATGTGGTGTTAAATGGTTTATCTCTGTGTCGTGAGTGGCATAAGCCTACACTATATTATTAACCAAGGTGTTCTATGGGCAGAGATCCTAGTAAGGAGATCCAAGATCAGTATTCCTTCAGAAAAGTCAGGAGCTGGGAACCATAACTCACGGTAGTGAAGAGAGAATCAGCACCCAAAGTGTTTTTCTCAAACTCCCAAATTGTTTTCCTAATTTGTGGGTTTGAAAATGACACATTCTTGCTTTCACAGGATGAAATCAGAGTTTTTCAAAGCAGAGCCCAATTGCCAGGATCACACCCAGCGTGTTTCCTTCCAGTGTCTCAGCACTGAAAGTACCCACTTGAGTCAAACCACCTTTTGACGACAGAAGTGGGATGAACTGGTTTTTCTCTCTGTGTTAAGTTGTGTAACCAAACAAAGCATTATGAACCTAGATATTCTATGATATGAGCTTCTAGTAAGGCGATCCAAGCATGGTGTTTCTTTAGAATAGTCACTTGTTAGTTACAAAAGTAGAATGGAGTGAAGGGAGAATCAGCACCCAAAGTGTATTCCTCAGTGGTTTTTGAGAATGTCACATTCAAGCTTTCACAGTATTCAAGGAGTGTTTTTTGTTAGCGACCCCAATTGGCACATTCACACTGAGAATAATTACCTGTAATGTCCCAGCACTGAAAATGTACACTTGAGTCAAACCAAACCTATCCACGAAAGAAGTGGTGTGAGCTTGTTGTTTACTGTGTGTTTAGTGGCATAACCGTACAAGGCATTATGAACCTAGGTGTTCTAGGAGATGAGTCTTAAGATGGAGATCCAAGCACAGTGTTTCATTCAGAAAATTAACTTGCTTGCACCAAGAATTGACTGCAGTGAAGAGAGAATCCCAAAGAGTCTTCCCAGGTGGGTTTTTGAGTGAAATAGTCGTGCTTTTACTGTTTGAGCACACTGTTTTTGCCAGCCATCCCCAGTTGGCAAGATTATATTCAACATATTTCCTTGCAGGGTCCTAGAATTGAGAACACACACTTGTAACAAACAGAACCTTTCCATGAAGGAAGTGGTGTGAACTGATTGTTCTCTATGTGGTGACTGCCATATCCATACAATGCATTTTGAAGCTAGCTTATTCTAGGAGATGAGATTGCAGTAAGGAGATCCAAGCACAGTGTTTCTTCAGAAAAGCCAATCTCTGGCAATAAAAATTGCCTGTAGTGAACATAGAATCAACACCTAAAGTGATTTTATAAGTGTCTTCAGAGAGAAACACTTTAGGATTTATAGGGTGAGCACACTATTTTGCCAGCAGTCCACAATTGGCAAGTTCACACCCAGCGTGTTTCCTGACAGTGTCCCAGAGTTGGAATTACTCACTTGGAACAGACCAAATATTTCCACGAAGCAACTGGTGTGAACTGGTTGGTCTCTGTTTCGTGAGTGGTGTAAGCCTACAACGCATTGTGAACCAAGGTGTTCTATGGACAGAGCTCCTAGTAAGGAGATCCAAGCACAGTGTTTCTTCTGAAAATTCATGAGCTGGTGACCAAAACTGACAGTAGTGAAGAAGAATCAGCACTGAAAATGCTTTTCTCAAACACCCAAAGTGTTTTCCTAGATGGGTGTGAGAATGACACATTCTTGTTCTCAAAAGATGAGAGCACAGTTTTGGCAGGCAGACCCCAATTGCCAGGTTCACACCCAGCAAGTTTCCTTGCAGTGTCTCAGCACTGAGAATATGCCCTTGAGTCAAACAACCATGTGATGACAGAAGTGGGGTGAACTGATTTTTCTCTGTGTGTTGAGTTGCATAACCGTACAAGGCATTATGAACCTAGGTGTTCTATGAGATGATCTCTAGTAAGGTGATCCAAGCATAGTGCCTCATTCAGAAAATTCAGTTGCTTGTGCCAAGAATTGACTGTAGTGATGAGAGAATCAGAACCCAAAGAGTCCTACCAGGTGGGTTCAAAAGTGAAACATTCTTGCTTTCACAGGGTAACCACAATCTTTTTGCCAGCCGTCCCCAGTTGCCAAATTCACACTCAATGTATTTCCTTGTAGGGTTCCAAAATTGATATTATTATTTGGAACCAACAGAACTTTTCCATGAAAGAAGTAATGTGAACTGGTTTTTCTCTTTGTGGTGCTTCCAAAACCGTACAATGCTTTTTGACCCTAGATTGTTTTAGGAGATGACATCCCTGTAAGGAGATCCAAGCACAGTGTTTCTTCAGAAAAACCACTTGCTGGCCATAAATGTTTACTGTAGTGAGTGAAGATAGAATCAGCACCAGATGTTTTCAAAGGTGGGTTTGACTGTGAAACAGTCTGCTTTCACAGGGTGAGAGCTGTGTTTTGCCACCATAACTCAAATGGTCCCCACAGTGTCCCAGGCTTGAAAATACACACTTGGGACAAACTGAATCTTTCCATGAAGGAATTGGCTGAACTGGGTGTTCTCTGTGTCGTGCGTGGCATAAAAGTAAATGCCTTATGAACGTTGGTGTTCTACGAGACGAGCTCCCAGTGTGAAGACCCAAGTGCATTGCTTCCTTTAGTAGTGTCACTTCCTTGTACCAATTGACTGGAGTGAAGAGAACAGCAATATCCAAGCTGTTTTCCTAGGTGGCTATGAGAATGAGACATTCTAGCTCTCAAAGGGTGAGAAAACGGTTTTTGCCAGCTGAACTTAAATGGCCGATTCACACCCAGCATATTTCTCTGCTATGTCACAGCACTAGAAATCTAAAGTTGGGACAAACTGAATCTTTCCATGTGGAAAGAAGTGTGAACTGTTTTCCATGTGGTGAGTGACAAACCATAAGACAGTATGAACCTAGGCATTCTGTAAGCAGAGTTTGTAGTAAGGAGATTCAGGCACAGTTTTTCCTTTAGAGAAGAAACTTGCTTGCATTAAATACTGTAAAGTAGTCTCCAATTAAGATACATAAATTTACATTAAAAAATTAACTGTAGAGAATTGAGAATCAAAGTGTTTCTGTAAGAGGCTTCTGAGTGAAACATTCTAGGATTTACAGGGTGAGCCCACTGCTTTTGCCAGCAGTCCACAACTGGCAATTTCTCATTCAGCATACTTCCTTGCAATGTCCCAGAGTTTGAAGTACTCACTAGGAAGAAACTGAACGCTTCCACGAAGGAAGTGGTGTGATCTGGTTGATCTCTGTGTCGTGAGTGACATAACCCTACAAACATTATGAACCTATATGTTCTATGGGCAGAGCTTGTAGTAAGGAGATCAAAGCACAGTGTTTCATCAGTAAAGTCAAGAGCTGGCAATCAATACTGACAGTAGTGAAGAGAGATTCAGTACCCATGTGTTTTCTCAAACACCCAAAGTGTTTTCCCAGGTGGGCTTGAGAATGACACATTCTTGCTTTCACAGGATGAGAGCAGAGTTTTTGCTAGCAGACCCCAATTTCCAGGTTCACACCCAGCATGTTTCTTTGCCATGTCTCAGCACTGGAAATACACCCTTGAGTCAAACTTTCAACGATAGAAGTGGGGTGAACTGGTATTTCTCTGTGTGTTGATTTGCATAACCATACAAGGCTTCATGAACCTAGGTGTTCTATGAGAAAAGCTCCTAGTAAGGTGATCCAAGCATTGTGTTTCTTCAGAATAGTTACTTGATGGCACCAAAAATTGACTGGAGTGAAGGGAGAATCAGCACCCTAAGTGTTTTCCTCGGTGGGTTTTGAGAATGTCACATACGATCTTTCACATTATTTGAGCACTGTTTTTGCTAGCAGACCCCAGTTGACTGGTTCACACCCAGAATAATTCCCTGCAATGGCCCAGCACAGAAAATAAGCCAAACCTTTCCACGAAGGAAGTGGTGTGAACTGGTTGTTCACTGTGCGTAGAGTGGCATAACCACACAAAGTATTATGACCCTAGGTGTTTAAGAGATGAGCTCTTAGAAAGGAGATCCAAGCACAGTGTTTCTTTTTTTTTTTTTTAGTTTTAATTAGGAAAATGGTTTGAGATTTGAAAACTTTTTAAAAATTATTTTAATTGGAGGTAATTACTCTACAATATTGTGTTGGTTTTTGCCATGGGTATACATGTATTCTCCTGTCCCAAACACCCCTCCCACCTCCCTCCCCTTCTCATCCCTCTGGGTTGTCTCAGTGCACGAGTTTTGAGTGCCGTGTTTCATGCATCGAACTTAGATTGGCCCTCTATTTCACAAATGGTAATATACAGGTTTCAATGATATTCTCTCAAATCATCCCACCCTTGCCTCTCCCATAGAGTCCAAAATTCTGTTTTTTACATCTGTGTCTCTTTATCTGTCTTGCATATAGGGTCATCATTACCATCTTTCTAAATTCCATATATATGTGTTAATATACTGTATTGGTATTTTTCTTTCTGACTTACTTCACTCTGTATAATAGACTCCAGTTTCATCCACCTCATTAGAACTGACTCAAATGCATTCTTTTTTATAGCTGAGTAATATTCCATTGTGTAAATGTACCACTGCTTTCTTATCCATTTGTCTGCTGATGGATATCTAGGTTGCTTTCATGTTCTAGCTATTGTAAACAGTGCTGCAATGAATATTAGGGTACACATGTCTCTTTCAATTCTGGTTTTCTCAGTGTATATGACCAGCAGTGGGATTTCTGGGTCGTATGGCAGTTCTATTTCATTTTTTAATGAATCTCCACACTGTTCTCCATAGTGGCTGTACTAGTTTGCATTCCCACCAACAGTATAAGAGTTACCTTTTCTCCACATCTTCCCCAGCATTTATCATTTGTAGAGTTTTTGATGCTAGCCATTCTGACCAGTGTGAGATGGTACCTCATTGTAGGTTTGATTTGCATTTCTCTGGTAATGAGTGATGTTGAGCATCTTTTCATGTGTTTGTTAGCCATCTGTATGTCTTCTTTGGAGAAATGTCTGTTTAGTTCTTTGGAACATTTTTTGATTTGATCGTTTATTTTTCTGGTATTGACCTGCATGAGCTGCTTGTATACTTTGGAGATTAAGTCTTTGTCAGTTGTTTCATTTGCTATTATTTTCTCCTATTCTGAAGCCTGCCTTTTCACCTTGCTTTATAGTTTCTTTTGTTGTGCAAAAGCTTTTAAGTTTAATTAGGTCCCATTTGTTTATTTTTGCTTTTATTTCCATTACTCTGGGTGGTGGGTCATAGAGGATCTTGCTGTGACCTATGTCAGGGGGTGTTTTCCTCTAGGAGTTTTATAGGTTCTAGTCTTACATTTAGAGCTTTAATCCATTTTGAGTTTATTTTTGTGTATGGTGTTAGGAAGTGTTCTAGTTTCATTCTTACAGGTGGTTGACCAGTTTTCCCAGCACCACTTGTTAAAGAGATTGTAGTTTCCTCCTTTGTCAAAGATAAGGTGTTCATAGGTATGTTGATTTATCTCTGGGCTTTCTATTTTGTTCCATTGATCTATATTTCTGTCTTTGTGCCAGTACCATACGGTCTTGATGACTATAGCTTTGTAGTATACTCTGAAGTCAAGCAGGTTGATTCCTCCAGTTCCATTCTTCTTTCTCAAGATTGCTTTGGCTACTCAAGGTTTTTTGTGTTTCCATACAAATTGTGAAATTATTTGTTCTAGTTCTGTGGAAAATACCATTGGTAGCTTGATAAGGATTGCATTGAATCTCTAGATTGCTTTGTGTAGTATACTCATTTTCACTATATTGATTCTTCTGACCCATGACAGTGGTATATTTTCCCATCTGTTTGTGTTATCTTTGATTTCTTTCATCAGTGTTTTATAGTTTTTTATATATCAGTCTTTAGTTTCTTTAGGTAAATTTATTCCTAAATATTTTATTCTTTTTGTTGCAATGGTGAATGGGATTGTTTCCTTAATTTCTCTATTTTCTCATTGCTAGTGTATAGGAGGAGAAGACAATGGCACCCCACTCCGCTACTCTTGCCTGGAAAATCCCATGGATGGAGGAGCCTGGTAGGCTGCAATCCATGGGATCACGAAGAGTCGGACACGACTGAGCGACTTCACTTTCACTTTTCACTTTCATGCATTGGAGAAGGAAATGGCAACCCACTCCAGTGTTCTTGCCTGGAGAATCCCAGGGACGGGGGAGCCTGGTGGGCTGCTGTCTATGGGGTCGCACAGAGTTGGACACGACTGAAGCAACTTAGCAACAGCAACAAAAGTGTATAGGAATGCAAGGGATTTCTGTGTATTAATTTTATATACTGCAACTTTACTATATTCATTGATTAGCTCTAATTTTTAATTGCTTACATTTAATTAATTAATGATTAGCTCTAATTAAAGTAACCACTAGTAATTTTCTGGTGGTGTCTTTAGGGTTTTCTATATAGATAATCATGTCATCTGCAAACAGTGAGAGTTTTACTTCTGCTTTTCCAATCTGAATTCCTTTTATTTCTTTTTCTTCCCTGATCAAGTACAGTGTTTCATTCAGAAAATTCATTTGCTTGCAACTAAGAATTGACTGTGGTAAAGAGAGAATTGGTACCCAAAGAGTCTTTCCAGGTGGGTTTGAAAGTGAAACATTCTCACTTTAACAAGGTGACCACACAGTTTTTGCCAGCCGTCCCCAATTGGCAAGTTCACACTCAATGTATTTCCTTGCCGGGTCCAAGAATTGAGATTACACACTTGAAAACAACAGAACTTTTCTACGAAGGACATGGTGTGAACTAGTTGCTCACTGTGTGATGACTGCCATACCATACAGTGCATTTTAAACCTAGGTTGTTCTAGGAGATGAACATCTTCTAGATGGTTGATCTAGGAGATCTCAGTAAGGAGATCCAAACACAGTGCTTCTTCAGAAAATTCAGGAGCTGGCGACCCAAAATGACAGTAGTGAGGAGAGATTCAGCACTCATGTGTTTTCTCAAACACGCACTGTTTTCCTAGGTGGGTTTGAGAATGACACATTCTTGCTTTCACAGGATAATAGCAGAATTTTTGCTCAGTTCTTCACCCAGTCATGTCTGACTCTTTGTGACCCCCATGGACTGCAGCACACCAGGCTTCCCTGTTCCTCACCAACCTGCAGAGCTTACTCAAACTTAGGCCCACTGCATTGGTGATGCCATCCAACCATCTCATCCTCTATTATCCCGTTCATCCACTTTCAATCTTTCCCAGCTTCAGGGTCTTTTTCAATGAGTCAGTTCTTCACATCAGGTGGCCAAAGTGTTGGAGTTTCAGCTTCAGCATCAGTCCTTCCAATAACATCCAGGACCGATTTCCTTGAGGATGGACTGGTTGGATCTCCTTGCAGTCCAAGGGACTCTCAAGAGTCTTCTCCAACACCACAGTTCAAAAGCATTTATTCTTCAGTGCTCAGCTTTCTTTATAGTCCACTCTCACACCCATACTTGACTATTGGAAAACTATATCTTCGACTAGATGGACCTTTGTCGGCAAAGTAATGTCTCTGCTTTTTAATATGCTGTCTAGGTTGGTCATAACTATTCTTCTAAGGAGTAAGTGTCTTTTAATTTCATGGCTGCAGTCACCATCTGCAGTGATTTTGGAGCCTAGAATAATGAAGTCTGTCACTGTTTCCACTGTTTCCCCATCTATTTGCCATGAAGTGATGGGACCAGATGCCATGATCTTAGTTTTCTGAATGTTGAGTTTTAAGCCAACTTTTTCACTCTCCTCTTTCACTTTCATACAGAGGCTCTTTAGTTCTTCACTTTCTGCCATAATGGTGGTGTCATCTGCATATCTGAGGTTATTGATATTTCTCCCAGCAATCTTGGTTCCAGCTTGTGCTTCATCCAGTCCAGCGTTTCTCATGACGTATTCTGCATATAAGTTAAATAAGCAGGGTGACAATATGCAGCCTTGATGTACTCCTTTCCCTATTTGGAACCAGTTTTTTGTTCCATGTCCAGTTCCAACTCTTGCTTCCTGACCTACATACAGAATTCTCAGGAGGCAGGTCAAGTGGTCTGGTATTCCCAGCTGTTTAAGAATTTTCCACAGTTTGTTGTGATCCACAGAGTCAAAGGCTTTGGCATAGTCAATAAAGCAGAAATAGATGTTTCTCTGGAACTCTCTTGCTTTTTTGATAATCGAATGGATGTTGTCAATTTGATCTCTGGTTCCTCTGCCTTTTCTAAAACCAGTTGAACATTTGGAAGTTCATGGTTCATGTACTGTTGAAGCCTAGCTTTGAGAATTTTGATCATTACTTTACTAGCGTGTGAGATGAGTGCAATTGTGTGGTAGTTTGAGCATTCTTTTGCACTGCCTTTCTTTGGGATTGAAATGAAAACTGACCTTTTCCAGTCCTGTGGCCACTGCTGAGCTTTCCATGTTTGCTGGCATATTGGGTGCAGCACTTTCACAGCATCATCTTCTAGGATTTGAAATAGCTCAGCTGGAATTCCATCACCTCCACTAGCTTTGTTTGTAGTGATGCTTCCTAAGGCCCACTTGACTTCACATTCCAGGATGTCTGGCTCTAGGTGAGTGATCATACCATTGTGGTTATCTGGGTTGTGAAGATCTTTTTTGTATAGTTCTTCTGTGTATTCTTGCCACCTCTTCTTAATATCTTCTGCTTCTGTTAGGTCCATATCATTTCTGTCCTTTATTAAGCCCATTTTTGCATGAATTGTTCCCTTGCCCACAGTAGTAGAATAATGGTCATCTGAGTTAAATTCACCCATTCTAGTCCATTTTAGTTTGGTGATTCCTACAATGTCAATGTTCACTCTTTCCATCTCCTGTTCAACCACTTCCTATTTGCTTTGATTCATGGACCTAACATTCCAGTTTCCTATACAATATTGCTCTTTACAGCATCGGACTTTACTTCCATCACCAGTCACATCCACAACTGGGTGTTGTTTTTGCTTTGGCTCTGTCTCTTCATTCTTTCTGGAGTTATTTTTCCACTGATTTACAGTAGCATATTGGGTCCTACCGACCTGGAGAATTTATCTTTCAGTGTCCTATCTTTTTGCTTTTTCATACTGTTCATGGGGTCTCAAGGCAAGAATACTGCAGTGGTTTGCTATTCGCTTCTTCAGTGGAGCACATTTCGTCAGAACTCTTCACCATGACCCATATGTCCTGGGTGGCCTTACATGGCATGGCTCATAGTTTCATTGATTTAGACAAGGCTGTGGTCCATGTGATCAGATTGGTTAGTTTTCTGTGATTGTGGTTTTCATTCTGTTTGCCATCTGATGGAGAAGGATAAGAGGCTTATGGAAGCTTCCTGATGGGAGAGACTGACTGGGGGGAAACTATGTCTTGTGCTGGTGGGTAGGGCCCACAGTGTCCCAGCACTGAAAATAGACAATTTGGTCAAACTGAATCTTTCTTTGAAGGAAGTGGTGTGAACTGGTTATTCTCTGTGTGCATAGTGGGAAACCCATACAATGCTTTATGATCTTAGGTATTCTTGTAGATGATCTCCCAGTAGGGAGATGCAAGCACCGTGTTTTTTGTTTTTTGTTTTTTTTCAGAAGTGTCACTTGCTTGAGCCAAGAATTGAATGCAAAGAAGAGTGTCAAAACGCAAAGCTTTTTCCTAGGTAGGTTTGAAAGGGAAGCATTCTAGCTTTCACAGGGTGAGTGAACTGTTTTTGCCAGCAGACCTCAATTGACAGATTTCCACCCAGCATATTGCCTTGTAGTGTCCCAGCGCTGAAAATACACACTTGGAACAAACTATACTTTCCACAAAGGAAGTGGTTTGTTCTGGTTCTCTGTGTGGTGACTGGCATAACCATAAAATGCATTATGGACATAGGTGTTCTATGAGATGAGCTCCTAGTAAGGAGATCCAAGCAGGTTGTTTCCTTCAGAGGTGTCACTTCATTGTACCAAGAATTGACTGTAGTTAAGAGAGAGTCAGCACCCCAGGTGTTTTCCTAGGTGCATTTGAGAGTGAAACATCCTAGCTTTCAAAAGGTGAGAAAAAATGTTTTTGCCTGCTGAACATAAATGGCTGATTTACACCCAGCATATTCCCTGCTGTGTCCCAGCACTAAAAATGAACACTTGAGACAAACTTAACCTTTCTATGTAGAAAGTTGTGTGAAATAGTTGTTCTCTATGTGGCAGGTGGCATACCCATACAGTGCAGTATGAACCTAGGTGTTGTATAAGTAGAGCTCATAGTAAAGAGATTCAGGCATAGTTTTTCCTTCATAACAGTCACTTGCTTGCACCAAGAATTGACTGTAGTGAAGTGAGAATCAGCACCCAAAGTGTTTTCGTATGTGGGTTTCAGAGTGATACAGTCTAGCATTCACAGGGTGAGAACACACTTTTTACCATCAGACCCCTATTGGTAAGTTCACACCCAGAATATTTCCCTGCAGTGTCCCAGCACTAAATATAAATACTTGCAGCAAAGTGAACCTTTCCAGAAGGAAGTTTTGTATGTTGGTTGTTCTCTATGATGTGTTATTTACCTAGGTGTTCTATGAGATGAGCTTCTAGCAAGGAGACATAAGCACAGAGTTTCCTTCAGAAAAGTCACTTGCTATCACAAAATATTGACTGCAATGAGAATCAGCATCCAAAGTGTTTTTCTAGGTGCATTTGAGAGTGATACATTCTAGCTTTCACAGGGTGAGAACTGTTTTTGCCAGCAGATCCCAATTGGCAGGTTCACAGCCAGCATAACTGCCTGTAATATCCCAGCACTGAAAATACACACTTGGTTAGACTTGAATCTTTCTATGAAGGAAGTGATGTGAACTGGTCGTTCTCCTTGTGGTGAGTGGCATACCCATACAATGCATTTTGAACAGAGGTGTTTTATTAGATGTGCTCCTAGTAACAAGATCCAAACATAGGGTTTCCTTCAAAAAAATGACTCACTTGCACCAAGAACTGACTGTTGTTAAGACATTCAGAAAACGAAGATCATGGCATCTGGTCCCATCACTTCATGGGAAATAGATGGGGAAACAGTGGAAACAGTGTCAGACTTTATTTTTTGGGGCTCCAAAATCACGGCAGATGGTGATTGCAACCATGAAATTAAAAGATGCTTACTCCTTGGAAGGAAAGTTATGACCAACCTAGATAGCATATTGAAAAGCAGAGACATTGCCAACAAAGGTCCATCTAGTCAAAGCTATGGTTTTTCCAGCGGTCATGTATGGATGTGAGAGTTGGACTGTAAAGAAAGCTGAGCACCAAAGAATTGATGCTTTTGAACTGTGGTGTTGGAGAAGACTCTTGAGCGTCCCTTGGACTGCAAGGAGATCCAACCATTCTAAAGGAGATCAGTCCTGGCTGTTCTTTCAAAGGAATGATGCTAAAGCTGAAACTCCAGTATTTTGGCCACATTGAAGAGTTGACTCATTGGAAAAGATTCTGATTCTGGGAGGGATTGCGGGCAGGAGGAGAAGGGGACGACAGAGGATGAGATGGCTGGATGGCATCATTGACTCGATGGATGTGAGTTTGAGTGAACTCCGGGAGATGGTGATGGACAGGGAGGCCTGGCGTGCTGCAATTCATGGGGTGACAAAGAGTTGGAGACGACTGAGCGACTGAACTGAACTGAAGAATATCACCACCCAAGTTTTTTCAAAGGTGGGTTAGATATTGAGACATTCTAGCATTCACAGTGTGAGAACACTCTGTTTTTGCCAGCAGAACACTACTGGCAGGTTCACACACAGCATATTTCTCTGCAGTGTCCCAGCCCTGAAAATGCACACTCGGGATAAACTGAACCTTTCCATGAATGAAGTTGTGTGACCTGCTTTTGCTCTGTAATGCTTTATGAACCAAAGTGTTGTATTAAATAAGTTCTTAGTAAGGAGATCCAAACAGGCTTTCCTTCAGAAAAGTCACTTGGCCGGTGCCAGAATTGACTGTAGTGAAGATAGAATCAGCACCCAAAATGTTTTCCTGGTGGATTTGAGAATGAAACATTCTAACTTTCAAAGAGGGAGAACAGTGTTTTTGCTCACAGAGCCCAGTTGGAAGGTTCCTGCCCAACATATTGCCCTGCTGTGTCCCAGCACTGAAAATACAAACTTGGGACAAAGTGAATCTTTCCATGAAGGGAGTTGTGTGAACTGGCTCTTCCCTGTGTGGTAAATGGCACACCCATACAATGTATTATGAACCTAGGTGTTCTATGAGATGAGCTCCTTGTAAGTTGATCCAAGTGTAGTGTTTCCTTCAAAAAAGTCACTTGCTTGCCTGAAGAATTGACTTCAGTTAGAGAAAACCAGCACCCAAATTGTTTTCCTAGGTGGGGTTCATAGTAAAACATTCTAGTAAAACAATGCTAGGGCAGTGTTTTTGTGTGCAGACCCCAGCTGGTTCATTCACACCCAACATATTTCCCTGCAGTGTCCCAGCACTGAATATATACACTTGGGACAAACTGAACCTGTCCATTAAGAAAGTTGTGTGAACTGGCTGTTCTCTTGTGGTGCGTGGAATACCCACACAACACATTATAATCTAAGGTGTTCTCAGATGAGCTCATATTACAAGATTCAAGCATAGTGTTTCCTTCAGAATAGTCACTTGCCTGCACCAAGGATGGAATGTAGTGAACAGAGGATCAACACTCAGCGTGTTTTCTTAGGTGGGTTTGAGAGTGAAACACTCTAGCTTTCAAATGGGAGGACACTGTTTTTGCAAGTTAGATCCCAATTGGCAGGTTCACATCCAGCATATTTTCTGAAGTGTTCCAGCACTGAAAATGCACACTTGGGAGAAATTGAACCTTTCCATGAAGGAAATTTTGCAAACTGGTGTTTCTCTTTTTATGTCCATCCTGGCCTGAACTCCAGAGGTAAAATTCTCTGTCCCGCAAATAATCTCCTTACTCCTCATATTATTATCTGATAGAGGTCAGAGAAAAAAAGAGAAAAGCCCACAAGGCAGACAGGGAGATTATTGCAATCTCTCTTATGAGAAAAATTTATATATAGTTGACACAAAACATTATTTTAGTCTAAGTTATACTATGTAGTAATTTGACATTTCCACACATTATGAAATGGTTCTATAATCTCTTCATGTTTCTTATCAAAGTTTCATTTTGCTATCTTGTCATTGACCAAATGTAGAAAAATCAAGAGACCCTGACATTATCATAGAAGCAGTATTACAGAAATTTTATTTGGAGGGGGGCACTGTTTTAACACAGCCATAAAACAAGTGGAAACATCAAGTAGGAAAGATGTTATGGTGGCCCATAAGGATTATGAATTTTTGTAGGGTTTATGTGTGTGGTAAGTGTTCAAATTAGAGTCTGTGGTTCAGGAGATAGAATAGGCAATAATACCTACTTGATTTCCAATATTGTCATTATTTCTTAATTAATACCTGCTGATCACATCCTTGGAGAAGGCAATGGCAAAAAAAAAAAAAAAAAAAAAAAAAGGCCTGATTTCCTCTGCTAAGAGGAGAAATTATGCAGCTAGCGATTAGCAGACTGAGAAGGCAATGGCACCCCACTCCAGTACTCTTGCCTGGAAAATCCCATGGACAGAGGAGCCTGGTAGGCTGCAGTCCATGCGGTCGCGAAGAGTTGGACACGACTGAGCAACTTCCCTTTCACTTTTCACTTTCATGCATTGGAGAAGGAAATGGCAACCCACTCCAGTGTTCTTGTCTGGAGAATCCCAGGGATGGAGGAGCCTGGTGGGCTGCCGTCTATGGGGTCACACAGAGTCAGACATGACTGAAGTGACTTAGCAGCAGCAGCAGAAGCAGATCACATCCCCATCTTTCTTTTACTTTGCCATGACCCCATTCCATACCCTTATTACTCTTACTGAGACAATTCCAGAACAGACACCATCTCCCTCAGCCTCTCCCTTCCCCTTTATCTTTTAAACACTGCTTTTAGATTAACCTTCTGGAAACTCAGCCTCATGTCACTCCCCATATCATGGATCAGGAACACAGTTCCAAGTATCAGAAAAGTTCATATACAAAACAAAAAAGCATTTTTCTAATTTCCTATTCATCTATGATCTGCTAAACCCTCATTAAATGATAAAAGCATACCTTCCATCTTCCTTCATCCAATCCTGCAATTCTTAACAGTTGAAGCACCAGGGGAAACAAGAAAGTGTGTATTTTTCCTTTAGTTGTAGTGGACTTTATTTTTCTTTATATATAAAAAAGCCATGGGAACTTCCCTGGAGGACCAGTGGTTAAGACTCAGTGCTTCTAATGAAGGGGACACAGGTTTGATCTCTGGCCAGAGAACTAAGATCCCACATATGTCATGGTTTGGCCATTAAAAAAAAAGAGTGCCATACATAAGGAAATTGCACTCAGTAGAATGTTATTGAGGTCCTACATAATGTATATATTATGTATGGGAGGGGTTTTGTTGGCCTGAGTGCTGTCAGTTTGTTTGTGCACATACAGATCGTTTGGGGACCCAAATATTTTGGTGACATCTGCCTAATCTGCTCTATTTATTCTGAACAAAGTGTGGGAAAGGAAATTAGGAGATAGGGGCAGCAAAAGATGGAAAGAAGACGCCAAAAAAATAGTTACTGTTAAAAATACAAACATATGGAGGCTAAACAACACGCCTCTGAATAACCAACAAATCACAGAAGAAATTAAAAAAGAAAGCAAAATATGCATAGAAATGAAAATGAAAACACAACAACCCAAAACCTATGGGATTCAGTAAAAGCAGTGCTAAGGGGAAGGTTCATAGCACTACAAGCTTACCTCAAGAAACAAGAGAAAAATCCAATAAATAACCTAACTTTACACCTAAAGCAACTAGAAAAAGAAGAAATGAGGAACCTTAGGATTAGTAATTATTAGTAATTATCAGAAATCATAAAAATTAGGGCAGAAGTAAATGAAAGAGAAACAAAGGAGACTATAGCAAAAATCAACAAAACCAAAAGCTGGTTCTTTGGGAAGATAAATAAAATAGACAAACCATTAGCCAGACTCATCAAGAAAAAAAGGGAGAAGAATCAAATCAACAAAATTAGAAATGAAAATGGAGAGGTCACAAAAGACAACACAGAGATACAAAGGATCATAAGAGACTACTATAAGCAACTATATGCCAATAAAATGGACAACTTGAAAGAAATGGACAAATTCTTAGAAAAGTATAACCTTCCAAAACGGAACCAGGAAGAAATAGAAAATCTTAACAGACCTATCACAAACACAGAAATCGAAACTGTAGTCAAAATCTTCCAACAAACAAAAGTCCAGGACCAGATAGCTTCCCAGGTGAATTCTACCAAAAGTGTAGAGAAGAGCTAACACCTATCCTACTTGAACTCTTCCAGAAAATTGCAGAGGAAGGTAAACTGCCAAACTTATTCTATGAGGCCATCATCACCCTAATACCAAAACCAGACAAAGATGCCACACACACAAAAAGAAAACTACAGGCCAATATCACTTATGAACATAGATGCAAAAATCTTCAACAAAATTCTAGCAAACAGAATCCAACAAAATATTAAAAAGATCATACATCATGACCTAGTGGGCTTTATCCCAGGGATGCAAGGATTCTTCAAATCAATCAATGTGATACACCACATTAACAAATTGAAAGATAAAAATCATATGATTAGCTCAATAGATGCAGAGAAAGCCTTTGACAAAATTCAACATCCATTTATGATAAAAACCCTTCAGAAAGCAGGCATAGAAGGAACAAACCTCAACATAATAAAAGCTATATATGATAAACCCACAGCAAACATTATCCTAAATGGTGAAAAATTGAAAGCATTTCCCCTAAAGTCAGGAACAAGACAAGGGTGCCCACTCTCACCACTACTATTCAACACAGTTTTGGAAGTTTTAGTCACAGCAATAAGAGAAGAAAAAGGAATAGAAGGAATCCAGATTGGAAAAGAAGAAGTAAAACTCACTGTTTGCAGATGACATGATCCTCTATACAGAAAACCCTAAAGACACCACCAGAATATTACTAGGTCTAATCAATGAATATAGTAAAGTTGTAGTATATAAAATTAAAACACAGAAATCCCTTGCATTCCTATGCACTAACAATAAGAAAACAGGAAGAGAAATTAAGGGAACAATCCTATTCACCATTGCAACGAAAAGAATAAAATACTTAGGAATAAATCTACTTAAAGAAACAAAAGACCTATACATAGAAAACTATAAAACACCGATGAAAGAAATCAAAGATGACACAAATAGATGGAGAAATATACCATGTTCATGGATCGGAAGAATCAATGTAGTGAAAATGAGTGTAGTACCCAAAGTAATCCACAGATTCAAATGCAATCTCTATCAAGCTACCAATGGTATTTTTCCAGAACTAAAACAAATAATTTCACAATTTGTCTGGAAAGACAAAAAACCTTGAATAGCCAAAGCAATCTTGAGAAAGAAGAATGGAACTGGAGGAATCAACCTGCCTGACTTCAGACTGTACTACAATGCTACAGTCATCAAGACAGTATGGTACTGGCACAAAAGCAGAAATATAGATCAATGGAAAAAAATAGAAAGCCCAGAGATAAGTCTATGGACATCCTTATTTTTGACAAAGGAGGCAAGGATATACAATGGAGAAATGATGATCTTTAACAAGTTGTGCTGGGAAAACTGGTCAACCACTTGTAAAAGAATGAAACTCAAACACTTTCTAACACCATACACAAAAATAAACTCAAAATGGATTAAGGATCTAAATGTAAGACTGGAGCCTATAAAACTCCTAGAAGAAATCATAGGTAAAACACTTTCTGACATAAATCACAGCAGGATCCTCTATGACCCACCTACCAGAATATTGGAAATAAAAACAAAAATAAACAAATGGGACCTAATTAAACTTAAAAGCTTTTATACAACGAAGGAAACTATAAGCAAGGTGAAAAGACAGCCTTCAGAATAGGAGAAAATAATAGCAAAGGAAGCAAATGGCAAAGAATTAATCTCAAAAATATACAAGCAGCACATGCAGCTCAATTCCAGAAGAATAAACCACCCAATCAAAAAATGGTCCAAAGAACTAAACAGACATTTCTCCAAAGAAGACATACAGATGGCTAACAAACACATGAAAATGTGCTCAACATCACTCATTACCAGAGAAATGCAAATCAAACCTACAATGAGGTACCATCTCACACTGGTCAGAATGGCTGGCATCAAAAAGTCTACAAACGATAAATGCTGGGGAAGATATGGAGAAAAGGCAACTCTTATACTGTTGATGGGAATGCAAACTAGTACAGCCACTATGGAGAACAGTGTGGAGATTCATTAAAAAATGAAATAAAACTGCCATACGACCCAGCAATCCCACTGCTGGTCATATACACTGAGAAAACCAGAACTGAAAGAGACACGTGTACCCTAATGTTCATTGCAGCACTGTTTACAATAGCTAGAACATGAAAGCAACCTAGATATCCATCGGCAGACAAATGGAAAAGAAAGCAGTCGTACATATACAGAATGGAATATTACTCAGCTATAAAAAAAGAATGCATTTGAGTCAGTTCTAATGAGGTGGATGAAACGGAAGCCTATTATACAGAGTGAAGTAAGTCAGAAAGAAAAATACCAATACAGTATATTAACACATATATATGGAATTTAGAAAGATGATAACTATGACCCTATATGCAAGACAGATAAAGAAACACAGATGTAAAATACAGAATTTTGGACTCTGTGGGAGAAGCAAGGGTGGGATGATTTGAGAGAATAGCATTGAAACATGTATATTACCATATGTGAAATAGATCACCAGTCCAGGATTGATGCATGAGACAGGGCACTCAGGGCTGGTGCACTGGGATGACCCTGAGGGATGGGATGGGGAAGGAGGTGGGAGGGGGCTTCAGGATGGGGACACATGTACACCCATGGCTGATTCATGTCAATGTATGGAAAAGCATTACAATATTGTAAAGTAATTAGCCTCTAATTTATTAAAATACATAAATTAATTTTTTTTAAAGTATAGCTACTGAGGGATTTTAAGGGTTAAAAAAGAGGTAGTTTTATTTGTATGTTATTTTTAAATGGTCTAAATTATCAAAAAGGAAACTAAATTGACTAAGACATTGATACTGAATAACAGAATGATAGTAAGAAATGCACATACCAAATGATACAAAGCTATGAAAATATATCTACATGACAAAAATTTGTGATGCAAATTAGCAAGATGATTGTGATGATGATGAGGATGATTAATGTTTATTGGATATCTACTTTGTGTCAGGTTCTTGTAAGTGTTTTTTCCATTAAATCTTTACAATATAGATATAGCTTGTAAATGAAAAATAAGGCACACAGGTATCCAGGAATTTGGACAAGTTATATAGATTGTAAATTGCAGAACCAAGATCAGCCTCCAGAGCCTGCATTTCTAACTACTCCATATACAAACTAAAGTGTCATCATCACTAAATTAGGCTAGAGTGACTTTTTATAGTTTTGCTTTGGTCTATCATGAATTTTTCTGTTATATAATTAATAAAATCATTATGACAGCTGATTTCTTTTTTGAAAGAAATGGTAAATTTTTTTGCTCTCGTAAGTCTGGGGCAATCTAACCTGTGTCTTCTTCATTCATTCTTCTCCTAACCCTCTATTTCCATGTGAAGGTAATTTTATCCCCACTGGATATTCTTGAGGCATAAGTTTCGTCCTTGATCCTTATTAGATCTTGGGCTAGAATGAGTGAACTCTATCTTGAACTCATCTTAGTGAAAATAGGGTATTATCAGCCTAATCACTGGGAAAAGTAGTTTGAATAAAGAGAATGCCTATTTGAGAGAAGGTTAAAATACAGGACTGAAATGGGGAAAAAAGGGACTGATCCATCATACAAAGCCTGACAAAGATACTTGTGGTGTTTTTTCCCCCCTGAAGCAGATGACAGTTATTTGGGGGTCTAGCTTTTCCTCTAATCCAGATTAACCTTCCTGAAATAAAACTTTTGGTACATCATTCTCTAGTTCAAATTGTCAATAGGTCACTGTTGCTTATTGAATTAATTCTGGGCCTTTGCAACTCTCAGCAAAATTTCCTCAAACTCCCTTTGACGTGGAGTTTTACTACATCCCTTCATTATTTTTATACTTCAATCAAATGAAAGTTGTTTATTCTCACTCATTATGATCCCACTATTTCTTCATCTTGGAATACCCCTCTTAATCCCACTCATCTTGACATGTCCAAATCTCACTCACTTTCAACTGTGGATAGTCTCATGCAAGTTTCTCATTTCTCAGATGGAAAGAACTTCTCTTATCTCTGAATTCCCAGAACATGCATTTATCCCTCATATTAGAAATGCCATTTTCAGCCTTGCTTGATAATTAGGTCATTATCATCTCCATATCTACCTCTTGATACAGCACCTATATCTAAATCATCTTCATATTTTTTATGACACTAAGCAAAACACCTGTACATAATAGGTGCCAGGGTGTGTACCACATTGAAGTGAATAGATGACTGTGAACAGATGTCCTCAGATCATATTTGAAACAGTTCTAAGGCCTTTTGATATCTTGTTAATAATAAAAGTATAGGCACTAGTGTTATTTGCTCAGTTGTGTCCAACTCTTTGTGACCCCACTTACTGTAGCCTGGCAGGCTCCTCTGTCCTTGGAATTCTCCAGACAAGAATATTGGAGTAGGTAGCCATTTCCTTCTCCAGGGGATCTTCCCAACCCATGGATTAAACCCAGGTCTCCTGCATTTCAGGCAGATTCTTTACCACTGACTCACCAGGGAAGCCCCAGTAAGAGTATAAGGTCTAGTGAAAACTAAAGACCCCTATAGAATTAAGGCATTCATTTCTCCAGTTGGGAGTGTTACCTCACAGGGCTCATAGCTGAGCCCTTTCCCAGAAGTTGCTTCACCCAATGTTATGACCCTTCTCTATGGACAATTGGCACTCAATTATTGAGATTGGTTTCAAAAACTCTTCCCCCTTGCCTCAATTTGAGAGATCTCTGAAAGGCTATTTCTGCTTCAAAACTTCCCAGTTTTCTCAGGGTATATGCCTAGTAGTGGGATTGTTGGGTCATATGGTAGTTTTATTCACAGTTTGTTAAGAAATCTTTGTACTGTCTTCCATAGTGGCTGTATCAATTTATATTTCCACTAACAGTGCAAGAGAGTTTCTTTTTCTCCACACCCTCTCCAGCATTTATTGTTTGTAGATTTTTTGATGATGGCCATTCTGACTGCTGTGAGATAACATACTACAAATCTACAGTCATCAAGACGGTATGGAACTGGCACTACAACAGAAATATAGACCAATGGAACAAGATAAAGAGCCTAGAGATAAACCCACACAACTGTTCAGTTTAGTTCAGTTCAGTTCAGTCACTCAGTCATATCCGACTCTTTGTGACCCCATAAATTGCAGCACGCCAGGCCTCCCTGTCCATCACCATCTCCCGGAGTTCACTCAAACTCATGTCTGTCGAGTTGGTGATGCCATCCAGCCATCTCATCCTCTGTCGTCCCCTTCTCCTCCTGCCTCCAATCCCTGTCAGCATCAGAGTCTTTTCCAATGAGTCAACTCTTCGCATGAGGCGGCCAAAGTACTGGAGTTTCAGCTTCAGCATCAGTCCTTCCAATGAACACCCAGGACTGATTTCCTTTAGAATGGACTGGCTGGATCTCCTTGCAGTCCAAGGGACACTCAAGAGTCTTCAACATCACAGTTCAATAGCATCAATTCTTCAGCACTCAGCTTTCTTCACAGTCCAACTCTCACATCCATACATGACCGCTGGAAAAACCATAGCCTTGACTAGAGGAACCTTTGTTGACAAAGTAATGTCTCTGTTTTTTAATATGCTATCTAGGTTGGTCATAACTTTCCTTCCAAGGAGTAAGCGTCTTTTAATTTCATGGCTGCAATCACTATCTGCAGTGATTTTGGAGCCCCCCCAAAATAAAGTCTGACACTGTTTCCACTGTTTCCCCATCTATTTCCCATGAAGTGATGGGACCAGATGCAACTATGGGTACCTTCTTTTTAGACGGAGGCAAGAATATACAATGTGGCAAAGATAGCCTCTTGGATAAGTGGTGCTGAGACTGTTATATGTAAAGGAATGAAATTAGAACACTTCCTAACACCACACACAATGATGAACTCAAAATGGATTAAAGACCTAAATGTAAGATCAGAAACTATCAAACTCTTATAGGAAAACACAGGCAGAACACTCTAAAGTATACAAGCAGCTTATTTAACTCAATAGCAGAACACAGAGAAGGCAATGGCACCCCACTCCAGTACTCTTGCCTGGAAAATCCCATGGATGGAGGAACCTGGTAGGCTGCAGTCCATGGGGTCGCTAAGAGTCGGACACGACTGAGTGACTTCACTTTCCCTTTTAACTTTCATGCATTGGAGAAGGAAATGGCAACCCACTCCAGTATTCTTGCCTGGAGAATCCCAGAGATGGCAGAGCCTGGTCGGCTGCTGTCTATGGTGTCGCACAGATTCGGGCATGACTGAAGTGACTTAGCAGCAGCAGCAGCAGCAGCAGCAGAACAACAACAAACAACTCAATAAAAAAGAAAGACAACAAATATTTCAAAAAACACAACAGGTGGCAATAAAAACATGAAAATATGGGCAGAAGAGAAATGCAAATAAAACAAATATTATCACTCTCAAAAAACCTTTTAATAAAGGTGGCTAACTGGAACACATGAAAATATGAAATTAGAACAATACCTAACACTAGAGAAAATTTAAACTCAAAACTATAATAAGATATCAGACACTATAAACTGGTTAAGAAAACAATGATAACCTTTTAATAAATCATGCTGGGAGAACTGGACAGCTAAATGTAAAACAAATGAACCTAATTACTTTTCTAGATCAAAGGAACCTAAGACCATACAAAATTTAAAAACTCAAAATAGAATAAAAAGACTTTTCAAAATACTTTAAGATCAGAAAATGGGCACTAAATATAAATCTCTTAAAGAAGACAGTGGAAAACAATGGTAGAATGGTCTTTGACATAAACTGTAGCAAGTTCTTTTTGACCCAACTCCAGAGTAATGAAAAATACAAAACAAATGGAACCTAATTACTTTTCTACATCAAAGGAAACCATAATCAAGATGAAAAGTCAACTTTCAGAATGGGAGAAAACATTTGCAAATGAATCAACTAAGAAAGGATTACTTTTCAAAATACACAAACAATTCACATAGCTCAATTAAAAAAAATCAAAAAATGGGCAGAAGCCCTAAATATATATCTCTCTAAAGAAGACAGTCATATACCAAGATGGATATGAAAAGAGGTTCAACATCCAGAGGAGCCTGGTGGGCTACAGCCCAAACAGTCGCAAAGAGTTGAACATGACTGAGAGTGTGCATGTACAAACACACAGACAAACACACACACACACACACACAGGTATTTCAGCTGGATGTAGAATTCTGTACTGGAAATGATTTTTCCTTAGAATTGTAAAGACACACTAATTATTAGAGAAATGCAAATCAAAACTAGCAGGTATCACCTTACACTGGTCAGAATGGCCATCATCAAAAACATCCACAAACAATAAGTGCTAGAGAGAATGTAGAGAAAAGGGAACCTTCCTGCACTGTTGGTGGAATTTTAAGTTGATACAGCCATTAAGGAGTACCATATGGAGTGTCCTTAAAAAACTAAATATAGAACTATCATGTGACATAGCAATCCCATTACTGGACATATACCCAGAGAAATCTACAATTTAAAAGTACATACGTACACCAGTACTCATTGCAGCACTATTTTCAATAGCCAAGACATAGAAATAACCTACAAGTCCAATGACAGACAAATGGATAAAGAAGATGTGATACTTATATACAATAGAATATTACTAAACCATAAAAAAGAATGAAACCGAGTCATTTGAAAAGATGTGGATGGATCTAGAGTCTGTCATACAGAGTGAAGTAAGTCAGAAAGAGAAAAACAAATATCAGATATAAATACATATATTTATGTATTTCCCTACATAAGAGACACATATGTAGAGAATAGATATGTGCACACAAGAGGTGAAGGGGAGATTGGGACAAATTATGATATTATGATTGACATAATAGAGAAAGAGACACATATGTAGAGAATAGATATGTGCACACAAGAGGGAAAGAGACACATATGTAGAGAATAGATATGTGCACACAAGAGGTGAAGGGGAGATTGGGACAAATTATGATATTATGATTGACATATATACAACAACACCATGTGTAAAATAGATAGGTAGTGGGAATCTTCTATAAAGTACAGGAAGCTCAGCCTGGTGTTCTGTGATGATCTAGATGAGCAGAATGAACGGGTGAGAGGGAGATCCGAGAGAGGGTGTGCAAGTATACATACAGCTGATTTACTTCATTGTACAATAGAAATTAGAATACAATTGTAAATAAATTTTATTCCAGTTAAAAACTAATAATCCCAATCTTCCATAAAATAAAGTTCAGTGCTAAAGCCACGCACCTATAGCCACTTAATCTATGACAAAGGAGGCAAGATATACAAGGGAGAAACGTTAGTCTCTTCAATAAGTGGTGCTGGGTAACTGGACAGCTAGATGGCAAAGAATGAAATTAGAATACGCTCTAAGATCTAACACAAAAATAAATTCAAAATAGATTAAATACCTAAATTTAAGGCAGGATAGTATAACTCTTAGAGGGTAATATAGTGAGAACATTATAACAGAAATTACAGAAAAATCTTTTTCATTCTCCTGACTAGAGTAATTAAAGTAGAAAAAAAAATAAACAAATGGGCTCTAATGAAACTTAAAATTTTTTCACAGCAAAGGAAGCCATAAAAAAATGAAAGGACAACCTCAGAGTGGGAGGAAATATTTTCAAATGAGGCAGTTGACAAGGGGTTAATCTCCAAAATATTTTTAAAAACCTCATGTACCTTAATATATATAAAACAAACAAACAACCCAGTCAAAAAATAGGCAGAAGACCTAAACAGACTCCAAAGAAGGCATACAGATGTCAACAGTCAGTCAGTCCGTTCAGTCGCTCAGTCGTGTCTGACTTTTTGCGACCCCATGAACTGCAGCACACCAGGCCTCCCTGTCCATCACCAACTCCTGCAGTTCACCCAAACCCATGTCCATTGAGTCGGTGATGTCATCCAACCATCTCATCCTCTGTCATCCTCTTCTCCTGCCCTCAATCTTTCCCAGCATCAGGGTCTTTTCAAATGAGTCAGGTCTTTGCATTAGGTGGCCAAAGTATTGGAGTTTCAGCTTCATCATCAGTCCCTCCAATGAACAGGACTGATCTCCTTTAGGATGGACTGGTTGGATCTCCTTGCCGTCCAAGGGACTCTCCAACAACACAGTTCAAAAGCATCAATCCTTTGATGCTCAGCTTTCTTTATAGTCCAACTCTCACATCCATACATGACCACGGGAAAAACCATAGCTTGACTAGACGAACTTTTGTTGACAAAGTAATGTCTCTGCTTTTAAATATGCTGTCTAAGTTGGTCATAACTTTTCTTCCAAGCAGCAAGTGTCTTTTAATTTCATGGCTGCAGGCACCATCTGCAGTGATTTTGGAGCCTGGAAAAATAAAGTCTGACACTGTTTCCACTGTTTCCCCATCTATTTGCTGTGAAGTGATGGGACCAGAATGCCATGATCTTAGTTTTCTGAATGTTGAGCTTAAGCCAACTTTTCACTCTCCTCTTTCACTTTCATCAAGAGGCTTTTTAGTTCCTCTTCACCTTCTGCCATAAGGGTGGTATCATCTGCATATCTGAGGTTATTGATATTTCTCCTGGCAATCTTGATTCCAGCTTGTGCTTCTTCCAGCCCAGTGTTTCTCATGATGTACTCTGCATAGAAGTTAAATAAGCAGGGTGAAAAATATACAGCCTTGACATACTCCTTTTCTCTATTTGGAACCAGTCTGTTGTTCCATGTCCAGTTCTAACTGTTGCTTCCTGACCTGCACCCCAATACAAGATAAAAAGTAAGAAGAAGAAAAAAAAGATTTTCACAGATAGGTGAAGTAGAAACTCCTTGGAAAGTTCCCTGCAAACACAAATTCAGTTCTATGAAACTTGAAAAGTAAGCATAATTACCTGTTAAATGGAATATCACTTGCCATATCAGTTAACAAAGGTCGAAGTCATCAGACATTATAGCCACAGTGTATGGTGAGCTGCTGAACCCTGAGGGAATCTCTGGGAAGAAAAGAATACTTGCCATCTAGAGGCCATGGCTGCTCCCCATGGTGAATCCTGAGGAAACTCAGAATATGGAAACGTAAGATACTGGCACGAGATAGCTGAGGTGCATATCAAAGAAATGATTTCAAGAGCCCAGACTTATGCATCTTTCCATACATAGAAAAGTGCTAAATCCCTTAAGTTGACATATCTGGTTTTCTTTAACTAATCATCTTTTGATGTTTGCCATTTGTTGCAAAACTTCTGTATATCATGACTATTCTCCTTGCCTCCTCAGAGCAGTTTATCAGGGTTACTTGAGATACTGTCTCCTAGGCTTGAAATCCTAAAAGTTCCGTTCAATAAAACGTTAACTCTTGACTTTTAGGTTGTGAATAACTCTTTAGTCAACATACCTCAATATAGTTTATGTTGTCAAATACAAGTTGGCGCTTACCTGTCAACTACAAATTGGCACTAGCCAAAAGCATTGCCTCTGACTGAACAACAAGGGCATTTACCATCTGCCTCTGCAGAGATTGAACCCTGTGCTGCTGCAGCTGTTGACCTTCAACACCCCTACAGCGAGTTCAGGGTAGAATAAGGCACTCTGTGCTTCAGGGAATCTGGTGCGACAGGTCTTTAGAGTGCGGTCCATGGGGTCGCTAAGAGTCGGACACGACTGAGTGACTTCACTTTCACTTTTCGCTTTCATGCATTGGAGAAGGAAATGGCAACCCACTCCAGTGTTCTTGCCTGGAGAGTCCCGGGGACGGCGGAGCCAGGTGGGCTGCCGTCTATGGGGTCGCACAGAGTCGGACACGACTGAAGTGACTTAGCAGTAGCAGTAGCAGTCACTCAGTCATGTCCGACTCTGTGCCACATGGACTGCAGCACGCCAGGCATCCCTGTCCTTCAAATCTCCCAGAGCTTGCTGAAACTCATGTTCATTAAGTTGGTGATACCATCCAACCATCTCACCCTCCGTTATCCCCTTCTCTTCCTGCATCCAGTCTTTAGATAGTTGGATATTTTTAGGAACTGATTTCATGATCCTAATCCTTACATCTCCTCATATCTAGAAAAGCACTAAATCACTTCTTGATGATGTCAGATCCTTGTGAGTAGCAGAATACCTCTTGTGAAGTAAGAACTTGTTTGCATTGAACTTTGCTTCACCAAAATCTTATCTATTGACTTCCCCCAGCTGCCTCTTTGGTGCAGATGATGCCACCCTTATGGCAGAAATCGAAGAACTAAAGAGCCTCTTGATGAAAGTGAAAGAGGAGAGTGAAAAAGTTGGCTTCAAACTTAACATTCAGAAAACTAAGATCATGGCATCCAGTCTCATCACTTCATGGCAAATAGATGGGGAAACAATGAAAGACTTTATTTTGGGGGGCTCCAAAATCACTGCAGATGGTGACTGGAGCCATGGAATTAAAAGATGTTTGCTCTTTGGAAGAAAAACTATGACCAACCTAGACAGCATATTAAAAAGCAGAGAGACATTACCAACAAAGGTTCGTCTAGGCAAAGCTATAGTTTTTCCACTTGTCATGCATGGATGTGAGAGTTGGACTATAAAGAAAGCTGAGAGCCAAAGAAATGATGCTTTTGAACTGTGGTGTTGGAGAAGACTCTTGAGAGTCCCTTGGACTGCAAGGGGGTCCAACCAGTCCATCCTAAAGGAAATGGTGTTAGAATCTAAATTTCTTCTCCTTGCATTGTTTCAGCCATAGGCTGTTGTTAGTAATCCAGCAATTGAGTCTGGCATTTGGGTGGTTCTGCAGCCTTCTTTCTGATAAGCAACTATAAGGGGAAGGGTATTGTAAGGTTAAACACCAGATGTTGCTGTTCAATCACCCAGTCACGTCCTACTCTCTTTGACCCCATGGATTGCAGCATGCCAGGCCTCCCTGTCCCTCACCATCTCCCATGCCCAAGTTCTTGTGCATTGTATTGATGATGCCATCCAGCCTTCTCATCCTTTGATGCCCCCTTCTCCTTCACACCAGATAGTGGATGTATTTAACACAGAGTCAAAGGAAAATAGGTGTGAAGTGTAGCTCCTGCAGAGTTAAGGGGCAGAAGAGCAAATTCAGTTACATTCAGAGTTAGAAGCTGTTAGAGTAAATAAAAACAAAAAAACAAAACTAGGAATACTCAGGCCTGCTCGCTGTTCTCTTTTATCTCCTTTAGTGTCTGGAAAGGGAAGAAAAAAACTCATTCCTTTTTTTTTTCACTTGTTACTGAGACAGTATGAACAAACAATATGAGGCCAGAAAAAATGTTACACTTTAAAGAAGTATAAATTATGAAGTACAATGCAAAATTCACATGACTTTTTCATATACTGTGTTTAAAAAAAAAATCCACCAAAGCAAAATACTGACTCTTCAAAGCAAGTCTTCTCTCCTGCTAACTTGCACTGTCTTTCTGGCCAGCCTTCCTTTAGTCCATTCCTCCAGAACAGGGAAACCTCTTTCTCGATAAGGGCACTTTGGTAGAAATTTTTGCAACATGTACCTTTAATCTGCCCGAACCAAGCACACTGCAGAAAATTTTAAGGGGAGATAAGGACAAAAAAGATCTTCACGACCAAGATAATCACGATGGTATGATCACTCACCTAGAGCCAGACATCCTGGAATGTGAAGTCAAGTGGGCCTTAGAAAGCATCACTATGAACAAAGCTAGTGGAGGTGATGGAATTCCAGTTGAGCTATTTCAAATCCTGAAAGATGATGCTGTGAAAGTGCTGCACTCAATATGCCAGCAAATTTGGAAAACTCAGCAGTGGCCACAGGACTGGAAAAGGTCAGTTTTCATTCCAATCCCAAAGAAAGGCAATGCCAAAGAATGCTCAAACTACAGCACAATCGCACTCATCTCACACGCTAGTAAAGTAATGCTCAAAATTCTCCAAGGCAGGCATCAGTAATATGTGAACTGTGAACTTCCAGATGTTCAAGCTGGTTTTAGAAAAGGCAGAGGAACCAGAGATCAAATTGCCAACATCCGCTGGATCATGGAAAAAGCAAGAGAGTTCCAGAAAAACATCTATTTCTGCTTTATTGACTATGCCAAAGCCTTTGACTGTGTGGATCACAATAAACTGTGGAAAATTCTTCAAGAGATGGGACTACCAGACCACCTGACCTGCCTCTTGAGAAACCTGTATGCAGGTCAGGAAGCAACAGTTAGAACTGGACATGGAACAACAGACTGGTTCCAAATAGGAAAAGGCGTACGTCAAGGCTGTATATTGTCACCCTGTTTATTGAACTTATATGCAGAGTACATCATGAGAAACGCTGGGCTGGAAGAAGCACAAGCTGGAATCAAGATTGCTGGGAGAAATATCAATAACCTCAGATATGCAGATGACACCACCCTTATGGCAGAAAGTGAAGAGGAACTCAAAAGCCTCTTGATGAAAGTGAAAGTGGAGAGTGAAAAAGTTGGCTTAAAGCTCAACATTCATAAAACTAAGATCATGGCATCTGGTCCCATCACTTCATGGGAAATAGATGGGGAAACAGTGGAAACAGTGTCAGACTTAATTTTTTGGGGCTCCAAAATCACTGCAGATGGTGCCTGCAGCCATGAAATTAAAAGATGCTTGCTGCTTGGAAGAAAAGTTATGACCAACCTAGATAGCATATTGAAAAGCAGAGACATTCCTTTGCCAACAAAGGTCCGTCTAGTCAAGGCTATGGTTTTTCCAGTGGTCATGTATGGATGCGAGAGTTGGACTGTGAAGAAAGCTGAGTGCTGAAGAATTGATGCTTTTGAACTGTGGTGTTGGAGAAGACTCTTGAGAGTCCCTTGGACTGCAAGGAGATCCATTCTAAAGTCCATTCTAAAGGAGATCAGCCCTGGGTGTTGTTTGGAAGGAATGATGCTGAAGCTGAAACTCCAGTACTTTGGCCACCTCATGCAAAGAGTTGACTGCTTGTTAAAGACTCTGATACTGGGAGGGATTGGGGGCAGGAGGAGAAGGGGATGACAGAAGATGACATGGCTGGATGGCATCACCGACTCGATGGACATGAGTCTGAGTGAACTCCAGGAGATGGGGATGGACAGGGAGGCCTGGCGTGCTGTGATTCATGGCATCGCAAAGAGTCAGACACAACTGAGCGAATGAACTGAACTGAACTGAACTGAAGGAGAAGGCAATGGCACCCCACTCCAGTACTCTTCCCTGGAAAATCCCATGGACGGAGGAGCCTGGGAGGCTGCAGTCCATGGGGTCGTGAAATCCCATGGACGGAGGCTAGCCTGGGAGGCTGCCTGTTCCAACCCCAATGGGGTCGACTGTCTTGCCTGGAAAATCACATGGAAAATCCTACGGACACGACTGAGCGGACACGACACGACTTCAGCTGTGAAATGGCGTCAGTCCCGTGCAAACTGCGTAATAAATGTACGCTGACACAAGTCCTGTTCAGGGTAACTCCTTGACTTTAACCTTCTGTTTCTTGCAAACCTATTGCTACTGCTGCTGCTAAGTCGCTTCAGTCGTGTCCGACTCTGTGCGACCCCAGAGACGGCATCCCACCAGGCTTCTCCGCCACTGGTATTGTCCAGGCAAGAACACTGGAGTGGATTGCCACCTCCTCCAATGCATGAAAGTAAAAAGTGAAAGTGAAGTGGCTTAGTCGTGTCCGACTCCCAGCGACCCCATGAACTGCAGCCTACTTAGCTCTTGTGTCCATGGATTTTACAGGCAAGAGTACTGGAGTTGAGTGCCATTGCCTTCTCCGAACCTAAGGGTTAGATATTAACCGAAATAATAAGCAACAGTTTGCGCATGCTCTTTTGGTGGCGCAGATTCCCTCCTCCCTCTAGTCGGAAGTCCCGGTTTGTTTACTGAATTACGACAGTCGTAAACCGAGATTTTTGTGCCGGCTTCCTAGCTTTACGACAACAACTATGGCGGCTGCCGGGGTTAGATTTGAAAGTGAGAGTAGCGTCGAAGAGCGTAAGGAACAGATTCGAAGTGCCAGGAGCGAGGTGTTGCGCCAGGTACCTCAGTTTTGAGGCTTTGGGAATCATTTAGAATTGCCGGTGGAGGCCTTCTGGGAGTTAGGCGTCTAGCTCTCCTGCCTCCCCGCACCCTTTCTTGATTCATTTCCTTAGTATCTTACCTTATCTAGTTGTGTGGGGATAGATGTTTTCCTTTGGGATGCTCACACACTATTGGGTATCCTTTGCCTCTTAGATGCTCTGGAAGGCTCCAGTTGCTCATATTCTTTTCCAGAAAACTTCTTTTCTTTCCTCTGACGTTCCTTATCTTTAAAAGCATCCGTGCTTGACATTTCTAGCACCTGATCACCTGTGCTGCGCACTTTCGAGGGACCCCACTATTTTCCCTGCATATCTTACAGCTTGAGTCCTCCCTCATGCTATATCTGAAATGAAAATTTCCGTTTTCAGAAACTCGTGTGAGGCACGTTAGAGTAGATCCTTTCGTTCTCCTTTTAAGTTATTTGTGTCAGTTATCCGGCTTATTGCAAACCCGTACTGAACCAAACAGCGATTGAGACAGAGATCTAAAAAATTTAGCCCCTCGAAAAAGTTGAGAAACGTGTTTTTCATTAAGATTGAAATGAGTAGAGGTAAAATAAGGAAGGGAGGAAGTAAACTGTACTATTGACTTAGCTCATAAGATGTGAGAAGTGTGGCAGGGGAAAAGAAGTGTGAAGGGGAAAAGTTGTAGTTAGAGAACAATGTAAGGTGAAACAAGTGATGATCATTATTTTATCTGTTTTAAGCTATAACCGTTTAAAACACATTTAAATGCTGCTGCTGCTGCTGCTAAGTCGCTTCAGTCGTGTCCGACTCTGTGCGACCCCACAGACGGCAGCCCACCAGGCTCCCCCGTCCCTGGGATTCTCCAGGCAAGAACACTGGAGTGGGTTGCCATTTCCTTCTCTATTAAATGCAAATAAGGAACCGGTATAGGAGACAGGAAGGAGAAGTTATAATGACTGCAGTCAGATTTTACAGGGGAAGAAAAGGGCAATAAGTCTTACAGAAGTGAAAGGTTGGTGGTCCCTGATTTCAGCATATGTAATATATGTGTATAATAAATATCCTTCATCCTTGTCTCTGATATTTCAGGCAGTTTTTGGAGGGAGTGGATTTGTAAACTATTATAAATTTTATAGTATAGCTATGTATAGAATTTTGAGAAGGACCAATCCTAGCTTTGAAATTTGGGGAGAAAATGAAAAGGCAGGAACAGCTTCTTAGGAAGCTGTTACTTAGTTTGACTGTTTTTGAATGATAAAAACTTATCAATATGATCATTTGTTTTTAGAAAGGTGATTCTTTTTGAAGCATTTTGAGGGTGTGGGTAGAGGATTATGGACGTTGCAGACCGAAGGTATGGAGGTCAGTCTCCTAACAGTTACAGAAGTATCAGGCACTATCAGTGGGATAGCGAAGGGAAAAGAGATTCAAGTCATTTTTGAGGTAGGGAGCTTAGGGGAGAGGAAGAGGTCTACAGTAGGTCCCAAGATTCTGTCCTTGCTTGGTGGCTCATTTCACTGTACTGTGCTTTGCTTCCTCTTGCAGTCGTGTCTGACTGTTTGTGACCCTATGGTCTGTAGTCCACCCAGCTCCTCTGTCCGTGAGGTTCTCCAGGCAGGAATACTGGAGTGGATTGCCATGCCCTCCTTCAGGGGATCTTCCAAACTCAGGGATTGAATCCAGGTCTTCCACATGCAGGCGGATTCTTTACTAGCTGAGCTACCAGGGAAGTCCGGCTCATTTCACTAGTGATTGCTAACTGATAATGCAGTTGGTAATGTGGAAGGAGAATTTGTTGTTTTTAATCTTTCTTACACTTTGGTAGGGGCTTCCCAGGTGGTGGTAGTGGTAAAGAACCCACCTGCCAGTGCAGGAGATGTAAGAGATGCGGATTCAGTCCCAAGGTTTGGGGAGATGCTCTGGAGGAGGGCATGACAATCCGCTCCAGTATTCTTGTGAGGAGAATTCCATGGACAGAGGAGCCTGACAAGCTACAGTCCATGGGGTTGCAAAGAGTCTGTCATGACTGAAGTGTCTTACTACACATGCACACAGACTTTGATAGAAGCAAATTGTGGTGAGCCTTACATGAAAGTGGGGGAGGTTTCTGTTTTGCTTTTTTGGTGAGAAGTAGGTGGGTCAATTGTTAATTTTTATTTTTTTCACGGATTTAGGCTAAAGCCAATTTTGAAAAGGAAGAAAGGCGTAAAGAACTGAAACGACTTCGGGGTGAGGAAACATGGATGCTACCTGATGTGATTAAGAGAGTTGAACAAATCTCACAGGTAAATACTAGCAGCCTTACTTGGTGTAAGCTTATTTTTTTTTTTTTTGCACTTATTCAAGTTAATACTGGAAGAACAAGTTTATAAACTCTTTTTTACAAGTTACAGAATGAATACCACATAGTTGACAGTACTGAATATTTGTCTCTCTGGCTAGAGTAGTATATATTAATATTTTGGACATGATATTGGAAAGATTGTATTAGTTGAGTTGGCTGGTAGAAAGCTTAGATCCAAGTTTCCAGTCCACTTGTGTTAAGTTTATGGATCTAAAGTGTTATGTGTTTTAAACTTAATGTGATGCTTTTTTTTTTTAAAGGGGGATGTCTCAATTCTTGCTTTCTCTTCCCACAGTTTATGCTGTCTTGTTAGATTTCATGTGGTTCATAATCTATAAATTCTCTTGGGCTCGTTGAAGGAGATATATACACACTGTGTTTTCATATATATGTTTGATTATATCTGTCTGTCAATATATTTACAAATAAATTTAAACTTTCCTTGTATTTTTCCAAGAAATTTTAGTTATATGGTTTATTAGTAGTGCATATATTATAGAAGCATGTCACAATTTTTTAGAAGAAGCTATTTATTTAATCATATTCCTTGTCTCCTCTCATGAAAGATTTAAAGTGTTTTAGGACATAGATCTTTTCCTCAAAATACTTACTTTTTAAAGTAAGCTAAAACTAAATTCTTGCCTCTTCAAACTGATTATTTATAGGAAGACCGTGTGAAGAAAAAGAAGAAAAAAGACAAGCATTCAAAAAAAGTAAAGAAAGAGAAGAAAAAAAAGAGCAAGAAACAAAAGTGTGAAAAAAATGAGTCAACCGACAGTTCATCAGTAAGTATGTGCTAAAACTAACCAAAGAAGCTACTTGAGAATATTGTATGTAAAGGAGCAACATATGGGGACCTAAAATACATGTGAGAACTTAGGAAATATTACTAGTGAAGGTACACTCCCAAGAAAATGCTTGGGAGTCATCTACTTGGAGGTGTACAGGAAATGGTAGAAATATGGATCTTAGGTTTTAGATAAGGGCTAGAGGATCAAGATACGATTGGAGAGTCATTGCTGTTTAAAGCCATTAAAATGGATGAATTGCCTTGGGAAACTGAAAAGAAGGAAGAATACCAATACTGAGAAGGCAGACAGCAAGTAAAGGATTTTAAGTAGAAGCAGTTGGAAAATTAGGAGAAACAGGAAAGAGTGAAAGGGGAGTAAAAATAGTACCATAAAATAAGGGAAAGAGTACCAAGACTTTTCAGTTTGTTACCTCAGTTTGTTTTTCATAGACATTAACAATTAAGTGTTTAAAATGGGTTGTATTTGTATATTTATCTTTGGGACAGAAAGGAAGAGAATGCTGGATCTGTTGTGTCTCTAGCCAGGTTTTGGATGAGAGGACTCACAAAAGAAAGGAAAGCAAGGCAAACCCTCATGGTTATTTTCAGGAAGAGAAAAGTATGTGGTGCTTAATGAGATGAGCTGGAGGTGTTTAGTGATAATTGCACTCCTAGGTATGCTCTTCAGAGGATTATACAGATGAGTCTTCATGAGAGGGCCAGACTGGACTCCAAAAAGTCAGTCCAGTCTGGCCCTCTTGTAGTTTCAGAAATTAAATTTTGGCAGTATGCCCTGAGATGATAATTGGCTCACGAAAGCTTGTTTTATATAAGAATGTTGTTTTAGTCGCTAAGTCATATCCGACTCTTTGCTACTCCATGGACTACAGCACACCAGACTCTGTCCTCCACTATGTCCTGGAGTTTGCTCACATTCATATCCATTGAGTTGTTGATGCCATCTGACTGTCTCATCCTGTGCTGCCCCCTTCTCCTTTTGCCTTCAGTCTTTGCCAGTATCAAGTTCTTTTCCAATGAGTTGACTCTTTGAATTAGGTGGCTGAAGTATTGGAGCTTCAGCTTCAGCAACAGTCCTTCCAGTTCAGGGTTGATTTCCTTTAGGAGTGGCTGGTTTGATCTCCTTGCAGTCCAAAGGACTCTCAAGAATCTTCTCTAGCACCACAATTTGAAAGTACCAATTCTTTGGTGCTTAGCCTTCTTTATGGTCCAGCTCTCGTATTTGGACATGACTACTGGGAAAACCATAGCTTTGACTATATGGACCTTTGTCAGCAAAGTGATATCTCTGCTTTTTAATGTACTTCTGAGATTTGTCATAGCTTTCCTACCAAGGAGCAAACATCTTTTAATTTCATGGCCACAGTCACCATCTGTGCTGATTTTGGAGCTCAAGAAAATAAATTTTGTCATTGCTACCAGTTTTCACCCTTCTATTTGCCATGAAATGATGGGACCGGATGCTACAGTCTTAGTTTTTTTCATGTTGAGTTTCAAGCCAGCTTTTTCACTCTCCTTTTTCACCCTCATCAGGAGGCTCTTTAGATCCCCTTTACTTTCTGTCATTAAAGTGGCAGATATGCCATGTGCATATCTGAGGTTGTTGATGTTGATCCCAGTAGTCTTGATGCCAGCTTGTGATTCATCCAGCCTGGTGTTTCACATGATGTACTCTGCATTTAATTTAAATAAGCAGAGTGACAGTATACAGCCTTGTCGGTCTCCTTTCCCAATTTTGAACCAGTCCATTGTTCCATGTCTGGTTCTGACTGTTGCTTCTTGACTCCCATACAGGTTTCTCAGGAGACAGATAAGATGGTTTGGTATTTCCATCTCTTTAAGAGTTGTCCACAGTTTGTTGTGATCCACAAATTCAAAGGCTTTAGTGTAGTCAATGAAGCAGATATTTTTTTGCAATTCTCTTGCTTTTTCTACGATCCAACAAATGTTGGCAGTTTGATTTCTGGTTCCTCTGCCTTTTCTAAATGCAGTTTGTATATCTAGAAGTTCTCAGTTCACATACTACTAAAGCCTGGTTTGAAGGATTTTGAGCATAATTCTGCTAGCATATGAAATGAGTGCAATTGTATGGTAATTTGAACATTCTTTGGCATTGCTGTTATTTGGGATTGGAATGAAAACAGACCTTTTTCAGTCTTGTGGCTACTACTGAGTTTTCCAGATTTGCTGACATGTTGAGTGCAACACCTTTTCAATATCATTTTTTATCATTTGAAAGTAGCTCAGCTGGAATTCCGTCATCTCTACTATCTTTGTAGTGATGCCTCCTAAGGCCCACTTGACATCATGCTCCCGGACGTTGGGTTCTAGGTGAGTGACCATACCATCGTGCTTATGTGGGTCATTGAGACCCTTTTTTGTGCAGTTCTTCTGTGTATTCTTGGCACCTCTTCTTAATTTCTTCTGCTTCTGTTAGATCTTGACTGTTCCTGTCCTTTATTATGTCCATTCTTGCATGAAATGTCCCTTAATATCTCCAGTTTTCTTGAAGAGATTTCTAGTCTTTCCCATTTGATTGTTTTCTTCCGTTTCTTTGCATTGTTCATTTAAGAAGGCCTTATATCTCCTTGCTATTCTCTGGAGCTCTGCATTCAGTTAGGTGTATCTTTCCCTTTCTCTTGCCTTTCCCTTCTTTTCTTTCTTCAGCTATTTGTAAAGCTTCCTCAGATAACCACTTTGCCTTCTTGTATTTGTTTTTCTTTGGGATGGTTTTAGTCACTGCCTCCTGTACAATGTTATGAACCTCCATCCATAGTTCTTTAGGCACTCTCTTTACCAGATATAATCTTTTAAATCTATTTGTCACATCCACTGTATAATCATAAGGGATTTGATTTAGATCATACCCGAATGGCCTAATGGTTTTCTCTACTTTCTTCAATTTAAACCTGAATTTTGCAATGAGGAGCTTAGAGCCACAGTCAGCTCCAGGTCCTGTTTTGCTGACTGACTTTTGATGACTTCTCCGTCTTCAGCTGCTAAGAATATATCAATCTGCTTTAGGTCTTGATCATCTGATGATCTCCATGTGTAGAATTGTGTCTTGGGTTGTTGGAAAATGGTTTGGTATTACTGTTGTGTTCTTGAGAAAACTGTTAGCCTTTGCCCTGCTTCATTTTTTACTCCAAGGCCAAACTTGCCTGTTACTCCGGGTATCTCTTGATTTGCTGCTTTTGCATTCCAATCCTCTGTGAGGAAAAGAGCATCTCTTTTTTTTTGGTATTAGTTTTAGAAGGTGGTGTAGGTCTTCATAGAACTGGTCAGCTTCACGTTCTTCAGCATCAGTTGTTGGGGCATAGACTTGAATTACTGTGATGTTGAATGGTTTGTCTTGGAAATGAACTTAGATTGTTCTGTCATTTTCGAGGTTGTACCCAAGTACTGCATTTCAGATTCTTTTTTTGACTCAGGGCTACTCCATTTCTTGTAAGGAATTCTTCCCCACAGTAGTAGATACAGTGGTCATCTGAATTTAATTCTCCCATCCTCGTCCATTTTAGTTCACTGATTCCTAAGATGTTGATGTTTACTCTTGCCATCTTCTTCTTGATCACATCTAATTTACCTTGATTCATGGGCCTAACATTCCAGGTTCCTATGCAGTGTTGTTCTTTACAGCTTTACAGTGAGAGTTGTTCTTTACAGTGAGAATGAAACATCTTCATTCACAGTGAGAAATACAGCTGGATAGTTTTATCAAGTATCCAGCATGTTTTGTAATGGTAGGAATATTATATAGAAAATAAAATTCTTTTGAATATAGCTCAGGACAAAGGGAGTTGGAAAATCTTAAAGGAAAAGCAAAATAGGGGTAATGTTTCCACAATTGTGGGATTGAGTTGCTGACTTCATTGAGAATCTGATAAAACTGATCTTCTCTTCAATAAGAAATTTATACACAAAGTTGTTTATTTCAGTGGAGTTTATAAAACTATCAGAAATTTACACAAGTATCACAGCTGTTAAGAATCCCCATCCCCTGGGATATATGTGTCAGGGTGACTAATCATTTATGCCATTTGATTAAGGGCACTTGCTTCCCTTTATCAGAGACTCACTGTCCCATTCTTTGTTTTCTTTTTATTGTTGTTGTTCTATTGTTGTTGTTATTGTTGCCACATATAGCATGCACATTTGTACTGCCTTTAAAGTTGTGTAACATACCTTACAGAGAGTAATTTGAATGAATGCTCAGTGCCCACATCACATTGAGGTTGACTGAAGAAGTAAAGAAAAATTTACACTGACAGTGAAAGGAAAGGTTTGGGGAATCAGGTTGGTTGGGAACTCTTTTTGAGAAAATGTTTTATGGAGACAGGCTTAGATATTCTTGAGAATGATGCATTTGGGTGAGCAAGGTTTCAGAGGAAGGGGTAATCTTAATGGAAGGAGGAGCACCTTGTCTTCTTAGCAGGAAAGTAATAAAGATGTACTTCTTAGCAGGGAAGTAATAAAGATGTACATAAACACAGATAAATGAAGAGGAAGTAGCAGATAAATAAAGCAAACAGATTATTGATGGTATTTATGCTTGATGTTCTGTTTCCTTTATGAAGTGGAAGGTAAAATCATCATATGAGAAGACAACTTGAGAGTAGAAGTAGGATAGAGGGATTGAGGAAATTGTGTAGATTTGAAACAACTTTGCTTAGGTAGTAATAGAAGCAAATGGGAACCCTTGAAGATCCATGTGAGACTGGAAAGCATGTCTTGACTGTCACAGTCTCTTGATTTTTTTTTTTTAACTTTTAAAATCAGTTTTGCTGAGGTATAATTTATAAATAATAAAATAATCCTCTAATAAGTCTACTGTTTAATTCTTATATCTGGTTAGCCCTATCAGTTAAGGTATAGAGCATTTCCATTCCCCATAAAGTTCCTCATGGCTCTTTGCAATCAGTTCTTCCTCCTCTCTGGCCAACGATAAGTCTGCTTTATCACTCTATAGATTTGTTTTCCCTATATTGGGATTCCATATAAATATTCACATGGGCTTCCCCGGTAGCTTAGGTGGTAAAGAATCCGCCTGCAATGCGGGAGACCCTGGTTCGATTTCTGGGTTGGAAAGATCCCCTGGAGGAGGGCACAGCAGCCCACTCTAGTGTTCTTGCTTAGAGAAGCCCATGGACAGAGGAGTCTGACGGGCTACAGTCCATGAGGTCACAAAGAGTGAGATATGACTGAGCGACTAAGCATAACACAGCTGCTGCTGCTGCTGCTGCTAAGTCGCTTCAGTCGTGTCTGACTCTGTGCGACCCCATAGATGGCAGCCCACCAGGCTCCACCATCCCTGGGATTCTCCAGCCAAGAACACTGGAGTGGGTTGCTATTTCCTTCTCCAATGCATGAAAGTGGAAAGTGAAAGTGAAGTCACTCAATTGTGTCCAACTCTTCGTGACCGCATGGACTGCAGCCTACCAGGCTCTTCCGTTCATGGGATTTTCCAGGCAAGAGTGGAGTGGGTTTCCATTGCCTTCTCCGAAGCATAACACAGCAGCAGCATAAATATTCATATATGGTTAATTCTTGAACAACATCAGTTTGGATTGTATAGGTGCATTTATATGTGGATCTTTTTTGAGAAATATATACTATAGTACTACATAATCCACAGTTGGTTGGTTAAGTCTGCAGATGTGGACCTGTAGATACGGATGGCCAACTGTAAAGTTACATGTTCGTTTTCCACTGCACAGAGGGTAGGCACCTCTAAGCCCCACACTGTTCAAGGGTCGACTATAATACAGTCTTTTTTATGTTGTGATTCTTTGGCTTGACGTTACATTTTTGCAACTCAAGTGATTGCATGTATCAGTATTTCTTTTCTCTTTTTTGCTATATTACAGTATGTAGATATACCATAATTTGCTTGTCTATTTTATCTGTTCAGAGTCATTTGAGTTGTTTTTTAGTTTGTGGCTAATATGACTAATATGCCAGCAAATTTGGAAAACTTAGTAGTGGCCACAGGACTGGAAAAGGTCAGTTTTCATTTGATCCCAAAGAAAGGCAATAATGTTAAAACCAGTGTGCAATTGCATTCCTCTCACTTGCTTGCAAAGTAATGCTGAAAATTCTCCAAGCTGGGTTTCAACAGTACATGAACCGAGAAGTTCCAGATGTTCAAGCTGGGTTTAGAAAAGGCAGAGGAACCAGAGATCAAATTGCCAACTTACATTGGATCATAGGAAAAGCAAGAGAATTTCAGAAAAACATCTACTTCTGCTTCATTGACTATGCTAAAGCCTTTGACTGTGTGGATCACAACAAACTGGAAAATTCTTAAAGAGATGGGAATACCAGACCAGCTGACCTGCCTCCTGTATATGCCGGTCAAGAAGCAACAGTTAGGACCAGATATGGAACAATTGACTGGTTCCAAATTGGGAAAGAAGTACATTAAGGCTGTGTATTGTCACCCTGCTTATTTAACTTACATGCAGAGTACATCATGCGAAATGCCAGCCTGGATGAAGCACAAGCTAGAATCAAGATTACTGGGAGAAATATCAATAACCTCAGATATGCAGATGACACCACGCTTAAGGCAGAAAGTGAAGAAGTAAAGAGCCTCTTGAAACTGAAAGAGGAGAGTGAAAACATTGGCTTAAAGTTCAACATTCAGAAAACTAAGATCATGGCATCTGGTCCCATCACTTCATGGCAAATAGATGGGGGTATTCTTGCTGTGAAATCCCATGGGCAGAGGAGCCTAGTGAGCCATAGTCCATGGGATTGCAAAGAGTTGGGCCCAACTTAGTAACTAAAAAACACTGAATAAAGCTACTGTGAATGTTTACAAGTCTTTTTGTGGACATGTTTTTCTCTTGGAAAAATACCATTGTTTTCCAAAGTGTTTGGACCATTTTATACTCCTTCCAGCAGTTTATAAGAGTTCCAGTTATTCTGCATCTTGAAGAGCACTTGGAATATTCAGTCTTTGTAGTTTTCTAGCCATCCTACTGTGTGTAGTTATTTCATGTGATATTTCCTTGAAGATCAATGATGTGGAGCATTTATTTAAATCTTTATTGGCCATTCTGTTTTCTTTTATGAACTCCAGTTTATCAATTATGTTCTTTTACCATTAATTTCTCCTCATTACTGCTTTTGATGTCCTAACTTTTGTACATCTCAAGGTTGTGAAGATTTTTTCCTTTGTTTTTTTCAAGAAATTTTGTAGCTTTGGCTTTTTTGTCAGTAATTCATTTTGAGTAATTTTTGTTAATGGTATGTAGTAAGTGTCAAAGTTTAATTTTTTTCCATATGAATTTCCACATGTTCCAGCATCATTTGTTGAGAAGGCTAACCTTTCTCTGTTAAATTACTTAGGCTCCTGTGTTTTAAATACAATTGAGCATATATATTTGTGGGATAATTTCTAGACTCTTCTGTTCCGTTGACTTGCATGTCTCTCCTTGGTCTTAATTACGGCAATTCTAGGGTAAGTCTTAGAATAAAGTAGTGTAAGTTCTATGATTTTGTTCTTTTTAAAAAGTGTTTTGGTACTCTAGGGTATTTGCATTTTTAAAGTAAATTTTATAATCACTTATCATTTTCAGCAAAAGTGGCTACTGATGTTTTGATTGGAATTGTTTTGCATCAATAGATTGATTTTGAGACAATTAATATCTTAAAATAGAGTCATGCAACCAATCATGCATATGGTATATCTTTCAAAGTTTTTAAAAATTTCTCTCACAGTTTTCTGATATTTTCAGTGTAGAGGTCTTACTATCATCTTTTGCTATATTTTTATATTTTATTTTCTTGGAGTGCTGTTGGAAATGGAATTAAAAATAAATTTTGTTTTTCTTGTATTGGCAGCTAGTATATGTCTTTACAATAGATTCTTGCATATTTGCCTGTATCTTGTCACCTTCCTAAATTCACAAGTACTAGTGTTAGCTTTTTTTGGTTGATTTCTTAGTATATGATTGTGTTATGTGTGAGTAAAGACACTTTTTTTTTCTTTCCAATCTCTATGCCTTTTACCTCATTTGTTAATATTTTATTTCACTAGCTAGGACTTCAGTATAGTGTTCAATAGAAGTGATGAGGCTGGACCTCCTTACCTGTTCCTTAAGTGGAAAGTATCTTTCACCTGAAAGCATGATGTTAGCTGTGGGCTTTTCATGTATGCCCTTTTAGATTAAGTAAATTCTTCTCTATTTTAATTTTTTCCTAAGAGTTGGTGTATCGAATAAGCATTGGATTTTGTCAAATTACTTTTACACATCTATTAATGTAATCATGATTTTTCTCTTTTATTCTGTTAACATGAAGAATTACATAGGTTAACTTTTTTAATGTAACAGGAAGCTGAATTCCTGGGATAAACACTGTTTGGTCATTTTTCTTTATAAAATATTTTATTTATATATATTTACATTTGAATTTTACTGAATATGTTTCTTTATGATTTGATTTGCCCACAGTTGGTTGAGAAGTTTTGCATCAGTGTTTATGAGGGATATTGGGTTTTAGTGTTAAGGGAATCCTGGCCTCACATATGAATTAGAAAAAAATTCCCTTTTCTTCTGTTTGTAGAAAAGTTTGTGTTAAGATTGGAGTGGCTTCTTCCTTGAATGATTGTTAAAGCTTACTAGTCAGACTGTTTGGGCCTAGTGTTTTCTTTGTGGGATGCTTAAAGTGCAAATTTAATTCTGTTAAAATCTGTATTAAATGTTTTCTCTTTATTCTTGAGTTACGGTAATTTAGATTTGCAAGGAATTTGTTTATGTCATCTAAATTGTTGAATTTACGTTCCCTCCTTTCATTCCTGATTTTAGCTATTTCTATTTTTTCTTTGTTTTCTTGGTCAGTATAGTTTTAGGCTTATCAATTTTATTAATCATCTTTTTCAAAGAATTGCCTTTTAGTTTCATTGATTTTTCCATTTGTGTACATTCTGTTGATTTCCGTTGTCTTTCTATTTCCATTTCTTTCTATTATATATTTTGTATTTCCTTTTCTTTTTCTAACTTCCTGAAGTGGGTACATAGTTCTTTCATTCTAAACATTTCTTATTTTCTAATTGAGTATTTATAATCTACAGATTTTTCTCCTAGCACTGTTATATCTCCATGTAACTGATTTTGGTGTTATATTTTCATCGTCATCCTTTTCAAAATATTTTCTAATTGACTGTTATTTTTTAAACTTACAGACTGTATATGAGTTTTAAATTTTTCCAGTAATTTGTGGATTTAACCCATTTCATTTTTGTTTCTGGCTTCAAATTTAATTCAGTTGTCATAAAACATACTATGTATAACTTATAGTTTTTTAAAAAAATTATGAGGCTGAGTTTATGGCTTAGCCTATGCTCTATCTTGGTGAAAATTTCTTGTATAATTGAAACGTATGTATATTCAGTTGTATACTGAATATACATAGTTGTAGTGTTCTGTGAATGTCAACTTGGGAGAAAGTTTATTCATAGTGTAAAATCTCTGTGTTGTGAATTTGTCTTTTTCTTCTTCGGATTTTGTCAGTTTTACCTCATGTATTTTGAACTCTTGTTAGGTAAATACACTTTTAGGATAGTTATATCTTGTTGATGAATTGATGATTATAATATCATGAAATGTTCCTCTTTATTTCTGATAATATTCTTCTTTAAGGCCTACTTCTGTCTCATGTTAATAAAGCCTTTTTAGTTGTGTTACTATTTTTGCTTTCATGGTATATCTTTAAAAAATTTTTTTTTTTTTTTTTTTTTTTTTTAACTTTACAATATTGTATTGGTTTTGCCATATATCAACATGAAATCTGCCACAGGTATACATGTGTTCCCCATCCTGAACCCTCCTCCCTCCTCCCTCCCCATACCATCCCTCTGGGTCATCCCAGTGCACCAGCCCCAAGCATCCAGTATCATGCATCGAACCTGGACTGGCGACTCGTTTCATATATGATATTATACATGTTTCAATGCCATTCTCCCAAATCATCCCACTCTGTCCCTCTCCCACAGAGTCCAAAAGACTGTTCTATGTATCAGTGTCTCTTTTGCTTTCTCGTATACAGGGTTATTGTTACCATCTTTCTAAATTCCATATATATGCGTTAGTATACTGTATTAGTGGAAATTGATCAGCTAAATAAAAAGGCAAGCCTTAAATATAGACTGTCCATAAGAAATACACTTTCAATGTAAAATAAAGATATATCAAGGTATACAATAAAGATACAATAAAGATAAAAAACTAAAAATTTTTAGTTTTAATGTATCTTTATTTTACATTGAAAGTGTATTTCTTGTGGACAGTCTATATTTAAGGCTTGCCTTTTTATTTAGCTGATCAATTTCTTCCTTTTAAATTAGGGAATTTTCTCCACTATATAATGTGATAGCCACATTGAGTTTTAAATTTTTAATCAAAATTTATTGAAGTTATCAGGTTGAAAGATCATTTCTTTAGTCTCACTAGCCAGATTTTTTTGTGTTCACAGACACATATGGCTAGATTAAGGTAAGGTAAGGTGAAGTCGCTCAGTCGTGTCTGACTCTCTGCGACTTCACATCTGTAGCCTACCAGGCTCTTCCATCCATGGGATTTTCCAGGCAAGAGTACTGGAGTGGGTTGCCATTTCCTTCGCCAGAGGATCTTCCTGACCCAGGGATTGAACCCAGGTCTCCTCCATTGTAGGCAGACGCTTTACCATCTGAGCAGCCAGGGAAGTCTCTATGGCTGGATTAGTGGCTACCATATTGGGTGGTTTAGATATAGAAAGATCCTATTAGACAGTGCTGAGATTATTTATGTTTAATATAATTATAGATATGTTTGAGTTTCTCTTCTTGCCAGTCCCTTTTCTATTTGTCCCATTTGTTTTTATTCCTTTTTCTCTTCTTTCTCTTAGCTTCATTTGGTTAGTTGTTATTTTTAGCATTCTTCTTTTTTTTTTTTTTTTTTTTAACATGGTCCATGGAATTCTACAGGTCAGAATACTGGAGGGTAGCTGTTCCCTTCTCCAGGGGACCTTCCCAACCCAGGGATTGAACCCGTATCTCCTGCCTTGCAGGAGGATTCTTTACCAGCTGAGCCACGAGGGTTTTTTTTCTAGGTTTTTTTCCCAGTCTATTTTAATTCTAGTTTTGTGGTTTCTCTGCTGATCTGGCAGTTTGTGAGCTCTGGAGATCTCTCTGCTTATGTGTGTGTGCTCAGTTGTATCTGACTCTTTGCAACTCCATGGACTGTAGCTCATCAGGCTTCTCTGTCTCTGGAATTTTCCAGGTGTGAATACTGGAGCAGGTTGCCATTTCCTACCTCAGGGGATCTTCCCAACCTAGGGATCGAACCTGCATCTCTTGGATCTCCTGCATTGGCAAATGGATTCTTTACCATTGTTCTGCCGGAAATAGCATAATTGTTCCTTATATGGTAGTTATTCTAATAATTGTTTCTTACACGGTAGTTATTCTTTGTGTATCCTTATGGACTTACATTGTAAACGTGTTCGGTTTGTTATTGAGTTAAAGACTACAGGGGTCTCATATAGTTTTCTAGAACTCTTTCTCTGTGTAGGTTCCTTTTCATGGATACTCTGTCTCAGTCATCATGAAGTTAAAATTCTATTTCTTTTAACTCAGTGAGATTGTCATACTGTGCTTGAATTACCTCTCCTTGTGCCTTTGTCTAGAAAGTGCCAGCAGGCAAGAACCAGTAGAGTGTAATTGTAACATTCACTTGTTTCTCTTTTCTCAGTGATCATAGTCCTGCACAACTGAGAGTCAATGTCTAGAAACAGTTGTTTCTTATATTTTCTACTTTTGTTTTCTTTTCTGTATATTTCTAATCTGATGTGCCATTTATTTTTTTCATGACCAATGCAGAAGTCCTCAAGTACCTTGAGAAATACACATATTTATATATATATATATATATACACATTACATGTAAAGCCTATATTTTACATATATAAATTTTATGAATTTTATGTGCATATATAACATATATATATATATATATATATAAATATGTATATTTTCATTGGTGGCACTTTTCTGTCTTGGTTCTGTCTTTAGGCTTTGACTGTTAGATGGGAAGAGGAGTGTGGTTAATTATGATGGCTACACATAAGAAGAGTCCTGGGACCTCTCTTAGGTCAAGAGTCACATTGATAGTTTATAAATTCTTCAAGGTAAGATGGAGAATTGAAATTAAAATCAGCAAGAGAACTTAGGTCATGGTGTTTGGGGAGGGGAACATAAATCATGCTGAAGTGGTGAGGTGAGTGAATAAGAGTGAAAATTAGCAACAAAATTAATACAGATGAAATGGAGGCAGGAGAGCTATACAGAATGGTCCATGTGTCATTGTTGTATAAAGGAGGAAGACTGTCAGCTGTGTCACATAGGCTTCTTTCATTCAGCGCCTGATATTTAATGCTTGGATGCAGGCTGCTGCCCAAAGTCTCTACCTTGAGTTGTTGGAAGAGTCAGTTCAGCTAATTTTAATGCACATTTATTGAATGCTGACTTTTTTGCCAGATACTTTCATATACGTGGGGAATATAAATATATAGAGTTCGAACTTTTGGGGAACTCATTAATTAAGTAGAAACATACTTTCAGTATGTAATCTCATGATGCCATGGCATTTCAGGGTATTAGGGAAGAAGGATTTTATATGCAGGTTTATTGAGGAAATGACGCTGGAATTGAGATTTAAAGGATGAGTAAGAATCAACCTTGCACATAGGGGTGTGTGCGCACAAGGAATTGTGAGAGCAAAGGCATGGAAGTAAGAAAGAACATGGTATAAAAGTGTGTGCATGTATGTTTGTGTATATATGTATGTAAATTTAACTATAAGGAACTTAACAGTGTTAGATTCAGTTCAGTTCAGTTCAGTCGCTCAGTCGTGTCTGACTCTGTGACCCCGTGAGTCACAGCACGCCAGGCCTCCCTGTCCATCACCAACTCCCGGAGTTTACCCAAACCAATGTCCATCGAGTCGGTGATGCCATACAGCCATCTCATCCTCTGTCATCCCCTTCTCCTCCTGCCCCCAATCCCTCCCAGCATCAGGGTCTTTTCTAATGAGTCAACTCTTTGCATGAAGTGGCCAAAGTATTGGAGTTCCAGCTTCAGCATCGCTCTTTCCAATGAACACCCAGGACTGATCCCCTTTAGGATGGATTGGTTGGATCTCCTTGCAGTCCAAGGGACTCTCAAGAGTCTTCTCCAACGCAGTTCATCAGCATCAATTCTTAGGTGCTTAGCTTTCTTCACAGTCCAACTCTCACATCCATACATGACCACTGGAAAAACCATAGCCTTGACTAGATGGACCTTTGTTGGCAAAGTAATGACTCTGCTTTTGAATATGCTGTCTAGGTTGGTCATAACTTTCCTTCCAAGGAGTAAGCGTCTTTTAATTTCATGGCTGCAGTCACCATCTGCAGTGATTTTGGAGCCCAGAAAAATAAAGTCTGACACTGTTTCCACTGTTTCCCCATCTATTTCCCATGAAGTGATGGAACCAGATGCTATGATCTTCGTTTTCTGAATGTTGAGCTTTAAGCCAACTTTTCACTTTCCTCTTTCACTTTCATCAAGAGGCTTTTTAGTTCCTTTTCACTTTCTGCCATAAGGGAAGTGCATATCTGCATATCTGAGGTTATTGATATTTCTCCTGGCAATCTTGATTCCAGCTTGTGCTTCTTCCAGTCCAGCGTTTTTCATGATGTACTCTGCATATAAGTTAAATAAGCAGGGTGACAATATACAGCCTTGACGTTCTCCTTTTCCTATTTGGAACCAGTCTGTTGTTCCATGTCCAGTTCTAACTGTTGTTTCCTGACCTGCCTATAGGTTTCTCAAGAGGCAGGTCAGGTGGTCTGGTATTCCCATCTCTCAGAATTTTCCACAGTTTGTTGTGATCCACATAGTCAAAGCTTTGGCATAGTCAGTAAAGCAGAAATAGATGTTTTTCTGGAACTCTCTTGGTTCTTCGATGATCCAGCAGATGTTGGCAATTTGATCTCTGGTTCCTCTGCCTTATATAAAACAATAGATGAAGCTGTAGTGGTTGATAGGATTTTGTAAACCATGAAGTTTGGTTTATAGTAGTAATAGTAAATGTATCATCAAATTAGATTCATTTGTATTTATTAGAGAACTTCAGAATAGCCGTTGGTTAATATAAAATATGTATAATGTAAAAGTAGTTAACTTTTCTTTCATGTAAAGGAAATCAGGTAGACAACTTAATGGTAGTGTGGCCTTCTGGGACCAAGGCTTCTAGTTTTGTCATGCTGTTGTCTTTAAAAAGTGCCTCTTAGATTACATAACAGTAGAGAGGATGCCCTCTTTTTCTTAACTTCTAGAACGTCCTACACAATACTTTCATTTCCACCTTATTGGAGATTTGATTAAGCCTTTACTTTCCAGGAAGGGAGGCATGTTACATCTTTAAATAAAATTGAATTTTATTGGTCAGAAGGAAGAGGAGTAAAAGTAGTCTTTATGACAGGTAGTCAGAGAAGAGTAGTACTGTGACCAGATGTGCCCTTTACATTACTCTAAATGTATTTAGAGTGGGAGTTGGAGAATGAAAGGGAGCAGGAAAGACAGGGGTTATGGAGACTAATTTGGTTTTTCCAGATGAGAAATAAGCAGATCTGATCTAGGGCTGTTGCTTTAAGGATGGGGAGGAAAGAGTATATATTAGTTGGAACTATTGATTGTAGGTAACAGAAACCAAATGTAAATTGATTTCAGGTCACTTCAGTTGCTCATTTGTGTCCAACTCTTTGTGACCCAATGGACTGCAGCACGCCAGGCTTCCCTGTCCATTACCAACTCCTGGAGTTTGCTCAAACTCATGTCCATCAAATCCATGATGCCATCCAACCATCTCATCCTCTGTTGTCCCCTTCTCCTCCTGCCTTCAATCTTGCTTAGCATCAGCGTCTTTTCCAATGAGTCAGTTCTTTGGATCAGGTGGCCAAAGTATTGGAGCTTCAGCTTCAACATCAGTCCTTCCATTGATTATTCACGACTGATCTCCTTTAGAATGGACTGGTTGGATCTCCTTGCCGTCCAAGGGACTCTCAAGAGTCCCAACACCACTGCTCAAAAGCATCAATTCTTCAGCGCTTGGCTTTCTTTATAGTCCAACTCTCACATCCATACATGACTACTGGAAAAACCATAGCTTTGACTAGATGGACCTTTGTTGGTAAAGTAATGTCTCTGCTTTTGAATATGCTTTCTAAGTTGGTCATAACTTTTCCTCCAAGGAGCAAGTGTCTTTTAATTTCATGGCTTCAGTTGCCATCTGCAGTGATTTTGGAGTCCCCCAAAATAAAGTCTGTCACTGTTTCCATTTTTTCCCATGTATTTTCCATGAAGTGATGGGACCAGATGCCATGATCTTAGTTTTTTGAATGTTGAGTTTCAAGCTAACTTTTTCACTCTCCTCTTTCACTTTCATCACTATTAAAGCAGCAGAGTCTCATAGGACATATAGCAGTGCAGGTGGGTTTTAGGAAATACCTGGACCTAGAGTCATGAATGCTTTAATGAGTCTTCTTTCTATCTTCCTTTTCTTCCCCTCTTAGTTCTGTTTTTGTTTTTCTTGATACTGATAAATTTTTGCTGAATTCTGTGCCTCATGGTAGAAATGGTCTCTGCCACAGTCTTTCCAGTTCTCCTTAGTTATAGAGTAAACCATTTCAGATTTCTGGAGAGTGACTAAGATTGAAATCAGTTGGTTTAGGTAACAACCTCTGAAACAGTCAGTTCTGGCCAGGGGTGGAGGTGGATCCCATGATGGTCATTTGATGTTCACTGTATGGTATAGTTTGGAAATCTTTTCGAAATACAGTAGTAGGTTTAGATGGCAGGGGCAAGATGATCCTGAAACTTCTGACTTAGGGAAGTGGGTGGGTAGTGATGCTTAATTCAAATATATAGGAAGAGGCACAAGTATTGTAGAAGTATATGCTGGGTTTACTTTTTGTTCTTACTGAGTTCAGCGTGGCATTTAAATGTTGTAGGCAGTTGTTTAAATTATTGAAACTTAGGGTTTATAAATTAGAAAGATGTCAGCATAATTGGTGGTAGTTTAAGCCATGAGAATGGATTTAATTCCCCAAGAGGAATATTTAGAGATTAGAAAGTATAGTGGGCAAAGACTGGAAACCCAAATAAGGTTGGTATTTTAGGGATGAGAAAAAATGAAAGAGTGCAACTACACAGAGTTTTTATATGAAACTATGTAAATTTGAGAATTTTACTTATATTCTAAATATTCTTAGAGCTCTGAAGATGAGTGGGTTGAGGCTGTTCCCTCCCAGACTCCTGGCAAGGAAAAGGCCTGGAAGATTAAAGATGAAAAGTTAGAAAAAGAAGATAATCAGATTATTCAGGTAAGCCACCTGATTTTAAACAAGTGTGAACTTACAAGAGTAGGTTAATGTTAAAATGAAATTAGTATAATTTCTTCAGTAGAAAAATTAGACTTTGTAAACAATAAAAATTTACAAGTAATTTAGCAATAACGCAATCTGCTGAGCTTTTGAACTTCGTTTCTTCTCCTGTGGGAAAGTTAGCATTTATCCCTAGTCTAGTCTCTCAGGGTTTTCTGCTTCTGATTGTTGACAGGGAAGTGGTACTTCTCCCCTTATGTACTTGAAGCTTTGTACTGTTATATCTATCTGACCTTTCTATAGTTAGTGGAGTTCAAGTCACAGTTTTTCCCTTCACTGCATGCCAAAATTTTATTAGCAATGCTCTTAGTTGAATAGGTCACAGTTTTGGGTTATAGTTCATATGCCAAAGAAGACTGTTATTTTTATATTGTTAGCAACAGTGAAGAAAGAAAGGTGGGAAGAACTAATGTCTGAGTGCCTGTTTTGTATCAGGCATTGAGCTAGATGCCTTGTCAGTTTCTTGTTAACTCCTTACAGCATTCCTGAAATGTAGGTGTTTTTACCCATTTTTACAGGGAAGAGTTATGGCTTACAGAGACTAAGAAACTTGCTAATAAATTATACAGCCATGTGTCTTTAATCCAGGTTTCAATGCCCCTAGGATCTCTAAAATTTATTACTAAATGTTTAGTGTTGTTCTAATCAATTTATACTGAAGTGACTTCTTTTTCTTAATAGAGGGATGAATGGATGACTGTTGATTTTATGTCTGTTAAAACTGTGTCGTCATCATCACTCAAAGCTGAAAAGGAAGCTGCAAGGAAAACACAGCAAGAGAAAACCCAGGCACTTGAACAGGTAAGAGAATATTTAAAATACTTTACCTTTCTAATTTGCCTTTAAGTGATACACATGTATATAAATGCAGTTTTACTTGTAAGATATTATTTTTTGTGGTATTTAATAAAATCAGTGGGAACAACTATGAAATGTGATATAAGTTCTTTAAAAATTTTTTTTGCTGAAATAAGTATAAATGTATGTTGTATTTATAATTCTAGGGCATATATGGCTGAGTATAGAATTTGGTTTACAGCTTTGATTTATAAGGGTTTAGGACTTGAACCATGTTATATATGTGGTCTGAAAATCTTTGAGGTGAGAATTTAAAGTATTCTTGAGTTAGTAGTGCCTTGAAGTGATTGGCAAAAGTAACTATCGGTCCTTTCTAGGGGATGACCCTATCAACTTAGGCCTCACATGTCTCTCAGAAACAAGTTCTGTGGCATTGAAGGTCATAAGCTAAAATCATAAAATACATGAAAATGTAATGATGGTCCGTAAATGAGATTCACTTGAAACAATAAACAACAGATGAATTGATAAGGAAGTTGTGGTACATATAAACAATGAAATATTCAGTTCAGTTCAGTTGCTCAGTCATGTCCGACTCTTTGTGACCCCATGAATCACAGCACGCCAGGCCTCCCTGTCCATCACCAACTCCTGGAATTCACTCAAAGTCACGTCCATCGAGTCGTTGATGCCATCCAGCCATTTCTCATCTTCTGTCATCCCCTTCTCCTCCTGCCCCCAATCCCTCCCAGAGTCTTTTCCAATGAGTCAACTCTTTGCATGAGGTGGCCAAAGTACTGGAGTTTCAGCTTTAGCATCATTCCTTCCAAAGAAATCCCAGGGCTGATCTCCTTCAGAATGGACTGGTTGGATCTCCTTGTAGTCCAAGGGACTCTCAAGAGTCTTCTCGAACACCACAGTTCTAAAGCATCAATGCTTCGGCGCTCAGCTTTCTTCACTCTCCAACTCTCACATCCATACGTGACCACTGGAAAAACCATAGCCTTGACTAGACAGACCTTTGAACTCAGCCATAAAAAGGAGCACATTTGAGTTAGTTCTAATGAGGTGGATGAATCTGGAGCCTATTATACAGAGTGAAATAAGTCAGAAAGAGAAAGACATATACTGTATGTTAATGCATGTATGCAGAATTTAGAAGACAGTACTGATAATCCTCAGAGAAGGCAATGGCACCCCACTCCAGTACTCTTGCCTGGAAAATCCCATGGATGGAGGAGCCTGGTGGGCTGCAGTCCTTGGGGTCGTGAAGAGTCGGACACGACTGAGCGACTTCACTTTCCCTTTTCACTTTCATGCATTGGAGAGGGAAATGGCAACCCACTCCAGTGTTCCTACCTGGAGAATCTCAGGGATGGGGGAGCTGGTGGGCTGCCATCTATGGGGTTGCACAGAGCTGGACACGACTGAGTGACTTAGCAGCAGCAGCAGCAACCGATGATCCTACTTGCAGGGCATCAAAGGAGACACAGATTTTGGACTCAGTGGCAGAAGGCGAGGGTGGGATGATGTGAGAGAATAGCATTGAAACATGTACGTTACCATATGTAAAATAGATGACCAGTGCAGGTTTGATGCATGAAGCAGCACACTCAATGCCAGTGGTGCTCTGGGACAACCCAGAGGGATGGGGTGCGGAGGGAGGTGGGAGGGGGGTTCAGGCTAAGGGGAGACACATGTATACCTGTGGTTGATTCATGTTGATGTATGACAGAAGCCATCACAATATTGTAAAGTAATTATCCTCCAATTCATTGATTTTTTAGAAAAGAAATAAATATCTATACCAATAAAAAAACACTAAGCAACAGAATCAGCCCCATATCTGATCTAAAACCTTTTATCTTTTGGAATATTTAATAGCTTTATATAGTAACAGCAGGAATAGGAAATATGAATATGGGATAAAATATTAATAACATGGATTTGAGACAGAGCCAGTACGAACTTGTAGAAATGACAAATATGAGAGTTGAAATTAGAAAACTTGTAAATGGTCAAACAACAAACAGCTGAACACAGTATTAGATAACAAGAACAAGAAAATAGTCTTTAAGAATTTACCTTGAGAGCTACTGTATAGCACAAGGAACTCTGCTCAGTGTTGTATGGTAGCCTGGGTGAAAGGGGAGTTTGGGCGAGAATGGATACATGTGTATGTATGGCTGGGTCCCTTTGATGTTCACCTGAAATTTGTCACAGCATTGTTTGTAAATCAGCTTTACCCTAATACAAAATAAAAAGTTTTAAAAAAAGAATTTACCTTGAATGCCACATAGAGGCACAAATAAATGAAAACTGTGAAGGAGTGATCGTGAAGTCCTATGATCAATTTTTTTTGTTTTGTTTTGTTTTTTTTTCCCCTCAGTTCTGTTTTAATTTTGAAAATGTTGGTGTGGTAATCTGTATTGGCTTTATAATTAAGGAGCTGTCCATTTGGAACTTCGGGGCCAGGCATTTTTGGAACACCTTTATTTCTGTTTTGTCTCTGAGTTAGACCTGAAGAAGTTGGGACTCAAGGGCAAAGTAGCATAGGGAGATATCCAGTGGATAGTAGAGCAAGAGAGAGGAGTTGTATGACGTCAGGAAGTTGATTTTACCCATTGCTGTTACATGCTTGCTTCTGAAATCATGCTCTGCTCTTTGTAGGCATGAACAGTCTGGTCTGTTAGGGTATCAATGGCTTAGGATCTTAGGTTTTGCACGTATTCAAGCCTGTTCTCTATATCAATAGAACGTAGTAAACTCTTCAGTATTTTTAAGTAGATCGAAATAGTAATTAGTTTTTCTTAGAAATACTATTACAGAAAACCTTTCCTTTCCTAAGAAACTGTAGTACTTTGACATGCTTATCAACGTTCTAGCACTGAATTTGGAGAAGGCAGTGGCACCCCACTCCAGTACTCTTGCCTGGAAAATCCATGGACAGAGGAGCCTGGTAGGCTGCAGTCCATGGGGTTGCTAAGAGTTGGACACGACTGAGCGACTTCACTTTCACTTTTTACTTTCATGCGTTGGAGAAGGCAATGGCAGCCCACTCCAGTGTTCTTGCCTGGAGAATTCCAGGGATGGGGAAGCCTGGTGGGCTGCCATCTATAGGGTCGCACAGAGTCGGACACGACTGAAGTGACTTAGCAGCAGCAGCAGCAGCACTGAATAACAGGCTTTCTAATTAATATAATCTTTTCTTACAAATTCTTATATATAAACTTCTCTGATTCAAGTAAGTTAGCATCTGTTGATCTGCTCATTTGATAATGTAGTTTTTGTCTTTTGCACCTGTATCATTGTTTTCACTCCTGTTCCTGCTCCTCTAGTTTGAATGCCAGTTGTTAGTTGTATGTCTTCTCTCTCTGCCTCATTTATGTCCTCTCTGCTGGACCTGAGTTAGTATGTGTAGTGACTGAGGAGAGCCCCTGAAACTAGGAAACATACAAGGTTAAATATTATTGTGGTTCAGGCCATGGTTTAACTCTTGCCTGGGCAGTTACAATAACACCCCCTTTTTTTTTTTTTTTTCCCAGCAGCCTTGCACCTGATGTCAGATTAACTTTTTCAGAGTACAGCTTCTGTCATGGTCTTATTACTCTGTTTAGAAGTCTTCAGTGATTCAAGTTAATGAGAATGTGTCTTTGACATTTCTAGTATTTCCTTTTCCACAGATGAAGCTCTGCTAGTGGTGTTTTGTGCTCTACCCTCCTTTCTCATTCTGTCCTTGAGGATATGAAGTACTTTTTCTATTAGAAAATTTGCAAAGAATAAACTGGGCATGCTTGGCTTAGCCCTGCCTTTCCTTCTTATGGAACAGACTGCAGAGATTGTGTGGCGAATGAGATGATGTGGGGTTCAGTTCAGTTCAGTTCAGTTCAGTCGCTCAGTCGTGTCCGACTCTTTGCTACCCCGTGAATCGCAGCATGCCAGGCTTCCCTGTCCATCACCAACTCCTGGAGTTCACTGAGCCTCATGTCCATCGAGTCAGTGATGCCATCCAGCCATCTCATCCTCTGTCGTCCCCTTCTCCTCCTGCCCCCAATCCCTCCCAGCATCAGGGTCTTTTCCAATGAGTCAACTCTTTGCATGAGGTGGTCAAAGTACTGGAGTTGCAGCTTTAGCATCATTCCCTCCAAAGAAATCCCAGGGCTGATCTCCTTCAGAATGGACTGGTTGGATCTGCTTGCAGTCCAAGGGACTCTCAAGAGTCTTCTCCAACACCACAGTTCAAAAGCATCAATTCTTCGGCGCTCAGCCTTCTTCACAGTCCAACTCTCACATCCATACATGACCACAGGAAAAACCATAGCCTTGACTAGACGGACCTTTGTTGGCAAAATAATGTCTCTACTTTTGAATATGCTATCTAGGTTGGTCATAACTTTCCTTCCAAGGAGTAAGCATCTTTTAATTTCATGGCTGCAGTCACCATCTGCAGTGATTTGTTCATCATATTCTACACCTGGGAAAGTCTGCCTCATTGCAGGGTTCAGTTAACAGATGCATTTGGTGTCCACTGAAAGAAAAATTCCACTTTAGCCTTCATTAACAATAAAGGTTGGAGAAGGCAATGGCACCCCACTGCAGTACTCTTGCTTGGAAAATCCCATGGACAGAGGAGCCTGGTGGGCTGCAGTCCATGGGGTCGCTAGGATTTGGATATGACTGAGTGACTTCAGTTTCACTTTTCCCTTTCATGCATTGGAGAAGGAAATGGCAACCCACTCCAGTGTTCTTGCCTGGAGAATCCCAGGGACGGGGGAGCCTGGTGGGCTGTCATCTCTGGGGTCTCACAGAGTCGGACATGACTGAAGCAACTTAGCAGCAACAATAAAGGTGATTTTTGTCTTTTATTTCTTCTTCTTTTGTGTGTGTATGTTTGTGTGTGTGTGAGTGAGTGAGTGTTTCTTACCTTGCTCAGAGCCTAGATTGAAAAGAAAGGAGCTATATTTATTGTTCTTTTTTAAAGACCTCAAAATGCTGCCTGCAAATGGAGTCCAAACAGATTGGACTCTTTTCTTTTGGGTGATTTGCACTTCAACCAAAATAGTTAATTACTTTGTGTTTTTCTGCAATTTCCTGTCTCGGAATTTTTGTTCATCTGGATTTTTCTAAGTACATGCCCTCTATGTCTCTATGGCTGCATCTTGTTTATCCTTCAAGGCTTAACTTGATATATATGATGAAATTCTTACTATTTCTCTTGATTGAAATAAATCTCTTCTTCCTTTATGTTTCCATAGTACTTTATTTGTTGCTTTACTTTCTAGTACTTGTAGTTTTCTATAAAGTGCTCTAATTTAATAGTCTTATTTTACTTCCCTTATGAGATTATAAACTTTTTAGAAAACTATATGTGCTGCTTTATTCCTTTTATACATTTGAAAGGGAAGAATATTTAATATTCTTTTACCCATGAATTTATTTTGCTGTCTTGTAAATACCTGGATTTAGTCCTAATGTTTCATAACCTGTAGTAATTTTTGATTTTTGCTTAGGTAAAAATTCAGATTATTGTTCAGGAGTAAATCATCTAGATAATGAGTGAGACTAGCCAGTTTTCAAACATCCACAGACCAGTTTGAGTATGTTATGCCTGGCACATCATGTTAGTCTCTTGTTTCTTTCTTCAGATGATGGTTAGCATTTTAATTTTTAAAAATTTTTGTAATTGGTATTTAAAAGCTTTATTGTGCTTTTACTTTAATTTTATTTTTTATTGAAGTGTGGTTTATATTCATTATTAGTTTCAGGTGTGCAACATTGTGATTCAGTATTTTTGTAGTTTATAAAACAGTGGCTATACTTCCCTGTGCTCTACAATATGTCCTGTAGTTTATTTTGTACATAGTAGTTTGTACATCTTAATTCCCTACCCCTGTTGAACCTCTTGACATTACCTTTCCTTACTGATGACACTAGTTTGTTCTGTGAGTCTGTTTCTGTTATTCATTTATTTCACACATAAGTAATAACTGCAGTGTTTGTCTTTCTCTGCCTTGGCTTATTTCACTAAGCATGATATGCTGTAGGTTCATCCATGTTTTTGCAAATGGCAGAATTTCATTCTTTTCATGCAGTTGAGTAATATTCCAGTATGTGTGTGTGTATCACAACTTGTTTATCCATTCATCTATTGATGGATACTTAGCTTTCTTCAATATTTTGACAGTAGTGAACAATTCTGATATGAACATTGGAGTACATATGTCTTTTTGAATTAGTCTTTCATTTTCTTTGAATATATACCCAGGAATGCAATTTCTGGATCATATAGTAATTTTGTTTTTATTTTTTTTGAGGAACATTCATACTGTATTCCATAGTGGCTGTCTCAATTTACATTCTTTCCTAGAATGTACTAGGATTCTTCTTTCTCTGCATCACCAACACGTTATTTGTGGTCTTTTTGAGAAAGTGAAGAGGAACTAAAAAGCCTCTTGATGAAAGTGAAAGAGGAGAGTGAAAAAGTTGACTTAAAGCTCAACATTCAGAAAGTGAAGATCATGGCATCTGGTCCCATCACTTCATGGGAAATAGATGGGGAAACAGTGGAAATAGTGTCAGACTTTATTTTTTTGGGCTCCAAAATCACTGCAGATGGTGACTGCAGCCATGAAATTAAAAGACGCTTATTCCTTGGAAGGAAAGTTATGACCAACCTAGATAGCATATTGAAAAGCAGAGACATTACTTTGCCAACAAAGGTCCATCTAGTCAAAGCTATGGTTTTTCCAGTGGTCACGTATGGATGTGAGAGTTGGACTGTGAAGAAAGCTGATCGCTGCAGAATTGATGCTTTTGAACTGTGGTGTTGGAGAAGACTCTTGAGAGTCCCTTGGACTGCAAGGAGATTCAACCAGTCCATTCTGAAGGAGATCAGCCCTGGGTTTTCTTTGAAAGGAATGATGCTAAAGCTGAAACTCCAGTACTTTGGCCACCTCATGTGAAGAGTTGACTCATTGGAAAAGACTCTGATGCTGGGAGGGATTGAGGGCCGGAGGAGAACGGGATGACAGAGGATGAGATGGCTGGATGGTATCACCGACTTGATGGATGTGAGTCTGAATGAACTCCGGGAGTTGGCGATGGACAGGGAGGCCTGGCGTGCTTCGATTCCTGGGGTCGCAAAGAATCGGACATGACTGAGCGACTGAACTGAACTGATGATAGCCATTTTAACAGGTGTGAAGTGACATCTCATTGTGGTTTTGATTTGCAGTTCCACAGTGGTTAGTGATGTTGAGCATTTGTCTTGTGCGTGTGTGCTAGCTGTGTTTTGGCACACATAGGCGTTTGGAAAAATGTCTATTCAGGTCTTCTGACCGTTTTTTAATTGAGTGGTTTACTTTTTGATATTGAGTTGTAAGAATTGTTTGTATATTTTAGATATTAACCTGTTGTCAAAAATATTATTTGCAAATGATATGACCAATATTTTATTTTAGAGATTGATTCTGTTGATATATTTTATTTCCATGTCATTCCTTTTACTTACTCAGTAGTCCTTCATAATCTAACTCTGCCGTTTTGTAAATTTCCATTCCACTTTTGTTGTTTTTCACTCTTACAAACTATTACAAGCAGTGCTAAATTTCTCCATAGTACATATTTAGAAGTGAAATTGCTAAGTTATGAAGTATGCATGTATTTTCTTTACAGACACTTGCAAAGACATAGTATCTGTGTATTGTCCCTGAACAATGTATGTTTCTTTACCATACTTAGTGTCTGTATTGTCATACTTAATTTTTGTCATGCTGATTAATGTGTAAGAAATTGTATTTTGTGCATTAATATGCATTCCTCTGACTACTAGGGAAGATCTCTTCATTGTTTTCTTCTGTCATTTAGATTTCTCATAGTATGAGCTGCCTATTTATGTTTTCTGTTAATTTTTGTTCTGGGGTTGTCTTTTTCTTACTGATAGTAGTTCTATATATATTCAGTTGTGTGTCTTTTTTATACTTTCAGGTAGTATCTCATAATTTGTATTACTTGTCAGTTGTCCACCTCAGTATGTAATTTTAGTCTTTGTTATCCTGTTGAGTATCTGATGCATATCTCTTTGAGTGTCTGAGAGCACTGGAAGGAATTTCTTGATTGTAGATACTAGGTATGTTATAGTAGACTAAAAAAGGAGGTGACAGAATCTTTTTGTATACACTATAAGAAGTCAAATCATACTACTTTGTTTATCCTTCCAAGTTAACCTTTAACTAAAATTTTTTGTTTGTTTTTTATTTTTTTCTATTTTTTGGCTTGCAGCATGTGAGATCTTAGTTCTCAGACAAGGGATTGAACTTGCTTACTCTGCAGTGGAAACGTGATATCTTAACCACGGAACTGCAGAGAAGTCCCTAACTTAAATTTTGTTCATTGAAGATTCTGTACTTTTTTGTCAGCTCATGAATATGTTTCAAATGCTTTAAAATTTTTATTTTCACCAAACATTTTTGTTTTCAAAGGTTGGTTCATATTACTAGAAACTAACATTTAATTCCTTCTATTCTTTTCTATCCAGTTGCCTTTATTATTTCTAGTAATTGCAATTTTTAGTTCTAAGAAGCATTTTCTGACCCCCTAAGTCAAATTGGATACCCCTAGTATATGTTTCTGTAGTAATTTTATAGTGCTTATCTATATTAATATTGCTGTCTTTCTCCTTTCTCAAGGCCATAATTTCTTTGATGGTAAGAACTATGCCTGGCTTGTTAATTATAGCCTCAGTGCCTAGCATCCCTCATCACTCAATGGAAAAGAGTCCACCTGCAATGCAGAAGATGTAGGTTTTATCCCTGGGTCAGAAAGATCCCCTGGAGAAGGAAATGGCAACCCACTCTAGTATTCTTTCCTGGAGAATCCCATGGGCAGAGGAGCCTGGCGGGCTATAGTCATGGGGTCACGAGAGTTGGTCATGACTCACGACTAAACCACCACCACCAGTGCCTGGCATAGCGCTTGGAACATGGTAGACTCCCATGTTGTTACTAGGTTATTATCCTCTCTCCCTGATTACTGCCACAGTTTTCTGACTGGTTTCCTACCTCTAATGTTGCTCTTCTCCAGTCTTTTGTCCATTCTGAAACCAGTTTGCTCTTTGTATAATACAAAGCTGATCGTGTTTATGACTCACCATTGCCCCAGCATGAAGCTCCAATAGCTGTTTCAAGTGGCTCCTGTGACCTAGCCTCTGATTATTGTACAACCTAATCTCTTGTTGCTACTCATTCGTGCTTCTAAAGTTTTATTTAAGTCTGAATTACTGTCTTTCCTAAAACTGCAGTGCTTTTCCTTTCCTCTAGGGTTTTATGAACATGCTTTTATTCTTGTCCTTGGCGCACCTTAATGCTCTCGGTACCCACAAAAGAAACTGGCTAATTCTTACTCGTTTTTAGGTTTAATACTCCTCATAGTACTTTCTCTAGGAAGTCTTTGATTTGTCAGCATGAGAGGAGTTTGAATTGTATATGGTTTTAGCACTCTGTACTTCTGTCTTCAAAACACTTGTCAATTACTTGTATATTATCTATATTCCTCACTATCTTATAAGCTAGCAAGGGCTGAGTTAGGGTATTGACTGTTTTATCTTCTGCATCTAACACAGTTCCAATTCATGGTAGGCATTCAGTAAATACATTGAGTGAATGTTAATTTAGACATTATTTCCTCCAAGTTGGAAGAAGTGTGTCTTAAGAGTGTTTTATCAGTTGCTTCGTTTACTATTATTTTCTCCCATTCTGAAGGCTGTCTTTTCACTTTGCTTATAGTTTTCTTCATTGTACAAAAGCTTTTAAGTTTAATTAGGTCCCATTTGTTTATTTTTGCTTTTATTTCCATTACTCTGGGAGAAGGTGAGGGTGGGATGATTTGAGAGAATAGCAATGAAACACGTATATTACTGTATGTGAAATAGATTGCCAGTCCAGGTTCGATGCATGAGACAGGGCACTCAGAGCTGGTGCACTGGGATGACCCTGAGGATGGGATGGGGAGGGAGGTGGGAGGGGAGTTCAGGATGAGGTACACATGTACACCCATGGCTGGTTCATGTCAATGTATGGCAAAAACCACTACAATATTGTAAAGTAATTAGCCTCCAATTAAAATAAATAAGTTAATTGGGGAAAAAAAAGAGTGTTTTAATATTTCCCTAAGGTTGCAATTGTTAACTGAGTCTCAGATTTTTAATTTATTAATATATTTTATAGTGGGGTTATTTTAAAATTAAAACCTCTAAAAATGTTTTATTCCAGTCCAGACTGCTGGAAAGAGAATTGAATCCATACTGGAAGGATGGTGGGACAGGTCTTCCACCAGAAGACTGTAATGTATCATCAGTCACTAAAGGTATCTTTATATTTTGCTTGTAGCCACATAAACATTTCTTGTTACTTGGTATTCCTAAGGGAATGACCTGAGTCTGCTAGTAGATTGGCAAGATGTATTATGAATTCCAAAAATGAATAACAATCCAAATCAGATTTTGAGATGTATTAAATCTGAATTTTATCACTACTTATTTAAATATTTCTGCTTGATGCTATAATTTTGATCAAGTCTGAAAACATCTGTGTCTGTTTATATATTTGCAAAACAATGATGTATATTGATTTTTTGATGTGAAATTTGTAGTTTTCTATTATGAACATCCATGGATTATTGCTAAAGGTTCAGTTTACATATAGGAAAGCAATGATAAAACATTTGCAGTCTTTTAAGACCTTGTTTAAATTACAAGAACTTGGCAAGATTATTTTACCTTGAATATGGTAGCAAATTGATCAAATATTTTTATACTCAATAACATTTTTATATTTGAGTTTATATTTTGAATGGACTAATGCCAAGCATGGTTCTGTAAAGATATAATTTTGTTTTGGTTTGTTACATTCTGTGTGTGATGTATGCATGCTCAGTTGTATCCAACCCTTTTGTGACCCCATGGTCTATAGCCTGCAGGCTCCTCTGTCCATGAAATTTTCCAGGCAAGAATACTGGAGTGAGTTGCCATTTCTTCCGGGAATCTTTTCAACCCAGGGATTGAACCCACCTTTCTTTCGCCTCCTGCATTGGCAAGTGGGTTCTTTACCACTGCGGCACCTGGGAAGCCCTTTACAAAATGTATAAAGTGTTAAGGTTGTGAAGTTCCATGAAAATAATGTATAAGTATTAAATATGTGATTTCATATCTTCAGAAGTTTTTACTTTGCCACCATTTATAAATTTGTGTTGACCTTAGGATAGTGCTGTTACTTTGCAGCAGATGGACAGAAAATACTTAAGCTATATAATCACACATAATTTAAAAAATACTTATATGCCAATTAAGTGTTACATTGACAACTCAGTGAAAAGTTTAATTAATTACAGTTAACCAAGTATACACATAGTAATATTATAAATTTTTATCTTTTCATCTTAGTGATATCTCAACAGAATGTTCTCTTTCTTATTATACACAGTGTATTTTTATTTTGGCCATTTATCATGTTCCTTTATATTTTATGAGAGATGTCCCTGGAGCCACCTTATAGGTTCCTTTTATTTTGTACTGATATTATTAGTAATTATAGCCTTTTCTTTATTGCCTTTCATCATGGGCAGAAATGTCTCTGCTGGGCTATATAATAATAGCTATAGTCATATAAAGGTGTCTTTGAAATACTGAGTTTTAGAAATTTAAGAGTTTGAGGATCATAGGTTTTCTCAGTGAACCGTTATGTAGGACTGATTAAAGCCTTTACCAATACCTGTTTTCAGAGAACAGTCAATAAGTTCATATATGGGAAAGACTTAGAACTGATAAATCCTGTCCTTGAGTATATGTAGTCAGCAGGTTCTTCACTGATTGAAGACCCAAAATTCTACCCTGAGTAGTATCTTTCAGCTGGCTGATCCAGCAGAATCAAAGGCAGTAGGAGAAAAATGACCTACACAAAGGCTTTAGAGAGCCTGTTTCTGTTCCCTTTCACATCATATTCTCACCATTTCCCTCTCATATTTATTTAGGAGGAAGAATGACAGAAAGCCCCAAATGTCTGTCAGACATTCATATCCCAGAGTTGAAATTAAGCTTTAAAAAATGATCTACAGGGTTGTTTTTTTTTTTTTTTTTTTTGCATATGCAGGTAGTGTAGTCATTCTGTTTAGACTAGTGGTAGAGTTGAAACTATAAGACACCTGAAAGTATTAATATTATAAGAGTAATACTAAGTATGTATGTAGAGCTGGTGTTTATATCGAAGGACTTGGACCTTGGAGTTTGACTTCTTGAGATTAGAATTTTGGCATTTCCACTTATTTGTTCTGTGATTTGGGGAATGTTTCCTGACCTCTCTGAGCCCAGTTTAAATGTAGTAGAAAATAATGGTATTTCCTGTCTTATACGGTTATTGTAAGAATTAAATGAGAAAAATCTTTTATCATAGTATCTGCTGCTGCTGCTCATGTCCGACTCTGTGTGACCCCATAGACAGCAGCCCACCAGGCTCCCCCATCCCTGGGATTCTCCAGGCAAGAACACTGGAGTGGGTTGCCATTTCCTTCTCCAATGCATGAAAGTGAAGTCTCTCAGTCGTGTCCGACTCTTAGCAACCCCATGGACTGCAGCCTACCAGGCTCCTCCATCCATGGGATTTTCCAGGCAAGAGTACTGGAGTGGGGTGCCACTGCCTTCTCCGTCACAGTATCTAGAACATAGTAAATGATAATGATGATGTCAAATAACTGTCCTTAAGATGAAATGTTTTGGGAAGATTTTATCAACAGATTTTTGTGTGTGTGATGATTGAAGTGCCACATACATACAATAATTAATGTTACTCTTGATATTTTTTCCTTAGAGAAAATTAAGTGGAAAAGTAAGCATGTTTTCATTGTTCATACAAAATTATCTTCAGTCATATTTTAGTAATGGGAACATTTGTACAATTTTTAAGTTTACATGGCACATTTTTGTATTAGCTTATTTTCAGTAATAGCCATGCGAGGGTAGCAAAGTAGATGTCCCAATTGATTATAGTTAATATCTAATTTTCAGGAAACTAAGACTGAAATTGGTCAAGTTATTTGCCTATAGTCATGTGAGTACTACTTAAACCCAGCTTTTCTTTCTAATTCTAATATAGGGTTAGTTACTCTAAATTTTCATTAGAGGACTTTGTTACCATGTAGTGAGTAAAAATTCTTGCTTTAAATCTCTGTATTTTTGTTCATCGAATCGAGTTTTTCCCTCTTCATTTTTTGGCTTTCTCTTATAGAACCTTTTGAGAAAAAATTTAAAAGGTAATTTAAATCAACTGCCTTATTTTACAGATAGACAAAGTTTGAAGGCGTTAATGACTTGCTTACAACTGTTTAGTAATAACAACAAGACTAAAATCTAGGTCTCCTGGTACTGAGTTTATTGCCACTTTCATATTATTCTGTCTTCTGAGAAAAATGAGGATATGGCACCCCACTCCAGTACTCTTGCCTCTTCAATTTTTTTCAGAAAGTTTGAGATCAATAAGTGTTTATTCTTTTCTAAATGTTGCATAGAATTCACTGTGAAACCATGTGGTCCTGGGCTTTTATTTGTTGGAAGATTTTTAATCACAGTTTCAATTTCATTACTTGTGAATCTTCTGTTTATAATTCTATTTCTTCCTGATTCAGTCTTGGATGGTTGTACCTTTTTAAAAATCTGTCCATTTCTTCCATGTTGTCCTTTTTATTGGTTTGCAGTTGTTGTATTCTTTGTATTTCTGCAGTGTCAGCTGTAACTTCATTTCTCATTTCTAATTTTACTGATTTGAGTCCTCACTTTTTTTCTTGATGAGTCTCAATGAAGGTTTATCAGTTTTATCTATCTTCTCAAAGATCCTGGCTTTTTATTTCATTGTTCTTTGCTATTCTTTTCTTTGTTTCTATTTCAGTAATTTTTGTTCTGATCTTTATAATTTCTTTCTACTAACTGTGGGTTTTGTTTGTTCTTTCTCTTGTAGCTCCAAGTATAAGTTTAGGTTGTTTGAGATTTTTTTTCTTGTTCCTTTAGATGAGATTGTATTGCTATAAAGTTCCCTCTTAGAACTGCTTTTGTTGCATTACGTGGATTTTGACTACTCATGCTTTTGTTGTCATTTGTTTCTAGGTTTTTTGATTTCATCTTTTATTTCTTCTGTGATCCACTGGCTATGCAGTAGCACATTGTTTAGCATCTATATGTTCGTGTGTTGTACAGTTTTTTCCCTCCTGTAATTGATTTCTGGTTTCATAGCATTGAGGTTGGAAAGGATGCTTGATATGATTTTAGTTTTCTTAATTTTACCAGGGTTTGATTTATGACCCAAGCTATAGTCTATCCTGGAGAATGTTCCATATGCACTTGAGAAGAAAGTATACTCTGCTGCTTTTGGATAGAATATCCTATAAGTATCAGTTAAAACTATCTGGTCTAATATTTAAAGCTTTTTGTTTCCATATTAATTTTCAGTCTGGATGATCTGTTCATTAGTGTAACTGGGATATTGACATCCCCCACTATTGTTGTGTTACTGTTGATTTCCCCTCTTATGGCTGTTAGCACTTGCCTTATGTATTAAGGTGTTAGACGCATAAATATTTACAGTTGTTATATCTTCTTCCTGGATTAAACCCTTGATCATTATGTACTGTCTTTCCTTATCTCATGTAAACAGCCTTCATTTCACAGTCTATTTTGTCTGATATGATTATTCCTACTCCAGTTTTATTTTGATTTCCATTTGCACGGATTACCTTTTGCCATTCCCTCACTTTCCATTTGCTTGTCTATAGGTCTGAAGTGTGTCTCTTTTAGACAGGTTATATACAGATTTTGTTTTTGTGTCCATTCAGCTGTGTCTTTTGGTTGGAGTATTTAATCCATTTACCTTTAAGTTAATTTTTGATATGTATGTTTCTCCTGCCATTTCCTTAATTGTTTTGAATTTGTTTTTGTAAGTCTTTTTTTTCTCCCTTCCTCATTTGTTCTCTTATGTTTCTTGCCTAGAGAAGTTCCTTTAGCAGTTGTTGTAAAGCGGGTTTGGTGGGGCTTTATTCTCTTAGCTTTTGCTTATCTATAAAGCTTTTGATTTATTGAATGTGAATGAGACTGTTGCTGGGTAGAGTATTCTTTGTTGTAGATTTTTTTCCTTTCATCACTTTAGATATATCCTGTCAGTCTCTTGTTACCTGCAGAATTTCTCCTGAAAAATCAGCTGATAACCTTATGGGGATTCCCTTATATGGTGTTTGTTGCTTTTACCATTTTTTACTTTGTATTTAATTTTTGTTAGTTTGATTAATATGTGTCTTGTGTTGATTCTTGGGTTTATGCTGTATGGGACTCTCTACATTTCCTGGACTTGGGTGACTGTTTCCTCTCCCATGTCTGGGAATTTTTTGACTGTATCTTCAGATATTTTCTCAGATCCTTTCTCTTTTTCTTCTTCTGTTGGGACCTATTTAATTTGAATTTTGGTAGATGTAATGTAGTTTCAGAGGTCTCTTGAGAGTGTATTCTTTTCATTCTCTTTTCTGTATTGTGTTTTGTGCCAGAGATTTCCAGTATTCTGTCTCCTGGGTTACTCATCTGTTCTTCTGCCTTAGTTATTTTGCAATTGATTCCTTCTAGCGTATTTTCAATTAGGTTTTTGTCTTACTCATTTCTGTTTAGTCTTTAGGTTAAAATTTCCTTGTACCTTCTTGATCCTTGCCTTCATTCTGTTTCCAAGATCTTGGACCACCTTCACTTTCATTACTGTGAATTATTTTTCAGATAGATTGCTTATCTCTTCTTCATTTAGTTGTTCTTGGATGTTTCAATCTTGCTACATCATGTCATCATATTTCGTTGTCATCTCATTTTTTCTAGCTTACTGTTTGTTGTCTCCTTTCTGCAGGTTTCCAGTGGCAGTTCCTCTTGCTTCTGTAGTTTCTTTCCTGGTGGGTGTGGTTTCTCCAGAGGCTTATGCCTTTATATTTTTAATCTGAGTTTGATTTGCCTTGGAAACCTTGGAAACAACAGAATGATCTCTGTTTATTTCTGAGGCAAACCAAGTAATCCAAGTCTATGCCCCAACCGCTAATGCTGAGGAAGCTGAAGTTGAATGGTTCTATGAAGACCTACAAGACCTTCTAGAACTAACACCCAAAAAAGATACCCTTTTCATTATAGGGGATGGAATGCAAAAGGAGAAAGTCAAGAGATACCTGGAGTAACAAGCAAATTTGGCCTTGGAGTAGAAAATGAAGCTGGTAAAAGGCTAGTAGAGTTTTGCCAAGAGAACACACTGGTCATAGCAAACACGCTCTTCCAACAACACAAAAGAAGACTCTACACATGGACATCACCAGATGGTCAGTACTGAAATCAGATTGATTATATTTGCAGCCAAAGATAGAGAAGCTCTATACAGTCAGCAAAAACAAGACTGGGAGCTGACTGTGGCTCAGATCATGAATTCCTTATTGCAAAATTCAGACTTAAATTAGAAAGTATGGAAAACCACTAGGCCATTCAGGTATGATCTAAATCAAATCCCTTACAGTGATACAGTGGCAGTGACAAGTAGATTTAAGGGATTAGATTTGATAGACAGAGTGCCTGAAGAACTATGGATGGAGATTTATAACATACAGGAGGCAATGATCAAGACCATCCCCAAGAAAAAGAAATGCAAAAAGGCTAAATGGTTGTCTGATGAGGGCTTACAAATAGCTGAGCAAAGAAGAGAAGTGAAAGCCAAAGGAGAAAAGGAAAAATATACCCATTTGAATGCAGAATTCCAAAGAATAGCAGGGAGAGATAAGAAAGCCTTCTTCAGTGATCCCTGTAAAGAAATAGAGGAAAACAATAAAATGGGAAAGACTAGAGATCACTTCAAGAAAATTAGAGATACCAGGGGAACATTTCATGCCAAGATGGGCTCAATAAAGGACAGAAATGGTAGGGACCTGACAGAAGCAGAAGATATTAAGAAGAGGTGGCAAGAATACACAAAAGAACTATACAAGAAAGATCTTCATGACCCAGATAACCACGATGATGTGATCACTCACCTAGAGCCAGACATCTTGGAATTTGAAGTCAGTGGGCCATAGGAAGCATCACTACGAACAAAGCTAGTGGAGGCGATGGAATTCCAGTTGAGCTATTTCAAATCCTAAAAGATGATTCTGTGAAATTGCTATAGTCAGCATGCCAGCAAATTTGGAAAACTCAGCAATGGCCACAGGATTGGAAAAGGTCAGTTTTCATTCCAGTCCCAAATAAAGACAATGCCAAAGAATGTTCAAACTACTGCACAATTGCAGTCATCTCACATGCTAGCAAAGTAATATTCAAAATTCTCCAAGCCAGGCTTCAGTAGTAGGTGAACTTTGAACTTCCATATGTTCAAGCTGGATTTAGAAAAGGTAGAGGAACCAGATATGAAATTGCCAACATCTATTGGATCATTGAAAAGGCAAGAGTTCCAGAAGAACATCTACTTCTGCTTTATCAACTTTGTGTGGATCCTTGTGTGTAGCCTTTGTGTGGATCACAACAAACTGGAAAATTCTTCAAGAGATTGGAATACCAGACTATCCTACCTGCCTCCCAAGAAACCTGTATGCAGGTCAAGAAGCAACAGTTAGAACTGGACATGGAACAACAGGCTGGTTCCAACTTGTGAAGTGAGTGCATCAAGACTGTATGTTGTCACCCTGCGTATTTAACTTATATGCAGGATACATCATACGAAATGCCAGACTAGCTGAAGCATAAGCTGGAATCAAGATTGCCAGGAGAAATATCAATAACCTCAGATATGCAGATGACACCACCCATATGGCAGAAATCCAAAGAACTAAAGAGCCTCTCGATGAATGTGAAAGGGGAGAGTGAAAAATTGACTTAAAATTCAACATTCAGAAAACTGAGATCATGGCATCCAGTCCCATCACTTCATGGCAAATAGGTGGGGAAACAATGGAAACAGTGACAGACTTTATTTTTTTGGGCTCCAAAATCATTGCTGATGGTGACTGCAGCCACGAAATTAAAAGATGCTTGTTCCTTGGAGGAAAAGCTGTGACCAACCTAGACAGCATATTAAAAAGCAGAGACATTACTTTGCCAACAAAAAAGTCCATGTAGTCAAAACTGTGGTTTTCCCATAGTCGTGAATAGATGTGAGAATTGGATCAGAAAGAAAGCTGAGCACCAAAGAATTGATGCTTTTGAACTGCGTTGTTGGAGAAGACTCTTGAGAGTCCCTTGGACTTCAAGGAAGTCAAAGTGGTCAATCCTAAAGGAAATCAGTCCTGAATATTTATTGGAACGACTGATGATGAAGCTGAAACTAGTTCTTTGGCCACTTGATGGAAAGAACTGACTCATTGGAAAAGACCCTGATGCTGGGAAATACTGAAGGCAGGAGGAGAAGGGCATGACAGAGATTGAGATAGTTGGATGGCATCACCGACTCAATGGACATGAGTTTGAGTAAGCTCCGGGAATTGGTGATGGACAGGGAAGCCTGGTGTGCTGCAGTCCATGGTGTCTCAAAGAGTCGGACACTACTGAGCAACTGAACTGAACTGAACTGTAGTAATTGGAGCCTGCCTTCGATATTGAGTGGGCCCTCCTAGTTGCTCTGTCTCTGTCACTGCCCTGTCACGGGCAAGGTTTCCTCCCTAGTTTTTAAAGTGGAATTTCCGAAATCTGTTTCCCAGCTGTAATTCTGATCTGCTCTGTGATGTAGGCAGGATTAGAGCACTCCGCTTGTAGGGAAGCCTCTGAATTTTACTCTTTTGGAGCTGTTCACCTGTTATTTTACTCTGTTGTGTCCCCTTTCAGCTGTTTTGTGTGCTCACAACTTGCACTCTTGTGGGTGCTGCTCTGGGTCCCGCCTTAACTGTAAGTATGCCTGCAATTGGCCCTGGTGACTCTTTAGGTGTTGTTTCACATGTCCTCCAGCACGGGTCCGCTGAAGTTAGGTATCAGTGCTGCAGTAGTCATTCAGCTGGTCACACTGTGAGCTGTGGAGGCAGCTCGGACTCTGGTTTGTCCCTATCTTCACATGTACCTGTCTACAGAGTTCACAGCTGCTGTAGCCCATCCCAGTTGCAAAGTACTTGTTGTTCTTTTGGATGTTTCACTGGGGCTGAATTTACGAAGCTGTCAGTGGAGGTGTAACTTCGCAGTTCGCACAGCCTTGAGGAGAGGTTTCAACTCATCTTTTTCAGTTATATAGCTCCTGGGGTTTCCCCTGGATCAGGAAATGGCAACCCACTCCAGTACTCTTGCCTGAAAAATTCCATGGATGGAGGAGCCTGGTGGGCCACAGTCTATGGGGTCGCAAAGAGTTGCACACGACTGAGTGACTTCACTTCCTGGGGCTTAGCTGTGGTTTTCAGCCCCTCCTCTGGGTGAATTTCCTTGTGTGTGTGTGTGTGTGTGTGTGTGTGTGTGTGTGTGTGTGTGTGTGTGTGTGTGTGTGGTGGGGGTGGGGGTTGTGCTATCTGTGCCCTTCTGTGATAGTGAGGTAGATCCCTGGACCCACTCGAAAATTTCCTAGTAATGAGGACTTTTTGTGTGCTCCCCAGACAACAGGGCAACTCTTGGTCCTGATAATGGATTTCCTAGTGGAGGCTAGTTACCTGCACCCTCTTGGGACAGTAAGGCAGGTCGTAGCACCCACTGGTGGACTTCCTAGCAGGAAATGTCCCTGCCTTACCAGGACAGCAGAGTGGATTCTGACATCCACTGATGGATTTCCCAGTTTTGAAAGCTATCCATGCCATGCCAGGACAGAGGGGCAGGTCCTTGTACCCAGTGACGGATTACGTAGTAGAGAGATCTGTCTGTACACTCCTGGGACAGTTGGGTGGGTGTCAGCAACCACTGACGTTTCCCATGTGGAAGCTTCATGCATTATCACAGGACAGCCTGGGCAGGTCATGGGGCCTGCTGGTGGAATTCTAGTAGCTGGATCGTGCCCTTCCCGGTCAGCTGGGGTTGATCCTGTGTCCCCCACCCCCAGGAGAATTCCTCGTAGGTAAAGCTGTTTGTGCCCCTCCAGCCCAGTAGGGGTGGATCCTGTGACCTGCCTGTGGAAATATTCGTTATGGAAGCCGGCCACGCCCTTTCAAGTTAGCAGGGTGAGTCCTAGGGCCCCTGGTGGAACTGCTAGTGGCTGGATCTCTCTGTGCTTTTCTGTGTCAGCAGGGGCAGGTTCTGTGCCTCGCTGGCAGGACCTCTGGTTGGGGAGCTGTCTGTGCCCTCCTGGGACAGCCTGGGCAGGTCCCGGGCCCTCTGGGGGAGCTCCCAGTGGCTGAGCTGTCTGTGCCCCTCTAGGTCAGTGGAGGCGGGTCCTGGGCCCTCTGGGGGAGCTCCCAGTGGCTGGAGTGTCTGTGCCCCTCTAGGTCAGTGGAGGTGGGTCCCGGGCCCTCTGGGGGAGCTCCCAGTGGCTGGAGTGTCTATGCCTCTCTAGGTCAGTGGAGGTGGGTCCCAGGCCCTCTGGGGGAGCTCCCAGTGGCTGGAGTGTTTGTGTCCCTCTAGGTCAGTGGAGGTGGGTCTTGGGCCCTCTCGGGGAGCTCCCAGTGCCTGGAGTGTCTGTGCCCCTCTAGGTCAGTGGAGGCGGGTCCCGGGCCCTCTGGGGGAGCTCCCAGTGGCTGGAGTGTCTGTGCCTCTCTGGGTCAGTGGAGGAAGGTCCTGGGGCCCACTGGTGGAATTTCCAGTAGCTCAGTCTAGCCCTTCTGTGTCATCTAGTGGGGTTTCTAGTTTTGGAAGCTGTCTGTGCCCTTCCAGCTCTGCATGGGCAGGGCTTGGTGTCTGCCTGTGGGCCTGAAAGAGGTATCCATGCCCACCTCGAGCCCAGGATGGCAGCGGCGGTGATTCGCACCCACACAAAGAGCCCCTGTAGGTGAAGTCCTGTTGCTTGGGAGTGCTCACAGGAAATGAAGCTTTTATGGTGATCCCGCTTCTCTCTCCCTCCCTCTCCCAGTGAGGGTGTCTTGCCTCTTTGGTGAGCCCAGGCTTCTTCCTAGTACACCCTCAGTTGCCATGGCCTGAACTCTTCAGGCTGTTTCTGCACCTAAGCTTTGTCCTCTCCCTGGGACGGAGCTTCAGAGTCTGAGCTTTACGTAGCACTTGAGCCCCATCCTTACTGACAGAGGAGCATCTCAAGTTGAGGAGCATAGGCTGGTGGTGCCTTCCACAAGCCAGTTGCTGCTCTCTTATTTTTAGGCTCCAAAAGCTCCCCCTCTATCCAGTCTAATTTCTTCACTGGTGAGGAGCCTTTCCTGGGGTGCAGGCCTGATTTCTTCTTTTTCTTTTTCCTTTTGTCCTACCCAGTTGCATGTAGGTTTTCCTTGTCTTTTTGGAGGTCTGAGGTCTTCTGTCAGTGCTCAGTAGCTTTCTCTGAATAGTTCCACTTGTAGGTATATTTTCAAATGTATTTTCAATGTTTCTGTGAAGGGAGTTTAACTGTTTCCTATTCTCCCACCATTTTGAGCCCCGCCTCAGGAGTTCATTCAATATTGATTATTTTGAATTAAAGTTACTTGAGAAAGAGCTGATATAAGAAGGCCACTTTGACCCCTCCTCTCTGCCTTCCTGAAAGCAGGGAATAAATCTCATAAAAGATGCACTCCTTGTATCTTGAGGTAGAAAGAAATTCTTATCACCAGAGATAGGGAATTTCAGGCCAAAAAGCCAATCAAACAGACCTTGTCACTCGTTCCTTCTTGTTAATAATTTGAGTTTTTTATTTTCGGCTATCCTGGGTCTTTGTTGCTGTGTGTGGGCTTTTTCTAGTTGAGAGTGGGGCCTCCTCTCTAGTTGTGGTGCACGGGCTTCTTGTTGTGGTGGCTTCTCTTGTGGACCACTGGCGTGGTGCGTGGGCTTCAGTAGTTGTGGCACGCGGACTCAGCAGTTGAGTTTCCAGGCTCTGGAACACACGGTCAATAGTGTGACACGTGGGCTTAGTTGCTCTGTATTATGTGAGATCTTTCTGGATTAAGAATCGAACCCATGTCTCCTTCATTGGCAGGTAGATTCTTTACCACTGAGCCACCGGGGAAGCCCTTCTGCTTTCCAATGTTGTATTACTTTCTTTCTAAAATGAAGTGAATCAGCTATATTTACAGATATATTCCCTCCCTCTTGAACTTCCCTCTGTCCATCCCATCCAGGTAGGTCATCACAGAGCACTGAGCTGAGCTGCCTGTGCTATACAGAAAGTTCCCACTATCTATCAATTTTACGCATGGTAGTGTATTTATATCGAACCTAATCTCCAATTCATCCCACCTTCCCCTTCCCCTTGTGTGGCCACGTGTCCTCTCTGTCCTGTGTTTCTGTTCCTGCCCTGCAGGTAGGTTCATCTGTACCATTTTTCTGTATATCCACATACATGTGTTAATATACGATATTTGTTTTTCTAACTTGCTTCATTCTGTATGAGACTTTAGATACAGCTGCATCTCTACAAATGAGCCAGTTTCATGGCTGAGTAGTATTCCATTGTGTGTGTACCACGTCGTCTTTATACAGTCGTCTGTTGATGGGCATCTAGGTTGTTTCCACGTCCTGGCTGTTGTAAATAGTGCTACAGTGAACAATGGGGTACATGTTTCTTTTTAAATTATGGTTTTCTCAAGATATATGCCCCATAGTGAGATTGCTGGGTCATATGGTAGTTCCATTTTTCGTTTTTAAGAAACCTCCATACCATTCTCCACTGTGGCTATATCAATTTACATTCCTACCAACAGTGCAAGAAAGTTCCCTGTTCTCTGAATCTTTTCCAGCATTTATTATTTGTGGATTTAAAAAAAAAATTTATTCTTTTGTTTTATTTTTTTATCTTTTGTTTGTTTATTAGTTTTTTGTTTTGTTTTTTATTCTTTTGTTTGTTTGTGGATTTTGTGATGATGACCATTCTGACCAGGATGAGGTAATAACCTCATTGTAGTTTTGATTTGCATTTTTCTAATAATGAGAAGTGTTGAGCATCATTTTATGTGCTTTTTAACCATCTGAAGGTCTTCTTTGGAGAAATATCTATTTAAGTTTTCCACTCTTTTTTTGATTGGAATTTTTTTTTTTATATTGGGCTGCATGAGAAGTTTGTATATTTTGGAGATTAATCCATTGTCAGTTGCCTCATTTGCATATATCAATCCTGAGATTCTTCTCTTTGTTTTGTTCATGGTTCCCTTTGCTGTGCAAAATATTTGAAGTTTAATTAGGCCAATTAATTTATTTTTGTTTTATTTTAATTATTTTAGGAGATGAATTGAAAAAGATACTGCTGCAATTTTTGTCAGAGTGTGTTCTCCCTATGGTTCCCTCTAAAAGTTTTATAGTATTTGACCTTACATTTAGGTCTTTAATCTGTTTTAAGTTTTCTTTTGTGTATGGTGTTAGGGTATGTTCCAGATTCTTTCTCTTGCAGGTAGCTGTTCAGTTTTCCCAGTGCCAGTTATTGAAAAGGGTGTCTTTCTGTTGTTGTATATTCCTGTTTCCTTTGTCATAGATTAGATGACCATATGTGGGTGGGTTTACCTCTAGGCTTTCTATCCTGTGCCATTGATCTGTATGTCTGCTTTTGTGCCAGTACCACACTGTCTTGATGACTGTAGCTTTGTAGTGTAGTCTGAAGTCAGTCAAGTCTGAAGTCAGCCTGTAGTATAGCCCGATCCCTCCAGCTCCATTTTTCTTTCTCAAGGTTTGTTGACTGTTTGTGATCTCTTTTGTTTTCATACAAATTGTAAAATTTTTTGTTATAGATCTGTGAAAAACGCCATTGGTAGTTTAATATGGATTTCATTGAACCTGTAGATTTGTGATACAGTCATTTTCACAATATTGATTCTTCCAATCCATACACCAGAAACATGGTGTATCTCTCTATCTGAGTCATCTTTTATTTCTTTCATCAGAATCTTGTAGTTTTCAGAGTATAGGTCTTTTACCTTTTTAGATTGGCTTATTCCTAGGTATTCTTTTACTTTTTTTGTGGTGATAAATAAAATTGTTTCCTTAATTTCTCTTTCTGATCTTTCTTTGTTAGTGTATAGATATGCATACAAGAGATTTCTGTGCAGTAATTTTGTATCCTGCATCTTTATCAAATTCTAGTAAATTAATTAGTTCTAGTAGTTATCTGGTGGCATCTTTTAGGATTTTCTGTGCATAGTACCATGTCATCTGCAAACAGTGAATTTTACTTCTTTTCCACTTTCAGTTCAGTTCAGTCATTCAGTCATATCTGACTCTTTGCAACCCTGTGGACTGTAGCATGCTAGGCTTCTCTGTCCTTTACCATCTCCCAGAGCTTGCTCAAACTCAGGACCGTTGAGTCAGTGATGCCATCTAACCATCTCATCCTCTCTCATCCCCTTCTCCTCCTGCCTTCAATCTTTCCCAGCATCAGGATCTTTTCTAATGAGTCAGCCCTTCGCATCAGGTGACCAAAGTATTGAAGCTTTCAATTTCAATTTCTTTATTTCTTTTTCTTTGATAGCTGTAGCCAGGACTTCTAATACTATGTTGAATAAACATGGTAAAGTGGACATACTCGTTGTGTTTCTGATCTTACTGAAAATGCTTTCTACTTTCCACCTCTGAGTATGATGTTATCTGTAGGTTTGTCCTATATGGCCTTTATTATTTTGAGGCAGGTTACCTCTAAGCCCACTTTTGGAGAGGTTTTTTTTCCTTAATCATAAAAGTGTGTTGAATTTTGTCAAAAATTTGTTTCGCATCTATCGAGATAATCATGTGGTTTTTATTCTTAAGCCTATTAATACAGTGTATCACATTGACTGATTTGTGTATATCGAGTAATCCTTACATCTCTTGGATAAATCCCATTTGATCATGATGTATTAATCTTGTAATATATTGTTGGATTATGTTTGCTAGAAGTTTGTTGAGGATTTTTGCATCTGTGTTCATCAGTGATATTGACATGTAATTTTGGATTTTTTTGTGAGATCTTTGGTTTGATATCAGAGTGATGGTGGCCTTTTAGGTGAGTTTTGGAGTGTTCCTTCCTCTAATTTCCCGAGTTTCAGAAGAGTCGGTTTTGTCTCTTCTCTAAATGTTGGATAGAATTTGCCATACTTTCATTTTCAATTCTTTCAATTGATCTGTTCATATTTTCTGTTTCTTCATGATTCAGTCTTGGAAGGTTGTATCTTTCTAAGAACTTGTTCATTTTTTTTCTAGATTGTCCATTTTCTTGACCTATAGCTGCCTACAGTAATCTTCTGATCCTTTGCATTTCTGTGGTGTCAGTTGTAATTTCTCTGTTTTCTTTTTTAATTTTATTGATTTGAGTCCTTTCTCTTTTTTTCTTGATAATTACATCACTAATTTTGTATTACTTGATAATTACAAGGGCCTGGCTAAAGGTTTGTCAATTTTGTTTATCTTCCCAAAGAACCAGCTTTTAGTTTAAATGATTTTTGCTATTGTTTACTTCATTTCTGTTTCATTTATTTCTGCTCTGATTTTTATAATTTTTTTATTTCTATTAACTTTGGATTTTTTCTTCTTTATCTGGTTGCTCTAGGTATAAGATTAATGGTTTGAGATTTTTCTTGTTTCTCTTGGTAGGATTGAATTGCTGTAAGCTTCCCTCTTAGGACTGCTTTGCTGTATCCCATAGGTTTTGGGTTGTTGTATTGTTGTTGTTGTTGTTGTTTTTCTGTATATTTTTTGGTTTCCTCTGATTTCTTCAGTGATCTCTTGGTTATTTAGTAGCATATTGTTTGGCCTCCATGTGTTTGTGTTTTTGACATTTTTTTTTTCTTGTAATTGATTTCTAGTCTCATAGTGTTGTGGTTAGAAAAGATGCTTGATATGATTTCAGTTTTCTTAAATATTCAAGGGGCCTTCTCCTGATGTGGTAACCTCTCCTCTTCTTCAGCCACTCCCCCACCCCCACTCCACCACCCCAAGATTATGGATTCCATCTTGTTTCCTCTTTTGTTTTACGTCTCTTTCTCTCCATCCTATCTGGTCATTTGGGGATCTTTTCTTGTCTTTTAATGTATCCAGGATCCTCTGCTAATGTTCAGCATGTGGTGTGTTCAAATTGTTTCATTTGTAGATGTGATTAGTGATGTGCTTGTGGGAAGAAGTGAACCTCAGGTCCTTCTGTTCCAGCATCTTGACTGGTCTCATCTCCTTATATGTTCTTTATGTTATATCTGAAGTCATTTTTTCCCCCTATGTGTGTACCTTTCTTGGCTTTAATTTATTTTGAGGCATATCCTGACTACTCTTTTTTTTTTTTTTTAAACTTTACAATATTGTATTGGTTTTGCCATATATCAACATGAATCTGCCACAGGTATACATGTGTTCCCCATCCTGAACCCTCCTCCCACCTCCCTCCCCATACCATCCAAGCATCCAGTATCGTGCATCGAACCTGGACTGGTGACTCGTTTCATACATGATAGTATACATGTTTCAATGCCATTCTCCCAAATCATCCCACCCTCTCCCTCTCCCACAGAGTCCAAAAGACTGTTCTATACATCCGTGTCTCTTTTGCTATCTCCTATACAGGGTTATTGTTACCATCCTTCTAGATTCCATATATATGTGTTAGTATACTGTATTGGTGTTTTTCTTTCTGGCTTACTTCACTCTGTATAATAGGCTCCAGTTTCATCCACCTCATTAGAACTGATTCAAATGTTTTCTTTTTAATGGCTGAGTAATACTCCATTGTGTATATGTACCACAGCTTTCTCATCCATTCATCTGCTGATGGACATCTAGGTTGCTTCCATGTCCTGGCTGTTATAAACAGTGCTGCGATGAACATTGGGGTACACGTATCTCTTTCAATTTTGGTTTCCTCAGTGTGTATGCCCAGCAGTGGGATTGCTGGATCATAAGGCAGTTCTATTTCCAGTTTTTTAAGGAATTTCCACACTGTTCTCCATAGTGGCTGTACTAGTTTGCATTCCCACCAACAGTGTAAGAGGGTTCCCTTTTCTCCACACCCTCTCCAGCATTTATTACTTGTAGACTTTTGGATCGCAGCCTTTCTGACTGGCGTGAAATGGTACCTCATAGTGGTTTTGATTTGCATTTCTCTGATAATGAGTGATGTTGAGCATCTTTTCATGTGTTTGTTAGCCATCTGTATGTCTTCTTTGGAGAAATGTCTGTTAGTTCTTTGGCCCATTTTTTGATTGGGTCGTTTATTTTTCTGCAATTGAGCTGTAGGAGTTGGTTGTATATTTTTGAGATTAGTTGTTTGTCAGTTGCTTCATTTGCTATTATTTTCTCCCATTCTGAAGGCTGTCTTTTCACCTTGCTTATAGTTTCCTTTGTTGTGCAGAAGCTTTTAATTTTAATTAGGTCCCATTTGTTTATTTTTGCTTTTATTTCTAATATTCTGGGAGATGGGTCATAGAGGATCCTGCTGTGATGTATGTCGGAGAGTGTTTTACCTATGTTCTCCTCTAGGAGTTTTATAGTTTCTGATCTTACTTTTAGATCTTTGATCCATTTTGAGTTTATTTTTGTGTATCGTGTTAGAAAGTGTTCTAGTTTCATTCTTTTACAAGTGGTTGACCAGTTTTCCCAGCACCACTTGTTAAAGAGATTGTCTTTAATCCATTGTATATTCTTGCCTCCTTTGTCAAAGATAAGGTGTCCATAGGTGTGTGGATTTATCTCTGGGCTTTCTGTTTTGTTCTATTGATCTATATTTCTGTCTTTGTGCCAGTATCATACTGTCTTGATGACTGTGGCTTTGTAGTAGAGCCTGAAATCAGGCAGGTTGCTTCCTCCAGTTGCATTCTTCTTTCTCAAGCTTGCTTTGGCTATTTGAGGTTTTTTGTATTTCCATACAAATTGTGAAATTATTTGTTCTAGCTCTGTGAAGAATACCGTTGGTAGCTTGACAGGGATTGCATTGAATCTATAAATTGCTTTGGGTAGTATACTCATTTTCTCTATATTGATTCTTCCAATCCATGAACATGGTATATTTCTCCATCTATTTGTGTCCTCTTTGATTTCTTTCATCAGTGTTTTATAGTTTTCTATATATAGGTCTCTAGTTTCTTTAGGTAGATATATTCCTAAGTATTTTATTCTTTTCGTTGCAATGGTGAATGGAATTGTTTCCTTAATTTCTCTTTCTATTTTCTCATTATTAGTGTATAGGAATGCAAGGGATTTCTGTGTGTTGATTTTATATCCTGCAACTTTACTGTATTCATTGATTAGCTCTAGTAATTTTCTGGTGGAGTCTTTAGGGTTTTCTATGTAGAGGATCATGTCATCTGCAAATAGTGAGAGTTTTACTTCTTCTTTTCCAATTTGGATTCCTTTTATTTCTTTTTCTGCTTTGATTGCTGTGGCCAAAACTTCCAAAACTATGTTGAAAAGTCATGGTGAAAGTGGGCACCCTTGTCTTGTTCCTGACTTTAGGGGAAATGCTTTCAATTTTTCACCATTGAGGATAATGTTTGCTGTGGGTTTGTCATATATAGCTTTTATTATGTTGAGGTATGTTCCTTCTATGCCTGCTTTCTGGAGAGTTTTTATCATAAATGGGTGTTGAATTTTGTCAAAGGCTTTCTCTGCATCTATTGAGATAATCATATGGTTTTTATTTTTCAATTTGTTAATGTGGTGTATAACATTGATTGATTTGTGGATATTGAAGAATCCTTGCATCCCTGGGTAAAGCCCACTTGGTCATGGTGTATGATCTTTTTAATGTGTTGTTGGATTCTGATTGCTAGAATTTTGTTAAGGATTTTTGTATCTATGTTCATCAGTGATATTGGCCTGTAGTTTTCTTTTTTTGTGGCATCTTTGTCAGGTTTTGGTATTAGGGTGAGGGTGGCCTCATAGAATGAGTTTGGAAGTTTACCTTCCTCTGCAATTTTCTGGAAGAGTTTGAGTAGGATAGGTGTTAGCTCTTCTCTAAATTTTTGGTAGAATTCAGCTGTGAAGCCGTCTGAAACTGTAATCAGAAATCTTCCAGCAAACAAAAGCCCAGGTCCTGACTACTCTTTGTAGAAATCCAACTCGGTTTTCATCCTGGTGTTTGAGATTGTCTCCTGATATTACATTTAGAAATAATTCTCTCCTTTTTTTTCATTTTTATGTAACTCTATAATAGTGATAAATACTATTTTGATAAAATGTAATATTTGTTATATTTATCTCCTCTTATCCTCATTCTCTTAGATTCCAGTTTTTTTTAGGGTCATTCTATTTTTTATTTCTTTTTGTTTTAAATATTTATTTTTAAAATTTGTGCTGAGTGTTGCAGCAGTCTTTGATCTTCATTGAGGCATGCAAACTCTGAATTGCAGCATGCAAAGTCTTAGTTATGGTGTGCAGTATTTTTAGTTGTGGCATGTGAACTCTTAGCTACAGCACGTGGGATCTAGTTCCCTGACAGGGATCAAATTTGGGCCCTCTGCATTGGGAATCTAGAGTATTAGTTAGTGGAGCACCATGGAATTTCCCAGTTGTTTCTTTTTGTTTTTCTTTTCTCATTATTGCAAAACTGTGCCTTACATATGTAGGCACTCAAATATATGTTGAATTTTAAATGCACTTATGATTTTTATATGTTCAAAGAATAATGTACAATTTCATAGTTACTGTAGTAGCAGTAAATATTCAGTTATAACCACATGAAAAATATAACTGACATTTAATTTTGCAATTGAATTTCAGTAGAAGATGGTGGTTTAAGCTGGCTAAGGAAGTCTTATCAAAGAATGAAAGAACAAGCTGAGAAACAAAATAGAAATTTTGAGGACATTGTAGCTGAAAGATACGGGGTAAGTCTTGGTATTTAGGAGATAAATATTATTTTCAAAGGTATGTGGAAATTGACTTTAACTTTGTTAGTGTTTTGTGCTAGGATACCTTTTTTAATTGACTCTATATTAAATTTCATTTCTAACTGTCTTCAACTGCTGAAGCCGTGTTTTGCATTTCATTTTTAGATAAACCTGTGCAGCATATTTAAATATAAAATTTAATGAATATGAAACTTAAGTAAGGACAGTTTAAGAATGTATGTTTTTAATGTAAAAGCAGCATTTTCTTGTTGTGAAGAAATTTCAATAGTATAGGAAAGCCTCCATAGAATATCTTTTGATATAAGTACTATTTGTTTTTGCTTTTAGAAAGTGATATTTATTCATTTTTCTTCCAGTTTTATTGAGATATACTTGACATACAGTACTGCATAAGTTGAAGTTATGCAACATGATCTGACTTAAAACATGGCATGATTACTGTGTATGTGTGTGCGTGTGTGTGTATAAAACAATGGAATAATGAAGCAATATATTTTAGAACCAGCTCCCCCATTCACAATGTGTGAATAATCTTTCTGTTTCAGTAGCTGTTGATGTCCTGTTTTTTAAAATTTCAGTAGAAAGAGGTTTAGAAAGGAGTAAACAAAAAGTGAAAGAATTATTATTGGCAGAGACATTACTTTGCCAGCAAAGATCTGTCTAGTCAACGCTATGGTTTTTCCAGTAGTCATGTATGGATGTGAGAGTTGGACTGTGAAGAAAGCTGAGTGCCGAAGAATTGATGCTTTTGAACTGTGGTGTTGGAGAAGACTCTTGAGAGTCCCTTGGACTGCAAGGAGATCTAACCAGTCCATTCTAAAGGAGATCAGTCCTGGGTGTTCTTTGGAAGGAATGATGCTAAAGCTGAAACTCCAGTACTTTGGCCACCTCATGCAAAGAGTTGACTCATCAGAAGAGACTCTGATGCTGGGAGGGATTGGGGGCAGGAGGAGAAGGGGACGACAGATGATGAGATAGCTGGATGGCATCACCGACTTGATGGATGTGAGTTTGATTGAACTCCGGGAGTTGGTGATGGACAGGGAGGCCTGGCGTGCTGCGATTCATGGGGTCGCCACGACTCGGACACGACTGAGCGACTGAACTGAACTGAAGAGAATATATGTTAATATTTTGATATATATATATATAATTTTTTTCTCATTATTATATAATTTTAAAATAAACTGTGTTACAAAAGTAGGCTTATGGACTGGGCTTCCCTGGAGGTTCAGTGGTAAAGAATCTGCCTGCCAATGCAGAAAACCTAAGACACGCAAGTTTGATCCATGGGTTAGGCAAATCCCTCGGAGCAGGAGATCGCAACCCACTCTATTATTCTTGCCTGGAAAACTTCTATGAACAGAGGAACCTGGAGAGCTTCAGTTCTGGGATTACAAAGAGTCTGACAACAGACATAGCATAAACTTACAGTTTACATTGTTTGTTTCACTTGCACAAGCAGACATAGTTGGATGCCAGTGAATACATACATTTTAATGATCTCTTAATATTTATAAATATATTTATATGGTGGAGGTGATGGAATGCCAGCCTAGCTATGTAAAATCCTAAAAGTTGATGCTTTTAGGATTAAAAGATGCTTTTAGATTAAAGTGCTGCACTTAATATGCCAGCAAATTTGGTTCTTCTGCAGTGGTTAAGAACTGGAGAAGATCAATTTTCATTCCAATCTCAAAGAAGGGCAATGCCAAGGAATGTTCAAACTACCGTACAGTTGTGCTCATTTTACATGCTAGCAAGGAATACTCAGAATCCTTCAAGCTAGGGTTCAACATACATAAACCAAGAACTTCTCAATATATCAGCTGTACTTAGAAAAGGCAGAAGAACCAGATTACCAAATTGCCAACATTCACTGGATCATAGGAAAAGCAAGAGAGTTTCAGAAAAATATCTACTTCTCCTTCACTGACTACACTGAAGCCTTTGACTGTGTGGATCAAAACAAACTATGGAAAATTCTTAAAGAAATGGAAGTACCAGACCACCTTACCTGCCTCCTGAGAAACCAGTATGCAGGTCAAGAAGCAAGTTAGAACCAGACTTAGAAAAACAGACTGATTCCAAATTGGGAAAGGAGTACATCAAGTCTATATGTTGTTACCCCGGTTTTTTAACTTAAATGCAGAGTACATCATGTGAAATATCTGAATAGATGAGTCACAAGCTGGAATCAAGATTGCTGGGAGAAGTATCAACAACCTCAGACATGCAGATGGTACCACCCTGATGGCAGAAAGCAAAGAGGGAAGAGAAACTTGATGAAGATGAAAGAGCAGAGTGAAAAATCTAGCTTAAACTCAGCATTCAAAAAACTAAGATCCTGGCATCAGTTCATGGCAAATAGATGGGGAAAAAATGAAACCAGTGACAGACTTTATTTTCTTGGGCTCCTAAATCTCTGTGGAAGGTGACTGATGCTTGTTCTTTGGAAGAAAAGTTATGACAAACCTAGACAGTGTATTAAAAAGCAGAGACATTACTTTGCTGACAAAGATCCATATAATCAGACCTATGGTTTTTCCAGTAGTCAAGTATGGATGTGACAATTGGACAATAAAAAAGGCTGAGTGCTGAAGAATTGGTAGTTTTGAACCATGGTGCTAGAGAATACACTTAAGAGTCTTTTGGACTGAAGAGAGTCAAAACAGTCCATCCTAAGGGAAGTCATCCTTGAATATTCTTTGGAAGGACTGGTGCTGAAGCTGAAGCTTCAGTATCTTAACTACCTGATGCAAAGTTCTGACTCTTTGAAAAAGACCCTGATGCTGGGAAAGGCAGGAGGAGAAAGGGACGACAGACGATAACATGGTTAGATGGCATCACCTATTCAATGGATATGAGTTTGGGCAAATTCTGGGAGATGGTGAAGGACAGAGAAGTCTGGTGTTCTGCAGTCCGTGGGTTGCAAAGAGTTGGACATGACTTAGCAACTGAACAACAACCCATTATTTATTTATGTTAGTGGAGAGATGTTTATATGTTTTTATTTTTTCCCTGTTAAACAGCACTGTGATGACCATCTTTTCCAATGAATGTTGTGTACTTACCTGGTTATTTTCTTAAAAGAATTACTATAAGTGGAATTGCCAATTAAAGGATATGGATACTTGCAGTGAGATTTACATTGCAAAATTTCTCTGTAGAAGGATTGAAGGAATTACACTCAATAAAATTACTTTTTTTCCTATGATTTTCAATAGTAGTATTATGTTTTCTAGTCTATGCTGCTGTGATTGGTAAGCAGATTTTTTTTCTTTGCCTTTATTTTTATCATTTGTTCACTAATCAAGTGGATTCTTTTTTTCATGTATTTTTTGCCATTTGATTTGATTAATTGTAGTATTTACTCATTTGGGGATATTGACTTAAGACCTTTTAATAAATTTTCCTGTTAGTTTCATGTTTTCTTTGTACTTATATTTGCTATGGTGCTGCTGCTGCTAAGTCGCTTCATTCATGTCCGACTCTGTGTGACCCCATAGACAGCAGCCTATGAGGCTCCCCCATCCCTGGGATTCTCCAGGCAAGAACACTGGAGTGGGTTGCCATTTTCTTCTCCAATGCATGAAAGTGAAAGGTGAAAGTGAAGACGCTCAGTCGTGTCTGACTCTTAGCGACCCCATGGACTGCAGTCACATCCATACATGACTATTGGAAAAACTGGACTACTGGAAAAACCATACCCTTGACTAAATGGACCTTTGTTGACAAAATTTTATCTCTGCTTTCTAATATGCTGTCTAGGTTGGTCATAACTTTCCTTCCAAGGAGAAAGCGTCTTTTAATTTCATGGCTGCAGTCACCATCTGCAGTGATTTTGGACAGTATGAAAGGCAAAAAGATTTGACACTGAAAGATGAACTCCCCACGTCAGTAGATGCCCAATATGCTACTGGGGAAGAGTGGAGAAAGAGCTCCAGAAGGAATAAAGAGGCTGAACCAAAGCAGAAACAATACCCAGCTGTCAGTGTGTCTTGTGGTGAAAGTAAAAGCTGATGCTTTAAATAACAATATTGCATTGGAATGTTAGGTCCATGAATCAAGGTAAATTCGAAGTGGTCAAACAGGAGATCACAAGAGTGAACATCAAAATTTTAGCAATCAGTGAACTAAAATGGTCTGGAATGGGTGAATTTAATTCAGATGACCTTTATATCTACTACTGAGGACAAATCTCTTAGAAGAAAGGGAGTAGCCCTCACAGTCAATAAAAGAGTCCGAAATGTAGTACTTGGTTGTAGTCTCAAAAACAACAGAATGGTCTCTGTTTGTTTCCAAGGCAAACCATTCAGTGTCACAGTAATCCTAGTCTATGCCCCCAACCACTAGTGCTGAAGAAGCTGAAGTTGAGCGGTTCTATGAAGACCTACAAGACCTTCTAGAACTAACACCCAAAAAAGATGTCCTTTTCATCATAGGGGACTGGAATGCAAATGAAGGAAGTCAAGAGATACCTGACATAACAGGCAGGTTTGGCCTTGTAGTACAAAATGAAACAAGCAAAGGATAACAGAGTTTTGCCAAGAGAATGCGCTGGTCATAGCAAGCACCCTCTTCCAACAACACAAGAGATGGTGGACATGTGGTGGATGTCACCAGATGGTCAGTACCAAAATCAGAGTGATTATATTCTTGGAATGGAAGATGGAGTCAGCAAAAACTGACTGGTTCAGATCATGAACTCCTTGTTGCAAAATTCAGACTTAAATTGAGGAAAGTAGGGAAATCCACTAGGCCATGGGTGTATGACCTAAATCAAATCCCTTATGAGTATACAGTGGAAGTGACAAATAGACTCAACGGATTAGATCTGATAGAGTGCCTGAAGAACTATGGACAGAGATTTGTAACATAGTACAGGTGGCAGGGATCAAAACCATCCCCAAGAAAAAGAAATGCAAAAAGGCAAAATGATTGAGGAGGCCTTACAAATAGCTGAGAAAAGAAGAGAAGTGAAAGGCAAAGGAGAAAAGGGAAGGTATACCTAATCTGAATTCAGAGTCCCAAAGAATAGCGAGGAGAGATAAGGAAATCTTCCTAAGTGAACAATGCAAAGAATTAGAGGAAAACAGTAGAAGGGAAAGACTAGAGATGTCTTCAAGAAAATTAGAGATACCATGTTTTTCCAGTAGTCATGTATGGATGTGAGAGTTGGACTATAAAGAAAGCTGAGCACTGAAAAATTGATGCTTTTGAACTGTGGTGTTGGAGAAGACTCTTGAGAGTCCCTTGGACTGTGAGGAGATGAAGCCAGTCAATCCGAAAGGAAATCAACCCGGAATATTCATTGGAAGGGCTGATGCTGAAGCTGAAGCTGTAATACTTCGGCCACCTGATGTGAAGGACAGACTCATTAGAAAAAACCTTGACGGTGGGAAAGATTGAAGGCAGCAGGAGAAGGGCATGATAGAGGACGAGATAGTTGGATGGCATTACCGACTCAGTGGACATGAGTTTGAGCAAGGTCCAGGGGATGGTGAAGTACAGGGATGCCTGGCATGCTGCAGTTCTGGGGTCACAAAGAATCAGACAAGACTGAGTGACTGAATAACAATATTGAATTTTCTCATCCTAAAATACTGGTTATTCGTCAGTTCAAATTTTCATTTATTCTTTTCAGTGCATTTCTCCATTTGTTGTTACATATATATCCTTATCCTCAGTATATTTTTTATTTTTTTCAAGTGTATGTTGAATCTTTCTTCCTTTATGTTTTCTGACTTGACTGGTATTAGTCTGCCCATTTTTTTTTAACTCTTGTCATTACATCTATAGCTGTTTTAAACTGGCTTATCTGGGAACATAGTTACATGGAAATGTTGATTACTTTTTCCTGTTCAGTGTTACAATATTTAGACTTTCTTGTATTCTTGAAATAGAATTTCAGGACTTAGATATAGACACCTTTCTTCTGTGTTTAAGTGCATTTAAGATGAAGATTGTCATGTTTAAAAAGTATCTTTGCATTCACAGTTTATTGAAAGGTGCTTTTTTGTTAATTTGCTTTTAAATTAGGAGTGGGTATCTAATTTTTATGAAATAACTGTTTTGATATTCTTTGAGATAAAATTATTTTTTTTCTTTTGTTAATGAGATGAATTGAACATATTTTCTATCTTCAGGCCATTCTTGGATTCTTTAACTCCTATTTGATCATGGCATTTACTTCAATATACTACTGAATTAAATTTGTTAATATTTCATTTTGCATTTATATCTTTATATATATATATTATCTTTCTTTTTCTTTTTATTTTTTAAGGGTTATTGTAAGTTTATTTTTGAAACTTTGAAGTTTTATATAATTTCTTAATTCTCTGGAACAGTTAAGAATCAAAGAGTTAGGCATTTTGACATAATGGTTAAAAACATTCACTGTGTAGTTAAATAGTCTTGAATTTCAATATGAGGTTTGTTACTCTTGCTGTGTGATCTTAAGCTTCATTTTTATTTTTCATTTTAAAGACACGATTATTAGGATCATTCTCATAGAATTGTTGTGAGCACTAATAATTTGAATGCTTTTCATCTGCCAGCTACTGTTGTATTACATCATGTATAATTAAATTTATTTAATAGCCACAATTATACTATTATATTTATTTAGTAAATGGGGAAACTGAAGCAGAGTTTAAATAACCAAGATTATGAAATTCATGAATAAATTTGAACCTAGACATTCTATGTAGACCCCATTTAAATGATCCAAAAGTGTAGTACAATAAGCATTGGATAAATTGTGTCAGCTACTGTTTTTGTTGTTTTTGTTATTACCATATTTTATTGAATTTTAGAAGCCACTAATTATAAAGACATCGTTAATTTATGTATCAGCAAGAAAGAAAAAAGTTGCCTATGAGACAATGCTTAAATTGTGAAAATATCCCCCTTTACTGCCATCATTTTCATTCTGTTCATGTTGTCATTAAATTTAAGAAACATGTTAAGCCTAGATTTTTAAAATAATTTGATAAAATATAATGGATTATCCCTGCCTCGTCTTAAGGTAATGACTTTCCATCTCAACTCTCAGATTTTATGGAAAGATTTTGAAGTTTTAATTACAGTTTACTATAAGTTTAAAAAATATGCATGTTATCCTTGACAGTTGTATTCTTCACAACTATAAGAACAGTTATTTAGACTTAACCATTACATTTGCCATTTAGTTTATGGCCTGAATTCCTTTTTTCAAAGATACCTGCCCTAATTCATTTACGGTTTGGCTTAATGATACTGAGTAATTTCTCCCCTAGAATTAGTAAGTAATGTACTTTCTGATATGTTGCATTTCGGAAAATGCCTTTCTTCTGTACATGTCAAGGAAAGATAATTTGACTGAATTGAATTCTTTATTTAGAATTATTACCTTAGAATTATTTTTCAAAATTTCATCTTCACTTCATTATCTTCTAGCACTTAGTAAAAAGTTGTTAACAGTCTTAACTTCCTTTCCTTTGTTGGCAGAATGTTGTTTACCTAACTCCCGTTTGTTTACTTGTTCACATTCACTCCTCCCTCTGATCTGATCTTTGTGAAAAATTTATTTTCTGCATGAATTTTGAGACTCAGGAATTAGGATTTTTTAATGTATGAGTTTCTGTATGCTTCACTTTCTTCCTTCCCCCTGTTGGATGAGACCTTTGGATCTAGAAAATTAGCTGGGGCAATTTTTCTGGTAATGCTTCTACTGTCTTTGGTTTTTCCTTCTGAAAGTATATGCATGTCTGTAGAACTAATTGTCCATGTGTCTTTTCGCTATAACTTATGTTTGTTTACCATCTTTTCCCGAGTATAGCAAATTCCTAGGCTAGTGTTGAGTTCGCAGATTCGGATTCAATACTTTCTGTCGTTCTACTCACTACCTGCCTATCTTAGAACATAGTTTTCTTTGTCTTTCTTGCTCTTGAACTGCTCTTCTTTTCATAAGGGTCTGTTTTGTTTTAGCAGTTACATCTTGAATCTCACTGATAGTAGGAAATACCTTTTAAAATATTATGTTTTTACTGATTTCTGAATTCTGTTTTGTTTTAATGCTGGGTATTTGGTCTAAATGGCTTCTTTTGAGCTCCCAGAATTTTTTTTATTATTTGGTAATTTTTCTTGGATTATTCATGTTTTTTAAAATACTCATTTTATAGTGATGTGTTTCTTTGCTCCAGCTACCACAACACAGTTCCACAGACTGGGTGACTTAAACAACAGCAATTTATTTTCTTACAGTTAAGGAGAATCGAAGTTCAAGATCAAGATGTTAGAGGGTTTGGTTTCTTCTGAGGCCTTTCTTTTTAGTTCATAAGTATCTGCCTCCTAGCTCTGTCCTCACATGGGGTTTTCTCTGTGTGTACTTATCTCTTTGTGTGTCCACATTCTTCTCATTACAAGGATAGCAGTCATACTAGATTAAAGCATAACCAAGTGACCTCATTTTAACTTAATCAGCTCTTTAAAGATCCTTTCTACAAATGTCACATTCTGAGGTTCTGTGGGTTAGGGGTTTGACATATGACTTTGGAGGGGGTACATATTTCAGCCTATGTCATTTAGGATGATTGTATAGGTCTTTCATTCCCCCTTTTTAGGTTTTTCTTTCATTGTACTACATGACAGTCTATCATGACACAGTGGCATGTGGAGTACAAATCATTGAGCCATTTTTAATTTTTAATATCTTGTTGAATTTTTCCTCCTTTCTAGTCAATGGAAGTATTTCAGTTGAAATTAAAAGAAGCTGAAAAAGCTGCATTTACAAAAGAAGATGGTAGACGAGAACGATGGAAGAAACCAACAGACTCAGATAGAGCACACAGTAGTCAAGAAAGTGGAAAATCAGACTTGGTAAAATATAGTAAAAGTTCAAGAGGTAGATATAATACAACAGATATTGCAAACAGTATCACTAAAGGTAAGTTTAGTCGTGATGAAAAAGATGGTAGATCTGTGTTTTCAGAAACATATAGAAGAGAACCCAGTCCAAGGAAAAATCAAGAATTTTCTTCTCATGTAAATTTAAAAGCTAAATTCTTAAGACCCTCTGATGATGAAGAAGTGTCATTTCATAGCAAGGACAGAAATTTTGAACCATCTAGTTCATCTTCAGCAGTAGTTCCTCAAGATTCTGTGCATTGTGGTTTTCAAAAATCCACAGAGAACAGTGAAGAAAGTTTATCATGGTGGAGTCGATTTGGGAGGGGAGACAGGAAACATTCAAATCAAAAGCCACTAGAAACCAGTCACAGTGTTGACCCTGGATACGTTTCAGAAGATGTGAGAGAAAAGTCACAGGAGGAAGGCTTGAGAGATGACTATGTGACAAAAGAACATCTACAGGACACAAAATCTTCGCTCGCCAGGTATTCTGTCCTTTGTTTTCTAAACCAGTAAATGAATACTAAAGTCCAGTGGATTCAAGATACTGAACTGTACTTTTAGAGCATCAGTTACTGATTAGATATGTTATGATTTTGTTTCTTAAATTTGATGTAAGAGATAAGATATGCACCTTTAACAGTTCAGTAGTTTCATTTTATATATTGTATTTCATTTCAGTTTATTTAACAAAAAGCTGAAAGATGAATTCAGTAGTGAATATTTCCTCAAAATTTGTTGCTTTTTTGCAATCTATAAAGCTAAATTTATAGATTTAGCTTTAATAGTTCTTATAAATGGATACGCTACATAAAATATTTTGGTAGATTTTGTTCAGTTCAGTTCAGTTCAGTCGTGTCCAACTCTTTGCGACCCCATGAACTGTGGCCTACCAGGATCCTCTGTCCATGGGATTTTCCAAGCAAGGGTACTGAGATCCTTAGGGGGGAAAATTTGAGAATAAGTAGTAAGAAAAGAATTAAAGGGATGGGATCTATGAACACTGTCATCAGGCAAAGAATAATTGCAATATACTCAAAGTTTCTGAAATGTGATTGGATTGGAGCTTTTTAAATTACATTTTCCTCAAAAGTTTGAGCCAGAGTTTGTTGTGGGTGTGTTTGTGTACGGATGTGTGTTGTAAAAAGAATACATTTAAGTGGGAAAATAGGATTTGCTTTTCAGAAAATAATTTTGACGAGGGCTTTTGAAATATAGCTGTAACCCTGAAAAATGAGAAATGCTTGTACTTTTTTCTTTTTATAGGATAGTTGCAGATGCCATGGTGATGTTTTCTTCAGAGCATATGCTTGCCATTATAAATGCTTAGAGTCTTGCATTATAAATGGAAGAGTCTGTCCCTGCTGTTTGTTGCAGAGCAGTGTCTTTACTGTGTTAGTAACGATAATATATTCTTTGGTCATTGATGCCCAACAACTTTCATTGTAATGTCTTTATTTGATACCTATTACTGTTCTATTATGTGTTGAATTATCTGTTAATATTGAAAATGCCAGAGATACTCAGAATTCTTGTGTATCGTCATATTTATCCTGATCTACATTTCTACACTAATAAATAATTCTGTTAGAAATTATACCCCTTCCACAACCCCGTCAAAACAACAAAAAGAGGAATGTTTGGAGTACAAATTTTAGGACCATGAACGTTGCCTCTTTTAAAGGTCTCTGAGATTTCAGTTATCCTCTTGAAACTTGTGAGTTTTGGTTGGAGTCCGCATACCTTCTTGGGTGCTGTCTCTTGATTGATTCTTTGTATACTGAAAAGTGAAGAGAAAAATGAAAGTTTCTCAAAAACAGAGAAAAGTGATAAAAATGACAAAGATGTGTCTTTGGGTAGGCAGTAATAGAGATCTTTGGCAACTTAATCAAGAATATTATCATTGTAAAAGAGGATTTATAAACCAGATTTCATGGACTAAATTATGACTGTGGATTATGATATAATAGAGATAGAAAGTATATGTGGGAGACATCAGTTTAACGAAGTGCCTCCCTCACTCCCATATTTTTTAAGGTGCAGAAACTTGAATATGTTTATATATTAGTGGAAAAGACATTATCAAGTTTGAAAGAAGCTTAAAATATAGAATGATGATAGATGGGATAATTCAGCAGGAATTCAAAGTTAGTGTATATGTATGTATGATACAGTGTACTCATGCAGGTAGGATTATCCTGAGTGCAAATGTTAAAGAAGAGGAAAGTGTGGCTGTGGATGTGGGTGATGGGAGGTAACTGTAGGAATTGCTTTTGGGGGAGGGAGTATAGTAGTTGTGGGTCTCGGGCTTGCCCTCAGGGCATGTGGAATCTTCCTGGACCAGGGATCAAACCTGTGTCCCCTGCATTGGCTGGTGATTTCCTAACCACTGAAGCACCAGAGAAGTCTCCAGTTTTTCTTCTAAAGTCTAGTCCCTCTGATATGTGTTTTGCTACTTCTTTTGATTTCCATGCCTTCAGCTTTAGTCTGTATGTGCCTCTGGGTCTGAAGTGGGTCTCCTGAAGACAGGATATATACAGTTCTGGTTTCTCTATCCATCCAGCCAGTCTGTGTCCAGCAAATGGAACCTTCCATTGTACACAGGCTCCAGATTATGCAGGTTCAGTAGCTTCAGTGCATTGCCCCACAGCGTGTGGGATCTTAGTTTCCTGAGCGGGGACTGAATCCACATCCCCTGCATTGCAAGGTGTATTCTTAATCACTGCACCGCCAGGGAAGTCCCAGCAGCATACATCTTTAGCTTATCTACCCTCAAGTGGTATTATGCCACTCTTGTAAGAACTTCATAGTAGTTTATTTACATTTCTCCCCATCCTGTCCTTTCTGTTAGTGTTTTCATACAGTTTACTTATACTTGTTATAAACTCTTGTTACTATTTTTCTTTAAATAGTTATCTTAAAGAGACTTAAGTAATAAGAAACAAGTATATATTTACCCTTGTAGTCATCATTTCTGTTGCTCTTCCTTCCTTTGAGTTGATCCATATTTCAGTCTAGTATAATTTTTCTTCTATCTGAAGGCTTTTCTTTAACATTCTTTCAGCTTTTTATGTCTCTTCATTTCACCTTTTTTTTTTTTACATTTTAAAATTTATTTTAATTGATGCATAATTATAATATTGTGGTTTTTGCCATACATTAATATGAGTCAGCCATAGGTATACATGTGTCCCCTCCTTCTGAACCCCCTGCCCACCTCCCTCCCCACCCGATCCCTCCAGGTTGTCCCAGAGCACGAGCTTTGGGTGCCCTGCTTCATACATAATATGCGCACTGTTGTTTCTTTTACATATGGTAATGTATATGTTTCAGTGCTGTTCTCTCAAATCATCGCACCATCTCCTTCTCCCACTGAGTCCAAAAGTCTGTTCTTTTTTGTGTGTGTGTAATTATTTTATTTTTATTCATTTATTTTTTTTAAATTTAATTTTATTTTTTAACTTTACAATATTGTATTGGTTTTGCCAAATATCGAAATGAATCCGCCACAGGTATACATGTGTTCCCCATCCTGAACCCTCCTCCCTCCTCCTTCCCCATACCATCCCTTTGGGTCATCCCAGTGCACCAGCCCCAAGCATCCAGTATCATGCATCAAACCTGGACTGGTGACTCGTTTCATATATGATAAATATATGATATTATGCATATTTCAATGCCATTCTCCCAAATCATCCCACCCTCTCCCTCTCCCACAGAGTCCAAAAGACTGTTCTTTATATCTGTGTCTCATTTGCTGTCCTGTACGTAGAATTATTGGTACCATCTTTCTAGATTCCATATACATGCATCAATATATGGTATTTGTCTTTCTCTCTCTGACTTCACTCTAAACAGGCTCTAGGTTCATCCACCTCATTAGAACTAACTCAAATGCATTCCTCTTTATAGCTGAGTAGTAGTCCATTGTGTATATGGACCACAACTTCCTTATCCATTCATCTGCCGATGGACATCTAGGTTGCTTCCATGTCCTAACTATTGTAAATAGTGCTACAGTGAACTTTGGGGTACATGCATCTGTTTTAATTCTGATTTCCTCAGAGTATATGCCCAAGAATGAGATTGCTGGGTTGTATGATATTTTTATTTCTAGTTTTGAAAGGAATCTCCATACTCTTCTCCATAGTGGTTATATAAGTTTGCATCAGTGTAAGAGGGTTCCCTTTTTGCCACACCCTCTCCAGCATTTATTGTTTAGAATTTTTGATGATGACCATTCTGACCCATGTGAGATGATGCCTCATTGTGATTTTGATTTGCATTTCTCTAATAATGAGTGATGTTGAGCATCTTTTCTTGTGTTTATTAGCCATCTGTATGTCTTCTTTTGGAGAAGGCAATGGCACCCCACTCCAATACTCTTGCCTGGAAAATCCCATGGACGGAGGGGCCTGGTAGGCTGCAGTCCATGGGGTCGCTAAGAGTCGGACAGGACTGAGTGACTTCACTTTCACTTTTCACTTTCATGCATTGGAGAAGGAAATGGCACCCCACTCCAGTGTTCTTGCCTGGAGAATCCCAGGGATGGGGGAGCCTGGTGGGCTGCCGTCTATGGAGAAATGTCTGTTTAGGTCTTTTGCTCACCTTTTGATTAAGTTGTTCATTTTTCTTGTATTGAGCTTCATGAACTGTTTGTATATTTTGGAGATTAATCCTTTGTCAGTTGTTTTGTTTGCTATTGTTTTCTCCCATTCTGAGGGCTGTCTTTTCACCTTGTTTATAGTTTCCTTAGTTGTGCAAATGCTTTTATGTTTAATTAGATCCCATTTGTTGATTTTTGTTTTTATTTCCATTATTCTGAAGTGAAAAAGATACTTTGACTTGATATAGAATTCTAGGTTGACAATTTGAAGCACTTTAAAAATACTGTTACTCTCTTCTTGCTTACGTTGTTTCTGATGAGAAATCTGCTCTTCCTTTTTTTCTCTGTGCATAAATGTCTTTTTTCCCCCCTATGGCTGCTATAAATTGTTCTTCGTTATTAGTTTTGAGCAGTTTGATTATGATATGCCTTGATGTGGTTTTCTGGTTTGGTTTTTGTACTAGGAATTCTCTAAGCTCCTTGGATTTTTAGTTTTCACTAACTTTAGTAAACTTTGACCTTTGTTTCTTCTGTCTCCCATTTATTTCAGGGACTCCAGTAATATGAATGATAGGCTATTTATGGTTGTCCTGTACGTCTCCATTGTTCTTTTCTGTTCTGAAATTCTTTTTTTCTGTGTGTTTCATTTTATGTAGAAGTTAGGCATTGGAAACTAGTGTTTCAATTAAATTTTTTTCTTTTGCAGTCTAATCTCTATTAATCCTATTCAGTGTAGTTTTTATTTTGACCATTGTAATTTTCACTTGTAGAATTTAAATTCTAATCTTTTTTATGTCTGAGTTGTCTCTTACTTTTCAACCATGTGGAATAAATTGATGTTAACTTTCAATGTCCTTGTCTTCTGTTTGTTAAATCTGTGTCAGTGCTTTGATTGATAGCTTTTTCTCCTAATTAAGGGTTTTATTTTTTTTCTAGTTTGCATGTCTGACAGTCTTTAACTGGATACTAGATATTGAGAATTTTATTTTGTTCCATGGTAGATATTTTTGCATTCATGTAAGTATTCTTGAGTTTTGTTTTGGGAGACAGTTAACTGAATTGGAAACTGGTCCTTTTGATTCCTGTTGATATATGGCAGAAGCCAACACAATATTGTAAAGCAGTTATCCTCCAATTAAAAATAAATTTAAATTAAAAAAGGAGTTTTACTTTTTCAGTTCTAGATATATTTGTATTCCTGGAAGTATTCTTAAATTTTGTTTTGGGACAAGGTTAAATTAATTTAAAACTGGTCCTTTGGACTCTTGCCCTTAATATTTGTTAGGTGGACCCAGAGCAGCATTTAGTCTAGGGTTTATTTCCCATTCATGAAAAAGGACCTTTAATACTCTACCCACTGCTTTCATAATTATGAATTTTCCTAGTTTGGCTATTGGGACCTATTCCTATTACCAGGAATGCTGAATGCTGTTCCTCTAATTCTTTGAGATGTTATTTTCACGACTACAGGTAGTTTCTGATTATTACTCAAGGGGAACTCTCTGTACTTTTCTGGAATTCTTTCACTGTGCAGCTCTCCCCTCTTTAGCTGCCTTGGACTCTTAGCTATTTCTCTTTCATTGAGGAGTCCTTCATGCTCTGCGTAGGTTCACCCTCCTTGTATTGTAGTCTCGAATCTTTCTTGTGGCAGTAAGGCAAAGTTTGTTAGGAGAACTTTGTATATGCCAGGAATCTGACCTGGGCAGGAAATTTATCTTTTCTTCTTTGAGGCTTGCACACTATAGGTTCGATACATCATCTTAGCTGTAAATTAGGTTTATGTTGTCTAATTGTGGGTTGTCATTGCAAAAGAGCACGTGGTCACTATTTTTATTCTTCAAATGTAGGTAAATGTAATTTTCTGATTATAGTTTCTTAGATTATCAGTAAGTTATCCATTGAATAAGAAGAATTTCTCTAGATGTGTAGAATTATGACCTGATTATAGTGTTAATTTTTGTTTCTTTTTTTAGAATAAGTATGGGAATATTAGGGGCTTCCCTAATAGCTCAGTTGGTAAAGAATCTGCCTGCAGTGTGAGAGATCTGGGTTCATCCCTGGGTTGGGAAGATCCCCTGGAGAAGGGAAAGGCTATCCATTCCAGTGTTCTGGCCTGGAGAATTCCACGGTCTGTATAGTCCATGGGATCCCAAAGATTTGGACACAACTGAGTGACTTTTACTTCACTTCACAGGAATATTAAGTTATGATGAATATTACTTTTATTATTTTTCTCACTGCTACTGGGTCTTTGGTCAGGTATAGGTCTTTGGTCACTGCCATTGGCCATGATGGCATTGTAACACAGTATCTTTAAGTAGTGATTTTTAGGGAAGCATTGAGGCTTTTATATTTATTATTTCTGTTTGTGTTGATTGCTTTGTGAAGGTCATTTGAAATAACATTTGAATCTTGGTGTTGTTATTTACAACAGCTTACTTGTTGTTAATATGTACTTATATTTCATATACTCTTTGTCTGTCCTGTTCAAACAGAAGTAGTCCAGGGGATGAGTCTATCCACGTCTTGAGTGTTGATGAGAAGAACAAGTTAGGAGCCAAAATTATCAAGGCAGAGATGATGGGAAATATGGTAAGGCTTATATTTTGTTCTTTTGGAGAATAATTACTAAATATTTAACTTCTTACAAGTAATTTTGGCAGTTCCTAAGCTATGGGGATGTAGCATCTTTTGACAATAATGCTGCTTATTTATTCTTTGAAGAGAGTTCTGAGCACTCTTAAGAACAGTATTGTCTACTTCTAAGTAAACTAATTAGTCAAATTTTTGAAATTTATGATTTTAGGGAACTAAGTGCTTTTAAATTTTCTTTTTAAGTTGGATATTTGCTTTATTCTTCTTTTTATAACTTACTGAACATATTTGAGGGAAATACAGAAATGTCACTGTCTTCCTTCACTTTTCAGTCATATTTTATTAATAATGTGTTACTTTCTTAAATTCCCTTACTTAGGAACTTTAAAATTGAGCTACTAAAAAGAATGGTTAATTAATTTTTTCAAAATTTTAGGCAACATGTTTGTGCCTGACTGGGTTACATGCTTTGTGTAGCTCACTTAATTCCCATGATAATGTTGTGATTTGAGACTTAACCTGAGAATTGAATAAAAATGAAATTATTTGGTAAGAGTGGCATCTATCTATTTATTATTATCACATTCCTCTTATACAAATACATGTTACACTGCACATGGCAGAATGGCAAAGTCAGACAGCTTTCTGTGTCCTGAAAAAATTGATTCTTTTGTGGTCATATGTATATAAACATCTCAAATCCAAATAAAAGTCATCTTAAGTAGTCTTCTGTTTTGTTGCACTATCTATGTGACACTCTGTAGTAGAACAAAAAGTGAACAAACCTGATACTTCTATTTTTATCAGTGTGTATCTGTAATAAAAATCATATCTTGCATATGCTGCACTCTCTCTGAATCTGATCCTTAATGACACTGAACTTAAGCTCAACCCAGAAATTAGTAAGCGAGACAGACCACCACTAACAGCAAGAAAATAACATTTGTGTTTTGAAAGCACAAATAAATTGGTTAAAATAGTGAAAGGAAGGTAACCATGTTAGGAGATTAACATATGTTAAAAAAGTGTTCTGTGTTCATGGAACCACTGCAGTGGAGAAAACTGTCTTTGCTTGTCATAGTATTCTATTCATTTAATTTATTTCATTGTGATTTATTGTTTTATATGTTAGTATTTTTATACTAACATATAGATTTTATAGATTTTATACTAACATATAGATTTTATAGATTTCCTAGAATAAAAATGAAATGCATTCAGTTTTTATATAAGTTACCTATCAACAGTAAATAAGGTATTATTTTAAATACTATAGTGGCTTTCTTTTTATAAATAACTGAAATTCTGAGCATTGGAAGTTTATAGTATCTAAGGAATTATAAAAATTCCCTTCTTAAGGATATGTATTTCTTTTATCTTCTCTAAAATATATGTCCTTGTAATTATTTACTACCAAAATATAAACAATTTCCATGAATATTTGAGAATTTTGTAACACAGATGAATTCATTAAAAAGTAATGCATTAGACTCAGTGGGTAAAGAATCCACCTGCCAATGCAAGAGATGCAGCTTTGTTCCCTGGTCCGGGGATGATCCCCTGTAGAAGAAAATGGTAACCCACTCCAGTATTCTTGCCTGGAGAACCCCATGGACAGAGAGCCTGCCGGGCTACAGTCCAGGGAGTCACAGAGTTGGGCATGACTCAATGACTGAACATCATCATCATCATATGAATTTGAAATATTCTACAAATGAATTAAACTATATATCACACCTGTTTTTCTTATCTTTTCTATTTGAAGGAATTAGCTGAACAACTTAAAGCCCAACTTGATAAGGCAAATAAATTCCAAGACACTGTAACACAGACGTCATCAAAAAAATCTAGGGTGGAGGTAAGTAATAACAGTTTGATTATAGGTAGCCAATTACTTTGTGTAATACTTGTGCTTGGCAGTGGTACTATTTAATGTTAAATGTGTCTGTATCTCTTACTGATGTGTTTGTATATGTTTATGGTTGTTTGCTTGTTTTTAATATTTATTTTCATATGTATTCTCTTATCTTATACCATTGTGTCCTGATGGACAAAAGCCTATGTCTAGGGTCAAGGGGGCCTGGTTTTATTCTAGGCTCTGCCATTTACTGACTGACCTAGCACAAGTCAAACTGGTCATTAACTTCTTTCTGTCCAGAATGAGACACTTGAATTTGGTATCCCTCTCATGTAAAATATTTTGTTCTAGGATTCGTTTGCCTATCTATTGGTCAATAAAACAGATAAAAAACATCTGTCTTTGCAGAGTATTATTTGAACAGGAAGAGAAAGATAATAAACTTATAAAGATAATAAACTATACAGCGTAGTAGAAAGTTACATATCCTAAGCAGGGTAGAGGGAATCTTGAATGTCAGGTATGCTATATGTTTATGTGTGTGTGTCTTGGGATGCATAGGCTAATTCTCATTAGAAAAGTGACGATGAAGCAAGGACTTGAAGTAAGTTAAACAGTGATCTCTATGTATCTGAGTGAAGAGCACTGTGGACATAAGGGACAGAAGATTGGATGTGTGTCCAGTATTTAGACAAAATAGCAAGGAGACCAGTGTTGCTGGAGTGACATGAGTGAAAGAGAAGAAAGTGGAAGATCCAGATTAGAGAGTCTGTGGGAGGCCAGATCATGTTAAGCTTAAAAGTTAAGGAAGTAGGTTTTTATTCTGGGTGAGAAGTAAAGCTGTTTCAGATTTTTGAGCAGAAAATGTATTTTGACAGAACCATCCTGGCTTTTTTGTTAAGAGTAGATTGAAGGAGAATAGGGCAAACATGGGATCTAGTTAAGCTTTTGCATTAATACACATAAGAAAGAACAGTGAACTTGACTAAGATAGTAGCTGAAGAATGTTTGAAGTAATTAGATTTTTTATATGCATAAATGTTTTCCGTGTATATTTTGAAGGAGAGCTGACTTGATTATTGTGATGGTTTAGATGAGAGAGGAATATGAATTAGTGTTGAGAATCTTTGTATCCATAGTCATCAAAGGTATTTTCTGTTTTGTCAGTGTCTTTGTCTGGTTTTGATGATCAGGGTGATGGTGGCTTTATGGAATGAATTTAGGAATGTTTCTTCCTCTTCAATCTTTTTGAAGTTTTTGAGAAGGATCACTGTAAGCTCTTATTTGTGTATCTGGCAGAATTTCGCAGTGAAACCATCTGGTCCTGGACTTGTTTTTTGCAGGAAGGATTTTTATTTTTACAGATTTGATTTCAGTTCTAGTGAAATTCATCAGTCTTTTCCAAATTATCTACTACTTTTTTGTTCAGTTTTGGTAGGCTGTGTGTTTCTAGAAACTTGTCCAATTCTTCTAGGTTGTACACTTTGTTGGTATGTAATTGTTCATAATATTTTCTTTTGGTACTTTTGTATTCTGCAATATTGGTTGCTATTTCTCCCATTTTATTTCTTATTATTTATGGGGGTCCTCTCTTTTCTTAAAGTTCTTGGTCAGAGATTTGTTGATTTTGTTTATTCTTTAAAAGAACCAGCTCTGGGTTTTATTGATATTTTTCTATTTTTTAAAACATCCTTTATTTATTTATTCTCTGACCTTTATTGTTTCCTTCCTTATCCTATCTTTAGGTTTTGTTTGTTTGTTGTATAATTCTTTTAGGTGGCAAGTTGCGTTCCTTATTTGTGATTTTTCTTGTTTTTTGAGAAAGGCTTGTATTGCTGTGAACTTCTCTGTGCTTTGGCTGCATCCCATAGATTTTCTATGGTTGTGTTTTCATTGTCATTTATCTCAAGATATTTTTTAACTTCCTCTTGATTTCATCATGACCCTTAGTTTTTAAGTAGTATGTTGTTTAGTCTCCATATTGTTTTTTTCCTAGTTTCTCACTCAGTATTTGATTTCTAGTTTCATGCAATTGTGGTCAGAAAAGATGCTTGAAATAATTATTATACTCAAATTTCTTGAGGATTATATTGTGTCTTAGTTTATAGTGAATTCAAAAAGAATTTGTATTTTTTGTTTGTTTGTTTTTATATAGAGTCCTGAAAACATAAATGACGTTTAAGTGTTCTGTTGTATCATTTAGAATCTCTGTTGCTTTATCATTTTTCTGTTTGGAAGATCTGTCCATTAATAGGAGTTCTGTATTAAGTCTCATACTATTTTTGTATTCCCATCATTTTCTCTCTTTATGTCTGTTAGTATGTTTATTACTTTAGGTGTTCCTATATTGGTTGCACATATGTTAATGAGTGTAAAGTCCTCTTCTTTTATAGATCCTTTTATTATTATATGGGCTTCCCTTGTGGCTCAGCTGGTAAAGAATCTGCCTGCAGTGCAGGAGACTTGGGTTCGATCCCTGGGTTGGGAAGATCCCCTGGAGAAGGGAAAGGCTACCCACTCCAGTAGGGGTCGCAAAGAGTGGACATGACTGAGTGACTTTCACTTTCACTTTATTATTATATAGGGTTCTTCTTAATCTCTCTTTATATCCATTGCTTTAAAGTCTATTTTGTTTGAGAAGAGTATTGGTACCCTGATTTCTTGCAGTTATGTTTGCATGAGCTGTCATTCTCCAACCCATCATATTCCATCTATGTGTGTCTTTTGCCCTAAAGTTGGTTTTCTGCAGGTAGTTTATTGTAGGCTCTTCTTTTATCATCTAGTCAGCCTTTCTGTGTCTTTTTTTTTAATCTTTTTTATTGAAGGATAATTGCTTTACAGAATTTTGTTGTTTTCTGTCAAACCTCAACATGAATCAGCCATAGGTATACATATATCCCCTCCCTTTTGAAACTCCCTCCCATCTCACTCCCCATCCTACCCTCTAGGTTGAAACAGAACCCCTGTTTGCATTTCCTGAGCCACATGGCAAATTCCCATTGGTTATCTATTTTACATATAAGTTTGCATGTTACTCTTTCCATACATCTCACCCTCCCCTCCCCTCTCCCCATGTGCATAGTTTGTTCTCTATGTTTGTTTCTCCCTTGCTGCCCTGTAAATAAATTCTTCAGTACCGTATTTCTAGATTCCATATATATGCGTTAGAATATGATATTTATCCTTCTCTTTTAGATTCACTTCACTCTGTATAGTAGGTTCTAGGTTCATCCACCTCATCAGAACTGACTCAAATCTGTTCCTTTTTATGGCTGAGTGATAGTCCATTGTGTACATGTACCAAACCTTTTTTTTTATTCATTCATCTGTTGATGGACATCTAGGTTGCTTCCATGTCCTAGCTATTGTAAATAGTGCTGCAGTGAACAATAGGATACATGAGTCTTTTTCAATTTTGGTTTCCTCAGGGTATATGCCTAGGAGTGGGATTGCTGGGTCATATGATGATTTTATTCCTAGTTGTTTAAGGAATCTCCATACTGTCTTCCACTGTGGATGCCTCAATTTACATTCCCACCAACAGTGCAAGAGCGTTCCCTTTCTGCACACCCTCTCCAGCATTTATTGTTTGTAGACTTTTTGATGATGGCCATTCTGACCATTGTGAGGTAATATCTCACCGTGGTTTTAATTTACATTTCTCTAATAATGAACGATGTTGAACAGCTTTCCATGTGTTTGTTAGCCATCTGTATGTTTTGGAGAAATGTCTGCTTAGGTCTTTTCCCCACTTTTTGATTGGGTTGTTTGTTTTTCTAGCATTGAGTTGTATGAGCTGCTTGTGTATTTTGGAAATTAATCCTTTGTCAATTGTTTCCTTTGCTATTATTTTCTCCCATTCTGAGGTTTTTTTTTTTTTTTCCCACCTTGCTTATAGTTGCCTTTGTTGTACAAAAGCTTTTAAGTTTATTTACTTTTGTTTTTATTGCCATTACTCTGGGAGGTGGGTCCTAGAGGATCTTGCTTTGATTTATGTCATCAAGTGTTCTGCCTAATTTTCCTCCAAGAGTTTTATAGTTTCTGGTCTTAGATTTAGGTCTTTAATCCATTTTGAATTTATCTTTGTATATGGTGTTAGGAAGTGTTCTAATTTCATCCTTTTACATATAGCTGTGCCATTTTCCCAGCACCATTTGTTGAAGAGGCTGTCTTTGCCCCATTGTATATTCTTGCATATAGCTGTGCCGTTTTCCCAGCACCGTTTGTTGAAGAGGCTGTCTTTGCCCCATTGTATATTCTTGCCTCCTTTGTCAAAATAAGGTACCCATAGGTGTAAGGGTTTATTTCTGGGCTTTCCGTCTTGTTCCATTGGTCTATATTTTGGTGCCAGTACCATACTGTCTTGATGACTGTAGCTTTGTAGTATAATCTGAAGTCAGGAAGGTTGATTCCTCCATCTCCATTCTTCTTTCTCAAGACTGCTTTGACTATTTGGGGTCTTCTGTGTTTCCATTTGAATTATGAAATTTTTTGTTCTAGTTCTGTGAAAAATGTCATTGGTAATTTGATGGGGATCACATTGAATCTGTAGATTGCATTTGGTAGTATAGTCATTTTCAGAATATTGATTCTTCCTACCAGAAACATGGAATATCTCTCTATCTGTTTATGTCATCTTTGATTTCTTTCATCAGTATCTTATAATTTTCTGTGTACAGTTCTTTTGTCTCCTTAGGTAAGTTTATTCCTAGATGTTTAATTCTTTTTGTTGCAGTGGTGAATGGGATTGATTCTTTAATTTCTCTTTCTGATTTTTCATTGTTAGTATATAGAAATGCAAGTGATTTCTGTGTATTGATTTTGTATCCTGCAGCTTTGCTAAATTCACTGATTAGCTCTAATAATTGTTTGATAACTATCTTTATCTCTAGTAATTTTCTAATACTATCTTTAGGGTTCTCTATGTACAGTATCATGTCATGTATAAACAGTGAGAGCTTTACTTCTACTTTTCTGATCTTGATTCGTTTTATTTCTTTTTCTTCTCTGATTGCTATAGCTAGGACTTCCAAAACTGTGTTGAATAATAGTGGTGGAAGTGGATACCCTTGTCTTGTTCCTGATCTTATGGGGAATGCTTTCAGTTTTTCACCATTGAGAATAATGTTTATATGGCCTTAATTATATTGAGATAGGTTCCTTCTATGCCCATTTTTTAAGTAGTTTTAATTATAAATGTGTGTTGAATTTTGTCAAAGTCTTTTTCTGCATCTATTGAGATTATCATATGGTTTTTATCTTTAAATTTGTTAATATGGTGTATCACATTAATTGATTTGCATATATTGAAGAATCCTTGCATCCCTGGAATAAACCCAAGTTGATCATGGTTAATGAGCTTTTTGATGTGTTGTTGAATTCCTTTTGATAAAGTTTTGTTGAGGATTTTTGCATCTATGTTCATCAGTGATATTGGCCTGTAGTTTTCTTTTTTTGTGTTGTCTGGTTTCAGGGTGATGGTACCCTAGTAGAATGAGTTTGTATGTGTTCCTTCCTCTGCAGTTTTTTGAAAGAATTTTAGAAATCCTTCTAATGCCTATCCAGGCATTAGCTCTTCTCTACATGTTTGATAGAATTCTCCTGTGAAGCTGTTTGGTCCTGGGCTTTTGTTTTTTGGGAGATTTTTTGGTTACAGCTTCGATTTCAGTGCTTGTAATTGGGTGGTTCATAATTTCTATCTCTTCCTGATGCAGTCTTGGGAGGTTGAACTTTTCTAAGAATCTGTCCATTTCTTCCAGGTTATCTATTTTATTGCCATATAGTTGGTCATAATAGTCTCATAATCCTTTGTATTTCTGCATTTTCTGTTGTAACCTTTCCTTTTTCATTTCTAATTTTGTTGATTTTATTCTTCTCTCTTATTTTCTTGATCAATCTGGTTAAAGGTTTGTCAGTTTTGTTTATCTTCTCCAAGAACCAGTTTTTAGTTTTATTAATCTTTAGTGTTGTTTCTTTCATTTCTTTTTCATTTATTTCTGCTTGGATCTTTATAATTTCTTTCCTCTGCTAATTATGAGTATTTTTGATTCTTTTCCCAGTTGTTTTAGGTGTAAAGTTAAGTTGTCCATTCAGTGTTTTTCTTGTTTCTTGAGGTAGGATTGTATTGCTATAAACTACCCCTTACAACTGCTTTTGCTGCATCTCATAGGTTTTGAGTTGTCGTGTTTTCATTGTCATTTGTTTCTAGGAATTTTTTTATTTCCCTTTTGATTTCTTCAATAACCTGTTGGTTATTTAGAAACATATTTAATCTCCATGTGTTGTGTTTTTTACAGTTCTTTTCTTGTAGTGGATATCTAGTCTCATAGCATTGTGGTCAGAAAAGATGCTTGATACGATTTCAATTTTCTTAAGTTTACTCAGGTTTGATTTGTGACCCAAGATGTGGGTCTATCCTGGAGAATGTTCTCTGTGCACTTGAGAAGAAGGTGTATTCTTCTGCATCTGGATAGAATGTCTTGAACATATCCGTGAGATCCATCTCATCTAATGTGTCAATTAAGACTTGTATTTCCTTATTAATTTTGTTTGATGAAATATCCATTGTTGTGAATGGGGTGTTAAAATCTCCTACTATTATTGTGTTACTGTCAATTTCTCCTTTTATGCCTGTTAGTGTTTGTTTTATGTAGAGGTGTTCCTATCTTGGAAGCATAGGTATTTACAATTATATCTTCCTCTTGGATTGATCCCTTGATCATTATGTAGTGTCCTTTCTTATCTCTTGTAACATTCTTCATTTTAAGGTCTACTTTGTCTGATATGAGGATTGCTACTCTAACTTTCTTTTGCTTTCCATTTGCATGGAATGTATTTTTCCATCCTCTCAGTTTCAGTCCCTATGTCTCCTTGGGTCTGAAGTGGGTTTCTTGTAGATAGCATATATATGGGTCTTGTTTTTGTATCCATTCAGCCAGTCTGTGTCTTTTGGTTGGAACATTTAATCTGTTTACATTTAAAGTAATCATTGATATATATGTTCCTATTGCCATTTTATTCATTGTTTGGGATTGATTTTGTAAATCTTTTTCTTCTCTTGCATTTCTTGACTATATAAGTCCCTTTAACATTTGTAGTAAAGCTGGTTTAGAGGTACTGAATTCTCTTAACTTTTGCTTGTCTGAAAAGTTTTTGATTTCTCCATCAGTTTAGAATGAGATACTTGGTTTTACTCTGGTACAGTAATCTTGGTTGTAGATTTTTCCCTTTCAGTACTTTACATATATTCTGCCATTTCCTTCTGGCTTGAAGAGTTTCTGCTGAAAGATCAGCTGGTAAATATCTGGGGTTTACCTTGTATATTATTTGTTGCTTTTCTACTGCTGCTTTTAATATTCTTTCTTTGTGTTTAATCTTTTTAGTTTGATTAGTATGTGTCTTAGTGTGTTTCTCCTTTGGTTTATCCTGTATGGGACTCTTTGTGCCTCTTGGACTTGATTGACTATTTCCTTTTCCATGTTGGGGAAATGTTCATCTATAATCTCTTCAAAAATTTTCTCATACCCTTTCTTTTTCTCTTCTTCTGAGACCCATATATTTTGAATGTTGGTGCATTTGATACTGTCCCAGAATTCTCTGAGACTATCCTCAGTTCTTTTCGTTCTTTTTACTTTTTCTGCTCTTCAGAAGTTATTTCCATGATTTTATCTTCCAGCTCACTGATTTGTTCTTCTCCTTCAGATATTCTGTTTTAGATTCCTTCTGCTGCTGCTGCTAAGTCGCTTCAGTCGTGTCCGACTCTGTGTGACCCCATAGATGGCAGCCCACTAGGCTCCTCTGTCCTTGGGATTCTCCAGACAAGAATACTGGAGTGGGTTGCCATTTCCTTCTCCAATGCATGAAAGTGAAAAGTGAAAGTGAAGTCGCTCAGTCATGCCCGACTCTTAGCGACCTCATGGACTGCAGCCTACCAGGCTCCTCGGTCCATGGGATTTTCCAGGCAAGAGTACTGGAGTAGGTTGCCATTGCCTTCTCCATTAATTCCTTCTAGAGTATTTTTAATTTCAGTACATGTGTTGTTTGTCTCTATATGGTTATTCTTTAATTCTTCTGGGTCTTTGTTAATTGATTCTTGCATTTTCTCCTTTCTGTTTTCAAGAATTTTTATCATCTTTTCTATCATTATACTGAATCCTTTTTCAGGTAGTTTGTGTATTTCCTGTTCATTTATTTGGACTTCTGTGTTTCTAGTTTGTTCCTTCATTTGTGCAGTATTTCTCTGCCTTTTCATTATTTTTTTAAAGCTTATTGTGTTTGAGGTCTTCTTTCCCCAGTCTTCAAGGTTGAATTATTTCTTCCTTTTGGTTTCTGCCCTCCTAAGGTTGGTCCAGTGGTTTGTGTAAGCTTCATATAGGGTGAGATTTATGATGAATTTTTTTTTTTTTTTTTTTTTTTTTCCTCTGATGGGCAAGGCTGAGTGAGGTGGTAATCCTGTCTACTGATGATTAGGTTTGTTTTTTGTTTGTTTGTTTGTTGTTTGGGTGAGGCATCTTGCACAGGGTGGTTGGAATGATTAGGTTTGTTTTTTGTTTGTTTGTTTGTTGTTTGGGTGAGGCATCTTGCATAGGGTGGTTGGAAGATGCCCGTTCTTGTATTCAAGTGGTTTCATTTGTGGAAGTTCTAACTATTTGGTACTTCCTAGGGTTAGTTCTCTGGTAGTCTAGGGTCTTGGAGTTAGTGCTCCCACTCTAAAGGCTCAGGGCTTGATCTCTTAGCTGGAGGTCTTCTGGAATCTGAGACTGAGCCACATGAGTTTTTTGCCAAGTTTGTTTTTGTTGTCCTGGTTTCCAGCATGCTGGGCTTCTTGTCAATTCCACTGTGCTGGATTTCTTTTGTGTTTGGCTTCTATAGCATGAGCTTTTGTCAAATTTGGCTTCTGCCATGCTTGGTCTCTGCCTTGCAGGTGCTGAGCTGAGGTTATTTCAGCCAGGTTACATCCAGGTCACGGCACCAGATATATTAGGGGAGTGTATAATTTCTTCAGTTCTGTATTGCAGCAGCAAAGATTTGAAACAGCAGACCAGTGTTAACAGCTTGGTTACAGCTCAGAGAGCACACTGTTACTTTTTCAAGCATCAGAACCTTCTGGTTTAGTTTCTTTTTGCTGCTCGCATCTCTTCAGATTTTCCACTGTTGACTTATCACTGTGGAAATTCTGCCATCCCACTGCCTGAGCCCGCCCACCAGCCCGCAGCACCTCCCCAGGGTTGCCAGGCCCACACATCTCTTTTTGAGATCTTGGGTCTTCTTTACTTTCATTACTCTAAATTTTTTTTTAATATAAATTTCTTGTCTCCCTTTATTTAGTTGTTCTAGTAGGTTTTTATTTTTGTCCTTCACCTACAAGGTTGAAGGTATCTGTAAGCTGAGATATTCTTTAAAATATGACACTATTAATTAATACTAGTTGATTAATAGTGGAAATACATAATATTGTGTGTGCTTGTAAGATTGAAAATTTGGATGCATTTTTTTCCCTTTCTGTTTCAACAGGGAAAGTAAATCTCTAGTAATGAAATTGAAAGTTTTTTAAATAATTAATTCTCTTTGGAGAGATAGACTGAAATGCAAATAATTTGCTTAGTCTTGTTTTGAATTGATTTTTAATGAAGTTGTTAGCTGGTATACTTTATGTCATTTTTTTATTAGGACCTTTTCAGGAAAATTCTGTTTTTGTCATAGAATGCAGTTGGGTGTATATTTAATAAAAGTTCATGGGAATAACTTCTTTTGAAGAGTAGAAGTGAAAATCATTTGAGGGCTGTTAATTGAAAGAATAGAAGTTACGTGGAATACCATTATGGTAGATAATTCAACAAGTTCATTCTGTCATTTAATTGCTTTCAAGATTTGGTAGGGTCTTTACTCTTTTTTTGTACCTTAAGCCTATATAGTCTTTGTCAGTATACTTCAGTTATGGTTTGAAGGGGACAAGATGTGGAATTTCAGTCTCCTTCTGCTATGATAGAATTGCCATTCTTTTTTTTTTTTAATTTTTTATTGTAGCATAGTTGATTAACAATGTTGTGTTAGTTTCTAGTGTAGAGCAGACTGATTCAGTTTATACATATACATGTGTCAATTCTTTTTGAAATTCTTTTCTGATTTAGTTTATTACCGAGTATTTAACAGAGTTCCCTATGCTATACAGTAGTTCCTTGTTGATTATCTGTTTTAAAAGTAGTGCATATATGTCAGTCCCAAGCTCCCAATCTATCCCTTCTGCCTGCTTTTCCCTACTGGTAACTGTAAGCTTGTTCTCTAAGTCTGTGAATCTGTTTCTGTTTTGTAAATAAATTTGTTGGTGCCCCCCCCCATTTTTTTTTTTTTTGGATTCCACATATAAGCAGTATTACATGTATTGTTCTTTCAGTGTCTAACTTATTTCACTCAGTATGACATTCTCTAGGTCTATCTGTTTTGCTGCAAATTGCATTTTTTTTAAATTGCTAAGTGATGTTCTACTCTATATGTGTATCATATGGTCTTATCCATGCTTTTGTTGATGGACATTTAGGTTACTTCCATGTCTTTGCTTTGTAAATAGTGGTGCAGGGTATATTGGGGTACATGTGTCTTTTTGAATTATGGTTTTCTCAGGGTATATGCCCAGTAGTGGGATTGCTGGCTCATATGGTGATTCTGTTTTTGGTTTTTAGAGGAATCTCCATACTTTTCTCCATAGTGGCTATATCAATTTACATTCCCACCAACAGTGCCTGCACTCTCTCCAGCTTTTACTGTTTGCAGATTTTTTGATAATAGCTATTTTGACTAGTGTAAGGTGACATCTCATTGTAGTTTTGATTTACATTTTTCTAGTAATTAGCTGTGTTCAGCATCTTTTCAAATGTGCCTCTTTACCATCTGTATGTCTTCTTTGGAGAAATGTCTGTTTAACTCATCTACCGTTTTTTGATTTTGTTTGTGTGTGTGTTTTAATACTGAGCCACATGAGCTGTTTGTAAATTTTGGAGATTAATCCCTTACTGGTTTCATTGTTTGCAAATATTTTCTCCCATTCTATTGGTTGTCTTTTCATATTACTCTGGGAGACAGCCTCAGGAAGATAGTACTGTGATTTACTTTAAAGAGTGTTCTGCCTATGGTTTCCTCTAAGTCTTTTTATAGAATCTGGTCTTACATTTATGTTTTTAGTCGTGTTGAGTTTATTTTTGTGTATGGTGGTAAAGAATGTTCCAGTTTCCTTGTTTTACATGTAGCTGTTCTGTTTTCTTCGGAATATTTTTTGAAGAGAGCATCTTCCTTCCCTTATAGTCTTGCCCCCGTTGTAATAGATTAATTGGCCATAGGTGTGTGGGTTTATTTGTGGATTTTGTATCCTGTTCCATTGATCTGTTCTATTTTTATGCCAGTACCATTTTTTGATGTCTGTAGCTTTGTAGTGTAGTCTGAAGTCAGGGATTCTGATTCCTCCAGCACCATTTTTCTTTCTCCAGATTCATTTTGCTTTTCAAGGTCTTTTGTGTTTCCATACAAATAATTTTCTCTTCTTTTTGTTCTAAAAAAATGCCATTGGTAATTTGGTAGGAATTGCATTCAATCTTTATAGATTGACTTATGCAGTATTGTCATTTTGACAGTATTGATTCTTTCAAACCAAGAATGTGGTATATCTTCTCATCTGTTTGTATAATCTTTGATTTCTTTGATCATTGTCTTGTTTTTGAACTGTACATCTATTGTCTCCTTAGGTTGCTTTATTCCTGCATGTTTGTTTCTTTTTCATGTGTTGATGAGATCGTTTCTTTAATTTCTCTTTCTGGTCTTTTGTTTTTAGTGTGTAGATGTATAACAAATTTCTGTGTTTTAATTTTGTATACTCTAACTTTACCGATCATTGATGAACTCTACAAGTTTTCTGGTAGCATCTTTAAGATTTTCTATGTATAGTACCATGTCATCTGCAAACAGTGGCAGTTTAATTTCTTCTTTTCCAGTCTGGATTTCTTTCATTTCTTTTTCTTCTTCAATTTCGGTGGCTTGGATTTCCAAAACCGTGTTGAATGAAAGTGGCAAAAGTGGACATCCTTGTCTTGTTACTCATCTCAGAGGAGATGCTTTCAGCTTTGCACTCGTAAGCGTAATGTTAGCTGTAGCTTTGTCATAATTGGCTTTTATTATATTCAGACATGTTTCATCCATGCCCACTTTCTGGAAGGTTTTCTTGTTTTTTTAACATAAATGGGTGTTGAATTTTGTCAAAAGCTTTTTCTGTGCCTGTTGATATGTCTGTATGGTTTTTGTTCTTAAGTTTGTTGCTGTATCACTGATTAATGTGAAAATATTGAAAAATTTTTGTATCCCTGGGAGAAATCCCACTTGGTCATGGTGTATGACCCTTTTAATATTTTGTTGGATTGAGCTTGCTAGTATTTTGTTGAGGACTTTTGCGTCTATGTTAATCAGTGATATTGGCCCATAATTTTCTCCTTTTCTGTAGTCATCTGTGTTTCATTTTGGCATGATGGTTGTGGTGGCTTCATAGAATGACTTTGGGACTGTTCCTTTGCAGTTTTTCAAAATAGTTTTAGAAGAATGATGTTAACTCTTTTCTAAATGTAGATATTAACTCTTCTCTAAATGTTTGGTAGAATTTGCCTATGAAGCCATTTGTTGCTGAGTTTTGTTTGTTGGAAGATTTTTTATCATAATTTCAATTCATTACTTGTAATTAGTCTGTTCATATTTCCATTTCTACGATGGAAGAAGATTCTTGGGAGATTGTACCTTTCTAAGAATGTCTTCATTTCCTCTATCTTGTCCATATTATTGACATCTAGTTGCTTGAGACAGTCTCTTATGAGCATTTTAATTTTTGTGGTACATTGTAACTTCTTCTTTTTTATTTCTAATTTTATCGATTTGAACCCACTCCCTCTTTTTCTTGATGCATCTGGCTAAAGATTTATCAATTTTGTTTTCAAAGAACCAGGTTTTAGTTTTATTGATCTTTAATTTTTTAAAATTTTCATTTCTGCCCTGATCTCTATTATTTCTCTCCTTCTACTAACTTTGAGTTTTGTTTGTTCCTCTTTTTCTGGTTGTTTTCATTGTAAGGTTAGGTTGTTTATTTGTGGTTTTTCCTTTTTCCTGCTGTAAGATTGTATTATCTTAAACTTCTCTCTTTAGAACTTCTTTTCTCACATCACACATATTTTGAATGGTTGAGCTTCATTTTCCTTTGTCTCTAGATATTTTTATTTCCTGTTTTATTTCTTCATTGATCCATTGGTTGTTTAGCAACATATTGTTTAGCCTCCACGTATTTATGTTTTTTAGATTTTTTTTCTTGTGTTAATGTCCAATCTTATAGTGTTGTAAGAAAAGATGCTTGATACGATTTTAGTTTCGTTAAGTTTACTGAGGCTTGATTTGTGATCCACGATGTGATCTCTTCTGGGGCATGTTCTTATGCAATTGAGAAGAAAATATATTCTACTGCTTTTGGATGCAGTTCTCTATAAATACCAGTTAAGTCTATGCAGTGTAATCTGTCGTTTAAGGCTTGTATTTCTTTTTGATCTTCTGTCTGGATGATCTGTTAATTGAGGAAAGAGTTAAAGTTTCCTAGTATTGTTGTTTTATCGATTTCTTCTTTTATGACTGTTAGAATTTGTATTATTGGGGTGCTCCTACAGTAGGTACATGTATATTTATATTGATCATTATGTAGTGTCCTTTCTTGTCTCTTGTAACAGTCTGTAATTTAAAGTCTGTTTTGTCTGATATGAGTATTGCTATTCGAGCTTTCTTTTGATTACCATTTACATGGAATACCTGTTTCCATCTTCTTGCTTTCAGTTTGTATATGTTCCTAGATCTGAAGTAGGTCTTTGTAGACAGCATATATACTGATCTGTTTTTCAACCAGTCTTTGTTTTGGTTGGAGTATTTATCCCATTAACATTTAAGATAATTATTGATACATGTTTCCTGTTGTTATTGTTTTTCAGTCACTAAGTTGTGTCTGACTCTTGCAACCCCATGGACAGTATAGCACTCCAGGGACCTCTGTCCTCCACTGTCTCCCAGAGTTTGCTCAAATTCTTGTTCATTGAATTGGTGGTGCTATCTAACAATCTCATCCTCAGCTACCACCTTCCTTTTTTACCTTCAATATTTTCCAGCATCAGAGTCTTTTCCAATGAGTCAACTCTTTGCATCAGGTGGCCAAAGTATTGGAGCCTCATGCTGTTGAAAATCTGAGCCATAACTGCCACCCCCTAACCCCCCTGTCCCTGGGAGACCCTCTAATATTAATAGGGACATCTGGTCCAGTCTCTTATGAGGTCACTGTTTCTTCTCCTCTGTCCTGGTATGCATGAGACCCCGAGTGCTCCCTTTAAAAGTGGAATTTCTGTTTCCCACAGTACTGTTAAATCATTGAAGATTTGTCTTCAAAACAAAATTTCGTGGGGTCTCCTCCTCCCATTGCCAGACCTGCAGGCTGGGAAGCCTGATTAATGACTCAGGACTTTCACTCCTATTGGAGAACTTCAGTAGTATAATTTTTCTTACACTTTGTGGGTTGGCCCACCCAGCGGGTATGGGATTTGATTTTATTGCTTCTGCGCCTCTCGTTCCATCTCATTGTAGCTTCTTTGTCTTTGGGTTTAGGGTGTCTTTTTTGGTAGATTTCAGCATTTTTTTGGTCAATCGTTCTTCAGCAATTACTTGTGATCTCAAAATTTCTGTAATAAGGGTTGAGCCCACTTCTTTCTACTCTGCCATGTTGTTGACAAGCCAGGATTTTTAAATTGAAAAAACATTTGTTAAATATAACATCTGCTCTTAGGTAATGGGCACTCTCATACAGCGCCTGTTTGAACCATTGGTGTTTTGTCATCTTTTATATTATCTAAATGAAAGCTTAATTTGAAGTTTGCTTCTGTGATTATTTTAAAAGTTAAGTAAACTTTGGATATTTTTTCCCACCTTTTCCCTGAAAAGATTATGATCACTTTACATTATAGTAGATAATGAAAGTTCAGGATGCTTTAGATAATCCATAATATTATGTGAAAATAAAATCATTTTATGCTTTTTTTGGCTATTAAATATAAGCATTCAGTATTTTTTTCAATATTTTCAGTTGTTACCTCTAAAACTTTATATAGGATGAAGATCAGGAAGAAGTGATCCTTGTCAGAACAGATCATTCCGGAAGAGTCTGGCCTGTAAACACACCAGGAAAACAAGAAGGAAGAAGGAAAAGACAGAATGTATGTTTAACATATATCTTTTGTTTATTACTTTAGAATTCCTTTTTTCCCCTTTGTATCAGATTTACAGTTAATCCTTTAACCACCTGAGTTTGAATTGCTCAGGTCCACTTATACACAGAACTTTTTCAATAAATTACATACTGTAGTACTACATATCTGTGGTGGTTTGAACCTGTGGATATGGAGTATAGTTAAAGGATCAACTATAATCTGATACAAAGGGGAAAAGAGGAATTCACTGCCCCTAACCTTTGCATTGTTCAAGGGTCAACTGTCCTTTGAAATATTTTTAGACATGTAGTTCAATAATGCAAACGCTGTTGGTCTTTCATTGCTCAGTAGTATATGACTCTTTGTAGCCTCATGTACTGTAGCCTGCCAGGCTCCTCTGTCCATGGCATTTCCCAGGCAAGAATATTGGAGTGGGTTGCTGTTTCCTTTTCCAGGGGATCTTAACAACCTAGGAATCAAACCCGCATCTCCTACATTGGCAGGCGGATTCTTTACCCCTGAGCCACCAGGGAAGCCCAATGCAAACATTAAAAGGCAGTAAATAGTGATATTACTTCTAATTATATCCCTTTGCCTTTTACAAAATGTTATCTAATTCAACAGCAGATGTGAACATTGAATTTTTAAGGAAGTCTTAATTTTAACGTTTATTTCTTTGACATTGTTTCTAGCTTCTTTTTACATACTCATCATAGCTCTTAGGGAAAACCTTAGTCCCATACATCTCTTATCTGTGTTTGATCCTTTATAAACCTAATTTTGTTTTCTGCCTTCTAGCTGCTGCGGTTAATTTATAGCACTGCCTTGAGGCTCTTAAAATGGCAAAAACAACATATTCAATTTTCTCAAGTTAGATTTTTTGTTTCAAATTTGAAAGATCTTATAAGCAGTAATTAAGTACACAAAAGAGTCATTTAGAATCTTTCTGTCAAATGTTTATAATCTGCCTGTTGAGTGCAAATAGAAATGGGATAGACACCTCTTCTGATGAAATGGGAAGTATTCGGGTTTTGCAAGAAAGATGTCATAGGAAAATAGTAAAGGTTTGAATTGTATGAGATGACAGAACTGGCTTGGGGTTCATAGACCCATTGCCAGATGGCATTCAGTCGTGTTCTTGAATTGCTTACTATTGAGTAATCTAGGTACAGGAGTAAAGAGGTAGACACATTCATTTGGCACTGAGGTTTGCTTTTTGAGTATAATGAAGGATAAGGGGACCAGAAAGAGATTTGCATCCAAGGAGTGATTGAAGTCATAGAACGTGAGATACAAGGTTGTGAAGATGAGAATGGTAACATGGGCATAAAATAAGAGGGTGGTTCCAAAGAAGTTGAACAGCAGGATTTATTTGGATAAGGGAATTTGAGATCAGTGTTGAGGAGATTTGATTTGGTAGGTAATACATAGCACTTTTCTTTTCCACTGATAGGTATGGAACCAACTGAAAGGAAAACCCGGAATTGTTTAGATGAGAGTCAGAATATCAGCTTTGCTTCTGATACAGCTGTTTGAAGTAGATTTGCTTAAAACCTCACTTTTGTTTTTGATATACTTTCTCAATCTCTGGATAACTCCTAACTTAACTCTACAATGATAGGGATTTTTTACTACAAGGAGGGGAGAGAAAGCATAAAGCAATTCTGCCCTTTGCCTAGAACTCAGAAATCAGATACTTTCATGCTTCCATCCCTTGGGAAGAGGAAGGTAATGGTACAGAAGAGGTAGGGAGTGTCATTTTAATGGAAGTTCTTCCACATGGATGCAGACAGAATAGAAAGAAACTAGAAGGGAAGATTATGATATATATTGGGATTTTTACTTTTAATGTCAGATTTATAGGTAGTTTATTAAAATACTTCAGACTTGTGTTTTCACTAAACTTACAGTGTTCATTTTGTCATAGGTTTCAACTCATGAGGAAAAAGAAAGGGTCAGATACTTTCATGATGATGATAACTTAAGCCTAAATGATTTAGTCAAGAATGAAAAGATGGGAACAGCAGAAAGTCACAACAAACTTTTTATGAGAATGACATCTAAGGTAAGATATATTGCTGGGATACCTTTGAATTTTGAGAAATTCCGTCTATTCAGTCTACAGTGATGTACTTTGCAGAGATAGCTGGTTCTCTCTAAACTTTGTTTTATTAAATTAAATCCTTTCTAAGACACATTAGAAACCTGCATTTTAGAATTGATGTGATTGGGCAGTATATTTTAGGGATTTAGTTTTTTTAAAAATAAGAATTCTGGGTTAATTTTATAATGTATTCTATGAAAATGTTAATTATATATTTGCTCTACCATTTAAGAGAACATTTGGGGCAAGACTTTTAATGTTGACAACATACTTGCTAGTTAGATTACCAGTCTGTTTTGTCTTGATGTTTCATCGGTTCTTCATAATTATGCCACAGGTGTATAATTAAAGTAATATATAAAAAATATTATAAAGAAGACATCTTGGAATAACCTTAAGTCTATTCATATAAAAATTTTATATTCTTTTTTTAAAGTATATCATGTTTCATGGGTAGTAGGATGAATTTTTTAATTTCAAATAATTATCTTTGTTGCAAACGCTTCATTGCATTTCCTTTCAAACACTGCCATTAACACTTGTTATCAAAGAGACATTTATTTATTTATTTATTTTTGAATTTTATTTTATTTTACTTTTTAACTTTACAATATTGTATTGGTTTTGCCATACATCAACATGAATCCACCACAGGTATACACGTGTTCCCCATCCTGAACCCTCCTAGCTCCTCCCTTCCCGTACCATCCCTCTGGGTCGTCCCAGTGCACCAGCCCCAAGCACCCAGTATCGTGCATCGAACCTGGGCTGGCGACTCATTTCATATATGATATTATACATGTTTCAATGCCATTCTCCCAAATTATCCCACCCTCTCCCTCTCCCACGGAGTCCAAAAGACTGTTCTATACATCAGTGTCCAAAGAGACATTTAAATTAGGGTTTGACTCCACTGGGAAAATTTATCTCACTGTATTTACAAGTGAAGTTTTATTGGAACACATCTATGTTCATTTTATTTCCATGTAGTCTGAGGCTATTTTCGTTTTGTAACAGCTTCATTGACATGTAATCTAAGGTTGTTTTCACTTTACATGTAGTCTAGGGCTGTTTTCACTTTATAACAGCTGAGCTGAGTAGTTGAGACAGAGACTTTGTAGCCCACAAGACTGAAAATATTTACTGTTTGGCACTTGATTGAACAAATTGCCATCCTTGCTTATGATGCTATTGGTGATGGGAACTTGAACCTAGGTATCTGAGGAATAGGAGGGAGACTTTTTACTGTATACCTTATTAGACTTTTCTTTTTAGCTATATGAATGTTTTACCTGATGGAAAAAATTAACTTAATGAAAACTAGAACAAAGGCAATCAAGATATCAGTGTGTATATATGTGTGTCAGAGGGAGTAAAAAATACTTTGATTTAAATAGAAATGTTTATTATCACCAAGAATTATATGGGAACTTAACTTTAGCCTATTAGGTTAATTTTTCTTCTCTTTATTTTGGGGGAAATACTAGAAATCTTCTAGGGTCTGGAAATTCACTGCAGATAGAAGGACATATTTTTATGGAAGTTTCCTTCTCAGAAATTTAGAAGTCTGAATGAAATATAGTTTTAGTAATTTTATTATAATCCATTCACATTTATACAGAAAATAAAACAAAACCTTGTTAGAATTTTTAATTAAAAATAAATCACTTATTAATTTTAAAAGGTATTTATTGGGCATCTAATTTGTGCTGGATACCATTTTAGGTGCTGGGTATAGTGAAGTAATAAAGTTCCCCAACCCCAAGGAGCTTATATTTCTAGTAGATGAGATATAAAATGAACAAATGCATGATATAAAAATTACATAACATTAAAAAATTACATAACATAAATACTGTGTCACAAAATAGAAAATATTTTTGTAGAGAGTAAAACAAGATAAAAGGAGATAGGATGGTGTTTTCAGTAGAATGCTGAAGGAAGACCTGTCTGTAAAGGTGATATTTCAGCAGACTTCTGAACAAAGTGAAGGGGAGTGATCTGTATAAAAATCTGGGGGAAGACCATGCAGCAGAAACAACAAATGCAGTTGATCTGAAGAAGAGATAAATACTATAAGCTTTAAAAAACAGCAGGATGACACATGTGACTCTGAATAGAGGAGAAATGAAAAGAGGTATAGAAGAGGAAATGGTCAGACCATGTCAGGTCTTGGGGCCAAGGTGTGAGAGCTTCTGCTTTTGTTTTACTTATTTATTTCTAAAAGTTGCTTTCCCATTCTGCCTTACACCTACTCTTTCTTTCTTTTTTTTTTTTTCCCAGCTGTGCTGGGTCTTCATTCTCCACAGGCTTTTCTCTAGTCGTGGGAAGTGAGGGCTGCTCTCTAGTTGCAGTATGTGGGTTTCTTTTGTTGCAGAGCATGGGCTCTAGGGTGCATGGGCTTCAGTAGTTGCAGCACATGAGCTCAGTGGTTGAGGCTCTTGGACTTTAGAGCACAGGCTCAATAGTTGTGGCACATGGACTTAGTTGCCCCATGGCACGTGGGATCTTCCTGGACAATGGATCAAACCCATGTCTCCTGTGTTGGCAGGCAAATTTTACCACTGAGCCACCAGGGAAGCCCTTGTTTGTTTTAAATGATAGGGAACCATTTGAAGGTTTTTAGTAGGACAGTATCATGACCTCATTTTGTGTTTTATTGTTGTCCCGTAGCTTCCCTTGTGGCTCAGGTGGTAAAGAATCTGCCTGCAATCTGGAAGACCAAGGGTTTGATCCCTGGGTTGGGAAGATCCCCTGGAGAAGGGAACGGCTACCCACTCCAGTATTCTGGCCTGGAGAATTCCGTGGGCTGTATAGTCCATGGGGTCACAAAGAGTTCGACACAACTGAGCGACTTTCACTTTCACATAGCTCTTAAATATTCTCTCTTGGCTCTTTTTGTTTGTTTGTTTTTGTTCTCTCTGCTTTTCAGTTGTGGAAGTTTTTGTTGTCATATCCTCAAGCTCAGGGATTTTTTTCTTTAGCCTTGTCCAATTATTAATGAATCCATCAAAGGCATTTGTCATTTCTGTTACAGTGTTTTTCATCTCCAGCATCTAGTTTTTTTGTTTTTTTGGGTTTTTTTGGTTCTTTTCTTAGAATTTCCATATCTCTGCTTACATTATGCATGTGCTTAGTCACTCAGTCATGTCCAGCTCTTTGGACTGCAATGTGACAGTCTCCTCTGTCTTTAGAATTTTTCAGGCAAGAATACTGGAGTGGGTTGGCACTTCCCTTCTCCAGGGGATCTTCCTGGCCCAGAGATCGTAGGTACATGTACTGTGTCTTTGCTTACATTATCCATCTGTTTTTGCTGAGCCTGTGCTGCTGGACTGTGAATTTCACCAGTACTTCACAGGTTTTTCTCCGCTTAGTTGGAATAGAATAGAGTGGCTAGAAGGGGCTGGATTTGAATGTTTCCCTTCTTTCAGGTAGATTAGGCTCTGCTAAAACTCCAGCAGGTTAAACTCTGGTGTGGCAATTTCTGCTGAAGGGCTGGCCTTGTTAAGAAGAAAAGAATGCCTTGGTACATTTCAGGGTGTTTCCTTTTCCCTTCCCCTTGTTGAAAGTCACAGAGGACTTTTCTCTGATATTTACTCTGCAGACCTGGTAGAGCTCCAAGAGATAAAATTCACAAAATTTTGAGGGGGCCCTTTATGACTGGATTCCCCTGGGATTGTTAACTTGCATATTTGTCTACACTGAGCCTCCTGAAATTTATCAACTGCAGTTTAGATTTTCCTATCCTGGCACTGGTTCTCGCAGAACCACTGGTTTTTCACAAATAAATTGAATTAGGATTCTTTGTATCAACCTGATTGTTTCTCCAATTTTGGGGGCAATTACTTCCCTGAGTCTAAAAAGTGCTGTCGAGTTTTCAGTTTGTTCACCTTTGTACTTGTTGTTGGGATAGCGTGGCAACTTCCTAGCCCCTGAAATGCCAGTCTGGAGACTGCTGGTTTATGTTTTGAAAGATTTTTCTGGTGACTCTTTTGAGAATGTAATGTAGATAGGCAAGAATGGAAGCAGGGAGAATGTTTAGGAGGATAATTTCCTTAATTCAGATAGAGGCTTGGGTTAGGTTGGTAAACTGATGAAAAGCAATAAGATTTGGGGCAATGCTGGTGCCATTCATTGTAACAGAAAAACTTTGGCAGGCAAAAAATCTTTCAGGAGGTGGGAGATGAAGAATACTATTATTAACACATTAAGTATGCCCATTAGTCATTCACATGATGGTGTGGAATGACTGTGCACAGAGCTCTGGGTATATCTTGGTTCTCCCATATAGATATAGATGCTGTTAACAGGGACTTAAGAAATTATTTATGAGGAGGATCTGAAGATGGAGCTGAGCACTATCTGAAAGAAGGAAAAAGATTCAACAAAGGGGATTGAGAAGGTTTGACCAGTGAGGTAGAAGGAAAACAGCATGTGATGTTTCAGCATCCAGAGGAGACAAGAAAGATGTTGTGAATAACTGTTACCTATTTCTGAGAGACAGTAGCATTTTCATAGATAGAAAAATGAGTATTCACTTGGCACTGGGAATGTTTCTCGTGACTTTTTTTTTTCCCACCATGTCATGCAGCTTGTAAGATCTTAGTTCCCCAAGCAGGGATTGAACCTGGGCCATGGCAGTGAAAGTCCTGCATCTTAACCATTGGCCCACCAGCAAACTCCCTTTGTGATTTTGATAAGTGTGGTTTCCTTAGTCTGCTAAACAGAAAAGCTTGATTATGATGTGTTCAAAAGTGAATGTAAGAACAGTTGGTGAAGAGATAATCTTAGAAAGGATCTGGTTACTGTCTATCAGTAGGTAAGGCACAGATACAGCTAGGTTTGTAAATGTGGAATAGCAAATGAACTAGTTTTCCTCTTACTGCCTCTGTTAGTTGAATAAAAGGACTCAGGTATCCCCTGAGAGTGATGATGTAGAAGGGGTGTTAATTCCAACAAGTACTGCTCCCAATTAGATAATTCAATAGAAAACACATAATGTTCCATCAGGTTAGTACAAGACCACATGTTTTGATGACCAGGCAAAAATTGTTACATCTTGACTGGGAAGTTCTGATTCATCCACCATATTCACCAGACATTGCACCTTCAGATTTCCCTTTCTTTTGGTCTTTACAAAATTCTCTTAATGGAAAAAATTTCAATTCCCTGAAAGACTGTAAAAGATACCTGGAACAGTTCATTGTTCATGAAGATAAAAAGTTTGGGGAAGATGGAATTGTGAAGTTGCCAGGAAAGCAGCAGAAGATAGTGGAAAAACTGGTGAATACATTTTTTCAATAAAGTTCTTGGTGAAGATGAAAATGTATCCCTTGTTAAAACAGAAGGAACTTTTTGGCCAGCCCTATAAACCAGCTTCAGATTAAGAAAGTGAGTAGAAGTAGGAATGGCGAAATTGAGGACAAAATTGGTCAGAGAGCAATATGTGCAAAGCCTGAAGAGAACAGTACTTTGGGGGACTAAAATAGGGGGGCAAAATATAGAGTTTGAGTAGAGATATGATCACATGTGACTGATTCTATGGATCATAACAAACTATGGAAAATTCTTAAAGAAATGGGAATATCAGACCACCTTACCTGCCTCCTGAGAAAACTGTATGCAGGTCAAGAAGCAGCAGAACCAGACATAGAACAACAGACTGGTTCCAAATTGGGAGGAGTACATCAAGGCTGTATATTGTCACCCTGCTTATTTAACTTTTATGCACAGTACATCATGCAAAATGCCTGGCTGGATGAAGCTCAGGCTGGAATCAAGACTGCCGAGAGAAATATCAGTAACCTCAGATATGCAGATGACAGCACCCTAATGGCAGAAAGTGAAGAGGAACTAAAGAGCCTCTTCAATTCAGTCGCTCAGTCGCATCTGACTCTTTGTTATCCCATGGACTGCAGCACACCAGGCTTCCCTGTCCATCACCAACTCCCAGAGCTTACTCAAACTCATGTCCTTTGAGTCGGTGATGCCATCCAACTGTCCCATCCTCTGTTGTCCCCTTCTCCTCCTGCCTTCAATCTTTCTGGCACCAGGGTCTTTTCCAGTGAGTCACCTCTTCGCATCAGGTGGCCAAAGTATTGGAGTTTCAGCTTCAGCATCAGTCCTTCCAATGAATATTCAGGACTGATTTCCTTTAGGATTGGCTGGTTTGATCTCCTTGCAGTCCAAGGGACCCTCAAGAGTCTTTTCCAACACCACAGTTTAAAAGAATCAATTCTTCAGTGCTCAGCTTTCTTTATGGTCCAACTCTCACATCCATACATGACTACTGGAAAAACCATAGCTTTGACTATGAAGACCTTTGTTGGCAAAGTAATATCTTTGCTTTTTAATATGCTGTCTAAATTGGTCATAGCTTTTCTTCCAAGGAGCAAGTGTTTTTGAAATTAATTGCTGCAGTCACCATCTGCAGTGATTTTGGAGCCCAAGAAAATAGTCTGTTACTGTTTCCATTGTTATCCCATCTATTGGCCATGACGTGATGGGAGCAGATGCCATGATCTTTGTTTTTTGAATGTTGAGTTAAAAAATCATCTTGATAAAATTGAAAGAAGAGAGTGAAAAAGTTGGCTTAAAACTCAACCTTTGAAAAACGAAGATCATGGCATTCAGTCCCATCACTGCATGGCAAATAGATGGGGAGAAAATGTAAACAGTGACAGACTTTATTTTTTGGGCTCCAAACTCACTCTGGATGGTGACTGCAGCCTTGACATTAAAAGATGCTTCCTCCTTAGAAGAAAAACTATGACAGACCTAGATGGTGTATTAAAAAGCAGAGGGATCACTGCCAACAAAGGTCCATATAGTCAAAACTATGGTTTTTTCCATTGATTATGTGACATTTGAACCATAAAGAAGGCTGATCACTGAAGAACTGATGCCTTCCAACTGAGGTGTTGGAGAAGACTCTTGAGAATTCCCTGGACAGCAAGGAGATCAAACCAGTCAATCCTAAAGATAATCAACCCTGAATATTCATAGGAAGGACTGATGCTGAAGCTGAAACTCCATTACTTTGGCCACTTGATGGGACGAGCTGACTCAGTGGAAAAGACTGATGCTGGCAAAGATTTACTGGGAAGGGGGCAACATGGATGAGATGGTTGGATGGAACCATTGACTCAATGAACAAGAGTTTGAACAAACTGGGAGATTCAGAAGGACAGGGAAGTCAGGTATGTTGCAGTCCATGGGGTTTCAAAGAGTTTGATACGACTGAGCAGCAGAACAACAACGTGATCACATGTGACTGAGGTGACTCATATTTATAAGTCCTTATTGCGTGCCAGGCATATGCTAAAGGATTAAGAAAGATAATCTAGAAGAATAATATTGTTATAACCATTGTAAAGTAGGGACTATAGGGACATTGCAGAAAGATTAAATAACTGCCTGTTATTATTATTTACAATACTACTACACTTATTCTGATTATAGTTCAGTTTAGACACCCAGTCGTGGCCGACTCTTTGCAACCCCATGAACTGCAGCATGCCAGGCCTCCCTGTCCATCACCAACTCGCAGAGTCCACCCAAACCCATGTCCACCAAGTTGGTGATGCCATCCAAACATCTCATCCTCTGTCGTCCCCTTCTCCTCCTGCCCTCAATCTTTCCCAGCATCAGGGTCTTTTCAAATGAGTCAACTCTTCGCATCAGGTAGCCAAAGTATTGGAGTTTCAGCTTCAACTTCTGTCCTTCCAATGAACACCCTGGACTGATCTCCTTTAGGATGGACTGGTTTGATCTCCTTGCAGTCCAAGGGACTCTCAAGTCTTCTCCAACACCACAGTTCTAAAGCATCAATTCTTCAGTGCTCAGCTTTCTTTGTAGTCCAACTCTCACATCCATGCATGACCACTGGAAAAACCATAGCCTTGACTAGACGGACCTTTGTTGACAAAGTCATGTCTCTGCTTTTTAATAAGCTGTCTAGATTGGTCATAACTTTCCTTCCAAGGAGAAAATGTCTTTTAATTTCATGGCTGCAGTCACCATCTGCAGTAATTTTGGAGCCCAGAAAAATAAAGTCTGACACTGTTTCCACTGTTTCCCCATTTATTTGCCATGCAGTGATGGAACTGGATGCTATGATCTTAGTTTTCTGAATGTCAAGCTTTAAGCCAACTTTTTCACTTTTCCTCTTTCACTTTCATCAAGAGGCTCTTTAGTTCTTCTTTGCTTTCTGCCATAAGGATGGTGTCATCTGCATATCTGAGGTTATTGATATTTCTCCCGGCAGTCTTCATTCCAGCTTGTGCTTCCTCTAGCCCAGCGTTTCTCATGATGTACCTTCATATAATTTAAATAATCAGGGTGACAGTATACAGCCTTGATGTACTCCTTTTCGTATTTGGAACTAATCTTTGTTCCATGTCCAGTTCTAACTGTTGCTTCCTGACCTGCATACAGATTTCTCAAGAGGCAGGTCAGGTGGTCTGGTATTCCCATCTTCTTCAGAATTTTCCACACTTTATTGTGATCCACACAGTCAAAGGCTTTGGCGTAGTCAATAAAGCAGAAATAGATGTTTTTCTGGAACTCTCTTGCTTTTTCAGTGCTGCAGTCCAGTGCTGCTTGTCTGCAAAGAGTCGGACATGACCGAGCGACTTCACTTTCACTTTTCACTTTCATGCATTGGAGAAGGCAATGGCAATGCACTCCAGTGTTCTTGCCTGGAGAATCCCAGGAACGGCGGAGCCTGGTAGGCTGCTGTCTATGGGGTCGCATGTATTCGGACACGACTGAAGTGACTTAGCAGTAGCAGCAGCATGTTAGCAATCTGATCTCTGGTTCCTCTGCCTTTTCTAAAACCAGCGTGAACATCTGGAAGTTCACAGTTCATGTATTGCTGAAGTATGGCTTGGAGAATAATGAGTGTTACTTTACTAGTGTGTGAGATGAGTGCAATTGTGCGGTAGTTTGAGCATTCTTTGGCATTGCCTTTCTTTGGAATTGAAATGAAAACTGTCCTTTTCCAGTCCTGTAGCCACTGCTGAGTTTTCCAGATTTGCTGACATATATTGAGTGCAGCACTTTCACAGCATCATCTTTTAGTATTTGAAATAGCTCCACTGGAACTCCATCACCTCCAGTAGCTTTGTTCATAGTGATGCTTGCTAAGGCCCATTTGACATCACGTTCCAGGATGGCTGGCTCTAGGTGAGTGTGAGTGATCACACCATCATGATTATCTGGATAGTGAAGGTCTTTTTTGTACAGTTCTGATTATAGAACCCAAGTTTTTAATCATTATACCTTTCAATATCTATGACTTAGTAGGGCAAAGAATGGTTTGAACTTGATCCTGTTTACAATGTAAGGTGTTTTGAGGATTTTAAGCCAAGACATAAATAAGTAAATAAAATTTTTGTTTTAAAAATATCCCTCTTGCTACAGTTTATTGTGAAGAAGGTTTAGAGAAAGTGCCTTGAGATACAGTTGAAAACTGTTTTATATTCTATGTGGAGTGCATGCTAATTTAAACATTTTTTTTCATGGGTGAGTTTCTGGGATTTATTTTTGTTAATAAAAATAAATTTTAATTCCTAATTTAAGTAATTAGGAGTTTCAGATTAACATATACACACTCTTGTGTACAAAACAGCAAGCAAAGACCTACTGATTAACACAGTGAACTATACTTACCATTCTGTTATAACCTATAATGGAAAAGAATCTAGAAAGAACACACATATACACATACACATACATATGCACACATGTATATAACTGAATCACTCTGCTTCACACCTGAAATCAACACAATGTTGCAAACCAACCACACTTTAATAAGATAAATAAGCTTTTAACAAGTTTTTTAGCATTATCAAAACACCATTATCACACACCCCTAAATGAACAGTATGTCAGTGGTGTCTAGCCAAAGACCACTAGGGACACACAGAATTAAGTTGGGTTTATTATATAGCCGTAAAACAGAATGCAGAGCATGTTGAACTGTGGGATATTCTCAATAAGAGACCATTAGAAAGACTCATTAAAAGAAATTGATTATGTATGCGTGAAACATACATAATTTTATAAATTTGTTACCTCTATAAAAATAAATTAAAAAAATATTTTTTAAAGAGAAGGGAGAAAATTGTTCTCCATATACTTATAAGCAAATTGGTGGTAAATTTAATAGAATGTATGCAAGGCAATGGCACCCCACTCCAGTACTCTTGCCTGGAAAAGCCCATGGATGGAGCAGCCTGGTAGGCTGCAGTCCATGGGGTCGCGAAGAGTCGGACACGACTGAGCAACTTCACTTTCACTTTTCACTTTCATACATTGGAGAAGGAAGTGGCAACCCACTCCAGTGTTCTTGCCTGGAGAATCCCAGGGACGGGGGAGCCTGGTGGGCTGCCGTCTATGGGGTCACACAGAGTCGGACACAACTGAAGCGGCTTAGCAGCAGCAGCAGCAGCATGCTAATTTTGTAGTGAAAGTTGTTCTTAACCTCTCTGTGATTTAGTTTCGTCATTTATATATTGAAATGATACTGATTCCCTCCTCAAAGGAGTGTGAAAATAAAAAGTGTCAGTCTCTGTCATGTCTAACTCTTTGTGACTGCCAGGCTCCTCTGTCCATGAAATTCTCTAGGCAAAATTACTGAAGTGGGTTGCCATTTTCTTCTCCAGAGAATCTTCCACGCCCAGGGATCGAACTCAGGTCTCCTGCATTGCAGGCAGATTCTTTATTGTCTGAACTACCAGGGAAGGCCATAGGAGTATAAAACAGTCAAATTGCATAGAATTGCACATAGTAAATACTCAATACACTTTATTTGTGATGATGATGATAATAATAAATTGACCTCTGCGGTTCAAGCTTAAATTTTAATCAGTTTTTTCTTTTTAAAAATGTTCATGTAATAGTTTTATCATAGAACTTATAGATGTAACTTCAGTATGCCGTAGTATTATCGGACACAACTGAGTGACTAACACTTTGATTTTACTTTTTTCATGACACTGTACAATAAACTGAATAAACCACTGCCTTCTCTCCACTACTTTTATTTTCATTTTTTAGTTTATGGGAAAAACAGATGGAGATTATTACACTCTGGATGACATGTTTGTCTCCAAAGCAGCTGAGAGAGAACGTTTTGGTGAAGAGGGAGAGAATCAGAGGAAAAAAGCTATTGCTGAGCACCGGAGTCTTGCTGCACAAATGGAAAAATGTCTTTATTGTTTTGACAGTTCTCAGTTTCCCAAGCACCTTATTGTTGCAATAGGTGTTAAGGTAAGAAATACAGTGTTTATTATCCTAAGGAAATGCTTCTTTCTCCATATGCTTCTAAGGTTCTCAGTAATCTGTCTCTTACTCTGTGTTTTATATATTTTCTTTTCTAAGTTCCCATGATTCTTAGAATTTTCTTTAGATTGAGTATAAATATTCAAATGATATGAAACTCATATTTCATGTAATTCCACTCTACAGCTAGGCAGCATTGAGTTGTGCTTCAGGCCCTAGACTCTGGATCCAGACCACGTGAATTCAGACCCTTGCTCTGCCATTTCCCATCTGTGTGATCTTACTTTCATGTTTGGCACTTAAGTCTCAGTATTAAAATTGCTTCAGAGCTACTTACTTTAAAGTAGCTTCTGCTTCTTCCCTTACATTCTCACAAAATCTTTTTATTTCTGTATAGACTATCTCATAATTTGAAGAAGTTTATTGTACAGTTTCTGCTTAGTAACCCACTGGGGATTGGTTCTTCAGTCCTTGTATATGAAAATCCACAGATGCTCAAGTCCCAGTCAGCCCTTCATATTTGTATTTTGTTTTACTTGTTGAGTGTCTCCCTCAGTAGTCTGTTAGTTCCATGAGTATAGGTAACTTTTACTTATCATTGTATACTTGCATATATCCCATTATATTCAAACATGTATGTTTATAGTCACTTCTTTTGATAAATATTCTTGTTGTTCAGTCACTCAGTCGTGTCTGACTCTTTGCCACCCTATTGACTGCAGCACACCAGGCTTCCCTGTCCTTCATTGTCTCCTGGAGCTTGCTCAGACTCATGTCTATCGAGTCGGTGATGTCATCCAACCGTCTCGTCCTCTGTCGTCCCCTTCTCAATAAATATTAAATATCACTTATTTAATAGCCGGTAATAATAGTCATTTATTTCCGCATTTGGCAATTTAATCCTTATGTTAAGTAAATAGTTATCATGTACCAGATGTATGCCAGAACCTAATTAGTCACTGGGGAAAAGTAGAGAATCGAATATACTTGTGACAGAGCACAGTAATGATTGCCCTGATTTAAGGAAGTGTTGTTACAAAACAAATATAGAGAGGAAATGTGGGAAATGATGAGAGGTTATTTTTTGAAAAGCTGATCTGAAAGGCTTCTCTGAGGAGATATTTTAAAGGTATGAAAGTAAAGCTATGAAAGATGAGAAGAAGCAAGCAACATGAAAATCTGAATGAGTAGTGTTTCAGAAAGAGGTATCAGTGAGTGAAGACATGAGATGGGCATTTATGGAACAGAAAAAAAGAACCCAGTGTAGCTAGAGTGGAGTGAGTGAGAAAAAGTGGTAGGAAAAGAAGTTGAATGAATGAATGCTAGTTTCAAAAACTAATATTGTGGAGAATATACATATACATATTATTTGTTTCACATATACACACAGCACCTACATAGCCAAAGAACTGGTATTGACTTTTTCATTACAATTCTAGTCTTTAATACCTTTAGGTCATTAAGACCGTCAGTTTATCAGTTTGAATTTTGGTTTCTTTAACTTTTAATTTTTCATTACCCTTCTTTTCCATTTCTTTGTTTTCCTCTAGACTTTATCAAAAGTGTGTGTGTGTTAGTTTCTCAGTCCATGTTCAAATCTTTTTGACCCCATGGACTGTAGCCTGCCAGACTCCCCTGTCCTTGGAATTCTCCAGGCAAGAATACTGGAGTGGGTTGCCATTCCTTTCTCCAAGACTTTATAAAAAAATAAAAGTAAAAAAGTCCATTCAAAATTTAATCAATCAAAAACCCTTAACCAATCTTACCAGATACTTGTATTAATTTTCCCATGTTCTTTTCTAGACTGTTAAATAAACATTTATATTTTCATAATTAGGACATTTTGTATAAATATTTCATTCCCCTTCAGTCTGGCCCCTACCTTTACCAAATGTAAGAATAAATTCAGTTTAGTTCAGTAGCTCAGTCGTGTCCGACTCTTTGTGACCCCATGGGCTGCAACACATCAGACCTCCCTGTCCATCACCAACTCCTAGAGTTTACTCAAACTCATGTCCATTGAGTCAGTGATGCCATCCAACCATCTCATCTTCTGCTGTCCCCTTATCTCTCCTTCAGTCTTTCCCAGCATCAGGGTCTTTTCAGATGAGTCAGTTCTTCACATAAGGTGGACAAAGTTTTGGAATTTCGGCTTCAACATCAGTCCTTCCAATGAATATTCAGGACTGATTTCCTTTAGGATGGACTTGCTGGATCTCCTTGCAGTCCAAGGGACTCTCAAGAGTCTTCTCCAACACCACAGTTCAAAAGCATCAAATCTTCGGTGCTCAGCTTTCTTTATAGTCCACCTCTCACATCCATACATGACTACTGGAAAAACCATAGCATTGACTAGATGGACCTTTGTTGGCAAAGTAGTGTCTCTGCTTTTTAATATGCTGTCTAGGTTGGTCAAAACTTTTCTTCCAAGAAGTAAGCATCTTTGAATTTCATGGCTACATCTCCATCTGCAGTGATTTTGGAGCCCCAAAAAATAAAGTCTGTCACTGTTTCCACTGTTTCCTGATGTGTTTGCCATGAAGTGATGGGATCAGATGCCATGGTCTTAGTTTTCTGAATGTTGAGCCAAAGCCTTTGACTGTGTGGATTACAATAAACGGTGGAAGATTCTGAAAGAGATGGGAATACCAGACCACCTGACCTGCCTCTTGAGAAATCTGTATGCAGGTCAAAAAGCAACAGGTAGCACTGGACATGGGACAACAGACTGGTTCCAGATAGGGAAAGGAGTACTTAAAGGCTGTACATTGTCACCCTGCTTATTTAACTTAGCAGAATACATCATGAGAAACGCTGGGCTGGATGAAGCACAGGCTGTAATCAAGATTGCTGGGAGAAATATCAATAATGTCAGATAGTCAGTTGACACCACCCTTATGGCAGAAAGCAAAGAAGAACTTAAAGAGCCTCTTGATGAAAGTGAAAGAGGAGAGTGAAAAAGTTGGCTTAAAGCTCAACATTCAGAAAACTAAGATTATGGCATCTGGTCCCATCACTTCACGGCAAATAGATGGGAAACAGTGGAAAAGAATAAATTAAACATAAAGTAACAAAGTTTCCAATAATTCTGTATAAAAAGTTTGGGTATTTTTCAGTGACTGCATTTTCCCAAATGCACTGAAGACAGGCTAGGTCCACACAGGCACAGAGGTGTGAAGTATACAAAACTTCTGTTTGCCTCCTACTTTATAGGCTATTTCCCATAGTAGGCATTTCTCAATTAGTGAAACAAACTCTTGGCCAGCAAAGAGACGTTTTCTATTTTCAACCCATACATTGTTACACAAATTCCTTTTCCTCTCCTACTGTGAGGTAATCCACATTTTTCAATTAGAAGGTATTAAATTTTAATTTTATACTTTTTAATGCAAAAAGGCAAAATGGCTGTCTGGGGAGACCTTAAAAATAGCTATGAAAAGAAGAGAAGCGAAAAGCAAAAGAGAAAAGGAAAGTTATAAGCATCTGAATGCAGAGTTCCAAAGAATAGCAAGAAGAGATAAGAAAGCCTTCCTCAGCGATCAATGCAAAGAAATAAAGGAAAACAGAATGGGAAAGACTAGAGATCTGTTCAAGAAAATTAGAGATACCAAGAGAACATTTCCTGCAAAGATGGGCTCGATAAAGGACAGAAATGGTATGGACCTAACAGAAGCAGAAGATATTAAGAAGAGGTGGCAAGAATACACAGAAGAACTGTACAAAAAAGATCATGATGACCAAAATAATCACGATGGTGTGATCACTCACCTAGAGCCAGACATCCTGGAATGTGAAGTCAAGCGGGCCTTAGAAAGCATCACTACGAACAAAGCTAGTGGAGATGATGGAATTCCAGTTGAGCTATTTCAAATCCTGAAAGATGATGCTGTGAAAGTGCTGCACTCAGTATGCCAGCAAATTTGGAAAATTCAGTACTGGCCACAGGACTGGAAAAGGTCAGTTTTCATCCCAATCCCAAAGAAAGGCAATGCCAAAGAATGCTCAAACTACCGCACAATTGCACTCATCTCACACGCTAGTAAAATAATGCTCAAAATTCTCCAAGCCAGGCTTCAGCAATATGTGAACTGTGAACTTTCTGATGTTCCAGCTGGTTTTAGAAAAGGCAGAAGAACCAGAGATCAAATTGCCAACATCTGCTGGATCATTGAAAAAGCAAGAGAATTCCAGAAAAACATCTATTTCTGCTTTATTGACAATGCCAAAGCCTTTGACTGTGTGGATCACCATAAACTGTGGAAACTTCTGAAAGAGATGGGAATACCAGACCACTTGACCTGCGTCTTGAGAAACCTATATGCAGGTCAGGAAGCAACAGTTAGAAGTGGACATGGAATAACAGATTGGTTCCAAATAGGAAAAGGAGTACGTCACCCTGCTTATTTAACATATGCAGAGTACATCATGAGAAATGCTGGGCTGGAAGAAACACAAGCTGGAATCATGATTGCCAGGAGAAGTATCAATAACTTCAGATATGCAGATAACACCACCGTTATGGCAGAAAGTGTAGAGGAACTAAAAAGCCTCTTGATGAAAGTGAAAGAGGAAAGTGAAAATGTTGGCTTAAAGTTCAACATTCAGAAAACGAAGATCATGGCATCAGGTCTCATCACTTCATGGCAAATAGATGGGGAAACAGTGGAAACAGTGGCAGACTTTATTTTTCTGGGCTCCAAAATCACTGCAGATGGTGTTTGCACCATGAAATTAAAAGACGCTTACTCCTTGGAAGGAAAGTCATGACCAACCTAGATAGCATATTGAAAAGCAGAGACATTACTTTGCCAACAAAGGTCCATCTAGTCAGGGCTGTGGTTTTTCCTGTGCTCATGTATGGATGTGAGAGTTGGACTGTGAAGAAAGCTGAGCGCTGAAGAATTGATGCTTTTGAACTGTGGTGTTGGAGAAGACTCTTGAGAGTCCCTTGGACTGCAAGGAGATCCAACCAGTCCATTCTAAAGGAGATCAGTCCTGGGTGTTCTTTGGAAGGAATGATGCTAAAACTGAAACTCCAGTACTTTGGCCACCTCATGCGAAGAGTTGACTCATTGTAGAAGACCCTGATGCTGGGAGGGATTGGGGGCAGGCGGAGAAGGGGACGACAGAGGATGAGGTGGCTGGATGGCATCACTGACTCGATGGACGTGAGTTTGAGTGAACTCTAGGAGTTGGTGATGGACAGTGAGGCCTGTTGCACTGTGATTCATGGGGCTGCAAAGAGTCAGACACGACTGAGCGACTGAACTGACCTGAACTGAACTGAAATTTTAATTATAAAGTCAATTTTCCAATTAAGGTATTAAATCTTCTTTTTGTCTCTTACTGAGCATCAGCTGATCTGTTTCTTCCTCTTGGGCCAGCCGTATCATTTTTATTTCATTTTAACACTATTTGAATCGTGTTATTAACACTATTTGAATATATTGTTTCTTGATCTGTGTTTCATTGTGCTATTTTAGCTCTAACCAAATACTGTCTCTTAATTAGTTTCAGACTTTCATCTGTGAATATTTTAATTTAGAAATGTTTGAAATATTGATCTGATGTAATTTCATCTGTTTCCTACAGTATCTGACTTCTTATCCTATCTGTTGTAGACAGTAGATTATTTTATTAATCTGGGTAAACAATAAGATATTTATCCTTTTAGTTATTACCCAAGTTAATTATATATGATTATGAGTTTCAGAAGAATTACTTTGTGTTAGGTGGTAATAGTTAACAGTATTCTAAAGCAATTCAGTCATACTCACTCTGCTTGAATGTCTAATATTTAAAGGTAATGTCTTAAATACAAATTTCTTAAGGAAGCTATATTAGTACTCATTAGAATCAAACAGTTATTTTAGTTTCTGATCATAAATTGTCCCTACCTTTTCCTTTCTTAAAAATAAAAATTATCTATCCCCTTCTTGTCCTAACAGTATCCTTTACTTTAAAAAGTGCTTTGATTTTTAATAAAAGACAGCATAAACAGATAGATGATTCCATGTTGCTGGATTGTAAGAATCAATATTGTGAAAATGACTGTACTACTAAGTGCAATCTACAGATTCAATGTGATCCCTATCAAATTACCAGTGACATTTTTCACAGAACTAGAACAAAAAATTTCACAATTGACATGGAAACACTAAAATAGCAAAACCAGTCTTGAGAGAGAGGAATGGAACTGGAGGAATCAACTTTCCTGACTTCAGACTACACTACAAAGCTAGTCATCAAGACAGTAAGATATGGCACAAAAACAGAAATATAGACCAGTGGAACAAGATAGAGAGCCTAGAGATAAAACCACACACCTATGTGTACCTTTTTTTTGACAAAGCAGGCAAGAATATACAGTGGGGCAAAGATAGCCTCTTTGATAAGTGGTGCTGGGAAAACTGGACAGCCACACAGCTACGTATAAAAGAATGAAATTAGAACCCTTACCAGCACCATAGACAAAGATAAAATTAATTAAAGACCTAACCGGAAACTATAAAGCCCTTACAGGAAAACACAGGCAGAATACTCGATGACATAAAGCAAGATCCCCTATGACCACCTACTAGAGTAATGGAAATAAATATAAACAAGTGGGACCTCATTAAACTTAAAAGCTTTCACACAGCAAAGGAAACTACAAACATGGTGAAAAGACAACCCTCAGAATGGGGAAAAATAATAGCAAATGAAGCAACTGACAAAGGATTAATTTCCAAATCAAGCAGCTCATCAACTCAATATCAGCAAAACAAACAACTCAATCAATAAGTGGGAAAAAGATCTAAACAGACATTTCTCCAAAGAAGACATACTTCTTTGTGGCTAACATACTTCTTTGTGGCTAACAAACACATGAAAAGATGCTCAACATAGCTCATTATTAGAGAAGTGCACTTGTTTGTGGGTTGCTGACCTGGGAATGTATGTCCTAACGATAGTGTACCTTCACGTGTTACTAGTCTCTTTGTGGTTTCTTCTTTATGTATTTATTTGCAAAATATTGTTTCTGCTAGTATTCAGGTTGTTCTTATAGATAGTTGCTCTGTAATTAGTTGTAGTTTTGTTGTGGCTGTAGGAGGAAGTGAATTCAGGGTCTTCCTACTCCACCATCTTGGTCACCTCTCCAATGCTTATTCCTGATATTGCTTTTAATTGTGAATATTGTTACGATTTAACTGTAAGTTTAAGTATATATAGCCATATTCATATACACTCCTAGTTCTTCACTCAAATACCAAAGAATTTAAAATTTGCATTATTTTGTAAAGCAATTAATCAGTTAATAGATAAATGTTATTCAGTTAATTCTCTTATATAAAGTTTTTCTAGCTAAAACCTAACCAAAAAGTTATAGAAAATAAGATCAAGCCAGTTTGAAGAATATTTATGGTCCTTATGAATACCTTTTGCTTTCTACATGTATAGTAATTGACCTTTTTGACTTAAAAAAAAAATACAGTTTGTGTAAAATGGAGAAATAGTGCCAGCTTCTAGGTAATGCATAGAACTTAACCAGTGCTGTAAAGCCATGTAGAAGTTATGTCTCTTTTCTTAGCTAATGATTAATAGGCATCAGTTTAACTTCCATTTCATTACCAGGTCTTGTATGTTTTTTTTTCCCTTGCAAAATTTGTGTTGTTTCATGAGCTCTGAAGACATGTAGCTTTCTCAGATGAAGGATAAAATGTCAATCATTCTCCCCTTTGGTAAGTTTCATCTTTGAGGTATCTTACTCAAAATTGAGACTTCTGCAATAAATTTCTGGTTTATTAAAAGGTATCTTCATGGCTTTTAAAATTTTAAATAGTGAATATCTTTAAAGTATTAAAGTATAATATATTATGACCAGGTATATTAAATGTTAGCCATATTGACCTACAAGGGGCTCATCTTTCAGAACTGAGAATAAATAACAAGAGCATTTCACCTTTGCATCTTTTTTCCCCATAGGTTTATTTATGTTTACCCAATGTGCGATCTCTTACTGAAGGGCACTGCTTGATCGTCCCTTTGCAGCACCATAGGGCAGCTACCTTATTGGATGAAGACATCTGGGAGGAAATTCAGGTCAGCATGATAATGCTCATAATCTTTGTTATGATCCATAGCAATTTTTACACACTATTGTGACAAATTCTAACAAGTTTTATACCTTCATTCAATGATTTTACATTCTAAATTTAAACACATACACATTTCCATAGTTGTGTATACCTGTGGGTCATGGTGTTTTCACCACTCACTACATTTTTACTTTATTGAAAGCTTTAAACAATTATTTTTAATGAGGTAATGATTGTCATATAATGTACTAGTTTCAGGTATACAACTGATAGCTTTTGGCTATTAAATTAACTTTGACCAACTAATTATATTTATTTAAAATAAAAATCAGTGTTTAAGATTTCTAATATTTGCTTTTGTGGAACATGAAATAATCATTTTTGCCAAGGTAAGCTAATAGATTACAGCCAAAAAGAAGGATGTTTTCAGATAATAAAAAGTAATTTTTGGAAGATAGTGATTTATACTTAGTGATTGTTATATTTTCCTACAATGGCATTGACATTTTCTGCTACTGTGATAGTGTCATGATTTTGTTATCAGGCTACATTTCCACACTTTTCCCTTATAGCCTGGCTGATATTTGGATTCAGGGATTTTGTGTGTGTGGTGTGGAGTGAATCTTCAAGAACTTGAAAGGCACAACATGGGTGAAATTGCTGCTACGTGATTTCAAGACCTTATACTCACCAAAACAGGAAGAGAGAAAAACCACTTGTTTTTCCAGTGGTTGACAAGTGAATAGGGGTTATAAGAACCCCTAATTAGAAACCATGAACATTTTAAGACTTCCTAAGAGACTAATCATGGGTCTCTTTAGAAGATGGGTCATGGTAGAGAGTTCTGACAAAATGTGTTCCACTGGAGAGAATGGCAAACCACTTCAGCATTCTTGCCTTGAGATCCCCATGAACAGTATGAAAAGGCAGAAAGATATGACACTAAAAGATAAACTTCCCAGGTCCAGTAGCCCAATATGCTACTGGAGGAGTGGAGAAATAGCTCCATGAGGAATGAAGAGGCTGAGCCAAAATGGAAACAGCACCCAGTTGTGGATATGTCTTGTGGTGAAAGTAAACTCTGATGCTCTAAAGAACAGTATTGCATAGGAACCTGGAATGTTAGGTCCATGAATCAAGGTAAATCGGAAGTGGTCACACAGGAGATGGCAAGAGTGAACATTGACATTTTAGCAATCAGTGAACTAAAATTGACTGTAATGGGTGCATTTAATTCAGATGACCGTTATATCTACTCCTGTGGGCAGGAATCCCTTAGAAGAAATGGAGTAGCCCTCACAGTGCAAGAGAGTCTGAAATGCAGTACTTGGATGCAGTCTCAAAAATGACAGAATGGTCTCTGTTTTTTACCAAGGCATACCATTCAGTATCACAGTAATTCAAGTCTTTGGCCCAACCAGTAATGCTAAAGAAGCTGAAGTTGAACGTTTCTATGAAGACCTACAAGACCTCCTGGAATTAACACCACAAAAAGATGTCCTTTTCATCATAGGGGACTGGGATGCAAAAATAAGAGATCAAGACATCTGGAATAACAGACAAGTTTGGCCTTAGAGTAGAAAAGGAAGCAGAGCAAAGGCTAACAGAGTTTTGCCAGGAGAACGGTCTAGTCATAGCATACACATTCTTCCATCAACACAAGAGACCTTTCTACACATGGAGATCACCAGATGGTCAATAGCAAAATCAGATAGATTATATTCTTTGCAGTCAAAGATGGAGAACCTCTATAAAGTCATCAAAAACAAGATCAGGAGTTGACCGTGACTCAGACCATGAACTCCTTATTGCAAAATTCAGACTTAAATTGAAGAAAGTAGGGAAAACCATTAGGCCATTCAGATATGACCTAAATCAGATCTGTTACCTTTATTCAGTGGAAGTGATAAATAGATTCAAGGGATTAGATCTGATAGACAGAGTGTCTTAAAAATTACGGACAGAGGTTTGTAATATTGGACAAGAGATGGTGATCAAGACCATTCCCAAGAAAAAGAAATGCAAAAAGCAAAATGGTTGTCTGAGAAGGCCTTACAAATAGCTGAGAAAAGAAGAGAAGCCAAAGGCAAAGGTGAAAAGGATAGACCCATCTGAATGCAGAGTTCCAAAGACTAGCAAGGCGGGATAAGAAAGACTTCCTAAGTGAACAATGCAAAGAAACAGAGGAAAACAATAGAATGGGAGACACTAGAGATCTCTTCAAGAAAATTCAAGGTATCAAGGGAACATTTCATGCACAGATGGGCACAATAAAGGACAGAAACGGTATGGAACTAACAGAAGTAGAAGGTATTAAGAAGTTGCAAGAGTACACAGAAGAACTATACAAAAAAGATCTTCATGATCCAGATAACCACAATGGTATGATCACTCAACTAGAGCCAGGTGTCTTGGAGTGTGAAGTCAAGTGGGCCTTAGGAAGCATCACTACGAAAGAAGCTGGTGGAGGTGATGGAATTCCAGCTGAGCTATTTCAGATCCTAAAAGATGATGTGTTAAAGTGCTGCACTCAGTATGTCAGCAAATATGGAAAACTCAGCATGGCCACAGGACTGGAAAAGGTGTTTTCATTCAAGCCCCAAAGAAGGGCAATGCGAAAGGATGTTCAAACTACTGCACAATTGCATTCCTTTCACATACTAGCAAAGTAATGCTCAAAATTCTCCAAGCCAGGCTTCCAGAGTAATGAATTGAGAACTCCCAGATGTTGAAGCTGGATTTAGAAAAGGCAGAGAAACCAGAGATCAAATTGCCAACATCCATTGGATTATAGGAAAAGCAAGAGAATTTCAGAAAAACATCTACTTTTACTTCATAGACTATGCTAAAGCTTTTGACTATGTGGATCACAACAAACTTTGGAAAATTCTTAAGGAGATGGGAATACCAGGCCACCTTACCTGCCTCCTGTGAAACCTGTATTCAGGTCAATAAGCAACAGTTGGAACCTGACATGGAAAAACGGACTGGCTCAATTTTGGGAAAGAGTATGTCAAGGCCGTATATTGTCACCCTACGTATTTAATTTATATGCATAGTACATCATGAGAAATGCCAGGCTGGATGAAGCACAAGATGGAATCAAGACTGCTGGGAGAAATATCAATAACTTCAGATATTCAGATGACACCACCTTTATGGCACAAAGCGAAGGGGAACTAAAGAGCCTCTTGATGAAAGTGAAAGAGGAGAGTGAAAAAGCTGCCTTAAAACTTGACATTCAAAAACTAAGATCATGGCATCTGGTCCCATCACTTCATGACAAATAGATGGGAAAACAATGGAAACAGTGACAGACTTTATTGTCTTGGGCTCCAAAATCACTGCAGATGGTGACTGCAACCATGAAAGTAAAAGATGCTCCTTGGAAGAAAAGCTATGACCAACCTAGACAGCATATTAAAAAGCAGAGACATTACTTTGCCGACAAAGTAATAGTCAAAGTCCATATAGTCAAAGGTATGGTTTTTCCAGTAGTTATGTATGGATGTGAGAGTTCGACCATAAAGAAAGCTAAGCACCAAAGAATTGATGCTTTTGAACTGTGGTGTTGGAGAAGACTCTTGAGAGTCCCTTGAACTTGAAGGAGATCCAACCAGTCCATCCTAAAGGAAATCAGTCCTGAATATTCATTGGAAGGACTAATGCTAAAGCTGAAACTCCAATACTGTGGCCACCTGATGCAAAGAACTGACTCATTGAAAAGACCCTGATGCTGGGAAAGATTGAAGGCAGGAGGAGCAGAGGGTGACAGAGGATGAGGTGATTGGATGGCATCACTGACTCAATGGACATGAGTTTGAGCAAGTTCCAGGAGATGGTAATGGATAGGGAATCCAGTCATGCTGCAGTCCATGGGGTCACAAAGAGTCAGACTCGACTGTGCAACTGAACTGAACTGAACCTGAAATTATACCATTAAACTCATATTTTTAAAGTCTTTTATATATATACATATATATATATATGAGAAGTACTTAAAAGTGTGTGTGTGTGTGTGTGTGTCCTCCTTGAGACTAATGGTATGATGTTTATACATTTTATAATATTGAACTATTTTTGCATCACTACTAATTTAGTGATTTTAAGGTTTCATTTATAATCCATGACATCTTAAGTCTGTCTTATTTGCTGTTGTCCAGATAGACACTAGAACAGTCATCTAACAGTTAAACCAGAAAAGACTTAATGAAAAAACCCGAAGTAAAGAATTTATTAGATAATCTTTAGAGTATCTAAATTTTTATTGTTGTTGCTGTTGTATTTAATCTACTTTTTCATTTTTTTAAACAATTGGTTTTCAGGTATATAGTTCCATTCTAGTAATTATTTTCCTTCTCTCTAATGTTATAAAATTCTCTCCACAGAACTAAGTGATTATTCAATAAATAACAATTAATTGAAAATATGCATAATAAATAAAAATTCACAAATGTGCTAAGTTAACAAAATAAAGACAATCTTTAAAACTATATTATAAAGCCAAACGTACTTTCCATTTGGCTGTTTTTTATTTTGTGCATGTATTATTAGACATGTGAAGATAACTATCTGGGATATAGTTGAGTGGGAAAATAGAGTTCTCTGTTGTCATTTTCTGATTTGTCTGAAACAGCTTGAGTTATATCATTGGTGTCTTCTTCACTGTTGTTGCAAACAGCACCTAATTCACAATACGTTGAGACAGCTAAAGTTAATTTCTTGTATCATCATCCATTGTGGGAGATTGCCTTCAAGAAGTAATTCAGGCATTCAGATTTCTTCCATGATTAGCTTCTTCTGTGGTGCCGTTCTTCCCTTTCAGACCCTTGGTTTGAAGAAAATAGACGTGAGAAGACAACACTACCTTTTGATAACTCTTGTAACACATGTCATTTCCATATACATTACCCAGAACTAAACACGGCCCCACTTAAGTCCCAGAGATACGGGGAGTTTCGTCTTCTTGTTTGCTCAAGCAGAAAAAAATGATACAATTTAGTGAACACAGCCTTTAGGGGGAAGCATTTTTATATACAGATAACAGATTGGAGGCATGGGGAGTACAAAATTTAAATGATTGATTTTATCATATAGATATTTATACCTATATTTTATTATTATTTTATCATAATTTAACTATATTGTATGTACATTGTCTCCATTAATGTAATTTTAGAAAGTATAATACCAAAGTCAGACAATTTTTGAAAGGGGAACCAATTGTCTATAATCATCTATAATGATTTAGCTAACAGTCACCTACCATGAGATCATAGGTATTAGCTAAGACTTCAGCAGCAAATTATCTGAAGTAAAGAGACTATGCTGAACTTACAGTTAGCTGTGGTTAGAAATGACTAGTGAATCCTCTATCTGTTGCTTATTAGGTAGCATTTTAGTTCATGTCAAATTACCATTATTTGCTTTTTTTTCCCTACTTGCTCTTGTTTATATATAAAAGGATTGGAAAATTGAATAGTGATGAGGGATCAGTATTAAATAGTCAGAGGAGACCTCATGGGAATCTAGAACTCCCACCCCCTACCCAGCAGTAATTTGTATCCTTTCCCTGTTTTGGGTGTCAAGAGAGGCTTCAGTGGCAAACCTGAACTGCTGTCTCCACGTGGCAGTAACTAGGCAGGGTCTTAACATAACCTGGTTGAATCTCGAGGAAATTATGCTGAATGAAAATTTGCAAGTGAAGGATCAGCACACAAATAAAGGGAACCAGCAAATGAAGTTACTTTGAAGTCAGAAAAATAATTGGAAGTGAATTCTGCTTGTCTCACTGAATTTAAGGATGCCTACCTGCTCAGAGTACTTTTTTTTTGGTTTTTGGATGTTTTTATATGCTTTTACTGTTAGTTCTATGTAATTTACCATGTAATTTTGATTTTATCACTTCCTTTTCTTAGTTTACTGAAACTGTGATATATACATAATACTGAGCAGAGTGAGTTTCAGTTAAAAAAAATGTTGCTTAACTATGTGAAATGTGGTAGATTTAGAAAGTAAAGTAACTATAAGATAACATTATAGAATTCCAACATTGTTTAATAAGAATTCGCTACACTTTTTATTGCTTTCATATTTTGAATCTCCTATCATTGCTTTATTTACCTAGCCATTTTGCTTTCTTCAGATGTTTAGAAAATCACTGGTGAAAATGTTTGAAGAGAAAGGATTGGACTGTATCTTTTTGGAAACGAATATGAACATGAAGAAACAGTACCATATGGTTTATGAATGTATTCCTCTCCCAAAGGAAGTGGGTGATATGGCTCCCATTTATTTTAAGGTATTTATAATAATCTTTACATACATATTTATTTTTTATTGTATTATGGTTTTGAAAACAGTTATCTCTATTCTGATGTTTTTCTCCTATATACTTATCAATTTTTATATCATTAAGAAATGATGTAAAGCACAAAAAATTCTGCTGTTTAACTTTTGAAGAAATAAATTTGAAATTTTGACCTTTAAAAGCATGCTTATTTGTAAGTGTGAATATAGTATATCAAATAGTAATTTATAATTTCTATGTTAATTTCTCAAATGAAAAATCAGAGTTTTACCTTGAAGTACTTTCAAGTCAAAATTATAGTCATAACTCTAGAAAACCTACCATTGAAGTTCATCAGAGCCAGAGATAGTTATATGCAAACAGTATAAATTACAATTGCTGAGATAAGTTATTGCTGTAAGTTTTAGTATTTAATATTTCATCATGCTGTTTGTAAAAAGAAACCAAAATCTAACCTTGCCATGCATTTTTGAACATTACAATAAATGATTAGAGTTCTTAAACAATTAGGTTTCATTATAATGTTCAAGCATGCATCCGTGTGTGCTCAGTCGCTAAGCCGTGTCTGACTGTTTTACGACCCCATGGACTATAGCCTGCCAGGCTTCTCTATCAATGGGATTTCCCAGGAGCGTGTTGCCATTTCTTTCTCCAGGGGTCTCCTGCTCGGCCAGGTGGTTTCTTTACCATGGAGCCACTAGAAAAGCCCATAATGTTCAGGTAGGTTTAGCTAAATAACCTTTGTTTAATACTGACCTGAGTGCAGTATAATTTATAGACTAATATAAATTTGTAAATGTAGAATGTATATGGAATAGTAACATCTACACTTAAAAAAGATACTGTTTTGTTGAGGTGATATAGAAACTTGCAAAGTTTAGACAGTGTAGAATTGTAAAGTTTAATTAATATGGACTACAAATCCCAGTAAAAAGGATTATTTTTTAAAAAGAATTATAAAACCTATTAAGGTGGCTGAGGTGGTGAAAATCTACTTTTCCTGTAGAAATAACAATCTGATTATTTGCTTTGAAATGTCATGCTATTAAAATACAGACAAGCCAGATAATCTGCAACTCCGTATCAGTCCTGTGTTAAACAAAATCAATTGAGGAAGAGATTATTATGCTTTTCTTCAGTGTCTTTTCTTTTTCTCTTATACTTCCTCAGTAGAGTACTAGATTATGAATGTAAGTATTGAAGTATATAGGGCACAACATAAGCAGCTACTGTTGCTCAATGGTGGGTGACAGAAGTGTCATCTTTTAGAAGAATGATATATCACTTTTCTATACTAACTCTTATATGATCATTAAAGATGTATTTATTTGATCTGGCTTCAATTGTCTATCAAATGTACTACATTATAGTGTCAACACAAGAAACACATGTCTTTTAAATAGGGAATAGCAGTATACTATGCTTATTTGAATGTTCATTTCACATTTAAATTTGCTTCATTATAGTGCTGTTATATAAAATGAGAGTATTTTATACTTATCACCCTAGTGCTTCTTTCTATTACATATTTTTTTTAAAATACGTATTAGGCATATTGATTAGCTTAGATAAGACTTATAATTCCATTTCTATGTCTTTTTTCCCCTACAGTTTTGCTCCTTTTTTCTGTAACCAGAAATAGTTCAAGTATTTGGTTACCAGAAAGCACATAAATAATTTCTTATATTTCAAAGAAGAGCAATAAACAAATTGAATTTATTTGAGTTGATGTCTGTGAATGGAATGGGCTTCCCAGGTGGCTCAGTGGTAAAGAATCTACCTGCCATGAGGGTGGGAGATTTGAAAGAATAGAGTTGAAAAATGTATATTAACATATGTGAAATAGATTGACCAGTCCAAGTTTGAGGCATAAAATAGGGCAGTCAAAGCTGGTGCACAGGGACAACCCAGAGGAATGGAACGGGAAGGGTGGTGGGAGGGGGGTTTGAAGCCGGGGGCCACATGTCCAGCCGTGGCGGATTCATGTCAATGTATGGCAAAAACCACCATAATATTGTAATTCAGTTCAGTTCAGTCATTCCATCGTGTTCACTTTGCAACCCCATAGACTGCAGCATGCCAGGCCTCCTTGTCCATCACCAACTCCCAGAGTTTACTCAAACTCATGTCCATCAAGTTGGTGATGCCATCCAACCGTCTTATCCTCTGTCAGCCCCTTATCCTCCCGCCTTCTATCTTTCGAGCACCAGGGTCCTTTCAGATGAATCAGTTCTTCGCATCAGGTGGCCAAAGTATTGGAGTTTCAGCTTCAGCATCAGTCCTTCCAATGAATAGTTAGGACTGATTTCCTTTAGGATGGACTGGTTGGATCTCCTTGCAGTCCAAGGGACTCTCGAAGAGTCTTCTCCAACACCACAGTTCAAAAGCATCAATTCTTTGGTGCTCAGCTTTCTTTATAGTCCACCTCTCACATCCATACATGACTACTGGAAAAACCATAGCCTTGACTAGATAGACCTTTGTTTGAAAAGTAGTGTCTCTGCTTTTCAATATGCTGTCTGACTGGTCATAACTTTCCTTCCAAGGAGTAAGCATCTTTTAATTTCATAGCTGCAGTCACCATATGCAGTGATTTTGGAGCCCAAAAAATAAAGTCTGTCACTGTCCATTGTTTCCCCATCTATTTGCCATGAAGTGATGGGATCGGATGCCATGATCTTAGTTTCCTGAATGTTGAGTTTTAAGCCAACTTTTTCACTCTCCTCTTTCACCTCCATCAAGAGGCTCTTTAGTTCTTCTTTGCTTTTTGTTGTAAGGGTGGTGTCATCTGCATATCTGAGGTTATTGATACTTCTAGCAATCTTGATTTCAGCTTGTGCTTCATCCAGCCCAGCATTTTTCATGATGTACTCTGCATATAAGTTAAATAAGCAGGGTGACAATATACAGCCTTGATGTATTCCTTTTCGTATTTGGAACCAGTCTATTGTTCCATGTCCAGTTCTAACTGTTGCTTCCTGACCTGCATACAGATTTCTCAAGAGGCAGGTCAGGTGGGCTGGTATTCCCATCTTTTTAAGATTTTTCCACAGTTTGTGGTGATCCACACAGTCCAAGGCTTTGGCATAGTCAATGAAGCAGAAATAGATGTTTTTCTGGAACTCTCTTGCTTTTTTGATGATCCAGCTGATGTTGGCAATTTGATCTCTGGTTCCTCTGCCTTTTCTTAAACATCTGGAAGTTCACAGTTAATGTATTGTTGAAGCCTGGCTTGGAGAATTTTGAGCATTACTTTACTAGCGTTTGAGATGAGTGCAATTGTGCAGTAGTTCGAGCATTCTTTGGCATTGCCCTTCTTTGGGATTGGGATTCTTTTCCAGTCCTGTGGCCACTGTTGAGTTTTCTAAAATTGCTGGCATATTGAGTGTAGCACTTTCACAGCATCATCTTTTAGGATTTGAAATAGCTCAATTGGAATTCCATTGCCTCCACTAGCTTTGTTTGTAGTGATGCTTCCTAAGGCCTATTTGACTTCGCATTCCAGGATGTCTGGCTCTAGGTGAGTGATCACACCATCGTGGTTATCTGGGTCATGAAGATCTTTTTTGTACAGTTCTTCTCTGTATTCTTGCCATCTCTTCTTAATATCTTCTGCTTCTGTTAGGTCCATACCATTTCTGTCCTTTATTGAGCTCATCTTTGCATGAAATCTTCCCTTGGTGTCTCTAATTTTCTTGAAGAGATCTCTAGTCTTTCCCTTTGTATTGTTTTCCTCTATTTCTTTGCAGGGATCACTGGGGAAGGCTTTCTTATCTCTCCTTGTTATTCTCTGGAACTCTGCATTCAAATGGGTATATCTTTCCTTTTCTCCTTTGCTTTTTGCTCCTCTTCTTTTCACAGCTATTTGTAAGGCCTCCCCAGACAGCCATTTTGCTTTTTTGCATTTCTTTTTTTTTTTTTGCATTACTTTGCTTGTATTCTTATAAAGTAATTAGCCTCCAATAAAAAAAAAAAAAAAAAACAGATCTTCTTCCCATGCAGGAGATGCAAGAGCCATGGATTTGATCCCTGGTTTGGGAAGATCCCCTGGAGGAGGAAATAGAAGCCACTCCAGTATTCTTGCTGGGATAGTCTCATGGACAGAGGAGCCTGGCAAGCTATAGTCCATGGGGTCACAAAGAGTCAGACACAGCTGAAAGGCTAAGCATGCACACATGCTATGAATGGAGTAGGAAATTTGTGAATTTTTATGTACAGGAATATAGAATAAGTAATATAGAATCAATTTGGGTGAAGATCAGACTTGTATGAAATCAAGAAATTCCAATTTTAAGTAACAGAAATTAAAGGGTTAATTCATTCATAATAATGACCTAACATGTATATTATACCCTATAGCTGATTCACTGTATTACTTTATTTTTAAACTGTTGCTTTGTATTTACTTGTATATTTTCATTAACAAATGGCTATTTCTTAGAAAGCCATAATGGAGTCTGATGAAGAATGGTCTATAAACAAGAAATTGATTGATCTCTCTTCAAAAGACATCAGAAAGTCTGTAAGTATTACTTTTTCTTAATAAAAGAAATAATCCTACTGTTAGAATCTTTGTAATTTCCATATCTTATTTGAGAAAGAGACCATTTGGCTCAGTGACCAAAGGTGAAGTACATATAATTCTATAAATGAAGAAGAAATTATTTTCATCTTACCTGGTCTAGCAAATCCTTATTTGTCTAGTGGCTTATATTAATATTTATTCCTGATTTTCCGGCCCTCTGCAGTAGTACTTATAATTGGTTATGACAGCCATAAGACTGCCGTGAAAATTCTTCTTATGAGATTCTCAGCCGTGAAAGTTCTTCTTATGAGATTGTCAGCCTCTGTGGGACAAGTGAGGAAAGATGCTTTCTTGTTACTGAATTTGTAATGAGAAAAACATTGGTCTTTCCTGAAGATCCTGTTTTGAATTTAAAACCAAGAGGCAGAACCAACTTGGAGACAGAGTTTGGGGTAAAGGCATAGTACATTAGCATAGCTTAAGATGGACATTTCCATAAGAAAAAGGCATTGGTTATCTCTAGGCTCAAGAATAGCTAACTTCAGGTGAAACCAGGTGTCATTATGGCAACACGGTATTTTAAGAGAAACCTCCCTTTAAATTTGTATAGGGAAGGAAAAAATATTGCTAGTTTGTTTCCTCCTGCCGCTTAAGAGAGATAAAAATGTCTGACACTTGCGGGCTATTTCCTCCATTTGGAGAACCCTGGCCTTCCTGCCTGTTACCCTCTCATTCCCCCCTTTTCTTTTAGGAGAATTATGTTGCCTAGGGAAAAGGGGCGTCGTTCTCATTCCATAACTACTTCTGAGCTGACAAGGGGCGTGGTCCCTAAATTGGTGAGGCAACATATTCTCCTAATCCTCATATTGAATATATCTGATCCAGGGGCCCCAAATAGTAGCTGGAGGAAGCTACAGCAGTAGCAGGAGTTTGAGCAACCATTTGTAACTTAAAAGCTTTCATGCAGCTAGAAACAAATCCAGTTATACAATTACAGATGCAGGGAGCAAACAGCAAGAACAAAACAACCAGAATCAAAATTAAAAGTCACATTATGTCCATAGTTAGAGTACAAAGTGTTGCTCCAGTCCATTTTAGGGTTGGTAGATGTCATCAGATGAAGAAGAGGCATCACATGTGATTGTTGTCGAAGGTATTCACAGACTTGGAGAAAGTCTTTTCCTTGAAGTGGGGATGTCCACCAGGGGAAGGCTTCCACTGACGAAGAGGGGAGTGCTCCGCAGACCCAGCAGTTAGACCGATTGTGGAATGCAGCATAGGAGTGAGCCCAGGACAGGAAGACATTGTCTTGAGGATCCAACGGCAGACTCAGGATATTTGGAGTCAGCAGAAGTAAGCTCACATAGGTTATCAGGCCCATCTAAAAGGTACAAAGTCAGAGCATAGAAAGTAAAGACATAAAATGAAGTCACTTAATTTTGGTCAGGGTGCCACCTCTTAACTCGAGTATGATGTACCCACGAATCAGTTCCTGGCACTTTGACAGCTGTGGGAGAGGAAAGAATAACCTGGTAAGGACCTTCTCAGAGAGGCTCGAGGGATGGCCCCCCAGATCCCAATGTTTTTATGAGGACCTCGGTTCCTGGCTCAAATAGAGGCCTGCTTGACTCGGAGGCTGGGTCAGGAGTCGTCTCCCGGAGTTCTGTTAATGTCTGTTGAAAAGCTGAGAGCTGAGTTACATAATTAGTTAATTCCAAGGCTTCAGGGTCTATAACAATGTCTGTGCGTAAGAAAGGCCTTCCATAAATACATTCAAAGGGGGACAGTCCCTCCTTTTTGGGGGTAGTTCGAGCCCTCATTAAAGCTATGGGTAGGACTTTAATCCATTTGTCCTGCGTCTCTTGATTTAATTTGCGCAGATGTGTAACATCCAGCTGAAGACTAGCAGGCGGGTACTCTTTCTACCCGCTTCTGATGCCTATGTCAGAAGCTTTCTCTATCTCCTTTATACTTCAATAAAACTTTATTACACACACACAAAAAAACCTCTCTTTCTCGTTCCTTTTTTTGACAGGGAGGGCTTATACATAGGTTCACTGTTATGTTCCTTTAAAATAGTAGTTGAGTTAGATTATGAATACATTTTTCTTTTATAGTCTTTACTAATCATGCTTCATAGTTTAATCTTGATTTTCAGGTCAAGTTTTAAATTGAAGGAGCACTTAAGTTGAGTACTTCTGTAGTGACCTCCTTTTCTAGAAATATACATTAAATGGAATAGATATATAATAGAACTATAGATTTCTTTTTCTTTTCCTATGAAAAGAGTATTATATGAATGTATATTTGAGTGCCTGCTATTTACCAGGCAGTGTTCTAGGTACATTTATACATAATGAAGCAGAGCAAAGACTTTTTGTAGCTTATATTGTGGTGCAAGAGTTGGGAACTGCATTCTTTGTACTAAATCCAGCCTGCTGCCTTGTTTGTGTGAATGAAGTTTTATAGTAACATAGATATATCCTTGTATAAGTACTGTTTGGGGCTGCTTTCATGCTACAAGGGCAGAATTGAGAGTTACAATAAAAATTTTATGATCTGCAATGCCCACATTATTTTATTTAAATTAAAACTTTTATTATAGGTTTTATAAGTTTTAAAAATTTTGCTGACCCTTATTATAGAAGATATCACTAGAATATTTCTCTCGCATTTCTTTTGGAAATCCAGACTCCTGATACATGTGACTAATAGAATCTCCCTTTTTATATCCTTTATTACCTTTATTATATTACATTTATTATATCCCAGACAAAAGATTGAAATCTGCATTATTGGAGACAGTTTTAATTCAAAAGTAAAACCATTTATAAGTCTTTTCTCTTTTTAAAAATTAAAAAGAAATTTAATACAATTTTAAAAGTTTACTTTCCATTTACAGTTATTACAAAATATTGGCTGTTTTCTCCATGTTATACAATACATCCTTGAGCCTATCTTACACATGATAGTTTGTACCTTCAACTCCCCCACCCCATATCACCCCTGCTCATTGGTACTGGTAACAACCAGTTTGTTCTCTATCTCTATATGTCTGCTTCTTTTCCCCTTTATTCATTAGTTTGTTGTATTTTTTCGATTCCACGTATAAGTGATATCATATAGTATTTGTCCTTCTCTGCCTTATTTCAATTCCCATAATGCCTAATGCCATCCAAGTCCATCCATGTTGCTGCAGATAGCAAAATTCTGTTCTTTTTAACATCTTTATCCATTCATCTGTTGATGGACACTTAAGATGCTTTCATATCTTGGCTATTGTAAATAATGTTTCTATGAACATTTTCCAACCAGTCAATCCTAAGGGAAATCAGTCCTGAATATTCATTGGAAGGACTGATGCTGAAACGGAAACTCCAATACTTTGGCCATCTGATGTGAAGAATTGACCATTGGAAAAGACCCTGAAGCTAGGGAAGATTGAAGGCAGGAGGAGAAGGGGATGACAGAGGATGAGATGGTTGGATGGCATCACCAACTTGATGGACATGAGTTTGAGCAAGCTCCCGGAGTTGGTGATGGACAGGGAAGCCTGGCATGCTGTAATCCATGTGGCTGCAAAGAGTCAGACACGACTGAGTGATTGAACTGAACTGATGAACATTTGGCTTTTTATACAATTCATGGGGTTCTTATAGCAAGAATACTGGGGTGGTTTGCCATGCCTTCCTCCAGTGGACCACATTATGTCAGAACTCTCCAGTGGAAACTGTCCGTCTTGAGTGGCCCTGCATGGCATGGTTTATAGCTTCATAGAGTTATGCAAGCCCCTTCAACATGACAAGCCAGTGACCATGAAGGAGACTAGAGATCTCTTCAAGAAAATTGGAAATTTCAAAGGAACATTTCATGTAAATATGGGCACAGTAAAGGACAGAAACGGTGGAGACCTAACAGAACCAGAAGAGATCAAGAAGAGATGTCAAGAACAAACAGAAGAACTCTACACAAAAGATCTTAATGACCCGGATAACCACAATGGTGTGATAACTCACCTAGAGCCAGACATCCTGGAGTGTGAAGTCAAAAGGGCATTAGGAAGCACTGCTGCCAATAAAGCTAGTGGAGGTGATGGAATTCCAGCAGAGCTGTTTAAAATCCTAAAAGATGATGCTGTTAAAGTGCTGCACTCAATATGTCAGCAAATTTGGAAAACCTAGGCAATGGCACCCCACTCCAGTACTCTTACCTGGAAAATCCCATGGATGGAGGAGCCTGTTAGGCTGCAGTACATGGAGTCGCTAAGAGTTGGACACGACTGAGCGACTTCCCTTTCACTTTTCACTTTCACGCATTGGAGAAGGAAATGGCAACCCAATCCAGTGTTCTTGCCTGGAAAATCCCAGGGATGGGGAAGCCTCGTGGGCTGTCGTCTCTGGGGTCGCATAGAGTCGGACACAACTGAAGTGACTTAGCAGTAGCAGCAGCAGTGGCCACCGGACTGGAAAAGGTCAGTCTTCATCTCAGTTCCCAAGAAGGGCAGTGCTAAAGAATGTTCAAACTACTGGACACTTGCAGTCACTTTCCATGCTAGTAAAGTTATGCTCAAAATCCTTCAGGCTAGGCTTCAGCATTACGTGAAACAAGAACTTCCAAGATGTACAAACTGGGTTTAGAAAAGGCAGAGGAACCAGAGATGAAATTGCCAACTTTCACTGGATCATAGAGAAAGCAAGGGATTTCCAGCAAAACATCTACTTCTGTCTTATTAACTATGCTAAAGACTTTGACTGTGTGGATCATAACAAACTGGAAAATTCTTAAAGAGATGGGAATAACAGATCGTCTTACTTGTCTCCTGCGAAACCTGTATGAAGGTCAAAAAGCAACAGTTAGGACCTTATATGGAACAATGGACTGGTTCAAAATTGAGAAAGGAGTACAACGAGGCTGTGTATTGTCACCCTGTTCATTTAGCTTATACATGATGTGCTTAGCTTAGTATATTATACGAAATGCTGGGCTCGATGACTTACAAGCTGGAATCAAGGTTACCAGGAGAAATATCAACAACCTCAGATATGCAGATGATACTACTATACTGGCAGAAAGTGAGGTTGAACTAAAGAGCCTCTTGATGAGGGTGAAAGAAGAGAGTGGAAAAGCTGGCTTAAAACTCAATATTAAAATAACTAAAATGGCATTTGGTCCCATCTCTTCATTGCAAATTGAAGGGGAAAAGGTGGAAGCAGTGAAAGATTTCCTCTTCTTGGGCTCTAACCTCCCTGTGTATGGTGACTGCAGTCATGGAATTAGAAGACGATTGCTTCTTGGAAGGAAAGCTATGACAAACAGTGCTCAGTCGCTTCAGTTGTGTCTGACCTTTTGTGACCCAGTGGACCATAGCTCACCAGGCTCCTTTGTCATTGGCATTCTCCAGGCAAGAATAGTGGAGTGGGTTGCCATGCCCTCCTCCAGGAGATCTTCCCCACCCAGGGATCGAACCTGCATCTCCTGCCTTGCAGGCAGATTCTTTACCCCTGACCCACCAGGAAGGCCCATGACAAACCTAGACAGTGTATTAAAAAGCAAAGACATCATTTTGCCGTCATGGTCTGTATAGTCAAGGTTGTGGTCTTTCCAGTAATCATATACAGATGTGAGAATTGGATGATAAAAAATCGAATAATTGATGCTTTTGAACTGTGGTGCTGGAGAAAACTCTTGAGAGTCCCGTTGACAGCAAGGAGATCAAACCAGTCAATCTTGAAGGATATTAACCCTGAATATTCATTGAAAGGACTGATGGTGATCCTGTGAAGTTTCAGTACTTTGGCCATCTGATACAAAGAGCTGACTCATTGGAAAAGACCCTGATGCTGGGAAAGATTGAAGGCAGAAAGAGAAGAGGGCAACAGAGGATGAGATGGTTGGATGGCATCACCAAGTCAATGGACATGAACTTGGGCAAACTCTGGGAGATGATGAGGGACAGGGAGGCCTGAAGTGCTGCAGTCCATGGGATTGTGAAGAGTTGGACATGACTTGGCAACTGAACAACAGCATAAACATCCTATGCATATACCTTTTCAAATTAGTGTTTTTGTTTTTTTCAGATATATATACCCAGGAGAGGAATTGCTGAGTGACATGGTAGCTGTATATTGAGTTTTTTAATAAACCTCTGCACTGTTTTGCCCAGTGGCTACACCGATTTACATTCCCACCAATAGCATTTTAGTGTTCTCTTTTCTTCATATCCTTGCCGACTTTGTTATTTGTTTTATTTTTAACAGTAGCCATAAAGGTGTGAGGTGGTATCTCATTGTGGTTTTGGATTTGATTAGCATTTTCCTGATGATTAGAGATTTTGAGCATCTTTTCATATGCCTGTGGCCATCTTCATTTCCTCCTTGGTAAAATGTGTATTCAGTTTTTTTATCCCCTTTTTAGTTAGGTTGTTTGTTTGTTTGTTTGTTTTTATATTGAGTTGTATTGACTGTTTATGTATGTTGGATTAACCCCTTATTGGTCATATAATTTGCAAAAATTTTCTCCCATTTAGTAGGTTGTCTTTAAATTTTGTTGATAATTTCCTTTGCTGTGTAAAAGCTTTTAAATTTACTTAGGTCCCATTTGTTTACTTTTGCTTTTATTTAATATACTCCAGGAGATGGATACAAAAACTTTTGCTGTGATTCATGTCACTGAATGTTCTCTATTTTCCTGTAGGCATTTTATAGTATCTGGCCTTAACTTTAGATCTTTAATCCATTTTGACTTTTATTTTTTGTATGGTGTTAGAGAATGTTCTAATTTCACTTCTTTACATGTATCTGTCTAGTTTTCCCAGCACTGTTTATTGAAGAGACTGTCTTTTCTTCATTGTATATTCTTGGTTCTTTTTGGTGACCGTAGGTGTGTGAGTTTATTTCTGGGCTGTCTAGTCTGTTCCATTGATCTGTGTCTGTTTTCAATGCCAGTATCAAACTGTTCTGATGGGTATAGCTTTGTATTAAACAGTATGGTCTGAAGTCAGGGAGCATAATTCTTCCAGCTTTGTTCTTCTTTCTCAAGATTGTTTCGGTTGTTTGGGATCTTTTGAAGGTATAATCTTCCAAAACTGAGCCAAGCACAAATAGAAAAGATGAATGGACGAATTACGAGTACTGAAATTGAGTCAGTAATTTAAAAATTTCCAGCAAACAAAAATCTAGAACCAGATGGCTTTACAGCTGAATTCTATTGAACATTTATCCTTCTGAAACTATTCCAAAAAATTGCAGAGGAAGGAACGCTTCTAAACTCATTCTATGAGTCCAGCATCAACCTGATACTAAAACCAGACAGAGATATCACAAAAAAGATTAGAGTTCAGTATCACTGATGAACATAGATGAAAAAATCCTCAATAAATAATAGCAGACTGAATCCAGCAATACATTAAAAAGATCATATACCATGATCAAGTGAGATTTAACCCAGAATTCCAAGAATGTTTCAGTATTCATAAATCAATCAATGTGATATACCACATTAACAAATTGAAAATAAAAACCATGTGATCATCTCAATAGATGGCAGAAAAAGCTTTTGATAAAATTTGGCACTCATTTATGATAAATTTCTCCAGAAGGTGGGCATAGAGGGAACATACCTCAAAATAATAAAGGCCATATATGACAAAAACACACAGCTAACATCTACCCCCTCCTGTTGCTCCCTGCTAAAGTCAAGGCTTCAGAGTATACAACAAAATTAGAATTAGGTTTTAACAATAATTTAGAACACAATAGAATTGTATTTTTGTCTAGACTTCTGAAAGAAGGATACCTTTTAAACTTAGATGAGAAGAGCCCACAAAGTTAGCAGATGTCATTGATTTCATGTTAAATCTCTTCTCTTTCACTAACTGGGGCAGATAAGACAGAGGTTAATATTGTTAATATTTAAAATACTTGTAAGTATCGATAGAAAAGCCCCTTAAAACTTACCTAATGAATGGACTAAGGACTTGATAAAACATTTCACAAAAGAGGAGATATATATATCTATCTAAAACACCTACCACGATAGCCTTAGAGCAAACATTTATTAAGTGCTTAGTAGCTCCAGGCCATTTATATGTTTATTTCTTGAACTACCCAACTCTTTTCCCCTATCTTATAGCTTAAGAAACAGCCATAGAGAAGTTAAATAATAGTAAAGAAATGATACCAGGCAGTATGGCTATCATCAAAAATAAATGCTGGAGAAGATGTGGCGAGAAAGGAACCCTCCTACTCTAGAGAGTGTCATACTGAGTGAAGTAAGTTAGGTAGAGAAGGAGAAATATTGTATGACATCCCTTATATGTGGAATCTAAAAGAAATGATACAAAAGAACTTCCTTACAAAATAGAAAGAGACTCACAGACTTAGAGAATGTATTTATGGTTGCTGGGGGGAAGGGATAGTTAGGGAGTTTCAGATGGATGTGTTCACACTGTTGTATTTAAAATGGATAAGCAACAAATACCTACTGTATAGCACATGGAACTCTGCTCAGTGTTACATGACAACCTGGATGGGAGGGGAGTTTGGGGAAGAATGGATACATGTATATGTATGGCTGAGTCTCTTTGCTGTTCATCTGAAACTATCACAACATTGTTAATAAGCTATATCCCAGTATAAAATAAGAAGGTTAAAAAATATACATATCAAAAAGAAGAACTATAGAGGGACTTCCTTGATGGTCCAGTGGTTAAGAATTCACCTTCAGATGCAAGTTCGACCTTGGTCAGGGAACAAAGTTCCCACATGCCATGGGGTGACAAATCCCATATGCCGCAACTGGAGAGCCCTGGGTGCATGGCAGCAAAGATCCTGCATACCTCAGCTAAGACCCAATGCAGCCAAATAAGTATTTTTTAAACTGAATTATTAGAAAAGTTAAAAGACAAAAATGATAAAATTAAGTATAACTAAAGTAAACAGTTAAGGGATAGGCATAAAGATGTAAAATATGATATCAAAAATAGAAAACATGTAGGGGGAATAAAAAATAATAGATCTTTTAGAATGTCTTTGAACTTAAAATCAGTTTAAAACAAGTATATATATTGATAGATATAAGTCAACATATATGAACTCCATGATAACTACTATATATGCAGTATTTTATTGGTAAGCCATCTAGTACCTCTAGGGAAGAGAATGGCAAACCACTAAAGTATTCTTGCCTCAAGAAGCCCATGAACAGTATGAAAAGGCAAAAAGCTATGACACCAGGAGATGAATCCCCCAGACTGGAAGGTGCCTGATAAGCTACTGGGAGAGAGCAGAGAAATAGCTCCAGAAAGAATGAAGAGGCTTTAACTGTGTGGATCACAACAAACTATGGAACATTCTAAAGGACATGGGAATACCAGGCCACCTTACCTGCCTCCTGAGAAACCTGTATGCAGGTCAAGAAGCAACAGTTAGCACCTGACTTGGAACAACAGACTGGTTCAAAATTGCAAAAGGAATGCATCAAGACTATATATTGTCATCCTGCTTATTTAACTTCTAAGCAGAGTACATTATGCAAAATGCCAGTCTGGATGAATCACAAGCTGGAATCAAGATTTCCAGGAGAAATATCAACAACCTCAGATATGCAGATGATACCTCTCTAATGGCAGAAAGAGAAGAGAAACTAAAGAGCCTCTTGGTAAAGGTGAAAGAAGAGAGTGAAGGAGCTGGCATAAAACTCAACATTCAAAAAATGAAGATCATGGCTTCTGGTCCCATTGCTTCATGGCACATAGATGGGGAAACAATGGAAATAGTGACAGATTTTCTTTTCTTCAGCTCCAAAATCACTGTGGATGGTGACTGCAGCCACGAAATGAAAAGGTGCTTGCTCCTTGAAAGAAAAGCTGTGACCCACCTAGACAGTGTATAAAAAAAGCAGAGACATCACTTTGCAAATAAAGGTCGCTGTAGTCATAACTGTGGTTTTTCCAGTAATCATGTACAGATGTGAGAGTTGTACCATAAAGAAGGCTGAGTGCTGAAGAATTGATGCTTTTGAATTGTGGTGCTGCAGAAGACTTGGGAATCCCTCGGACAGCAAGGAGATCAAACCAATCAATCCTAAAGCAAATCAACCCTGAATATTCATTGGAAGAACTGATGCTGAAGCTCCAGTCCTTTGGCTACCTGATGCGAAGAGGCGACTCATTGGAAAATACCCTGATGCTGGGAAAGATTGAGGGCAGGAGAAGGGGGCAGCAGAGGATGAGATGGTTGGATGGCATCACCAACTCGATGGGCATGAGTTTGAGCAAACTTCAGGAGACAGTGAAGGACAGGGAAGCCTGGCCTGCTGCAGTCCATGGGGTCGCAAAGAATAGGACATGACTTAGCGACTGAACAACAACAACAATCTAGTATCTACTGCAAGTTTATTTATTTTAATCTGAATATATAGCTGAAATAAGTTCCTGGAGGTTAATATTTTCACTTAACCAGTAAGAAACACATACAAATTCTTCTTGCAATGGTTATTACATATTTAACTTTGAAGTGGATTCTTTTCTAAATCACCACATAGTGTTTTATCTGAGACTGTTTATCCAAGTCAGAGCAGCTTGGGAATGAACTAGATGACCTCTCGAAGTCCCTCTTAGCTTTAGGATTTAATAATTATGTGGATGGATTTGTGACGAGAACTTGAGTCCAAGAATAATTTCAAAGCAGGTCACTTTTTACAAAGTTAAGCTTTCCAGTGTCTTTTTAACATGATAATGTTTCTGAGCATGAAGTGAACAATCTTGATCTATTTTAACTTTATTTTAATTCCGAAGAAATCTCATTTTGCTTCTTTTAAAAAAACTCTACGTCCAGAAAAAAAGCAGCCCTCTATCCCATCTCCTTAGTTCATGAAGTATTTTGTATGTGTGTTGGGGTGGTGATTTTTTTCCCATAGTAGATTCTTAGCTGTTAGTACAGATTTGCCTATTTATAATTCATTCTAACTCTCTGTTCATTTATGTTTTTATTTGTGTGAGTATAAACTTTTTCTTAATGTCTATTTTGTCTACTTGCTCTAGGTTTTTTAATTTATTTTCAGTGTAGTGTGAAGTTCATGAAAATATGCAAGGGAAAAACATCTGAATGTTAATTGCAGAGGGGTTGCATGATGTTCACGCAAGTTGTCAAGAAAGTGATCTTTTTTCACAAGATTTTTTTTTTTAATTCTCAAGACAGTTTATAGAGAGGTCACATGAATTCTTCTCAACTTTTTATTAGGATTTTGAAATTTAATTCTGTGATAACTGTAGCAGTTGAAAAACATGTAAGACATCTTCGATTTGACTTTCGAAACTAAGCAAAGTCCACCTCAAGGGAAATTTGAGTTTACCCTGGGATCTTTAAATATGAGGACAATTATAGAAAGTCAGGATTAAAGACTGGAATGTTTAAAGGGGAAAACAAATACTACTGTTTTTCTATGATCAATAAATTTTTTTGCTGTAATTCTGTCAGTACTCTTCATGGGTGGTACCAAAGTTCCAACTTCTTTCACTCCTGCTGGTCAGGGCAGGAAAAGGGGAGTACTAAATGTACATGTACTTTGATAATGGAGCCTTGGCAGTGCCTACTGACTAATAACTCTAGCAAGAGTATAGGTTGTACCTTTTGCATCCTTCAATGAGAGAAGAGTTGCTTGTGACAGTGTGTTCATCTTGGAAATTATACAATATGTTGTTGAGCTTTACTGTGTATATACAAATTACCACAAACTTAGTGCTTTAAAAATAACACACTTATTATCTCATAATTTTGGAAGTCACAAATATGAAATGGGTTTAAAATCTAGATGTTAGCAGGCCTGCTTTTTTTTTTGAGGCTCTTAGGGAGAATCCATTTCCTTGCCGTTTTCAGTTTCTGGAAGTCACCTGCATTCCATGGCTTGTGGTTCTTTCAGAGCCAACCAGTATAGGATCTTCCAGTCTTTCTCTGACTCTGACCTTTCTGTCATATCCTGTATAACCTGGGATAATCTTTCCATTTCAAGATCCCTAACTTAATCATATCTGCAAAGCCCCTTTTGCCTTATAATATAATTTATTTATGGCAAATAGGGAATAAGAGCATTGACATATTTAGGAAGCCATTTTTCTGCAAAATACAGTATCATACCAACAAAAAACATGGGCACTGTTATCATAAGTTGATTCCTCAAGATCTCTTCCTGGAGAGTACTGTTTTTTACCATGTAGTCTTCAATATAATTTTAGCCATTCATATTCATGTTCATACATTGATCTATTTCAGATAGCAAAAAGTATTTTAATGGAGCCTTCCATTCTTTTTTGACTACTAGATTTGCACAAAGCATTGTTAGTAGGAGATGGAAATGAAAATAATATTTGAATAATATTCTCTTTGCCAAACATTAGTCTGTGTACTTAATATGCATTTTTCTATTTGATCCTCACAGCAGACTTCTGAGCTCTTCATATTTATTGTTAAGACTCACAGATCTTAAATAACTTGTCTAAAGTTATAGTTATAAGTAACAGAACTGTGATTAGAGTCTTGTCTATCTATTTTTTTTTGGCTAACTATGTCATATGTGTTTTAAATTTTACTTTAAAAATGTGAAAATATTTTTTAAAAAGCACGAGTAGTAACCATTTCTCTGCATTGTATGTTATATACTATTTTGTAAACTGATTGTTTAACTTACACTTTTCCTATAACCTATACAACTCTTTATAGGCCCCAGTTTTAATTGCTTTATACTATTTCAAGATGACTACTCTTCTTCCACCCTATCACACTACACTATCTCTTCCCAAGGCATGCCTTCTGGAGGGCACAATACAAAATATATATAATTAAATAGAAATATGTAATTCAGTGAAACTGAATCATGCCATGTAGGGCCACCCCAGATGGACGGGTCATGGTGGAGAGTTCTGACAAAACGTGGTCCATCAGAGAAGGGAATGGCAAACCACTGCAGCATTCTTCCCTCGAGAACCCCATGACAGTATGAAAAGGCAAAAAGATACGACACTGAAAGATGAACTCCCCAGGTTGGTGGTGTCCAATATGCTCCTGGAGAAGAGCAGAGCAATACCTCCAAAAGGAATGAAGAGGCTGAGCCAAAGCAGAAATAGCACCCAGTTATGGATATGTTTGGTGGTGAAAGTAATGTCTGATGCTTTTAACAATATTGCATAGGAACCTGCAATGTTAGGTCCATGAATCAAGGTAAATTGGAAGTGGTCAAACAGGAGATGGCAAGAGTGAACATCGACATTTTAGGAATCAGTGAACTACAGTGGACAGCAATAGTCAAATTTAATTCAGATGACCATTATATCTACCACTGTGGGCAAGAATCCCTTAGAGGAAAGGGAGTAGCCCTCAGAGTCAACAAAACAGTCTGAAATGCAGTACTTCGGGGCAATCTCAAAAACAACAAAATGGTTTCTGTTCATTTCCAAGGCAAACCATTCAACCAGTATCATAGTAATCCAAGCCTATGCCCCAACCACTAATGCCAAAGAAACTGAAGTTGAAAGGTCCTATGAAGAACTATAAGACCTTCTAGAACTAACACTAAAAAAGAGATGTGCTTTTCATCATAGGGGACTGGAATACAAATGTAGGAAGTCAAGAGAAACCTGGAGTAATAGGCAAGTTTGGTCTTTGAATACAAAAGGAAGCAGAGCAAAGGCTAACAGAGTTTTGCCAAGAGAATGCACTGGTCATAGCAAACACCCACTTCCAACAACACAAGAGATGGTTCTACATATGGACATCAGTTCAGTTCAATTCAGTCACTCAGTCATGTCCAACTCTTTGCAACCCCATGAACCACAGCACGCTAGGCCTCCTGTCCATCACCAACTCCCAGAGTCCGCCCAAACCCATGTCCATCAAGTTGGTGATGCCATCCAACCATCTCATCCTCTTTTGTCCTGGTCTCCTTATGCCCTCAATCTTTCCCAGCATCAGGGTCTTTTCAAATGAGTCAGCTCTTCGCATCAGGTGGCCAAAGTATTGGAGTTTCAGCTTCAACATCAGTCCTTCCAATGAACACCCAGGACTGATCTCCTTTAGAATGGACTGGTTGGATCTCCCTGCAGTCCAAGGGACTCTCAAGAGTCTTCTCCAATACCACAGTTCTAAAGCATCAATTCTTTGGTGCTCAGCTTTCTTTATAGTCCAACTCTCACATCCATACATGACCACTGGAAAAACCATAGCCTTGACTAGACGGACCTTTGTTGGCAAAGTAATGTCTCTGCTTTTTAATATGCTGTCTGTGTTGGTCATAACTTTTCTTCCAAGGAGTGTCTTTTAATTTCATGGCTACAGTCACCATCTGCAGTGATTTTGGAGCCCAGAAAAATAGTCAGCCACTGTTTCCACTGTTTCCCCATCCATTTGCCATGAAGTGATGGGACTGGATGCCATGATATTAGTTATCTGAATGTTGAGTTTTAAGCCAACTTTTTCACTCTCCTCTTTGACTTTCATCAAGAGGCTCTTTAGTTCTTCACTTTCTGCTATAAGGATGGTGTCATCTGCATATCTGAGGTTATTGATATTTCTCCCAGCAATCTTTATTCTAGCTTGTGCTTCCTCCAGCCCAGCATTTCTCATGATGTACTCTGCATATAAGTTAAATAAGCAGGGTGACAATATACAGCCTTGACGTACTCCTTTTCCTTTTTGGAACCAGTCTGTTGTTCCATGTCCGTTCTAACTATTGCTTCCTGACCCACATACAAATGTCTCAGGAGGCAGCTCAGGAGGTCTGGTATTCCCATCTTTTTAAGAACTTGCCACAGTTTATTGTGATCCACACAAAGGCTTTCGCATGGTCAATGAAGCAGAAATAGATGTTTTTATGGAACTCTCTTGCTTTTGCAATGATCCAGCGGATGTTGGCAGTTTGATCTCTGGTTCCTCTGCCTTTTCTAAAAGCAACTTGAACATCTGCAAGTTTAAGATTCACGTATTGGTGAAGCCTGGCTTGGAGAATTTTGAGCATTACTTTACTGGTGTGTGAGATGAGTACAATTGTGTGGTAGTTTGAGCATTCTTTGGCATTGCCTTTCTTTGGGATTGGAATGAAAACTGACCTTTTCCAGTCCTGTGGCCACTGCTGAATTTTCCAAATTTGCTGGCATATTGAGTGCAGCACTTTCACAGCATCATCTTTCAGGATTTGAAATAGCTCAACTGGAATTCCATCACCTCCACTAGCTTTATTCGTAGTGATGCTTCCTAATTCCCATTTGACTTAACATTCCAGGATATCTGGCTCTAGGTGAGTGATCACACCATCGTGATTATCTGGGTTATGAAGATCTTTTTTTATACAGTTCTTCTGTGTATTCTTGCTACCTTTTAATATTTTCTGCTTCTGTAAAGTCCTTATCATTTCTGTCCTTTATTGAGCCCATCTTTGCATGAAATGTTCCCTTGGTGTCTCTAATTTTCTTGAAGAGATCTCTAGTCTTTCCCATTGTATCGTTTTCCTCTATTTCTTTGCATTGATTGCTGAGGAATGCTTTCTTATCTCTCCTTGTTATTCTTTCGAACTCTGCATTCAAATGGTTATATCTTTCCTTTTCCCCTTTGCTTTTCGCTTCTCTTCTTTTCACAGCTATTTGTAAGGCCTCCTCAGACAGCCAATTTGCTTTTTTGCATTTCTTTTTCTTGGGTCAGTACCAAAATCAGATTGATTATATCTTTGCAGCGTAAGATAGAGAAGCTCTATGTAGTCAGAAAAAATAAGACCAGGAGCTGACTGTGGCTCAGATAATGTACTCCTTATTGCCGAACACAGACTTAAATTGAAGAAAGTAGGGAAAACTACTAGGCCATTAAGGTATGACCTAAATCAAATCCCCAATGATTGTATAATGGAAGTGATAATCAAGGGATCAGATCTGATAGAGTGTCTGAAGAACTATGGATGGAGGTTTATGATATTGTACAGGAGGCAGTGATCAAAACCATCCCCGAGAAAAAAGAAATTCAAAAGGACAAAATGGCCTTCTGGGGAGGCCTTACAAATAGCTAAGGAAAGAAGAGAAGCAAAAGGCAAAGGAGAAAAGGAAAGATACGCCCCCCTGAATGCAGAGTTCCAAAGACTAGCAAGGAGAGATAAGAAAGTCTTCCAAAGTGAACAATGCAAAGAAACATAAGAAAACAATAGAATGGGAAAGACTAGACATCTCTTCAAGAAAATTAGAGATACCAAGGGAACATTCCATGCAAAGATGGGCGTAATAAAAGACAGAAATGGTATGGATCTAACAGAATTAGAAGATTTTAAGTAAGGTGGCAAGAATACACAGAAAAACTATACAAAAAAAATATCTTAATGACCTGGATAACCACGATGGTGTGATCATTCACCTAGAGCCAAACATCTTGGAGTGTGAAGTCAAGTGGGCCTTAGGAAACATCACTGTGAACAAAGCTAGTGGAGGTGATAGAATGCCAGCTAAACTATTTCAGATCCTAAAAGATGATACTGTTTGTTAAAGTGCTGCAGTCAATATGCCAGCAAATTTGGAAAACTCAGCAGTGGCCACCGGACTGGAAAAGGTCAGTTTTCATTTCCAATCCCAAAGAAAGTAATGCCAAAAAATGTTCAAACTATCACACAATTGCATTCATTTCACATGCTATCAAAGTGATACTCAAGTTCTCCAAGCCAGGCTTCCATACTACATGAACTGAGAGCTTTCAGATGTTCAAGCTGGATTTAGAAAAGGGAGAGGAGCCAGAGATCAAATTGCCAACATCTGATGGATCATCAAAAAAGCAAGAGAATTCCAGAAAAACATCTACTTCTGTTTCATTGATTATTCTAAAGCCTTTGACTGTGTGGATCACAACAAACAATGGAAAATTATTAATTAGATGGGGCTACCAGAGCACTTTACCTGCCTTCTGAGAAACCTGTATGGATATCAGGAAGCAAAAGTTAACACCAAAGATGAAACAACAGACTGGTTCCAAATTGGGAAAGGAGTACATCAAGGCTGTATGTTGTCATTCTGCTTATTTAACTTATACTCAGAATACATCATGTGAAATGCCAGGCTAGATGAAACACAAACTGGAAGCAAGATTGTAAAGAGAAATATCAATAACCTCAGATATGCAGATGACACCACCCTTAGGGCAGACACCACCCTTATGGCAGACACCAAAGAGGAACTAATAGCCTCTTGATGAAGGTGAAAGAGGAGAGGGAAAAAGCTGGCATAAACTCAACATTCAAAAAACAAAGATCATGGCCTCCAGTTCCATCACTTTATGGCAGATAGATGTGGAAACAATGGAAACAGGGACAGACTTTATTTTCATGTGTTCAAAGTCACTGCAGATGGTGAATGCAGTCACAAAATCCAAAGACGCTCCTTGGTAGAAAAACTATGACAAACCTAGACAGTGTATTAAAAAGCAGAGACATTATTTTGCCAACAAAGGTCCATACAGTCAAGTGTATGGTTTTTCCAGTAATCATGTATGGATGTAAAAGTTGAACCATAAAGAAGGCTGATCTCTGAAGAACTGATGCTTTTGAACTATGGTGCTGGAGAAGACTCTTGGACTGCAAGGAGATCAAGCCAGTCAATCTGAATGGAAATTGATTCTGAATAATCATTAGAAGGACTGATGCTGAAGCTGAAGCTCCAATACATTGGCCACCTGATGTGAAGAGCCAGCTCATTAGAAAAGATGCTGGTCCAGGGAAAGATTGAAGGCAGGAGGAGAAGGGGACGACAGAGGATGAGATTGTTGGATGGCATCCCTTACTTGATGGACATGAGTTTGAGCAAGCTCTGGGAGATGGTGAAGAATAGGAAAGCCTGACATGTTGCATCCATGGGATCACAAAAAGTTGGCCATGACTGAGTAACTGAATGACAACAAATACAATTCACTGCCAAAATTAGCAAATGCAACTTTATGAGGGGATTAAGGGAGAGAGATGTTAAGCACTGTGGATGGTGACTGCAGCCATGAAATTAAAAGACGCTTGTTCCTTTAAGGAAAGCTACGACAATCTGAGACAACATATTAAAAAGCAGAGACATCATTTTGCTGACAGAGTTCCATATTGTCAAACCTGTGGTTTTTCCAATAGTCAGGTATGGATTTGAGACTGGGACCATAAAGAAGGCTGAGTGCAGAGGAATTGATGCTTTGAAATTGTGATGCTGGAGAAGACATGATGTCCTTGGGCTACAAGGAGATCAAACCAATCAGTCCTAAAGGAAATCAACCTTGAATATTCATTGGAAGGACTGATGCTGAAGCTCCAATACTTTGCCCAGCTGATGTGAAGAGCCAACTCATTTGGAAAGACCTTGATGCTGGGAAAGATTGAAGGCAGGAGAAGGGGGTGGCAGAGGATGTGATGGTTAGATAACATCACCAACTCACTGGACATGAATTTGAGCAAACTCTGGGAGATAGTGGAGGACAGGGAAGCCTGCATGCTGCAGTCCATGGGGTCGCAAAGAGTTGGACACGACTTTGTGACTGAACAACTACAATATTACTTTTTTTAAAAAATTTATTTATTTACTTATTTGGCTGTGTTGGGTCTTAGTGCCATGCCTCATCTTTAGTTGTGACATGTAAATTCTTAGTTCGGCATGTGGGTTCTAGTTCCTCAACCACTGTTCGACCCCAGGCCCCCTTCCTTGGGAGCACAGTGTCTTAGCCACTGGACCACCAGGGAAGTGCCCAATATTACTTTAAATTGACCAGTTTGAATACTTTCTAGTAACAGAATTAGGGCTTGGAGGAAAAACTTGCAAGGACAGAAGATCTACTTAATATAAAGCTAGAAATTATGACCTTTTCCAATCAAGATAGTGTCTGAAATACTTCATGTCTGCACACGTGTGTGTGTGTGTTCATGTGTGTCTTTGAGTGTGTTTAGTAAGAGGGAGGGAAAAAAGGTAGGGAAAGATAATACTTAATACTGGAAATATTTTAAAATGAGATTGATAAACTAAATATTACTATACCACCTTACCAGTTAATAAAAAAGCTATGATTGTTTGTATTTATCTTTGATCAATAAGTAGTAATAAAAGTTCCAGGATATTATAAACAAAGCTCTGAGTATATGACTAAGCCCCAGTTCCTTTTCTGCACTGTGAGAAAAAATACAAGAAAGCATATCCTTAATCTGTATTTGCATAGTCTAAAGAAAATTATTGTGTTGTTAAATATTTTTAAAGTGCCTTTTTCTTTGCTGTTTTTCCCAAAGACAGAAAAATAATTGGTTCTGATTATAATTGCTGGATATTATGAAGCACTATCCAACCGAAAGTCAACAAAATGAAATGTTTTAGTTAAGATGTTAGGTTATTTTTTGAAGTATTTTTATAATTGGAAATTCATTGTATATGTTTGTCTTGAGGAATACTTAATTAGGAAGAGGGATTAAGCATAACTTCCTAATTTCATGCTGTTTTCAAGTGTGATTTATCTGTTTTTTAGGTACCCAAAGGCTTACCTTACTTCTCTGTGGATTTTGGCCTCCAGGGAGGGTTTGCCCATGTCATTGAAGATCAGCACAAATTCCCACATTACTTTGGAAAGGTATGCTCACAGATTGGTAAAATTTCAGAATTTAGCCATTTTGTCACATTGCTTTTGAAGGGAAATAACTTTGGGCACAATGTACAGTGAAGTTGGTGCCTGTTGTAAAACCCAGTTTTCAGAGGGAGTACCCAGAAGCTATTAAGAAATATATACCAGGATATTTATAACAATCAGGAATGTTACTTTGGAACCAAACGGTTTGTTGACAGTGTCAGCAGTGACTGTAGTGTTTTCCTGTGGAGACAGCCAGGCTTGTGCTGAGAATGATAATTGATAATGATGATAACCTATTCATTGAGGATTTACAGTGAGCCTGGTAATGTTCTTAGCACTCATTTAATGCTCATAATAACACTATCATGTAGACATTTTATACTTTCATTTTATAGATGTTGAAACCAGTCTATATTTTATAGATGTTGAAACCAGTATAACTTCCCCAGGATCATGTGCTAGTAAGTGACAGACCAAGGGGTGCATAAGCTCTTGGTTGAACTAGAAAACAAATGATCTCACAGATTCATTTATAACTAAGTACCGTACGGTCCTAGAAGAATATAGCACTCATTTCACACAGTTTCTGGTCAGATACTAGAGTGTAGATCTTTCAGTTGCTAGTGGATTCTTTCCATTACTACAGATTGTCTTCTAGGGGTGTAGTCCTTAAATTTAAGTTCTTTTGAATATCTGGGAAGTATGTAAGTTAGTATCAGGGCCTAGAATGAAATTAATGTAGCCATGGGAGCAATCAAAAGAAGTTTGGGCAATAACAGCTCAAGAAAGTAACCTTTCAATCTAGTGTAAGTCAGGCCTTTCTCTCTAAATTAGAGGAGCCTAGATGAACTTTGTCCATGGTTCCCTGTTCTTCCTACCCACTTTCATCCCCTGTGTCAGATCATTTTCTACAATGATTAGGGACCTGTGAGCAGTTTGGACTCATAATTTTTTATACTGTTGTCTTTAAAGGCTAACGAGAGACTCCAAATCACGTTCATCTGTGAACTGTTGAAATACGTTTTAGAAACTTGTCTGAGAGAATATCTTTTCCCAGAGTTAACTAGAAAGAAATTAGTTTTCATTACTCTGAAAAACATTGTTAAATTTCAGTAGAGTTTTATAACTCAGAAATTTTATGACTCTGCTTTTATTTAAAAAAATGATTCTAGTAAAAATGAAGTAAATATCTAGTTTTTAACTTGCCTAAGTTTAATTGGGAGATTGTCCTCCTTCAAATATTATGCACATGTTATGATTTATATGATACTGTTTTAGTGTTGAAAACTTTTAGTTAGCGTTACAGCGCTAATCCAGTTTCCTCGAAATTTCTTTCCAAGAAAAAGCCTATGTACGCACAAACTCCCTTCAGCCTGCAGTTGTTTAGACAGCAAGAAGGACTGGTCTCTTTACATTAATATTTGCTTCAGTAATAGAACAAGGATCAATCCTTGTAGTATGTGTGCCTTAATGGTACACATGAGACAAAACTTGATGTTTTATAGAAAATTTTAGGTCAAATTTTAGAAAAATTTAGGTCAATAAAGCTAGGCTTTCTTAAACTACATGGCTAGTGATTGGCTGATGCTAAGAAACTCTTGCATTAAATTTGTCCTCTTTTTACACTATGTCTCTCTTGGCCCCTTTACTTCCTTTACCCAACGAAGAGATTTCCTTTTCCGTGAAGCTTTTCTTGATATATCCAGCAAATAGAATCTCCTTTCTTTTTGAGTCTCTATATAGTCTACTTTGGCATTTACCTTATTCTGCTTTATAAGACAGTCCTTTATGTAGTTGGGTTATTATTGTGGCTCCCACCACAGCTCTGCATTCTATTATGAGTTTTCTGAAGACAGAGAAATGTGTGTTGGTTATTTCTGTATCACCTACAGTATTTGGCCATTGCTTGTATATAGTAGATCCCTTCATTAATAGAGTATTTGTTAAGATGAAGAACCTATGTCTTAGAGCAATTACATCCAAGGTCTTAACAGTCCTGTAGACCTAGACTGAATATGCAGAATTCTACCTCGAGCCCAGAGTTTTCCTGTATTACCATACTTCTCTTCCTTGAAGCATTATAAATCTCCCCCATATCTTTCTGTATATGGATACTCACTATCGTGCATCTGTCCTCAGTCACTAAGTCACCTCCAACTCTTTTGTGACCCCATGGACTGTAGCCTGCCAGACTCTTCTGTCCATGGGATTTCCGAGGCAAGAATACTGGAGTGAGTTCTGTTTACTTCTCCAGGGGATCTTCGTGACACAGGGATCAAACCAGCATCACCTGCATTGGCAGGAGGGTTCTTTGCCACTGAACCACCAGAGAAACCCACTCACTCTCATAAATTTAATTAATCTCTATAGCTGATATCATAGGAACAGGAAGACGATCGTGAAAGAAATTATCTAGAATAATAAGCAGACCATTGAAAATATATTATTTCAGGACTTGGGAATATGGCTTTTTAAATGAAGGTGATTATAATTTTTAATTATTGGTTTACATGGATTGGTACTAAAATATGATTTCATTTCTTAAAAAAAGATCTCCAGCTAATAGAAGAAACTGGCTTTTAAATATATTGGATAGTAGAGAGAATATTAGCCTAAGATTAAACTGTAGTTGAACAATCAAGTTTATAATTGCTACATGTTGGTCAACTTTTTCTTCAGACTTTCTTACCAGAGCAGCTAATAAGGACCAAATTAATTAAATTTCATTCTCTCTTCTTCCCCTTTGCTGCTGTCTGATAGATGTACTAAGAAACAACAAAATGGACAAATTATTTGACAGGAGACACAACTAAGGACCCTTGGAATCACAGGGTTTACATAGTTAGAATTAAATGAAAACAAGTTTTGTTTGTTTGTTTTTAACTTGAAACTAATATTTATATAAAATGTAATCATCCTTGCAGAGAAGGACTTAATATTATATTTAGTAACAGAATAAACAGGAATAGCTTGATTCCTATTTTTCTGTCTTTATACATGTATGTGTTTGTATTTTTCTCATTCTTTAAAAGGAAATCATTGGTGGCATGCTGGATATAGAACCAAGAGTTTGGAGGAAAGGGATGCGAGAAAGCTTTGAAGATCAGAGGAAGAAAGCACTGCAGTTTGCTCAGTGGTGGAAACCATTTGACTTCACCGGAAGTAAAAAATGTTGAGGCAAAGCTTTCATTTTTTATTTCCTTTTTGGATTTCTTTCAGTTTTATTTCCATTGCATCTAGCTAAACAACTAACCATCAGGTAATAGAAAAAGAGTGTCATGATCTAGGTTTCTGACAACTCTACATCACTGAACTGTATTGGTTTCCTTCACCACCTGCTCCTGTGGACTGCATTGTAGTAACCATGGAGACCAGTTATGTTGGGTGACCTGTTCATGTTCTGTTCTGTACCTGTGTCTTCATGTTCTAAACTGTTTAGTTAATCTGTAGAAAGACTTTTCTGAAGAATTATCTAGGAAGTATTGCAAATCATTGGTTCAAATGGAAATGGCTCTACTTCAAGTTTCTTAAGTCTACTGACTAGCTTCTTTTGCATTTAAACTAAAACTTGGCATATTTAGTGATAATTGAAATTTCTTTTCACAGTGTTTTATAGAAGCTCTTACTTTTCTTCCAATACCATATATATCATTGCTATTCTTTTTATTAAAGGAAAAAAGAATGTCCCCAATAATAAATAATTAAATGAATTATATAATACATTCGTAATTTGTTTTTATTTCTGCAGTTTTAAATAGTGTGTTTGAATTTTGGTGATTTTACATGTACTGTCCAAAAATCACAGTTTATAGTCATTTGGGGTTTCTGTGAAAGTTAAAAATTTTAGCCAAGTCATCGTTTTGGGGTTGTATTGATTATTACAAAATATTAAGTAATAAGTAATGTGTGTATTTTTAAGTGGCAGGAGCACATTCTGTTGTCCCATTTGATCTAAGGTTCTTCATATTCTTTTATGCTTACACTTGAAGCCTATGAAGAGAAAAAACTGATAAGTATAAGACATGGCCATCATCTCCAAGAGTGTTGCTACTTTATTTTTTACATGGAAGATATTTTTGTAGTCACCCTTTTTCAAAGATGTTGATTTTTTGGAGCCAAACCTTGACATTTTGTCATGAAATGTTGAATATTTAAAATCAATGTGACATGTACTCTAGAGTAACTCATAACCAGACAGTTATTTTTAATATTGATATCTTTCTTTAGTATTTTGAAAAAGGAAATGTTTATGTTTTATCTCAAGTTTTAAAATTTTAATAAAAGTTGGAAGTTTAATCATTTCAAATTCTCAGTATTTGCAAATTGCATTTAAGTCTTTTTTATCAAATTGATAATTGACAGTATAAATTTTATTTATTGCTGTTTTCAGACAATTTTGGCCTTGCTACAAAGTCTCAGAGATATCTTTAACATTCCTTATTTAATGAGTGTGTTAACAAACATTTGTTTACAGGGCATTTTATTGCATACTGGTAGTACAAAAATAAAAAATACTTCAGTTCAGTCGCTCAGTTGTGTCTGACTCTGGGACCGCATGGACTGTAGCATGCTGGGCCTGCCTGTCCATCACCAACTTCCGGAGTTTACCCAAACTCCTGTCCATTGACTTGGTGATGCCATCCAGCCATCTCATCCTCTGTCGTCCCCTTCTCCCACCTTCAATCTTTCCCAGCATCAGGGTCTTTTCCAGTGAGTCAACTCTTCACATCAGGTAGCCAAAGTATTGGAGTTTCAGCTTCAGCATCAGTCCTTCCAATGAATATTTAGGACTGATTTCTTTTACGATGGTCTGGTTGGATCTCCTTGCAGTCCAAGGGACTCTCAAGAGTCTTCTCCAACACCACAGTTCAAAAGCATCAATTTTTCAGCACTCAACTTTCTTTAAGGTCCAACTCTCACATCCATACATGACCACTGAAAAAACCGTAGCCTTGGCTAGAAGGACCTTTATTGGCAAAGTAATGTGTCTGCTTTTTAATATGCTGTCTAGGTTGGTCATAACTTTTCTTCCAAGGAGTAAGCATCTTTTAATTTCATGGCTGCATTCACTGTCTGTAGTGATTTTGGAGGCCCCCCAAAATAAAGTGTCACTGTTTCCCCTGTTTCCACATCTGTTTGTCATGAAGTGATGGGACTGGATGCCATGATCTTAGTTTTCTGAATGTTGAGCTTTAAGCCAACTTTTTCACTCTCCACTTTCATCAAGAGGCTCTTTAGTTCATCGTAACTTTCTGCCATAAGAGTGGTGTCATCTGCATATTTGAGGTTATTGATATTCCTCCTGGCAGTCTTGATTCTAGCTTGTACTTTATCCAGTCAAGCATTTCTCATGATGTACTCTGCATATACATTAAATAAGCAGGGTGACAATATACAGCCTTGATGTATTCCTTTTCCTATTTGGAACCAGTCTGTTGTTCCATGTCCAGTTCTAACTGTTGCTTCCAGACCTGCATACAGATTTCTCAAGAGGCAGGACAGGTGGTCTGGTATTCCCATCTCTTGAAGAATTTTCCACAGTTTATGGTGATCCACACAGTAAAATCTTTGGCATAGTCAATAAAGCAGAAATAGATATTTTTATGGAACTCTCTTGCTTTTTCAGTGATCCAGCAGATGTTGGCAGTTTCATCTCTGGTTCCTCTGCCTTTTCTAAAACCACCTTGAACATCTGGAAGTTCATGGTTCACATATTGTTGAAGCCTGGCTTGGAAAATTTTGAGCATTACTTTACTAGCATGTGAGATGAGTGCAGTTGTATGGAGGTTGGAGCATTGTTCGGCATTGCCTTTCTTTGGGATTGAAATGAAAACTGACCTTTTCCAGCCCTGTGGCCACTGCTTAGTTTTCCAAACTTGCTGGCATATTGAGTGCAGCACTTTCACAGTATCATCTTTTAGATTTGAAATAGCTCAACTGGAATTCCATCACCTCCACTGGCTTTGTTCGTAGTGATGCTTCCTAATGCCAACTTGACTTCACAGTCCAGCATGTCTGCCTCTAGGCTAGTGATCACACCATTATGGTTATCTGGATCATGCAGATCTTTTTTGTATAGTTCTTTTGTGTATTACTGCTACCTCTTCTTAATATCTTCTGCTTCTGTTAGGGCCATACCATTTCTGTCCTTTATCGAGCCCATCTTTGCATGAAATGTTCCTTTGGTATATCTAATTTTCTTGAGATCTCTAGTCTTTCCCATTCTATTGTTTTCCTCTGTTTCTTTGCATTGATAACTGAAGAAGTCTTTCTTATTTCTCCATGCTGTTTTGTGCAACTCTGCATTCAAATGGGTATATCTTTCCTTTCCTCCTTTGCCTTTCGCTTCTCTTCTTTTCACAGCTATTTGTAATGCTCCGCAGACAACCATTTTGCCATTTTGCAATTCTTTTTTGGGGGATGATCTTGATACCTGCCTCCTGTACATTATCACAAACCTCCATCCATAGTTCTTTAGGCACTCTGTATATCAGATCTAATTCCTTGAATATATTTGTCACTTCCATTGTATAATCTTAAGGGATTTGCTTTAGGTCATCCTGAATGGTCTAATGGTTTTCCCTACTTTCTTCAATTTAAGTCTGAATTTGGGAATAAAGAGTTCATGATTTGAGCCACAGTCAACTCCCAGTCTTGTTTTTGCAGACTCTATAGAGTTCTCCATCTTTGGCTGCAAAGAATATAATCGAAATGATTTTGGTGTTGACCATCTGGTGATGTCTATATGTAGAGTCTTCTCTTGTGTTGTTGGAAAAGGGTGTTTGCTTTGACCATTGCATTCTTTTTGCAAAACTCTGTTAGCCCATGCCTGGCTTCATTTTGTACTCCAAAGCCAAATTTGCCTGTTACTCCAGGTATCTCTTGACTTCCTACTTTTGCATTCCAGTCTCCTGTGATGAAAGGACATTTTTTTTGAGTGTTAGTTCTAGAGAGTCTTATAGGTCTTCATAGAACTGTTCAACTTCACCTTCTTCAGCATTAGTGGTTGGGGCATAGACTTGGATTACTGTGATATTGAATGGTTTGCCTTGGAAACAAACAGAGATCATTCTGTTATTTTTAGATTGCACCGAAGTACTGCATTTCAGATTCTACTGGTGACTATGTGGGCTACTCCCATTTCTTCTATTTTTTGATTGAGACATTTGTTTTTCTGGTATTGCGCTGCATGTGTGAGTTGCTTACATATGTTGGAAATTAATTCTTTGTCTGTTACTTCTTCTGGTATTATTTTCTCACATTCTAAATGCTGCTTTTTTCACCTTGCTTATAGTTTCCTTTGTTGTTCAGAAGTTTTTAAATTTAATTAGATTCCATTTGTTTATTTTTTGTTTTTATTTTCATTACTCTGGGAGGTGTATCATAGAGGAACTTGCTGTGATTTATGTCATAGAGTGTTATGCCTGTTTTCCTCTAAGAGTTAAATAGTTTCTTGTCATACATTTAGATCTTTAATCCATTTTGAGTTTATTTAGGTGTGTGTTAGAAAGTGTTCTAGTTTCATTCTTTTACTGGTGTTTGACCAGTTTCCCAGCATGGGTTGTTAAAGAGATTGTCTTTTCTGCATTGTATATTTTTGCCTACTTGTCAAAGTTAAGGTGTCCGTTGGTGTATGGATTTATCTCTGGACTTTTTTTTTTTGTTCCATTGATCTATATTTCTTTGTGCCAGTACCATACTGTCTTGATGACTGAAGCTTTTTGAAAGTGAAAATGAAAGTTGCTTAGTTGTGTCCAACTCTTTGTGACCCCATGGACCATACAGTCCGTGGAATTCTCCAGGCCAGAATACTGGAGTCGGTAGCCTATCCCTTCTCCACAGGATCTTCTCAACCCAGGTATCGAACCCAGATCTCCTGTATTGCAGGCAGATTCTTTACCAGCTGAGCCAAAAGAGAAGCCCTTGTGGCTAATACGTATCTCTGGGCTTTCTGTTTTGTTCCATTGATCTATATTTCTGTCTTTGTGCCAGTACCATACTGTCTTAATGACTGTAGCTTTGTAGTATAGTCTGAAGTCAGGCAGGTTGATTCCTCTAGTTCAGAGAACAAGAACAAATAATTTCAAAATTTGTATGGAAATACAAAAAACCTCAAATAGCCAAAGCAATCTTGAGAAAAAAGAATGGAACTAGAGGAATCAACCTGCCTGACCAATACTATTGGTAGCTAATAGGAATTGCGTTGAATCTATAGATTTCTTTGAGTAGCGTACTCATTTTCACTATATTGATTCTTCTGATCCACAGACATGGTATATTTCTCCATCTGTTTGTGTCATCCTTGATTTATTTCATCAGTATTTTACAGTTTTCTATATGTAGGGCTTTTGTTTCTTGGGGTAAGTTTATTCCTAAGTATTTTATTCTTTTTGTTGTAATGGTGAATGGGATTGTTTCTTTCTTTTTCTGTATATTTTATATCCTGCAACTTTAGTATATTCGTTGATTAGCTCTAGTAATTTTCTGGTGGTGTCTTTAGGGTTTTCTCTGTAGAGAATCATGTCATCTGCAAATAGTGAGAATTTTACTTCTTTTTCTCCAATCTGGATTCCTTTTATTTGTTTATTTTTTTCCTTCTCTTATTGCTGTGGCTAGGACTTCCAATACTATGTTAAATAGTAGTGGTGAGAGTGGGCACCCTTGTCTTGTTCCTGATTTTAGAGGAAGTGCTTTCAGTTTTTCACCATTGAGGATAATGTTTGCTGTGCCTTTGTCATATATGGCTTTTATTTTGTTGAGGTATATTCCTTCTATGCATGCTTTCTGGAGAGTTTTTATCATAGATTGGTGCTGAATTTTGTCAAATGCTTTCTCTGCATCTATTGAGATAACCATATGGTTTTTATCTTTCAATTTGTTAATACAGTGTATCACATTGATTCATTTGTGAATATTGAAGAATCCTTGCATCCCTGGGATAAAGCCCACTTGGTCATGATGTATGATCTTTTTAACATGTTGTTGGGTTCTGTTTGCTAGAATTTTGTTGAGGATTTTTGCATCTATGTTCATCAATGATATTGGCCTGTAGTTTTCTTTTTTGTTGCATCTTTGTCTGGTTTTGGTATTAGGGTGATGGTGGCCTCATAGAATGAATTTGGAAGTTTACCTTCCTCTGCAGTTTTATGGAAGAGTTTGAGTAGGATAGGTGTTGCTGCTGCTACTGCTGCTAAGTCGCTTCAGTTGTGTCTGACTCTATGCGACCCCAGAGACCGCAGCGCAGCAGGCTCCCCATCCCTGGGATTCTCCAGGCAAGAACACTGGAGTGGGTTGCCATTTCCTTCTCCAGTGTATGAAAGTGAAAAGTGAAAGTGAAGTCACTCAGTCGTGTCCGACTCCTAGCGACCCCATGGACTGCAGCCTACCAGGCTCCTCCATCCATGGGATTTTCTAGGCAAGAATACTGGAGTGGGGTGCCATTGCCTTCTCCGAGGATAGGTGTTAGCTCTTCTCTAAATTTTTGTAGAATTCAGCTTTGGCGCCATCTGGACCTGGGCTTTTGTTTGTTGGAAAATTTTTGATTATAGGTTCGATTTCTTTTATGGGTCTGTTAAGATTTTCTATTTCTTCCTGGTTCAGTATTGGAAGGCTATACTTTCCTAAGAATTTGTCCATCTCTTCCACATTGTCCATTTTATTGGCATGTAATTGCTCGTAGCAGTCTCATGATCTTTTATATTTCTGTGTTGTCTTTTGTGATTTCTCCATTTTCATCTCTGATTTTATTGATTTGGTTCTGCTCCCTTTTTTTCTTGATGAGTCTGGCTAATGGTTTATCTATTTTAATTATCTTCTCAAAGAACCAGCTTTTAGTTTTGTTGATTTTTGCTATAATCTTCATTTCTTTTTCATTTATTTCTGCTCTGATATTTGTGATTTCTTTCCTTCTACTAACTTTGGGGTTCTTCTTTTATTTCTAGTTGCTTTAGATGTAAAGTTAGGTTGTTTATGTGATGTTTCTCTTGTTTCTTGAAGTAGGCTTATATTGCTATGAATCTCCCTCTTAGCACTTCTGTTACTGAATCCCATAGGTTTGGATTGTCCTGTTTTCATTCTCAGTTGTTTCTGTGCATGTTTTTATTTCCTTTTTGATTTCTCCTATGATCCGTTGGTTATCAGAATCATGTTGTTTAACCTCCATATCTTTGTATTTTTAATAGTTTTTCCCCTGTAGTTGACATCTAATCTTACCTCATTGGGATCGGAAAAGATGCTTGAAATGGTTTTGTTTTTTTTTTTTTTTTTAATTTTACTGAGGCTAGATTTATGGTCCAGGATGTGATCTCCCCTGGAGAATATTCCACGTGCACTTGAGAAAAAGGTGAAAACCTTTTTTGGGGGCAGGCAAAATGCCCTATAGACATCAGTTAGGTCTAACTGGTCCATTGTATCATTTAGAGTGTGGGTTTCCTTGCTAATTTTCTATTTGGATGATCAATTCATAGGTTTGAGTGGGGTATTAAGGTCCCCCACTATTATTGTGTTACTGTTAATTTTCCCTTTCATACTTAGCATCTGCCTTACATATTGACATGCTCCTCTGTTGGGTGCATATATATTTATAATTGTTGTACCTTTTTCTTGGATTGATCCTTTGATCATTTTAACTTTCTTTGTCTCTTATCATGGTCTTTATTTCAAAGTCTATTTTATCAGATATCTGCTACTCCTTCTTTCTTTCTGTCCCCATTTGCATGAAATGTCTTTTACCAGCCCTTCACTTTCAGTCTGTATGTGTCCCTGGGTTTGAGGTGGGTCTCTTAAAGACAGTATATATAAGGTCTTGTTTTTGTATCCACTTGGCCAGTCTTTGTCTTTTGGTTGGAGCATTTAGCTCATTTACATTTAAGGTAATTATTGATAAGTATGATCCTGTTACCACTTACTTTGTTGTTTTGAGTTCATTTTTATAAACCTTTACTATGTTTCCTGTGTAGAGAAGATCCTTTAGCATTTGTTGAAGAGCTGGTTTGGTGGTGCTGAATTCTCTCAGCTTTTTCTTGTTTGTAAAGCTTTTGATTTCTCCTTCACATCTGAATGAGATCCTTTCTGGGTAGAGTAATCTTGGTTGTAGGTTTTTCTCTTTCATCACTTTAAGCATGTCCTGCCATGCCCTTCTGGCCTGGAGAGTTTCTATTGAAAGATCAGCTGTTATCCCTATGGGGATCCCCTTGTGTGTTATTTGTTGCTTTTCCCTTGCTGCTTTTAATATTTTCTCTTTGTGTTTGATCTTTGTTAGTTTTATTAATATTTGTCTTAGGGTGTTTCACCCTGGGTTTATCCTGTTTTGGACTCTCTGGGTTTCTTGGACTTGGGTGGCCATTTCCTTCCGCATATTAGGCAAGTTTTCAACTACTATCTGCTCAAGTATTTTCTTATGCCCTTTGTTTTTGTCTTCTTCTGGGACACCTGTCATTTGAATGTTGGAGCATTTTACATTGTCCAGAGGTCTGTGAAGGTGTCCTTATTTCTTCTCTTTTTTTTTTCTTTTTTCCTCTCTGCTTCATTTATTTCCACCATTCTATTTTCCATGTCACTTATCCTGTCTTCTGCCTTAATTAGTCTACTAATGTTTCCCTCTAGAGTGCTTTTGATCTTAGTTATTGCATTATTCATTGTTGACTGATTTTTCTTTATTTCTTCTAGGTCCTTGTTAAACATTTCTTGCATCTTCTCAATTCTTGTCTCTAGTCTATTTATCTGTAGATCCATTTTGTTTTCAAGATTTTGGATCATCTTTACTATCATTATTCTGAATTCTTTTTCAGATAGACTCCCTATCTCCTCCTTTGGTTTGGTGGTTTTTTTTTTTTTTTTTTATCATATTCCTTCACCTGCTGAATATTTCTTTGCCTTTTTAAAAGAGGTTTCAAGATAATATTTATTTCTTAAAAGTTAACATGTGCATAATAGGAAACCAAAAAACACAAGAAGCAAAATACAAAGTCATTAATAATCACAAGCAGTTTAACCATTTGACATGTCCCTCTAGGTCTCATTTGTGTATTTTCACAATTAAGCATCCATTTTTATGTAATTAAGATCATACAGTTATTTATCTTGCCGTCCATTTCAAAGTCCCAAAGCTATGAGTATTTTGATAACCAAGAATACACTACACCAACTCAATCTGGAAGGAAAAAATATGTAATCTTGCCTTTCTTGGCAACAAAAATTTCAAAGACAAAAATGGCAACAGGCCTCTATATAAACATATTGGCAGAGCTATGATTAAAATACTACATTCCCTTAATGTTCAACTAAAAATGAGACATAAAGCAACAGAGTACACAAAGTATAGTGCTCCTAAGAGGACTCATCGTCCGATCTAAACTATTAAGGTTTTAGCAAGGAGGTATGTTTCTGCTGAGTTGTTTAACAGTGCATTCCTGCAGTACAGCCAGGGGATGCACACATCAATGGTTATCATCAAAAGATAAACATGAACACATCCACCTACAGCCCTTCCTCTATACTTCCTTCCACCCCTGAGCTGCCAACCTAAATGAACAAGTCCTGATGTACATTGCTTAAAGACAGTTCAATAATTCCAGGTCCAAGATGCTGCCTTTTTTAAAAAATCAATTATAATAAAGATATTTACAAATTGATTAATAAAGGAGTTCTATTTTTTATCATACACTGTCATCTCAGGACATCTAAAAAGCCTAGATGTTGCAAAATAATGAACCTTGTCCTCAATAATAGGTACTTCACAAAAATGCACATACAGACCTATGGTTATAACCTAAAACTGTCTTCCAGATAATGGAGATGTTACCTAAGAGCCTTTCCTCTTCTCTTACTTACTCTTACCCTTCCTCTTACTCTTCCTCCAGCATTTCAGTGACTAAGTACCAGACTACATCTAGTTCCAAGAGGTGGATTAACATAGATATTCCCAGAAGACACAGCCCTTCCTAAAAACCAGTGAAAGAACATTTATTAAGGGGTTATTTTACTACCTCTACTTTTAATATACTTTGGGCATTAAGACTTGCTTGTTGTTTAATGCACAGCAATATTAACTAAAATGCACAAACAGAACAATGGCTAGACAATCTGAACTTGTCTAAAGACCAATGGACACAGAGCCCTTCTCTCCGCACTTCCTTCCCTGTCCCCTCCCCTGACCCATTGAACAATCAGCTTATCAGATCAGATCAGTCGCTCAGTCATGTCCAACTCTTTGCGACCCCATGAATCGCAGCACGCCAGGCCTCCCTGTCCATCACCAACTCCCGGATTTCACTGAGACTCACGTCCATTGAGTCAGTGATGTCATCCAGCCATCTCATCCTCTGTCATCCCCTTCTCCTGCCCCCAATCCCTCCCAGCATCAGGGTCTTTTCCAATGAGTCAACTCTTCGCATGAGGTGGCCAAAGTACTGGAGTTTCAGCTGTAGCATCATTCCTTCCAAAGAAATCCCAGGGCTGATCACCTTCAGAATGGACTGGTTGGATCTCCTTGCAGACCAAGGGACTCTCAAGAGTCTTCTCCAACACCACACTTCAAAAGCATCAATTCTTCAGCACTCAGCCTTCTTCACTGTCCAACTCTCACATGCATGCATGACCACAGGAAAAACCATAGCCTTGACTAGACGGACCTTTGTTGGCAAAGTAATGTCTCTGCTTTTCAATATGCTATCTAGGTTGGTCATAACTTTCCTTCCAAGGAGTAAGCGTCTTTTAATTTCATGGCTGCAGTCACCATCTGTAGTGATTTTGGAGCCCAGAAAAATAAAGTCTGACACTGTTTCCACTGTTTCCCCATCTATTTCCCATGAAGTGGTGGGACCGGATGCCATGATCTTCATTTTCTGAATGTTGAGCTTTAAGCCAACTTTTTCACTCTCCACTTTCACTTTCATCAAGAGGCTTTTGAGTTCCTCTTCACTTTCTGCCATAAGGGTGGTGTCATCTGCATATCTGAGGTTATTGATATTTCTCCCGGCAATCTTGATTCCAGTTTGTGTTTCTTCCAGTCCAGCGTTTCTCATGATGTACTCTGCATATAAGTTAAATAAACAGGGTGACAATATACAGCCTTGATGTACTCCTTTTCCTATTTGGAACCAGTCTGTTGTTCCATGACCAGTTCTGTTGCTTCCTGACCTGCATACTGATTTCTCAAGAGGCAGATCAGGTGGTCTGGTATTCCCATCTCTTGAAGAATTTTCCACAGTTGATTGTGATCCACACAGTCAAAGGCCTTGGCATAGTCAATAAAGCAGAAATAGATGTTTTTCTGGAACTCTCTTGCTTTTTCTATGATCCAGCAGATGTTGGCAATTTGATCTCTGGTTCCTCTGCCTTTTCTAAAACCAGCTTGAACATCAGAAAGTTCACGGTTCACATATTGCTGAAGCCTGGCTTGGAGAATTTTGAGCATTACTTTACTAGTGTGTGAGATGAGTGCAATTGCGCAGTAGTTTGAGCATTCTTTGGCATTGCCTTTCTTTGGGATTGGAATGAAAACTGACCTTTTGCAGTCCTGTGGCCATTGCTGAGTTTTCCAAATTTGCTGGCATATTGAGTGCAGTAATTTCACAGCATCATCTTTCAGGATTTGAAATAGCTCAACTGGAATTCCATCACCTCCACTAGCTTTGTTCATAGTGATGCTTTCTAAGGCCCACTTGACTTCACATTTCAGGATGTCTGGCTCTAGGTAAGTGATCACACCACCGTGATTATCTGGGTCATGAAGATAAGCTTATAGTCAAAGACAAATTCCACTCCCCAAGTAAAACCATTCCTATGAATTTACAGAAAAAAAAAAAAAACTTAAAAGGTGTTTATACTTTCAAAATAGGTTGTGTATTTTTACACATCTACAAAAGCTAGATGTTTCAAGTAAGGATTTAAATTTGTCCACTGTACATACATGTGGTAGCACTGAATACACTGCATACAACGGCTATAGTCTCAAAGTGTCATCTAAACAACACTCTAGCCAAGAACCCGTCCCCTTCTCATCTCTACCAACCCACTGCACAAATCTAATAAGCTTCTGTAATGTTTAGAGCAGATTTTAACAATTTCACTTCTGCCAGTTGTTTCAGAAGTGTTTCCTATGAATTTTAACATTAAGTGTACACAATGTATTGGTTGTTTTTGTCCTACACTGGCAACCTCTTTAACATCTGGGAAGACTCAGTTCAGTCCAGTTCAGTCTCTCAGTCGTGTCTGACTCTTTGCGACCCCATGAATCACAGCACGCCAGGCCTCCCTGTCCATCACCAACTCCTGGAGTTCACTCAGACTCATGTCCATCGAGTCAGTGATGCCATCCAGCCATCTCATCCTCTGTTGTCCCCTCCTCCTGCCCCCAATCCCTCCCAGAATCAATCTTTTCCAATGAGTCAACTCTTCCCATGAGGTGGCCAAAGTATTGGAGTTTCAGCTTTAGCATCATTCCCTCCAAAGAAATCCCAGGGCTGATCTTCAGAATGGACTGATTGGATCTCCTTGCAGTCCAAGGGACTCTCAAGAGTCTTCTCCAACACCACAGTTCAAAAGCATCAATTCTGCAGCGCTCAGCTTTCTTCACAGTCCAGCTCTCAAATCCATACATGACCACTGGAAAAACCATAGCCTTGACTAGACAGACCTTTGTTGGCAAAGTAATGTCTCTGCTTTTCAATATGCTATCTAGGTTGGTCATAACTTTCCTTCCAAGGAGTAAGCATCTTTTAATTTCATGGCTGCAGTCACCATCTGCAGTGATTTTGGAGCCCCAAAAAAATAAAGTTTGACACTGTTTCCCCATCTATTTCCCATGAAGTGATGGGACCAGATGCCATGATCTTCATTTTCTGAATGTTGAGCTTTAAGCCAACTTTTTCACTCTCCACTTGCACTTTCATCAAGAGGGTTTTTAGTTCCTCTGCACATTCTGCCATAAGGGTGGTGTCATATCTGAGGTTATTGATATTTCTCCCAGCAATCTTGATCCAGCTTGTGTTTCTTCCAGCCCAGCATTTCTCATGATGTACTCTGCATATAAGTTAAATAAGCAGGGTGACAATATACAGCCTTGACGTACTGCTTTTCCTATTTGGAACCAGTCTGTTGTTCCATGTCTAGTTCTTGTAAATTTGGATGTTTGTCCCTTATGTACACTATATACACAGCTAAGTAAACCAAAACGCAGAGACAAATATGGGACAATGGTTAACCTTGCCTAACATAAACATACTGGTATAAACCCCCTTGCAATTTCTCCCTGAACCCACACAAATAAAATAATATGTACTGCTCAGAGAGGTGGTTTGAATATTTCGATCATTCCATTTCTAAATGAGTATTTCATGTGAATCTTAACAAAAGGATATATCTACAAAATGTTAGTTCACTACCTCTACTTTTAACATATTTTGTGCACTTCTAAACATGTACTTAAGTTTGTCTGCTATATAGACAGTATTGTTGAATACACACGTGTAACAACGGTTATATCCAAAGGTGTCTTCTATGAAGGAACATTCTGGTCTAAACCTTCCATTTTTCCCAATTCTTCCTTTTTGCCATCCATCCAACAGTGGGCGGCGAGGACAGACATATGTATCACTTAGATGTGATTACAATTTCACTTCCAAAAGTCCTTTTCAGAAGACAGCCCTTCATTGAATTTTAACACAAAGTATACAAAATATGTTAGTTTACTAACCCTACTTTTGTCTTACATTGGCAACCTCTTTAATACCTAGAGACTAGATATTATAAAATTGGGATCCATTTGTCCAGTATATACATAATATATTCAGTAAAGTTAAATGAAATGCACTTCACATATAAATCAATGGTAAGCTGAAATGTTCTACTACACACTAGCAAAAGATCTTTTGCAAACTTCCCTCCCACCTCCCTCAACCCAGTGAAAAAGTACAGAGTATACTATTCGGAGAGGAGATTTAACAATTCCAATTCCAATTACAGTATTTCCCATAAGTTTTAAAAAGCTATGTAAAAGAAGCATTATTATACTGCTTTTACTTTTAAATGCATCAAGCACTTCAAAATATCTAGCAAGACAAGATATTTCATATAAGAACTTACTTGTGCACTATGTACACAGTATTGTTAAATTGCACACGTAGCAATGGTTATGATTTGAAATATCTTCTAAATATAACCATTTGGGCCTGAACCATTCCTTCGCTCACTTCCTTCTCTCCACCACCAATCCAGTTGACAAGTACAGGCATGTGTAGCTTAGAGGTGTTTGAATAAATTCATATCAAAAAATCATTTACAGAAGACAAGCATTCCTATGAATTTCAACACAAAGCGTACAAAATGTGCTTATTTTACTAACTACTATGTCATACACTGGCAACGTCTTTAACATCTAGAGACTAGATGTCACAAAATTAGGACTCGTTTGTGCATTATATACACTATATACACAGCAAAACAAAGTGCACATAACACATAAAAATGGTTTCATCTGAAAATGACCAGGTGCAAGCACACTAGCATATTACTTTCTGTAATTCTTTCCCTCCCACCTCCTCCAAACCACTGAACAAGTATAGACAATAGTATACTGGTCACAGAGGTGGTTTAACATTTAACATTCCCAAAGACAGTTTCAGTTCAGTCACTCAGTCGTGTCAACTCTTTGCAACCCCATGAACTGCAACACACCAGGCCTCCCTGTCCATCACCAACTCCTGGAGTTTACCCAAACTCCTGTCCATTGAATTGGTGATGCCACCCAATCATCTCATCCTCTGTCATCCCCTTCTCCTCCCACCTTCAATCTTTCCCAGCATCAGGGTCTTTTCAAATGAGTCAGCTCTTCACATCAGGTGGCCAAAGTATTGGAGTTTCAGCTTCAACATCAGTTCTTCCAATGAACACCCAGGACTGATCTCCTTTAGGAGACAGTACTTCCTATGAATTTGAGCAAAAAATATTTATAAAGTGATAGTTCACTACCTCTGCATTTAACATACAGTCAGGCACTTCTCAACATCTAGGTGGACTGCTGCTGCTGCTGCTGCTAAGTTGCTTCAGTCGTGTCTGACTCTGTGCGACCCCATAGACAACAGCCCACGAGGCTACCCCATCCCTGGGATTCTCCAGGCAAGAACACTGGAGTGGGTTGCCATTTCCTTCTCTAATACATGAAAGTGAAAAGTGAAAGTGAAGTCGCTCAGTCCTGTCTGACTCTTAGCGACCTCATGGACTACAGCCCACCAGGCCCTCCGTCCATGGGATTTTCCAGGCAAGAGTACTGGAGTGGGGTGCCATTGCCTTCTCCGCTAGGTGGAGTAATTGTTTCAAATAAGGACTTAATTTGTCCACTATATACAGAGAACTCTTGAATGAACTGCCGTATCTAACAGTTATAATCTGAAATTGTCTTCAAAATATGAGTATTCTAGCCTAAGACCCTTTCCTTCTCTCCCCTCTCCATCATACCCAGAAGACTATAATGCTCAATTTTCAGAAGACAATCTTTCCCAGAAACTTTTACCAAAAAATATACAAAATTTATTATTTACTAACTCTATTTTTGTCGTACACTGGCAACCTCTTTAACATCTAGAAGGACTAGATGTTATAAATTAAGACTCATTTGTCCATTATATACACTATATATAAAGCAAAGTGAAACAAAATGCACAAACAGAAAAAGACAATGAAAAAGAAAAAGACAATGGTTAATCTTGCCTCACTATAAACACACTGGCACAGATGTCTGCACATCCCTCTCCTACCCACCCCCACCCGCCCCCCACCACCCCAACCTTGAACCAGTGCACAAAACACAGTGTGTACTGCTCCAGGAGGTGGTCTGGCCAATCCCCCTTACCCCCAAAAACATTTCATATGAATTTTAACAAAAAGATATTTACAAAATCTCTTTTTACTACCTCTACTTTAACATATATCAGGCACTTCAGAGCATCTAGAAAGATTAGATATTTCAAAAAAAGTACTTATTGTCAACTATATATGCAGTAGTGAGAAATAAAATGCACACACAAAACACAGGTTATATGGAAATGTCTTCTAAGTATGACCAGTCTGGCATAGAACTTTCTATTCTTCCTCCTCAAGGTCTTCCATTCTACATTCTCCAACCCACTGAACAAACCTCCACTTCGGTGGCTCCGGAAATTGCTTCTCACTTCAGTTCAGTTCAGTTGCTTAGTCATGTCTGACTCATTGCAACCCATGCATTGCAGCACGCCAGGCCTCCCCGTCCATCACCAATTCCCAGAGTCCACCCAAACTCATGTCCATCAAGTCGGTGATGCCATCTAGCCATCTCATCCTCTGTTGTCCCCTTCTCCTCCTGCCCTCAATCTTTCCCAGCATCAGGGGCTTTTCAAATGAGTCAGCTCTTTGCACGAGGTGGCCAAAGTATTGGAGTTTCAGCAAGTTGCTTCTAGAGGTAATCAAACAACTCCATTTGAAAAGTCATTTCCAAAAGACATCTCTATTTATTTATATATATATGTAGCTAGTGGAGGTGATGGAATTCCAGTTGAGCTATTCCAAATCCTGAAAGATGATGCTGTGAAAGTGCTGCACTCAATATGCCAGCAAATTTGGAAAACTCAGCAGTGGCCACAGGACTGGAAAAGGTCAGTTTTCATTCCAATCCCAAAGAAAGGCAATGCCAAAGAATGCTCAAACTACCTCACAATTGCACTCATCTCACACACTAGTAAAGTAATGCTCAAAATTCTCCAAGGCAGGCTTCAGCATTTGTGAACCATGAACTTTCTGATGTTCAAGCTGGTTTTGGAAAAGGTAGAGGAACCAGAGATCAAATTGCCAACATCCACTGGATCATAGAAAAAGCAAGAGAGTTCCAGAAAAACATCTATTTCTGCTTTATTGACTATGCCAAAGCCTTTGACTGTGTGGATCACAATAAACTGTGGAAAATTCTTCTAGAGATGGGAAATCCAGACCACCTAATCTGCCTCTTGAGAAATTTGTATGCAGGTCAGGAAGCAACAGTTAGAACTGGACACGGACCAACAGACTGGTTCCAAATAGGAAAAGGAGTACATCAAGCTGTATATTGTCACCCTGTTTATTTAACTTATATGCAGAGTACATCATGAGAAACGCTGGACTGGAAGAAACACAAACTGGAATCAAGATTGCCAGGAGAAATATCAATAACCTCAGATATGCAGATGACACCATCCTTATGGCAGAAAGTGAAGAGGAACTCAAAAGCCTCTTGATGAAAGTGAAAGTGGAGAGTGAAAAAGTTGGCTTAAAGCTCAACATTCAGAAAACGAAGATCATGGCATCCGGTCCCACCACTTCAGGGGAAATAGATGGGGAAACAGTGGAAACAGTGTCAGACTTTATTTTTCTGGGCTCCAAAATCACTACAGATGGTGACTGCAGCCATGAAATTAAAAGACGCTTACTCCTTGGAAGGAAAGTTATGACCAACCTAGATAGCATATTGAAAAGCAGAGCCATTACTTTGCCAACAAAGGTCCATCTAGTCAAGGCTATGGCTTTTCCTGTGGTCATGCATGGATGTGAGAGTTGGACTGTGAAGAAGGCTGAGCGCCAAAGAATTGATGCTTTTGAACTGTGGTGTTGGAGAAGACTCTTGAGAGTCCCTTGGACTGCAAGGAGATCCAACCAGTCCATTCTGAAGGTGATCAGCCCTGGGATTTCTTTGGAGGGAATGATGCTAAAGCTGAAACTCCAATATTTTGGCCACCTCATGTGAAGAGTTGACTCATTGGAAAAGACTCTGATGGTGGGAGGGATTGGGGGCAGGAGGAGCAGGGGACGACAGAGGATGAGATGACTGGATGGCATCACTGACTTGATGGACGTGAGTCTGAGTGAACTCCAGGAGTTGGTGATGGACAGGGAGGCCTGGTGTGCTGCTATTCATGGGGTCGCAAAGAGTCAGACACGACTGAGTGACTGATCCGATCTTATCTGATATATATATATATATAAAAAACAAATGGGCATTTACAAGACATATGATTTTTCTAACTATTTTATCATATGTCAGCAACCTCTTTACATCTAGGAGGCCTAGATGTAGTTAATGTTTTCTTTTGAAGGGTTGGGGGTAAAGCTGAGAACAGCTTTTTCATATTATATACACAGGCCTTCTATCAGCGGCCAGCAAATTTTCCCAAAGGGCGGCAGACACTTTATGTTGGCCACAAGGGGTACGTTATTCTACCATTTCTATCTTCCAACATCAAAGTCTTGGTTGAATCAACCGCTGGATGGCCCGCTAACTTTCCACCCATCCACGATCATGGCTCTGCTCACCTCTTGGGCCCCGTTACGTCCTTTGTCCATTGTCGTCCGGACGAGGCAAGGTCTCGTCCAACTGGGACTGGGCCGTCACCTCATGTCGCAGATCTGCTCAGCCCCAAGGCCTAAGGGTGGAGGAGCTGGCGTCCACAATCCTTCCCGGGACCTCTGGGAGTTTGAGCACCCGCCATTCTTCTAGTCCTGCCGCGTCCAACGCCCAAAGGCGCCAGGATCTCAGTGGCCAAGTGGAGGCTTTGCCTAAGCCCAAGCCCTGCAGCCGTGGGTGAAGAGACCCAGCGATCCTGGCTTGGAGGGACCGCCGCCACTAGGTTGCGGCCAATGGGGCGGGGTTCGCAGCTGCTTCTGGTCTTGGGCCCGGCCAACTGGCGGCCTCAGCCACTGCTCTGCAAAACACACCAGAGACTGTCCTGGGACCCCCCAGTTCACCCACCGACCAGAGGCTGGAGGGCCTGGAGGGCCCCAGGGTAGAAGGCCTTCATCTGCTTCTAGCCACTCTCTCTGTTGGAACTCTCTCTGCCTTTTCATTTTGTTTAGATTGCTGTGTTTGGGGTGCCATTTCTACAGGCTTGAAGTTCATGGTTCCTTTCAATTGTGGAGTCAGCTCCCTGGGACTAATGGCTTGTCGAGGTTTCCTGGTTGGGGGAGTTTGTGTCTGTGTTCTGGTGTGTGAAACGGAATCTCTTCTCTATGGAGTGCAAATAAGTGTCCAGTAGTGAGTTTTGGGGTGTTTATGGGTTTAGCATGGCTCTGGGCAGCCTGGCTTTTAATGTTCAGTGTTGTATTCCTGTTTTGTTGGAAAATCATCATGCTGTGTCTTGCATTGGATCTTGTTGGCTCTTGGGTGGAGCTTGGTTTCAGAGTAGGTGTGGAGACTTTTGAGTGAGATCTTGTCTATTAAGGTTCCCGGGAGTCTGGAGTTCTCTAATGTTCTAAAGATTTGGAGTTAAACCTCCTGCTTCTGGCTTTTGGTCCTTCTCCTACAGTAGCCTCAAGACTTCTCCATCCATACAACTTAGAAGATAAAACCCCTAGGTTTATTGGTGGAACAGTTCTCCACAGCCAGGAACACCCAGAGAGTTTCAGAGTTATACAGACAACAGGGAGGAGGGAGATAAAGGTGACCAGAAGGAGAAAGTGAAAGTCGCTCAGTTATGTCCAACTCTTTGTGACCCCATGGACTATACAGTCCATGGAATTCTGCAGGCTAGAATACTGGAGTGGGTAGCCTTTTCCTTCTCCAGGGGATCTTCCCATCCCAGGGATCGAACCCAAGTCTCCAACATTGCAGGCGGATTCTTTACCAGCTGAGCCACAAGGGAAGCCCAAGGAGGGGAAAGGGGGGAGTCAAAAGGGGAGAGAGCAATCTAGCCAGTAATCTAATCCCTAAGTGAAAATGGATACTGAAGAGTAGATTCTTAGAGGTACAAAATTGATAACAAATATCAAAAAGCAAAAATTAGAAACCTAGAATAGAGGTTAGACTCTCAAAAATACAATATAAAAAGTAATAATCATCATATTCAATCACAATAATTTTAAAAGTATATGGAATTTTTTAATAGGTTTTTTTTTGGAAAGGTAATAGTAGGCTATAAAAATGAAAGTTAAAAGAGTAACAAAGAACTAATTTTTTTTAAATTAAAAGTGATAAAAGTGAAAATATGTCTAGGAATTTCTCTGGAGCTGTTGTGGGCAGTCTGGGGTCAGTTCAGAGTCAGATAGTTCCTTATTCCAGCTTGTACTTGTTCTCAAGGTCTATAGATGCCCCTCAAATGTCTCCAGTATTAAATGCAGGGTTTTAATATTTTGCACCTGTTACTTCCAGAGCAATTTCCCCTTCTTTATTTATTTCTGCTTCTTCTGTTTGCAAGACTCTTCAGGGTCTAATTTCTGCCCTGACACAAGGGGGCAAAGGTGGCCACTTATTTAGGCTCACTTGTTCAGTTGTCTTGTTGGTGGGGAGGGATACTGCTAACAAGCACCGCTGGCATGTGTGGGGAGTGCTCACAGTGGATGGACCACACTGGGTTTGCCACAGCCCAGGGTGGCGTGTGCTTCCCGGGTCTACACTGCTCAGTTTCCAGGGTGCTCTGCAATGGCACTCTCCCAAGTAAGCCCTGAGTTTTGAGCACTTCCCAAGTTTAACCCACTCAGGTTCTTGGGTTCTTTGCAAGGGCACAGGCCTAGATGGGCTGTGCGTTTTGTATCCTTCCCAGGTCCCAGCAACTCAAGTGACCAGGTGCTTGGCAAGCACGTTGTCCCACGTGAGCCATGCATCTTATTCACCTTCCGTGTCCCCGCCGCTCAGTTTTCCTGGGTGTGCTGTGAGAGCACATTCCCAGGTGTGCAGTGTATCTCCTCTGGGGAGCTGATCTCAGGCTGTGACACTTCTGGCAGATGTCAACCGTCCCAGATCCCAGGAAGATGAGGTTAGCACCTCACAGCCTGCTCACAGATTGGTGGAAGATGCAGTCTCTGGGGCTGAGATTGCAGCAGATCCTTGCCTTCCAGCTCTGTCATTCACCTGCCTCTCTGCATCCAAGGAGGGAGGGCCCTATATGCAGCCGGCTTGCTCTTCTTTTGTATTTGCTCAATCCTTTGTCCTGTGAGCATGCCAGGAGTCACCGTGTTACAATAGAGCCTTTCACGGGAAAGGTTTTTTTTTTTTTCCTTTTCTGTCTCTCTGGTGATCCCACGGTTTGGGTTGCTATCTCACATTAACTCCCTCAGATTGTCCTCAGGGCATTCAGACCTGGTCTTTGCCCTAAGGATCAATGATGCAGCCCTCCCTGCCCAGCTCCCACTCACTGGTGGTGGATGCAAGCCTCTGGGCTTCTCCACTGGCAGTGCGGTTAGGCACATATGCTATGAATTTTTTTTCCCCCCAGTTATGTTGCCCTCTGAGATTCCAAAACTCCCCACAGACATGCCTGTGAGAGGGTTTCCTACTGTGTGGAGACTTCTCCTTCCCGACTCCCTCTCCAGCATGGGTCTCCATTCCTAAAACTTTTGCCTCAGCTTTTGTCTTTTATATTTTGTCCCACCTCCTTTCAAAGAGATTGGGCTGCCTTTCTGAGTGCCTGGTGTCCTTCGGCAGCATTCATATGTTGTTTTGTGGAAGTTCCTCGGCATTCAAATGATCTTTTGATGAATTTGTGGGGGAAAAAGTGGTCTCCCCATCCTATTCCTCTGGCATCTTGGGACTGCCCCGTAATAGGAAAAATTTAATCTCAGTGTCTTTGAAATAAATTTCTTTGCATTTTGAATGGGATTGAGTTTTTTCTTTATGCTTGTAATTTTTAATATTTGCACCTTTGTGACTCTCTTTTCATACATTTTAATCACTTTTATGCTGGTCATTCTTTTCATTATTGATTAATGTGAGTTCTTTGTCAAATTATTCATCTGTAATCATGAGAAATATGCCCCATGATATTGTAACAAATGTTTTTCCATCTTGAAACTCTTGCTGTCCAGATTCCATTTTCAAGTAGTCAAAAACAACAAAAATTTGTTTTTTATTGTGCCCAGATTTAAACCATGATTAAAAGGCCTTCTTCATTCCTAGATTAGAAATAAAATAAAAATAAAATAAAATAAATTAAACTTTATTTTCATCTAGAACTATTATTTTGAGTAGTTTTAAGCAAGGAGATAATATGGCTGGATTTTATATTTTAAAAGTTCATTTTTTATTTTTGGTTCATTTTTTCTGTGTGATGTATGGATTTGAGGAAAGCAAGAGTGAATATGGAGATTTTAGTTAGGTGGCAGTTACATGGAAAGAGATGATGGGGCTTGACTTAATGTGGCTTAATAGAGCAGAGAAGCTCTAGGAAAGTGGGTGGTTAAAAGATACTGTGGAGATTGTATTGACAGAACTTTGTACTGAATGTGGATACTGCAGGATAGGGAGAAATCAAGGCCAGTCTTCAGTTTTTTGCTTCTGCAATTGGGTGGATGTCATGCTACTCACAGAAATGAGGAAATGAAAAACCCTGGAGTTGGTGTTTTGGGAGAGTAAACCTAGAGTTCTAATTTATGCATGTGAAGTCTGATATCTTTGAAAGACATCCAATTTTAACTTTTCACTGTTCAGTCAGTTCAGTCACTCAGTTGTGTCCGACTCTTTGCGACCCCATGAATCGCAGCACACCAGGCCTCCCTGTTCATCACCAACTCCTGGAGTTCACTCAGACACATGTCCATCGAGTCAGTGGTGTCATCCAGCCATCTTACCCTCTGTCATCCCCTTGCCTCCTGCCCCCAATCCCTCCCAGTGTCAGAGTCTTCTCGAATGAGTCAACTCTTCACATGAGGTGGCCAAAGTACTGGAGTTTCAGCTTTAGCATCATTCCTTCCAAAGAACACCCAGGGCTGATCTCCTTCAGAATGGACTGGTTGGATCTCCTTGCAGTCCAAGGGACTCTCAAGAGTCTTCTCCAACACCACAGTTCAAAAGCATCAATTTTTTGGTGCTCAGCCTTCTTCACAATGCAACTCTCACATCCATACATGAGCATAGGAAAAACCATAGCCTTGACTAGACGGACCTTTGTTGGCAAAGTAATGTCTCTGCTTTTCAATATGCTATCTAGGTTGGTCATAACTTTCCTTCCAAGGAGTAAGCGTCTTTTAATTTCATGGCTGCAGTCACCATCTGCAGTGATTTTGGAGCCCCAAAAAATAAAGTCTGACACTGTTTCCCCATCTATTTCCCATGACGTGATGGGACCAATTGCCATGATCTTCGTTTTCCAAATGTTGAGCTTTAAGCCAACTTTTTCACTCTCCACTTTCACTTTCATCAAGAGGCTTTTGAGTTCCTCTTCACTTTCTGCCATAAGGGTGGTGTCATCTGCATATCTGAGGTTATTGATATTTCTCCTGGCAATCTTGATTCCAGTTTGTGTTTCTTCCAGCCCAGCATTTCTCATGATGTACTCTTTTCACTGTTAGATATTTCTAAAAATTTCCATCCCTGATTATCATGGCATTAATTTATATTACCTATTACCACTCATTGCTCCTATCAACTTCACACTCTTGAAGCATCCCCCACCCCCCTTTTCCAGTTATTTTAGCTCCTGCCTGATTAGAATTCTCTAATAAGTCTCATTACAATCCTTGTTTTATTCAATATACTTGACCCATTTAATACCTGTACTATCATTCCTTGAAGTTCTCTCTTCCAGTGGTCTTGTCTTCTACTCTACCTGAGCAGCTCATTCCAATGTTCATACTCTGAATCTTGTTATATTAACACCTGCAACCTCTCTATCTCAATAGCATCCTTTCTTTCCATCTCTTCATCCCTGTTAGTACTCCAATTCTAAGAATTCATTTGTCCTACTAGGATCACCAGTCCATTGACTGATCTTATCTCTTTATCATTGATCTTCACCTCCTTTAAGTCCTCTTTTCCCTCTTTATTCAGCTTACCATTTTAAAGTCAATTATTGTTGTCACTCTTTTGAATATTCCTTGACTTTCTTAAGAGTCTTGTTAAATTCATATCTGTAAACACTAAGTGTTCCCTTAATGTTGCTTGGCAGTCTTACTATATTTTCCTAGTGTGTTTATTCTCATACTCTCTAGACAATTACTTCAGACCTTTCCTCCTCTCAAACATCCAATATCACCTTCCCCAATCTCCCCTCAGCTTACTATTTTTTTTACTTCAGTAAAAAATTGAAGTACTCAGACAAGATCTTACATTAACTACTTTCCCACATTTATTTACCTTCTAACACTTAAACCTACATTTTCTGCTTTCTCCCTTATTACCATAATTGATCTATCCATGGCCTTATTTAAAACTGGTCTTGCAAGTTGTTTACTAGGCACCACCACTGTCACCTCCCTCACTTACTCAAGACATTGGTCCAACATCTCTTTCCTACATAATAAAATGTTACTCTTTACTGGAACGTTCTTGTCAGCATACAAACAGTGTTATTTCTCCTTTTGTAAAAAGCATGGAAAAGTGGAAGAAAAGCTCCCCTATCAACCTAACTATTTGCATCCCATTTCCAGGAACTCCTCACAATAGCTGTTTACACTCACTGTTTCCAATTATTTTTTCTTTTTCTCCTAAACCAATTTTAATCATCCTTTTATCTCCACTACCTCACATAAATTACTCTTGTCAGGGTCACCAATGACCTTCATGCTGCTGAACTCAATAGTAGTCAATTTTCATTCTTCATTTTAATTGGATTTTCATCAACATTTGGAATTGCAAAAGCCTCTTGATGAAAGTGAAGAGGAGAGTGAAAAAGTTGGCTTAAAGCTCAACATTCAGAAAATGAAGATCATGGCATCTGGTCCCATCACTTCATGGCATATAGATGGGGAAACAGTGGAAACAGTGTCAGACTTTATTTTTGGGGGCTCCAAAATCCCTGCAGATGGTGATTGCAGCCATGAAGTTAAAAGACGCTTACTCCTTGGAAGAAAAGTTATGACCAACCTAGACAGCATATTCAAAAGCAGAGACATTACTTTGCCAACAAAGGTCCGTCTAGTCAAGGCTATGGTTTTTCCAGTGGTCATGTATGGATGTGAGAGTTGGACTGTAAAGAAAGCTGAGCACCAAAGAATTGATGCTTTTTAACTGTGGTGTTGGAGAAGACTCTTGAGAGTCCCTTGGACTGCAAGGAGATCCAACCAGTCCATCCTAAAGGAGATCAGTCCTGGGTGTTCATTGGAAGGACTGATGCTGAAACTGAAACTCCAATACTTTGGCCACCTCATGCGAAGAGTTGACTCATTGGAAAAGACCCTGATGCTGGGACGGATTGGGGGCAGGAGGAGAAGGGGACGACAGAAGATGAGATGGCTGGAATGGGATCACCGACTAAATGGACATGAGTTTGAGTGAACTCCGGGGGTTGGTGATGGACAGGGAAGCCTGGTGTGCTGTGATTCATGGGGTCACAAAGAGTCGTACATGACTGAGTGACTGAACTGAATTCTTCTGCTTCTTATATTTTCTTTATTTAGTCTCTATGACACTGTGCTATCCTGATTTTCTTTGTGCCTCACTAATCATTCCTTTATAGTCTTTTTTTTTTTTTTTTTGCTGAATCCTCCTTTTCCTCTTGACCTCTGGATACTGGAATATCTCATCGCTTGTTCCTTTGTCTTTTTTATTTTTTATATGCACTTATTCCTTTGGTAATTTCTTACTATCAGTATATCTCTAATCAAGACCTCTAGACACATGTTTCCACCTACTTACTTGCTATGTTCACTTAGAGGCCTCCAATTCTGTATGTCTGAAACTGAACTCACTGTCCTCCCAAACCTGCTGTATGTATAACTTTCCTCATTTCAATGGCAGCAACATTATTCTTTCAAGCAGCTGTTTAACACAAGTGGAGTTGCTTGTTTTTTTTTTTTTTTTTCCTTTCTATCCTCATATATAACCTCTTAGAAAATCTTTTGATTCTTTCAAAATATATTCAGGATCAGACCATAGGTTTAGTGGTATTATAATCGTATTTCTCCAGATTATTGAAATATCCTAACAAGTCTTCCTGTTTCCATTCTTTCCCAACCCCTTCACACAGTCCATTCTTCCCCCCCACCCCAGTCCATTCTTAACATAACAATCAAACTAACCCATTTAAATATTAGTCAGATTATATCACTCCCTCTGCTCAAAACTATGCAGTGGTCTCCCACTTTCCATCATTTTACACAGAGTGTAACTTTTTTCAGTGTCTTCCAAGGTTCTACATGATCTACACACCTACTAGCTACCCCATCCTTAACCTTTTTGATCTTCTTTCCTACTTTATGGAAAGATCACTCTGTCCTAGCAAAAATGGCTTCCATGATATTTTTGAACTTGTCAAACATGGATACGTTTCTCATCTCCTTCATATTTTTTTAAGTATCAATAAGGCCTACAAAACAACTCTATTAAAAATGACAGTCCCTTCACCTTGCTATCCTTCTCATCCTATCCTACCTATATTTTCCCCATAAACACTTAACATACTATAACATGCCATGTATAGTTACTTTTTAATAATAACTATTATTTATTATTATACCATTATTTAAAAGCAAAATGGCTGTCTGAGGAGGCCTTACAAATAGCTTTGAAAAGAAGAGGAACAAAAAGCAAAGGAGAAAAGGAAAGATATAAGCATCTGAATTCAGAGTTTCAAAGAATAGCAAGGAGAGATAAGAAAGTCTTCTTCAGTGATCAATGTAAAGAAATAGAGGAAAACAGAATGGGAAAGACTAGAGATCTCTTCAAGAAAAATAGAGATACCAAGGGACCATTTCATGCAAAGATGGGCTCAATAAAGGACAGAAATGGTGTTGACCTAACAGAAGCAGAAGATATTAAGAAGAGGTGGCAAGAAGAACTGTACAAAAAAGAGCTTCGTGACCCAGATAATCATGATGGTGTGATCACTCACCTAGACCCAGAAATCCTGGAATGCAAAGTCAAGTGGGCCTTAGGAGGCATCACTACGAATAAAGCTAGTGGAGGTGATGGAATTCCAGTTGAGCTATTCCAAATCCTGAAAGATGATGCTGTGAAAGTGCTGCACTCAATATGCCAGCAAATTTGGAAAACTCAGCAGTGGCCACAGGACTGGAAAAGGCCAGTTTTCATTCCAATCCCAAAGAAAGGCAATGCCAAAGAATACTCAAACTACCGCACAATTGCACTCATTTCACATGCTAGTAATGTAAAATTCTACAAGCCATCCTTCAGCAGTATGTGAACCATGAACTTCCAGACGTTCAAGCTGGTTTTAGAAAAGGCAGAGGAACCAGAGATCAAATTGCCAACATCCTCTGGATCATTGAAAAAGTGAGAGTGTTCCAGAAAAATATCTATTTCTGCTTTATTGACTATGCCAAGGCCTTTGACTGTGTGGATCACAATCAACTGTGGAAAATTCTTCTAGAGATGGGAATACCAGACCACCTAATCTGCCTCTTGAGAAACCTATATGCAGATCAGGAAGCAACAGTTAGAACTGGACATGGAACAACAGACTGGTTCCAAATAGGAAAAGGAGTGTGTCAAGGCTGCATATTGTCTCCCTGCTTATCTAACTTATATGCAGACTCTGCATCATGAGAAACGCTGGGCTGGAAGAAGCACAAGCTGGAATCAAGATTGCTGGGAGAAATATCAATAACCTCAGATATGCAGATGACACCACCCTTATGGCAGAAAGTGAAGAGGAACTCAAAAGCCTCTTGATGAAAGTGAAAGAGGAGAGTGAAAAAGTTGGCTTAAAGCTCAACATTCAGAAAACGAAGATCATGGCATCCGGTCCCACCACTTCATGGGAAATAGATGGGGAAACAGTGGAAACAGTGTCAGACTTTATTTTTCTGGGCTCCAAAATCACTACAGATGGTGACTGCAGCCATGAAATTAAAAGACGCTTACTCCTTGGAAGGAAAGTTATGACCAACCTAGATAGCATATTCAAAAGCAGAGACATTCCTTTGCCAACAAAGGTCCATCTAGTCAAGGCTATGGTTTTTCCAGTGGTCATGTATGAATGTGAGAGTTGGACTGTGAAGAAAGCTGAGCACCAAAGAATTGATGCTTTTGAACTATGGTGCTGGAGAAGACTCTTGAGACTCCCTTGGACTGCAAGGAAATCCAACTAGTCCATCCTAAAGGAGATCAGTCCTGGGTGTTCATTGGAAGTACTGATGCTGAAGCTGAAACTGCAGTACTTTGGCCATCTCATGTGAAGAGTTGACTCATTGGAAAAGACCCTGATGCTGGGAGGGATTGGGGGCAGGAGGAGAAGGGGATGACAGAGGATGAGATGGCTGGATGGCATCACTGACTTGATGGACATGAGTTTGAGTGAACTCTGGGGGTTGGTGATGGACAGGGAGGCCTGGCATGCTGTGATTCATGGGGTCACAAAGAGTCAGACATGACTGAGGGACTGAACTGAACTGATAATTTATTCTCTCTCTTCTTGTTAGACTATAATCTTGAAAAGATTAGGAAGCTTAGTTTTGTTCTTTGTTGTATTGCAAGCACTTAAAATAGTGCCTAGTACACTATTAGCACTCAATAAATTTTTGACTGATTGAATACAATTTTTCAAATTTATTTTAATTGTAGGATACTTGCTTTAAAATGTATTGGTTCCTACCATACAGCAACTTCAATAAGACATGTGTATACATACATCCCCTCCTTCTTGAACCTCCCTCCAACACCACCCTCATCTGACCCCCTAGGCTGTCACTGTGCACTAGGCTGAGCTCCTTGTGTTATACCAAAAATTCCAACTAGCTATCTGTTTCACACATGGTAATGTATATATTTCAGTACTTACTCCCTCAATTCATCCCACCCTCACCTTTCCCTGCTGTGTCCACAAGTCCCTTCCTATGTCTGTGTCTCTATTCTTGCCCTGCAAATAGGTTCATCAGTACCATTTTTCTAGAGTTTAATGCTATGCTAAGTCACTTCAGTCGTGTCCGACTCTGTGCGACCCCATAGACGGCAGCCCACCAGGCTCCCCCGTCCCTGGGATTCTCCAGGCAAGAACACTGGAATGGGTTGCCATTTCCTTCTCCAATGCATGAAAGTGATAAGTGAAAGTGAAGTCACTCAGTCATGTCCGACTTTTAGCGACTCCATGGATTGCAGGCTAACAAGCTCCTCCGTCCATGGGATTTTCCAAGCAAGAGTACTGGAGTAGGGTGCCATTGCCTTCTCCAAGAATTTAATATACAATACCTATTTTACTCTTTCTCTTTTACTTCACTCTATATAACAGGTTCCAGGTTCATCTACCTCAGTTGAACTGACTCAAATTTGTTCTTTTTATGGCTGAGTAATGTTCAGTTGTCTATATGTACCACATTATCTTTATTCATATCTGTTAATGGACATCTAGGTTGTTTCCATGTCCTGGTTATTGTAAATAGTGCTGCAATGAACATCAGGGTGCATGATTTTCTCAGGGTGTATGTCCAGTAGTAGGATTGCTGGGTCATATGGTAGTTTTATTCCTAGTTTTTAAAGAAATCTCCATATTGTTCTCCATGGTGGCTGTATCAATTTGTATTCCCACCAGCAGGGCAGTAGATTTCCCTTTCCTCCACATTCTCTCTAGCATTTATTGCTTATAGAGTTTTTTATTATGGCCATTCTGACTGGTGTGAGGTCATAACTCATTGTAGTTTTGATTGCATTTCTCTAATAACAAGCAGTGTTGAGCATCTTTTCATGTGTTTGTTGATCCTTGTGTATCTTGTTTGGAGAAATGTCTGGTTAGGTCTTCTGCCCATTTTTACATTGGGTTGCTTGCTTTCCTAAAACTGAGCTGCATGAGCTGCTTGTATATTTTGAAGACTGAATAATGTTTTTGAATGAATGAATAGTTCCAAAGTTAACAGGCACTGACAGAGTCAGAGTTCCATCCTTGCAGTTAGGTGCTATAGCCCAAGCTCTTTCTCAGTGAATTTCACTTCCTTTCATAGCCTTTATTAGGCAAAGTGTAGATTGTTCATATGCAAAGACAAAGGAAATTGGCCCATTTATTACTCTGTAAGACAGGACAGATAGACGTACTTATCATTCATAAAACTCTGAAATCTACTAAGCACTCTAAGGTCGGTTAGAAATAATAATTTTGGCAATATTTTAGAGATAAGAAAACTTTTCTGTGCTAATTCTAAAATTTATTCTTCTAATGACTTGGGTGTGTTTAACTGCACGTGATGGAGGATATGGCATGTGGGTCAGTGGTATTTGTTAAGAACAGAATATACTTGTTACATTTCCTTATTCATAGTATCTCATAATGCACAATCTAATATTTAAAAATTCATATGTTCCCCACGGGTAAAGTTTTTGTTGCTATTCACAGCATACTTGCTTTTAATGAGAAATATGCCTTGCTGAAGGATGTGTGTGTGTGTGCATACATGTGTATGTCTTGAGGAAGAGCTACTGAAGCTCGCATTTAGATCCTAAAGCACTTTGGGTTGAGCAAAGCTGGATGGAATCATATACAAGAGGTCTTTGAAAACCATCATGAGATTAGCTGGTGGTGTTGGGGAATGCTGATGAAGGGAGGTTCTAGACTTTTAAATGTGGGGAAGAAGAAATGAAAATGTTTAGTAAATGTTTCTTTAAAATAGTTTTTGTGTCCATAAATGAATGAATAATTGGACATTCTCTGAGTCCAAAGAGTACTGCTAAAAATTATCTGACACATTCTACAGATGTCTGTGGGTATATTTCAGACACCACTGGTGATCAAAGTGTTTCTTTGTGAGTAAGCAGGGAATTTTTTGAAAAAGTAGTTTTACCTCTATTTTTACCCTCAGATCTACAGACATCATTTTACCTGTCCTAAATTCTCTTCCCTTAAGAGAATTTCTCTTTAATGTCTTAAAATTTCTCTTAATTCTTGACTTGTATATCAAAAACATCAGATAACTTAGACCTAGTAATTTTAATTTGACTTCTTTGCAGGCTGTAGAGATAAAAGGAAGATGACTTTAAAGCTGCCTATCTCCCAGTTTTGAAAAGCTGTATGGGGGCTTCTCTGGTGACTCAGATGCAAAAATAAAGAAAAAAATTCATGTTCATTTTTTTCTTGATGAGTAAATGAAAAAAAAATACTTCTAATAAATGTTTATCAACATAGACATTTCTCAGTCCACCAATTTAAGTCTTCAGCCAGTTCAATATCTTACCTGTCTGACACTTTGCAACTGCATGGACTGCAGCACGCCAGGCTTCCCTGTCCATCATGAACACCCAGAGCTTGCTCAAATTCATGTCCATTGAGTTGGTGATGCCATCCAACCATCTCATCCTCTGTCATCCCCTTCTTCTCCTACCTTCAATCTCTCCCAGCATCAGGGTCTTTCTAATGATACAGTTCTTCGCATCATGTGGTTTAAGTATTAGAGCTTCAGCTTCAGTATCAGTCCTTAGAATGAATATTCAGGACTGATTTATTTTAGGATTGACTGGTTTGATCTTGTAGACCAAGGGACTCTCCAGAGTATTCTCCAACACCACAGTTCAAAAGCATCAATACTTTAGTGCTCAGCTTTCTTTATGGTCCAACTCTAACATACATATATGATTACTGGAAAAGCAATAGTTTTGATTATATGGACTGTTGTCAGCATATAAAAAGTCTACTTTTTATATATGGAATCTAGGTTGGTCATAGCTTTTCATCCAAGGAAATAAAATTGTTCACTGTTTCCATTTTCCCCCATCTATTTGCCATGAAGTGATGGGACGGGATGTCACGATCTTAGTTTTCTGAATTTAAGTTTTAAGCCAACATTTTCATGCTCCTTTTTCACTTTCATCAAGAGACTCTTTAGTTCTTCGCTTTCTGCCATAAGGGTGGTGTTATCTGCATATCTGAGGTTATTGATATTTCTCCCAGCAATCTTGATTCCAGCTTGTGCTTCTTCCAGTCCAGCATTTCTCATGATGTGCTCTGCATATAAGTTAAGTTAGAAGGGTGACAATATACAGCCTTAATGTACTCCTTTCCCGATTTGGAACCAGTCTGTTGTTCAATGTCCAGTTCTAACTGTTGCTTCCTGACCTGCATACAGATTTCTCAAGAGGCAGATCAGGTGGTCTGGTATTCCCATCTCTTTTAGAATTTTCCACAGTTTGTTGTAATTCACACAGTCAATGGCTTTGGCATAGTCAATAAAGCAGAAGTAGATGTTTTTTGGGAATTGTCTTGGTTTTTTGATGATCCAATGGACGTTGGCAATTTGATCTCTGGTTCCTCTGCCTTTTCTAAAACCAACTTGAATATCTGGAAGTTCACAGTTCATGTACTGTTGAAGCCTGGCTTGGAGAATTTTGAACGTTACTTTGCTAGTGTGTGAAATGAATGCAATTGTGTGGTAATTTGAACGTTCTTTGGCATTGCCTTTCTTTGGGATTGGAATGAAAACTGACCTTTTCCAGTCCTGTGGCCACAGCTGAATTTTCCAAATTTGCTGACATATTGAATGCAGCACTTTCACAGCACTCAGCTTTTGGAATTTTAAATAGATCAACTGGAATTACGTCACCTCCACTAGCTTTGTTCATAGTGATGCTTTCTTAGGCCTACTTGACTTTGCATTCCAGGATTTCTGGCTCTAGGTGAGTGATCACACCATCGTGATTATCTGGGTCATGAAGATATTTTTTGTGTAGTTCTTCTGTGTATCTTGCCACCTCTTAATATCTTCTGCTTCTGTTAGGTCCATACTATTTTTGTCCTTTATTGTACCCATCTTTGCATGAAATGTTCCCCTCAGTTCAGTTCAGTCACTCAGTCATGTCTGAATCTTTGTGACCACATTAACTTTAGTGTGCCAGGCCTCCCTGTCTGGCCAACTCCTGGAGCCTACCCAAGCTCATGTCCATTGAGTTGGTGATGCCATCCAACCATCTCATCTTCTGTCATCCCCTTCTCCTCCTGCCCTCAATCTTTCCCAGCATTGAGGTCTTTTCAAATGAGTCAGCTCTTCACATCATGTGGCCAAAGTATTGGAGTTTCAGCTTCAACATCAGTCCTTCCAATGAATACCCAACTGATCTCCTTTAGGATGGACTGGTTGGATCTCCTTGCAGTCCAAGAGACTCTCAAGAGTCTTCTCCAACCCCTCAGTTCAAAAGCATCAATTCTTTGGCACTCAACTTTCTTTATAGTCCAACTCTCACATCCATACATGACTACTGGAAAAACCATAGCCTTGACTAGACCGACCTTTGTTGACAAAGTAATGTCTCTGCTTTTTAATATGCTATCTAGGTTGGTCATAACTCTTCTTCCAAGGAGTGAGTGAGTGAAGTCGCTTAGTCATGTCTGACTCTTTGCAACCCCATGGACTGTAGCCTACCATGCTCCTCCATCCATGGGATTTTCCAGGCAAGAGTACTGGAGTGGATTGCCATTTCCTTCTCCAGAGGACATTCCTGACCCAGGGATCGAACCTGGGTCTTCTGCATTGTAGGCAGACGCTTTATCGTCTGAGCCACAAGGGAAGTAAGCATCTTTTAATTACATGGTTGCAATCACCATCTGCAGTGATCTTGGATGCCAGAAAAATAAAGTCAGTTACTGTTTCCACTCTTTCCCCATCTATTTGCCAGGAAGTGATGGGACCGGATGCCATGATCTTAGTTTTCTGAGTTGAACTTTAAGCCAACTTTTTAACTCTCCTCTTTCATTTTCATTAAGAGGCTCTTTAGTTCTTCTTCGCTTTCTTCCATAAGGGTGGTGTCATCTGCCTATCTGAGGTTATTATATTTCTCCTGGCAATCTTGATTCCAGCTTGTGCTTCTTCCAGTCCAGCGTTTCTCTTGATGTGCTCTTCATATAAGTTAAGTTAGAAGGGTGACAATATACAGCCTTTGATGTACTCCTTTCCCGATTTGGAACCAGTCTGTTGTTCAATGTCCAGTTCTAACTGTTGCTTCCTGACCTGCATACAGATTTCTCAAGAGGCAGGTCAGGTGGTCTGGTATTCCCATCTCTTTAAGAATTTTCCTCAACTTGTGGTGATCCATACAGTCAAAGACTTTGGCATGGTCATAAAGCAGAAGTAGATGTTTTTCTGGAACTCTCATGCTTTTTTGATGTTCCAGTGGATGTTGGCAATTTGATCTCTGGTTCCTCTGCCTTTTCTAAATCCAGCATGAACATCTGGAAGTTCACAGTTCATGTACTGTTGAAGCCTGGCTTGGAGAATTTTGAGCATTACTTTGCTAGCATGTGAGATGAGTGCAATTGTGCAGTAATTTGAGCATTCTTTGGCATTGTCTTTCTTTGGGATTGGAATGAAAACTGACCTTTTGCAGTCCTGTGGACTCTGCTGAGTTTTCCAAATTTGCTGGCATATTGAAAGTAGCACTTTCACAGCATCATCTTTTAGGATTTGAAAAAGATCAACTGGAATTCCATCACATCCACTAGCTTTGGGAGTGGATGGGAGTTTTCAGCACCATCCCTTTGACCTTGGGGGAGGGGAAAGGGAGTTGGAGATTGAATTAGTTGCCAATGGTCAAGGATTTCATCAATCATGCCTAAGTAATGAGGCCTCAGTAAAACCCCAAAAGGACAGTGTTTGTAAAACCTCCAGATTACATGTGCTGAGATGGTGAAGTGCCTGGAAAAAGTATGGAAGCTCTGTGCCTTGCCCTGTGTATCTCTTTATTCTGATGGTTTCTGAGTTATATCTTGTTGTAATAAGTTGGTAATCTGGTGAGGAAAATATTGCTATGGGTTCTGTGAGTTGCTCTAGCAAATTAATTGAACCAGAGGAAGGGGTCATGGGGATTTCTTATTTATAGCAACAATTAGGGCATGTAACTTCCACCTGAATTTAGTCTTGTAGTCTTGAATCTGTGACCTGTAGAATGTGATGCTGCCTCTGGGTAGAAAGTGTCAGAACTGAGTTGAATTCTCACTCTCTTAGTAGCCTAGAATTGTTTTTGATGTGGTGGGAATTGGGTTCAAGAATAAAAAAGAGGTTCAAGAACATAGTTATTATATTTTGTCTTTGTACAGTTGAAAAGTAAAATTTTCCTAAATACTAAATCACAATTTAAAAGAAATAGCAACAATTTGGAAAAAGATATCCAAACTGGGGAAGGATCAATTAAACAAATCATACAATTAATTGCAAAAAAGAAAGTGGGAATAATTTGCTGTGAACATAGCAGGAAGCAAATTAATAAAGAAAAATGATATAATTATTAGCTGGAAAGGTCAAGTGCTGTCATATATATATAAAACAGGGAATAGATTTACTGTGTGAAAACCTAGATTTTTAGAATATAATCATTGTCATGCATTAATGACCAAAAATTTTAAAATGTGCAAAACTTTCTACTTTCATATTCAGACCAAGCTCTGTTGCCCCAGATCTGCTCACCATTTGTTTTGTTTTGACCACACATACTGCTTCTCAGTGTTGTTGCTCATTTTCAGCTTTGATCTGCATAGAGAGAACAATAGTGAGATTTCCTGAGATCAGTGCCTTAAAATCAGTCAAAATATTAGTATGATTTGGTTCCTTGGTTATTTTAATGGTTTTTGAAAAGCTTTTCTTTGGGGTCTTTTATATAGTGATGGTTTGGGAAGAATCTGGGGAAGAAAACTGAATTGTGGCTGAGGCAGGTTTAGTTTTTGTTTTGTTAATTTCCATCAGTCTTTAGTACTACAAGCTCATTATCTTTAGAAAGAAATGAATAAAAATTGTTGAACCTCACATAAAAGGACTGTTTTCATCTAGGTCTTATCAGTTTGACTTCATGCTTGTATAAGTGACAGTGAAAGAACAACGTCTAGAGCTCAAAGTATGAGTATCTTGATGCCCAGATTACTGGTGTATTTAATATGCCCCTCAAAGTAGTAGTTTCACTTGTGATTGACTGTGAACACTGAATCTTATCCTTCAAATGCAAATCATGGACCTGGCAGAGTGCATCGATGCTCTGTGCTGGAGCTCTTAAATAGTTTTTCTGTTTAATAAGACTGACTCAAATGTGACATTAATAAAGTGCTCCATGTGAACTGACAGAAAAGCATTCTGTTTCTTAATAGTCGTGTATGACTGTTTGCCTAGTAAGTTGGTATGTAGGTGTTGCTTTCTTGGGAAAGGAACAGGTGCAAGTTTAAGGGCCTTCCAGGAAAAAAAAAAAAGCACAAAAGAAGCTTTACCAACCTCATTCCTGGGACTGGGAAGTTTCATTGTAATTTGCTACACTGCTCCTGTGTTTTCTATCAAGTCAGAGGCAAGTATCTAAATCAATCTATCCTTGATGTTTGTTCCACTGTTGATCTGTCATATCTCAAGAGCATGAGGATGTTATAAAATGGACAAGGAGCTGAGGGTAATTTTTGTACGGGCCAAATTGGAAGGTGTGATATGGTCTCACTTGACTTTGGCAGAACTAAATTAGAATACTGTTCTGCTGCAAAACTCATTACTGTATAAAATTAATTACATGACATCAGCTTATGGTTTGCTATAGTCAGAGATTTGTCTTCACTTGCATTTTTGAGAACCTCTTTTTTGGATGCATACTCAGGAGTGGAATTGCTGGATCATATGGTAGTTCTACTTTTAGTTTTTTAAGGAACCACTATACTGTTTCTGAAACTGCTACACCAATTTATATTCCAAGCAACAGTGTAGGAGTGGGTTTTTTTCTCCACACCCTCTCCAGCATTTATTAATTGTAGGCTTTTTGATGATGGCTATTCTGAATAGTGTGAGGTGACATCTCATGGTGCTTTTGATTTGTGTTTCTCTGATATAAGCAATGTTGAGCATCTTTTCATGTACCTCTTAGCCATCTATGTGTTTTCTTTAGAAACTGTCTAGTCAGGTCTTTTGCCCCCTTCTTAATTGGGTTGCTTATTTGATTTTGAGTTGCATGAGTTATTTGAATACTTTGAATATTAACCCCTTGTTGGTTGCATTGTTTGTAAATATTTTCTCCCATTCTATAGATCATCTATTTGTTTTCTTGATGATTTCCTTTGCTATGTAAGTGCTTTTAAGTTTAAATGTCTCATTTGTTTATTTTTGCTTTTATTTATTTTGCCTTAGCAGACCAATCTGAAAATGTGTTGCTACAATTTATGTCAAAGAGTGTTCTGTCTATGTTCTCTTCTAGGAGTTTTATGGTGTCATGTCTCAAATTTTGGTCTTTAAACCATTTTCACTTTAGTATTGTATATTGTATGAGGAAAAGTTCTAATTTCATTGTTTCACATGTAGCTGGCCATCGTTCCCTGTATCTTTTCTTGAAAAGACTGTCTTTTATCCATTATAAAGTCTTGTCCCCTTTGTTATAGATTGACCATAGGTGTGTGGATTTATTTCTGGGCTCTCTATTTCTGTTCCATTGATTTATGTTCTGATGTTCTGTTTTTTATGTGTGTGCTAATACCACCCGATTTTGAATACCATAGGTTGGGAGTATAGTCCTAAAGTCTGGAAGATTATAATTCCAGCTTTATTCTTTATTCCCAGGATTGCTTCAGCAATGTGAGGTTTTATATGAATTTCAGAATTATCTGTTTTAGTTCTATGAAAATACTTCTGGGTATTTTGAGAGAAATTGCATTAAGTCTGCAGATTTCTTTAAGCAGTTTACCTATTTTAATAATATTGATTCTTCCAATCTAATCCAAGAGCATGGGATATTTTTTTTTTTTCATTTCTTTGAATCATCTTCAATTTTCTTTATCAATGTTTTATCAGTTCAGTTCAGTTCAGTTCAGTCTCTCAGTCGTGTCCGACTCTTTGTGACCCCATGAATCACAGCACGCCAGGTCTCCCTGTCCATCACCAACTCCCGGAGTTCACTCAGACTCACATCCATCGAGTCAGTGATGCCATCCAGCCATCTCATCTTCTGTTGTCCCCTTCTCTGCCTGCCCCCAATCCCTCCCAGCATCAGAGTCTTTTCCAACGAGGCAACTCTTCCCATGAGGTGGCCAAAGTACTGGAGTTTCAGCTTTAGCATCATTCCTTCCAAAGAAATCCCAGGGCTGATCTCCTTCAGAATGGACTGGTTGGATCTCCTTGCAGTCCAAGGGACTCTCAAGAGTCTTTTTCAACACCGCGGTTCAAAGGCATCAATTCTTTGGTGCTCAGCCTTCTTCACACTCCAACTCTTACATCCATACATGATCACAGGAAAAACCATAGCCTTGACTAGATGGACCTTTGTTGGCAAAGTGATGTCTCTGGTTTTGAATATGCTATCTAGGTTGGACATAACTTTCCTTCCAAGGAGTAAGCGTCTTTTAATTTCATGGCTGCAGTCACCATGTGCAGTGATTTGGGAGCTCCTAAAAATAAAGTCTGACACTGTTTCCACTGTTTCCCCATCTATTTCCCCTGAAGTGGTGGGACCGGAAGCCATGATCTTCGTTTTCTGAATGTTGAGCTTTAAGCCAACTTTTTCACTCTCCACTTTCACTTTCATCAAGAGGTTTTTTAGTTCTTCTTCACTTTCTGCCATAAGGGTGGTGTCATCTGCATATCTGAGGTTATTGATATTTCTCCCGGCAATCTTGATTCCAGCCTGTGTTTCTTCCAGTCCAGTTTTCAGTAAATAGGTCTTTCATTTCCTTGGTTAATTTTATTCCTAGGTATTTTTTAAATGGAATTTTTTTTTTTTACTTTCCTTTGTGATATTTGATTATTAATATGTATAAACAAAACAGATTTTTAAAATATTAACCTTGTATCCTGCAAACTTGGTGAGTTCATGTGTTAGTTCTAATATTTTGGGGGTGAGATTTTAAGGTTCTCTATGTAGTGTAACTAAAATGGACTGGAATAGGTGAATTTAACTCAGATGACCATTATATCTACTACTGCGGGCAAGAATCCCTCAAAAGGAATGGAGTGGCCATCATGGTCAACAAGAGTCTGAAATGCAGTACTTGGATGCAATCTAAAAAATGACAGAATGATCTCTGTTCGTTTCCAAGGCAAACCATTCAATATCACAGTAATCCAAGTCTATGCCCCAACCAGTAATGCTGAAGAAGCTGAAGTTGAATGGTTCTATGAAGACCTACAAGACCTTTTAGAACTAACACCCCAAAAAGATGTCCTTTTCATTATAGGGGACTGGAATGCAAGAGTAGGAACTCAAGAAACACCTGGAGTAACAGGCAAATTTGGCCTTGGAATACAGAATGAAGCAGGGCAAAAGCTAATAGAATTTTGTGAAGAGAACACACTGCTCATAGCAAACACCCTCTTCCAACAACACAAGAGAAGACTCTACACATGGACATCACCAGATGGTCAACACGAAATCAGATTGATTATATTCTTTGCAGCCAAAGATGGAGAAGCTCTTTACAGTCAGTAAAAACAAGACCGGGAGCTGACTGTGGTTCAGATCATGAACTCCTTATTGCCAAATTCAGACTTAAATTGAAGAAAGTAGGGGAAACCACTAGACCATTCAGGTATGACCTAAATCAAATCCCTTATGATTATACAGTGGAAGTGAGAAATAGATTTAAGGGCCTAGATCTGATAGATAGAGTGCCTGATGAACTACGGAATGAGGTTCATGACATTGTACAGGAGACAGGGATCAAGACCATCTCCATGGAAAAGAAATGTGAGAAAGCAAAATGGCTGTCTGGGGAGGCCTTACAAATGGCTGTGAAAAGAAGAGAAGTGAAAAGCAAAGGAGAAAAGGAAAGATATAAATATCTGAATGCAGAGTTCCAAAAAATAGTAAGAAGAGATAAGAAAGCCTTCCTCAGCGATCAATGCAAAGAAATAGAGGAAAACAACAGAATGGGAAAGACTAGAGATCTCTTCAAGAAAATTAGAGATACCAAGGGAACATTTCATGCAAAGATGGGCTTGATAAGGACAGAAATGGTATGGACTTAACAGAAGCAGAAGATATTAAGAAGAGGTGGCAAGAATACACAGAAGAAATGTACAAAAAAGATCTTTACGACCAAGATAATCACGATGGTATGATCACTGACTTAGAGCCAGACATTCTGGAATGTGAAGTCAAGTCGGCCTTAGAAAGCATCACTATGAACAAAACTAGTGGAGGTGAAGGAATTCCAGTTGAGCTCTTTCAAATCCTGAAAGATGATGCTGTGAAAGTGCTGCACTCAATATGCCAGCAAATTTGGAAAAGTCAGCAGTGGCCACAGGACTGCAAAAGGTCAGTTTTCATTCCAATTCCAAAGAAAGGCAATGCCAAAGAATGCTCAAACTGCTGCAAAATTGCACTCATCTCACACGCTAGTAAAGTAATGCTCAAAATTCTCCAAGCCAGGCTTCAGCAATACATGAACCGTGAACTTTCAGATGTTCAAGCTGGTTTTAGGAAAGGCAGAGGAACCAGAGATCAAGTTGCCAACATCTGCTGAATCATCAAAAAAGCAAGAGAGTTCCAGAAAAACATCTATTTCTGCTTTATTGACTATGCCAAAGCCTTTGACTGTGTGGATCACAATAAATTGGAAAATTCTGAAAGAATTGGGAATACCAGACCACCTGACCTACCTCTTGAGAAACCTATATGCAGGTCAGGAAGCAACAGTTAGAACTGGACATGGAACAACAGACTGGTTCCAAATAGGAAAAGGAGTACATCAAGGCTGTATATTGTCACCCTGCTTATTTAACCTCTATGCGGAGTACATTATGAGAAATGTTGGGCTGGAAGAAGCACAAGCTGGAATCAAGATTGCCGGGAGGAATATCAGTAACCTCAGATATGCAGATAACATCACCCTATGGCACAAAGTGAAGAGGAACTAAAAAGCCTCTTGATGAAAGTGAAAGTGGAGAGTGAAAAAGTTGGCTTAAAGCCCAACATTCAGAAAACGAAGATCATGGCATCTGGTCCCATCACTTCTTGACATATAGATGGGGAAACTGTGGAAACAGTATCAGACTTTATTTTTTTGGGCTCCCAAATCACTGCAGATGGTAATTGCAGCCATGAAATTAAAAGACCTTTTCTCCTTGGACGGAAAGTTATGACCAACCTAGATAGCATATTGAAAAGCAGAGGCATTAGTTGCCAAGAAAGGTCCATGTAGTCAGGGCTATGGTTTTTCCAGTGGTCATGTATGGATGCAAGAGTTGGACTGTGAAGAAAGCTGAGCGCCGAAGAATTGATGCTTTGAACTGTGGTGTTGGAGAAGACTCTTGAGAGTCCCTTGGTCTGCAAGGAGATCCAACCAGTCCATTCTAAAGGAGATAATCCTGGGTGTTCTTTGGAAGGAATGATGCTAAAGCTGAAACTCAAGTACTTTGGCCACCTCATGCGAAGAGATGACTTACTGGAAAGGACTCTGTTCCTGGGAGGGATTGGGGGCAGAAGGAGAAGGGGACAACAGAGGATGAGATGGCTGGATGGCATCACCGACTCGATGCACATGAGTCTAAGTGAACTCTGGGAGTTGGTGATGGACAGGGAGGCCTGGCGTGCTGAGATTCATGGGGTCGCAAAGAGTAGGACACGACTGAGTAACTGAACTGAACTGAACTGATGTAGTGTATCCTGTCATCTGCAAATAGTGACAGTCTTATCTCTTCCTTTCCAATTTGGATAGCTTCTTTTTCTAGTGTGATTACTGTTGCTAGTACTTCCAATACTATGCTAAATAGAAGCAATGAGAGTGGGCATCTTTGTCTTGTTCCTAATTTTAGTGAGAAGGGGTTCAGCTTTTAGTATTATAGTGTCAGTGAGTTTGTTGTAAAAGACCTTTACTATGGTGAGTTATGTTCCCTCTATATCCATTTTGATGAAAGTTTTTTTTTTTTTCTAATTTTTTTTTTTTTTAAACTCATAAATGGATGTTGAAAATATCAAAATGAATCCGAGATAAATGGATGTTGAATTTTGTTAAATGCCTTTTCTTCATCTATTGAGATAATCGTATAGTTTTTGTCTTTCCTTTTGTTAATGTGGTGCATTATATTGATTTACTTGCATAAATTGAAGCATCCTTGTGACCTTGGAATAAATTCAATTTGATCATGATTTGTGATCCTTTGTATGCATTGTTTGATTCAGTTTGCTGATTTTTTTGGTGATTTTAATCCATACTCATCAAATATATTGGCTATAATTTTCTTTTTTTGTAGTGTCTTCATCTGATTTTGATGTCAGGATAATAGTGTTCCCTGCTTTTTAATTTTTTGAAATGGCTTGAGAAGGATAGGTATATGTTTTTCTATATGTTCTTAGAAGAGTTCCTCTGTGAAGCCATCTGGTCCTGTACTTTTGTTTGCAGGGAGGTTTTTAAATTACAGATTGTTTTACTTCTACTGATCAATCTGTTTAGATTACCTGCTCCTTCTTGACTCAGTCTTAGCACACTGTAAGTTTGTAGAAATTAGTCCATTTCTTATAGGCTACCCAACTTGCTGGGTACTTTTTTTGTATGTTGGTGGTATTGGTTGTTAGTTTTCCTCTTTCATTTCTTATTTCATTCATTTGGGCCATCTCTCATTTTTTCTTGGTGAGTCTGGCCAGAGGTTTGTCAATTTTGTTTATCTTTTCAAAAAAATAATTTTTGGTTTCATTGATCTTTTCTATTTTTTGAAATTTCTACTCTGTTCGTTTCCTCTCTGATCTTTATTATTTCCTTCCTTTTGCTGACTCGGGGCTTTGTTTTCTTCTAATTCTTTTAGGTGATTGGTTAGGTTGTATGAGTTTCTCTTGTTTCTAGAGGAACACATGTATTGCTATGAACTTCACTCTTAGAACTGCTTTTGTTACATCACATAGATTTTGTAAAATAATGCTTTCATTGATGTTTTTCTTGAGATGTTTTCTGATTTCATCATTGAGCCAATGATTTTTTTTCAGTAGCATGTTGTCTAGTCTCCATATATATTTTTAAAATCTTTCTTCTCTCTGTAGTTGATTTTTGTTTCATACAGTTGTGGTCTGGAACAATACTTGATATCGTTTCTATCTTCTTAAATTGTTGAGACTTGTTTTGTGAGCTAGTAATTGGTCTATCCTGGAGAACATTCCATACTCAGTTGAAAAGAATGTGTATTCTGCTTTTTACAGAGGTAGTGTCTTGTAGATATCAATTAAGTCTAAATGGTCTATTGTGTATTGGTTTTTGTGACTCTATTGTATGTGTTGGATTTGTGGTTTCAATGTTGTTCATGCATGTTGATCTATAATGATACTTAGGAAAGACACCCTTGAGGATTACACTCAACATGAAATTAATGACATCATAAGCAGGTTGTTCACAGGTCTGGAGAGCCCTCTTTTCCTGGGTAGTGTGCATATATGATACTGGGGCAGCTGAAATTCTCATAGATGAGGATGATACAAATAAATTTGACACTATCAGCAATGATTCTTTTGTGCAACAAGTTTTTAGAAATAAAAGTAAAAAGTCCTGGAGACTCAAATCTTCTAGAAGCAGTGGTTGAAGGGTGCATTAAGAAATAGTCTTTAGAATCCACTTTGGATGGAAGTGATCACCCTTGGTATACTTTAAACCACTGTGTTCAGACTGAAGGAGGAGGCTATGAATGAAAAGTGCTATCTTTGTGGGGCATGTAGATGAGATGTCACAAATGCTTTTAATAGTACAGATGAGAAACAAAATCTTTAAAATGGCTCTTCCCAGTTACAAGCATGTCATTTTAACCCTTTGTTAAATGAGATGGGCACTCCCATTAATGTAGTAATTGATTAAGTCCAGCAACTGGGTGATTTAGGAAAATGGAATTTTGAAAGAAAAGGAAGACAGGGAATGCAACAAAAGCAATTAACAGAGTATCTAGAAAAGATATGTTTATGGCTCTCCTTAAAGATCTAAATGTAAGACCAGAAACTATAAAACTCCTAGAAGAAAACATAGACAAAACACTCACTGACATAAATCACAGCAGGATCCTCTATGATCCACCTCCAAGAATATTGGAAATAAAAGCAAAAATAAACAAATGGGACCTAATTAAACTTAAAAGCTTCTGCACAACAAAAGAAACTATAAGCAAGATGAAAAGACAGCCTTCAGAATGGGAGAAAATAATAGCAAATGAAGCAAATGACAAAGAATTAATCTCAAAAATATGCAAGCAACTCCTGCAGCTCAATTCCAGAAAAATGAACGACCCAATCAAAAAATGGGCCAAAGAACTAAACAGACATTACTTCAGAGAAGACATACAGATGGCTAACAAACACATGAAAAGATGCTCAACATCACTCATTATCAGAGAAATGCAAATCAAAACCACAATGAGGTAGCATTTCACACCAGTCAGAATGGCTGCTATCCAAAAGTCTACAAGCAATAAACGCTGGAGAGGGTGCAGAGAAAAGGGAACCCTCTTACACTGTTGGTGGGAATGCAAACTAGTAGAGCCACTATGGAGAACAGTGTGGAGATACCTTTAAAACCTGAAATAAAACTGCCATATGGCCCAGCAATCCCACTGCTGTGTATACATACCGAGGAAACCAGAATTGAAAGAGACACGTGTACCCCAATATTCCTCACAGCACTGTTTACAATAGCCAGGACATGGAAGCAACCTAGATGTCCATTGGCAGACGAATGGATAAGAAAGCTTGGTACATATACACAATGGAGTATTCAGTTCAGTCGTGTCCGACTCTTTGCGACCCCATGAATCACAGCACACGAGGCCTCCCTGTCCATCACCAACTCTCGGAGTTCACTCAAACTCATGTCCATCGAGTCGGTGATGCCATCCAGCCATCTCATCCTCTGTCATCCCCTTCTCCTCCTTCCCCCAATCCCTCCCATCATCAGAATTTTTTCCAGTAAGTCAACTCTTCTCATGAGGTGGCCAAAGTACTTGAGTTTCAGCTTCAGCATCAGTCCTTCCAAAGAACACCCAGGACTGATCTCCTTTAGAATGGACTGGTTGGATCTCCTTGCAGACCAAGGGACTCTCAAGAGTCTCTTCCAACACCACAGTTCAAAAGCATCAATTCTTCGGTGCTCAGCTTTCTTCACAGTCCAACTCTCACATCCATACATGACCACAGGAAAAACCATAGCCTTGACTAGAAGGACCTTTGTTGGCAAAGTAATGTCTCTGCTTTTGAATATGCTATCTAGGTTGGTCATAACTTTCCTTCCAAAGACTAAGCGTCTTTTAATTTCATGGCTGCAGTCACCATCTATAGTGATTTTGGAGCCCAGAAAAATAAAGTCTGATACTATTTCCACTGTTTCCCCATCTATTTCCCATGAAGTGGTGGGACCAGATGCCAAGATCTTCATTTTCTGAATGTTGAGCTTTAAGCCAACTTTTTCACTCTCCTCTTTCACTTTCATCAAGAGGCTTTTGTGTTTCTCTTCACTTTCTGCCATAAGGGTGGTGTCATCTGCATATCTGAGGTTATTGATATTTCTCCTGGCAACCTTGATTCCAGCTTGTGTTTCTTCCAGTCCAGCGTTTCTCATGATGTACTCTGCATATAAGTTAAATGAACAGGGTGACAATATACAGCCTTGACATACTCCTTTTCCTATGTGGAACCAGTCTGTTGTTTCACGTTCAGCTCTAACTGTTGCTTCCTGACCTGCATACAAATTTCTCAAGAGGCAGATCAGGTGGTCTGGTATTCCCATCTCTTGAAGAATTTTCCACAGTTTATTGTGATCCACACAGTCAAAGGCTTTGGCATAGTCAATAAAGCAGAAATAGATGTTTTTCTGGAACTCTCTTTCTTTTTCCATGATCCAGCAGATGTTGGCAATTTGATCTCTGGCTCCTCTGCCTTTTCTAAAACCAGCTTGAACATCTGGAAGTTCACGGTTCACATATTGCTGAAGCCTGGCTTGGAGAATTTTGAGCATTACTTTACTAGCCGTGTGAGATGAGGGCAATTGTGCAGCAGTTTGAGCATTCTTTGGCATTGCCTTTCTTTGGGATTGGAATGAAAACTGACCTTTTGCAGTCCTGTGGCCATTGCTGAGTTTTCCAAATTTGCTGGCGTATTGAGTGCAGCACTTTCACAGCATCATCTTTCAGGATTTGGAATAGCTCAACTGGAATTCCATCACCTCCACTAGCTTTGTTTGTAGTGATGCTTTCTAAGGCCCACTTGACTTCACATTCCAGGATGTCTGGCTCTAGGTGAGTGATCACACCATCGTGATTATCTGGGTTGTGAAGATCTTTTTTGTACAGTTCTTCTGTGTATTCTTGCCATCTCTTCTTAATATCTTCTGCTTCTGTTAAGTCCATATCATTTCTGTCCTTTATCAAGCTCATCTTTGCATGAAATGTTCCCTTGGTATCTCTGATTTTCTTGAAGAGATCCCTAGTCTTTCCCATTCTGTTGTTTTCCTCTATTTCTTTGCATTGATCGCTGAAGAAGGCTTTCTTATCTCTTCTTGCTATTCTTTGGAACTCTGCATTCAGATACTTATATCTTTCCTTTTCTCCTTTGCTTTTCACTTCTCTTCTTTTCACAGCTATTTGTAACGCCTCCTCAGACAGCCATTTTGCTTTTTTGCATTTCTTTTCTATGGGAATGGTCTTGATCCCTGTCTCCTGTACAATGTCATGAAGTTCAGTCCATAGTTCATCAGGCACTCTATCTATCAGATCTAGTGCCTTAAATCTATTTCTCACTTCCACTGTATAATCATAAGGGATCTGATTTAGGTCATACCTGAATATTCTAGTGGTTTCCCCTACTTTCTTCAATTTAAGTCTGAATTTGGCAATAAGGAGTTCATGATCTGAGCCAGAGTCAGCTCCTGGTCTTGTTTTTGCTGGCTGTATAGAGCTTCTCCATCTTTGGCTGCAAAGAATATAATCAATCTGATTTCGTGTTGACCATCTGGTGATGTCCATGTGTAGAGTCTTCTCTTGTGTTGTTTGAAGTGGGTGTTTGTTATGACCAGTGCATTTTCTTGGCAAAACTCCATTAGTCTTTGCCCTGCTTCATTCTGTATTCCAAGGCCAAATTTGCCTGTTACTCCAGGTGTTTCCTGACTTCCTACTTTTGCATTCCAGTCCCCTATAATGAAAAGGACATCTTTTTTGGGTGTTAGTTCTAAAAGGTCTTGTAGGTCTTCATAGAACCATTCAACTTCAGCTTCTTCAGCATTACTGGTTGGGGCATAGACTTGGATTACTGTGATATTGAATGGTTTGCCTTGGAAACGAACAGAGATCATTCTGTCGTTTTTGAAATTGCATCCAAGTACTGCATTTCAGACTCTTTTGTTGACCATCATGGCCACTCCATTCCTTCTGAGGGATTCCTGCCCACAGTAGTAGATATAATGGTCATCTGAGTTAAATTCACCCATTCCAGTCCATTTCAGTTCACTGATTCCTAGAATGTCGACATTCACTCTTGCCATCTCCTGTTTGACCACTTTCAATTTGCCTTGATTCATGGACCTGACATTCCAGGTTCCTATGCAATATTGCTCTTTACGGCATCGGACCTTGCTTCTATCACAGTCACATCCACAACTGGGTATTCTTTTTGCTTTGGCTCCATCCCTTCATTCTTTTTGGAGTTATTTCTCCACTGATCTCCAGTAGCATATTGGGCACCTACTAACCTGGGGAGTTTCTCTTTCAGTATCCTATCATTTCGCCTTTTCATACTGTTCATGGGGTTCTCAAGGCAAGAATACTGAAGTGGTTTGCCATTCCCTTCTCCAGTGGACCACATTCTGTCAAATCTCTCCACCATGACCCGCCCGTCTTGGGTTGCCCCACGGGCATGGCTTAGTTTCATTGAGTTAGACAAGGCTGTGGTCCTAGTGTGATTAGATTGACTAGTTTTCTGTGAGTATGGTTTCAGTGTGTTTGCCCTCTGATGCCCTCTTGCAACACCTACCGTCTTACTTGGGTTTCTCTTACCTTGGGCGTGGGTTATCTCTTCATGCCTGCTCCAGCAAAGCGCAGCCATTGCTTCTTACTTTGGACCAGGGGTATCTCCTCACCGCCGCCCATCCTGACCTTCAGTGTGGGATAGCTCCTCTAGGCCCTCCTGCGCCCATGCAGCCACGGCTCTGGGTAACTCCTCACCGCCCCTGGCCTCGGGCGTGGGGGCATGGGGTAGCTCCTCCCAATACAGTATACTAATGCCTATATCTGGAATTTAGAAAGATGGTAATGATAACCCTGTATGTGAGACAGCAAAAGAGACACAGATGTATAGAACAGTCTTTTGGACTCTGTGGGAGAGGGCAAGGGTGGGATGATTTGGGAGAATGGCATTGAAACATGTATAATATCATTATGTGAAATGAATCGCCAGTCCAGGTTCGATGCATGATACAGGATGCTTGAGGCTGGTGCACTGGGATGACCCAGAGGGATGATATGGGGAGGGAGGCGGGAGCGGGTTTCAGGATGGGGAAACGATGTACACTGGTGGCAGATTCATGTCAATGTATGGCAAAACCAATACAATATTGTAAAGTAATTAGCCTCCAATTAAGAGAAATAAATTTATACTTAAAAACAAACAAACAAAAAACAACAAAAATAAATAAATAAAAAGTTTACTCACACACAAAAAAAGAAGGTCAAGATCTGGTAGATTCTTAGGCTAGAAAAGATAGGCAGCCTCATGTAAAAGTAATAATGTTTTTTGGATAATGGCTCAGAAATGACTGTTGGGGCATTAAAAACACCGAGGCAGAGGCTTCTTTAATATATGAAATCCCAAGAATTTTTAAAATATTTAATGGGAGGATAATTGCCTTACAACATTGTGTTACTTTCTGTCATACATAAACATGAATCAGCCGTAGGCATACATATGTCCCCTCCCTCTTGAACCTTTCTATCAAATTCCACACCATCCCACCCCTCTAGGGTTTCACAGAGCACAGGATTTGAGCTCCCTGGATCATACAGAAAATTCCCACTTGTTATCTATTTTACATATGGTAATGTATATGTTTCAATGTTACTCTTTAAATTCGTACCTTCCTCTCCTTCCCCCATTGGGTCCAAAATCTGTTCTCTATGTTTGCATCTATATTGCTGCCCTGCAAACTGGTTCACCTGTAGAATTTTTATAGATTCCATATATGTGTATTAATATACAATATGTTTTTCTCTTTTTGACTTATTCACTCTGGATAATAGGCTCTAGGTTCATCCACCTCATTAAAATTGACTCAAATTTTTACTTTTTATTCCATTGTATGTATGTACAACTACTTTATCCATTCATCCATCAATGGGCATCTAGCTTGCTTCCATGTCCTAGCTCTTATAAACAGTGCTGCAGTGAAAATTGGGGTATATGCGTCTTTTTCAATTATGGCTTCCTCAGTGTATATACCCAGTAGTGAGATTGTTGGGTCATACGGTAGTGTGATTACTAGTTGTTTGTTTTTTTAAGGAATTTCCATACTGTTTTCCATAGTGGCTGTATCCACTTACATTCCCACATGCAAGAGTTTGTTTTTTTTAAGGAATCTCCATACTGTTTTCCATAGTGGCTGTATCCACTTACATTCCCACATGCAAGAGGTTTCCCTTTTCTCCACACCCTTTCCAGGGTTTATTACTTGTAGATTTTTTGATGATAGCCGTTCTGACCAATGTAAAGTGATACTTCATTGTAGTTCTGATTTGCATTTCTCTACTCTTGAGAAATCTGTATACAGGTCAGGAAGCAACAGTTAGAACTGGACATGGAACAACAGACTGGTTTCAAATAGGAAAAGGAGTACGTCAAGGCTGTTTATTGTCACCCTGCTTATTTAACGTATATGCAGAGTACATCAAGAGAAACGCTGGACTGGAAGAAGCACAAGCTGGAATCAAGATTGCCAGGAGAAATATCAATAACCTCAGATATGCAGATGCCACCACCCTTGTGGCAGAAAGTGAAGAGGAAAAAGGCTAAAAAGAGGCTAAAAAGCCTCTTGATGAAAGTGAAAGTGGAGAGTGAAAAAGTTGGCTTAAAGCTCAACGTTCAGAAAACGAAGATCACAGCATCCGGTCCCATCACTTCATGGGAAATAGATGGGGAAACAGTGGAAACAGTGACAGACTTTATTTTTTTGGGCTCCAAAATCACTGCAGATGGTGACTGCAGCCATGAAATTAAAAGACGCTTAGTCTTTGGAAGGAAAGTTATGACCAACCTAGATAGCATATTGAAAAGCAGAGACATTCCTTTGCCAACAAAGGTCCATCTAGTCAAGGCTATGGTTTTTCCTGTGATCATGTATGGATGTGAGAGTTGGACTGTGAAGAAAGCTGAGCGTCGAAGAATTGATGCTTTTAAACTGTGGTGTTGGAGAAGACTCTTGAGAGTCCCTTGGTCTGCAAGGAGATCCAACCAGTCCATTCTGAAGGAGATCAGCCCTGGGATTTCTTTGGAAGGAATGATGCTAAAGCTGAAACTCCAGTACTTTGGCCACCTCATGCGAAGAGTTGCCTCGTTGGAAAAGACTCTGATGCTGGGAGGGATTGGGGGCAGGAGGAGAAGGGGACGACAGAGGATGCGATGGCTGTATGGCATCACTGACTCGATGGACATGAGTCTGAGTGAACTCTGGGAGTTGGTGATGGACAAAGAGGCCTGGCGTGATGCGATTCATGGGGTCACAAAAAGTCAGACACGAGTGAGCGACTGAACTAAACTGAATTGAATAATGAGAGATGGTGAACATCCCTTCATATGTGTATTGTGTGTGTATGTGTGTGTGTGTGTTAGCTGCTCCATTGTGTGTGATTCTTTGTGACCTCATAGACTGTAGCCTGCCAGGTTCCCCTGTCCATGGAATTCACCAGCAAGAATACTGGAGTGGGTTGCCATTTCTTTGTCCAGTGGATCTTCCATACCCAGGTCTCCTGCATTGCAGGCATATTCTTTACCATCTGAGTATGTCTTCTTTGGAGAAATGTATGTTTGAGTCTTTAGCCCAGTTTTTTGTTGTTGTTGTTGTTGTTGTTTGTTTTTCTGGTATTGAGCTGCATCAGCCGCGTGTATATTTTGGAGATTACTCTTTGTCAGTTGTTTCATTTGCTATTATATTCTCCCATTCTGAGGATTGTCTTCTCACCTTGTTTTTTGCTGTACAAAAGCTTTTAAATTTAATTGGGTCTCACTTGTTTATTTTTGTTTTTATTTCCATTATTCTAAAAGGTGGGTCATAAAGTATCCTACTGTGATTTATGTCAAGGGGTGTTCTATGTTTTTCTCTAAGAGTTTTATAGTTTATGGCCTTGCATATAAGTCTTTAATCCATTTTGGGTTTACTTTTGTGTATGGTGTTAGGGGGTGTGCTAAGTTCATTAATTTAAGTGTAGCTATCCAGTTTTCCAGAAACACTTATTGAAGACGCTGTCTTTTCTCCATTGTATATTCTTCCCTTCTCTGTCAAAGTCAAGGTGCCCATGGTTGCATGGGCTTATCTATGGGCTTTCTATCTTGTTCCATTGGCCTATATTTCTGTTTTTGTGCCAGCGCCATACTATATTGATGATTGTAGCTTTGTAGTGTAGTATGAAGACAGGAAGATTGATTCTTCTAGCTCCTTTATTTCCCTCCTCAGGATTGATTTGGCTATTCAGAGTCTCTTGTGTTTCCACACATATTTTGAAATTTTTTGCTCTGTGAAAAGCACTACTGATAGTTTGGTAGGAATTGATTGAGTCTGTAGAATGATTTGGGTATTGTAATCATTTCACAACATTGATTTTTCCAATCCAAGAAATGGTATATATATATCTCCATCTGTTTGTGTCATCTTTGATTTCTTTCAAAAATGTCTTATAGTTTTCTGCATACAGGTCTTTTGTCTCTTTAATTAGGTCTATTCCTAGGTATTTTATTCTTCCTGTTGCAATGGCAAATGAGATTATTTCTTTAATTTCTCTTTCTGATTTTTTTTTTAATTTTTAGTGTATAGGAATGCAAGGGATTTCTTTGTATTAATACTATATCCTGTGACTCTGCTATATTTAGTGATTAGCTCCGGTAATTTTCTATGTTTAATGTCATGTTGTCAGCAAACAATGAGAATTTTATTTCTCCTCCACTCTAGATTCCTTTTATTTCCTTTTCTTTTCTGATTGTTGTGGATAAGACTTCCAAAACTATGTTGAATAATAGTGACAAGAGTGGGCACACTTGTCTTTTTCCTGATCTTAGAGGAAATACTTTCAGTTTTTCACCATTGAGAATATTTACTGTGGGTTTGTTGTATATGGCCTTTACTACATTGTGGTATGATCCTTCTATGTCTACTACCTGGAGAATTTTTATCACACATGGATGTTGAATTTTATCAAAAGCTTTCTCTGCATCTATTGAGATGATCATATGATTTTTAAATTTCAACTTTAATATGGTGTATCACATTGATTGATTTTTATATATTGAAGTCCTTGCATTCCTGAGATAAAGCCCACTTGATCATGGTATACAATCATTTTAATGTGTTGTTGATTCTGTTTGCTAGAATTTTATTGAGGATTGTTGAATCTGTGTTCATCATGATATTGGCCTGTAATTTTCTTTTTTCTTGGCACTTTTGTCTGGTTTAATTATCAGGATGATGGTAACCTCATAAATGAGATTGGGAGTTTTTCTTCCTCTGCAATTTTCTGAAAGAGTTTGAGCAGTATATGTGTTAGCTCTTCTTTATACTTTTGGTAGAATTTACCTGTGAAGCCATCTGACCCTGGGCTTTTGCTTTTTTTTGGAGACTTTTTTTTTATTACAGTGTTGACTTCTGTGCTTGGAATTGGTCTGTTCATATTTTCTATTTCTTCCTGGTGCAGTTTTGGAAGGTTTTACTCCTAAGAATTTGTCGATTTCTTCTAGATTGTCCTTTTTATTGGCATAGAGTTGCTCATAGTAACCTCTTAAGAACTTTTGTATTGTCTGCTGTATCTTCTCCTTTTTCTTTTCTAATTTTGATTGAATTCCACCCCCTTTGCTTTTTTGATGTTTCTGATGGTTTGTCAATTTTATCTTCTCAGAGAATCATCTTTTAGCTCTATTGGTATTTGCTATTGTGTCCTTTATTTCTTTTTCATTTGTTTCTGCTCTGCTCTTAAGATTTATTTATTTCTACTAACTTTGGGATTTTTGTTCTATTTTTTCTAGTTCCTTTAGGTTAAGGTTAGGTTGTTTATTAGATATTTTTCCTTGTCTCTAGATGTAAGCTTTTCTTGTTATAAACTTCCCTCTTAGCACTGCTTTAGTGCATCCCATAGGTTTCCAGTTGTCATGTTTTCCTTCTCATTATTTTCTAGTTATAGTTTGATTTTCCTTTCAAGTTATTCAGTGACCTGTTGTTTATTCAGTATCACATTGTTTAGCCTCCATGTGTTTGTGGTTTTGTAGTCCCTCCGCCCTGTAATTGACACCTAATTTTATATCATAGTCATCAAAAAGATGCCTGAAGTGATTTCAGTTTTTAAAAATTTGACAACGCTTGATTTCTGACCCAAGATGTGATCTGTCCTGGAGATTGTTCCATGTGCACTTAAGAAAAAAGTGAAGGCTACTGCTTTTGGATGAATGCCCTGTAGATATCAATTAGGTCCAATTGGTCCAGTGTATCGTTTAAAGCTTGTGTTTCTTTATTAATTTTCTGTCTGAATGATCTTTCCATTGGTGTGAATGGGGTATTAAAGTTTCCCATTATTATTGTGTTACTCTCGATTTCCTCTATAATAGTTGTTAGTATTTGCCTTATGTATTGAGGTGCTCCTATTTTGAGTGCATGTATATTTATAATTCCTATATCTTCTTCTTGGATTGATCCCTTCATCAATATATAGTGCCCTTCTTTGTCTCTCGTAACACTCTTTAAATTCTATTTTATCTGATATAAGTATTTCTACTCCCACATTCTTTTGATTTCCTTTGCATAGAATCTTCTTTTGCCCCTCACTTTCAGTCCGTATGTGTCCCTATATCTGAGGTGGGTCTCTTGTCAACAGCATGTATAGGGGACTAATTTTTGTATCCATTCAGCCAATCTGTGTCTTTTGGTTGGAGCATTTAGTCCATTAACATTTAAGGTAATTATTGATACATCAACCCACTCCAGTACTCTTGCCTGGAAAATCCCACGGACGGAGGAGACTTGGTAAGCTGCAGTCCATAGGGTCGCTAGGAGTAGGATACGACTGAGCAACTTCACTTTCAGTTTTCACGTTCATGCATTGGAGAAGGAAAAGGCAACCCACTCCAGTGCTCTTGCCTGGAGAATCCCAGGGACGGGGAAGCCTAGTGGGCTGCCGTCTATGGGGTCGCACAGAGTTGGACACGACTAAAGCGACTTAGCAGCAGCAGCGGTGGCGGCGGCGGCGGCAGCAGCAGCATCCTATTACCATTACTTTGTTGTTCTGGGTTTGTTTTTGTAGGCCTTTTCTTTCTCTAATGTTTCCTGTCTAGAGAAGTTCGTTTAGAATTTGTTGTAAAGCTGTTTATGATCCTGAATTCTCTTAATTCTTGTTTATCTATAAAGCTTTTGATTTTTCCTTTGAATATGAATAAGATCCTTGCCTAATAGAATAATCTTAGTTGTAAGTTTTGTCCTTTCAGCACTTTAAGTATATCCTGTCACTCCCTTCTTGACCCACAGAGCTTCAGTTGATCCTCTGTTAGCCTTATGGGAACCTCCTTGTATATTATTAATTTCTTTTCCTTTGCTGCTTTTAATATTTGTTCTTTGTGTTTAATTTTTGTTAATTTGATTTATATGTGTCTTGGCATCTTTCACTTGAGTTTTTCCTGTATGAGACCCTCTGGGCTACTGGTAATTGGGTGGATAATTCCTTTCTCATTTTAGGAAAGATTTTTGACTATAATCTCTTGAAATATTTTCTCATGCCTTTTTCTTTAGTCTTCTTTTTCCGGGACCTGTATGATTTGAATGTTTGTTCCCTTAATATTGTCCCAGATGTCTCTGAGATTTTCCTCATTTCTTTTTACTCACTTTTCTTTACTCTGCTGTGCTACAGTTATTCCCACCATTCTTTCAGCTCTCTTATCCATTCTCCTGCCTCAGTTAATCTGCTCCTGGTTCCCTCTAGTGTGTGTTTAATCTCAGTTATTTTGTTATTTATTGCTGATTGTCTATTCTTTAATACTTCTCAGTTCAGTTCAGTTCAGTCACTCAGTCATGTCCGACTCTTTGCAACCCCATGAATCGCAGCACGCCAGGCCTCCCTGTCCATCACCAACTCCCGGAGTTCACCCAGACTCACGTCCATCAAGTCAGTGATGCCATCCAGTCATCTCATCCTCTGTCGTCCCCTTCTCCTCCTGCCCCCAATCCCTCCCAGCATCAGAGTCTTTTCCAACAAGGCAACTCTTCGCATGAGGTGGCCAAAGTATTGGAGTTTCAGCTTTAGCATCATTCCTTCCAAAGAAATCCCAGGGCTGATCTCCTTCAGAATGCACTGGTTGTATCTCCTTGCAGACCAAAGGACTCTCAAGAGTCTTCTCCAACACCACAGTTCAAAAGCATTAATACTTCTAGGTCCTTGTTAAACATTGCTTGTGTTTTTTCGATCCATCAGTTCATTTCAGTCGCTCAGTCTGTCCCACTTGTCATGACCTCATGGACTGCAGCATGCCAGGCTTCCCTGTGCATCAGCAACTCCTGAAGCTTGCTCAAACTCATGTCTATCAGGTCAGTGATACCATCCAATTATCTAATCTTCTGTTGTCCCCTTCTCTTCCTGCCTTCAATCTCTCTCAGCATCAGGGTCTCTTCCAATGAGTCAGTTCTTCACATCAGGTTGCCAAAGTATTGAAGTTTCAGCTTTAGCATCAGTCCTTGCAATGAATATTCAGGACTGATTTCCTTTAGGATTGACTGATTTGATCTTTTGCAGTGCAAAGGACTCTCAGGAGTCTTTTCCTACACCACAGTTCAAAAGCATCAATACTTTGGCACTCAGCTTTCTGTAGAGTCCAACTCTCATATCCATACATAACTACTGGAAAAACCAATAACTTTGACCAGACGGACCTTTGTCAGCAAAGTAATGTCTCTGCTTTTTAATATGCTGTCTTGGTTGGTTATGGCTTTTCTTCCAAGGAGCAAGCATCTTTTAATTTCATGGCTGCAGTCACCATCTGCAGTGATTTTGAGGCCAAAACAATTAAGTCTGTCACTGTTTCCACTGTTTCCCCATCTATTTCCCATGAAGTGATGGGACTGGATGCTATGATCCTTGTTTTTTGAATGTTGAGCTTTAAGCTAACTTTTTCACTCTCCTCTTTCACTTTCATCAAGAAGCTCTTTAGTTCTTCTTCACTTTCTGCCATTAGGGTCGTGTCATCTGCATGTCTGAGGTTATTGATATTTCTCCCAGTAATCTTGGTTCCAGCTTGTGCTTCGTCCAGCCCAGCATTTCTCATGATGTACTCTGCATATAAGTTAAATTAAAAAATGACAATATATAGCCTTGATTTACTCCTTTCCCGTGTGGAACCAGTGTGTTGTTCTATGTCCTATTCTAACTGTTGCTTCTTGACCTGCATACAGATTTCTCAAGAGGCAGGTCAGGTGGTCTGGTATTCCCATCTTTTTAAGAATTTTCCAGTTTGTTGTGATCCACATAGTCAAAGGCTCTGGTGTAGTCAATAAAGCTGAAGTAGATGTTTTTCTGGAACTCTCTTGATTTTTCCATGATCCAGCGGATGTTGGCAATTTGATATCTGCTTATGTTGCCTTTACTGAATCCAGCTTGAACATCAGAAATTTCATGGTTCACATACTGTTGAAACCTGGCCTGGAGAATTTTGAGCATTACTTTGCTAGCATGTGAGATGAGTGAAATTGTGCAGTAGTGTGAACATTCTTTGGCATTGCCTTTCTTTGGGATTGGAATGAAAACTGACTTTTTCCAGTCCTGTGGCCACTGCTGAGTTCTCCAAATTTGCTGGCATATTGAGTGCAGCACTTTCACAGTATCATCTTTTAGCATTTGAAATAGCTCACCTGGAATTCCATCACCTCCACTAGCTTTGTTCATAGTGATGCTTCCTAAGGCCCATTTGACTTTGCGTTCCAGGATGTTTGGCTCTAGGTGAGTGATCACACCATCTTGATTACCTGGATCATGAAGATCTTTTTTGTACAGTTCTTCTGTGTATTCTTGCCACCTCTCCTTAATATCTTCTGCTTCTGTTAGGGCCATACCATTTCTGTCTATTGTGCCCATCTTTGCATGAAATGTTCCTTTGCTATCTCTAATTTTCTTGAAGAGATCTCTAGTCTTTCCCATTCTATTGTTTTTCTCTATTTCTTCACATTGATCACTGAAGAAGGCTTTTTTTTTTTTCAATCTCTCCTTGCTATTGTTTGGAGCTCTGCATTCAGGTGGATATATCTTTCCTTTTCTCCTTTGCCTTTGGCTTCTCTTCTTTTCTCATCTATTTGTAAGGCCTCTTCAGACAACCATTTTGCCTTTTTGCATTACTTTTTCTAAGGAATGGTCTTGATCATTGCCTCCTGTACAATGTAATGAACCTCTGTCTGTAGTTCTCTGACTCTCCATCTATCAGATCTAATCCCTTGAATCTATTTTTCACTTCCACTATATAATCATAATAGATTTAATTTAGGTCATACCTGCATGGTCTAGTGGTTTTTCCTACTTTCTTCAATTTAAGTCTGAATTTTCAATAAGAAGTTCATGATCTGAGCCACAATGGGAATGCAGTACTGTTTTTGCTGACTGTACAGAGCTTCTCAATCTTTAACTGCAAAGAATATAGTCAATCTGATTTCAGTTTTGACCATCTGGTGATGTCCATGTGTAGAGTCATCTCTTGTGTTGTTGGAAGAGGGTGTTTGTTAAGACCAGTGGGTTCTCTTGGCAAAACTGGTAGCCTTTGCTCTGCTTCCTTTTGTACTCAAAGGCCAAACTTACCTGTTATTCCAGGTTTTTCTTGACTTTCTACTTTTGCATTCTAATCCCCTAATGAGAAAAGGGGCATCTTTTTTTGGTGTTAGGTCTAGAAGGTGTTGTAGTTCTTCTTAGAACCTTTCAACTTCACCTTCTTTTGCTTCAGTGGTTGGGGCATAGACTTGAATTACTGTGATATTGAATGGTTTGCCTTGGAATCAAACAGAGATCATTCTGTCATTTTTGAAAGTACATTTTGCAGTACATTGCACCCATGTACTGCATTTTGGACTCTTTTGTTGACTATGAGGGCTCTCCATTTCTTCTAAGGGATTCTTGCCCACAGTAGCAGATATAATGGTCACCTGATTTAAAATTTTACCATTCAAGTCCATTTTAGTTTATTGATAACTAAAATGTCAATGTTTACTCTTGCCACCTCCTGTTTGACCACTTCCAATTTACCTTGATTCATGGACCTAACATTCCAGGTTCCTATGCAATATTGTTCATTATAGCATCAGACTTTACTTTCATCACCAGTCACATCTACAACTGGGCATTATCTTCACTTTGTTCCATCTCTTCATTCTTTCTGTATGAAAGAATTTCTCCACTATTTCTCCACTTTTCTCCAGTAGAATATTGGGCATCTACTGACCTGGGGAATTCATCATTCAGTGTCATAACTTTTTGCTTTTTCATACTGTTCATGGGGTTCTCAATGCAAGAATGCTGAAGTGGTTTGCCATTCCCTTATCCAGTGGACCACGTTTTTTTTTTTTTTTTTTCAGAACTATCCACCATGACCCGTCCATCTTGGATGGCCCTACACAGTATTGCTCATAGTTACATTGAATTAGACAGGGCTGTGGTCCATGTGTTCAGTTTGATTAGTTTTCTGGGACTATGATTTTCATTCTGTCTTCCCTCTTATGGATAAGGATAAGAAGCATATGGAAGATTCCTGACAGGAGAGACTGACCATGGGGGAAACTGGGTCTTGTTCTGATGGGTGGGACCTTGCTCAGTAAATCTTTAATTCAATTTTCTGTTGATGAGTGGGGCTGTGTTCCCTCCCTTGTTTGACCTGAGACCAGACCTTAGTGGAGGTAATGAAGATAATGGTGACCTCCTTCGGAAGGTCCTGTGCACACACAGCAACACTGAGTGCCCCCGACCCTGCAGCAGGCCACCACTGACCCATGCCTCCCCTGGAGACTCCTGGGCACTCACAGACAAGTCTGGGTCAGTCTCTTATGGGATCACTGCTCCTTTCTCCTGGGTTCTGGGGCATACAAGGTTTTGTTTGCGCCCTCCAAGAGTCTGTTTCCCCAGTCCTGTGTAAGTTCTGTAATCAAATCTCAATCCATACTTCCAATCTATTTATCTGTGCCTCTGTTTTTTATTTTTATTTTTCACAATTTTGGTTCATCTTTACTCTCATTACTCTGAATTTCTTTTCAGGTAGACTGCCTATTTCCTTGTCATTTATTTGGTCTTGTGGGTTTTTACTATGTTCCTTCATCTGCTGCATGTTTCTCTGTCTTTTCCTGTCATTTAATTTACTATGTTTGGAGACTCCTTTCGTCAGGCTGGAAGGTCTTAATTCCTCTTTATTGTAAATTCTGCCCCCCATGGATGGGTTTGGACCATTGCCTGGTGAAGTTTTCCTTGTTGGCAAATTTGTGCCTGTGTTCTGGTAGGTGGAGCTGAATCTTGTCTCTCTGAAGGGCAGTGCTATGTACAGTAATGTAGTTTGGGCTATCAATGGGTTTTGTATGGCTTTGGCCAGCCTACCTGCTAATGTGCAGGGTTGTGATGCTCATTTGCTGGAGGACTGGCATGGGGCGTCCAGCCCCAGAGCTTGCTGGCTTTTGGGTAGGGCTTGATCTTAGTGTTGAGATGGTGGCCTTCGGAAGAGCTCTTGCCAATTAATGTTTCATGGGGTTAGGAATTCTCTGGTGGTTCAAAGTCCTGGACTCAGGTTGCTGCATCAGGTATTCAAGCCTGACCCATTACTGTAGAATGACTTCATAGACTGCAAAGCACAGAAGACAAAACTTCAAGACTATTTGTGAAAGAAACATTCAATGGTCCAGAATTCTGAAAGGAACTCATATCAAAGTCCTCCAATATTTCTAAGAAGGTCTCTGGACCTGTTGTGGGCAGTGTAGGGTCTACTCAGTCTCAGATATGGCCTTACTCCATTTTTTACTGGCTCCCAAAGTTCACAGTTGCCCCTAAAATCCACGTTTCAGACTAATTGGGGAATTTAATCCAGTGTACCTACTAACTCCCATTCTCTTCTTTGGTCATACAGCCCCTGATGTTCTGCTTTGATTTTGGGCCTGGCTCTGCTTGTAGGCCACCTTCTGGTGTCTATTCCCTCTCAGACATGGGGAGGGTGGGGGTAGAGGGGAGAGGCCAAGGCTTGTTAGGGCTCACTTGCTCACTCAGGCTGGGAAGAGGGACGGATATCAAAGCCACAGTTGAGATGTACCAGGAGTGCCTGCAATGGTAGAGACTTGGCCTGAGGCGGGCCGTGCACTCTCCCAGAGGAACTGCCTCCAAGTCGTGGGTCCCTAAGGAAAGCTTAGGCCCCCAGGAAGGTGTGGGTGGCACCTGTGTCTGCTCACCACCTGGTGGCAGCTGCCACCTCTGGATTTGGGACCACAGTGGCAATGTTTTGCCTGCTGCCTCAGGCACTTTCCCTTAGTTGGTGGCTTACATTTCCCTCTCTGGGACTGTAAACTGCAGATGGGTCTAATTCTGCTGTTGACACTGCTACTGGTTTTGCCAGTTTTGGTGGCCACTGGGGCACACAGCCACTGTCTATGAATGCATGGAGTTACAGTGTCTCATCCACAGCAATATCTTGCCTTTCTGGGACATCCGATCTTTTCCCTGGTCTCTCTAAGCTGTGCCCACTAGCCCTCTCAGAATATCCTCACTGCAGCCAACCCTGGTTCTCTCCCTGGGTTCAAGACCCAAGCCTGAGTTTCAGCATCCTGCACCCACTCTTTGCTGTGGGTGTGAGTGTGAGAGCCACTTTTGGCTGGAAAGTGCTGTTTGACAATGATCTCTGTGGTGAATTCTCTCCGTTTTGTCTCCTGAGCACCCACCATTGTACTCCCCTCTGAAGTTTGGAAGCTCCCTCCTGTCCTCACCTATGAGGTGGTTTCTGAGTGTGGGGAAACTTTTCGTCCTTCACGTCTTCCTCCCTGGGGCACATATCCCTGTCCTGAAATTCTTTCTCTCTCTCTCTCTTTAAAATCTTTCTCCTACCTCATTAAAAGGAAATTGACTTGCTTTTGGGAAGTTTGGGGTCTTCTGCCAGCATTCCAAAGGTCCTCTAGGAGTTCCATATGTAGAAAATTTTTTGATGTATTTGTGGGGAGGAAGGTAATCTCCCTGTTTTATTCCTCTGCTGTCTTGGAAATCCCAAGAATTTTAAAGGACAGAAAGTGAAAGTTATAATAACTGGCCTTGGGGGTAAACAGAAGTTGTACAAACTATAATTGATTTTAAAATAGGGCAATTATCTTAAAGATAATTTAAGAACTTAATCAGTAATGATCACTCCTATTCCAGAATATATAATGGGGATTGACATTTTGGCCAGCATGACTTTCAGTCTTGAAGCTAGAAGATATCAGTTTGAAGTGTGTGCTTTAAAACTGGCATCTCCTGAAACTGGGGAATTTAGTTGTGCCCCCATAAAATTGCCGGCCACTAGAAAATTAGTTAAATTGAAGCAATACTGAATTCCCATGGGGCAATTGGAATTACTAAAACTATACAAAGCACATTTAGTGAACTAAATAACTCTGTATGGCTGCTGAGTTTCCCAGGTTGGGTAAGTGATAAAGAACCCACCTGCCAATGCAGGAGAAGTTAAGAGATGTGGGTTCAATCCCTGGGTCAAGAAGATCCCCTGGAGGAGAGCATGGCAATCCACTCCATTATTCTTGCCTGAGAATCCCATGGACAGAGCAATCTGGTGGGCTACAGTCCATAGGATCACAAAGTAACTCTACCTCTGCTTCAATCCCTGATACTATAGCTTTAATAGAACAAATAGCAATCTTGGACAATGATATGCAGTAATTGATCTGGTCAATGCTTTCTTTACTATACCCATAGAACAATTATGGAATTGATTTGTATTCATGGGCAAGGAAGACAATATATGTTCAGCTGCTTTTCACAAGGTTGTATACATAAGTCTACTATTTGTCACAAGTTTGCTGCTGAACATTCAGATCACCTATAAGTGTCCGATGATGTACAAATATCTCATTATATTGATTAAATGATACAAAGGCCAACAGAGGAAATAGTATTAAAAACTCTAAACCAATGTATTAATATCTTAAAAAACAAATGATGGGAGATGAACTTTCTCTCTAAAGTTCAAGAACTCACCCACACTGTAAAGTTTTCTCAAGAATACAATGGGCTAAAGGACACAGAGAGATTTTGCCTAAGGCTAAGCAAAACATAATGGAATTTAAAACTCCCCAAAGAAGAGGGAGACTCAGAAATTTGTAGGGCTACTTGGTTTCTAGAGACAGTATATTCCACATTTGGGCCAGATATTGAGTCCACTTTACAAAGAAACTAGGGAAAAGCATGAATTTCAATGGGCTGTTCAGAAACAACAGGTTTTTGATGTGACTAAATGCAATACAGCATGCTTTAGACTTATGATCAGTATAACCTGGCAACACATAGTTGTATGTTTCTATAACTGAACAGTATACTACTTTGGAGCTCATGGCAAAAACAGCAAGACAAAAGAATACCTTTGGGCTTTTAGAGTAGGAAATTCTCAGTTCAGTTCAGTTCAGTCACGCAGCTGTGACCGAATTTTCGTGAACCGCTGGACTGCAGTACGCCAGGCTTCCCTGTCCATCACCGACACCCAGAGCTTGCTCAAACTCATGTTCATCGAGTCAGTAATGCCATCCAACCATCTTATCCTCTATTGTCCCTTTCTCCTCCTGCTTTCAATCTTTCCCAGCATCAGGGTCTTTTCCAATAAGTCCATTCTTCGCATCAGATAGCCAAAGTATTGAAGTTTCAGCTTCAGCATCAGTCCTTCCAATGAGTATTCAGGATTGATTTTCTTTAGGATTGACTGATTTGATCTCCTTGTATTCCAAAGGACTCTCATGAGTGTTCTCTAACACCACAGTTCAAAAGCATCAATTATTTGGCACTCAGCTTTCTTAATGGTCCATCTCTCATATTCATACATGACTACTGGAAAAACCATAGATTTGATTATACAGACCTTTATCGGTAAAGTAATATTTCTGCTTTTTAATATGCTAAGTTTTTCATAGCTTTTCTTCCAAAGAGTAAATGTCTCTTAATTTCAAGGCTGCAGTCACCATCTGCAGTGATTTTGGAGCCTCAAATAAAGTTTCTCATTGTTTCTATTGTTTCCCCATCTATTTGCCATGAAGTGATGGGACCAGATGTTATGATCTTAGTTTTTTGAATATTGAGTTTTAAGCCAACTTTTTCACTCCCCTCTTTCACTTTCATCAAGAGGCTCTTTGGTTCCTCTTTGCTTCCTCTTTGTTTTCTGCCATAAGGTGGTGTCATGTGCATATCTGACGTTGCTGATATTTCTCCTGGCAACAAACTGTGGAAAATTCTTCAAGAGATGGTAATACGAGACCATCTTACCTGTCCCCTAGAAATCTGTATGCAGGTTAAGAGGCAACAGTTAGAACTGGACATGGAACAATGGACTGGTTCCAAATTGGGAAAGGAGTATGGCAATGCTGTATATTGTCACCTTGCTTATTAAACTTATATTCAGAGTACATCATGTGAAATGCCAGACTAGATGAAGCACAATCCACACAGTCAAAGGCTTTAGCTTAGTCAATAAAGCAGAAGAAGATGTTTTTCTGGAATTCTCTTGCTTTTTGGTGATCCAGTGGATGTTGGCAATTTGATCTCTGGTTCTGCTGCCTTTTCTAAATCCAGTTTGAACATGTGGAAGTTCTTGGTTCACGTGCTATTGAAGTCTAGCTTGAAGAATTTTGAGCATTACTTTGCTAGCATGTGAGATGAGTGCAATTGTGCAGTAGTTTGAACAGAAATTTCCAAAGGTCAGGAGAAATAACACTACCTTAAAAAAAAAGTTTTTGGTTTGTTATTGGCATTTGGTTGATACAAAATAATTGACTATATTAATATTAGTGTTAGTTGCTCAGCTATGTCTGACTCTTTGTGACCCCATGAACTGTAGCCCATCAAACTCCTTTGTCCTTGGGGTTCTCCAGGCAAGAATACTGGAGTGGGTTGCCATTTCCTCTTCCAGGGGATCTTCCCAACCCAGGGATCAAACCTGTGTTTCTTGAGTCTCCTGCATCGGCAGGAAGGTTCTTTACCACTGGAGCCATCTGGAAAGCCCTAATTGACTATATATCACACTATAATATTGAGATCTTAAGTGCCAATCATGCAATGGTACAAAGTTTCTCTGGTACAAAGTACCATTGGGTACCATCCTTGTACCACAAGATTGGGCAAGTCGAAGTGCCCATCATAATAAAATGGAAATGGTAAATTCAGGACTGAACTAAACCTGGACCACATGGAGTCACTGCCTTACCTGAAAAGGTTTCTGAAATTCCTATAGAAAGCCTTGAGCAAGAGGCTATAATTAGCCTAAGATAACTGAGTCACCTGTAAAATGGGGAAAGCCCTTTGACTCTTAAACCACACAAGAAAAACAGCAAACGTGGTTCACTGATGGGTCAGCTAAATATATAGGATCCACTCACTATTGGAAAATGGTGGCATATAATTCAATCACTACTAAATTGCTAACAACTACTGGGGAGGGTAAAAAGTAGCCAGTTTGCTGAGTTTTATGGTGTTCTTAGGTACTAAAGCAAGAAAATTTAACTGAATGTCATACATACACAGATTCATGGTCAGTAGCCAATTGATTGGCCACTTGGTTTCCCCTTATGGGTAGAGAATAATGGAAAATTCAATCCAAAGGGCTATGGGGAAAGGAATTATGGTCTGACATTTGGGAAACTGTTCAAACTACTAAATTTTCATTGTTTCATGTATACACTCACAGTGTTCCAAATTCTACAGAATCAAGGTATAACTCTATTACAGATGAACAAACCCGAATCCAAGCTGTAGAAGCTGATCCAGACTCCAATGACTTAAAAGGCTTGACTTTGTGAGCATACCAAAAATGTGGCCATCTGGGAGGAAAAAGCAACATACAGGTGGGCTCAGGATTGAGGTATTTCTTTAACTATGAATCTAATTAAATCTGTTACTTTACAATGTCCATTTTGTCAATATATTAAGCATAGAAGCTTGCCACAGCTTGTCAAAGGACAATTGGTATGTGGCAAGTTGCCTGGGAAAATATGGCAAATTGATTACATTGGCCCATTAATTCAAGATAAAGGATGCCAGTAAGTGTGGACCCGTATTCTCAATATTTGAGAATACCTATTTTGGATGTTTGGTGGCCATTCCCTTTGGGAAAGCCAATCAGACTAATACTATTAAAACTTTGGAGATAATTAATTTATATTATGGTGTTCTGCTTCAAATTCAAAGTGAAAATTGGTCATATTTTAAATGTAAGCTAATACAAGAGTTTGTCCAGGAACATAACATACAGTGGAATTTTTATATTCCTAATTATCCTCAAGCTGTTGATTTGAGTGAAATGAAGGGTTTGCTTAAACATCAATTAATTAAACTTGGAGAGGGTTTGTATAAAAATTGGGAGACCTGAATTCTGCCCTCAATATTTTAAATAATGGACCTATAGGAAAATCAGAAATTCTTTTGATGAAAGTGACTCTTCCAAATGTACAGATTCATGAAATAGATTTCCATTCTGAAACAATTAAGAAATTATCCCTTTCCAAGCTACTCCTGAGGCCACCAGACTGGATTTGTACTCTATATCTGAACATATGCTTACTAAAAGATTGATATGTGCCATTTCTACTAGTATTGGAATAAAATGCCTCCTGGACACTTTGAATTAATCAAAGGATGCTACAGTTTATTGTAACAAGGGATCTGTGTCAATGAGGAGTTATGGACCCAGACTACCAAGGAGAAAATCTGAGTAATTCTACAAAATGGGGAAAGGATGCTCCATTTATTAATAAACATGATCAAATTGCCCAATTGCTGATTTTTCCATGTGTAATTGACAAAGTACAAAAAGGAGAACCTCTTACCTTACTAACATTTAGAGGTGAAAGAGTGTCTGGATCCATAAATGAAATAACTGCAATTGGAACTAAAGTCTGGGTGAAGCAGCCCAACAATATTCCTATAGCTGCTGATGTCACTGTGCATGGAAAAGACAATATCATATCAGTGATTATCCCCAGACAGGAAAAATGTGCCATTAACCCACTGTTATTCTCATGAATTGATTATTCTTGGAGGCCTGACTGTAATATGTATTGAGATTTACACCTCCATTTTTCAGGGGATGCTGCAATTAAGAAGAAAAGACATAGGATACCACTATAGTATTTTCCACTGGAGAAATGCAAGCCAGGTTCAAACTCAAGATAATTTCACCTGCCCGGGAAAGCAGCACTGCCCACGCCTAATGGTAACTTACTATGAACAAAATTTATCTGTCTGGTCAGGGATAAATCCTGACAGCATATGTGACTGAGTCACTGTGTGATCACCACACGCCTCCTCTTTGGTAGCTGAATTAACTCCTTGTGCATTAATAATGTGCTGTAATGTCTTAAAAATTCCTCCTGATGATCCTGCTGCTCACCATATGCACAAAAGTATAAATTCCTATAAAAACATTACTGCTTTACAATTATACAATGGAGATACTGCACAGAATGTATCTTTAATACAGATTTCTGTCTTCATATGAGTGAATAATTCACAAATTTATGGAAGAGGTCATTGAGCAATCTCATTACCATCATAAGCTATCTGCCTAAAGTTATGCTCCACTTATTAGTCAAGATTCCTCACCATGTGCACAACTAGCTCAACATTATCAAAAGTTTTCATTATATTTGTAACATTTTTTAAATTATAAAAGTATGATAACACATTTATAAGAGACTTGGAAAATATGGAATAAATTTACAGATAGTTCCACTATATATTGCAATTATATTTTTAATTAGATAAATTAATATTTTAGTTGGAGTTTCAATATCAAACTCAAAAATTAATAGAATGAATTAATTAATTTGATAGAATGAATTAATACAAAGAAGTAGAAGGATATAGTAGACCTGAAAATCACCATGAACCAATTCAATACAATTAAGATTTATATGATCAGTAGGATACAAATTTTATTCAAGATACCATAGACTGTAGACTAGGAGACTCTGGAACATAGGAGACTAGGGACTAGGGACAAAAAAACAGTGCAAAATTTTCATAGTCTAAAGATTTGAAATTATACAGATGTTGTTATTACTGTGGAATTATTTTAGAAATCAATGTCAAAAGATATTTGAAATACCTTTTGATATTTCAAAAGATATTTGAATATCAAATTCAATATCAAAAGATATTTGAAAATCACCCACATATTTTCAAGTACAATGTGACAGTTACTAATAAAGACCTTTGACTTAGCCATTGAAAGCCTCAATAAAGTTAGACTGAAAAAAACACAGAGGGTTATTGCAGAGAAGAAAGAATTTAAACAAGAAATTATTATCAAAATGAGAAATTAATATTAAAGATATTTTAAACAAAATCCTATGTATTTGGAAATTAAATGTACACTTTTAAATGAAAGTGTATCTAAGAAGCCATAACAAGGAAAATAAGAAAATCTTTATAATAGAATAAAATGAAGAGAATTGACCAGAATTTGTTGCATGCAGCTGAAGCTGCTCAATTAAATTAAATACATTGCAAAGTCTTGAATAAGGCATGAAAACAAATAATGAACACTAGCATAACTTTTTGTGAAATTTGAACAAAATCTGTACTTTAGTTAATAATACTATATCACTTTTTAATAACCTGCTTTTTTCTAACAGTTTTCTTTACATTCTCAGAATTGGATTAGAAATTTCAAGCCTCATTCAATTTTTTAAAATCACTAATGTCGGGAGCTGCATTAGGCATTACTGACAAAATGGAGGCTCGGTCCCCAGCCCCCTCTCATTCTGCAGGCACGGATCCTGGGATGAAGGAGTTAGGACTTGTAATTCTGACTTGTCTTTTCCTCTTCTCAGCTGAGTTGACTGAAAATGAACATTAAGGTGCTTATTGGTCTTGAGAGGAGCATGAGAAGGCACAAAGCCTTCTGCAGCATTGCTCAGAAAATAATTCATAATCACTGACATTTGTTCAAGGACTTTTACAAAAGAGTGTTCCAGGATGAGCACATAGGCATAGCTTGAGGCCATGGGAGGGATTGATATCTGAAGCCTATTTGTGAGGAGACAGTTTAGGGCAAAGGAGTTTACTGAATTTAGGGCTTAGAAATAATTAAAATAGTTAGAAGTTAAAGATTTAAGGAATGTTGTAAAGTTAGCATATTTTACTATAGCTTATAGAAGTTAGGAATTTTTTAGAGACACTATAGCTAGAAGCCTTTTTAAGAGATAGTGAGCTCAGGACGTTAGGGACAAACAGGATTTAGGAAGATAAGTAGTAAACTGAGGAATGTAGCATGAGTTACAATATAATCACAAGTTAACTATAGGACACATTAGAAAAGGTAGATAATAGATGATAAGGCTGATTCCGAGAGAATCCCTGAAGCAGGAACTCTGTTTGAAGAGCAACAAAAATTTATGGAGATAATAAATCTGGGAGAGGGGGAACCTGAAAATGTCAAACCTCTGGCCTAATGTTTTTGTAAAGTATAAAAGAGAATCTTAAACTTGAAATAAACAGGCAGTCCATAGAAAACTGAGAGGCTGTCTCATTGGCCGACACCATCCATCTCTTCAAGTTGAATCCCTGGTTGCTGGAGTTGGACTCCAGCACACTAAGATAATAAATATTCTAGATGTTTAGTAATAATAGAAGATGCCTAAATACATGGAACTATATGAAAGTTTTGAGTGAAAATAAATTAGAAATCTAGCATTCTATTCATACTAAGTCATACAAGTGAAATCAAAGTGTCATAATTTTTTTTTAGCTAGGCAAAGATTCATAGATTTTCTAATATATATATATTATACATACTATATATATATATTGGGCTTCCCTGGTGGCTTAGACTAAAAGAATCTGCTTGCAACACAAAGAAACCTCGGTTTAATCCCAGGTCAGGAAGATCCCCTGGAGAAGGAAATGGCAACCCACTCCAGTATTCTTGTCTGAAGAATTCCATGGACAGGGGAACCTGGTGGGCTAATCCATGGGATAGCAGTGTTGGACACAGCTGAGCAATTAACTATATATATGTGTATATACAAAAGCTTTTCTACTATGCTTAAGGCTTGAGAAGGAAAAACAGCAACAACAAAAAGAGATGGAGAAATTGTAAAACATAAACTTAATGAAATGGGATCACTGAATATGAAGTTGAAAAAGGGAAACAACCTAGATAAAGGTAAAAGATCATCATATACTCCAGTTGCTTTAAAACATGGGCTGCTCATTAGAAACAGATCTGGAGAGGGGCAGTTCCCAAGATGGTGAAGGAATAGAATGTGGAGACCACTTTCTCCCCCACAGGTTCATATAAAGATCATTTGAATGTCGAGCAACTTCCACAAAACAAACTCTGAATCCTGGCAGAGGACACCAGGCACCCAGAAAGGCAGCCTGATCTCTTTGAAGGGAGGTAGGACAAAATATAAAAGATGAAAACAGAGACAAAAGATTTAGGGATGGAGACCTGTCCTGGGGAGAGAGTCATGAAGGAGTAGAAGTTTCCACAAAATAGGAAACCCTCTCACAGGCTGTTGGTGGGGAGCTTTGGATTCTCAGAGGGCAACATAACATGGGGGAGAAAAAAAAACAAAACAAAAAAACCACAGAATATGCATGTAACTGCAGCTAGCAATGGAGAAAGGGCACAGATGTTCGTATCCACTACCAGTGAGTTGGGGCTGGACAGGGAGGTGTGGGCTGCATCGTTAGTCCTTAGGGTAAGTACTGGACTTGAATGCCCTGAGGACAATCTGAGGGAACTAATGCAACATAGCAACCCAAACCATGGGATCGCCAGAGAGACAAAAACAAAAACAAAAACAAAACAAAACAAATCAAAAAAACCTTTCCTGTGAAAGACTCTAATCCCGCAATGTTGAATACCAAAGGAGAGCAAGCTGGCTGACATTTAGGGCCCTCCGTCCTCCTCCAGGAGGTATCATCTCATGCCAGCCCAGAAACAGTAAATGCTGGAGATAGTGTGGGGAAAACGGGACCCTCTTACACTGTTGGTGGGAATGAAAACTAGTACAGCCACTATGGAGAACAGTGTGGAGATTCCTGAAAAAACTGGAAATAGAACTGCCAAATGACCCAGCAATCCCACTGCTTGGCATACACGCCAAGAATGAAAGAGACCCATGTACCCCAATGTTCATTGCAGCACTATTTTCAACAGCTAGGACATGGAAGCAACCTAGATGTCCATCGGCAGATGAATGGATAAGGAAGTTGTGGTACATATACACAATGGAATATCACTCAGATATAAGAAAGAGTGAAGTCAGAAAGATTAATACCAATACAGTATATTAACACATATGTATGGAATTTAGAAAGATGGTAATGACAATCTTATTAGCAAGGCAGCAAAAGAGACACAAATGTAAAGAACAGATTATTGGACTATGTGGGAGAAGGTGAGGGTGGATGATGTGAGAGAATAGCAATGAAACGTGTAGATTACCATATGTAAAATAGATGCAAGTTCAGTGCATGAAGCAGGGCACTCAAAGCCAGTGCTCTGGACAACCCAGAGGGATGGGATGGGGACAGAGAGTGGTAGGGGGTTCAGGACAGAAGGGCACATGTACACCCGTGGCTGATTCATGTCAATGTATGGCCAAAACCACCACAATATTGTAAAGTAATTATCCTCCAATTAAAATAGATAAATCAATTTTTTAAAAAAGAAACACAACTGGACCTTTGGAGAAAAATAACAATACTTGGGCATTTGTATTTTCCAAAAAATTCCAAAATGATTCTCTTCTTCATCTGGATTTTAAAAAGCTTTATTTTTTCACTTCCATGCATTGGAGAAGGAAATGTACATCTAGGTTGCTTCCATGTCCTGGCTAGAAAAATTTGTAATTGTGACCCATGGGGTTGCAAAGAGTTGGACATGACTGAGCAACTGAACAACAATAATAAAATAAACCATTTTCTTAATTGTTTTGGATTTGTTTTGTACAGGTCGTTTCTTTCTCTTGTGTGTCTGCCTAAAGAAGTTCCTTTAGTATTTGTTGTAAAACTGGTTTTGCGGTGCTTAATTCTCTTAATTTTTGCTTGTCTGGAAAGCTTTTGATTTCTCCAATAAATCTGAATGGGTCTTGTTGGGTAGAGTAGTCTTTGTTGTAGGATCTTCCCTTTCATCACTTTAAATAATATACCATTCCTTTCTGATTTGTAGAGTTTCTGTTGAGGAATCAGCTGATAACCTTATAAGGATTCTCTAGTATGCTGTTTGTCATATTTCCCTTGCTTTTAATATTTTATTTTTGTCTTTAATTTTCACCATTTTGATTACTATGTGTCTCAATGTGATCCCCCTTGGGTTTATCATAACTGCCTAGAACTCTGTGCTTTCTGAACTTGGTTGAATACATTCTTTACCATGTTATGGGAAGTTTTCAGCTATTATTTCTTCAAATATTTTCTTGGGTCCTTTTCTCCCACTTCTTCTTCTTTTGAGTCCCTATAAAGCGAATGTTGGTGGTTTACAGTTGTCCCAGAGGCCTCTAAGGCTGTCTTTATTTTTTCATTCTTTTTTCTATTTTCTGTTCTGCAGCAGTGATTACCACCATTCTGTCCTCCAGGTTACTTTTCCATTTTTCCACATCAGATATTTTGCTATTGATTCCTTCTAGTGCATTGTTCATCTCTGTTTGTTCTTTTAGTTGGTCTAAGTTTTTGGTAAACTTTTTTTGTATCTTCTCAATCTTTGCCTCCATTGTTTTTTCTGAGTTCCTGGATCATCTTCACTGTCATTATTCTGAATTCTTTTTCTAGAAGACTGCCTATCTCCACTTCATTTGGTTATTTTTCTGAGATTATGTCTTGTCCCTTCATCTGGGACAAAGCCCTCTGCTTTTTCATTCTGGTTAACTTTTTGTGATGTGGCTTTGGTTCTAGTTGTGATGGATTGTGGTTCTTCTTGCTTCTTCTGTCTATCCTCTGGTGAATGAGACTAAGAGGCTTATATAAGCTTCCTGATGGGAGGGACTGATGGTGAGGGAAATAGGGTCTTGCTCTGGTAGATGGGGCTGTGCTCAATAAAAATTGAATACAATTGTCTGCTGATAGGTGCAGCTGCTTTCCCTCTGTTATTGTTTTGGCCTGAGGCAATCTAGCCCTGAAGTCTATGGGCTCTGTGGTAGGGTTAATGGTGACCAAGAGGACTTAAGCCAAGGGGCCCCTTCTAGGACTGTTGCTACCCGTGCCTCCATCCCCACAGTGAGCCACTGCTGACCCACACCTCCACAAGAGACCCTCTAACACTCACAGGCAGGTCTTGTTCAGTCTTCTGTGGACTCACTGCTCCTTTCCCCAGGTCTTGGCATGCACAAGATTTTATTTGAGCCCTTTCCAAAAGTGGAGTCTCTGTTTCCCCCAGTCCTGTGAAAGTCCTGTAATCAAATCTCACTGGTCTTCAGATTCCCTTGGATTTCCATTCCTTTTACCAAATCCATAGGCTAGGAAGCCTGACATGAGGCTCAGAACCTTCACAAAAGTGGGAGAACTTCTTTGGTACTATTGTTCTCCAGGTTGTAGATCACCCACATGGTGGGTATAGGACTTGATTTTATTGTGCTTGCACTCCTCCTACCATTTGGTTGTAGCTTCTTCTTTGTTGTAGCTTTGTCTTTGGACATGGGTTTTTTAAATTTTTTTTATTTTTTATGGATTCCAGCATCCTCCTGTCAATGGCTGTTCAACTGCTAGCTGTGATTTTTATGCCCTTGCAGGAGATGAGTGCATGTCCTTCTACTCTACCATCTTGAACAAGACTGTATCATATTTTAATGTTAGTTTTCCTGCCTGCCCTAAATGTAGGCTCAAACGACATGGTATGACATTCTGTTAGGACTGGTTGGTACTGGTAAGGGTATGAATAGTGCTGTCAACAGAGAAACCTTGGCCACAAGATTATATACTGCTGGCAAGGATATAGCCCAGGCCTTAACCCTTAATGATAAACAGAAACATGCCACATTAAAGCCACATGAACTCAGCTTAAGGTATGATTAAGACTTTTTATAGTTGATTAATGACTCAATAATAATTCAACTAAACCAAACTAATCTTTAATTATATGTTTGATTGGACTGTTTGTTCTATACAGCTGTTATATTACCTAGCTCAAAGAGATAAAGCCCAAGGGATTTTGGTGTCTACTAATGCCTATGCTTGGACTTTCCTGGTGGCTCAGATGGTAAAGAATCCACCTGCATTGCAGGAGGCCTGAATTTGATCACTGGGTTGGAAAGATCCCCTAGAGAAGGGAACAGCTACCCACTCCAGTATTCTGGCCTGGAGAATTCCATGGATAGAGGAGCCTGGCAAGCTATTATAGTCCACGGCATCACAAAGAGTCAGATATGACTGAGCAACTTTCACTTTCAATTCCTATGCATGAAAGGACTTATTTAAAGAATGGATTACTGACAACCATTGGGTTCTTATTCCTGAAAGTGAAAGTTGTTCATTCATGTCCAACTCTTTGTGACCCCAGGGAATTCTCCAAGCCAGAATACTGGAGTCGGGTAGCCTTTCCCTTCTCCAGACTTCTTATTCCTGAAGGCATTACTAAGTGCACTGAACCATGTGCCAGGGAACCATATATTAGTATAATACAGCTAACACAAGCGTCATGGGCCAATTTCATACATTACCCATTATATTTAAGAAAGAATATTGGTTACATTAGGGCAGACTGGTTCCAAATAGGAAAAGGAGTACGTCAAGGCTGTATATTGTCACCCTGTTTATTTAACTTATATGCAGAGTACATCATGAGAAACATTGGACTGGAAGAAACACAAGCTGGAATCAAGATTGCCGGGAGAAATATCAATAACCTCAGATATGCAGATGACACCACCCTTATGGCAGAAAGTGAAGAGGAACTCAAAAGCCTCTTGATGAAAGTGAAAGTGGAGAGTGAAAAAGTTGGCTTAAAGCTCAACATTCAGAAAACAAAGATCATGGCATCTGGTCCCATCACTTCATGGGAAATAGATGGGGAAACAGTGGAAACAGTGTCAGACTTTATTTTTTGGGGCTCCAAAATCACTGCAGATGGTTACTGCAGCCATGAAATTAAAAGACGCTTACTCCTTGGAAGGAAAGTTATGACCAACCTAGATAGCATATTCAAAAGCAGAGACATTACTTTGCCAACAAAGGTCCATCTAGTCAAGGCTATGATTTTTCCTGTGGTCATGTATGGATGTGAGAGTTGGACTGTGAAGAAGGCTGAGTGCCGAAGAATTGATGCTTTTGAACTGTGGTATTGAAAAAGACTCTTGAGAGTCCCTTGGACTGAAAGGAGATCCAACCAGTCCATTCTGAAGGAGATCAGCCCTAGGATTTCTTTGGAAGGAATGATACTAAAGCTGAAACTCTAGTAGTTTGGCTACCTCATGTGAAGAGTTGACTCATTGGAAAAGACTCTGATGCTGGGAGGGATTAGGGGCAGGAGGAGAAGGGGATGTCAGAGGATGAGATGGCTGGATGGCATCACTGACTCGATGGATGTGAGTCTGAGTGAACTCCAGGAGTTGGCAATGGACAGGGAGGCCTGGCGTGCTGTGATTCATGGGGTTGCAAAGAGTCAGACATGACAGAGACTGAACTGAACTGAACTGAGGGCTTCCCTGGTAGCTCAGCTGGTAAAGAACCCATCTGCAATGCAGGAAACCCTGGTTCAATTCTTGGGTGGGGAAGATCCTTTGGAGAAGGGATAAGCTACCCACTCCAGTATTCTTGGGCTTCCCTGGTGGCTCAGACAGTAAAGAATCTGCCTGCAATGGGGGAGATCTGGGTTCGATCCCTGGGTTGGAAAGATCCCCAGGAGGAGGGCATGGCAACCCACTCCAGTTTTCTTGCCTGGAGAATCCCCATGGACAGAGAAGCCTGGCTGGCTACAGTCTGTGGGGTTGCAAAGAGTTGGACAAGACTAAGTGACTAAGCACACCACACAGCATTGGTTACATTTTACTGGAAATTATTTGGAATTTGATAATACCATGCACTTATGGACTGACTGTGATAAAACTACTGAAGGACTTCTATGTGGAGCAATTTTTTGCACCTGGGAGACCTATTTATTGGAACATTGCATCAAGCATTGTGAATGGACTGTTATTCCTAAATCCTATAATATGTTTTTTTTTAATATCCCCTCAATTAGTGTGTATTGTGACTGATAATCTAAGCACAACTTCTGTGTATCAGTTAGGATCTCCTGTTTCCAGATGTCTAACACATATTGATCATTTATATTGGGAAAGGACCACTTACTACTTTCTCCCTATGAAAACTCAGGTATTGTGGACCCAAATGTTATTCCCCTATGTTGTCTGTTTCTAATATTAGTTTCTCCTTAGAATCCTTATGTAGCTTTTTGTAGGGAATTACAGGGTTCATAGATAGATCTACTTATACCTTGATTGAACATTCTGTTTTTATTACTATGACAGTCAATATGTTCATGAATATAGGATTTAATGTTCAGAAACATACTTCTCATTGATGGTGGGACTTTTTCTTCAACATGTTCCCTACTGTTCACATATGGTTTTATACTTTGTTTAACCCCTTACTTATTATATTATGTTTCTTCTATTTGGAATTGTTATTTGACTTAAGAAAACTGCCCATGTTATTTTGCCTTTTTTCCTATGCTCTTCAGCCTAAACAATCCTGAGGCCAACTGTTAAGAAAATTAAAATCAGATAGTCTTGTTCAGGCTTTAGGAACAGCACAGTAGACCTCTAACCTGGTTCTGACCTGCATGAACACTGCCTGGGTGAGCACACTGTTGTTACCAGCAAGTCAGCTGGCACTTTAGATAAGAGAAGGATTGGGTCCTGGAATTTTCTTAAGCCTCTGGAGGCCTGGCCAGCTCCCCCAGGCTCTGGAAAATTTAGAGAATCACAAGAAGAAATAAACAGCTGTAAAAGAGTTAAAGTAAAACCACAGCTGCATTTTTGTGTGGAAAGTGATTATGATATTAATTTGTGGCCTGAGATTATAAGCTGGAGTCTCCAAAATTGCAATTTGAAGTTTCACCAATGGAATGAAAGCACAACCTGGGTCTGTTTCCCAGTTGGAGCTCCAAATTGCTGTTAACAAGGGACTTCCCAGTGAGCACTGTTTAAGTCTGGATGTTTGTCGGCCCAATTTGGACATGTATGTATGTGCTGTTACTTTTTTCCTATTGTTTCTATTTCTCTTCTTTTAGTAACTATGTATTGAAATCAAGTCCAACAACCCTCTATTAAATATTGAACTTATTTATTGTAGTGTGTGATGAGTGGTTTCTTTTGTTAACAAATCATTTGAACCTAAAACAAAAGCAAAACTTTCTGCAAAACACTACACTGACACAATTCAAATAAAAGCCTTTCTGTGTGAATTACTAAGTATCTAATTCAATTGAGTTCAGTTATGTATCCAAGTAATTTTCATTTAGATAATTATATATGAATAATCATGATATTCAGAATGATATTATGGTTAACTGTCTAAATTAGATAGAAAGAAATTCTATTTTCAATTGCATAGAGCAAGTTTTATTTAGGCATTGAAGGTCAGGCGACAGACATTTCTAAATGGCACTTCCAAAAACTGTGGTGCTTTTATTGCCAAAAGACAGATAAAAATTATATTTTACACATCATTTTGAAGGTAATAAAATGGAAACAAAAGAAGTAAATTCCAGCTTCATCTTTTAGCTGAATGTCACTGCTGCTGCTGCTGCTAAGTTGCTTCAGTCGTGTCTGACTCTGTGTGACCCCATAGACGACAGCCCACCAGGCTCTCCCGTCCCTGGGATTCTCCAGGCAGGAACACTGGAGTGGGTTGCCATTTCCTTTTCCAATGCATGAAAGTGAAAATATAAAGTGAAGTCTCTCAGTCGTGTCTGACTCCTAGCGACCCCATCGACTGCAGCCAACCAGACCCCTCTGTCCATGGGATTTTCCAGGCAAGAGTACTGGAGAGGGGTGCCATGAATGTCACTGATCTGTATGAATCTTTGCTAACATATGTTCCTTAATAGCTTTGTATATTATCTTTTGCTTAAAAATTATAATGACTATAGAGATGGTAGAACAGCATCATGCTGCTCTTTTTTGAATGGCTCTCAAAATGTCTTTTGAGGTTTTTTTTTTTTGTTTTTGTTTTTGTTTTTTTGCTTCTTGTTTTCTGACCCAGTATTTACATGAAGATTTTCTTTATTTAGGACAAGTCTTCTATGAAAACAATTATACTGAAAGAAGTGGTTCTTCTTTTTTTTCAAGCAATCTAAATAGTTCACAAACACTTTTGAGTGTTTTATTGATATAACTAAAAAGTAGGAAACCATTGACTCATTGACTACTTATTTACCTCAGCCCAGTTTTGTTTGCCCTAACCATTACTAAGGATAGTATCATTTACACTTAAAGTTTCAAAAACACAGTGGGACAATGAGTGCTTTTATTTACTTATTTTTAAATTTACTTTTTAAATGAATTTTTATTGGTGTGTAGTTGCTTTACAATACTGTGTTAGTTTCCACTGTACACCAAAGTGAACCAGTTAAATATACACATATATCCCATCTTTTTTCCTTCCCATTTAGGTCATCACACAGCACTGAGTAGACTTTCTTGAACTATACAGTAAGTTCTCCCTGTGTATTTTATATATCGTATCACTAGTGTATATATCAATCCCAAGCACCCAATTTATTGCTCCCTCCATTTCCCCCTTTAGTGTCCATGCATTTTCTCTCTGTGTCTGTGCCTCTGTTTTTGTTTTGAGAGATCATTTATACCATTGTTTTATAGATTTCACATATATGTGTTAATATACAATATTCATTTTTCTCTTTCTGACTTGACTCTGTATGACAGGTTCAAGGCCCATCCATTTCTTTACAAATAATCTAACTTCATTATTTTCTATGGCTGAGTACTACTACATTGTATATAGGTACATGTATATACCATACCTTCTTTATCCATTCTTCTGTTGATGGACATTTAGGTTGCTTCCATGTCCTAGCTATTGTAAGTAGTGCTGCAATGAACATTGGGGTGCATGTGTCTTTTTTTGATACTGACAAAAAGAAATCAAAGAGGCCACAAACAAATGGAGACATATACTAAGATCTTGGAGTAGAAGAATCAATATTGTGAAAATGACTACAGTACTCAAAACAATCTACAGATTCAAGCAATCCCTGTCAAATTACTAATGGCATTTTTCACAGAACTGAAAAAAAATTTTTACAATTTGTATGGAAACACAAAAGATCCCAAATAAACAATGCAATCTTGATAAAGAAAAATGGAGCTTGAGGAATAAAACTCTTTGACTTCAGACTATACTATAAAACTACAGTAATCAAGATAGTATGGTTCTGGCACAAAAACAGAAATATAGACCAATGGTACAAGATAGAAAGCCCAGAGATAAATCCATGTACAAATGGTCACCTAATCTATGACATAAAAGGCAAGAATATGCAGTGGGGGAAAAACAGTCCCTCCAAACAATGGTGCTGGGAAAACTGAACAGCTACATGTAAAAGAGTGAAGTTAGAACACTTCCTAATACCATACAAAAAATAAACTCAAAATGGATTAATGATAGGAATGTAAGTCCACACAGTATGAAACTCTTACAGGAAAATGTAGGCATAACACTCTTTGACATAAATTACAGCAGGATCTTTTTTTACCTACCTCCTTAAAAAGTGGAAAAAAAAATTGGCAAATGGGACCTAATTAAACTTAAAAGCTTTTGCACAGCAAAGGAAACCGTATATAAGAGAAAAAGACTACCCGAGGAATGGCATAAAATATTTGCAAACAAAGCAACTGACAAAGGATTAATCTCCAAAATACAGGAACAGTTTATGCAACTCAATATAGAAAAACCCAATCAAAATGTGTGAAAGACCTAAACAGACATTTATCCAAAGAAGACATACAGATGGACAGCAAACATATGAGAAATACTCAGTAACACTAATTATTAGAGAATTACAAATCAAAATACAGTGAGGTGTAACCTCACACCTGTCAGAATCAGTTTCCAGTTCAGTCACTCAGTCGAGTCCTACTCTTTGTGACCTCTGCAGCACTTCAGGCTTCCCTGTCCATCAGCAACTCCTGGAGCTTGCTCTCAAACCCATGTCCATCGAGTCAGTGATGCCATCCAACCACCTTTTCCTCTGTCAACCTCTTCTCCTCCTGCCCTCAATCTTTCCCAGCATCAGGGTCTTTTCCAACGAGTCACTTCTGCACATCAGGTGGCCAAACTATTGGAGTTTCAACTTCAGCATCAGTCCTTCCAGTGAACACCCAGGACTGATTTCCTTTAGGATTGGCTGGTTTGATCTCTTTGCAGTCCAAGGGACTGTCAAGAGTCTTCTCCAACACCACAGTTCAAAAGCATCAATTCTTCTGTGCTCAGCTTTCTTTACCTTCCAACTCTCACATTCATAGATGACTACTGGAAAAACCATAGTTTTGACTAGATGGACATTTTTTGAAAAAGTAATGTCTCTGCTTTTTAATGTGCTATCTAGGTTGGCCATAGCTTTTCTTCCAAGGAGCAAGTGTCTTTTAGTTTCATGGCTGCAGTCACCATCATGTCAGAATGGCTGTTATCAAAAAACTACAAACAATAAATGCTGGAGAGGGTATAAAGAAAAGGGATCTTCTTGCATTCTTGGTTGGAATGCAAACAGGTACAGTCACTATGGAGAACAGTATGGAGATTTATTTAAAAAACTAGAAATAACACTACCATAAGACCCAGCAAGCCCACTGCTGGGCATATTCTCAGAGTAAACCATAATTCCAAAAGAAAATGAGAGTTTAGTCACAGTTTCCTAGACTACCACAAGATGGGGCTAAAGTGGACAGCTAACTCTTGCCTATCAGACTAAGTAGTTACCTAATTTTATTTTTACTGTTGTTGCTGTTATGAGAGGGAAAATTAGTTTGTAACAGTATAAAATTTATAAACTTAATTAGCAATTAAAATACTTATGAAATGACTGTGGAAGAAATTTTTATTTCCAGATAGTCTTTTTTAATGGATGTATATGCTTTTTGCTTGCCAAATAGTGAGTTTAAGTTTTTGCATTTACTATATAGGAAGAATTGATGCTTTTGAACTGTAGTGTTGGAGAAAACTCTTGCGAGTCCCTTGGACTGCAAAGATATCAAACCAGTAAATCCTAAAGGAAATCAATCCTGAATATTCATTGGAAGGACTGATGCTGAAGCTGAAGCTCCAATATTTTGGCTACCTGATGTGAAGAGCTGACTCATTACAAAAGACCCTGATTCTGGGAAAGAGTGAAGGCAGGAGGAGGAGGGGATGACAGAAGATGAGATGGTTGGTTGGGATCACCAACTCAATGGACATGAGTTTGAGCAAGCTATGGAAGATGGTGATGGACAGGGAAGCCTGGCGTGCTACAGTCCATGGGATCACAAAGAGTTTGACATAGCTGAGTGACTAATGACATACAGGTATTCTGAATTATTGTACTGATTCACTATATATCTGCATATATAACATACAATGATACTTTTAAAATAATTTTTTATAGGATTGCTTTGGATAAAATACCTCTTCCTAGTTTTTGTTTCTTCCTCTATCCCTTCTTCTCCTTCCCCCTCCTCCTTCTTTTTCTGTCTCCTTTTTTCCATATGTCTCCCATTTTAACCAGATGACTAACATGCTAAGTATGTTTTTACACTTCCTATACCTCTTCCCAACACTGTGAATGGCAAGCCTGGGCTAGAAATAAGATAGAACTAGTTTCAGATGGAACAAGAAATTTGCTGGGTTGAAGGAGTATATATCCAGAAGATTTGGATTCTGATCTTATGTGCCAGATATTGATGAAAATCAAAATATATGGACAATTATTTATTAATTGATTCTGGGCTAGGTATTATACTATATATTAAAATATTATTTAATAAGTATTAAGTACAAATTGCTTAATTGTAGGTATTAAGCCTATATACCAAGATGGTGGAGTAGAAGGATGTGTGCTGATCTCCTGTGGGAACACCAAAATTGCAACTAGCTACTGACCAAACATCAACAGGAGGATGTTGGAACTCACTGAAAAAGATACCCCACACCCAAGGACAAAGGAAAAGCTGCAACAAGATGGTAGGAGGGACGCAGTCACATGTAAAATCAAACCTCATCCCCACTAGTGACACTTGGAGGGCACAAACAAAGCCTTGTGGCATCAGGACCCAGGGAAAGGAGCAGTGACCCCACCTGAGACTGAGCCCCCCACAAGAGAATGAACCAGCCCTCTCTGTAAATGTTTGAGAGGCATGGGTCAGCAGTGGCCTGTTTCTGGGACAGGGGCTCTGGCAGCAGCAGTCTTGGGAGGTGTGGCATGTAGCATAAGTCCTCTTGGAGGAGGTCACCATTAGTTCCATCATAGAGCTGCTGGGTGGGTGACCCACACTGGAGAACAATTATACCAAAGGAATTCTCACACTGTTGTGAAAGTTCTAAGCCCCACAGCAGGCTTCCCAACATGGGGATCCAGCAAAGAGACTGAGAATCCTCAGGGAATGTGACTTTGAAGGTCAGCAGGATTTGATTACAGAACTTGCACAGGACTAGAGAAACAGACTCTTGGAGAGCATGAACAAAATCATGTGCACACCAGGACCCAGGAGAAAGGAGCAGTTGACCCCACCTGAGACTGAGCCAGACTTGCCTGTGAGTGTTTGGGGGTCTCTGACAGAGGCCCAGGTCAACAGTGGCATGTTGTGGGATCAGGGGCACTGACAACAGCAGTTTTGGGAGGCATGGTGTGTCTTCTTGGAGGAGGTCACCATTACCTCTATAATAGAGCCTATAGCCTACCATAGAGCTACAGAATTTAGGATTGGGCTGCCTCAGGCCAAACTATAGGAAGGGAGCATAGCCCTAACCATCAGCAGAAAATTAGGTTAGAGATTTATAGAGCATTACCGTGTCCACAAGAACATGGCCCAGTTTTCCTCACAGCCATTCCTTCCTATCAGGAAGCTTGCACAAGCCTCTTATCCTCATCCATCAGAGGGCAGACAGAATGAAAATGACAATTACAGAAAACTATACTCAATGATCACATGGATCACAGCCTTATGTAACTCAGTGAAACTATGAGCCATGCTGTGGAGGGCCACGAGTCATGGTGGAGAGTTCTGACAAAACATGGTCCATGGAGAAGGGAATGAAAAGCCACTTCAACGTGCATGCTTGCCTTGAGAACCTCAGGGACAGTATGAAAAGGCAAAAAGATATGACACTGAAAGATGAAACCCCAGATTGGTAGGTGTCCAATATACCACTGGAGAAGAGTGGAGAAATAGCTCCAGAAGGAATGAAAGTCTGAGCCAAAGCAGAAATGACACACAGTTGTGGATATGGCTGGTGGTGAAAGCTAAGACCCATGCTGGGAACTTGGAGTGTTAGGTCCATGAATCAAGGTAAATTGGAAGAGGTCAAACAGGAGATGGCGAGTGAACATCAATATTTTAGGAATCAGTGAACTAAAATGGGTGGGAATAGGTGAATTTAACTCAGATGACCATTATATCTACTACTGTGGTCAAGAATCCTTTATAAGAAATGGAATAGTCAATGAAAGTCAACTTAGGAACAAAGGAGTCTGTGATTGGGTGCAATCTCAAAAATGACAGAATGATCTCAGCTCATTTCCAAGGCAAACCATTCAGTATAACAGTAATCCAAGTCTATGCCCCAACTACTAATGCAGAAGGAGCTGAAGTTGAACAATTCTATGAAGATGTACAAGACCTTCTAGAACTAACACCAAAAAATTATGTCATTTTTATCATAAGGGTTAGAATGCAAAAGTAGGAAGTCAAGAGATACTTGGAGTAAAGGCAAGTTTGGCCATGCAGCACAAAATGAGGCAGGGCAAAGGCTAACAGAGTTTTGTCAAAAAACTCACTGGTCATAGAAAACACTGTCTTCTAACAACACAAGAGATGACCCTACATATGGACTTCAATGCTGAAATCAGATTGATCATATTCTTTGCAGATGAAGATGGAGAAGTTCTATACAATAAACAAAACAAAACTGGGAGTTGACTGTGGCTCAAATCATCAGCTCCTTATTGCAAAACTCAGACTTAAATTGAAAAAAGTAGGCAAAACCACTAGACAAGAATACTGGAGCTGGTTGCCATGCCCTCCTCCAAGGGATCCTCCCAAACCCAGGGACTGAACCCAGGTCTCCTGCATTGCAGGTGGATTCTTTACTGTCTGAGCTATGAGGGAAGTCCAGGACATTCAGGTGTGACCTAAATTAAATCCCTTTTGATTATACAATGGAAGTGACAAATAGATTCAAGAGATTAGATCTGATAGACAAAGTGCCTGAAGAACTATGGACAGAAGTTCATAACATCGTATAGGAGGGCAGTGACCAAAACCATCTCTAAGAAAAAGAAACTCAACAAGGCAAATGTTTGTCTGAGGAGGTCTTACAAATAGCTGACAAAAGAAGAGAGTGAATGGCAAAGGATAAAGGGGGAGATATACCTATGTGAATGCAGAGTTCCAAAGAATAGCAAGGAGAGAAAAGAAAGCCTTCTAAAGTGAACAGTGCAAAGAAATAGAGGAAAACAATAGAATGGGAAGACTAGAGATTTATTCAAGAAAACTAGAGATAACATGGGAAATTTTCATGCAAAGATGGGCACAATAAAGGACAGAAACAGCATGGACCTAAAAGAAATAGAAGATATTAAGAAGAGGTGGCAAGAATACATGGAAGAACCATACCAAAAAAGGTCTTAATGACTCAGATAGCCATGATGGTGTGATCACCCACACAGAGCCAGACATCCTGGAGTGTGAAGTGAAGTAGTCCTTGGGAAGCATTATTTACAAACAAAACTAGTGGAAGTTATGGAATTCTAACTGAGCTATTTCAAATCCTAGAAGAGAATGCAGTTAGAGTGCTGCACTCAATATGCCAGCAAATTTGGAATACTCAGCAGTAGCCACGGGACTGGAAAATGTTTTTTCATTCCAGTCCCAAAGAAAAGCAATGCCAAAGAATGTTCAAGTTTAGTTCAGTTCAGTTCAGTCGCTCAGTCATGTCTGACTCTTTGCAACTCCATGGATTGCAGCAAGCCAGGCCTCCCTATCCATTGCCAACTCCTGGAGCTTACTGAAACTCATGTCATTGTGTCAGTGACACCATCCAGCCATCTCATCCTCTGTCATCCCTTTATCTTCCTGCCTTCAATCTTTCCCAGCATCAGGGTCTTTTTGAATGAGTCAGTTCTTCCCATCAGGTGGCCAAAGTATGGAGTTTCAGCTTCAGCATCAGTCCTTCCAATGAATATTCAAGACTGATTTCCTTTAGGATGGACTGGTTGGATCTCCTTGCAGTTCAGGGGACTCTCAAGAGTCTTCTCCAACACCACAGTTCAAAAGCATCAATTATTCTGTGCTCAGCTTTCTTTAGAGTCCAACTCTCGCATCCATACATGACTACCAGAAAAACCATAGCCTTGACTAGACGGACACTTGTTGGCAAAGTAATGTTTCTGCTTTATAACATGCCGTCTAGGTTGGTCATAACTTTCCTTCCAAGGAGTAAGCGTCTTTTAATTTCATGGCTGCAGTCACCATCTGCAGTGATTTTAGAGCCTCCCCCAAATAAAGTCTGTCACTGTTTCCACTGTTTTCCCATCTACTTTCCATGAAGTAATGGGACCTGATGCCATGATCTTAGTTTTCTGAATGTTGAGTTTTAAGCCATTTTTTTCACTCTCCTCTTTCACTTTCATCAAGAGGCTCTTTAGTTCTTCTTTGCTTTCTACCATAAGGGTGGTGTCATCTGCATATCTGAGGTTATTGATATTTCTCCTGGCAATCTTGATTCCATCTTGTGCTTCATCCAGCCCAGCGTTTCTCATGATGTACTCTGCATAGAAGCTAAATAAGTAGGGTTACAATATGCAGCCTTGACGTACTCCTTTTTGATTTGTAACCAGTCTGTTGTTTCATGTCCAGTTCTAACTGTTGCTTCCTGACCTGCATACAGATTTTTCAGGAGGCAGGTCAGGTGTTTTGGTATTCCAGTCTCTTTAAGAAGTTAAGAAGTGAGGAAATGGTTCACAGAGGAGACACCTTTCAAATGCTTCTCTCCAAACTCCAGGCAGAGAAGCCCAACAAGATGGTAGGTGCTGGAGTGGAGGCAGGACAGTGAGTGACCATGAGGAGATACCCCATGTCCAAGAACATAGGAGAAGCTGCAGCAAGATGGTAGGAGGGGAAAATTTGAGTTTAGAATCAAACAACATACCCGCTAGAAACATTCAGAGGGTTCAGACAAGCCTTGTGAGCACCAGGACCCAGAGACTCCACACAGACTGAGACAGAACTGTGTTTGAGTGTCTCCTGTGGAGGTACAGGTCAGCAGTGGCCTGCTGCAGGGGCAGGGCCTCTGGTAGAGCAGATCTAGGTATGGCATAAGCCCTCTTGGAGAAGGTCACCATTAATCCCACCATAGAGCCATGAGAACTTACACAGGACTGGGAACCAATCTCTTGGTGGGCACAAACAGAACCTTGTGTTCACCAGAACCCAGAAGAGAGGAGCAGTGACCCTACAAAAGGCTGACCCAGACTTGCCCGTAAGTGTCCAGGAATCTCCAGCAGAGGTGTGGGTCAGTGGTGGCTGCTGCAGGGCTGGGAGCACTGAATGTAACAGTGCATGCATGGGACCTTTTGAAGGAGGTCTCCATTACCTTCATTACCTCCACAATAGTTTGGCCCCAGGTAAATAACAGGGAGGGAACACAGCCCCGCCCATCACCAGAAATTGGATTAAAGACTTACTGAGCATGGTCCCACCCATCAGAACAGGACCCAGTTTCCCCCTACAGTCAGTCTCTCCCATCAGGGAGCTTCCATAAGCCTCTTACCTTCCTCCATCAGAGGGAGGACAGACTGAAAACCACAATCACAGGAAACTAACCAATCTAATCACATGGACCACAGCCTTATCTAACTCAATGAAACTATGAGCCATGCTGTGTAGGGCCACCAAAGATGGATGAATCATGGTGGAGAGTTCTGACAAAACGTGATCCAGTGGAGAAGGGAATGGCAAACCATTTCAGTATTTTTGCCTTGAGAATCCCATGAACAGTATGGAAAGGCAAAAAGACAGGACACTAAAAGATGAACTCCTTAGGTCGGTAGGTACCCAATATGCTACCGGAAATCAGTGAAGAAACAACTCCAGAAATAACGAAGAGAGAAAGCAAAAACAACACCCAGTTGTGGATATGACTGGTGATGGAAGTAAAGTTCGATGCTGTAAAGAGCAATATTGCATAGGAACCTGGAATGTTAGGTCCATGAATCAAGGCAAATTGAAAGTGGTCAAACAGGATATGTCAATACTGAAATCAGATTGATTATACTCTTTGCAGCCAAAGATGGAGAAGTTCTATACAATCAGCAAAAACAAGACTTGGAGTTGACTGTGACACAAACCATGAACTCCTTATTGCCAAATTCAGACTTAAATTGAAGAAAATAGGGAAAACCACTAGATCATTCAAGTATGACCTAAATCTAATCCCTTTTGATTATACAGTGGAAGTGAGAAATAGATTAAAGGGATTAGATGTGATAGATAGTGTGCCTGAAGAACTATGGACAGAAATTCGTGACATTGTATAGGAGGCAGTGACCAAGACCATCCCAAGGAAAAGAAATGCAAAAAGGTGAAATGGTTGTCTTAGGAGGCCTTACAAATATCTGTGAATAGAAGAGAAGCAAAAGGAAAAGGAGAAAAGGAAAGATGTACCCATTTGAATGCAGAGTTCCAAAAAATAGCAAGGAGATATAAGAAATACTTCCTCAGCATCAGCACAAAGAAATAGAGGAAAACAATAGAATGGGAAAGTCTAGAGATCTCTTCAAGAAAATTAGAGATACCAAGGGAACATTTCATGTAAAAATGGGCTTAATAAAGGACAGAAATGGTATGGACTTAACAGAAGCAAAAGATTTTAAGAAGAGGTGGCAAGAATACACAGAAGAACTATACAAAAAAGATCTTCACAACCCAGATAATCACGATAGTGTAATCACCCACCTAGAGCCAGACATGCTGGGATGTGAAGTCAAGTGGGCCTTAGGAAGCATCACTATGAACAAAGCTAGTGGAGGTGATGGAATTCCAGGTGAGCTATTTCAAATCCTAAAAGATGATGCTGTGAAAGTGCTGCACTTAATATGCCATCAAATTTGGAAAATTCAGTAGTGGCCACAGGACTGGAAAAGGTCAGTTTTCATTCCAATCTGAAAGAAAGTCAATGCCAAAGAATGCTCAAACTACCACACAATTGCACTCATCTCACACACTAGTAAAGTAATGCTCAAAATTCTCTAAGCCAGTCTTCAACAGTATATGAACAGTGGACTTACAGATGTTCAAGCTGGATTTACAAATTGCCAATATCAGTTGAATCATGGAAAAAACAAGAGAGTTCCAGAAAGACATCTACTTCTGCTTTATTGACTATGCCAAAACCTTTGTGTGGACCACAACAAAGAAAGTTCAAGTTCAGTTCAGTTCAGTTCAGTCGCTCAGTCGTGTCTGACTATTTGTTACCCCATGAACCACAGCATGCCAGGCCTCCCTATCCATCACCAACTCCTGGAGTTTACCCAAACTCATGTGCATCGAGTCAATGATGCCACCCGGCCATCTCATCCTCTGTCGTCCCCTTCTCCTCCTGCCCCCAATCCCTCCCAACTTCAGGGTCTTTTCCAGTGATTCAACTCTTCGCATGAGGTGGCCAAAGTATTGGAGTTTCAGCTTCAGCATCAGTCCTTCCAATGAATATTTAGGACTGATTTCCTTAAGGATGGACTGGTTGGATCTCCTTGCAGTCCAAGGGACTCTCAAGAGTCTTCTCTAACACCACAGTTCAAAAGCATCAATTCTTCAGCGCTCAGCTTTCTTCACAGTCCAACTCTCACATCTATACATGACCACTGGCAAAACCATAGCCTTGACTAGACGGACCTTTGTTGGCAAAGTCATGTCTCTACTTTTGAATATGCTACCTAGGTCATAACTTTCCTCCCAAGGAGTAAGTGTCTTTTAATTTCATGGCTGCAATCACCATCTGCAGTGATTTTGGAGCCCAGGAAAAATAAAGTCACTGTTTCCACTGTTTCCCCATCTATCTGCCTCAAAGTGATGGGACCAGATGCCATGATCTTTGTTTTCTGAATGTTGAGCTTTAAGCCAACTTTTTCATTCTCCTCTTTCACTTTCATCAAGAGGCTTTTTAGTTCCTCTTCACTTTCTGCCATAAGGGTGGTGTCATCTGCATATCTGAGGTTATTGATATTTCTCCTGGCAATCTTGATCCAGCTTGTGCTTCTTCCAGCCCAGCATTTCTCATGATGTACTTTGCATAGAAGTTAAATGAGCAGGGTGACAATAAACTACCACACAATTGTGCTCATTTCACATGCTAACAATGTAATAATGCTCAAAATCCTTCAAGCTAAGCTTTAACTGTATATGAACCAGGAACTTCCAGATATACAACCTGGATTTCGAAAAGGCAGAAGAATCAGAGATCAAATTGCCAACATCCATTGGATCATAGAAAAAGCAAGGGAATCCCCTCCCCCCCCCAAAAAAAACATCTACTTCTGCTTCATTTACTATCTAAAGCCTTTGACTCTGTGGATCATAACAAACTGGAAAATTCTTAAAGAGATTGGTATTCCAGACCATGTTACCTGTGTCCTGAGAAACCTGTATACAGGTGAAGATGTAACAGTGAGAACTGGATATGAACAATAGGCTGGTTCAAAATTGGACAAGGAGTATGTCAAGGCTGTATATTTTCGCCCTGCTTATTTAACTTGTATGCAGAGCACATCATGAGAAATGCCACACTAGATGAAGTTCAAGCTGGAATCAAGACTCCTGGGATGAATATCAATAACCTCTTATATGTAGATGACACCTCCCTAATGGCAGAAAGTGAAGAGAAAGTAAAGAGCCTATTGATTAATATGCAAGTGAAGAGTTGAAAAAGCTGGCTTAAAACTCAACATTCAAAAAATGAAAATCATCTCATCCGGTACCATCATTTCATGCAAATAGATGGGGAAACAATGGAAATAGTGACAGACTTTGTTTTCTTGCACTCCAAAATCACCACAGACAGTGACTGCAGCCATGAAATTAAAAGACACTTGCTCCTTGGAAGAAAACTACGACAAACCTAGACTGCATATTAAAAAGCAGAGGCATCACTTTGCCGGCAAAATCTGTATAGTCAAAACAATGGTTTTTCCAATAGTCATGTACAGATGTGAGATTTGGACCATAAAGAAGGCAGAATGCCAAAGAATTGATGTTTTTGAACTGTAGTGCAGAAGGCTCTTGAGAGTCCCTTGGACAGCAAGATTAAACCTGTCAATCTTAAAGGAAACCAACCCACATATTCTTTGGAAGAATTGATGCTGAAGCTGAGGCTCCAATACTTTGGCCACCTGATGCAAAGAGCTGACTCATTGGAAAAGGCTCTGTTTCTGTGAAAGATTGAGTGCAGGAGGAGAAAGGGGTGACAGAAAATGAGATGGTTGGATGGCATCATCGACTCAATGGACATAAGTTTGAGCAAACTCTGGGAGATAGTGAAGGACATGGAATCCTGGTGGGCTGCAGTCCATGGTGTCACAAAGAGTCTGACATGAGAAAGCAACTGAACAAAAGCAACAACAAGTATGTATTAATAAAACAGATGTGAGTTCTTTCCTAATCATTTTTTGTAAATGCACAGATCTGTTTTTACTTTGACAAGTTCTGACAAAAATAATTAACTATGTATCTGATATCTAAGTCAAGATATGAGATTTTAATCACCTTAGGGAATCCTCTCATGCCCCTTTAGTGCAATTTCCCTGAGTATCCCCCGTCTCCATCAACCATTTTCATTTCTATCATTATAGATTAATTTGGCCTCTTCTTTTACTTTATATAAATGGAATGTACTTTTAAGCATGTCTTGTTTCACTCAGCATGTCATTTTTGAAATTTGTCCATGTTGTTGGATGTACTAATATTTTTATTGTGAAAAGCATTTTATTGTATAAATATAACACAAATTGCTCATCCATTCTACTTTTGATGATCAATTCAATTACTAACAATATTTTATTATCATGAATAGAGATGCTATGAACTTTCTTGTATGCACTTTTTGTAGACATATGCCTTCCTTTCTTTAGGATGTATACCTAAAAACGAAATTGGAAAATCCCATGGACAGAGGAGCCTGGTAGGCTGCAGTCCATGGGGTCACTAAGAGTCGGACACGACTGAGCGACTTCACTTTCACTTTTCACTTTCATGCATTGGAGAAGGAAATGGCAACCCACTCCAGTGTTCTTGCCTGGAGAATCCCAGGGACGGGGGAGCCTGGTGGGCTGCTGTCTATGGGGTCGCACAGAGTCGGACACGACTGAAGTGACTTAGCATAGCATAGTGTAGGTACATTTTTAACTTTACAAGAATTTGCCAAATAGTTTTCCATAGTAGTTATACCATTTTATAGTCTCAACAATAATATAAGGAATTTCCAGCACTCCACATACTGGACAACATTTGGTATGACCAGCCTTAATTTAGCCATGCTAGTGGATATAAATGCTAGTATTTCATTGTGAAGATGTGCACCTAACTCAATTATTAACAATGCTACAAAAACCCTAGAGAGTATGGTGGGAAAATTTGAGAGGTAAAAAGTAAAAAGAGAAATCTTGGAGAGGAAAAGAAAACAAGTAGAATATAGATGAGACTATATTGTGAGACTGAAAGTAACCAAGACCTTTTATTTTAAGTAGTTAAGAAAAAGAGGTAAGAGTTATTAAAAGTTCAATTAGGAGCAGGTAAGTGGTGCATACTTTGTACTCTTTACCCAGAATCACTCATAAAATTTTTCCCTTTTTACCCAGAATCATTTATGAGATGAAATATTGCAGTCTGAAACCTCTTTTTAAATATAATTGGAAAAGGAGGCTTTCTTTGATCTTCTCATCGTAATATGGACTAAATGACTACTCTAAGGAGAACACAGATTTTATTGTTACTACAGATCATCAAAACATTTTAGTGTGGACACATACTGGTCATAGATATGATGGATATTTAAGTCTTGGCATTTAAAAAATCACTCATCACTGTGGTTACATTTAATGATCTCAAATGCTAGATTCTGGATTTTAAAATTTGTCAACCAAGTTTATTAAAAACATTTTATTTTGGAATAATTTTAGACTTATGGAAAAGTTATGAAGATAATACAAGGATCCCATATACCCATCACCCAGATTCTCCTAATGTTAACAAGTTAATAATCATGGTGTATTTGTTAAAACAGAAATTAACATTGGTATGTTACTACCAACTAAACTTCAGACTTTGTTTTAATTTCACCTGCTTCTCCACTAATGTGCTTTGTCTTTTTCAGGAGTCAATCTAGGATACCACATTGAAGTTAGTTGTCATGTATCCTTAGATTCCCCATGTCTGTGTCAATATCTTAGTTGTTTTTAGTTTTTTATGGTCTTAATAGTTTTGAAGATACTTGGTTACATATTTTGTAGAACGTCCCTCAATTTGGGTTATTTCATGCTTTTCAAAGGATTAAACTGGAGTTACAGATTTGGGGGATAAAGACCACATTGGTGGAATACGCTTCTCATCACATGATGTCAGAGATACATGATACCTATATGGCTTATCACTAGTCATATTTGTATCTGTCAGATTTCTCTATTTTGAGGTTACTGTTTTTCCCTTTTCATATTCCATTCTTTGAAAATGTGTCATGAAGTGCAGTCCATACTCAACACATGTCTGCCTTTGGTGAGGGTAAAGGAAGAATGAAGGTTAAAGGATGGAGGAAGGAGTATCTACATGTATTACTTGGAATTTTTTGTAAGAAAGATATATATCTTCTCTCCATTTGTTTGTTTATTCAGTAATTTAATTATATCAGTATGAACTAGTGGATATTTATTTTATACATTGGGTTATATCTAATAATACATTATTTAATCTTCAAATTCTTCCACCTTTGACCATTGGAAGCTCTTTTAGGCTGGCTCCAGTGTTCTTTTGACATACATACCTTTGACAAACAAACATTTGTTTACTTTTTTTGTTAGTACTTCTTTATTTTGTGGCACTAGAAGATGTATGTTTGACACACATACCTTACACAAGTGCTTCATTTTCTGGCACTAGAAGACCCTATAAGCTGATCTTTCATTTTCCCCTGAACTAGTTCTAGAATCAGCCATTTCTCTAAAGATCCCTAGTTCCTTTATTGAAAACTTATATTTAGAATATCAAGATCTGACTACTGGGTGTGCTTATTTCTACTGGGATGTCATTGTTTCAGGGTTTCTCTCAGGACTGAGCTAAGAGATGTGCGTATACACTAAAAATATATGTCTCTGTCTATCTATCTTTATCGTGTCCATCTTTGCCTGAATGCTCCCTTGGTATCTCTAATTTTCTTGAGGAAATCTCTAGTCTTTCCCATTCTATTGTTTTCCTCTACTTCATTGCATTATTCATTACTAAGACTTTCTTGTCTCTCCTTGGTATTCTTGGAACTCTTCATTCACCAGGATATTTTCCAATGAGTCAGTTCTTCACATTGGGGGGCCAAAGTATTGGAGCTTCAGCTTCAGCATCAGTCTTTCCAATGAATACTCAGGGCTGATTTCCTTTAGGATGGACTGGTTGGATCTCCTTGCTGTCCAAGGGACTCTCAAGAGCCTTCTCCAACACCACAGTTCAAAAGCATCAATTCTTTGCTCTCAACTTTTTTTATGGTCTAACTCTCACATCCATACATGACTACTGGAAAAACCATAGCTTTGACTATACGGACCTTTGTTGGTAAAGTAATAGGTTGGTCATAGCTTTTCTTCCAAGGAGCAAGCATCTTTTAATTTCATGGCTACAGTCACCATCTGCAGTGATTTTTGAGCCCAAGAAAATAAAGTCTCTCACTGTTTCCATTGTTTCCCCATCTATTTGTCATGAAATGATGGGACCAGATGCCATGTTCTTTGTTTTTTGAATGCTGTTTTAAGCCAGCTTTTTTCACTCTCCTCTCCCACTTTCATCAAGAGGCTCTGTAGTTCCTCTTTGCTTTCTGCCTTAATGATGGTTCATCTGAATATCTGAGGTTATTGATATTTCTCCTGGCAACCTTGATTCTGGCTTGTGCTTCATCCAGCCTGGCATTTCATAAGATGCACTCTGCATATAAGTTAAATAAGCAAGATGACAATACAGAGCCTTGACATACTCCTTTCCCAATTTGGAACCACTCTATTGTTCCATGTCTGGTCCTAACTGTTGGTTCTTGTCCTGCATACAGAATTTTCAAGAGGCAAGTTAGATGATCTGTATTTCCAACTCTTCAAGAATTTTCCAAAGTTTGTTGTGATCCACATAATCAAAGGCTTTGATATAGTCAATGAAGCAGAAGTAGATGTTTTCCTGGAATTCTCTTTTTCTATGATCCAGCAGATGTTGGCAATTTGATCTTTGGCTCCTCTGCCTTTTCTAAATTCAGTTTGAACATCTAGAAGACATATGCCTTATATGGCAGCATATAAATTTCAGGGATTCAGATGTGAAGATCTTTGGGTGGTTTTGTTCAGTCCCATTGTACTCTTGTTCATTTCCTTCATTCTTATGGTTTTGATGAATACCTAAATGCTAATGATGCTAAGAACTGACTCATTGGAAAAGACCCTGATGTGGGGAAAGATTGAAAGCTGGAGGAGAAGGGGAGGACAGAAGATGAGATGGTTGGATGGCATCACCAAATCAATGGACATGAGTTTGAGCAAACTAGGAGAGATAGTAGAGGACAGGAAAGCCTGGCGTGCTGCAGTCCATGGGGTCACAAAGAGTCACATATGGCTGGGCAACTGAAAAACAACAACAACAATGATTCCCACATTTTCATCTCCTACCTAGCTTTCTCTCTTGTATTCAACATCTATATATCTAACTGCTTGCTAGATATTTTCATCGGGATCTATTTCAAATTCAATTATAAGAAATAAACCTTACCATTTTCACCAGATCATTTCTTCCTCCTGTGTTCTCAATATTAGCTAATAGTCTCCAAAACTGAAACATGGGGATATTCTTAAATCTCATTCCTCGCTCAGTTCCTATATGAAATCAGTTACCATGTCCTGCTAACTTAACTTCCATATACTTGTCTGAAACTGTCTGAATTCTAATCCTTATTTCAGCTATCAGTTTGCTCATTTGCAAAATGGGACAATAGTGTATAATCTTGTAGGCATTTTTATGCCAACTTTACAGATAAAAAATTGAAGCATAGTGATATCAGGTTTTTGTGCAAAGTTACATAGAAGTGAGTTGGGATTTAAACACAGCATTGAGCTTCTTCTACAGCTCTATTTAAATTCCTCATATCTTTTTTAAGTTTTGTCTCTTCAAGTGTGTTCTTCACATAGTTACATGATTTTTTTCTAACATGCAAAATGACTCTCCATGAGGTATCTCTGCAATCTGGGACCTGTCTTACATTATTCTGTTGAGCCTTAACTCCACACTCTAGCAATTCTGAACTCCTTGTGTTTTTTGCTGTACATCTGTTGTTTCTCAAATTTATGCTTTTTCTCTGGCTAATCCTCTGTCCTTAACTCCTCTGTCTTCAAAATTCTATTTTTTTTAATGATCATTTTTTAGTGGAATTTTAAACTTTATTTTTAATTGAGGGATAATATTTTACAGAATTATGTGGTTTTCTGTCATATGTCAACAAGAATCAGCCATAGGTACACCCATGTCCCCTCTCTCCTAAACCTCCCTCCCATCTTCCATCCTATCCCACCCATATATATTGTCAAAGAATCCCTGTTTGAGTTCCCTGAGTCATACAGCAAATCCCCATTGGCTATCTATTTTACATATGGCATTGTAAATTTCCATGTTACTCTCTCCATATATCTCATCCTCTCCTTCCTCCCATGCCCTTGTGTAAATTTATCTTTTCTCTATGTCTGTTTCTCCATTGCTGACCTAAAAATATATTCATCAGTAGCAACTTAATTTAGATTCCATATATATGTGTCAAAATAAAATATTCACATTTCTCTTTCTGACTGACTTCACTCTGTATAGTAGGCTCTAGGTTCATCCATATCATTCAGTTCAGTTCAGTTCAGTTCAGTTGCTCAGTCGTGTCCGACTCTTTGTGACCCCATGAATCGAAGCATGCCAGGCCTCCCTGTCCATCACCAACTCCCAGAGTTCATTCAGACTCATGTCCATAGAGTTGGTGATGCCATCCAGCCATCTCATTCTCTGTCGTCCCCTTCTCCTCCTGCCCCCAATCCCTCCCAGCATCACGGTCTTTTCCAATGGGTCTGCTCTTCGCATGAAGTCACCAAAGTATTGGAGTTAAAGCTTTAGCATCAGTCCTTCCAATGAACACCCAGGACTGATCTCCTTTAGAATGGACTGGTTGGATCTCTTTGCAGTCCAAGGGACTCTCAAGAGTCCCCTCCAACACCACAGTTCAAAAGCATCAATTTTTTGGCGCTCAGCTTTCTTCACAGTCCAACTTTCTTCACATCAGTACATGACCACTGGAAAAACCATAACCTTGACTAGACGGACCTTTGTTGGCAAAGTAGTGTCCCTGCTTTTGAATATGCTATCTAGGTTGGTCATAACTTTCCTTCCAAGGAGTAAGCGTCTTTTAATTTCATGGCTGCAATCACCATCTGCAGTGATTTGGGAGCCCCCAGAAATAAAGTCTGCCACTGTTTCCACTGTTTCCCCATCCATTTCCCATGAAGTGATGGGACCACATGCCATGATCTTTGTTTTCTGAATGTTGAGCTTTAAGCCAACTTTTTCACTCTCCTCTTTTACTTTCATCAAGAGGCTTTTTAGTTCCTCTTCTCTTTCTGCCATAAGGGTGGTGTCATCTGCATATCTGAGGTTATTGATATTTCTCCCAGCAGTCTTGATTCCATCTTGTGCTTCTTCCAGCCCAGGATTTCTCATGATGTACTCTGCATATAAGTTAAATAAGCAGGGTGACAATATACAGCCTTGACGTACTGCTTTTCCTATTTGGAACCAGTCTATTGTTCCATGTCCAGTTCTAACTGTTGCTTCCTGATGTGCATATAGGTTTCTCAAGAGGCAGGTTAGGTTGTCTGGTATTCCCATCTCTTTCAGAATTTTGCACAGTTTATTGTGATCCACACAGTCAAAGGCATTAGAATGACTCAAATGTGTTCCTTTTTATCGTTGAGTAGTATTCCATTGTATATATGTACCACAGCTTCTTTATCCATTCATCTGTTGATGGACATCTAGGTAGCTTCTATGTTCTAGCTATAAATAGTGCTGCAATGAACATTGGGGTACATGTGTCTTTTTCAATTTTGGTTTACTCAGGGTATATGCCTAGGAGTGGGATTGCTGAGTCATATGGTGGTTTTATTCCTAGCTTTTTAGGGAATCTCCATACCGTCTTTCATAGTGGCTGTATCAGTTTACATTTCCACCAGCAATGCAAGAGTGTTCCCTTTTCTCTGCACCCTCTCCAGCATGCATTGTTTGTAGACTTTTTGATGATGGCCATTCTGACTGGTGTGAGGTGGTATCTCATTGTAGTTTTGATTTGCATTCTTCAAATAATGAGCAACGTTGAGCATCTTTTCATGTGCATGTTAGCCATCTGCATGTCTTCTTTGAAGAAATGTCTTTTTGCGTCTTTTTCCCACTATTTGATTGGGTTGTCTGTTTTCTGGTGTTGAGTTGTATGAGCTGCTTGTATACTTTGAAAATTAAATCTTTGTTAGTTGTTTCATTTGCTATCATTTTCTCCCATTCTTAGGGTTGTCTTTTCACCTTGTTTGTAGTTTCCTTTACTGTGCAAAAGCTTTTAAGTTTAATTAGGTCCCACTTGTTTATTTTTGTTTTTATTTCCATTACTGTAGAAGGTGGGTCATAGAAAATCTTGCTTTGATTTATGTCATTGAATGTTCTGCTTATACTTGCCTCTTAGAATTTTATAGTTTCTGGTCTTACATTTAGGACTTTTATCCATTTTGAATTTATCTTTGTGTATTGAACTAGTGTATGGCATCCTAAAGGAGATCAGTCCTGGGTGTTCATTGAAAGGACTGATGCTAAAGCTGAAACTCCAATACTTTGGCCACCTCATGCGAAGAGTTGACTCATTGGAAAAGACCATGATGCTGGGAGGGATTGGGGGCAGGAGGAGAAGGGGACGACAGAGAATGAGATGGCTGGATGGTATCACCAACTCGATGCACATGAGTTTGGGTAAACTCTGGGTGATAGAGAGGCCTGGCGTGCTGCGATTCATGGGGTCTCAAAGAGTCGGACACGATTGAGTGAGTGAACTGAACTGAACTGATGGCATTAGTAAGTGTTCTAATTTCCTTCTTTTGCACATAGCTGTCCAGTTTTCCCAGCACCTCTTGTTGAAAAAGGTATCTTGGCCCCATTATATATTCTTGAATCCTTTGTCAAAAATAAGGTACCCATAGGTGAGTGAATTTATCTCTAGGTCCTCTATCTTGTTCAAATGGTTTATATGTCTGTTTTTGTGCCAGTAGCATACTGTCTTGATGACTGTAGCTTTGTAATGTAGTCTGAAGTCAGGAAGGCTGATTCTTCCAGCTCCATTCTTCTTTCTCAAGACTGTGTTGACATTTCCAGGGTCTTTTGTGTTTCCATGTGAATTGTGAAAATTTTTATTCTAGTTCTGTGAAAAATGCCATTGGTAGTTTTATAGGGATCTCATTCAATCTGTAGATTGCATTTGGTAGTATAGTCATTTTCACAATATTGATTCTTCCTACCCAGGAACATGGAATATCTCTCCATCTGTTTGTGTCTTTCACCAGTGTCTTATAATTTTCTGTATGCAGGTCTTTTATCTCCTTAGGTAGGTTTATTCCTAAATATTTTATTCTTTTTGTTGCAATGGTGAATGGGATTGATTTCTTAATTTCTCTTTCTGGTTTTACATTGTTAGTATATAGGAATGCAGTGATTTCTGTATTGACTTTGTAGCCTGTGACTTTACTGAATTCACAGATTTGCTGGTAATTTTCAGGTAGTTTCTTTTGGGTTTTCTATGTGTAGTATCATGTCATCTTCAAACAGTTGAGAGGGTAACAGTCAGGAAGGCCAGAGGTCTCCAAACGGAGGAAATACACTGCAAGTGTCAGACATTTTTCTCTCTCTTAAGCAGCAGGAGGAAACAAACTAGTGATTTTTTCCCCCCTTCTCTATACAAATGTAAAAGGTTTCTCTTAAAATATTGTATTGCCATAATGAGACCTGGTTTCACTTAAAGTTAACTATTCTCAAACCTTGAGTTAACCAATGCATTTTTCTTATGGAAATGTTTGTCTTAAGCTATGTTAGTGTACTCTACATTTACCTCAGACTCTGTTTTCAAGTCAGTTCTGCCTAATGGCTCAGAACCTACTTGACAAACCATTATGTTATACTCAGGTATTGTTTCCCTAACCTACGTAAATGAAACTATTTGTATGGTAATCTGCCCTTCTACAAGATTCAAGTCAACTGTTTTATGGCCCGGGATGACTCACCTGGTGCCAAGATTATCCCAAAATACATCTTATGGATGAGAGGCCTGGTGCCATTCTGAGTTTAAGACATTGCTTTCTTTCATTAATAGACTGCTAGTGACTATATACGGAGAAGGCAATGGCACCCCACTCCAGTACTCTTGCCTGGAAAATCCCACGGATGGAGAATCCTGGTGGGCTGCAGTCCATGGGGTCGCTGGGAGTTGGACATGACTGAGCGACTTCACTTTCACTTTTCACTTTCATGCATTGGAGAAGGAAATGGCACCCACACTCCAGTGTTCTTGCCTGGAGAATCCCAGTGACTCGGGAGCCTGGTGGGCTGCTGTCTATGGGGTCGCACAGAGTCAGACATGACTGAAGTGACTTAGCAAGTGACTATATAACATCCAGCTGAAGACTAGCAGGGGGGTTCTCTTTCTGCCCTCTTCTGATGCCTATGTCAGAAGCTTTCTCTATCTCCTTTATACTTAATGAAACTTTATTACACAGAAGCTCTGAGCGATCAAGCCTCATCTCTGGCCCTGGATTGAATTCTTCTCCTCCAGAGGCCAAGAATCCCAGCATCATTTTGTGGGTCAGCAACAACCTTTCACAGTGAGAGTTTTACTTCTTTTTTTCCAATCTGGATTCATTTTATTTCTTTTTCTTCTCTAATTGCCATAGCTAGAACTTCCAAAACTATGTTGAATAATAGTGATGAGAGTGGAGACCCTTGTCTTATTCCTGATCTTAGAGGGAATGCTTTTAGTTTTTCACCATTGAGAATAATGTTTACTGTAGACTTGTCATATATGGCCTTTACTATGTTGAGGTAGGTTTCTTCTATGCCCATTTTTTGAAGCGTTTTTATCATAAATGGGTGTTGAAGTTTGTTAAAGGATTTTCTGCATCTAAAGGGATGATCATATGGTTTTTATCTTTCAATTTGTTAATATAGGGCATCACATTGATTGATTTGTGTATATTGAAGAATTCTTGCATCCTTGAATAAACCCAACTTGATCATGGTGTATGAGCTTTTTAATGTGTAGTGGAACTCTGTTTGCTAGAATTTATTGAGGATTTTTGCGTCTTTGTTCATCAGTGACACTGGCCTGTAATTCTTTTTTTGTGCTGTCCCTGCCTGAAGTGTTCCTTCCTCTGCAATTTTTTGGAAGAGTTTAGAAAAGTCAGCAATAGGTCTTCTCTAAATGTTTGATAAAATTCTCCTGTGAAGCCATCTGGCCCTGGGCTTTTATTTTTTGGCAGATTTTTGATCACAGTTTTGATTTCAGTGTTTGTAATTGGATTGTTACAATAATTCCCATTTATTCCTGGTTCAGTCTTGGGAGGTTGAACTTTTCTAAGAATCTGTCCATTTCCTCCAGGTTGTCCATTTTATTAGCATATCATTTCTCATAATATTCTTATGATCCTTTGTATTTCTGTGTTGTCTGTTGTAACTTCTGCTTTTTCATTCCTAATTCTGTTGTTTTGATTTTTATCCCTTTTGTCTTGATGAGTCTGGGTAGTGGTTTGTCAATTTTGTTTATCTTCTCAAAGAACCAAGTTTTAGTTTTATTAATCTTTGCTATTGTTTCTTTCATTTTTTTTTTCACTTATTTCTGCTCAATCTTTATGATTTCTTTCCTTCTGATGAATTTGGATTTTTGTTGTTGTTGTTGTTTTTCCAGCTACTCTAGATGTGGAGTTAAATTGTCTGTTTGATGCTTTTCATGCTTCTTGAGGTATGATTGTATTGTTATAAACTTCCCTCTTAGAACTGTTTTTACTGAATCCCAGAACTGAATCATCATGTTTTCATTGTCATTTTTTTTCTAGAAATCTTTAGATTTCCCTTCTTATTTCTCCAGTAATCTCTTCATTATTTAGTAATGTATTGTTTAATCTCCATGAGTTTGTGTTGTGTGTGTGTGTGTGTGTGTGTGTGTGTTTGATATCTATTCTCATAGCATTGTGGTCATAGAAGATACTTGATGTGATTCCAATTGTCTTAAATTTACTGAGGATTGATTTGTGGCCAAAAATATGGTCTATCCTGGAGAATGTTGCATGTGCACTTGAGAAGAAATTGTATTTTTCTGCATTTGGACAGAAAGTCCTGATGATATCAGTTTGGTCCATTTGATCTAATGTTTCATCTAAGGTTTGCATTTCCTTATTGATTCTCTTCTTTGATGATTTGTCCATTGGTGTTAGTGGGGTGTTAAAGTCTCCTACTATTATTGTGTTACTGTCAATTTCCCCTCTTATGCCTGTTAGGGTTTGTGTTTGTATTGAGGTGTTCCTATGCTGGGTCCATAAATTATGCAGATTATTATGTAGTGTCTTTCTTGGTCTCTTACAATATTCTTTATTTAAAATTTATTTTGTTTGAAATAAGAATTGCCACTCTGGCTTTCTTTTGGTTTCCATTCACATGGAATATCTTTTTCCATCCTTTTACTTTCAGCCCATATGTGTCTCTAAGTCTGAAGTGGGTCTCTTGTAGGCAGCATATATATGGATCCTGTTCTTGTATCCATTCAGTCAGTCTGTGTCTTTTGGTTGGTGCATTTACTCCATTTACATTTAAGGTAATTTTTGATACATATGTTCCTAGTGGAATTTTCATGATTAATTGGGGTTTGTTTTTGTGGGTCTTGCCTTTCTCTTGTGTTTACTAGCTATATAAGTCCCTTCAGTATTGTTGCAAAGCTGGTTTAGTGGTGCTAAATTCTCTTAACTTCTGCATGTCTGTAAAACTTTTTACTCCTCCATCAATTTTGAATGAGATCTTTGCCAGATATAGTAATCTTGGTTGTAGAGTTTTCTCTGTCAATACTTTAAATATATCCTGCCATTCCCTTCTGGCTTGCAGAATTTTTGCTGAAAGATCCACTGTTAATCATATGGGTTTTCCCTTGTATGTTACTTGTTGCTTTTCCCTTGCTGCTTTTAATATTTTTTCTTTGTGCTTAGTCTCTGTTAGCTTCATTAATATGTGTCTTGATGTGTTCTCCTTGCGTTTATCCAGTAAGGGTGCTTCTTGGACTTGATTGACTATTTCCTTTCCCATCTTGGGGAAGTTTTCAACTATAATTTCTTCAAAAAATTTCTCAATGCCTTTCTTTTTTTCTTCTTCATCTGGGACTCCTATAACTTGAATGTTGGTGTGTTTAATATTGTCCCAAACGTCTCTGAGGCTATCCTCGATTCTTCATTCTTTTCCCTTTATTCTGCTCTTCAGCAGTTATTTTCACCATTCTATCTTCCAGTGCACTTATCTGTTCCTCTGCCTCAGTTATTCTGTTATTGTTTCCTACTAGAGTATTTTTAATTTCAGTAGTTGTTTTGTTTGTCTTTGAATGTTTATTCTTTAACTCTTATAGGTCTTTGTTAATTGCTTCTTGGATTTTCTCCATTTTGTTTTCAAGGTTTTTGATCATCTTTACTATCATTACTCTGAATTCTTTTTCAGGTAGTTTGCCTAATTTGCTCCACTTGAGGTCTCCTTTTCCAAGATTTTAGGGTTTTATTCCTTCTTCTTTTTGGTTTTTGCCCTTGAGGGAAATGTTGGTCAAGTGGTTTGTGTTGATTTCTTGTTAGGGGTGATGTGCCTGTGTTCTAATGGGAGGAGATCAAGCATAAGCAGGTAACTGCAGAAATAATGGGACATATACACACACTTCCACATATACAGTTATAACCAAAGTATTCTAAAGAAAAGAGTACAGGAGATTGACTTGGTGAACAAGGGAAATCAAAATTTATATTAACCAGTTTAAAGGCAGAGCTAGCTAATGCTGAATCTGGAAAACTGAGCATGAGCAGAGTGCCAGCTGGTGAATATAGGAAAGAGAGCACATCAATTTAACTTACTTGATGAAAAAGGAAAGAGTGCAGAAAAAAAGGGGAGAAGAAAAATGAGAGAAAAAGAAGAGAAGGCAGGGAAAAGTGAAAAGGAGGTGGTGGGAAAGATGTTTAGAAAAAGAGAAAGAAAAGAAATAATAGAAAAGCAAAGATAAATAGACATATGTGAATTTTTTTTCTATATATTCAGGAATAGCTACAGACCATAAAGTACTATAGGATAAGCAGTTGAATGTATATATAAAAAAAAAAAACAGTAAAAATAATTCATTTAAAAAAGGGGTAAAAATATTTTTAAAATCTTTTTTTATTAATTTTATTTTATTTTTAAACTTTACAATATTGTATTAGTTTTGCCAAATATCGAAATGAATCCGCCACAGGTATACCTGCATTCCCCATCCTGAACCCTCCTCCCTTCTCTCTCCCCTATCCTCCCTCTGGGTCGTCCCAGTGCACCAGCTCCAAGCATCCAGTACCGTGCATCGAACCTGGACTGGCGACTCGTTTCATACATGATATTATACATGTTTCAATGCTATTCTCCCAAATCTCCCCACCCTCTCCCTCTCCCAAAATGAAAAAAAATTTTAACAAGAAAAGCACAGAGTAAAACTTCACAGCATCACAAAATGCTAATGTTCAGGTGGAAATATGTAGGGGAGAAAAACAGTGTGATTTATAAGAAAAATAAGAAAAAAGTATGATTCTCAAGGTTATAGTTTGTCTTGATTGTGGAGTCTGCCCCCTTGGATGGTGTTGGGTTAGTGTCCCATGATGTTTTCCTGGTTGGGGGAGCTTGTGCCTGTGTTCTGGTTGATGGAGCTGGGTCTTCTCTTTCTGAAGAGCAGTGCAGTGTCCAGTAGTAGGTTTTGGGCTATCAAAGGGTTCAGTGTGTCTTTGGGCAGTCCTTCTGTCTTTGACAGTGTTAGACATGTTTATCTCCACAGCTGCTTCAAAGTGGCTCTCTCAGCATGTCTTACTGCCGCCAGCCCCCTACTTGTCCCTGGCATCATTGCTGTTGCTTCTGTTCCCTTGTCCTACCCTGCACTGATGGCTGAAGCTTGCTGGGTAGGGGCTTGTGTGGATATTTTCTCAGTTCCCCGACCAAGCCCTCTGCATTGCAGTGTCTTGTTTGGGGCTTCCCTCAGCCCACTGAGCCCACCCTCTGTGTCATGGGGTTTGTGCGCACTTGTCTCGGCTTCCTGGGCCCTCCCTCTGCATTGTGGGGCTTGTGTGCACTTGTTTCAGCTCCCCAGGCCTGCCCTCTGCGTTGCAGAGCTGGTGTGCGCTGGTTTTGGTTCCCTGGACTCTCTCTCTGTGTTGCAGGGCTTGTGTGCACTTGTTTCATCTCTCCGGCCAACCCTCTTTGTCTCAGGGCTTGTGTGTTCTTCTTTTGGCTCCCCAGGCCCACCCTCTGTGTGGTGAGAGTTGTGTGCACTGCCCGAGGTTTGTATGTCTCCCCTCTCTTGGCACCCTGGCCTGCCCTTGGTGCCACAAGGGTTGTGTGCACTGGCCAGGTTTGTATGCCATGCCACACTTGGCTACCCAGGCTTGCCCTCTGTACTGCAGGGTATCTATGGGCTTCTCTCGGTTCCCTGAGCCCTCAGTCTGGTTGGGACCACAGTCCCCGAGTTGTTCAAGGGCTGAGAAGTCACGGGCTGGGAAGTGCAGGTTTTCTGTTTTTTGCCTTCTAAACCCCTGCTCTGCCCGGGTTTCTGAGACGCCACAGCTCCCCCTTGGGCCCACCTGTGAGAGAGCTTCCTAGTGCACGGGCACTTCTGTTCCAGGACTCCCTCCTGTCCTCAGGGCACAAGCTCCTGTCCAGAAGTTCTGTCTTCTCTTTTTTTATGCCTTCATCCTCTCTCTTACCTCCTTTCAGGGAGCTTAGCCTGGTCCCCTGGAGGGCTGAGGTCTTCAGCTGTCATTTAGAGGCTGCTTTGTAGGAGTTGTTACATATCTTGATGAGTTTTTGATGTATTTGTGGGAAGGTTGGTGATCTCCCTGTCTTACTCCTCTGCCATCTTCTTCCTGACATCTTAAAATTCTATTTTTCAGCTTAGATATCTTTACCTCCAAGAGACATTTTAAAACTTCTTTTTATCCAAGTTTGTATTTGTTGTCTTCTGTATCCCTTGTATATCTCCATTATTAAGCTTACCATTTTAAAATATATATCAGTTTGTGTTTGTTTCTCCCAAAGTATTTCTTTTTTAACTCTATTACTGGGTCTTTGAAGAAAATAACTGTTTTATGCTCCTTTCCTTCACAAATACCTATTACAGTACCTGACACAAAATGTTACTGAATAAATGCTTGTCGTTTGAAGGAATGAATTAATGTATATATGTTGGTTTTATTATTTTTCTCAGTAAAATCAGAAACACTTTTTTTTTTTTTTTTGTGTGTGAAGCCATTATCTCTAAGTATTTAGATAATAGTCATAGTAGAGACAACTATCATACTGAAGAAAAGAAAACTAATTCCATCTGTGATACGGTTCCTTGTTTTAAAAAGAAATTGCTTTACACAGAATAGCAAAAATAAGTCATGATATGGTGATTAATAGAAAAAAGAATTCTTATATTACCTCTAAGAAAAGGTTTTCTATTTTTTTCCTATTCAATATAAATAAGTGAAGGGATAATGAAGATAGAGAATATTTATTTACGCAATTTGCTGCTGCTGCAGCTAAGTCGCTTCAGTAGTGTCCGACTCTGTGCGACCCCGTAGACGATGGCAGCCCACCAGGCTCCTCCGTCCCTGGGATTCTCCAGGCAAGAACACTGGAATGGGTTGCCATTTCCTTCTCCAATGCATGAAAGTGAAAAGTGAAAGTGAAGTCGCTCAGTCGTGTCTGACTCTTAGCGACCCCATGGACTGCAGCCTACCAGGCTCCTCCATCCATGGGATTTTCCAGGCAAGAGTACTGGAGTGGGGTGCCATTGCCTTCTCCGATTTATGCAATTTAAACTCATATATAATGATAGGCATGAAATCTTTGTTTGTATTTGTGTTCATTCAAATATGAAAGTATCAATAATGTTTCAAATTGTCAGTTTACACAACAGAAATATGTCTATTTTTTATCTTAGGAACCAGGTATCAATAACTTGGGGGGAAAATATTCTTTTTCTTTGTGAAATGACTGTATGTCTTTGCTTTAAAACACTGGAATTTGCCACAAGTTGTTAGACTATCAATTTGGTGTTGACTGCTGAATTTCAATGAAATTGAGTGACAGTCAAGTTTTGGCAATGCTCATGTTTATTTTAATTCCCAAGTATATGAAAAAGATTATAATCTATTTTATATATTTATAGTATTTTTGGTGATTAGTATCTGTCTTTAAAAAGTCTGGTCAGACTGCCCAGAAATTATACCATTTAAATAATAATAATAAGGAATTGATTTTCTTACTAATGGAAAACTACCAACAAAAGGCAAACAGAAAAAAGCAAAAGTGTTCATTTTATAAATATGACATCAAATAAACCAGGAAACAACTGAGAAAGGAATTCTGCTAAAGTAATTAGAAATCAAGAACACTGAGAATCCATGACTTCATCAGTCTGGGGACAATTAATTTTATTATAGTTTGTTAAATAACCTCTTGAAAATACAAGCATCATGTAAACTAAGAGACAAATAGGAGCAATGAGAAGAGCTATAGATAGAGAGCAAATTGAGCATTTCCCTTGGTGACTTTTATGCTACTTTGATTTCAAAGTACTTTAGTTATTTTTAAAAAATATTAGAATTATTTAATTGTGATGTTTGAATGAGGCATTTACATTAACACTGTAATCAAAATATTTGAAGTAGTTTTTGAGGTACTTCAAAAGTACAAAGTTGAAAATGGAGGCCACTGCCTTATAAAAATGGAGAATAAATATGGGAAATTTTGGAGACGACTTAATTTTGAAACCATTTTTCTTTTGTTTTCTCATACACAATTAGTAATTATTCTCAGTTGTGCTGTCTCTAAACGAAGATCTCATTCATCAAAATTTTCATTCTTCATGTTGTGTTCAGTTGGCAAACTTTATGCTTCAGTATCATTCCAACATGTTCATTTCAAATACTGCATCCTCACTTCTGTTGACCAGTTTGTTCTAGTATTGTATTTATTGCTGACCCATGATATGCCCCCCTGAATATTCTATAGCTATCTCTCTATCTTTTCCTAATCTCCCCTCTGGCTCTATGTCTCTTGGACCCAGCTGACAATGCTTTTAAAGTGTATATTTGGTCTGGTCCATTAACTGACAAGAAATTGCTGAAAGCCAGTCTTCTCAGTTTGTATGGATGAACATTCTCTTTCAATTGTTGGAAACAAAGGTAGTAAATGGAAAATCTCTGATAGAGAAAGAAAATGTATTCGATTGAATTCAAGAGCACACTATATTTTGTATGAATCAAAGTGGGATGATTTTTCTTGATCAATCAGTTTTAGAATCTTCTTCATTGAATCAACCAAGTGACAGTCTTAGGACATCAAATGAAGGATTTGGGGGGTTATTTGTTAAGTACAAGACACACCACTAACCCAAACACAGAGATAGTACTTATTGGATATTTTGGGAGTTCAATTAAAACATGAATTTTAGAGAATATCTTTCCTCCTATTGATTTAATGACTGATATGCTTTGAAAATTGGCCATTTTAGAAAATTATAAGTTGAAATAGGGAAGTGATATATTTATTTTACTGACTTGAATTATATTCTAGGACAGCATCATAAGCACATAATATATAGCAAATATGCCTCAAATTTGAATGATACAGAAAATGGCTCTGTGTATGTATGTGTATGTGGAGAGGAAGAATCATGAAGAGGCCATATACCTTCATTATAATGGTATGGACAGATTTCTTGGACAAGTGAAGCAGTCTTTCTGCTGGTTTATGTTCTTGGGAATAATCAACTGTATGGAGGAATTTTATGTATATAGGTGCATAAAATCTTGACCCATAAAACACTCTCTTTATGTCACTTGCCAGGTCAAAAAGTTAATGTTTCACTGCCTACAAGAGAAAGTCCATAGTAAAGGCCTTGTCTAATCTGGTCTTTATTTTCTTATTCAACTTCTCATGATTCCTCAGTATTTATTCTCTGATCCAGTTTGGATGCCATACACAGTATTTCCAAACACAACCTTCTCTCTCTTCTCCATGTCCAATTCACTCATTTTCATCTATTCAAGTTTTGCCCATTTTTCAAAGATCAATTCAAGTCACATTCCTGTCAAAAGAAAATAGAGTTCACATTTGTTTTTCTTTTAAAATATTATAACTGATTTTCCATGTGACATCTAATCTGGTTCTATTTTGTATGGCCATTTGTTTTTGATGTTATAGAACTTCCCCTTAGGTTTATTAATGTAAATTTTCCAAAAGTGGGGATGATATCTTTATAAACTCTACTGTGCTTGGTTTAGTACTAAATTTTTAGTTACTCAAATATGTGTTGAAATGAATGGATATGGATGAATTTACTTAGCCAATTGTTGTTGTTCAGTTGCTAAGTTGTGTCTGATTCTTTGTGACTCCATGGACTACAGTATGCCATGCTTCCCTGTCCCTCACTCTCTTCTGGAGTTTGCTCAGATTTATGCCCATTTAGTGGGTGATTCTATCCAACCATCTCATCCTCTATGTCCCCCTTCTCCTCCATGGTGGTTATGTGTAATCGGTATTCTTACTACCTGAGAACACAACTCAAATGATATTCTTTACAAATAATGAACCAGACTTTTTCTTTTCCTTCTCAAGGGATAGTCATTGTTAGGTACAATCTTCTACAACAGAAATATGGAATGAGATTTTGCCATGCTAAGAGCTCTGAAAGTTAAAGTCACTCAATCGTGTCCGACTCTTTGTGATCTCACGGACTATACAGTCCATGGGATTCTCCAGGCCAGAATACTGGAGTGGGTAGCCGTTCTCTTCTCCAAGGGATCTTCCCAACCCAGGGATCGAACCCAGGTCTCCTGCCTTGCAGGCAGATTCTTTACCAGCTGGATCAGAGGGAAGCCCGCTGAGAGCTCCAACAGCTCTACATGGGATTAACTGTGTACCGTTGGACCATGGACAGGTCCCGCAGTCTTTGGATGTCTGTTTCTCTGTCAACAAAATGCAATGAAAGACCTTCTTTCCCTTTCTTGACAAGGGAAGTTATAGGGAATAAAGAACCTTACCCTTGTCTTTCTTGTTCTTTTCAAACAAAGAATAGTCATCAACATTTCAGGGTCAGTTTTGTTTGTTTATGTTTTTGGTTTTTTTGGCCATCGTGTGTGGCCTGTGGGATCTTAGTTCCCCCAGAACTTGAACTTGTGGCCCCTGCAATGGAAGTGTGGAGTTCTAACCACTGGACCACCAGGAATTCCTCAGGGTTAGTTTTTAAAAGTAAAAATATTTTAAACTCTTTAAAAGTTTTGTGTTGAGATAATATTGTTTTGCTATATTCTTGGCAAATACAACCCTTGGTAAAAAGATTATATGTATAAGAAATATCAAAAGCGAATATTTTATTGTCTTTTCAAATTATTTTGTTTCTTATTATGTATTCAAAGCTTAATTGACAGATGAGTAATGAGTTAAGACATAAAATAGATTTAAATTACAGAATAATGCACTCTACATAAATTATACTTTAGGTATAATCCTGTATACAAACTTATTATAACAGAGAATAACTTTAAAATGTATAATTTCCATTTTACATTTTCAAGCTCTTATTGTCTATTTACTCAGATTCTGTAATTAAGATAAAAGACTTGAGAACTTTGGAATGGCTGAACAACCAAAGTCACAGTTGCCAAACTGTTCACCAAGAAGGCCTGGGAGAATGTAATGAATGCATAGGAGTGCAGAGGGATATATTAAAATTTTGAGGGAAACAGTAAAATTTGACATCTGTTGAAAATTGAGAAAATATTAGCTTGAGGTAATTTCTAGTTTAACAGTGAATTGTGCTACATTGTTTTGATCAATTCATACCTTTGCAAGCTAGGTTTATTGAAGTGGCTGCCACAGGAAAAAGTGTGGAGCAGGAAATGAAGTGGCAATGTTCAATCTCATCTCAAGTTTTGAGAAACTGTGCAATGCCCAGCTACAAAATAACTAAACAACTACAAATGTTTAAGAATGAAATACAAATTTCCACTTTATATATTTTTATATATATATTTATACACTGTATTTTATAAAATTAATTTTTATTGAAGTATCAGTTCAGTTCAGTTCAGTATTTCAGTCATGTCCAACTCTTTGCGACCTCATGGGCCAGGCTTCCCTGTCCTTCACCAACTCCTGGAGCTTGCTCAAACTCATGTCCGTTGAGTCGGCGATGCCATCCAACCATCTCATCCTCTGTCATGCCCTTCTCCTCCTGTCTTCAATCTTTCCCAGCATCAGGGTCTTTTCAAATGAGTCAGTTCTTCACATCAGGTGGCCTAAGTATTGGAGCTTCAGCTTCAGTATCAGTTCTTCCAATGAATATTCTGGAATGGTTTCCTTTAGGATTGACTGGTTTGATCTCCTTGCAGTCCAAGGGACTCTCAAGAGTCCTCTCCAACACCACAGTTCAAAAGCATCAATTCTTCAGCCTCAGCCTTCTTCATGTTCAAGCTCTCACATCCATACATGACTACTGGAAAAACCATAGCTTTGACTAGACAGACCCTTGTTGGCAAAGTAATATCTCTGCTTTTTCCTGTATGCGAGACAGCAAAAGAGACACAGATGTATAGAACAGTCTTTTGGACTCTGTGGGAGAGGGAGAGGGTGGGATGATTTGGGAGAATGGCATTGAAACATGTATAATTTCAAATATGAAATGAATCACCAGTCCAGGTTTGATGCATGATACAAGATGCTTGGGGCTGGTGCACTGGGATGACTCAGAGGGATGGTATGGGGACGGAGGTGGGAGGGGGGTTCAGGATGGGGAACACGTGTACACCCGTGGCAGATTCATGTTGATGTATGGCAAAACCAACACAATATTGTAAAGTGGTTAGCCTCCAATTAAAATAAATAAATTTATATTTTTAAAAAAAGAAAAAAAATGCTGTCTAGGTTTCTCATAACTTTTCTTCCAAGGAGCAAGTGTCTTTGAATTTCATGGCTGCAGTCACCATCTCCGGTGATTTTGGGGCCCCAAACAATAAAGTCTCTCACTGTTTCCATTGTTTCCCCATCAATTTGCCATGAAGTGATGGGACCGGATGCCATGATCTTAGTTTTCTTAATGCTGAGTTTTAAGCCAGCTTTTTGCTCTCTTCTTTCACTTTCATCAATAGGCTCTTTAGTTCTTCTTTGCCTTTTGCCATAAGGGTGGTGTCATCTGCATATCTGAAGTTATTGATATTTCTCCCAGCAATCTTGATTTCAGCTTGTGCTTCTTCCAGCCCAGGGTTTCTCATGATGTACTCTGCATATACGTTAAATAAGCAGGGTGACAATATACAGCCTTGACATACTCCTTTCCCAATTTGGAATCAGTCTGTTGTTCCATGTCTGGTTCTAACTGTTGCTTCTTGACTTGCATACAGATTTCACAGGAGAGAGGTAAGGTGGTCTGGTAGTACCATCTTTTGAAGAATTTTCCACAGTTTGTTGTGATCCACATTGTCAAAGGCTTTGGCATAGTCAATAAAGCAGAAGTAGACATTTTCTGGGCCTCTCTTGTTTTTTCTATGATCCAACAGATGTTGGAAATTTGATCTCTGATTACTGTGCCTT